>NC_051307.1:202423876-203673876 GCF_015220235.1 Choloepus didactylus | reverse complement strand
ATGGAATTGCAAGGGGAACCAAATAGCCAAGAGAAAAAAAGGACAATTCTGAATTGTTTGGAACTCTGGAGGAGGATATAGACCAGAAAAAGACTCTGCAAACCCCAAACTGAAGAAAGAGAAGAAGTATCACTCGGTCTTAGTGTGGGAAAGGTACAGAACCAGCAGACAAGTTAGAGGACTCACACAACCTGATTTTAAATTTTACTACAAGGTAACAGAAATTAAGAAAGTGATATTAATGCAAAGCGTGAATATTAGGATGGTATATGGAAACTGTACTTTACGATATTTTTGTAAACCTACAACTTCTCTAATAAAACAAAACAATTTTTTAAAAAGTTAAAAAAAAGAGTGTTATACTGGCATAAGTATAGACCTATAACCAGTGGAACAGAATTGTGAATCCAGAGATGAATCCATACATCTATACCCAGTTGATTTTCGACTAGGGTGCCAAGTACTTTCAATGGGAAAATAAAAGTCTCTTCCGCAAATGGTGTTGGGAAAACTGGAAATCAACATGCAAAAATCAATAAATAAATGTGGGTGCCTATCTCTCACCAAATAGAAAAATTAATTCAAAATAGATCAATGACCTAAATATAACAGCCAGTACTATAAAATTTTGAGAAGAAAACACTGGGAAATAGCAACAGGACCATGTACTAGGCAAATGATCTTTAGATTTTACATCAAAAAACAGAAGCAACAAAAGAAAACAGATAAATAGACTTCATAAAAATTAAAAACTTTTGGACATCAAAGGACATTATAAAAAAAGGTGAAAATACACCTTACAGAATGGGAGGAAATATCTGGAAATCATGTATCTGATAAGGGTTTAAAATCCAAAATACAAAAAGAACTCCTACAACTCAACTACAAAAAGGCAAACTACCTAATTTAGAAATGGGCAAAAGATTTGAATAGACATTACTCCAAAGAAGATATACAAATGCCCAATAAACAAAATGAAAGGATGTACAATATTATTGGCCATTAGGAAAATGTAAATCAAAACCACAATGAGATATCATTTCACACCCACTAGGATGGCTATTTTTTTTAAAATGGATTATAACAAGTGTTGGAGAGAATGTGGTAAAATAAGAACGCTTATTCATTGTTGGTAGAATGTAAAATAGTACAGCCACTCTGGAAGACAGTATGGATTTGCTCAGGAAGTTAAGTATAGAATTTCCATATGACCTGGCAACCTCATTTCCAGGTACATACACAAAAGAACTGAAAGCACGAACTAGAAAAGATATTTGCACACTGGTATCCATATCTACATTACTCACAACTATCAAAAGATGGAAGCAACCCAAGTGTTCATCAAGAGATGAACAGATAAACAAAATATGGTATGTACGTACAATGGAATATCATTCACCCATAAAAAGGAATGAAGTTCTGATGCATGCAACAATATGGATGAACCATGAATATATTACATTGAATGAAATAAGCCAGACACAAAACAACAAACATTGTATGATTTCAATAATAGGAAATAATAAGAACATGCAAAGTCATAGTGTGAGAAACTAGAATAGAGGTTACCAGGGGTTATGGATAGGGAATGGAAATCAATATTTAATTGATACAGAATTTCTGTCTGTGGTGATGGAAAACTTTTGGTAATGGAATGGTGGTGATGATAGCACATGATTGTGAATGTAATTGACACCACTGAATTATATATTTGGATGTTGTTAAAAGGGGAAATTTTAGGTTGTATGTATGTTACTAGAATAAAATTTTCTTTAAAAACATAGGACTGGCAGTGACATCATCAACATGGCAAGGTCAACAACTACTGAAAACTTCTCTCCAGAGATTTAAGAAAAAAAGGACAATTCTGAATTGTTTGGAACTCTGGAGGAGGATATAGACCAGAAAAAGACTCTGCAAACCCCAAACTGAAGAAAGAGAAGAAGTATCACTCGGTCTTAGTGTGGGAAAGGTACAGAACCAGCAGACAAGACCCCTCCCATGAGGGACACAGCACTGAGACATAACCTCACCATTTGAAGACCCAAGGGACAGAGGAGGACATTTCAAGGCCCAGGTCAGTGAGAGATAATGAGACTGAGAAAACATGGACAGAGACTGTATCTCCAGCCCTGGGTCTGAAAGTCCTTCTCCCACCATTAATGGAAGCAGCAGCCGGCGACTGTTTCCTTGCCTTGGGGATAATTGGAGGACTGGATCACCTGAGGGAGTTCTTGGCCACAGGCGGAGCTCCACATCAGCCAGATCTTGGCAAGCCAAGTGAGGGCATAGAAATCCCACAGTTTCAGCTCACCCGGGTAGACACAGCCTGTGCTCGGAGGCAAAGCAGCTTCTGAGGACAATTAAGTCCAGAAGGTGCAAGGGAATTGAAACACTTTTAAAAAGATGCCCCAGACTCTTTGTCAGGACCATAGGAGCTGGTCTACATGCCCTGTATGGAAACCCAGCCCTGTTTTGGCTGAGAAATACAGAAGACCCAACTGTTAAAGCAGGGCTCTAAAACTAACCCAGGTCTTGCTGGCCGGCAGAAAAGAGAGCACCACTGAAAGACAACAGATTTGTATTACCACACACAGTGAACTTGCTGGGGTGCCCAGTGCCTACCTCCTACTAAGGTAATCAAACCAAAGGATAGGGGATGATACTGACTGTGTTTTAAAACTTTGGCTTCTGTGTGTGACCAAAGGAAGAGATGTTTATTTGGTGCAAAATGAATATTTTCTGTAGCTCACTATATACTTTAATCTGTATGGTCAGTTTACTAAAACACCATAATTACATGGAAGCTTGAATAGGAAGTGAGATCTGGTTGGTTTGTACAGGTTAGCATGAAGCTTTGATACATCCCAGAGTAATTTGGACACAGAATAAAAATGTATTTGCAAAGCTCACTTGAGGGACTGGGAGAAAATGTGGAAATATTAAACTTCCCTACCTGGGGAATTACTGATATTCTCATGAGCACTGGGGACTACCAATTTAGAAGGCCAAGCCCTCGATCTTGGGGCTTGCCCTTATGAAGCTTGTTACTGCAAAGGAGAGGCTAAGCCTACTTATAATTGTGCCTAGAAGTCACCCAGAAAGAACCTCTTTTATTGCTCAGACACGGTCTCTCTCTCTAAGCCAACTTGGCAGGTAAACTTACTGCCCACCCTTCTACGTGGGACATGACTCCCAGGGATGTAAATCTCCCTGGCAAAGTGGGACATGACTCCTAGGGATGAGCCTGGACACAGCACAGTGGGATTGAGAAGGCCTTCTTGACCAAAAGGGGGAATAGAAATGAAATGAAATAAAGTTTCAGTGGCTGAGAGATTTCAAATGGAGTTGAGAGGACATTCTGGAGGTTATTCTTATGTATTATATAGCTATCCCTTTTTAGTTTTTAGTGTATTGGAATGGCTAGAAGAAAATACCTGAAACTGCTGAACTGCAACCCAGTAGTCCTGATTCTTGAAGATGACTGTATAACTACATAGATTACACTGTGTGACCATGTGATTGTGAAAAACTTTTGGCTTACACTCCCTTTATCCAGACAGATGAGTAGAAAAACGAGGACAAAAAGTAAATGAATAATAGGGAGGGATGGGGGGATGGGATGTTTTGGGTGTTCTTTTTTACTTTAATTTTTATTCTTATTTTTTTTTGCTGTAATGAAAATGTTCAAAAATTAATCGTGCTGTTGAATGCACAACTATATAATGGTACTGTGAACAACTGATTGTACACTTTGGATGACTGTATGGTATGTGAATATCTCTCAATAAAATTGAATTTAAAAACATAGGACTGTACAACACAGTGAACTCTAGTAAACCATGGGCCATAAATAAAGTATAATTATAATAATACTGTTTCATCAATTATTAAAAAAAAGATACCACACTAATGCAGTGTTAACAATAGGGGAATATATGGGAATACTGTATGTTCTGCATGATTTTTATGTAAACATACAACTTTTCTAATAGAAAAAACATGATACCATTTCATCATACGCACCAGAATAGCAACTACTAAAAACAAAAATAACAATTGTTGGAGAGGAAGTGGATAAATAGGAACACTTGTTCTTTGTTGAGGGGAATGTGAAATGGTGCAGCCACTGTGGAAAATATTTCCTTAGAAAATTAAACATAGAATTACCATTTGACAGAGCAATTCCACTCCTAGGTATATACCCACAAGGACTAGAAAACAGGGTCTCAAGTAGATATTTGCACAACAGTATTATTCACAATATTATTCACAATAGCCAAAAGGTCAAAGTGAAGCAACCCAAGTATCCATCAACAGATGACTGGATAAACAAAATGTGGTATACTCATACAATAGAAAATTATTCAGCAATAAAAAAGTGAAATACTGGTACATGCTAAAATACCAATGAACATTGAATACGTATGTCATGTTGAGTGAAATAAGCAAGATTCAAAAGGTAAACTATTGCATGTTATCTCTTACATGAAATACTTAAAGTAAGTAATTTCATACAGATAGCAATCAGAATTATGGTTACAAGGTTGGGAAGGGAGTTATTTCTAAATGAGTTTTATTTTGGGATGATGCAAATAGTCTAGAAATAACAGTAAAAGTTACACAGTATAGTCAATGTACTTAATGTCAAAAAATTGTCCACTTAAAATGGTTTAAATGATTACTATGTTATACATATTTTCCACAATTAAATATAAATTATTAATTATTAAAATGAAGTAACAATAAGCTTTTCATTACCTTTACATTTGGCTTCTTTGTGGAAACTCCTCTGTACCAACCTAAAACAAAGCACATAAATGATATTAAAATGATATTGTTAGTTTTTTGTAAGAGATAGGAAACAATATATGAGTATTTTTAGAGAACACAGGTGAATGCTAGAGTTTCCTTAAAACACCAACTGTGACTTTTACTAGATTCTGGAATTTTTCTGGTAGTTAACTCAAAAAAAAAAAAAGTCTTAAAATCTATACAACATTCTCAACTTTCATCACAAGAAAATAAGCTCTTTCAACAGACTAAGGCACAAAAAGTAAGATAATACAACAGAAGACACATTAACTCAAACTCCATTAAGATTCCCAAATGAAGGCATTAAGGGGCCATAATCATATGGCTTTTTTGATGGCAGATAAGGAATAGAGCCCAGATTTTCTGTTTACTGGTCTGCTCCAGTTTGATAATGCTGCCATTACGCAAAATACTAGAAAGGGATTGGCTTAGATAAAGGGGGTTTATTTGGTTACAAATTTACAGTCTGAAGCCCATGAAAATGTCCAAATTAAGGCATCAACACAAGTATAACTTCACCAAAGGAAGGCCAATGGCATCTGGAAAGCCTTTTTTAACTGGGAAGGCATGTGGCTGGCATCTGCTGGTTGTGTTCCACTCCTCTCTCAGCTCCAGCGCTTTCTTCAAAATATTGCTCTTGGGGCGTTTTGTCCTCTTTTAGCTTCTCTGGAGCAAACACTGGGCTAGCATCTGCAAAAGTCTGCTTTCAGTGGCCATCTCCAAAATGTGTCTCTCAGCTGCTCTGAGGTCCTTTTGCTTGTGAGCTCTTTTATAGCACCTCAGTAACTAAATCAAGACCAACCCTAAATGGGTAGGGTCCATATCTCCATGGAAATAATCTAATCAAAGGTATTACCCACACTTGGTTGGGTCACGTCTCCATGGAAACATCCAATCAAGAGGTCACACCCTAATCAAAAAGATTAATCAATCTGCCCCCACAAGATTGCATCAAACAATATGGCTTTTTCCAGGGGACACAGTAAGTACACAAAATGGCACATGGTCTTATTCAATCTCCCATGCACTACACTTCACTACTTTCGTTTCCCAAACCTTGAAGCAGCTAAAGTTGACATCCCTGTCATTGCAGATCTCTCTCTTTATTTATTCTTTTTCAGTTTCATACATAGTATAAAATATTAAAGTTCCTAATAACAAAATAAAAACAACTTTCAGACAAAGGAAACTGTATAGGCAAGTGTACTCAACTCCAATTTATTTTTTTCAGAACTTGACTACAGTTTCACTGCTTGAAGTTAAGAGGAAGTAGTTCCAAAAGGCAAGATACGTGTTTAAAGAAGGAGGGTTAATAAGAAAAGGTGAAGATATTAATTGAGATCTTATTCTTCTAAGCTTGTTCCATGTATTCATTCCTTTAAACCTCACAAGAAAGCTATGAGGGACAGAATCAACTTTTCCTCCCTTGGCATAATAGAAAACAAGAAAAGAATACTCTTGTTTCTCTTTAGTACAACAACTAAGATCATAAATTCGCATAACTCAATTTGCATGCTCACTCAAATTCTTCATTTATAAAAATGGGATAATCTTTTTTTTTTTTTTTTTCCCATCTCAACACAATTTATTTGCCTTTAGTTTTAAGATTTGCCACAGTGGGAAAATGGAATCAAGTTTTAGTTATGTCCGCAGCTACTACATACATCTTGGTCAAGCATGGTGTTCAGGATAAACCAACACCCACCAAGGAGGAGCTGTAAGATGACTAGCTGACATCAGCCTTGTCAAAGGTCACCCTTCCTTTTTTTTTTTTTTTCATTTTATTGAGATATATTCACATACCACGCAGTCATACAAAACAAATCGTACATTCGATTGTTCACAGTACCATTACATAGTTGTACATTCATCACCTAAATCAATCCCTGACACCTTCATTAGCACACACACAAAAATAACAAGAATAATAATTAAAGTGAAAAAGAGCAATTAAAGTGAAAAAGAGCAATTGAAGTAAAAAAGAACACTGGGTACCTTTGTCTGTTTGTTTGTTTGTTTCCTTCCCCTATTTTTCTACTCATCCATCCATAAACTAGACAAAGTGGAGTGTGGTCCTTATGGCTTTCCCAATCCCATTGTCACCCCTCATAAGCTACCAAAGCTGTAGTTCACAGTATATTAATAGAGAGAGCAGAGAGTGACATAAGCAGGTACGGCAGAGAAAGGAATTCCAAAAAGTCTCCCCAACATAAAAGCAATGAGAACACTGGTAAAGCTCTCAAAATCAACATTTTTAGGACTCTGGAAATTAAGCAAAGGCTTGCAACAACCCAAAGAGTATTCCTTCAAGAAAAACAGATGAATCTCAGTAAGAATAGTGAGATTTTGAGTATTTTAAATTGTGCTAGTCCAATCTCCCTCTCTCCAGCTCCATGTTATCATAGCAAATCAATAGCCCTGCAATCACGATGAAAACCAGCAGAGAGCCTCTGGGTGGAGACATAATGGGGTTGGAACAAGTCCGAAGTCCAATTCCAAGATGGCTGTCATTATCTGACCTTTCTGGCAGTTCCCTGGAAAATCCCACTCTCAAGGCTTCTCTTTACTTAATCTAACTCAGAACTGCCGCATGCAGCTTTTTCCCTGGAGCACTTGAAAAAAAAAATCAGCAGAAATTGTTTAATATCACTTCAGCCTATGGCAGCAATAACAGTTGGGGAAAACAATACATTCACCAAAATGAATAAATGGAAAAATGGGGAATGGGATAACCAAAACACACAAAAGGAAAAATGGGGAATGGGCTATCCATAAAGGACTTTGAAAAGTTCCAACATGCTCCTGGGAATCTAGAATAATGTTTGGGCCCTGCATGCCCAGGAAAGACCTGGAAGACCCCAAGCTCTCATCACTGGCTGAACTTGAGGCTCTGTGCAAACAGGAAATGAAGGGTAAAGAGAAGTAATTCTGTCCTGAGCACTGAAGGCATGCACAGCTCACAGACAGACACACTTGGCAAAAACTGGAAGACTTATAATTTCCAGGCATTTAAAGAAATCTCCATTGAATCATTAGCTGACCAGTAAGCTATCAGTGATGTACCAGGAGACATCAGTGGCCACACACAAGAAAAGAATGCAGATTTTACAGAACTACCCTAAAATATTCACTGAAGAAACATCATCAACAAGAAACAGAAACAAGAAAAAATGCTGGGAAGGTGAGAACCTGATTTCCAGAGCTGCTAATATTATATTAGTTTAAATGTCCAGTTTTCAACAAAAAAACATAGGACACAAAAACAAATAAAGTATGGCATATACTCAGGAAAAATTTAGTCAATACAAATTATCTGTGAGGAAGCCCAAAGTTGGTCATATTAAACAAAAACTTTATATCAGCTATTTTTATTATGTTCAAAGAACTGAAGTAAACCATGTCTAAGAACAAAAGAAAAGAAGAAAATAATGTCTAACCAAATAGAGACTATCAACAAACAGAAAGAAATTACTAAAAAAAAAGTAGCAGAAATTCTGAAGGAAAAACTAGAATAACTGAAATAAAAAATTTGGTAGAAATTTTATAGTTCTGGCTCTTATATTTATATCTTTAACCATTTTGAGTTGATTTTTGTACACAGTGAGAGCTAGGGTCTATCTTCATTCTTTTGCATATGGGCACCCAATTTTCCCAGCACGATTTGTTGAAGAGACTATTCTTTCCCAATTGAATGGACTTCGCACTCCAGTCAAAAATCAGTCAGTCATAAACGTGAGGGTTTATTTCTAAACACTCATTTTAATTTATCATTAGAGAAGTTTTGGATTTACAGAACAATCATGCATAAAATAAAGGATTCTCAGATATCACTCCCACCTCCATCACCTTTATTGGTGTGGAACATTTGTCACAACTGATGATAGCACATTTTTATAACTGTATCAATGAAATCTCAACTTTATTCCATTGGTATATGTGTCTCTCCTTGTGCCAGTATCATGCTGTTTTGATTGCAGTGGCTTTGTAGTAAGTATTAAGATTGGGTATTAAGTATTCAACCTTCAGTCCAGGAGCCGGGGGTGGGGAGGCGGTGGAATGGGGAGTTAATGCTTATATTGTGCAAGTTTCAATTTGGGCTGATGGAAAAGTTGGGTTAATGGAAGGTGATGATAGTAGCACAACACTGTGAATGTAATTAATAGCACTGAACTATATATTTGAATATGCTCAAAGGGAAATTTTAGGCTGTATATATGTTGTTAAAATAAATTTTTTAAAAAAACATAGCACTACACAAAACAAACAGTAAACCCTAATGTAAATTATTGAATATAATTAAAGGTATAATTATAAAAATGTTCTTTCACCAATTGTAAAAAATGTACGACACTAATGCATGATGTTACCATTAGGCTGGGGGTCTCTCGCCTCTCACTTCTTCTCTTGACAGTGCCTGCATGTCCTTCTGCACGTGTAATTAATAAATTATTTTCTGCCTGCCTACTCAGTCTCTGCTGTGCTCTTGAGTTCTTTCTCATGACATGGCCAAGAACCTAAGAACTCAACACCAGCAACATATTTTGGTGACCAAGCCAGGAGACTTCTCATCTCTGATAGTCTGGACTAGTAAGTCATGGCTACTGACCGGAAGGCTTGGCCGTGTGCTTTTCGCTTTCCTCCTCATTTGGCTCATTGTTATCCTCTTCTATGTCCTCATGCAAACTTGTGTCCTCCCAAAACGGTGGAATCATTTTCATTGTTCCCTCTAGGAATCTAGGGACTCTCAACTGGCTTCCCCAGGACATAATCTCGGTCTACTTAGTTCTCTGGCTCCCTCTGCAGAGGTGACAGGAACCTGTCTCCATGCCGTGAAGAAGCAAAGAGACTCAGAGAGGCGGGTGATACTGACACTGAGACCTGACTGGGGGATTCCCCCCATGTAAGGCAGGAGTCCAGCGAGAGTCAAATCAAGGCCCCCCACTCTTTTCTCTCTGTTTCCACAGCTCTCAGAGACTTCCCAACACTCTCTCCTTTCCTCCCCTGTAAGAACCATCTTTTGATCACTTTCACTGTTCCCTCTCAAGATCTGGGGATTCTGACCTGATTTCCCCAAGACATAATCTCGGTCTACTCTGAGTTCTCCAGCTCCCTCTTTTGGGGCTGGCAGGAGCCCGTCTCCATGCCGTGAAGATCCAAGGAGATTCAGAGAGGCTTGAGACCCAACTGGGGCTTCTCCAGTGTCATGCAGGAGTCCGATGAGAATCAAATCAAGTCCCTGTTTCACGTTTCTCTCTCTCTCCTCTCTCTCTCTCCCTCTCTCTCTCTCTCTCTCTTTCTGTGGCTCTCCAAGACTTCCCCACACTCTCTCCTTTCCTTCCTCCTGGGGACCACCTCTTGATCCTTGCTCACCTAATAGCATCCCCTTGTCCTTCAAACACTCTTGGCCGGCAGATGTCCTCTCCCCTGCCCCCATGAGAGTCTCCTTTCTCCTCTGTCTGGTTTTCAATACCTTTGTTGAAAGATGTCTACATTCTGTTTTTTGTTACACAGGATTCTGGGTTAAGGGTTCTCGTACCAAACAAGGTGTTGTCTTTGACATTCTACAGATTTACCTCTGGTCTATGCCCATGCGAACTGAGTACTTTCCAACAGGAGTATCTCCCCTCTAGGCCTTGACCATTTTGTCTCTATTGAGACCCACTGCGGCCAAATATAAAGATTCCCTTCTTCTAGAGCATGTTCACTTTTTAACCCTCAGTCAGGAAACTAGAGGACAAAGGTATTCCCAGGAGTGTTGTCCTAGACTTCTCTCAGGTAGGGCAGGCCCCAACTTCGGGAGCATAGGTCTAGACATCCCCCAGGGAGGAAAGTCCTGAGGATTCCCAGAAACTTTACTCCCCATGTTCCCAAGGCATTGGGACAGCAGAGTGGCTATACAAGGTTTGAGTCTCCAACTCCTTGAGAGCACTGTCCTGGAATTCTTCCAGGCAAGGACGGGGTTCAAGTCCCTAACCTGTGTTTGGAAACCCACCAGAAGCATAGGTTCAAAGACCTCTCAGGAAAGGTGTCCAGGGGATGCCCAATGACTTTACTCCCAGTGTTCCAAGGCATTCAGCCAGCAGAGAGGCTGTACAGGGTCCAAGTCCCTGACCTGTGTTTGTAAGCTCCTTTATTTTCCTTTCTAGAGAAGACAGGAAATGCCAATAGTCAATATAAGCCAAAAGATGAGATAGCATAGCCCTCCAGTGGGACTCTCAATTACAAAACCATCCTCCAGTTAGATTTGTTCCATAAAAGGCAGAGAAAGTGGTCAGGGATTCCCTATGCCCAGATGTTTATAGCTCTCTATAAAGACAAGGACCTGAGAAGGAATTGTCACTTGTGTTATGCCCATGTATGATCCCCTTTTAAGTAGAGAAGGCAGGTCAACCTCAGGAATAGGGACCATATAGTCACCTGTTTGATAGAAGCCATGAGAAAATGCACCACCAAGCCAGCTAATTATGATAAGCTAAGAGAGATCACTCAGACGAGGAAAACCTGACCCTTTTCCAGGTAAGGTTAGTAGAAGCTCTAGAGAAGTATACTAATGTAAGCCCGGATTCCCAGGAAAGTCAGATTTGCCGGAAACTCATTTCCTCAGTCAGTCTGCCCCTGACATTCAGAAAAAGTTGTAAAAGCTCTCCTTGGGCCAGCAAATTCCCACCAATGACCTCTTGGGAACCGCCTTTTCTGTTTTTATCAGGACAAGGCTGAGAAGGGGGAGAAGGCAAAGAAAGGTAAGCAGAAAACCAGAGAACAGGCCCAATTTACTGCAATCAATTCTGGTGCCCTGTCCCCTTGAGATCATCTGAACCATGGCTCCAAGCCTCAAGGGCCTTGCTTCAACTGTGGGTCAAAGGGCCACTGGCAGAGAGAGTTCCAGAAACATCAAGACAACCCTCGACCTCAGGACCCAGTGGGGCCTTGCCCACGGGCCACCAGCACAGGGACTGGGCAGCAACTGTACCATCTCCCAAAGGAGGATCAGGACAGACCCCAGAGCCCTGCTCATGGCAAGTAGAGGACTGAAGGTGCCCAAGGCTGCATATGGCTCCACTGACTTCACATCTGACCAATGACCTGGAGGAGCCTCAGGTAACTACACCTGACGTGGCAGGTAAGATTATTAATTTATTAATTAATACTAGAGTCATTACTCTGTCCTGAACTGCCACTCCAGACCTACTTCTACTCAGACTTGCCTAGTTATGAGAGTTAACAGTGAAACCAAAACTAGAACCTTCACTACCCCTCTCCTTTGCAGGCTTGAGGAAATTGACTATCCCATCAATTTTTCATTGTCCCTGAATGCCACCACCCCCCCTTCTAGGGAGAGCTCTTCTTCACAACCCAGGGGCCACCTTAAAACAAGAAAACCCAGCTAGTGTTTACCTCCCTTGTTTGCCGCAAGGCCCCTACTAGAGCAAGGCCTCTTGGCATCCCCAAAGAGATCCTTGAGCAAGTAGAACTGTCTGTGTGGGATGAAGGCATTCCAGGGCAAGCCAGCCAAGTAAACCTGTCTGCATTCAGGTTCTCAGTCCTAGATCTTAAAACACATTTTTTTTTGGTATCTCTCTTCACCCAGACTCTCAATACCTATTTGCTTTTGAATGGCAGGGACTTAAGGATAGGATTCCTGCTCAGCTCACTTCGATAGTGCTGCCCCAGGAATTTCCAAATAGTCTCCATATCTTTAAGAATAACTTAGCAGCAGTCCTTACTGACCTCTAAATGTCTCAGAGCACAGACTTCCATTATGTTAATTTTGTAAACTTACATATTTCTAGTTTGAAAGTGAGTTTTTTTTGTAGTCATTGCTGACTACAAGCCCTGGATGGATGTGGAAAATTGTGGAGAGTTTGAGAAAGTAGGTTTAGTTTGTAGTCACTGTTGACTACTAGCCATGAATAGATACAAAAAATTATAGTTTATGAAAATAAATTCTATCTGTCATAGTCAATGCTGCTCTCTTAGCCACATGAGTACTCTACCTAAAAGAAAAAGATTTTATATCATATCAGAATAATATCCTTGTATGATTTGTTAGCCATGGATTTAGTTATTCATAGAAAAAGTTACAGATCATAGAAACAACCAAATTTACTGGTCAGTTACACTACTTTGCTCTAATGTTTCTTTAAAAGTACATGTATGCCATGTGGCATGCTTGTGTCGGTGTACACCCTTTGTCCACAGAGGCCCACGGTGCATACAGCATAGAGACAGGGGTGCCACACAGAAGTGCCAGGAGCCCATCCCCAATCCCAGGGTCTCCTGAGTGTACAGAAGAGAGGGACAGTGAGCCATCTGAGCTGGAAGGTGAGACATGAGCTTTGCAGCCCCAGAGTATTCCACCAGCAGACCCAGGAATGGCCAGGACCACTGGGTCCTGGAGTGGACTCTCCGACAAATGGCACAGGCCACACCCCCCATCCATACGACTGACACACTGATTGGACAACCATATGATCTGGATTCACACTCAGTACACAAACAAAGTTGAGGAGAATTGACTTAAGGGTAAAAGGTGGCTCAGGAGGGCCACCACTTGGTAGCTCAGGAAAGTGTACTCCACCAAGTTGTAGCTCCGTCAAACTATAGATAAATGCTTAAATAATCCTGCATACTCTAAAAGAAACCTATCAAGATAAGCAAATGTCAAGAGGCCAAAAACAACAGAAAATTACAAAGCATATAAAGAAACTAGACAATATTGATAACCCAAACATCCATATGAAAAACCCATATGAAAAACACAGAACCTGGAGCAATTAATCAAAGTAGTACTCACAAACATTAATATTATGTTTCTGGATATAAAGGACATGAAGAAGACCCTAGAAGGACATAAAGAAGAATTTACAAGAGTAAAAAAAAAAAAATAGTGGATCTTATGGAAATAAAAGATATTGTTGATCAAATTCAAAATATTCATGAGACACATAACACTATATTTGAAGAGGCAGAGGACCAAATTAGCAAACTCGAAGATAGGGTGATGGAAAGTGAAAGCATAAAAGAACGAATGGTGAAAAAAATTGAAAAATTTGAAATGGATCTAAGGGAAATGATGGACACTATGAAGTACACAAAAGTAAGAATTATCAGTGTCCCAGAAAGGGAAGAGAAAAAGGATACAAAGAGTATTAAAAGATATTGTTAGGAAAAATTTTCCAACCCTTCTAAACGACATAAATATGCAAATCAAAGTTGTCCAACAAACTCCAAATAGAATAAATCCAAATAACCCTACTCCAAGACATATCCTGATCAGATTGTCAAATGCTGAAGAGGAAAAAGTTCTGAAAGCAGCAAGAGAGAAGCAATTCACCACATACAAGGGAAAGAAAATAATAGTGAGGACTGACTATTCAGGGGGCACCATGGAGGCGAGAAGACAGTGGTATGATATATTTAAAATTCTGAAAGAGAAAAATTGCAAGCCAAGAATTCTTTACCCTGCAAAGCTCTCCTTCAAAATTATAGGAGAGTTTAAAATTTTCACAAATAAACAAATGCTGAGAGAATTTGTTAACAAGAGACCTGCCCTACAAGAACTACTAAGGGGGGGCTCTACTGGCTGAGAAAAAAAGGAAGGAGAGAGAGGTCTGTAGAAGGGTACAGAACTAAAGAGTCTTAGTAATGGTACCTTAAAGGAAATAAAGAGAAAGAGGGAAAAAAATAGATTTGGCAAATAAAAACCAAATGATAAGATGGATGATTCAAGAACTGCCTTCACAGTAATAACAATGAATGTGAATGGATTAAACTCCCCAATTAAAAGATACAGATTGGCAGAATGGATCAAAAATATGAACCATCAATGATGTTTACAAGAGATACATCTTAGAACCAATGACACAAAGAAATTGAAAGTGAACAGATGGAAAAAAATATGCCATGCAAGCTACAGCCAAAAGAAAGAAGGGTTAGCAATACTAATTTCAGATAAAATAGACTCTAAATCCAAGTAAGTTATAAGAGACAAAAAAGGACACTACATACTAATAAAAGGGACAAGTCACCAAGAAGAAATAACAATCATAAACATATATGCAACCAATCAAGGTGCTCCAAAGTATATGAGACAGATATTGGCAAAACTGAAGGCAGCAAGAGATGTTTCCACAATAATTGTTGGAGATTTCAATACAACACTCTCTCCTATAGATAGTTCATCTAGACAGAAGACCAATGAGGAAACTGAGAACTTAAAGTGAGGAATAAATTAGACTTAACAGATACAAATAGAACATTACATCCCATACTACCAGGATATACATTCTTCTCTAGTGCTCATGGAACCTTCTCCAGGATAGATCACATGCTGGGACATAAAACAAAACTCAACAAATTTAAAAAGATTAAAATTATTCAAAGCACATTCTCTGACCACAATGGCATACAACTAGAAGTTAATAACTATGAAAGAACCAAAACACTCACAAACATGTAGAGGTTAAACAACATACTCTTAAACAATCGGTGGGTCAAAGAAGAAACTGCAAGAGAAACTGCTAAATATCTAGAGAGGAATGAAAATGAGAATACAACATATCAAAATTTATGAGATGCAGCAAAGGCAGTACTGAGAGGGAAATTCACAGCTCTAAATGTATATACTAAAAAAGGAAGAACGAGCCAAAATCTAAGACCTAATTAACAACTGAAGAAGCAAGAGAATGAACAGCAAACTAATCCTAAAGCAAGTAGAAGAAAAGAAATAGCAAGAATTAAGGCAGAAATAAATCACTCTTGGTTGCACATGGGATATTTGTCCTCTCTCAGCTTCTCCAGAGCAAGAGCCTGCTTTCAATGGCCATCTTCAAACTGTCTCTCATCTGCAGTTCCTGTGCTTTCTTCAAAGTGTCCCTCTTGGCTGTAGCAGCTTGCTCTTTCTGTCTGATCTTATATAGTGCGCCAGTAGTTTAATTCAGACTCACCCAATGGGCAGGCCAACACCTCCATGGAAACTATCAAATCAGAGTCATCACCCACAGTTGGGTGGGGTACATCTACATGGAAACACTCAAAGAATTACAGTCTAATTAATACTGATAGGTCCACCCACAAAGATTACATCAAAGATACAGGAGTTTGGGGGAACACAAAACATCCAAACTGGCACAAACTCTATACCAAAAACACTAGATAATTTAGAGGAAATGGATAATTTAATGGAAACATACAAACAACCTAGACTGAATAAATAATAGAAGAACTCAACAAACCAATCACAGGTAAAGAGATCCAATCAGTTCTCAAAAAGCTTCCTACACAAAAACCCCAGGCCCAGATGGCTTCAGAGGGAAATTATACCAAGCTTTCCAAAAAGAAATGACACCATTCTTATTCATACGTTCAAAACACTGAAGAAAATGGAAGATTATCTAATTCATTTTATGAAGCCAACATCACTCTAATACCAAAATCAGACAAAGATGGTATGAGAAAGGAAAACCATGGGCCAATTTCTCTAATGAATATAGATTAAAAGAATTCTCAACAAAATACATACATCCAAAGACGAATCCAAAGACGCAAAAAAATTATAAACCATGACCTAGTGGGGTTCATTCCAGGCATGCAAGGATGGTTCAACATAAGAAAATCAATCAACATAATAAAACACATTAACAAATCAAAAGGGAAAAATCAAATGATCATCTCAATAGATGCTGAAGAAGCATTAGATAAAATCCAACATACTTTTATGATCAAAACACTTCAAAAGACAGGAATTGAAGGAAACTTCCTCAATATGATTAAGAGCACATATGAAAAACCCACAGCCAGTATAGTATTCAATGGCAAGAGAATGAAAGCTTTCCCTCTAAGATCAGGAATGAGACAAGGATGCCTGTTGTAACCACTATTCAACAATGTACTAGAAGTTCTAGCCAGAGTAATCGGGAAGAAAAAGAAATAAAAGGCATCAAAATTGGAAAGGGAAAAGTAAAACTCGTTATTTGCAAATGATATGATCTTATACCTGGAAAACCCTAAGAAAATGACGACACACCTACTTGAGCTAATAAACAAATTTAGCAAAGTGGCGGGATATGACATTAATTCACATTACTCAGTAATGTTCCTACACACTAGAAATGTCCTAACTAAAAAGACACTCATAGCTAGAAGTAAATACCTGAAACTACCAAACTCCAACCCAGCAGTCTGGACTCCTGAAGACAATTATATAATAATGTAGATTACAAGGGGTGACAGTGTGATTGTGAAGACCTTGTGGATCACACCCCCTTTATCTAGTGTATGGATGAGTGGAGGAATGGGGATGAAAACTGAAGGACAAATGGGGTGGGATGGGGGGATGATTTGGGTGTTTTTTTTTTCACTTTTTATTTTTTTTTATTCTTGTTCTGGTTCTTTCTGATGTAAGGAAAATGTTCAGAGATAGACTGTGGTGATGAACGCATAACTATGTTATCATACTGTGGACAGTGGATTGTATATCATGGATGATTGTGTGGTGTGTGAATGTATTTCAATAAAACTGAATTTAATAAAAAAATAAAAAGACACTCAGGAAAAAGATTGCATTCTCAATAGAAACCAAAAAAAAATTAAGTACCTAGGAATAAACTTAACCAAGGATGTAAAATACCTATACATTGACCAAAAGGGGGATGTGAAAGGAAATGAAATAAGCTTCAGTGGCAGAGAGATTCCAAAACGAGCCGAGAGATCACTCTGGTGGGCACTCTTACGCACACTTTAGACAACCTTTTTTAGGTTCTAAAGAATTGGGGTAGCTGGTGGTGGATACCTGAAACTATTAAACTACAACCCAGAACCCATGAATCTCCAAGACAGTTGTATAAAAATGTAGCTTATGAGGGGTGACAGTGGGATTGGGAATGCCATAAGGACCAAACTCCACTTTGTCTAGTTTATGGATGGATGTGTAGAAAAGTAGGGGAAGCAAACAAACAGACAAAGGTACCTAGTGTTCTTTTTTACTTCAATTGCTCTTTTTCACTCTAATTATTATTCTTGTTATTTTTGTGTGTGTGCTAATGAAGGTGTCAGGGATTGATTTAGGTGATGAATGTACAACTATGTAATGGTACTGTAAACAATCGAAAGTACAATTTGTTTTGTATGACTGCGTGGTATGTGAATATATCTCAATAAAATGATGATAAAAAAAATAATAATAATAAAAAAATAAACAGCAAAAAAAAAAAAAAAAATACCTATACATAGAAATTTACAGAAAGTACTAAAAGAAATAGAAGGGGACCTAAAAAGATGAAAAAACATTCAACATTCTGCATTCGTGGCTACAGGAAGGCTAAATGTCATTAAGATGTCAATTCTACCCAAACTTGTGTACAATTCAATGCAATTCCAACCAAAATTCCAAATTCTCCTTGCAGACTTGGAAAAGCTAATTTTATTTGGAAGGGAAAGATAACTTGTATTGCTAAAAACATTCAAAAAAGAAATACAAAGTGGGAGGTCTTACACTTCCTGACTTTGAAGCTTACTATAAAGCCAAAGTAGTCAAAAGAGCATGGTATTGGCACAAAGATAGCCATATTGATCAATGTAATCACATTGTGAATTCAGAAATAGACCCCTAGATCTACGGTCGACTGATCTTTGTTAAGGCCCCCAAAACCACTGAACTGGGACATAACAGTCTCTTCAACAAATGGGGCTGGGAAAACTGGATATCCATATCCAAAGGAATGAAAGAGGATCTCAACCTCCCACCCTACACAAAAGTTAACTCTAAGTTGATCAAAGACCTCAATAGAAGAGACAGTACCATAAAACTCCTAGAAGATAATGTAGGGAAACATCTTCAAGACCTTGTATTAGGTGGCCATTTCTTAGACCTTATACCCAAAGCACAAGCAACAAAAGAAAAAATAGATAAAAGGGGACTCCTCAGAATTAAAATCTTCTGTACTTCAAATCAATCTGACAAAAAGGTGAAAAGGCAGTCAACTTAATGGGAAAAAAATATTTGGAAATCATGTATCTGATAAAAGACTGATATCTTGCATATATAAAGAAATCCTACAACTCAATGACAATAGTATAAACAACCAAATTATAAAATTGGCAAAAGATATGAAAAGAAATTTCTCTGAAGAAGAAATACAAATGGCTAAAAATACATATGAAAAAATATTCATTTTCACTAGCAAATTAAGAACACAATGAGATATCTCACACCAATTAGAATGGCTGCCATTAAACAAACAGGAAATGAAGAATGCTGGAGAGGATGTGGAGAAACTAGAACTCTTATTCATTGCTCGTGGGACTGTATAATGGTACAGCCACTCTGGAGGACAGTCTGGAAGTTCCTTAGAAAACTAGATATCGAGTTACCCAACGATCCAGCAATTTCACTTCTCGGTATATACCTAGAAGATCTGAAAGCAATGACACGAACAGATAACTGCACAACGATGTTCACAGTGGCATCATTCACAATTGCCAAGAGATGGAAACAATCCAAATGTCCTTCAACAGATAAGTGGGTACCCAAAATCTGGTATATACATACTGTGGCGGTTTGAGTGTATTATGTCTCCCAAAGCGCCATTATCTTTGATGTGGTCTTGTATGGGGCAGACGTTATCAGTTTTGATTAGATTGTGATCCTTTGAGTGTTTCCATGGGGATGCACCCCACCCAACTGTGGGTGATGACTCTAATTGGATAATTTCCATGGAGGTGCTGCCCCACCCATTCAGGGTGGTTCTGAATTAAATTACTGGAGCACTATATAAGCTCACACAGAAGGCACAAGCTTGTTACAGCCAAAAGGGACACTGTGAAGAATGCACAGAAGCTGAGAGAGTTAATGCAGATGAGAGACAGTTTGAAGAAGGCCGTTGAAAGCAGACTCTAGCTCTGGAGAAGCTACGAGAGGACAAACACCCCAAGAGCAACTGAGAGTGGCATTTTTGAGGAACTGCAGCCTGGAAAGAAACATCCTGTGAGAAAGCCATTTTGAAACCAGAACTTTGGAGGAGACGCCAGCCACGTGCCTTCCCAGCTAACAGAGGTTTTCCGGACGCCGTACCCAATTGTTGATGCATTACCTTGGACACTTTATAGCCTTAAGACTGTAACTTTGTAACCAAATAAATCCCCTTTATAAAAGCCAATCCATTTCTGGTGTTTTGCATTTCAGCAACATTAGCAAACTAGAACACGTACGATGGAATACTATGCAGCAGTAAAAAGGAATGATGTCATGAAGTATACGACAACATGGATGAACCTCGAAGACATAATGCTGAGTGAAACAAGCCAGGCATCAAAAGAGAGATATGTCACCACTAATGTAAACTCTGGAGGTCTGTAGGGGACCTAGAAATAGCCAGCAACTAGTGAAGGGGGAACAATAATCTAATAAAAACAGGTAAGTTATGGAAGGTAATGTTAATGTTATGGGAATGCTCAGGAACAACTATGGTTTGTTAATTTTGGGGGAGTATGGCAGGAACATCTTGGAAGCAATGTAGTTATTTGTTGTTCTTATTCTTTTGTTTTCATTTTATTTGGAATGTTTTTTATTGTTTGTTTATTTTTAATTTTCTGAAAATAAAGTTAAAAAAAGAATTAGTGAACTCAAAGATAGCATGACGGAAAGTAAAAAAAAAAAAAAACAGAACAGTGAAAAAATTTAAAAATTTAAAGTAGAATTCAGGGAAATGATGGATATCATGAAGCGCACAAATATAAGAATCATTGGTATTCCAGAAAGGGAAGAGTAAAGGGCTAGGAAGAGTATTCAAAGACAATGTTGGGGAAAACTTCCCAACCCTTGTAAATAACATAGATCAGCAAATCACAGATGCCCAATGAACTCCAAATAGAATA
Source organism: Choloepus didactylus (assembly GCF_015220235.1). Lineage (NCBI taxonomy): Eukaryota > Metazoa > Chordata > Mammalia > Pilosa > Megalonychidae > Choloepus > Choloepus didactylus. The sequence continues at coordinate 203,653,188 of NC_051307.1, read as the reverse complement.
AATCCAAATAAAACCACTCTGAGACATATTCTGATCAAATTGTCAAATGGTGAAGAGAAGGAGAAAGTTCTGAAAGCAGCAAGAGAGAAGCAATTCACCACATACAAGGGAAAAAACAAGACTAAGTAGTGACTACTCAGCAGCCACCATGGAGGCAAGAAGGCAGTGGTATGACATATTTAAAATTCTGAAAAAGTTTCCATCCAAGAATTCTTTATTCAGCAAAGCTCTCCTTCAAATTTGAGAAAGAGCTTAAAATTTTCACAGATAAGCAAATGCTGAGAGAATTTGCCAACAAGAGACCTACTCTACAAGAAACACTAAAGGAAGCCCTACTGGTGGAGAAAAAAAAAAAAAAAGAAAGGAGAGACAGGACTGGAGAAGGGCACAGAACTGAAGAGCTTTAGTAATGGTACCTTAAAGGAAATAGAGAGGAAAAAATACATCTGACAAATAAAAACCAAAGGATCTTATGGCTGATTCAAGAACTGCCTTCACAGTAATAACATTGAATGTGAACAGATTAAGCTCCCCAATTCAAAGATACAGATTAGCAGAATGGATTTAAAAATATGAACCATCAATATGTTGCTTACAACAGACTCATCTTAGACCCAGAGACACAAAGAAATTGAAAGGACGGAAAAAATATTCCATGCAAGCTACAGCCAAAAGAAAGCAGGAGTAGCAATATTAATCTCAGATAAAATAGACTTTAAATGCAAGGAAGTCATAAGAAACAAAGAAGGTCACTACATACTAACAAAAGGGACAATTCAACAAGAAGAAATAGCAATCATAAATGTCTATGCACCCAATCAAGGTGAACCAAAGTACATGAGACAAACATTGGTAAAACTGAAGGAAGCAACAGATGTTTCCACAATAATTGTGGGAGACCTCAATACATCACTCTCTCCTATAGATACATCAACCAATCAGAGGACCAATAAGGAAACTGAAAACCTAAAAATGTGACAAAAGCATTTGACTTAACAGAAAGATACAGAGCATTACATCCCAAATCACCACGATACACATTTTTCTGTAGTGCTCATGGAACTTTCTCCAGGATAGATCATATGCTGGGGCTTAATGATATGGGAATGGTCAGGAATGACAACTGTTTGTTAACTTTGGGGGGGTACGGTAGGAACGTGTTGGAAGCAATGTAGTCATTTTAGGTTATTTATTTTTCTTATTCCTTTGTTTTGTTTTCTTTGAACTGTTTTGTTTAATTTTTTGATAAAGTATTTTTTTAAACGGGCAAAAGCTATGGATAGACTCTTTTCCAAAGAGGAAATACAAATGGCTAACAAGTATATGAAAAGATGTTCAACTTCACTAGCTATTAGGGAAATGCAAATCAAAACCACATTGAGACACCATTTCACACCTATAGAAAGGCCATTATCAAAAAGTGATACAAGTGCTGGAGAGGATGTGGAGAAAGAGGTACACTTATTCACTGTTGACGGAAATGCAGACTGGTGCAGCAACTCTATAAAGAACTGCCATATGATCTGGCAATTCCATTACTAGGTATATACTCGGAAGAACTGAAAGCAGGGACACGAACAGACATTTGCACACCAATGTTTATAGCGGCATTATTCACAACTGCAAATAAATGGAAACAGCCCAAATGTCCATCAGCTGACAAGTGGATAAACAAACTGTGGTATATACATATGATGGAATGCTATGCAGCTGTAAGGTGGAATGAAGTCATGATACATGCAATAACATGGAATAACTTTCAAGACATTATGTTGAGCAAAATAAACCAGAAACAAGAGGATAAATACTGTATGGTCTCACCAATATGAACTAACTACAATGAGCAAACTCAGGGAGTTAAATTTGAGACTAGTTTATCACAAGATAAAAAAGAGGGTAGAGTATGGGCAATTGATGCTTAAGGAGTACAGAATGTTTAATAAGGTCGATTGTGAAGGTTCAGAAATTGAGAGCATAAAACTGAGTGATGGTAGCACAATACTGTAAGTATAATGAACAAAACTGGGTGTGAGTATGGTTGAAAGAGGAAGGCTAGGGTCATGTATGTCACAAGAAGGAAAGCTAGAGGAAAGTTTTTGCTGTATAACTTAGCAAAAACTACAGTGGACAATGACAGTGCTTAATTGTACAAATATAAGACAGTTTTTACATGAACTGAAACAATTGTGTCACTATTACAAGGTGTTAAAAACGGGATGGCATATGAGAAAATACAATTACTGCAAACAAAGGCCTATAGTTAACAAACAGTAACACTGCAGTATTCTTTCATTAATTGTAAAAAAGGCACTATACCAAATCTAAATGTCAATAATAGGGGGATATAAGGGTGGGGTATGGGATTTTTTTCTTTCTTTTCAGAAGAAATGGTTATGTCCTCACATAGATGGTGGTGACTGCATAACTATGTGATTATACAAGGAGCCACCATTCAGGATGGATTGTATGGTATATGAATAAAACTTTTGAAAAACCAAACAGAAAACTACGAGTTCTGGAGAAGATGTGGAGAAAGAGGTATACCTCTTCACTGAAGTAGAATTTTGCAGCCGCTCTGGAAGGCAGTGTGGCAGTTCCTCAGGAAGCTAAGCATAAAATTGCCATATGATCCGGCAATCCCATTACTAGCTGTGCCAGTTTGTATTTATTATATCCCTCAGAAAAAGCTATATTCTTTGATGTAATCTGTGGGGGCAGATGTATTAGTGTTGATTAGACTGGAATTCTTTGATTGAGTGTTTCCATAGAGATGTGACTCACTCAACTGTGAGTGAAAAATTTGACTGGATAATTTCCATGGAGGTGTTACCCCGCCCATTCAGGGTGGGTGTTAACTGGATCACTGGAGTCGCATAAAAGGAATTCACAGACAGAGGACTTCAGAGCAGCTGTGAATGACATTTTGGAGAGCAACTGAGGGTGACATGTTGAAGGGGAGCTGCAGCTAAAAGACGACAAATGCCTCAAGACAACACTTTGGAGAACACCATTTTGAAACGCAACCTGGGAGCAAGCGGACACTAGCCACATGCCTTCCAAGCTAACAGAGGTTTTTCTGGACATCAATGGCCATCCTTCAGTGAAGGTACCCTATTGTTGATGCCTTACCTTGGACACTTTATGGCCTTTGTAACTTTGTAATTAAATAAACCTCCTTTATAAAAGCCAATCCATGTCTGGTATTTTGCAAAATGGCAGCATTAGCAAACTGGAACACTAGGTATATACTTTGAAGAACTGAAAGCAGAGATGCAAAGAGACATTTGCATACTGATGTTTATGGTGGCATTATTGACAACTGCCAATGGATGGAGGTGGCTCAAGAGTCCATCAACTGACGAGCGGAAGGGCAAACTGTGGTGTATACATACAATGGGATATTGTGCAGCTGCAGGAAGGAATGAAGTCCTGATGCATGCAATGACGTGAATGAGCTTTGAGGACGTTATGTCGAGTAAAATAAGCCAGAAACAAGGGGACAAATATGGTATAGTCTTACTAATATGAACTTAATTTGAGAGCACAGGTTAGGAGATAGAAAGAGGGCAGAGACCAGACAACTGATGCTTAAGGAGCACAGAATGTTTTATAAGGTTGATTATAAAGGTTCAGAAATGGATAGCACAATGCTATGTGATGGCAGCACAATACTGTGCAATTGAAAAGCTGAGTGTGAGTATGGCTGAAAGAGGAAAATTGGGGTCGTATATGTCACCAGAAAGAAAGCTAGAGGATAAAAACTGGGACTGGATAACTTAGCGAATCCTAGCTTGGACAATAACAACGGTTAATTGTACAAATATAAGAAAGTTTTTACATGAACTAGAACAAATGTATGTCCCTATTACAAGGTGTTAATAATGGGGTAGTATATGGGAAAATACAATTAATGCAAATTAAGGCCTATAAGTAATAGAAACATTTTAATAATTTTTCATTAATTTTAACAAAGGCACTATACCAAAGCTAAATATCAATAATAGGGGAATATAAGGGAGGAGTGTTGGATTTTTTTTCTTTCTTTTCAGAAGAAATGGAATTGTCTCATATAGATTGTGGGTGGTGAATGCATAACTATGTAGTTATACCAGGAGCCACTGATTTACACTTAGGATGAATTGTATGGTGTTCAAAACTGTTTAAAAAAAAAAAAAAAAACCAAGGGCAGACTTTTATCCTTAACTCTCACCATGCAGAAATTCTACTGCAAAAAACAGCAGCCTTTTGCTTCATCAGAATTAAAATCACACACAATTTTCAGATATGCATTGTTTCAGTTTGCTAAAGCTGCCAGTATGCGATATCCCAGAAATGGATTGGCTTTTAACAACGGGAATTTACTAAGTTACAAGTTACATTTCTAAGGCAATGGAAATGTCCGAATTAAGGTTTCAACAAGAAAATACTCTCTCTGAACAAAGGCTACTGGCATCTGGGGTTCCTCTGTCAGACAGTAAGGCACATGGCCGGTGCCTGCTGGTCCTTCACTCCTGGATTTCATTGCTTTCAGCTTCTGATTCCAGTGGCTTTCTCTCTGAGAGTCTGTGGGTTCTCTCTTAGCATCTCTGGGACATTTCTCTCTCTGTTCTCTCCAAATGACTCCAGTAAAGGATTAAGACCCACCTTGAATGGGCTGGGTCACATCTCAATTAAAATAACCTAATCAAAAGATCATACCCACAATAGGTCTGCACCCACGAGAATGGATTAAAAGAGCATAGCCTTTTCTGGATACATAACCGCTCCAAACCAGCACATACACTCACACTTTTGAAATATTATAATTTTTTGTGGAAACAAATTCTTCATCTATGGTATCCATAGGAAAAATACCTCAGTATTATTATTTGTTTTAATCATTTTCCTCTGACTAGAAAATAAACTCTGTGAGGGAGGAAAGGGGAGGGGAGGGGAGGGAAAAGAAAAAGACGTACAAGTATGCAGTTACCAATATTATTCAACATAGTACTAGAAGTTCTTGCCAAAGCAATTAGGCAAGTAAAGGAAATAAATAGCATCCAAGTTGGAAAGGAAGAAGTAAAACACTCTCTTTTAGAAAATGGTATGATCCTATATACAGAAAATCCTGAAAAATCTACCAGAGTTCCTGAAGCTAATAAATGAATTCAGAAAAGTGGTGGGGTACAATATCAACACCTAAAAATCAGTAGCGTTTCTATATACTAGCAATGAACATTCAGAAGAAGAACTCAAGGAAAAAAATCCATTCATAATAGCAACTAAAAGAATCAAATATCTGGGAATACATCTAACCAAGGATGTAAAGGACTTTACACAGAAAGCTACAAAACATTGCTAAAAGAAATCAAAGTAATAAATAAATAAAAGGACATTTCTTGTTCATGGATTGGAAGACTATCATTGTTAAGATGTTAATCCTATCCAAAGCAATTTTAGATTCACTGCAATCCCAATGAAGATTCTAACAACCTTCTTTGCAGAATGTTAAAGCCAAACATCAAACTTATACTGAAGGGCAAGGAGCCATCTTGTAAAAGAAGAATGAAGTTCAAAGACTCACACTTCCCAATCTTAAAATCTTACTGTACCACAGTAATCAAAATAATGTGGTACTGGCAAAGGACAGACAGATAGATCAATTGGAATAGAGCTGAGAGCTCAAAAAGCATCCTTCACATTTATGGCCAATTGATTTTTGACAAGGGGCAAACACCACTCAATTGGGAAAGAATAGTCTCTTCAACAAACGGTGCTGGGAAAACCAGATCTCCATTTCCCAAAAAAAAAAAAAAGACCTCTACTTCACATCATATACAAAAATCAACTCTAAGTGGATCAAAGACCTAAATATAAAAACTAGAACTATCAAACTCCTAGAAGAAAACGTAGGGAAGAAGCTTTAGGACTTTGTGTTAGGCAATAGTTTCTTAAGACTCCACACCCAAAGCACAATGAAAGAAGAAATAGACAAACGAGACCTCATCAAAATTAAAAACTTTTCGTTCTCAAAGGTCTTTATCATGAAAATAAAATGACAACCTACACCACAGGAGAAAATATTTGGAAAAAACATACCCAACAAAAGTTGACTATGCAGAACATATAAAGAAATCCTTCAACTCAACAACAAAAAGACAAAGAACCCAGTTGAAAAATGGGCAAAGACTTGAATAGGCATCTCTCCAAAGAAGATATATAAATGATCAGAAAGCATACGTAAAGATGCTCAACATCATTATACCCATCAAATCAAAAGCATAATGAGATACCATTTCATATCCATTATAATGGCTGCTATTTAAAAAAAAAAAAAAACAGAAAATAAAAGTTGGAGAGGATACAGAGAAACAGGAACACTCATTCATTGCTAGTGGGAATGTAAAATGGTACAACCACTGTGGAAGAGTATGGAGGCTCCTCAGGAAGCTAAGGATAGAACTACCATATGATCCAGCAATTCCATTATTCAGTGTATACCCAAAAGAATTGTGAGCAGGGACTCAAACAAATATTTTCATACCAATGTTCATAGAGGAATTATTCGCTACTACCAATAGATGGAAGCAACCCAAGTGTCCATCAACCTTTGAATGGATAAATAAAATGTATACACAAGCAATAGAATATTATTCAGTCATGAAAAGGAATGAAGTTTTGATGCACATGACAACATGGATAAACCCTGAAGACACCATGATCAGTGTGTCTGGCTTATTTTCACTCATCTCAAACAACTGGAATAAGCAAAGTCACAGAGTAGGGATGGGGTGGGGCTAGGGAATGAGAAATTCAAGACTTATAATGTACAGGGTTCATTCTTGGAATGATGGAAATGCTTTTGTAATGGATGGTGGTGACAGTAGCACAATATATATCCTAATGTGATTAAAAGGGAAAATGTTAGATTGTATATATGGTACTATATTTTTTTTTAATTCATGGAACTACAATATACAGACAGTGAGCCTTAGTCAAACCATGGACTCATAGTTAATAGTGCAATTATAAAAATGTGTTTTCAACATTTATACCAAATGTCCCACAATACAAGGTATTGGTAGTGGGGCGGTATATAGGAATCCTGTATTTTATGTATGATTGTTCTGTCAACTGGCAACTTCTCTAATACAGCAAAAAGAAAAGGTTAGGAAGCATTATTTTTAAAAATCCAGTGTTTATGGTTAACAGATAAATAATTTTAAAACTATTTAAAATAATGATAAGTACAATAAAGAAAATAAAACAGTGTAATGGAATGGAATAGGGTTGGCAAACATTTTCTGTAAAGGTCCAGAAAGTATATAGTTTAGACTTTGCAGTTCAACAGGAAAATTCAAAGCTGCACCCAAGTGGGATTTACCCCAGGAATGCAAGGGAGGCTTAACATGGAATGCAGCAATGTAAGAATCAGTCAATGTAATATACCACATTAACAGAATTAAGGAAAAAAAATATATGACCATCTCAAGCGAGGCAGAAAGGGCATTTGGACAAAATTGAACTCAGCTCATGAAAAAAACACTCAACAAATTAGTAATAGAAGGGAACTACCTTAACATGATAAAGGTCATTTGTTTTGAAAACCCACACCTAACATCATTCTCAATGGTGAAAGACTGAAAGCTTTCCCCCAAAGATTAGGAATGATGAGACAAGACACCCAAGGTCACCACTTCTCTACAACATAGTACTAGAAGTTCTAGCTAGAACAATTAGGAAAAAAAAAAAAAAAATAGGCACCCAAACTGGAGAAGAAGAAATAAAATTATCCCTAATCACAGATGATATGTTTATATACAAAGAAAATCTCAAAGAATCCAAAAGAAAGCTACTAGAGCTCATAAATTCAGCAGAATTGCAGGGTACAAGATTGACATACAAAAAAATCAGGTGTTTCCATACACTGGCAATGAAAAATATGAAAAGGAAATTCAGAAAGCAAGTCCACTTAAATAGCATAGAAAAGAATAAAATACCTAGGAATAAATTTAATCAAGAAGGTACAAGAGTTGTATATTTAAAATTACAAAATATTACTGAAAAAAATTAAAGAACCCATAAATAAATGGAAATACATTCCATGTTCATAAACTGGAAGACTTATTATTGTTAAGATGTCAACACTACCCAATATGATCTACAGATTCGATGTAATCACTATCAAAATTCCAGCAGCCTTTTTTGCAGAAATGGAAAAGCCAATACTATAATTTATATGGAATTGGAAGCAGCCCTGAATACCCAAACCAATTTCAAAAAACAAAAGCAAAATTGGAGGGCTATTAAGAGAATGAAGAGACAAGCCACAAACTGAAAGAAAATATTTGCAAAACACGTATCTGACAAAGGACTTCCAACCAAAATAAACAAAAACTCTTAAAATGCAGCAATAAGTAAACAAACAACGCAATTAAAATCTGGGGAAAAGACATAAACAGATACCTCACTAAAGAAGAAATAAAGATTAGGAAGCATATAAGATGCTCAATATCATATGTTATTAGCGAATTGTAAAATTAAAGGAACAATGAGGTACCACTACATATCTATCAGAATGGCTAAAATCCAAAACAATGACAACACCTAAAGCTGATGAGGACATTCTGAAAAAGGCAAAACTATAAAGATAGTAAAATGATCAGTGCTTGCCCCAGGTTAAGAGGGAGAGTAGGAAGGAAGAATAGGTTGAACACAGGGCATTTTGGGGCAGTGATACTGTAATGGTAGCTATATGACATTGTACATTTATTAAAACCCATACAACACAGTGAACCCTAATGTAAACTACAGATTTTAAGAATAAGAATGTATCAATATCAGTTCATCAATTGTAGCAAATGTACCATACTAATGCAAGATGCCAACAGCGAAAACTATGTGTGTTGTGGGGAGTATATGGGAACTCTTATCTTTCTGTGAAACTATTCTGTAAAACTAAAACTGCTCTAAAAATAAAGTCTAAAAAATAATATAAGAAGTGAACATCTCACACTTCCCAATTTCAAAACATACTACAAAGCTAAAGTAATCAAAATAATGTGTCACTGGCATATGGACAGACATATAGATCAATGGAACTGACTTCAAAGTCCAGAAATAAACCTATACACCTATGGCAAACTGATCTTCTACATGAGTGCCAAATCCACTCAACAGGGAAATAATAGTCTCTTCAATAAGCAGTGCTGGAAATACTGGATTTCCACATGCAAAAGAATGAAATTGGATCTCTACTTCACACTACATACAAAAATTAACATGAAATGGATCAATGACATAAATATAATTACTAAAACCATACATCTCTCAGAAGAAAGTGTAGGGTAAACCTTCATGAACTTGGATTTTGCAATGGATTCATGAAAATTAAAAACTTCTGCATCAAAAGATATTATCAATAAAATGAAAAGACAACCTACAGAATGTGAGAAAATGCTGGCAAATCATATATCTGATAGGGTTTAATACCCAGAATACATTAACAACTCAACAGCAAAGAGACAACCACTTAAAAAATGGGCAAAGGAATTGAATAGACATTTCTCCAAAGAAGTTATACAAGCGGCCAATTAGCACATGAATAAATGTTCAACATCATTAGTTATTAGGGAAATGTAAATCAAAACCACAATGCTATACAACTTCACACCAGCTACTATCAAAAACATAAACAGAAAAGAACAATTATTGGCAAGGATGTGGAGAAACTGCAACCGTAGTGCACCGCTGGTGGCACTGCAAAATGCTGTAGTCACGTGGAAAACAGTTTGGTAGTTCCTCAAAAAGTTACACATAGAATTATCACTTGGCCCTGTAATTCCATTCCTAGTATATAACCAAGAGAATTGGAAACAGGAATTCAAACAGATACTGGTATGCCAATGTTCATAGCAGCATTGTTCACAATAGCCAAAAGGTAGAAATAACCCAAGTGTCCATCAACAGAAGAATGGATAAACAGAATGTGGTATACATACAATGGAGTATTATTCAACCATAAAAAGGAATGAAATTCTGATACATGCTATCATATGGATGAACCTTAAAAACATTATGCTAAGTGAAATAAGTTTGACACAAAAGGACAAATACTGTATGACTCCACTTACACGAAATATCTAGAATAGGCAGATTATGTCATAAAGACAGATCAGAGGTTACCAGGAAATGGGGTGGGAGAGGGATGGGGAATTGCTGTTTAATGAGGATAGAAGTATTCTGGGGAGTGATGGAAAAGTTTGGAAACTGATGGCGATGACAGCTGCATAACATTGTGGATATAATTAATGCCACTGAATTGTACCCTTAAAATGGTTAAAATGGCAAATTTTAACTTACATATACTTTACTACTGTTTTAGTTTCCTAGACTGCTGAAAGCAGATACCATGAAATGGGTTGGTTTAAACAATGGGAATTTATTAGCTTAAGGTTTTAAGGCTGAGAAAAACATCCAAATCAAGGCATCATCAAGAACAGCTGCTGGTGATCCTTGACTCCTCTGCCACATGACAAGGCATATGGCGGTATCTGCTGGCCTCTCCCTTCTCTTCTAGGTTTCATGGCTTTCAGCTTCTTGTTTCCATGGCTTGCACGCATGCTTTCTTCTCTCTCTCTCATCAAAAAGTCCTATTTACAATAGGTTTACACTCAGAGGAACAGATTCGCTTTGAGAACATGATTTTCGGGGGTACATGCATCCCAAACCACCACAACCATAATGAAATTATTTTTTAAAAAAGCTAGACTGGCCTAAGAAAACATTTTATTTTCTTAATCTATATAGTTTATTACTTGGTATAGAATTTTTCATGAAAGGCCAAATTAGGTTTTCTGTAAGCTAAGTTTACAAAAATTGTTTATAACACCAAATTCATCAACTCAAGAAATGAGCCCTACTGGTAAATTCAAAGCTGATTTGAGTCAGGAAAAGAACTAATACCAAATCAGCAAAAATAGATAACAGTTTGTAATCCCCTTTAAAATAATCAAAATACCAATACAAATTATAATCTCACCTTTTCAAAAACAACCAATTGCACAAGCACCCCCAAATAAGACAGAAACTGTTAAATAATAGAAGAGTAAATGGAAAAAACCAAAGGTGCTAAAACATTAAACTACACCCTAAAAATTAGTTTTGATATCTGTATCCTGGTGAAACCATGGAATTATACATACATCTAATAGAAAATGTATGCTTATGGAATTTTGTATTCCTCTAACCTTGGCCTGATGATACAGAAACATCCTCATGCTGTGTAAATTTCTTTCATTGTCAGACATTATAACCCTAGAGGGTAGCACTGAAAAAGTGACACGTTTGCATCTCACTATTTTACAGTACTAAAAGATGGGAAACTTGCCGAAAAAAATTTAAGAATAATACAGTATAGTAAAGACAGGAAATTCAACAGTGCTTTATATCTATAAAGTCCTTTTAATAAACTTTAATAAATGTGGACTCTAAAATGTATCTGTTACTAAACATGATTTAAAATTTAAGGTAATAAATGAAATTAAATTCCTAATTGAGATGTAAATTTAAGTCCTGTTTTATACTGAAATCATTAGGGATTTTAGATTTAAGATGTTACCAAACTTTACTTGTTTAAGCAATTAATCCACAAAGGAAATGAAAAAGTATGTTAAAAAAAAAAAAGTATTAAACGAAAGATAACCACATTCAACTCAAGTAACAATCAAATTGTTAGGGATTCAACATAGTAGGAATTCACTACACTTCAAAGATAATAAAATTCAGAGTAAATATGTGTTTAAGGTAATTATTGTACAAAAAAGTTGAAGAAAATGAGAACACTAGATAAACTATCCTAGAAGTAGGAGGAGCAGCACATTAGTAGCATGTGTGCTTAACATGAACTAATGCTCAATAATTAGTTGCTGTATGAACAAAATGAGATAGGTATAAACGTTTCTGTTTACCAACATAACTCTAGATTACACTTCCCATGGCCATGCCAATCAAACTTTGATGTTAACTTTTAAAATCACTTTAAAACTGATTTTTTTAAAAAAGGAAACAGTTTCAAAAATTTTAATCCCATCAAATTGGAAAAGCAAGTCAGTAAGATGAGAAACACAAGTTAAGAGGAAAAGATGTTGAAGAAAATACTCTAGGTCTTAATATATATATTACAGATTAATTCATCTAAAAGTTACAATTATTTAAAACATATTCACAAAAATAATGGTCACTTCCTCTTGTACCATGCTTTGTGTAATGGTTTTCTGTCTATACTTTCAAATACTGCTGAACACCACTTTGTTAAATATGCATTATTTAGATGTCAAATGTCCCTGCCAGTCACACAAATGAGGGCTATACTATCTGAAAGAACCAACAGTACCACAATTGCTACTGACAGAGAGCGGCAGAACAGTGCCCGCAGTGTTAACCTCAAAGAATGAAGCCTCTATATATAGGTTAGGCCATTGTGACAATCAACAATCAGAAAGTCCTTTACAAAGATTGCAGGCACAACCAATCAAGCCAGATCAAATGCATCAAACATAAACTCAACAAAAAGTAACCCTTCAACCAGGGATAAATTTCAACTTTTTTATTTCATAAGGTGTAAAAGATTCTTAATAGACAAAGGGAACATATTGCAAATGTATTTACCCCTCCCACCTCTACAGTTAAAACAGCCGCAGAGGAGAAAGACAGGCAGGAGGCAAGCACAATTTCTCTTCCATTTCATATCATAATTACAAAGTTTAATTAAAAATCATGGTTCAATGGGAAGGACAGATTTGCAAGAGAATCACTTTAGAAATCATTGAAGTAACCACCTGTAAATTCAAGGGACAAAAACTAATGTCTCTAACCTTCTTAAGAGAACTGATATTTTTGGTGCACCAATAAAAAATATGCACATCCATCTAACTCTTTATCCCTTTGCCAATTATATAACTAATAATAAACAAGGAAGAAAGTATCAGCCACTTATAAAAAATAAACTATAAGAAAAGTCAGTCCCCAAATAGGGCAACATAATTATTCAAAAAGGTCTGCATTCAAAAATCCTCTTTCGAGGAGGGGCAAGATGGCAGCATAGAGAGGAGTGGAAGCTAAGTAGTCCCCCTGGAACAACTACAAAAAAACAGAAACAACTAGTAAATAATCCAGAATAACTGCGGGGGGACAAACGAGACCATCCACTCATCATACACCAACCTGAATTGGGAGGAATGCCTGAGAACACAGCATAAAATCTGTAAGTAAAACCTGCGGATCCAAGTCGGGAGACCCCCTCCCCCATAGCCCGAGCTGCAAAGCCTCGTGGTGCCAGAGAGAAGCTCTCTCCCAGCAAGCAAATATAGCTCAGCTGAGCTCCAACTGGGGTTTTAAGTAGCGAATGTGAACTGCTCACTACAGGTACGCAGCCCCAAAAAACAGACAGAGGCTTTGGGTGACAACTGACCTGGGAGAGCCGGAGGGTCGCCTTGGACTGGGTCTGAAGGGGACTATCTGTTTCTTTTTCGGCTCAGTGGAGAAAGCCCCAGTCATTTTCAGTTTCCAGGGCTGTGAAGCGGAGAAGGGTGGAGACAGCACAAGCAGAGAGCGAGACCATTGAAATGCTAATGACCTCCACCTGGGGGCTCTGTCTTCTCTAGGAGGAAAGGGGTGGGGCCCTTTCCATTCAGAATCAGACCCCAGAGCCCCGGGGGAACACGGCCATACCTCCTCACACCAGTCAAGAATTATAGGCTAACAGGCACCACCTGCTGGGCAGAAAAGCACAGTGACCTGAGGCATCAAAGGGTGGAGCAATTTTCTAAGACACACCCTCAGGGAAACCAGATACTGAATATTTCTTCCCTCTGGGACCTGAGCCTGTTCTGGTCTGGGAAAACCTGATTTGGATAACCAAGGAAACCATGCCTAGACAACAGAAAATTACAACCTACACTAAGAAAAACAAAGTTATGGCCCAGTCAAAGGAACAAACGTACACTTCAACTGAGATACAGGAATTAAACAACTAATGCTAAATCAATTCAAAAAAGTTTAGAGAAGATATTGCAAAAGAGATAGAGGCTGTAAAGGAAGCACTGGGCACGTATACGGCAGAAATCAAAGTTCAAAAACAACTAGTAGAATCTATGGAAAAGAAAGGCACAACACAAGAGATGAAAGACACAATGGAAACATAAAACAGCAGATCTGAAGAGGCAGAAGAAAACACTCAGGAACTGGAGAACAAAACACCTGAAATCCTACACACAAAGGAGCAGATGGAGAAAAGAATGAAGTAATATGAGCAATGTCTCCGGAAACTCAAGGATGTAATAAAGTACAATAATGTACGTATCATTGGTGTCCCAGAGGAGAAGAGAAGGGAAAGGGGGCAGAAGCAATAATAGAGGAAATAATTAATGAAAATTTCCCATCTCTTATGAAAGACATAAAATTACAGATCCAAGAAGCGCAGCGTACTCCAAACAGAAGAGATCTGAATAGGCCTACGCCAAGACACTTAATCATCAGATTATCAAATATCAAAGACAAAGAGAGAATCCTGAAAGCAGCAAGAGAAAAGCAATCCATTACATACAAAGGAAGCTTAATAAGACTATGTGTGGATCTCTCAGCAGAAACCATGGAGGCAAGAAGGAAGTGGTGTGATATATTTAAGATACTGAAAGAGAAAAACCGCCAACCAAGAATCCTGTATCCAACAGAGCTGTCCTTCGAATATGAGGGAGAGCTCAAAATATTTTCTGACAAACAGACAATGAGAGACTTTGTGAGCAAGACACCTGTCCTACAGGAAATACTAAAGGGAGCACTACAGAGTGATAGAAGACAGGAGTGCGTGGTTTAGAACACAATTTGGGGAGACGGTAGCACAACAATGTAAGTACACTGAACAAAGGTAACTATGAATACGGTTGAGAGAGGAAGGTAGGGAGCATGTGAGAAACCACAAGAAAGGAGGAAAGATAAAGACTGGGACTGTGTAACTTGGTGAAATCTAGAGTATTCAACAATTGTGATAAAATGTACAAACATGTTCTTTTACGAGGGAGAACAAGCAAATGTCAACCTTGCAAGGTGTTAAAAATGGGGAGGCACTGGGGGAGGGATGCAATCAGCATAAACTAGAGACTACAACTAATAGAATCATTGTATTATGCTTCCTTTAATGTAACAAAGGTGATATACCAAGGTGAATGCAGATACGAGGGGGGATAGGGGGAGGCATGTTAGACACTTGACATTGGTGGTATTGTCTGATTCTTTATTCTACTTTGATTAAGGTTATTTTTCCTTTTGCTGCTTCCTAGCTGTCTTCTTTTTTTTTCCCTCTTTCTTTTGCCTCTCTACCTTCTTTGACTCTCCCTCCTGCCTTGTGGAAGAAATGTAGATGCTCTTATATAGATAATGGTGAAGGGTGGTGACACATAGATGTATGACCATGCAGAAAATCATCGATTATTTACTTGGGATGGAATGTATGGTGAGTGAACAAAACCATATTAAAAAAAAAAAAAATGGGTTGATGACAAAACCTCGAGGACAATATACTGAGTGAAATAAGCCAGACACATTAGGACAATTATTGCAGGGTCTCACTGATAGGAACTTATTATAATATGTAAACTCATAGACATGAAATATAAGGTACCAAGATATAGGATGAGGCTTAAGAATGGGGAGTGGTTGCTTAGTATGAGCAGAATGTTCAACTAGGATGAACTTAAATGTTTGGAATGAACAGGGGTGTCAGTAGCAAGATGTGAGAACAACTAACAGTGCCAAATGGTGTGTGAATGAGATGGAAAGGGGAAGCTCAGAGTCATATATGTCACCAGAAGGAAAGTTGGAGGTCAAAAGATGGGAATGTATAAAACTGAATCCTATGGTGGGCAATGTCCATGATCAACTGTACAAATACTAGAAATCACTTCCATGAACCAGAACAAATGTATGACAATACAATTAGAAGTTAATAATAGAGGGGCATATAGGGAAGAACTATATACCTATTACAAACTATATACTACAGTTAGTAGTAGTTTCAACATTTTTCATAAACAGTAACAAGTACTATATCAATACTAGGAGTCAACATTGAGGGGGGTTGGTTAGGGATAGGGGAGGATTAGAGTTTCCTTTTCTTTTTCTTTTTTTTCCATCTTCACTTTATTTCTTGTTTGGAGTAATGAAAAGTTTCTAAAAAATTGAACAAAAATTAAGTGTGATGGATGCACAGCTGTATGAGGGTACCCAGGGGCAAGTGATTGTACACTTTGGATCTTTGGATAATTGTATGGTATCTGAACAATCTCAATAAAAATGAAAAAAAAATCTTCTTTCCATTATTTTCATTGAAAATTTTGAAAGAACAATCTTATGTATTGATTTACACAATTTAATGTTATTTTAAATCTATATTTATGAGTTATAAATATAAAATAATAATCACTAATAAATAAATGTACATTTAAAAGTTGACAACTTTTACTACCAAATGAATTATTGTTTCTTTAAAATTGGTCACTCTGGAGTGCCATAAACAAATTTCAATAATACTGCCATTGATCAAGATATTTTAAAAACTTTTTGGAATTCAAATATATATATAATAAGTCTATGAAATTTAGCTTTAGCAACACTTCACATGAAACAATTGTGTAAAGGTATTGGAGAGTAACTGTCATAGGCAAGAATTGAGGTGCTATAATCCCTGAGCTCCAAATCCACCTGACTTTTTCCCTGAGATCATCCTAGCAGAAAATGGCAGACCCACTGAGGTAAGGGGAGAAAGGGTAACACTGGGGGATATCAAAGCAATGGGGCCTTAAGGGACAAAATCCCAGAAAGAAGTGAATCACAGTAATTCCAAAATTTTGTATATAGCCTCCACTAATGAGATTGGCTAATTTCAAAACAGCATGCTGGATAAGGCTCCAAAAAACCCAGCAAAAGAGCAGCAACTTGGAGGATAAAGAGCTGAGCAGAGTCATGGTATCTTTAGGGGAGCAACAAAACTCACAGTAGCTTTTTGATGAAAGTCAAAAATGAATGGAGAATGACATCATCAACATAGCAACATAAGACATCCACTGAAAAACCTTCCCCAGAGATTCAATGAATAAAAGGACAAATCCCACTTGCTTAGAACACTGGAGGATGGTGGAGACTGGAGAAGGGGTCCTCAAGTGCTGAATCGAAGAAAAAGAAACATATCAGGTAGGAAACTTCCACCCAAGACCCGCTGGTCTTCTTCCCTTCCCCGCACTCGGTCCTGCACAGTTTGAGCACTGCTCAGAGGCAGCAGCCTGGATCCCTCCTACCTCACACTGGCGACACAGACCATAGAGACACTCAGAGCACCAAGTTAGAATCACATACATATCCAAGAACAGGGATCCAAGTCCACAGGGACCCAGGGCAGAACACAAGCTGCCAAGTAGTGCTGAATACAAAAGGGTACCCAGGGGGAGGAAAAAAAAAAAAGAGAGAGACTGTAGTTGAAGTGAAGCAGGCAATGGTGCACTCACACAATCCAGTTTCTGTTGGCTTGACTACCAAAATGCAAAACAGATTTTTCTGGAGTGACCCAACATCTGGATTGACCCCATCTGGCTCCCCAGGGTGGGATATCCTAACAGGGAAGAAACTGGAGTCAGAAAAGACTCACAGAAAAAAAAAAGGGGGGGGGGGGTTGGTGTTAAACCAAATTGCTGTAGAAGAGGGAGAACCCAGAACTCAAAAGTGTAAGGATAACAGGGTACTGAGTGAGGAAGAGAATCCTTAAACAAATCACAGGAACTGGGAAAAAAAATCTAGAAAATAAAAACACAGAACAAATCAAGATTCCTAGAGAAAGAAAAGAAGAAAGGAAACTTCACCTGAAGGTGATACAATTGCATTAAAAGTACAATTATAAAAATTGGACAGCATACTCAGGGTAAGAATCAGATGAAGAGCTGGGAAAATATGATCAGTTAAACACAGATTATCCTAAAGGTCTAGAACAAGTTGAACCAAGCACCAAGAAGAGCCTTAACACAAAGCCAATCAACAATAAAACCCTAGACAAGAGGGAGAAACTGACCTTCAGTATTAACTCATCAAGATAACCAGTTGCCGAGACATAAGCAAAAAATTACAAGCCATACAAAGAAAGGTATGACTCAGTCAAGGGAACAAATTAAAACTTCAGAGGAGACACCAAATTTAGAACAACTAATCAACGAAGTTCAAACTCCTAATGAATTCAAGGAGATGAAGGAAAATATGCATAAAGAAATAAAGGATATTAAGACAATGTGTGATCATAAAGAAGGACTTGAAAGTTTAAAAAGAAACAACAGGAATTATGAAGATGAAAGGCACAATAATGGAGATTAAAAATACACTAGAAGCATATGAGAGAAGATCTGAACAGCAAGAAGAAAAGAATCAGCAAACTAGGAGACAGGGCAATCAAAATCATACAGTCAGAAGAAAAATACAGAAAAGAAGGGAAAAACTGAGAAATGTCTCATGGATTTCACATGAGCGCACAAATATACACATCGTAAGTGTCCCAGAAGAAGAAGAGAAGGGAAAAGAGGCAGAAAGAATATCTGAGGAAATAATGGTCAAAAATTTCCCAACTCTTATTAAAGACATAAAGTCCAAGAAGCGTAACATACTCAAAACAGAATAAATCCTAATAGACCTACTCCAAGAAAAAAACTAATCAGAATGTCAAATGTCAAAGATCTAGAGAATCCTGAAAGAAGCAAGTGAAATGCAATCCGTCACATAAAAGGGACCCTCAATAACTAAGTTCCAATTTCTTATTGGAAACAATGGAGGAGAGAAGGCAGTGTATGGTGTATTTAAGGTACTGAAAGAGAAAACCTGCAAGCCAAAAATTCTTTATTCAGCAAAACTGTCCTTTAAAAATGAGGGAGACTTTAAAATATTCACAGATAAACAGAAACTGAGAGAGTTTATCAGCAAGGACATGCCCTACAAAAATACTAAAGGGGGTACTGCAGGTTGAAAAGACAAGACAGGGCAGAGTAGCTTAAAATAGTGTAAAGAAATGAATATTATCAGTATAATAATCTTGCATTTAATGGCAACTAAAAGGGTAAATGCAAAACCCAATAGTACCGTATCCAACATACAACTCCACTCTTTAACTTCTGTAAAAGTCAGACTACAATTGAACATGAAAAATGCATATTTCCTGATACTGGACATGCAAAGTATAAAGTAGTAAAGTGGAACAAAAACAACATAAAGAGGGTAAACAGAGGAATATGAGAACATATGTGCTATTGAAGTTAAGTTGGTATCTTTTCAAATTAGTAGGTTATACATGTAGATTGTAATATAAACCCCAAGGTAACCACAAAGAAAGTATCAGTCACATACATCAACACAAGAGATCAACAACACAGAAAAGGAGGCTGCAATAAAGAAAAAGAGACCAAAAAATAAAAAAAAAGATATGACATATAAAAACCAAAGGACAAAATGGCTACAGTAAGTACTGCCTTTACAGTAATAACACTGAATGTTAATGAATTAAACTCCCAAAGACACAGATTTACAGAATACATTTAAAAGCATGATCCAACAATACGCTGTTTACAAGAGACTCACCTTAGACTCAAAGACACAAATAGGTTGCAAATGAAAGGCTGGAAAAAGATTATTTTGTACAAGAAGTAACCAAGAAAGAGCTGGGATTAGCTATACTAATGTCGGAAAAAACAGACTAAGTAAAAAAGCTGTTAGAAGAGACAAGGACACTATATTTTAACAAGAGGGGCAATCCACCAAGAAAACGTAACAATCCTAAATATTTATCCACTTAATCCTGGTGTTCCAAAAATACATAAGGCAAACACTGGCAAAACTGAAGGGAGAAACAGATACCTCTACAATCATAGTTGGAGACTTCAAAACACTATTCTCATCAACAGATAGAACAGCTAGACTGAAGGTTAATAAGGAAAAAAAAAAAACTTGAATCATACGATAAACGAACTAGACCTAATAGACATATACAGAACACTGCACCTCAGAACAGGATATACTTTCTTTTTAATGCACACAGATTGTTCTCCAGGATAGACCACATGCTGGGTCACAAAGCAGCTCTCAATAAATTTAAAAAGACTAAAATTATACAAAGCATCTTCTGTGACCACAATGGAATAAAGCTGGGAATCAGTAACAGGTGAAGAACCAGAAAATGCACAAATATATGAAACTTAACATAATCATAAACAATCAGTGAGTCAAAGAAGAAATTGCAAAGGAAATCAGTAAATATCTTGAGGCAAACAAAAATTAGAACACACAATGTCTCCACTGACACAGAAAAGGCATTTGACAAAATCCAGCATCCTTTCTTGATAAAAATACTCAGAAAAATAGGAATGGAAGGAAAGTTCCGCAACATGATAAAGGGCATGTTCTGGTTTGCTAATGCTGCTATTTTACAAAACACCAGAAATGGATTGGCTTTTATAAAGGAGGTTTATTTGGTTACAAAGTTACAGTCTTAAGGCCATAAAGGGTCCAAGGTAAGGCCTCAACAATAGGGTGCCTTCAGAAGAAGGGCCACTGGCATCTGGAAGACCTCTGTTAGCTGGGAAGGCACGTGGCTGGCATCTGCTTGCTCCCAGGTTGCATTTCAAAATGGCATTCTCCAAAATGACAGTGTCAGCTTTCAATGGCCATCTTCAAAATGTCTCTCTAAGCTGCAGCCAACATCAGAGGTCTCCAACTCCAAGCATCTCTGAGCTAAGCCAGCTAGCTTCTGGGTCTGTGCCAGCATTTTTAAAGGACTCCAGGAATTCAATCAAAACCCACACTGAATGGACAGGGCCACACCTCCATGGAAATAATTCAATCAGAGTTATCACCTACAGTTGGGTGGGTCACATCTCCATAGAAACAATTTAATCCAAAGATTCAAACCTAATCAACACTAATACATCTGCCCATATGAGTCTGCATCAAAGAACATGGCATTTCGGGGGACATAATACATCCAAACCGGCACAGCGCATATATACAAAACCCACTGTTAACATCATACACAATGTTGAAAGACTGAATGCTTTCCTCTAAGATCTGGAACAAGACAAGGATGCCCACTTTCAATAGTGTTACTCAACACTGTACTGGAAGTTCTAGCCAGAGCAATTAGGCAAGAAAAAGAAATAAAAGGCACCCAATTGGAAAGTTAGAAGTAAACTTTCACTATTTACAGATGACATCATCCTATACATAGAAAGTTCCAAAAAATCTACAACAAAGCTACCAGAGCTAACAAATGAGTTCAGCAAAGTGGTGGGATATAAGATCAACATGCAAAAATCAGTAGTGTTTCTATATAATGAGCAATGGGAAGAGGAAATCAAGAGAAAAGTTCCATTTAGAATAGCAACTAAAAGAATCAAATATCTAGGACTAAATTTAACCAAGGATGTAAAAGACTTCAACATGGAAAACTACAAAACACTGCTAAAAGGAATCAAAGAACACCTAAATAAGTGGAACATTCTGTGTTCATGGATTAGAAGATCTAATATCATTAGGATGTCAATTCTACCCTAAGTGATTTACAGATTCAATGCAAGCACAATCCTAATTCCAACATCCTACAATCCATAAATGGAAAGGCCAATTATCAAATTTATCTGGAAGGACAAGGGGTCCTGAATAGCCAAAAACATCTTGAAAAAGACAAAGTTAGAGATCTCATACTTCCTGGCTTTAAAGCATATTACAAAGCTATGGTGGTCAAAACAGCATGATATAGGCACAAGGATAGATATGTTGACCAATAAAATTGAATTGAGAATTCAAAAATAGGCTCTCATATCTACAGTCAACTGATTTTTGACAGGCTGCCAAGCTGTCAATTGGGAAAGTACAGTCTCTTCAACAAATAGTTACAGGAGAACTGGATATTCATATGCAAAAGAATGAAGGAAGACATCTATCTCACACCATATACAAAAATTAGCTCAAAATGGATCACAGACCTAAATACAAGAACCAGAACTATAAAACCCTACAAGCAAACTTAGGGAAGCAGCTTCAGGATCTTGTGTTAGGCAACAGTTTCTTAGACTGTATACCCAAAGCACAAGCAACAAAAGAAAAAATTGATAAATGAGCCTCATCAAAATTAAAAACTTTCGTTAACCAAGGTCAGGAGGGCCTGTCCTGCCCAGACACCCTGGCCTGGGGGCTACCTATCTACACAAAACACAAAGCTGCAGCCCACCCATCCAAATGCAGTATCTACCACCAGGCACAGCCCTGGAGAGAAGGGAGGGAAGGAGGAAGAGCCCCAAACAAGGAAGAAGGCGGGGGAGTAGAGTAAAGCTAAGCAATAAAAGCAGACTGCCCCAAACTTGGTGGCCTCTTTCCTCTATCTTCTTTCAACAGTGCCTGCATGCCCATCTCACACGTGTACTTAATAAATTTTCTGCCTGCTTGCTTGAAGTATGCAGTGCCCTCAAATTCTTTCCCACAATATAGTCAAAAACCTTGGAACTCAACACTGGTAACATTTCCAGATTGAAAAGGTACAATGAGTACTCAGAAAAATATACAGGGGCAAAAAAATAACACACATCCCAAAACATATCATTATAAAATGTCAGAATGCTGGAAATAACAAGTTTAAAACCATAAAGATACTAAAAGGGTAAAAATGAGAATTCCTTATTTATGGAGCAGCAAATGGAGTAATGCCTTGAAATGTATGAGGACAAATAATTTCCATCCTAGAATTCTATATCCAACCAAATTATCAATCAAGTAGGACAGCAAAATAGTTATTTTCAGGCATTCAAGCCCTCAAAAGAAAATTACTTTCTATAACACTTTTTCTCAAGAAACTCCTAGAGGAAATCCTCTAGGAAAATCAATCAAGAAAAAGGATAAAATAGGATCTAGGAAACAGAGGGTCCACATGAAGAGACACAAAGGTTATTTCTAGGATGATTGTGAAAGGAAGGATCAAAACCAAAATCTCAAACCTTAGAATGGTCAAACAGTTTCAGTTCTACTGAAGAATGAGGGGAGACAGGTACACAGAAATAATACGTACATGGAAATAATAAATACATGGAAAACTAAGCAAATGAAAAAACAGAGCAGACATTAATTTGAGAGAAAAACAAAAAAAGATATAATGATATAATACTATAGAGATCCACTATGAACTAATCATAACAACATAAATGTGGAATACTAACTTAACTTAAAAAGGTCATAAGTGAAGAGAAAACTAAGATGGCAGCTAGGTGAGACAGGGTGAAAATACACCTCCGTTAAAAACACTAAATAAAAGCCAGAGGGTGATCCAGAATACTGGCTACAGCGATGCAATAGCTGGACAAGATCTTCTAGTTCCAAACGGGCTGTATACTTGGTGAAACTGGGAGTCTGCATTCTGAAACAAGTGAGCTGGCTGGAAGACCGGCAACCACGCGGCGGTCTGGGGAAGCCAAGGTTTGGCATTTGGAGACAGACAGGCTCTTTAAAAAAAAAAAAAAAAAAAAAAAAGGAAAAACCCCCGAGCAGCTGCAGCAGCGATAGTGGGAACCATGCAGTAAAACACAGCAAAAGGGGCTGGGCCAGTCTCTCGGTGTCTGGCCTGGAAGATAGCCCGCTGCAGATACCCTTGGGTCCGGGGAAACAGAGCGGAGAGCCGGAAGCCAAAAGAAACCCCGCGGCTAGCAGCTGGCTCCCGGGAGGCTGGATAAACTCCTGCCCGGGGCCGTGCCCACAGCGCAGAGCCCCGCCAGTTCTCCCGGAGCTGGAAAGAAGGAACTGTGCGAGGAGGGGGGTGTGGAGACGCCCCATTTGGCCATTTTTGCATCAGACTGAAAGCGCCCCGGCACAGCCGCCGGCCTGGGGCTTCCCTTGAGGGACGGCGCACACTGGTGACGTAGCACGGCACTCCCTCGGCAGAGGTCCTGGAGGATCGCAGCTGGGCAGGGGGACCCGCTCGGAGAACCCAGGGACACTATGCCAAGTCTGGTGGTTTGCGGGACAATGAGAGAGAGGGTCTGGGGCTGAAATGAAATGAAGGCTTAGACACTTGCGGCGGCCTTGAATTTCCAGGAACCTGGGGGATTTGATTATTAAAACTGTCCTTCCTCCCTGGCCACCCGTACACATGCCCCACATTCAGGGCGGACGGCTCCAGCAACACACCCAAGCTGAGTTCTCCAACTGAACATCAAAAGAATCATTTCCCTACACACCACAGGGACAAGGTGGAAAACTGACTTGAGGGGTATAGGTGACTCACAGACGCCATCTGCTGGTTAGTTGAAGTGTACGCCACCAAACTGTGTTTCTGAAAAATTAGATAGGTTTTTTTTTCAACTTGAAAGAACCCTATCAAGCAAAGCAAATGCCAAGAGGCCAAAAACAACAGAAAATCTTAATGCATATGATAAAACCAGACGATATGGAGAATCCAACTCCAAACACACAAATCAAGATATCAGAAGAAACACTGTACCTCCCAAAATTAATCAAAGAACTACAATCGAGGAACAAAAACATGGCAAAGGATTTAAAGGACATCAAGAAGACCATGGCCCAGGATATAAGTGACATAAAGAAGACCCTAGAAGAGCATAAAGAAGACATTGCAAGAGTAAATAAAAAAACAGAAGATCTTACAGAAATAAAAGAAACTGCTGGCCAAGTTAAAAAGACTCTGGATATTCACAATAAAAGACTAGAGGAAGCTGAACAACATCTCAGTGTCCTAGAAGTCCACAGAACAGAAAATGAAAGAACAAAAGAAAGAATGGAGAAAAAAATCAAAAAAATCAAAATGGATCTCAGGGATACGATAGATAAAATAAAACATCCAAACTTAAGACTCATTGGTGTCCCAGAAGGGGAAGAGAAGGGTAAGGTCTAGAAAGAGTATTCAAAGAAATTGTTGGGGAAAACTTCCCAAACCTTCTACACAATACAAATACACAAAGCATAAATGCCCAGCAAACTCCAAACAGAATAAATCCAAATAAACCCACTCCAAGACATATTCTGATCACACTGCCAAATACTGAAAAGAAGGAGCAAGTTCTGAAAGCAGCAAGAGAAAAGCAACTCACCACATTCAAAGGAAACAACATAAGACTAAGTTGTGACTACTCAGCGGCCACCATGGAGGCGAGAAGGCAGTGGCATGACATATTTAAAATTCTGAGAGAGAAAAATTTCCAACCAAGAATACTTTATCCAGCAAAACTCTCCTTCAAATTTGAGGGAGAGCTTAAATTTTTCACAGACAAACGAATCCTGAGAGAGTCTGCCAATAAAAGACCTGCCCTACTTCAGATACTAGAGGGACCCCTACCATCAGAAAAACAAAGAAAGGAGAAAGAGATACAGAGAATTTTAACTGACATATATAGTACCTTACATCCCAAATCACCAGGACATTCATTCTTCTCCAGTGATCACAGATCTTTCTCCAGAAGGGAACATAAGCTGGGACATAAAACAAGCCTCAGGAAATTAAAAAAAAAAAATTGAATATACTCAAAGCACATTCTCCAACCACAATGGAATACAAACAGAACTCAATAATTTTTGAACTGTAACTCCACTATTTACTTCCTACATGATATAAAATACACAAACTCTAATGACAAATCAGTGGTTTTGAACTCAACATAAAATACGCAATTTTAGACAACTATATAAATGTGGAGGAATGGACTAGTATAGGAACATAGTTTATGTGTCCCATTGAAGTGAAGGTGGTATCAAAGAAAAACAAGACTGTTATGGATTTAAGAGGTTAATTTTAAACCCCACAGTAAACACAAAGAAATTATCAGAGAATATAACCATAGAGATGAAAAGTAGAGTTTGGGTTAAGAGAAATGGGGGAAGGGGCAATGGGGAGTTAAGAAATGAGTGTAAGGTTGCTGTTTGAGGTGAAGGGAAATTTCTAGTAATGGATGGTGGGAAAGAGCATTACAACATTCTAAATGTGATTAATCCCACTAATGAAAGGCTAGGGAAGGGGTGGAATGGGAAGATTTAGGCTATATATATGTTTCCACAATTGGAAAAAAAAAAAAAAAAGACAGTCTAAATAGAAGACAATTGAATGCCAAGGATGAACTTGGATGGGATTGGAGGATAGAGGACAGGTGGCTCAAAGGGACACAGTTGAGACATAAGGAAAAGGAAATACAGAATGTAAGCTTCACATCATTGTTGAATCTCTTGTACTTCTTAGCTGTGCTTAATGGGATTGCATAAAGGAATGTTCTTGTTCATGGGAAGTGTATACGTAAATTATAGTGTATGTTCAAGGGGAAAAAAAAAAAAAGGTCGTAAGTGAACTTCTGGAAAGATGGTGGATTAGGAGAAACAGAGCAAACTTCTCCTCCTTGAAAGTGACTACATAAAGTGCAGAAAGTGTTCCAGAACAGCAGTTCCAGGGTACCATCAGCTGGACAGGGTCCTCTACACCATATAATGGGGGACTTAGCTGGAAAGGCAGAGAGACTAAGATTGAAAGGACAGGATGAATGCGTTCAGCCGGGATCAACACTGGGTACTAGTAGCTGGAGCTGACCGCTGAGCACCAGAGGGAGCAGCTTAACACGCCCCATGAACCCATCTCAGCAGTTGGCTGGATGTAAATAACCCTTCACAGCCCTGCAGCCAAGAGCTCCTGCCAGAGACTGGTAGCTAGAGCCAGCCGCTGAGCAACTTCCATACCCTGTGCACCCATCTCAGCAACTGGCTGCAGAGATAACCCTTCACAGCCCAGCAGCTGAGATGTCCTGTAAGGGAACTCAGGATTCAGCGGACTTGTGTTGATAGCATTTACTCCTCCTCCACAGAAGCCCATACTGTGCACAGCCAAGAGGCAAGAGTGCCACACAGAAGAACCAGGAGCCCCTCTGCAACCCAAGAAGCTCACGGGCAGGGACTACAGTACATCGGAGCTGGAGGGTGAGATGTATAGCCAAACAGCTCCAAAGTGGTCCATTCGCAGCACCAGGAACTGTCAGGACCACTGTGACCTGGAGCAGACCCCCTGATGAATTGCACAGGACCCGCTCCCCTCCACAGGAATGGCAGTCCCCAGTACACACAGAGAACTGGGTGCTGACTGGATTTCCACCCAGGTTGGACCCCAACTAGTATACAGGCAAAGATGGGGGAGAGATGGCTTGAGAATACGAGGCAGTTCAAAAGTGCCATTTGCTGGCAGGAGCGGGAAAGTGCACTCTACAAGCAGTAGCTCTGCCAAATTATAGATAAACGTTCAAATAATACTACATATACCAAAATAACCTTATCAAGTAGAGCAAATGCCTTGAAGGCAACAACAGAAAACCATAAAACACTTTAAGAAACAAGAAGATATGTGCAAGCCAAGTGTTCCAGTTTGCTAATGCTGCGGAAAGTAAAACACCAGAAATGGATTGGCTTTTATAAAAGGGGGTTTATTTGGTTACACAGTTACAGTCTTAAGGCCAAAAAGTGTCTAAGGTAACACATCAACAATCGGGTACCTTCACTGGAGGATGGCCAATGGCATTCAGAAAACCTCTGTTAGCTGGGAAGGCATGTGGCTGGCGTCTGCTCCAGAATTCTGGTTTCAAAATGGCTTTCTCCTGGGATGTTCCTCTAGGCTTCAGCTCCTCTCCAAAATGTCACTCTCAGTTGCTCTTGGGGCATCTGTCCTCTCTTAGCTTCTCTGGAGCAAAAGTCTGCTTTCAAAGGCCGTCTCCAAAATGTCTCCGTAAGCTTCAGCTCCTCTCTCAGCTTATGTGCATTCTTCAAAGTGTCCCTCTTGGCTGTAGGAAGCTCGCTCCTTCCATCTGAACTTATATAGTGCTCTAGTAAACTAATCCAGGCCGACACTGAACGCATGGGGCCACACCTCCATGGAAATTATCCAATCAAAGTCATTATCCACAGTTGGGTGGATCATATCCCCATGTAAACATCCAACCAAAAAGTCACACCTTAATCAAAAAGATTAACCAATCTGCCCCCACAAGATTACATCAAAGATAATGGTGTTTTGGGGGCCATAATACATCCAAATGGGCACACAAAGCCACCAAATTAAAAAGCCAGAGGAGGCACAAAATGTGGAGCAATTAATCAAAGTACACAAAAATCTCAAAAACAACTTCAATGAATTAGCCAAGACAAAAGGTGGATCAAAAAGACTCTAGAAGAGCATAAAGAAGAATTTTAAAGAGTAAGTTAAAAAGTAGGAGATCTTATGGAAATAAAAGATGCTGTTTATCAAATTAAAAATATACTAGAGATACAAGCAGATATGAAGGGGAATAAGAGAGAATAAGTGGAATAAAGGACAGGGTGATTGTATGGAAATGCAAAAAAGAAATGGTGAAAAAAATTTTTAAAAACTTGAAATGGATCTCAGGGAAATGATGGACATGACGCACACAAATGTAAGTATCATTAGTGTTCCAGAGGGTGAAGAGTAAAGGGCTAGAAGAGTATTTGAAGACAGAGTTGGGGAAAACTTCCCAACCCTTCTAAAGGACATAAAGATGCAAATCAAATATGCTCAACAAACTCCAAATAAAATAAATCCAAATAGATCCACTGCAAGACATATACTGATCAGATTGTCAAAGCCAAAGGGAAGGAGAAAGCCCTGAAAGCAGCAAGAGAGAAGCAATTCGTCACATACGAGGGAAACCACATAAGACTAAGTACTGACTACTCAGCAGGCACCATGGAGGTGAGAAGGCAGTGTTAAGAGATATTTAAGATTCTGAAAGAGAAAAATTGCCAGCCAAGAATTCTTTATCCAGAAAAGCTCTCCTTCAAAAGTGAGGGAGTTTTTAAAACTTTCACAGATGAACAAATGCTGAGAGAATCTGTTAACAAGAGACCTGCCTGGCAAGAAACATTAAAGAGAGTTCTAGCAGCTGAGAACAAAAGAAATGAGAGACAGGTCTGGAGAAGGGCACAGAACTTGAGAATATTAATAAAGGTAACTTAAAAGGGAAAAAAAAATGAAATGGGGGAGAGGGAAAAACAAATCTGACAAATAAAAACCAACGGGTAAGATAGTTGATTCAAGAACTGCCTTCACAGTAACAACAGTGAATGTGAATGGATTGCAGTCCCCAATTAAAAGATATAGATTATCAGGATGAATTAAGAAGTAGGAACTATCAATATGCTGTTTACAAGAGATTCATTCTAGACACAGCAATATAAAGAGATTCAAAGTAAAAGGATGGAAAGAAATATTCTACACAAGCTGCAGCCTAAATAAAGCAGGTGTAGCAAAACTAATATTGGACAAAATAGACTTTAAATGCAAAGATATCATAACACACAAAGAAGGACATTATATATTAATAAAAAGGACAATTCACCAAGAAGAAATAACAATCATAAATGTTGATGCACCAATCAAGGTGCACCAAAATAGATGAGAAAAACACTGGCAACACTGAAGGAAGCAGGGGAAGGGCAAGATGGCAGAATGGTGAGGTGTGGAATTTAGTCACTCCTCTAGGGCAGCTAGTAATTAGCCAGGAACTGTATGAAACAGCATTCTCAGGGTCTCCAGTGACCAGTCATGCATCATACACTAGTCTGGAACAGGTGGAAGAGCTGAGATCGCAGCAAAATTTTTAAGTTCCCTCAACCAGGGATCAGGTGCCCCTCTCTATCCAGACCCCGTGGACTGTCTTACAGCTGGCTCCATGAAGGGAAAAAAAAAAAAAAAAACAATCTGCTGGGAGCAGGAAGGGGAGCTCAATCTAGCCTCAACTGCAGAATTAATTAATTAATTAACTTTTGGAGTTAGGGTGTCTGGCATGCTAGAGAAGAGCTAGGCTCAGGGAAGGGGGAGGGGGCACAGACGTAGGCATCCATTCCATGGCTCCAAAAAGGCTTGGTTTTGTTTTGTTTTGTTTCCTACATTTGTCCCTTTTCTTTTCTTGCTCTCTGACTCCTTATCTTTTTACAGTTCAATAGCCCCATGGCAAGGCAGAATTAAAGCTGTTGGTGAGCAATTCTCCAGGTGAAAGAGACAATACCCAAAAGCACATATTTTTAAATATTCCATACTGATACTGAGGACTGATGGTTTGATATGCCGAGCCCTCAATCTTGGAGCTTGCCCTTATGAAGCGCATTACTGCAAAGGAGAGGCTAAACCTCCTTATAACTGTGCCTAAGAGTCTCCCCGAGTACTTCTTTGTTGCTCAGATGTGGCCCTCCCTCTCTAGATAACCCAACTTGGCAGGTGAACTCACTGCCCTCACCCCTACGTGGGACATGTCTCCCTGGGGTGTAAATCTCCCTGGCTACACAGGATATGACTCCCAAGGATGAATCTGGACCCGGCACCATAGGATTGAGAACATCTTGACCAAAAGGGGGATGCAAAATGAAACAAAATTAAGTTTCAGTGGGTGAGAGATTTCAGAATCAAGAGGTCATTCTGGTAGGCATTCTTACGCATTACAGATAACAATTTTTAGGTTTTAATGTATTGGAATAGCTAGAAGTAAATACCTGAAACTACCAAACTGCAGCCCAGTAGCTTTGACTTCTGAAAATGACTGTATAACAATGAAGCTTACAAGGGATAACAGCGTGATTGTGAAAACCTTGTGGATCACACTCCCTTTATCCAGTGTATGGATGGATGAGCAGAAAAATGGGGACAAAAACTAAATGAAAAATAGAATGGGGGGGGATGATTTGGGTGTTCTTTTTCACTTTTTTTTTAATAATAAATTTTATTTTGAAATAAGTTCAATCTTACAGGAACAGTTGTAAAAACAGTACAAACCCCATACACAGAACTCCATCATACCCCGACCCATCCCCCGATACCCCAATCCATCACCTTTAATATCCTGTCACACCACTGTCTCTTTCTTTCCCTCCCTCTCTCCCTCCCTCCCTAACACCCATCATCTACTGCTCTGGCCTCTGAACATATGAGAGCAAGCTGCACATATCTTTGAACAAACAATATAATTCACATATACCTTTCCCATGGACAAGAACATTATTTTATACAATCGCATTAAACGCAGCTAAGAAGTTCAAAAATTCAACATTGATATAAAGCTTACATTCTTTATTTCCTTTTTTTTTTTTTTTTCTTGTGTCCCATCTGCGTCCCTTTGAGCCTCCTCTCCTCCGACCTCAGATTCCATCCAGGATCATCCCTGGCATTTAATTGTCATCTATTTAGACTGTCTTATTTTTTTTTTCAATTGTGGAAAGATATATATATATAGCCTAAATCTTCCTATTCCACCCCTCCCTAGCATTCCATTAGTGGGATTAATCACATTTAGAATGTTGCAATGTTATCACCTTCCAACCATCCATTTCTAGAAGTTTCCCTTCACCCCAAACAAAAACCCTACTCTCATTTCTTAACTCCCCATTGCCCTTTCCCCCACTTCTTGGAACCCCTACTCTACTTTTCATCTCTTTTGTCATATTCTCTGATACTTTCTTTGTGTTTACATGGGGCTTAAATTTAACATCTTAAATCTATAACAATCTTCTTTTTCTTTGATACCAACTTAACTTCAATAGGACACGTAAACTGTGTTCCTATACTCCTCCATTCCCCCACCTTTATGCAGTTCTTGTCAAGAATTACATATTTTACATTGAGTCCAAAACCACCAATTTGTCATTACAGTTTATGTATTTTAGATCCTGTAGGAAGTAAATAGTAGAGTTATAAATCAACAATACAGTAGCATTGGTCTTTATATTTACCATGTGATCTTTACTGGAAATCTTTATTTCTTCATGTGATTTCAGTCAATTGTTTAGTGTCCCTTCCTTTCAGCCTGCTTAGGACTGATCTACTGGTGATGAAGTCCCTCAGCTTTTGATTATCCGGGAATGTTTTCATCTCCCCCTCATTTTTATCCTTCAGGTGTTTGTGAATTCTCCAAGAGTTACTGACTTCTATTTGTATTCCACTGTGGTCAGAGAATGTGCTTTGAACAAATTCATTTTTCTATTTTTTATTTTATTGAGGCTTGTTTTTATGTCCCCGCCTACAGTCCATTCTGGAGAAAGATCCATGATCGCCAGTGAAGAACATGTGTCCCAGTGACCTGGGATGATAGACTGTTAAAAGTCTCTATATCTCTCTCTTATTTCTTTGTTTCTCTGTCGGTAGGGCTCACTTCAGTATCTGAAGTAGGGCCCAACTCAATCAGGATGGGTCTTAATCCTATTACCGGAGTCCTTTATAGGCACAATGAATTTCAGACAGACAGAGAGAAAGCCACAAAAGAAAAAGAAGATGAAAGTCAATGAAACCCAGAAGAGAGAGGCCAGGGGAGGCCACCATGTCCATTTCCATGTAACAGATGAGCCCAATGATTGGCAGCAGCCAACCCCAGAACACCAGCCTTGGGAAACAAAGCATCACCTTGATGCTTTGGACTTCTGCTCACCTCAAAACCATGAGCCAATGAATTCCCATTGTTTAAGCCAACCACCCATTGCACAGTATTTGCTTTAGCAACCATGGAGTATTCTGAAAATTGCTTTCTTGGTTGATATTATGTTTATAAGATCTGTCTATATTAATATATGTAGCTAGAGTTCATTCATTTTTAGTCACAGGGTATTTCATTGTAAAATGCATTTATTTTAAAATTTATTTCTCAACGTTCTCTTGTTTGTAGACAGTTAGGATGTTACCAATTTTTTGCTACTACAAAAAATTCTGTAGATGTATTCATGAGTACGTATGTGAAAATTTCTCCAGAGCATTGTTTAAATATTTTTTACCATGGCCTAGTCTTAGAAATGTATTTTATATCACAAAACCATGTGCATAAAATTGAAGCAAATCTCATGAAAAAAAATTTAATAGCATTGTATTGTTTTCCTAAGACTGCCATAACAAATTACCACAAACTAGGTGGCTTAAAACAACAGAAATTTATTCTCTCAAAATTCTGGAGGTTAGAAGGCCAAAATTAAGGTGTCAGTGAGGCCATGCTCCCTCAGACGATTCTAGAGAATAATCCGTCCTTGACTCTTTCTAACTTCTGGTGGCAGCCAGCAACTCTTGGTATTCCTTGCTCGCAGCAACAACACTCCAATTTCTGCCTCATCTGTGTTGTCTTCACAAGGCCTTCATATAAGGGCACCAGCAACTGGATTTGGGGCCCACCCTAAATTTGCAATTACATCTACTAAAACCTATTTCCAAATAAGGTCACAATCTGAGGTTCCAGGTAGACATGAATTTTGGGGGGACACTATTTAATCCAATACAGGTGCTATGTGCAATTGATCCAGTTACCAACTTATTGCCCCTCAGCACCAAATACACCCTTCTTTATTCTGCTTTGCAATATCGGAACTGAGCCGTGTAAATACTTCTCTTTGACCAGCTGGCTCAGTGTTAAGCTTTGTCAATAGAGGGTACTAAGAGGACAATACAAGGCCATAGCAGGAGGAACGGATTCCCCTTCTCGGTTCTGATGTGTTTTTTTCTGTCAGCACACTAGCCAGTACACTGGCACACGGGAGGCCCAGTCATGCTTACCTCAGCCACCCTCACAGCTGTAGCCCTTATTCTCTGGAAAGTTGCTCCACCATCTAGAAAACTGATCCTTTTGACCAGCTCTGGCTCATATGTACCCTTCTGGAAGTCTCTCTGCCACCCAGTATGTTCCTCCTATAAACCACTTCCAACTCACGTCCTCTGGCAATTTTCTTCACCACTGGCAGACTACATGTTTCAGGCCCTTTCCAAAGGGATCTGAATCTCAGCCTTAAATGGTGTAGGAGTTCTTATAAGTTCTCAGTTCCTTCCTTGTCTACTCTTCCTCAGCCCTAGTAGTAGCTAATTTCTACGTTTCCCTTTTCAATATCGTTTTACCTCTTTTAGTAGTTAACCACCTTTCACTAGTTAATAATTATTTATATTAAATATTCTCTATTCAAATTATTGATGTGGTTTTATCTCCCGAATGGATGCTGATACAGCAATATATTCTGAAAATTTTTTATTCTATTCCTTTTATTAATGCTGTTAGTGAGCCCATAATCAATGTGCTAAGGATCACTTCAAGAAGACTTCCCTAAGGTACATACTTAGGTATGAAAGTGCTATATCACACAATACGCACATCTAACTTCACCAGACAGCAGCACTGTATAAGCATTCCTGCTGAAATCTATCTATGCCAACATTTGCATATATATGTCAGACATTTTATTCTTCTCAATCTAATGGGTGTGAAATTGCTCATTCTGGTTTAACTTGCTATTCCTTGACTACGACTGAGCACTTCTGTGAAGCCCCTAATCATACTTTTGTTATTTTTCTAGCCACCTGTTCTCTATTCCTATTAGTAGTTTGTAAGAGCACTTTCATAT
This sequence comes from Choloepus didactylus, assembly GCF_015220235.1. NCBI lineage: Eukaryota > Metazoa > Chordata > Mammalia > Pilosa > Megalonychidae > Choloepus > Choloepus didactylus. The sequence goes on along the minus strand of NC_051307.1, from coordinate 203,618,736 downwards.
TCTGGTTGTTTATCTTTGGTCAGTTAAATCACTGAAAAAGGTAAACAAACAAAACAAAGACATCTTCCAGTCTGTGACTTGATTTTTCATCTTTTTTTAAACATTAACACATTTTATTGAAACAATTTACATAAAGTGAAATGCACACATCTTAAACATATAGTTCTATGAGCTCTGGCAAATGTAACATCCATATAATGAACACTTTATCAAGACCAAGAACTTTTCAGTCACCCTGAAAGTTCCTTCATTCCCCTTTTCAGTCAATCTTCTCCCAGAGACAACCAAGGTTCTGATTTCTATAACCACAGATTTTTAGCACTGCTTGCTCTTGAACTTCATATAAACGGAATCATACAGAATGTATGCTTTTATATGTGGCTATTTTGTGCAACATAATATTTTTTAGATTCATCCATGTTGTTGCTTCTTTACATTTTTATTAATTTTTTAATTATTTTATTTTTAAGTAACCATTTATGACTTGTAATACATATAAAGTGTTCAAATCATTAGTATACAGCTAAATACCTGTATGCCCACCACCCAAATAAATTCAGCAGCATCCTAAAAGATACCCTGTCTCTCCCCACCACTAATACTCCCCCAAAAAAAGTAACCACTATTCTGAAAAAATCATCATCTATTCATTTTATCTGTTTCTTAATTTTATATAAATGGAAGCATAACAGTATGAACTCTTATATCTGACTTCTTTTGATGTTAATCTGTATTAATATGTGCAGTAACAATTCATTCATTTTCCCTTCTATATTGCATTCTGTTCTATGAAAATACCACAATTTATTTACTCATTCTATTGCTGATGATCATTTTAGTTTTGTCCAGTCTAGGGCTATTATCAATAAACTGATATTAACATTTTAAACATGTATTTGGGTAGACATATATACACTTGCTTTTGGATTAATACCTATTGGTAGAATTCCTGGATCATAAGGTAGATGCATATTTAGCTTTAGTAGATCCTACCAAACAGCTTACCAAAATGGTTATCCCCATTTTTCCCTCCCACCAGCAGTGTGAGGGATTACCAGTTGTTCCACACTGTCACCAGCACACAGTATTTATTACCAGTGTTTTAAATTTTAATCATTCTACTGGCTGTATGGTGGTATCTCACCGTGGTTTGAATGTGCAATTCCCTGATAACTGAGACAAAGTTCCTTTATATATGACAAGCCATTAAGGTATCTATTTTGTGAGGATCCTATTCAAGCCTCAATCCCATTTCTCTATTGGATTGTCTTTTTACTTCTGATTTGTATAGTTCTTTATATACTCTGAATACAAGTCCTTTGTCAGCTCCCCCCTCTTATTCTGTGGCCTTCCTTTTCACTTGCCTTAATTACAACTTTTGAGTAACAAGTTCTTCATTTTAATAAAGTAAAACATCAATCTTTTCCTTTATTGTTAGTGTTTTCTGTGTCCTTACAAGAGATCTTTGCCAACTCCAAGGTGAAGAGAAATATTATCCTATGCATTCTTCACAGATGCATTAGTGCTTTACACTTCACATTTAGATATACCATCCTTCTAAAATTCAGTCTGAGATATATTCTGTGTTGTAAGAATCAAGATTCATTGCTTTCAATATTGACCAAGTACCATTTATTGAACAGGCCATCATTTCTAATTCCAATTTATCCAGAATTAACTGAAAAGTCATCATTTCCCTACTGCAATATCACCTTTCTCACAAATCAATGAACAATATATGTAATGGGCTATTTCTGAACTTTGTTCTGTTTCATTTGTCTGTCTCTTTTCTAAAACCACACTGACTTTGTTTCTAATAAATCTTAGTATCTGGTGTGTAACTCCTCTAGCTTTGATTACCTTCTTCAAGAGAGTCTTGGTGCTTTGGTAACCTTCTGCAATTTCTTATAATTTTAGAATCTGCTGCTTAATTTCTATACCAAAAAAAACAAAGATCCTGCTGGATTTTTATTGGGATTGCATTAAATCTTTAAATCAAGTTGGGTAGTACTAACATCTTGATGATACTGAGGCTTTCAATCCATACACATGGTATATCCCTCCATTTATTCAGATATTCCTGAATTTCTATTAATAATATTTTGTAGTTTTGGTGTAAATGTCTTCTATTTCTTTCATTAGATTTGTTCTTAGGTATTTGATGTTTTATACTATGATAAATAACATTGTTTTGCTAACTAATTTTCTAATTCTCTGTTGCAAAGTATAGAAAACTAATGTGTTTCAAAAATACTGACCTTGTAACCAAACTTGCTAAGTTCACTTCTTTACTCTCATTTTTCTATAAATTCCAATGGATTTTCTACATACACAATCATCATATCTATGAATAACAGTTTCAAATTTTCTTTTCCAATCCTTATGTACTTCATTTTCCCTAGCTAGTATCTAGTATCCCAGTATCTCCAATACAATCAAAGAAGTAGTGACAGCAGGTATCTTGTCTTATTTTTAGATCTCAGCGGAACAGCTCTCAATATTTCACAATTAAATATGAAGTTTGCTATCAGTTTTTAGTAGATATCCTTTATGAGATTAAAGTAATTCCCTACTATTCTTATTTTGCTAAGAGTTTTTATCATGAAAGAGTGAAGATTTACAACTCTATTTTAAGAAAATTTAAAATGAGTGCGTATCTTGAGCTCCCTTTCCAGAGAAGAACACTTGCAAACTTTTATGGTTCTTGGATTGTAATACATTGCACTTCTTCCTGTACCCATCTTTTTTTTTATTTTTTATTGTGATAACATATATATAAAATAAAACATGCCATTGTAAACATTTTTAAGTGTATAATTCAGTGAATTACATTTATAGTGCTGTGCTACCATCACCACAATCCATTATCAAAACTTTTTCAACACCCAAAACACAAAGCCTTTACCCATGCATTAAGTAACAGCTCCCATTTCCCCTTCCCCAACCCCCGGTAACCTCTAATCTACTGTCTCCATGAATTTCCTTAATCTAGCTATTTCACATAAGTGGAATCATACAATATTTGTCCTTTTGTGTCAAGGTTATTTCACTTAATATAATGTTTACAAGGTTCATCAAAATTATAACGTTTCAGAACTTCATTCCTTTTTATGGCTGAATGGTATTCTATTGTATGGATATACCATTTTCTGTTTGTTCATTCATCTGCTGATGGACACTTAGGTTGTTTCCATCTTTTGACTATTGTGAACAATGTGCTAGAAATGTTGGTGTGCGGGTGACTGAGCTTGTACCTCGGCTTACCAGGCCTGGGCCAGGGGACCTGATATCACCCCCTGGGGAGGGTAGTGGGTACGGGCGTTAGTGCCCTCTGCAGCCCCCCCGAGCCTGGGAAGCGAGGTCAAGGCAGCTCCCTTTTCCTCACCCAAAATGCCACTGGCAGGGGAGGCTTGCCGGAAGAAACCGCCTTTCTCCCAACCACCCTTTCCTCACTTCCTTATCTTGCCCGCACACTCCCCTGTGCCAAGGCAACTCCTGCCACCGCCAGCGCGCATGCACCGTGGCCAGAACAACTCCCGCCCGCTGCAACGGCTCCTGCGTCCTCTCAGAACCAATCCTAGCCCCTCTCCCTTCAGTATTGCCATTTAAGGCTACTTCACCTCTTTTCCAGCCCTGCCCTTCTTACCAGCCTATATAACCTGTAATCACCCCTGAATAAATCTCTTTGGCGCATACTCCTACTGGATGAAGAGTGTCTTGTCCTTATCGCCGCCCTCCACACCTTGCACGCCTCCCGCCGAGGACCTGGCCAAGTCCTCCGCCTCGCCCTCGCCTCCGGGAAAGAGCCCCCGCCGCCGGTACCCTTTAAGCAGCCCCGAGAGCTGAGGGCTCCGCTACCGGCCGCCACTCCCCCCAGAAGCAGTAACCGCGACCGCAACTGGTGCCCCGTGTGAGGAAACGTCTCCACACAACAGTTCGGCAGGTCGCCCGCTCGCCCGGACGCCTCTCCAGCTTCCCGTTTCCTCGCCTGCAAGGTAAGGGCCGCCTCTCCTTCGCCGCTTCCGGAGCCGTGTGAGGTTCACCGCTCCGAAGCCGCTCCTCCCTTCCCCCACGCTCTCTTCGTCCTCTTGTATGCGCACTTCTATGACCCCCGTTCCTCCTAACGCTCTCCCTCTTCCCCTCCATTACTTTGCCGTGGTTCTTTGTGTCTTTGTTTCCTCATTTGGCGCCGTGTGCCTCTTTGCAACCGCCCCCCCCCCCGACTGCTCCCGTTGCCAAAGGGCACTGCTTTCCGCTCTCGCCGTCTCCTTCGGCCTCGCGGCCACGGTTTATCTCATTCTCTCTGCTCGGTAAACAACCCCCCCTCCTCCCCCCTCAGCTATGGGTAATCGTCTATCTACGTGCCAGGCACCTCAAGTTCATGCTCTAGCGGGTCTCCTAGACACGCATCGCTGTAAAGTGTCTGTCCGGCAGCTGCAGGTATACTGGGACCTCCTGCTGCCCTTTAACCCATGGCTCACCACTTGCCATCTTTGGGACCCTGTTACTTATGATCGTCTTATTGATCGAGTCACTAACGCCATGGAACATGAGAGCAAGCGCTTCCCACCCGGCTTGCTCCCCACCTTGATAACCATCCGCTCCTGCCTTCAAGGCTCCCTCCCCCCTGATCGAGGCCCCGTTAAATCCAAGGAGGCCCTATCAACCCAGCCAACAGATTCAGATAGCGATATTAATTCAAATCATCACTCGGACACAGAGTCCTTAGTCGAGCAGATTAACAACGCGCTCGAGGTGACTCCCAAAAAGCAAAATAACACTGCGCCACGCCAAAATGGCGAACTTCCTCCTTCTTTTTCCATCGAGGGGAGGAAATGCTCCGGCGATGACATCAGCCCTAAGCTGGGCCGGAAACCGCATGCGCTTTACCCCGCCCTTTCACAGGGCGGAGCTAGTCCGCCATCTTATGCCTTAGACCCCGCCCTTTCGCAGGGCGGAGCTAGTCCGCCATCTTGTACCTTGGACCCCGCCCTTTCCCAGGGCGGGGCTGATCCACCATCTTGTGTCTTAGCCACGCCCACCGCGCCGCCATCTTGCGACGCTTGGGGCCTCCCACTCCCGCCTCCCCCTTCAGCGAGCTCCCCCTCGGAGCCGCTACCGGCAGCTGCCGCCGCTCCTCCCACCCTGCCGACTAACAACCCCTGGCTGCCTTCTACACCTCAAGGCAACCCTTGGGGCAACGCTCCCCCTACCCCCACTCCCGCGCCAAGCCCTCTTCAAGCGCGTCCTCCTTTCTCTCGTGCTTTTCGCTGCTTTCCTCTTAACCTTGCCCCCACCCCACAGAAACCGTATGACTGGTATCCCATTGACTCAGATACTATCAAGCAGCTTCGCAGGGCCGTCAAGGAGGACGGGTTAGGTAGCCCATACGCTTCCCAAATACTGCAGGATCTCGGCATGGACTATTGCATCCCCCAAGACTGGGCCTCGCTTGCCCGTTCCATTCTTAACCCCGGTCAGTTTGTTGACTGGCGTGCTCACTTCCAGGCGGAAGCAGCTAAGCAAAGTGAGCAAGACGCAGCCCTTGGAGTCTATCATCCCCCCGAAGCCTATTTGGGCACTGGAGCATTTCTAAATGCGTCTGCTTATATTAATGTCCCTGCTACCTTCTGGACTGTCCTCAGAGGCATCGCCTTACGCGCGTTTGCCAACTGCTCTGCCCGTCGACCTGACAAATTTACCAAGCTCCTCCAGGAGCCAAACGAACCTTTTGCCACCTTCGTTTCCAGGGTTGAAGAGGCCTGTGCTAGAAAAGTTACTGACCCCCAAGCCCAGTTAGCGCTCACCCGCGAACTCATTCTAGAAGGGGCTAGCCCCCCCTGTAAGCAAACCATTCTCCCCTTGCGGGAAAAAAGGATAGATGACTGGGTTCTCGCTTGCAGCGCTTTTGATCCAGCTGCCACGTCCCTAGCCCAGGCTGTCTCTGGCGCCGTCACTGCCGCCTTAGCCGCCACCACCGGCTGCTTTAAATGCGGGCAAAGCGGTCATTTTGCCAGGGAATGCCCCAATACGGAGGTCAAACGCCCGCCTCCCATGCAACGCAATGGGCGCCCCCCTCCCACTCCATGCCCGCGCTGCCAACGTGGTTATCACTGGGCGCGCGATTGCAAAAGCAGCCACAGAGACCTTAACGAGAAAGATTTAAAAAAATTCTGCTATCCCTGGTGCCCTGGCGGTAGTCAACACCAAAGCACTGAGCAGGCTTTAAACTCCAAGCGGGGCAAGCCTCAGCCCCGCCCCTAAGAGGCAGCAGGCCGGCCGGTTCCAATAAAACTAATCAATGCTCCAACAATAAAACGCTTCTCTGGACAGTCCCCATCACTCCAGAAAAACCTACTCGTAAGTTAAGAATAGAGGGGCAATGGTACACAGGCACGCTCGATTCAGGGGCAGAAGTCTCTTGCATGCCCGCTCAGTATGCCACCATGTGCATGGTTCTTGATGGTCCCTCGGTAGTGGGAGCCACTGGTACCTCTACTTCTCTTCAGGCCATAAGACCCATTAAGTGGGAGGATGGAGAAGGCCACTCAGGCACCTTCCGCCCGTTATTTCTACACACCATAGACCAAATTTTATGGGGCCGTGACATCCTCGCCACCTCTGGGGCAGTGCTTACCACGCAGCCCCCCCAATAATGTGCGCCACTGCTCGTTTAACACCTCCAGCGCCCGTTCCTCTGCAGTGGGATACTGAGGAACCTATATGGGTGGAGCAGTGGCCCCTTCCCACGCATAAATTGGTAGTACTCCAAGCCCTCGTACAAGAACAATTGAATGCTGGCCACATAGAACCTTCTACTAGTCCCAATAATTCGCCAGTATTTGTTATTCATAAAAAAACCACAGGGAAATTTAGGCTCGTCAATGATCTGCGGGAAATCAATAAGCATATTCTTCCCATGGGTTCCCCGCAGCCTGGCCTTCCCCATCCGGTAGCCATCCCGGCTCACTATCACGTAGCCACCATTGACATCAAAGACTGTTTCTTTTCCATCCCGCTACATGAGCGAGATCGCCCGTGCTTTGCCTTTACAGTCCCCGTCCCAAACCACGCGGGCGCAACTAGCAGGTATCAATGGAAGGTCCTCCCTCAAGGGATGCGTAACAGTCCGGCCATCTGCCAGATGTATGTTAATCACGCAGTGGCCCCCCTGCGAAAGCGAGCCATGCTCATCCATTACATGGATGACATCTTAGTGGCCTCTGAAAACGCTGAGACGCTTCCTCTAATCCTCAAAGACCTCACCACTAATTTAGCTGACCTCGGCCTTACGATTCAACCCGATAAAGTTCAAATTGTGCCACCATTAGCCTTCTTAGGGTTTAGTATTGATAAAACCATTGCTCCGTCCGCTCCCCAGCTGGACATACCAGACCAGGTCACTATCACTGAGCTTCAACAGCTCTGCGGTCAGATCAATTGGCTCCGCTCTGCGTTGCCGATCACCACCGCCCAGCTCCAACCACTTTTTATGCTGCTGAGTGTCCCTGAAGCCCCGCCGCTAGCAATCTCCCGGCGCATTAAGCTCACCCAGGAGGCAAAGGAAGCCATTGCCGCAATTAACAAGGCACTCGCCGCCTGCTGTCTCAACAGGTTCAGCACTAAAGAGGGCAATCTTATAGCACTCATCCTTCCTACGCCCGGCACACCCATGGGCTGCCTGTGGCAGGAAGGCCCTCTACTTTGGGTGCACCCTGCTAAAAGCCGGCTTAGGAAAATTTGCCCCGCAGTGCGGCTCTGGATCAGCCTAGCTTCAGATCTAGTTACCTTGGCTATTCATGTATTCGGAGAGCCGCCAGAAAAAATTGTTTGGCCCCTAGACACAGGCCAAACCCGCCTGCTTATACGTGACAACCCGGACATGCAAATCCTTTTAGAAGGATTTCAGGGGGAATTCAGCTGTCACTATCCTAGCCATCGGCTGTTACAGGGACTCGCCAAGCTTCCCTTCCGCAGCCCCTTCCATCCTTTCCCCTCCTCTGCACCCATCCCGGGTGCCACTACCGTCTTTACTGACGCCTCCAAAACCCGTTTCGCCTTCCTCTCTTATTCGCAGGACCATCCAGAACCCCGCCTATTCAGTTATGTCAACCTTCATTCGGTCCAAGTGGGGGAAATTCTGGCAGTGTCGTACGCACTAAACGCCCACTGCAACCACCCAGTAAACATTTTCACTGACAGCCTCTACACGTATCAGGTCTGCCGAGTCCTTGCATTTTCCACCTTTTTCCCTGGGAACTCGGCCATCGATAAAGCACTTTCTAACCTCAGAAGCATCTTAGAGCATAGACAAGATCCTTGGTTCGTTAGCCACATTCGTAGTCACTCAGGCCTTCCGGGGCCCTTGGCTAATGGCAACAGTATAGTAGACCAAGCGGTCTCAGCTCAGACTACCCAAGCTATGCTAACTAACACAGCGACCCCTCCGGGGGACGCTGTTAACCAGGCCAAGTTATTGCATTCCAGGTTTCACTTTTCGGCTACGTCATTGCATCATTTATGTGGCCTCCCCTTAAATACCTGTAAACATCTTGTCCGCAATTGTGCAACTTGTGCACCCTTTGCGCCACTTGGCCCCTTACAACCTCAAGGAGTCAACCCACGAGGCTTAAAACCAAATTCTAGATGGCAAATGGATGTAACTCATGTTCCGTCCTTTGGGCGCCTCAAGTATGTACATGTAATGATTGACACCTTTTCAGCTATGTGTTATGCGGTCCCCCTCGTCGGGGAAACGGCCAAATACTGTATCAAAGCCCTGAGACAAGGAATTCTCTTCATGGGAGTCCCCTGGGACCTAAAAACGGACAATGGGCCTGCCTATCGCAGTGCCTCTTTTGCGGCTTTTCTTCAGTTATATAACATCACCCATCATTTCGGCATCCCCTATAATCCACAGGGGCAAGCCATTGTAGAAGCAATCCATCGCCGCTTAAAAATACAAATTGAAAAAGAAAGGGCAATGCTCCCCAAGGCAACTCCAGGGGACCTTGTTATAGCAGCCCTTATTCACCTTAATCTACTCACATTCAATAAGGAAGGGCTTTCGCCCCTACATAAACATTGGGGGCCCTCGTATAGGCCCACCCAGGCCCCGATGGTCTACTGGAAGGACCCAGAGAATAATGCCTGGAAGGGTCCCTCCCCACTTCTCGCCCAGGGGCGCGGGTTTGCTTGTGTTTTCCCAGATAATGCAGCACAACCAATATGGATCCCAGGAAGGGCAATCCGGCCCGCCACCAGCAACCACGTGTCCAACGAGACGGGAACGCCGTCGTCTCCGCAGCCTGGTGCACCAGATGACAACAGTACACCTGGGCCTGGACCCCAGTCCGAGCAGAGCGCAGCAGCGGCGAGAAATTAGAAAAATTATACGCCTCTATAAACAGGCAAAAACCAATGTCATACACCCTCTCAACCTTCACCCAAGCTTAACCTCCCTTCTAATGGTCATGTTAGTTCTTGCCTCTTCTACCCAGGGCGATCCCCACCAGCCTTGGAAGTGGACTCTTGCGCGTTTGAAAGACTCCACAATAATTTTTTCCAACACCACAGCAGGATCTCCCTCCTTCGTCTTTAATGCCATTGATCTGTTTGTCCCTCCTAATCCAAAACCTCCTGGTTATCCAGGCAGCCTAAATATTCAAGATTATTATATGTGTCCATCTTCAAATCCTGAAAAATCATACTGCAAATCCCCAACAAACTATTACTGCCCGTACTGGGGGTGTGAAACATTAGCCACTGGCTGGAAACCTTCTGTCCCTGACAAATTTCTAAACCTCGCAGTAATCCCGTATACTTGCCAAAATTCAGGCTATCGCTATTTCGACAAGTACATTTGTCCTAAAAGACTAATGCTCACCATACAAAACCCTGCTGATACGTCTTGGCTCTTGGGTAAAACTTGGGGCTTCCGAATTTGGCTATCGGGGTCCGATCGGGGAACCCTTATATCCATAAGAAAGGAGGCTATAAACCAACCAAAGAAAAATACTGTTATAAAAAGGCCCTTTAACATTGGTCCCAACAAAGTCATTAACCCTCTTCTCCCACAGCCCTCCAGCCGCACCTTAGCTCCGACTAAACGCACTTCAACTACATCTCAAACCCCACCACCCCAGCTTCCTCTGCCCCCTTCTCGTTATTCCTCTCCCCTCCTCAGCCTCATCCAAGCCGCCTTTACCTCAGTAAACTCCTCCAACCCCAATTTTACCTCATCCTGCTGGCTCTGCCTCTCCACCTCTTCCTCACTGTACGAGCCCGTTGCCTCCAACCTCTCCTTTTCAGAAAGCACAGAAAACAACCCCTTGGAATGCAATTGGAATACCTCTGCCGTCCCCCTGACCTTTCATTCAGTCTCCTATACGGGAAAGTGCGTCCGCCCTCGCTCCAGTAACTCTCCCGACCTCAATGCCTGTGCCAGCTACTCATCTCCCAGCAGCTCGGCAAAATTTCTCATTCCTCATAACTCCTCCCAATGGCTCTGCTCCTCTACAGGACTTACCCCCTGTCTCAGCACGAATATCATCAGTGAATATAAAGAAACTTGCCTCCTAATTGTCCTTATCCCTAGGGTCTTATACCACAGCGAAGAAGACTTCTTCCTCCGTCTGGAAAAAACTGCAGCTCCTGCCCTTCTGCAAAAGCGAGAGCCCATCACCGCCCTCACAATTGCCTCCCTCCTAGGTCTTGCCGGTACTGGTACCGGAATCGCTGCACTAGCCAGTCAAGGCTCCGCCCTAACTCACCTCAGGGCGGCTGTTGACGAAGACATTCGTCACTTACAAAACGCTATTTACCATCTAAAAAATTCTGTCAATTCCCTCTCTGAGGTAGTGCTCCAAAACCGCCGAGGTCTTGACCTTCTCCTCCTCAAAGAAGGAGGCCTCTGCACCGCCCTAGGAGAAGAGTGCTGTGTATATGCCAATTCCACAGGTCTCGTCGAGGACAGCCTGAAAAGGGTCCGAGAGGGACTGGAAAAGCGTAAAAGAGATCGTGAAGCCACCAGTTATTGGTCCAGTTTTTTCACTCCCATCCTCCCATACATCCTTCCTTTTCTTGGCCCCTTATTAATAATTATTCTAGCTCTCATCTTAGGACCCTGCCTCATCCGCAAAATTGTCCAGCTTGTAAGAAAACAAACGGATGCCATTTTTTCCTCGTTCGTGCAAATCCAGTATCAGCGACTCGCCACCTCTGACGCCCCCCACTCCAAGATAACAGCCAACCCTCCGCAACCTCAACGCCACCGGTCGACTCGCCAACCGCGAGGCCCTTCTCAATCACCTGAACATCGCTCTCACCTCGAGTTCCAGCTTCTCTCAACCCCTGAACTTTAAACCCCTCACCTTCGCCCAGCCCGCTGCAGCGAAGCCATTGTTAAGCGCCCGGGCACCACACCAACACTAAGCTCCAGCCTCGCTGAGCCACCGTCAACCCCTTTTTCCCTTCCCTGACCTCCCCCTTCCCTCACCCTTAGCGGGCCTCTCTGGTAAAGCCTCTTCTTCTAATTAGAAAAGAAAGGGGAATTGCAGGTGACTGAGCTTGTACCTCGGCTTACCAGGCCTGGGCCAGGGGACCTGATATCACCCCCTGGGGAGGGTAGTGGGTACGGGCGTTAGTGCCCTCTGCAGCCCCCCCGAGCCTGGGAAGCGAGGTCAAGGCAGCTCCCTTTTCCTCACCCAAAATGCCACTGGCAGGGGAGGCTTGCCGGAAGAAACCGCCTTTCTCCCAACCACCCTTTCCTCACTTCCTTATCTTGCCCGCACACTCCCCTGTGCCAAGGCAACTCCTGCCACCGCCAGCGCGCATGCACCATGGCCAGAACAACTCCCGCCCGCTGCAACGGCTCCTGCGTCCTCTCAGAACCAATCCTAGCCCCTCTCCCTTCAGTATTGCCATTTAAGGCTACTTCACCTCTTTTCCAGCCCTGCCCTTCTTACCAGCCTATATAACCTGTAATCACCCCTGAATAAATCTCTTTGGCGCATACTCCTACTGGATGAAGAGTGTCTTGTCCTTATCGCCGCCCTCCACACCTTGCACGCCTCCCGCCGAGGACCTGACCAAGTCCTCCGCCTCGCCCTCGCCTCCGGGAAAGAGCCCCCGCCGCCGGTACCCTTTAAGCAGCCCCGAGAGCTGAGGGCTCCGCTACCGGCCGCCACTCCCCCCAGAAGCAGTAACCGCGACCGCATTGGTGTACAAGTATCTGTTTGAGTCCCTGTTTTCAATTATTTGGGATATATGCCTAAAAGTGGAGTTGTTGAGTCATGTGGTAATTCTATACTTAACTTTTTGAGGAACTGCCAAACTGTTTTCAAAGGTACTGCATCATCTCACTTTCCCACCAGCAGTGTTTGGGGTTCCAGTTTCTCCACATCCTCGCCTATACTTGTTATTTCCCATTGTCTTTAACAATAGCCATCCTAGTGGGTATGAAGTTATATCTCACTGTGGCCTTGTTTTTCACTTCCCTAATGGCTAATGATGTTGGGCATCTTTTCATGTGCTTACTGGCCACTTTTATCTCTTCTTTGGAGAAATATCTATTTAAATCTTTTGGTCATTTTTTTAAATTGGGTTATTTATGTTTTTGTTGTTGAGTTGTAGTTCTTTATCTCTTTTTAGATATATGATTTCTAAATACTTTCTCCCATTCTCTGGGTCTTCTCTTCACTTTCTTGATAATATCTTTTGGTGCATAAGTTTTTAATTTTAATTAAGCCCAATGCATTTGTTCTTTCTTTTGCTGCTTATGCCTGTACCCATCTTAGCAGTAGCCCAACTGGATCAAAACTCTACTGCTGTATGCATTGTCTCCATGCCCACATTACAATATTTCCACTATGTTATATCCCTCTTAGATGGCTTCTAGACATGCTGAACTCCTAGCCTAGGCTGCCCAAAGGTACCAATTTTGCATTTGCTAATGCTCTAATTTTGCAAGATTTCTCAACTTTATATTTTCCATAATCCTCTTGATTTTAGTGCACAGTTTTCAAAGAACATCATATTTTTCAGGAAAGCATCTTTAAGGCAGAAATGCCCACATACGTCACAGAAGAGGTTAGCAATTAAGCCAAATTTCATTTGAGCATATTTAAAATTGCCAATCAGACAAAAATATGCAAAAGAACTGATTACGAAGTTCATCACAGTTCACTACAAAGTCTATTTAAATGCAGCTAAGCATGACTGTAAGCTTAACTATTTAGATTAACTATTTATTTGAATGTAGGAGATCAAAAAATAATTACTTAACATTATGTAAAAATCATGCTTCCAATCATCAGTAATTAGTTATTTAATTGTTGATATCAGATTAGGGTCAAAAAAGCTTCTAACTTTCTGCTGAACATAGACAAGGAAGGATTTCATAACAGTATTTCACAGTGTGATGAATTATGGCTTCCAAATGATTGCTTATAATCTGTTAGCACAATTATGTATGTAATACTGTCAGAAATGATAACTATTTATATGTTTTATAGATCCATACTCACCTTCACATTTCTCCAGAATCTGGACTGTTTCTCCTATTTCTAGGACCAAGCCTTGAGGAACAGATCCCCGAAAGCTGCATATCACTAGAATAGCAAGGATAAACACATTAATCAGCATTTTCAGAGTTACTAACATCAAGCACTCAATTTTTAAAAATATACGATCCCCTTCTTGACTAATTGCTCTTCCTAATGTGTAATGCCCTCTCAACTTATTTAATCTATATCTTGATAGGTACAATTAAGTAGTTCAGGCCACTGAAATTCATTTTAGTAAAATTACTATTCCTGTATGGTGTGTCTGTGTATATGAAAATATTTCTGTAAATGGAGTCTGTGTCCCTCAGCATGACCTGTGTTTACGTGTCCTTTTTGGGAAAGTATATATCAATTGCTTAAGAAAAAGTTAACACTGGAAGCTTGTCTGCTGTAAGATATTTTTTAAAAGAATCACCAAATAAATTTGGATCATACTCCAATGACTGCTTTGAGAAACAGAATCCTCATCCTAGTCTAACAAATGCCAAAAATAATAGAAATGGGTTACTCCTAGAATTGAGGGTCAAAAATTACATTAAACTTAAAAGTTACATGAGTATTAAATGATTTCAGATACAACAATAAGGATGCTATTTATTCTAACACAACGATCTCTTATCAGGAGCAAGTTGAGAATAACTGCTACGCAAGGTCCAAAATTATGACAGAGTCCTAATAGCTCACCATATCTATTTTTACCCTGGCCTCATAAAAAAAAAAGTTATTTCCACCACTTTCCAGGAGAGAGGGAACAATCGAACTGTGTATAAATCTTTCTCCCATTTTCAGAAAAGGAAAAAAATCACAAGCTCTACAGAGTTTTACTTTACAAATATGGAAAGCCCTGGTGGTAGGTACACTTTCACCTGTGATCCGAAACAGCTTCTTAACAATGTTCATTAGCTTAGAAAACTAAATCATGTTGTTCTGCATTCTTGAGCATTATATATCTCTAAATAATGATACAGAGAGAGTCAATTTAGGTTAATTCCTTAACCCTGAAAGGTATTCTAGTCCCAGATCACATTATCATATTCAGATCCAGAGAAGTATGTAACAGAAAGCTTAAGTAAATGCTATGCATAAAAGAGAACTGTGAAAGCTAATCTGTGTGAGCCAGAAAAGCCTTACAAACCCATAAACTTACAAACCTATAAACTTTGGAAGTTCCCATTATCCCTGATGATGGATGCAAAGTAAAAGAACAGTAGATGCAATCTTCACTGGAGTCTACCAGTGATAAAGCACCCAAAAGAAGGCTGTGAAAATGAGAAAAACAAAAAAACTATTCTATTATATGCTCGGCAGTAAAAACCAGTGATTTAAAAAAATGTTAAGGGAACAAAGTTCTCCATAAAGAAAGACTATACATGTATTTATAGGTTAAGATCATTCTGGCTGCCCTGTAATCTTTTCAGAGGGAAGAAAAGCAGGATTATCTATCCTTAAGATACTCTTTTCAAGGAAGTGGTTTTAGAAACTTGTACTTCAAATGAAGTCAGTGCTCTCATACTAGCCATCAATTCATTACATCACTTCAAACTGCTTTTCAAGGTCACCCTGGTGACTTTAATCTATTTTTCTACTAGTTCCCTTCCTTAATTTCTCATATAGCAACTGAATTGACATCTGCCTGACATCTTTTTCTGAAATTACAAACCCAATCAACCTGAGGTAATATGAAAATTACCCTTGAATGGCTGATTATACGTAAACATTTCATTATCGTATACTTATTCAACCTTCTAACGTTAAGTATAGCTAACTCCAAAGACAGCTGCATTTCATATTCAATTATTCTCGAGAGAAGACCACTATCAATGAAAGGTTTTCTTTCTTAAAACACCAAAAATAAAACAAAGAATTTCTAGATGTAATCTAGAGTTGCTTCATAATAACTTTATTACCTTTCATGAGAGAAGAAAATGAATAATTGATAAGGAAAGTAATCTTAAGGGAATATAAACTAATTGAAATTTTGTGATCTGAATTAATCTCTCTGAACTTTACAAATCAAACAAATGAATAAAGAATGCACTTCATTAGAAGAAAAGTGTAAACATCAACTAATGTAATGACCAAATAAAAATCAAAATAACTATGAGAGTACAATGATTTATTCCGCAAAAATTTATTTAGCTATGCTCTAAGTTATAGCAATGGAAAGAGACAGTCCCTGTCCTCATGGGGTTTATATAGTTAGCGTAATGTGTAATTTAAAGTCTGATTAATGACATGTTATTTTGTAAAAACTTATCTTAGTCAATATAGTCTTCTAATTCAATATGAATGGAGATAAGGCATTACAATAGTCTAACAACTGTTTCTACTAGTCTTCTACGGATTTTTTGGTATAGATTTATGTGTGGTCTCAACTTTCTGAAATCCAGTATTTAAGCCCCTCTTCTCTCTGTCCACTCCTTTGCAAACCAAGAATATATGTCACTGTCCTCCTCTGCATATTGCTCAGGTATGCATATACTAGCATTGTATTATTATTATATATCTATTAAGGCATATAACCCAAAGATGTAAAGACTACACTAAGCGTCAGCAGTAACACCTAGCATTTACTGTTTATTTCATTTAATCCTAACAAATCTGTGAGGTGGTTATTAACATCCCCATGTTATAGATGAATATATTGAGGCCCACAGATTAAGTAACTTGCCAAGATCTCTTAGCTAAGTGATGAGACCAGGACTCAAAGCTAAGCTGATGTGATCTAGCAAAACTTGGCAGTAAAAAAAAAAAGTATTCAACCTACACAATTTGCCAATAAATGGAACCAAGGCTCCTTGGAGAAATGGCTGATTCAAGGACTGGGGCAGGAAATACACAAAATGAGCCTGGAGAATCTTGTAGTGTCAGAAATACAAGGAAGTGCTAAAAATAAAGACAAACAAACAAAAAACCACAATGATAGGGACACATCAAAGTGATAATGGAGTCAAACTGAAAGAACTCCCAAAGGCCAAAGTTGGAACAATTTGAGCACCAAAAATAAATAAAGTAGTGGATTAAAACCTGAAATATAAAATCAATATCCATGAGCCATAAAAATAAATTACTAAATAAGCACATTAATGAGGGAGAAGACATGATCTCTGTTGAAGAATTCCAAATAATTTATGTAGATTCTCTGTCTTTAGGGTGATAAAGCATACTCCCCACTCCTTAAGTATAGACTGCACATAGTGGCATTCTTTCAAATAGTACAGTATGGAAAAGGGGGAGAAAAAGATTAATTTTACAATGGAGAAAACGGACAAACACTAAGCCAGGGGATCAAGATTAACTTCAACAGTGATATATTATATTGACAGTATATTCTCCTGATATGATGAAAATGGCACCTGACCTCTCTGGTAGTCCTCCCCCAAACACATTACTCCTTCAAATCATGAGTAAAATATCAGACATATCCCAATTAAGCCTCTACAAAATATATGACAAGTAATTCTCAAAACTGTCAAGGTCATTTTCAAAAACAAGGAAAGTCTGAGAAACTGTCACAACCAAGAGGAGCATAAGGAAACATTACTACTAAATGTAATATGAATCCTGGATGACATCCTGCAACAGAAAAAAAGACATTAAACTGAGAAAATCTGAATAAAGTATAGACTTTAGTTAATGATAATATATCAATGCAGATTCATTAATTTTTCAAAAGCACTATACTTACATTACAGGTTAATAATAATAGGAGAAAATAAGGGTGGCATCCATGGGAGCCCTCTGTACTATCTCTGCAATAATTCTGTAAACCTAAAACTGTTCCAAAATAAAATGTTTATTTAAAAAAAAGCTATCCAAATAGCCAAAAGGAAATAGTGGGTGAATCTAGGTGAAGAATATATGGAAACTCACTATACTAGTCTTCCAAATTTTCTCTAAGTTCAAATTTTTTAAAAAACATCTATATTAGAAAAGATAGGTCTCGAATCAATGACCCCAGTTTCTAGTTTAAGAAACTTTAAAAAAGAAAAGCAAATAAAACCGGAAGTATGTAGAAGATATCTCTGGCAATAAAGCAAGATCCTCGTGACCCCTGGATATAGCATTCTACATATGCCCCACAGTCTACTAGATCCCTAAGCTAGCACAGGAAAATTCTTACGTGTACATGTTCTTTTATCCTTTCGTCTTGCCCTGAAATACATGAACACAATTACCAAAACAATCTACCTCAATTCCTAATATCTGACAAATACTCACAGCTCCCACCACTAAACTCACTCCATGAGACAGTCATAAAGAGGAAATAATCTGAGAAATAAAAAAATTGCTTATACACAAAGGTGACTGCTGGAGAATTACTTATGTCTCAAAGACATCTGAGAGCTTACTAAGGCATCTAAGAATTCAAGGATCAAGCTCACAGAGAGAAGATTATTCACTTAGGTGAACTGAATGTTCTAGATAACTTTTCCCTTCAGGGAATTTACTAATGAATAAATAGTACCAGCAAAGAGACTGAGAAGTCAATCTATAAGCAGCTGAACAAAGGCAGACAAGCTGAGGAGAGCTGTCAAAAGCCCCACAGAACTGGGGAGTTAACAACTGGAGTTCAGAGCTACCAAGATAGCCAGAAGTGATGAGGCTAAGATGCTGAGAGAGAAGGAAAGCACAGAAAAAGCCAAACAGCCTCAGCGGCTTCTGCCCCACATCCTTGACATTTGCAAATGTATAAGCAATACAGGCCAAAAGGAGAGAAAGCAAGCAATAATCACCTGTTAGAGGGTGAGAGGAATCCTCCAGGACAGAGCTATGTTAGGTCACAAGCAAAAGTCTTAAGAAATTAAAAAGACTGAAAACCTGCAAAGTTTCTTTTCTGGCCACAAAGGAATGAAACTTGAAGTAAATAACAGAGTAAAAACTGGAAAATTCACTAAAATGTAAAAATTAAACAACTCACTCATAAACAACCAATGAGTCAAAGAAGAAATCACAAGGAAAATTAGAATATACTTTGATATGAATGAAAATGAACAAAATACCAAAACTTATGGGATACGCAGGAAACACTACTCAGAAGGTTATTTATATCCCTAAATGACTACGTTACAAAAGAAGAAAAATCACTAATTAATAACCCAATTTCACACCTAAAGAAACTAGCAGGAGAAGAGCAAACTAAACCCAAATTTAACAGAAGAAAGGAAATAATAATGGTCAGAGCAGAGACTAATGATATGGAGATAAAAAACAATAGAGAGAGAGGTAGGGCACAATGGTGGCATAGAAAGGTGTGGAATTTAGCTAGTCCTCTCGAGTAACTAGTAAACAGCTAGGAACAACTAGTAAATAGTCCAGATCAACTGTTCGGGGACATCCATGACCGGACACATCGTACACCAGTCTGGAATGGGCAGAACAACCGAGACCGAGTTGGCACCCCTCCCCCACTGGCATAGCAGGATGAGTTGGAAAACTTCCCTGTGGAAAACAGAAGCAGTCTACTAGGAGAAAGGGAAAGTAACTCAACTAAGCACCACTTGCAGTTTTAATTAACAAATCTGAACTACTGAATATAAGGTACAAGCACAGACAAATGCAGAGCAGGCAGGAAAGGAACCCTGAGGTCTCTCCTGGCAGAGAGGAGGGGGGACTGATGGAAAAATAATAATAATAATTAATTAATTAAAACAGAGGCTTCTGGAGATGGCTGAGCTCAGAATACTGGAAAAACAGCTGTGTCCCAAGAAAAGGGGCACAGAGAACTGGGTACCAACTCCAGTCAACTGGAGAAACTGGGGGCTGGGGACTGGATCTGAAACGGAGATTTCTTCCTTTTTCCTCTCATTCTAAGTAGCTCATTAGAGAAAGGCTTTTTCAATTGTCAGGGCTGACTCAGGCAAGGGTGGAATTAAGATAGTTAGAAAGACAAAGGAAGAAGTCAAGTGCAGAAGATAATCCCTTAAAGGGCATATCCTCCCTGAGAAAAGGGGGGACAGGACCCAGCTCAAGTGGTTGCCCTCCCTCTAAGAATTCAGACCCGATGGCCTGGGGAATTAAAAAAAAAAAAAAACAGAAACAACTTAAGATTGCTTCTGACACCATCGGCCTCTGATTGGGACAGGGTCCACAGAGAATTAAAGGCACCGTACCTCCTTACATCACTGGGGAGCTGTGGGCTGACAAGCGCCACCTGCTGGGCAGGACAGGAAAAGCTCAGACTCTAGAGGCCTCACAGGAAAGTATGAAAACCTCCTGAGGCTCATCCTTGGGGAAAACTGATACTGATTACACTCTCCTCCTGAGACCTGGGCCCATCTGATCTGGAAAATCTGATTGGGGGTAATCAAGGAAACCAGATGCCTAGACAACAAAAAATTACAATTCACACTAGGAAAAACAAAGATATGGTCAAGTAAAAGGAAGAAACTTACACTTCAAATGAGATGGAGGAGTTGAAAAAACTACTGAAGACGTTCAAACACATCTTCTAAATCAAAACAATGAACTGAAGGAAAATGTGCCAAAAGAGATGAAGGATATAAAGACGACACTGGGTGATCACACAGAATAATTCGTAAGCTTGAAAAAACAAATGGCAGAACTTATGGGAATGAAAGGCAAAACAGAAGAGATGAAAAACAATGGAGACATATGACAGCAGATCTGAAGAGACAGAAGAAAGGATTCGTGAATTGGAGGACAGGACATCTGAAATACTACATACAAAAGAATAGAAAGGGAAAAGAATGGAAAAATATGAGCACTGTCTCAGGGAACTGAATAACAACATGAAGCCCATAAATATACGTGTCATGGGTGTCTCAGAAGAAGACGAGAAGGGAAAAGGGGCAGAACAATAAAGGAGGAAAAAATTGCTGAATATTACCCATCTCTTACGAAAGATATAAAATTTCAGATCCAAGAAGTGCACCATACCTAAACAGAATAGATCTGAAAAGATCTACTCCAAGACATTGAATAAACACATTATCAAAAGTCAAAGACAAAGGGAGAATTCTGAAAGCAGCAAGAGAAAAGTGATCCATCACATACAAGGGAAGCTCGATAAGACCATGTGCAGAATTCTCAGTAGAAACCATGGAGGCAAGAAGGCAGTGGTATGCTATCTATTTAAGATACTGAAAGGGAAAAACTACCAACCAAGAATTCTATATCCAGAAAAACTGTCCTTCAAAATTGAAGGAGAGTTTAAAATATTCTCAAACAGACACTGAGAGCTTTTGAACAAGATACCTACTCTATAAGAAATACTAAAGGGAGCACTACAGACTGACAGGAAAAGACAGGAGAGCGGAAGACTCTTCAAAGAGTGTAGAAATGAAGACTATCAGTAAGGGTAAAAAGAGAGAGAAAATAAAATAAAATAAAATATGACATATAAAATCCAAAACACAAAATGACAGACAGTAGATATGATGTTGAGTGAAACTGGCCAGACACAAAAGGACAAATACAGAATGATCTCACGAATATGAACTAACATTAATGAGTGAACCTTGAAAGTTAAAGTTGAGAACACAGTTTATCAGGAGATAGAAAGAGGGCAGAGATGAGGCATCACACTGAAGGAGTACAGAATGTTCCATAGGATTGATTATATAGATTCAGAAATAGCACAATACTGTGTGATGGTAGCACAATATTGTAAGTACTCTGAACAAAGATGAGTATGAGTACAGGTGAAAGAGGAACGCTAGGGGCATATATGATACCAGAAAGAGAGAGGATAAAGACTGGGACTGTATAACTTAGTGAAACCTAGAGGGGACAATGATGGTGATTAAGTGTACTAATATAAGAATGTTTTTACATGAGGGAGAACAAATGATGTCAACATTGCAATGTGTTGAAAACTGGACAGTATGGGGAGAAAATACAATCAATGAAAACTAGAGCCTATAGTTAATAGTAACACTGTAATATGCTTCAATTAATTGTAACAAAGGCAGTATACCAAAGCTGAATGTCTGTAAGAGGGGAATGAATATAAGGGAGTGGTATGGGTTTCTTGTTCTTGTTTGTGTCGTATGACCTTTTCATTGTATTTTATTTTATCTTATTCTTTTTTTATTCATTTATTTTTCTCCTCTTCCTCTTTCATTGTGGAAGAAATGGAAATGTCCTCATATAGATTGCGGTGATAAATGCATAACTATGTATTATACCAGAAAATATTGTTTACTAAAGATGGATTGTATGGTGGATGAATAAAACTGTTTAAAAAATAAACAGAGGGATGCAAGTGCTGGAGAAAATGTGGAGAGAGGGATGTACCTTTCACTGTTGGTGGGGAAGTATAATGGTGCAGCCCATCTGGAGGGCAGCAGGAAACTAAGTATGGGGTTGCCATATGGTCCTGCAACCCTGTTATGGTTTGCATACTGGGAGGAACTGAGAGCGGGCACACAAGTGGACATTTGCACACTGGTGTCTGTGGCAGCAGTAGTTATGATTTGCAATGGACAGAGGTGGCCTAAGGGTACATCGACTGATAAACCGAATGGTAAACTGTCATCTATACATACAATGGAATACTGAGGGGCAGCAAGAAGGAAGGAAGTTGAGGTATGCAACCAGGTGAATGGACCTTGAGGACAGTATGTTGAGTGAAATAAGCCAGAATGAAAAGACAAACATTGTAAAGCCTCACTAATATGGACTAACAGTAATGTGCAAACTCTGAGAATTGAATCTGGGAGCATGGGTTATCAGGGGAAGGCTTATGTAAAGGTTCCTAGTTTGTAAGCTCTTACAGCAGTCACATCTAATCATGAGTTCTAACAGTTATTTCTAAATTCTGAGATGCTCGGCTGTCTGTGTGTCCTGGTTGGTCCCTGGAGTTTCAAGGGTCTGTGTGGTGCCTGGGACTCGAAGCCAGAGTTCAGCAGCTGTGAATGTCGGCATTGCTCCATGCAGCTACCATTAAAGAGGCTGAAAAAGAGATCAGACTTCAATTGGAGATATGAATGAAATGGACTTGGCCGAGATTGGGGTAGATCAGACTAAAGGGTAGAGGATGATATTGACTGTTTTAAAACTTTGGCTTCTGTGTGTGACCAAAGGAAGAGATGTTTATTTGGTGCAAAATGAATATTTTCTGTAGCACACCATATACTTTAATTTGTATAGTCAGTTTACTCAAACACCATAATTACATGGAACCTTGAACAGAAAGTGGGATCTGGTGGGTTTGTACAGGTTAGTGTGAAGCCTCAATACATCCCAGAGTAATTCTGGCATGGTATAAAGAGCACTTGCAAAGTCCCCTTGAGACACTGAGGAAAAATGTGGAAATATTATAAACTTCCCCAGCTGGGGAATTCCTGATATTCTCACAAGCATTGAGGACTGCCACTTTAGTTACGCCAAGCCCTCAATCTTGGGGCTTACCCTTATGAAGCCTGTTACTAAAATGGAGAGGCTAAGCCTAATTTTAATTGTGCCTAAAAGTCACCCCCAGAGAATCTCTTTTGTTGCTCAGATGCGGCCTCTCTCTCTAAGCCAACTCAGCAGATAAACTCACTGCCTTCCTCCCTATGTGGGACATGATTCCCAGGGGTATAAATCTCCCTGGCAACATGGGACATGACTCCTGGGGATGAGCCTGGACCCAGCTTCATAAGCTTGAGAAAGCCTTCTGGACCAAAAGGGGGGAGAGAAATGAAACAAAATAATGTTTCAGTGGCTGAGAGATTTCTAACGGAGTCAAGAGGTCACTCTGGAGTATCTATTAGGCATTATATAGATATCCCTTTTTAGTTTTTCTTTTATTAGAATAGCTAGAAAAAAATATCTGAAACTGTTGAACTGCAATCCAGTATCCTTGATTCTTGAAGATGATTGTGTGACTGTATAGCTTATACGGTGTGACCATATGATTTTGAGGGCCTTGTGGCTCATACTCTCTTTACCAAGTGTATGGACAGATGATTGGAAAAATGGGGACAGGGAGTAGATGAATGCTGGGGGTGGGGGAGGATGTGGTATGTTTTAGGTATTCTTTTTTATTTTTATTTTCAGTCTTATTTTTATTTTTTTAAATAATGAAAATGTTCAAATATTGATTGCAGTGGTGCGTGCACAACTATGAGATGGTCCTGTGAACAACTGTACACTTTGGATGACTGTATGGTATGTGAATATATTTCAATAAAATTGCATTTTAAAAAAGGTACAGTTGCCACCCAATGAGCCCTTCACTTTTGCTATTCTTGTATCATTTTACTAGGCTCTGTGATGCCACAAAATGTTTATAACAACATCAGACTTATCGGCATATTTTATATTTACTTTTATCTAGTTAACATCAGCATGCTTAAAAATCTTGTCTGGAAATCAATTTTGGGCAATTTTATATGGTAAAAAAAGAGAAAAATCAACAAAAACAAAAGATTGTTTTTAGAAAACATCAATAAAACCTACAAATCTTTAGCAAGATTGACAAAGAAAAAAAGAGAGAGAAGACTCAAATTACTAAAATAAGAAATGAAAGTGGAACATTACTACTTACAACCTTACAGAAATAAATAAGATAAGAAAATGCTATGAACAGATTAGGTAATTTAGAGGAATTGGAACAAATAACTAAAAACACACAAATTACCTAAACTGACTCAGGAAAAGCTAGGAAACCTCAAAAGAACAATAACAAGAAGAGATGAATCAGCAATCAAAATCCTCCCAAAAGAAGAGTTCAAGACCAGATGGCTTCACTGACAAATAATATTAAACATTTAAAGAAGAATTAATACCATTCCTACACAAACTATTCCCCAAAAAATGGAAGAGAAGGGGACACTTCCTAACTCATTCTATGAAACCAGCTTTACCCTGATACAAAAGCAAGATAAAAATATCACAAGAAAAATGGGACCAATATCTTATAGATGTGAAAAACCTCAATAAATACTACTAACAAACTGAATGCAAAAGCAAACTAATGGAATTATATACCATGTCCAGGTGGGATTTATCTCAGAAATGCAAGAGTAGCTCAACATAAGAAAATCAATGTTCTATACCACAGTAGTTAGAATCAAGGAAAAAGCCCAAACAAGCATCTAAATAGACACAGAAAAATAACTTGACAAAATTTAACATTTTTTCATTATAAAACACTCAGAAAACTAGGAATAGAAGGAAACGTCCACAATTGATATAGGGTATATGTGAAAAACCAATATCTGACTTGAAACTAAACGGTGAAAGGCTGAGAGCTTTCCTGGTACAGTCAGGAAAAGGGATGTCTGCTTTCACCACTGCTATTAAACAATATACTAGAAGTGCTAGCTAGAGCAATTAGGAAAAAAAAGAAATTAAAGGATTCCAGAGATGACATCATCAACAGGGCTATGTAAGACATCCCCTGGAAAAGACTCCCCTCAGAATCAACCAATAAAAGGACAAATCTCACTTGCTTTGAACTCTGGAGTACAACAGAGACTGGAGAAGGACTTCACAGTAACTAAATTGGTGAAGAAAAGGAAGCACCAAAATCAGGTAGGAGATTTATGTGCCAGACCTGCCAGTCAAAACCCCTCCCCCTCACTTGGTCCCAAACAGCTCAAGAGCAGCATAGAGGCAGCACAGCTCAGGGCCCTCCAGCTACGGATGCAGACTATAGAGCCACTCATAGCAGCAAGTTAGAAAGGGATACATATGCAAGCACAGAGACCCAAGTACACAGAGACCCAGGACAGAACACAAGCAGCCGAGTAGTAACACCTTAAAAAGTGCCCCAAGGAAAAAGCAGACCATGGCAGAACCACTGGTAAGAGGTGCACACATTCAATCCAGACTCTGTTTGCAGGACCACCTAAAGGCAAAATAGACCTTTCTGGATTGACCCCAGTTGACTTCCAGGGGCAAGGTATACTGATTGGGAAGAAAGTGAAGGTAGAAAAGCCACATGGATAAAGGGGGATGGGGGGGGCTGAACTGGCAGAAGGCACAATAGGCCCCAGGAAAGTGTAATGAAAAGGAGACACTGCATGAGGAATAGAATATAAACAAATTATAGGAATTGGGGAGAAAGTGCTACAAAAACAAACAAACCAGATCAAGACTCCCTGAGATGAAACAGAGTAAAAAGCTTTCTCCTGGAGATAAAACAATTAAACACAAAAGGACAATCTTATAAATTGTACCACATATCCAAGCAAGAATGAGGTAAAGAAGAGCTGAGAACAGTTGAACAGTTAAAAACAGGCTACTCTATGGCCAATGACTGTTACTAAATATACAAATATAAAAATGTTTTTGCATGTGGGAAAGCAAATGAATGTCAACCATGTAGAAATTTGAAAAAGGGATGGTATTCAGGAAAAAACATAATCAAAGCAAACTGGAGTCTATGGTCAGCAGTAACATTGTAATATACCTCCATTAAATGTAACAAAGGCAATATGCCAATGCTAAATGTATATGAGAGGGGGATATAGGGGAGTAACATGGGATTCTTGGTAGTGGTGTTATTTGCTGTCCCTAGTAGTATATTGTATTGCATGACATGTTATTTTTCTTTTTATCATTTTTTCTTATTGCAAAAAAAAAAAAAAAAATTTTTCTTGTAGTAATCAGTATGTTCAAGTGCTGATTGTAGTGATAAATGTACAACTTTATGATGATATCATGAACAACTGATTGTACACTGTGGATAAATGTATGGTATGTGAATATAACTCTATAAAATTGTAGGAAAAAATATATATAGGAGTAAAAGTGTTGGAGAAAACATGGTGAGAGGGATGATGCCTCACCAATATGGACTAACTACAATGTGTAAACTCAGAATTGAATCTTAAAACATAGCCTAACGTGGACACAATAATTGCAATAGTCCCTAGATTGTAAGCTCTTACAGCAGTTAACTCTATCCCTGAATTGTAAGGCCTATCTCTAAACTTTGAGATGCTGATCCCCTAGCGTATAACCTGATTGGTCTCTGGAACAATGCATATCTCTGAGACACCTGAAACTCAGAGCTAGAGCTCGGCAGATATGAATGTCAGTATTAGTGCATACAGCCACTGTCCAAAATAAAAAAAAGCTGAAAAAGAGCCCAGACTTCAATTAGTGATATGAATGAAGCAGGTCTGGTTAAGACCAGGGCAAGCCAGGCCAAAGGATAAAGGTTGAAAATGATTGTGTTTTAAAACTTCAACTTTCATATGAGACCAAGAGAATAGATATCTATTTGGTACAGGATCTAAATATTCTAAATGGTACAACTCTACAGTCGATTTGTTCAAACACCACAATTGCATGGAACTCTGAACAGGAAGTGAGATATGGTAGGTTAGTATAGGCTGGAGTGAAATAGTGACACATCCTAGAGTAATTTGGGCAGACAATAAAAAATATATTTACAGCCTCCCCCTCCCCAGCCCCGAGGATCTGGGGGAAGGTGCAGATGTGTTGGACATCCCCACCTGGACTGATGTAGATGTTGTCACAAACACTGGGACTGGCTGTTTGATGTGCTGAGCCCTCGAGCATGGGACTTGCCCTTATGAAGCTCATTACCACAAAGGAGAGTCTAAAGTTGTATGTAATGGTGCCTAAGAGTCTCCCCCTGAGTACCCCTCTGTTGCTCAGATGTGGCCCTCTCTCTCTCTAACTGAGCCATCCCGACAGGTGAACTCGCTGCCCTCCCCCCTACGTGGGACCCGACTCCCAGGGGTGTAAATCTCCCTGGCAACGCAGAGTATGACTCCCAGGGATGAATGTGGACCCGGCATCGTGGGACTGAGAGTATCTTCTTGGCCAAAAGGGGGATGCAAAATGAGACGAAATACTTTCAGTGGCTGAGAGATTCCAAATGGAGTCGAGAGGTCACTCTGGTGGACATTCTTATGCACTATATAGATAACACCTCTTAGGCTTTAATGTATTGGAATAGCTAGAAGTAAATACCTGAAACTACCAAACTCCAACCCAGCAGTCTGGACTCCTGAAGACAATTATATAATAATGTAGATTACAAGAGGTGACAGTGTGATTGTGAAGACCTTGTGGATCACACCCCCTTTATCTAGTGTATGGATGAGTGGAGGAATGGGGATAAAAACTAAAGGACAAATGGGGTGGGATGGGGGGATGATTTGGGTGTTCTTTTTTCACTTTCATTTTTTATTCTTGTTCTGGTTCTTTCTGATGTAAGGAAAATGTTCAGAGATAGATTGTGGCGATGAACGCATAACTATGTTGTTATGCTGTGGACGGTGGATTGCATATCATGGATGATTGTATGGTGTGTGAATGTATTTCAATAAAACTGAATTTAATTAAAAAAAAAAAAAAAAACAGGCTACTCTAAAGGTCCTGAGTAAGTTGGACCATGCCTTTAGGAAGAGCCTTTATGCAAAGCCAATCAACAATAAAACACTAGGCAAGAGGGAGAAACTGACCTTCAGAATTTACACATCAAAATAATCACATGTACTAACATCAGCAAAAAATTACTAGCCTAGTTAAAAAAACAGAAAGATATGGTTCAGTCAAGGGAACAAAGTAAAAACTCAGAGGAGACACAGAATTCAGAACAACTAATCAAAGAAGTTCAAACACATCTCCTAAATTAATTGATGGAGATGAACAAAAATATGGATACAAGCAAACTAATGGTGGATATGAAACTAAAAGATATTAAGAAGACAATGTGTGAGCATAAAGAAGAACGTGAAAGTTTAAAAGGAAATGTAACAAAAATTATGGGGATGAAAGGCACACTAATGCAGATTAAAAATACACTAGAGACATACAAGAGACAATTTCAACAGGAAGAAGAAAGAATCAGTAAACTAGAAGACAGGGCCATTGAAATCATATAGTCAGAACAACAAATACAGAAAAGAAGGAGAACACTGAGCAGTGTCTCATGGATTTGAAGCTCACAAACACACACGTCATGGGTGTCCCAGAAGAAGAGAAGGGAAAAGGGGCAGAAAGAATATGTGAGGAAATAATGGTCAAAAATTGCCCAACTCTTAGGAAAGACATAAATATATAAATCTGGGAACCACAATGTACTCCAAACAGAATAAATCCTAATAGACCTATCCCAAGATACATACAAATCATAATCTCAAGTGACAAAAATAAAGAGAGAATTCTGAAAGAAGAGAAAAATGATTCATCTTATAAGAAATCCTCAATAAGATTAAGTGACAATTTCTCATCAAAACCATGGAGAGGAGAAAGCAGCAGTATGGTATATTTAAGGTATCAAAAATTCTTTCTCCAGTAAAACTATGCTTCAAAAATGAGGGAGACTTTAAAATATTCATAGGCAAACAGAAACAGAGAGTTTGTCAACAAAAGATCAGCCCTAGGAAAAGGTGGTGGAGTAGGTGGCGAACAAGGTTCACCTCTATGAAAGAAACTAGAGAGGGTGATCAGAGGATGCCCAGGACCATGATTTTGGGGTATTACCCACCACAGAGGGCCCCCACAGTACCTGGAGGAGACACCAACAAAAATGCAAGTGAGACAGCAGTTTCAGGAATATGGTGAGTGTGTTCTCATATGACCACCTCCCAGTGGCAGCAGCGAAACCACTGCCAGACAAGGGAATGAGCAGCAGCTCCGCACTCCAGTGTACCTACTTTGAAAGTTAACTGGGAAGATGATACCCCACAGCCAGATGGCCAGGAGCTCCTTTGAGGGAACCCAGCAAGTAGCATTTGCTCTCCCCCCAAAAGAAGTCTGGGGGTGCAACGGCAAGAAGCAGAGAAGGGAGAAGCACCATATTGAAAATCAGGAGCCCCTCCCACACTCCAGAGACTCACCGGCACACAGCAGGCAGGGAGCAGGCAGCCAAGGCCCACATTTCATGTGTAGGGTGCCCTGAAGCAGACTCCCTGTGTACCTGCTCAGGGCCCACCTCAGAGCCCCAGAACAGGCAGTCCCCAGTGCACACCAAGAACCAGTGCACTGATTGGTTCTCCAGCTACTTGGACTCCACCTACAACACAGGAAAAGTTCCCCATTGACAGCACCACCTGCTGGTAGATTCGGGGAACTGCACTACAGCAAGCTCTACCTCAAGACTGCCACCTGCTGGTAGAATTGGTAACCAGCACTCCAGCAAGCTGTAGCTTTAGCAAATTATATATAAATGCTAAAATGATCATGCATTTACCAAAATAACCTTATCAAGACAACCACAGCCCCAAAGCCAACAGAAAACTACAAAGCAATTGAAGAATCTGGAAGATATAAAGACGCCAAAAGAACAAATTAAAAAGTCAGAAGAGACAAAAAATTTGAAGCAATTAATTAAAGAAGTACAAACAAATCCCCAAAACAACTTCAAGAAAATGGCAAAAGACATACAGGAAATCAAGAAGACTCTACAAGATCATAAATAAGAATTTGAAAGAGTAAATAAAAAATAGAAGACCTTATGGAAATAAAACACACTGTGGATCAAATGTCAAATATAAGTGAGACACACAACAGTAGATCTGAATAGGTAGAAAAAAGGATAAGTGAATTTGAGGACAGAATAATTGAATGCAAGCACACAAAAGAACAAATGAAAAAATAAAAAAATTTGAAATGGAGCTCACAGAAAGATATGGCAAAAGAGATGAAGGATATAAAGAAAACACTAGGCATACATAAGGTAGAAATTGAAAGTCTGGAAAACAACTGGCAGAATTCATGGAAATGAAAGGTACAACACAAGAGATGAAAAACACTATGGAGACATACAACAGCAGATCTCAAGAGGCAGAAGAAAACACTCAGGAACTGGAGAACAAGACACCTGAAATCCTACACACAAAAGAACAGATAGGGAAAAGAATGGAAAAATATGAGCAACATCTCAGGGAACTGAATGACAACATGAAGCACATGAATGTATGTGTTATAGGTGTTCCGGAGGACAAGGGAAGGGAAAGGGGGCAGAAGAAATAATAGAGGAAATAATCAATGAAAATTTCCCATCTCTTATGAAATACATAAAATTTTAGATCCAAGAAGTGCACCACACCCCAAACAGAATAGATCTAAATAGACCTACACCAAGACACTTAATAATCAAATTATCAAATGTCAAAGACAAAGAGAGAATCCTGACAGCTGCAAGAGAAAAGCGATCCATCACATAATACAAAGGAAGCTTGATAAGACTATGTGTGGATTTCTCAGCAGAAACCATGAAGGCAAGAAGGAAGTGGGATGATATATTTAAGATACTGAAAGAGAAAAACCGCCAACGAAGAATCCTATATCCGGCAAAACTGTCCTTCAAATACGAGGGAGAGTTTAAAATATTCTCTGACAAACAGACAATGAGAGAGTTTGTAGACAAGATACCTGCTCTACAGAAATACTAAAGGGAGCACTACAGACAGATAGGAAAAGACAGGAGGGAGAGGTTTGGAACACAATTTTGGGTAATGGTAGCACAACAATGTAAGTACACTAAACAAAGATGACTGTGAGTGTGGATGAAAGAGGACAGTTAGGAGCACGTGGGATACCCAAAGGAAAAAGATAAAGACTGGGACTGTATAACTCAGTGAAACGTAGAGTGCTCAACAACTGTGATAAAATATACAAATATACAAATCAACAAATATGTTTTTACATGAGGGAGAACAAATGAATGTCAATCTTGCAAGGTTTTAAAAATGGTGTGGTATTGGGGAGAAAAAATACATTCAACGCAAACTAGAAACTATACTTAACAGAAACATTGTATTACGTTTCTTTTAATATAACAAAAGGGACATAAGGGAGGGGTAAGGGACTCTTGCCACTGGTGATGTTGTCTGACTTTAATTATACTTTAGTTTACTTCTATCTTTCCTTTTGTTGCTTTTTAGCTGAAATGTTTTTCTTTCTTTTTCTTTTGTCTAAGTTCTTTGGCTCTTCCTCCTTCTTTGTAAAAGAAATGGAGATGTCCTTATATAGATAGTGGTGATGGTGATGAATGCATAAATATGTGATTATACAGGGAACCATCAATCGTTTACTTAGGATAGAATGTATGCTGGATGAAAAAAACTGTCTTAAAAAATGGGTTGATGAAGAAACATTGAGGGCACTTTATTGAGTGAAATAAGTCAGGCACAAAAGGACAAATATTATATAGTCTCACTGATATTAACTAATTATAATATATAAACTCATTGACATGAAATATAGTTACCAGGATATAGAACAAGGTTAAGAATGGGGAGCAGTTGCTTATTATGAGCAAAATGTTTAACTAGGTTGAAGTTAAGTGTTTGGAAATGGACAGAGGTGATGGTAGCATGTTATTGTGAGAATAATAGTGCTGAATGGTGTGTGAATGTGGTGGAAAGGGGGACCTTAGAGTCATGTATGTCACCAGAAGGAAAGTTGGAGGTTAAAATATGGGAATGTACAAAACAGTGAATCTTGTGGTAAACAATGTCCGTGATTAACTGTACAAATATTAGAAATCTCTTTCATGAATTAGAACAAATGTAGGACACTATAACTTGAAGTTAATAATAACATGGGTATATAGGGAAAATATATACCTATTGCGAACTGTGTACTACAGTTAGTAGTATTTTAACATTTTTTCATCAACAGTAACAAATGTACTATACCAATACTATGAGTCAATAATGAAGGGGGGTTGGTTAGGGGTATGGGAAGATTTGAGTTTTCCGTCTTTATTTCTTTTCTGGAGTAATTAAAATGTTCTAAAAATTGAAAAAACATTGGTTGTGATGATGGATGCACAGCTGTATGATAGTACTGTGGGCAACTGATTGTACACTTTGGATCTCTGGAGGACTGTATGGTATGTGAACAATCTCAATAAAATTGAATTTTTAAAAAAATAAGGGAGAATTTTAAATATTCTCAGAAACAGACACTGAATTTGTGAAGAAGACACCTGCTCTACAGGAAATACTAAAGGGAGCACTACAAGCAGACAGCAAAAGACAGGAGAGAGAGGTTTTGGAGCAAAATATTTGGTGATGGTAGCACAACAATATAAGTACACTGAAAAAGATGACTGTGAGTATGGTTGACAGAGGAAGGTTAGGGCCATGTAGGACACCAGAAGGAAAAACAGAAGATAAAGACTGCTGAGTAACTTAGTGAAACCTAGAGTGGCCAATGATTTTTATTAAATATACAAATATGTTTTTACATGAGGAAGAACAAATGAATGTCAACTTTGCAAGGTGTTAAAAATGGGGTGGTACCAGGAAAAAATACAATCAATGCAAACTGGAGTCTATAGTTAACAGTAACATTGTAATATGCTTCCATTAATTGTAACAAAAGCAATATATCAAAGCTAAATGTCTATAAGAAGGGGATATAAGGAAGGGGTATGGGGTTCTTGGCAGTGGTGGTTTTGTCTGACATTTTTATTATTTTATTTTAATTTTAGTTTTTCTTTTGTTGCTTGTCCATTGTCATTTTTCTTTCTTTTTCTTTTTTGTTTTTCTGCCTCTTCCTCTTTCTTTGTGGAAGAAATGTAAATGTCCTTATATAGATAGTGGTGGTGAATGCATACTACGTGATTATACAGGGAACCATGGATTGTTTACTTAGAATGGAATGTATGTGTGTGAATAAAACCATCTAAAAAATAAACATACAAGTGCTGGAGAAAATGTGGAGAGAGGGATGTACCTATCACCATGGTGGGGAAGTAGAATGGTGCAGCCCATCTGAAGGTCAATGTAGTAGTTCTACAGGAAGCTAAGCATGGCGTTGTCATATGGTCCTGCAACTCGGTTACTGGGTACATACTTGGAAGAATTGAAAAGAGGGACACGAATGGACACCTGCACAGTGGGGGTTATGGTGTCAGTATTCAAGATTTGCAGTGGATGGATGTGACTAAAGGTTTCATTGCCTGATGAATGGAATGGCGAACTGCAGTGTATACATATAATGGAATACTAAGCTCTTTCAAGAAGGAGTGAAGTTATGAGTTGAATGGACACTGAGGACAGTATGTTGAGTGAAATAGAGCAAAAATGAAAAGAAAAACATTTTAATGCCTCACTATATGCACTAACTATACTGTGCAAATTCTGAGAACCTATGCTTTCAGACTTGATTATCAGTGGAAGGCTTATTATAAAGGTTCCTAGATTGTAAGCTATCACAGCAGTTACATTTACTCCAGAGTTGTAATGCTTATTTCTAAATTCTGAGATGCTGAGCTCTGTGTGTATAATCTGGTCAGTCCCTGGAACTTTGGGTATCTGTGTGACACCTGAGATTCAGAGCCAGAGCCCAGCAGCTATGTATGTCAGCATTACCAATCCAGCATATGTTAAAGAGTCTGAAAAAAGAGATCAGACTTCAATTAGAGATATGAACAAAATGGACTTGGTTGGCACTAAGGTAAATCCGACTACGGGGTAAACGATGATAATGACAGTGTTTTTAAAGCTTCAGCTTCTGTGTGGACCAAAGGAAAAGATATTTACTAGGTGCAAAATCTATATTTTTTGTAATACACTATATAATTTAACTTGTATGGTCAATTTACTCAACCAACGTAATAACATGGAACACTGAGTAAGGGGTGAAATCAGGTTGCTTTGTACAGGTTAGTGTGAAGCCCCAGTATATCTCAGAGTAATCTGGTCACAGAATAAAAATGTACTTCCAAAGCCCCCTCAAGAGATAGGGGGAAAATGTGGAAATATTAAATTTCACCACCTTGGGGAATTAATGATTTTCTTACAAGCACTGGGGGCTACCAATTTAGAAGGCCAAGACCTCAATCTTGGGGCTTACCCTTGTAAAGTTTATTACTGCAAAGCAGGGGCTACGTCTACTTAAAATTGTACCTAAGAGTCACCCCCAAAGAACCTCTTCTGTTGCTCAGATATGGCTTCTCTCTCTAAGCCAACTCGGCAGGTAAACTCACAGCCCTTCACCCAACGCGGGAAATGACTTACAGGGATGAGCTCGGCCCCTGCATCATGGGATTGGGAAAGCCTTCCTGGATCAAAAGGGAGAAGTTGGAAATGAAACAAAGTAAGGTTTAAGCAGCTGAGAGATCTCAAATAGAGTTGAGAAGTCATTCTGGAGGTTATTCTTATGTGTTATATAGATATTTCTTTTTAGTTTTTAGTGTATTCGAATAGCTAGAAGGAAATACCTGAAAATGTGGAACTGCAACCCAGTAGCTTTTATTTTTGAAGACAACTATATAACTATATAGCTTACACTGTGTGACCATGTGATTGTGAAAATTTTGTGGCTCCCTCTCCCTTTATACAGCGAATGGACAAATGAATAGAAAAATGAAGACAAAAAGTAAATGAATAACAGGGAGAGATGGAGGTATGGAATGTTTTGGGTGTTCTTTTTAACTTTATTCTTATTCTTTTTGGTGTGTGATAATGAAAATGTTCAGGAATTGATTCTTGTAAGGAACGTACAGCTACATAATGGTACTGTGAAGAACTGACTGTACACTGTGGATGATTTTATGGTATGCGAATATATCTCAATAAAATTGAATTTTAAAAAATGAGGGGCAACATGAAGCAAACAAATATAAGAATCACTGGTGGTGGGGCAAGATGGCAGAGTGGTGAGGTGTAGGTTTTAGTTACTCTTTGGGGGCAGTAGGTAGAAAGCCAGGAACTGCTTTCTACCTATTGGAGAGCAATTTGACTTTGGGCATACTTCATACAACACTCACGAACGTGTGGAAAAGCTAAGATCAGCAAAACTTTTAAGTTGTCACAGCCAGGGGACCCGTGCCCCTCCCTGCCAGGCTCAGTCCCGTAGGAGGAGGGGCCTCAGTCCTGGGAAAGAGGAGGGAGAACTGCAGTTGCGGCTCTTATTGAAACCTCAGACGGCTGATCCAAACCCCAAACACAGATACACTGAGACCAGACACTGGAGAATCCGGGAGCAGTCAGCCTGGCAGAGAGGAGACAGGGCTAGCAAAAACAGCAAGGAAAACCAAAAAATAAAAGCAGAGACTTTTTGGAGTTCTGGTGAACATACAATGGGGAAGTGCAGGGCTCAGGCAGAGTCAGATTCATATGCAAATCCAAAAGACAAGTTTCCCTGTCTGAAGACCTGGTTTCTCTGCTTTCTTGATTGTTCCTTAATGGCCTTGTCTCCTTTTCTCCTTGTCTCTTAGCATTTCAATAGCCCATTATATCTGTAAGGAGGGTCTTTCTTTTTTTTTTTTTAATCTTTTTCTATTTTTCTAAAACAATTACTCTAAGAAGCCCATTACAGAAAGCCTCAAAGACTTGCAATTTGGGCCAAGACAAGAGCAGAGCCAACAGAGCTCTGAGAGACAAGGCAGTAAGTCCAGTGGCTGAGAAAATTCGCTAAACACCACAACTTCTCAAGAAAAGGGGGAGTGTCCCCTTACAGCCATCTTCCCGGTGGGCAGGGAACGCTCCTGCCCAGCGTCAGCGCCACAGCCTAGAGCTGCTCCAAACAACCCAGTATGATGGGAAGTGTTTCCAACAACACAGACACACACCACAATACTGGGCGTGGACAACAGCCTTTCCCGCACCCTCAGCTAACTGTCCCAGAGCTGGGAAGGCGGAGCTGTGTGAAAAGGGGGAAATTAACACGCCCTGTTCAGTCATCCTTTCAGCAGACTGGGAATACCCCTACACAGCCCTGCAGCCCAGAACCTTCCTTGGGGGATGGCGCTCACCTGTGACATAGCACAGTCGTCCCTCAGCAGAGGACCTAGGAGTGCACGGCTTCGAAGAGGGGCCCGCTTGCAAGTCCCAGGGACCATACGCCAATACCAAGGACTTGTGGGTCAGCAGCAGAGACAAACTGTGGGAAGACTGAACTGAAGGATTAGACTATTGCAACAACTTTAAATCTCCAGGAACACCTGGGAGATTTGATTATTAAAGCTGCCCCCACTCCCTAACCACTCAGACACATGCCCCATATGCAAGGCGGGCAACAACAACTACACACGCAAGCTTGGGGCACCAACTGGACCCCAAAAGACTCACACACCCACTCACCACAAAGACAAAGTGGGGGAGAACTGGTTTGAGGTGAATAGGTGGCTCGCGGACGCCACATGCTGGTTAGTTAGAGAAAGTGTACTCCACAAAGCTGTAGCTCTGACAAATTAGAGATAAGGGGTTGAATCGGTCTACATATCCTAAAAGAATCCTATAAAGTTAAGCGAATGCCAAGGGACCAAAAACAACAGAAAATTTTAAAGCACATGAAGAAAACAGACAATATGGATAACCCAAGCCTAAACACCCAAATCAAAAGATGAGAGGAGACACAGTACTTGGAGGAATTAATCAAACAACTAAAGATTAACAACAAGAGCATGGCACAGGATATAAAGGACATGAAGAAGACCCTAGAAGAGCATAAAGAAGAAATTGCAAGAGTAAATATAAAGATAGATGATCTTATGGAAATAAAAGAAACTGTTGACCAAATTAAAAAGATTCCGGATACTCATAGTACAAGACTAGAGGAATCTGAACAGCAAATCAGTGACCTGGAGGATGACAGAATGGAAAATGAAAGAACAAAAGAAAGAATGGGGAAAAAAATTGAAAAAATCAAAACGGACCTCAGGGATATGATAGATAATATAAAAGGTACAAATATAAGACTCATTGGTGTTCTAGAAGGGGAAGTGAAGGGTAAAGGTCTAGGAAGAGTATTCAAAGAAACTGTTGGTGAAAACATCCCAAATCTTCTAAACACCATAAATACACAAGTCATAAATGCCCAGCAAACTCCAAATAGAACACATCCAAATAAACCCACTCTGAGACATATTCTGATCCCACTGTCAAATACGGAAGAGGAGCAAGTTCTGAAAGCAGCAAGAGAAAAGTAATTCACCACATACACAGGAAACAGCATAAGACTAAATAGTGACTACTCAGCAGCCACCATGGAGGCGAGAAGCCTGTGACGTGACATATTTAAAATTCTGAGAGAGAAAAATTGCCAACTGAATTATTTATCCAGAAAAGCTCTCCTTCAAATTTGAGAGAGAGCTTAAATCTTTCACAAACAAATGCTGAGAGAATTTGCTAACAAGAGACCTGCCCTACTTGAGACACTAAAGGGAGCACTACAGACAGAGAAACAAAGAAAGGAGAGAGAGATATGGAGAAAGGTTCAGTACTCAAGAGATTCAGTATGGGTATGTTAAAGGACATTAAAAGAGAGAGGGAAAAAATAAACCTAAGGATAAGATGGCTGATTCAAGAAATGCCTTCACAGTAATAATGTTGAATATAAATGGATTAAACACCACAATCAAAAAATACAGATTGCCAGAATGGATCCAAAAAAATGAACCATCAATATGCTGCATACAAGAGACTCATTTTAGACACAGGGACACAAAGAAATTGAAAGTGAAAGGATGGAAAAAAATATTTCATGCAAGCTACAGCCAAAAGAAAGCAGGAGTAGTAATATTAACCTCAGATAAAATAGACTTTAAATGCAAGGATGTTATGAGAGACAAAGGCGGCCACTACATACTAATAAAAGGGGCAATTTAACAAGAAGAAATAACAATCATAAATGTTTATGCACCCAAAGTGCCACAAAATACATGAGACAAACACTGGCAAAACCAAAGGAAGCAATGGATGTTTCCACAATAATTGTGGGAGACTTCAAAACATCACTCTCTCCTATACATAGATGAACCAGACAGAAGATCAATAAGGAAATTGAAAACCTAAACAATCTGATAAATGAATTGGATTTAACAGACATATATAGAACATTACATTCCAAATCACCAGAATACACATTCTTCTCTAGTGCTCTTGGAACTTTCTCCAGAATAGATCATATGCTGGGACATAAAACAAGCTTCAATAAATTTTAAAACATTGAAATTATTCAAAGCACATTCTCTGACCACAATGGAATACAATTAGAAGTCAATAACCATCAGAGACTTAGAAAATTCACAAATACCTAAAGGTTAAACAAACACTCCTTAACAATCAGTGGGTTAAAGAAGAAATAGCAAGAGAAATTGCTAAATACATAGAGATGAATGAAAATGAGAACACAACTCACCAAAATCTATGGGATGCAGCAAAAGCGGTACTGAGGGGGAAATTTACAGCACTAAACACATACATTAAAAAGGAAGAAAGAGCTAAAATCAAACAACTAATGGACTGAAGAAGCTAGAAAATAAACAGCAAAACAATCCTAAACCAAGTAGAAGAAAAAAAATAACAAGGATTAAAGCAGAAATAAATGACGGAGAGAACAAAAAAACGATAGAGAGGATAAATAACACCAAAAGTTGGTTCTTTGAGAAGATCAACAAGATTGACAAGCCCCTAGCTAGACTGACAAAATAAAAAAAGAGAGAAGACCCTTATAAACAAAATAATGAAAGAGAAAGGTGACATTACTGCGGATCCTGAACAAATTTAAAAAATTATAAGAGGATACTATGAACAACTCTATGCCAACAAACTGGATAATGTAGAGGAAATGGACAATTTCCTGGAAACAGATGAACAATCTAGACGGATCAGAGATGAAATAGAAGACCATAACCAACCAATCACAAGCAAAGAGATCCAATCAGTCATCAAACAGCTTCCCACAAATAAATGCTCGAGGCCAGATGGCTTCACAGGGGAATTCTACCAAACTTTCCAAAAAGAACTGACACCAATCTTACTTAAAATCTTTCAAAACATCAAAGAAAATGGAACACAACCTAATTCATTTTATGAAGCTAACATCAATCTAATACCAAAACCAGGCAAAGATACTACAAAAAAGGAAAACCACAGGCCAATCTCCCTAGAGAATATACATGCAAAAAATTCTCATCAATATACTTGCAAATTGAATCCGAAGACACATTAAAAAAATCATACACCAGGACTAAGTAGAATTCATCCCAAACATGTAAGGGTGTTTCAAATCAATCAATGTAATACAACACATTAACAAATTGAAAGGGAAAAATCAAATGATCATCTCAATAGATGATGAAAAACAATTCGACAAAATACAACATCCTTTTTGATAAAATCACTTTAAAAGGTAGGAACTGAAGGAAATTTCCTCAATATGATAAGGGGCAAATACGAGAAAATCACACCAGCACAGTACTCAATGGTGAGAGACTGAAAGCCCTCCCCCTAAGATCGGGAATGAGACAAGGATGCCTGCTGTCACCACTATTACTCAACACTGTGTCACAAGTTCTAGCCAGAGCAATTCGGCAAGACAAAGAAATAAAAGGCATCCAAACTGGAAAGAAAGGAGTAAAACTGTCATCATTTGCAGATGATAAGATAATATATTTGGAAAATCCTGAGAAATCCACAACTTGATTAGCTACTTGAGCTAATACACAAATTCAGCAAAGTGGCAGGATACAAGATTAAAGTACAAATGTCAATAATGTTAATACACACTGGAAATGACCTAACTGAAGAGATACTCAAGAAAAAGATTCCATTCACAAATACATCTAAAAAATTTGAGTACCTAGGAATAAATTTCACCAAGGATGTAAAAGACCTCTACACAAAAAATTACATAACTTCACCAAAAGAAATCAAAGGAGATCGAAAGAGGTTGAAGGATAATCCGTCTTCAGATAGGATAAGAGTGAAAGATAGACAGGCTAATCATTTTTAAGATTTCAATTCTATACAAACCAATCTACAGATTCAACACAATTCCAATTAAAATTCCAACACCCTACTTCGGAGACTTGGAAAAGTTAGTTACTAAATTTATTTGGGAGGAAAAATGGCCTCAAATTTCTAAAAACATTCTAAAAATTAAGGAAGTGGGAGGACTTAGACTGTAAAGCCTACTATAAAGCCACAGCAGTCAAAACAGCATGGTATTGGCACAAAGACAGATTTATTGATCAATGGAATCAAACTGAGAATTCAGAGACAGACCCCCAGATCTATGTTCGACAGATAACGTAGATAATACAAGTATTAGATAAGTATTGACAAGGCCCCCAAAGCCAGTGAACTGGGACATAACAGTCTCTTCAACAAATGGGGCTGGAAGAGTTGGATATCGATATCCAAAAATGAAAGAGGACCCCCATCTTACACCCTATACAAAAATTACCTCAAAGTGGATCAAAGACCTCATTATATATAAGACACAGTACCATAAAATTCCTAGAAGATAATGTAGGGAAACATCTTTAAGATGTAACTTCCTAGACCTTACATTCAAAGCACAAGCAGTGAAAGAAAAAAGTAGATAAATGGGAACTCCTCAAATTCAAAAGCTTCTGTACCTCAGAGGAATTTGTCAAAAAGGCGAAGAGGATGCCAACGCAATAGGAGAAAATATTTGGAAGCCATGTATCTGGTAAGAGACTGATATCACACATATATAACGATATTCTACAACTGAACGACAGTAGTATAAACAGTCCATTTTTCAAATGGGCAAAATATACGAAAAGACATTTATCCAAAGAGGAAATAAAAATGACAAAAAAAAACAAATAAAAAACTTTTCACTTTCACTAGCTATTAGGGAAATGCAAATCAAGACCACAATGAGATATTGTCTCACATCAATTAGAATGGCTGCCATTAAAGAAACAGGAAACTACAAATGTTGGAGAGGATGTGGAGAAATCAGAACTTTTATTCATTGCTGGTGGCAATGTATAAAGGTGCAGCTGCTGTGGAAGACAATTAGGCAGCTCCTCAGAAAACTAGATATCGAGTTATCCTACAATCCGGCAATTTCATTTATACCCATAAGATCTGAGAACAGTGACACAAATAGACATTTGCACACCAGTGTTCACAGCAGCACTGTTCACAATTGCCAAGAGATGGAAACAAACCAAGTAACCTTCAACAAACGAGTGGATAAACAAAATGTGATATATACATACAATGGAATACCAGCCAACACTAAGAAGGAACGAGGTCCTGAAACACATAATAGCACAGATGAATGTGGAAGACATATTGCTGAGTGAAATAAGTCAGACACAAAAGGAGAGATACTGTATGTTACCACTAATGTGAACTCCCTGAATAATGTAAAATCAGTGTCTTATAATGTAGAATATATGGGACCTAGAAATAGACAGAACCTAGTAAAGGGGGAATGATGACCTATTATGTACAGACATGATAGTGAGGGCAAACTTAAAGGCATGGGAATAGACAAGGGTAATAATTGTTCATTAATGGGATCATTAAGTATCAGTGCTGCATTGAAGGCAAACATGATCAAAACTAGTTGTTTAAAGGTGTGCATACTACAGATTAGCACTACAAATGTAAATAAGTGTTTGCATGATATACTTATAAAGTATAATAACAGAGTGGTATATGGAAAAACTACCCATTACATGTTATAGACTATATTCAATAGGAAAACCTTACCACTACTACACTAATACTAGGGATGAATAATTAGGGGCTGATAAGATCTCTGGGATGTTTTGTTATGATAATTGTTTAAATTGAGAGTGATGATGATTGTACAGCTAAGTGAAGATAATCTGAGATACTGACTGTTTGCCTTGGACAGAATATATGAGCACATGGACAGAAGGAGCTCGCTGCTGCAGCCAAGAGAAACACTTTGAAGAATGCACAGGAGCTGACAGTGGAGCTAGAACATGACCTGGGATCAGCAGACAACAGCCAAGTGCTTTCCCAGCTAACAAAGGTTTTCCAGATGCCATTAGCCTTCCTTCAGAGAAGGTATACTTGTGTTAATGCCTTCATTTGGACATTTTTATGGCCTTCAGACTGTAACTTTGTAACCAAATAAACCCCCTTTATAAAAGCCAATCTATTTCTGGCATTTTGCATAACGGCAGCTAAGCAAATCGGAACACTCTCCAAAATCCAGATGCATGAAGTATGATTACTGATCAGTGCTTTTTACCAGCTACTTCAGATGGCTGAGTGGCAGGCTCTGAAGGCAGCCATTTTCCAACACACACCCATCAGGGAAAAGCATCAGAGGAATCTTAAAGAGGCAGTAACTATTATTTTTTTCTCTTTTCTCTTTCCATTCCCTATCTAGAACCCAAAACATCTGGAAAATTCAAATTGACAGCTCCAGCCCTCAGCAACAACAACAAAAACAAATTAGCACTCACAGGAGTGGGAACACCGGATTTCCAGAACTATAACAACATAATACTCAGAAACTCTAGTTCTCAACAAAAAATTACACAGCACACAAAGAAACAGGAGAACACGGACCATACACAGGAAAAAAAAAGAATTTGCCAGAAGCCTTCTGCGAGGAAGCTCATACAATGGAACTGCTAGTCAAAGACTTTAAGTCAACTGTCATAAACACACTCAGTGAGTTAAAAGAATCCATTTATTTAAAAACTAAAGGAAACTAGGAAAATGCTGAACAAAAGAAACAGACATTATAAAAAGGAACCAAACAGAAATTTGAACTGCAAAGTATAGTAACTGAAATGAAAAACTCAAAAAGCGGATTACGCAGATTTGAAGAAGCAGAAGAAAGATTACCAAACTTGAAGACAAGAAGTCATCCGGAGTGAGGAACAGAAATAAAAAATAATGAAGAAAAGTGAACAGAGTTTGAGGGACCTGCGTGGCACCATCAACCATACTAACACACACATAATTAGAGTCCCAGAGGAACAAAAGAGACAGAAGAGGGCAGAAAAGGTATTTGGAGAAAAAAATTCTGAAAACTTCCCACACATAATAAAAGATGTGACTATACACACACAGAATGCTCAAAGAACTCCAAACAGAATACACTCAAGGAGATCTACACCAAGACATCTCATAATTAAATTATCAAAATCCAAAGCCATTGGATTTTGAGAGCAGCAAGAGAGAAAGCAACTTGTCACATACAAGGGATCCCCAATAAGATTAACAGTGGATTTCTCACTGGAAACATGGAGGCCATAAGACAATCGCATGAATTATTTAAAGTCCTTAAAGAAGAAAAACTGTCAACCAAAAATTCTATATCCAAGAGAGGAGTGTGGGAAGATGACAGAGTAGGAAGCTCCAAGAATCAGTGCCTCCACCAGAATAACTATTAAACAGGCATTTTTAAACTCCAGAGCCCACTAGAAGACTGTACAGCATACAGGGAAAAGCAGGAGGAAGAGGGTGGTAAATTATGGTAAATACCAGTTGTGATGGTTAGGTTCATGTGTCATCTTGACTAGGTGATGGTACCCAGGTGTCTGGTCAAGCAAGCACTGGCCTAACCATTACTGCAAGGATATCTGTAGCTGGTTAATAAACCAGAAGGCTGGTTTATTAAACCATCAGTCAATTGGCTGCACCTTTGACCAATTACATCTACAAAGGCATATCTTCCACAATGAGAGAATGCAGTCAGCTGGATTTAATCCAATCAGTTGAAGATTTTTAAGCAAGACAGATAGAGGACCTCCACTTCTTCTTTGGCTAGCCAGCAAAACGTTTCCTGAAGAGTTCATCGAACACTCTCATCAGAGTTGCCAGTTCGCTGCTTGAGGAGTTCATCAAACACCTTCATTGGAGTGGCCAGTTTGCTGCCTGCCCTACAGAATTTGGACTCATGCATCCCCACGGTTGCGTGAGACACTTTTATACAATCTTTTATTTAGATATCTCTTGCTGATTCTGTTTCCCTACAGAACCCTAACTAATATACCAGTAAACCGCTCTCTCTATGCCATGGTTACCAGCACACATCCCCCACTCTTGCAGAAAGCAACTGTGGGGTCCAGCCCATGGCACAGCTTTATGGAGCCATAAAGAGACATAGAAATCCACTTCCCCAAGATCAAGGATGGGCAAGGGCTGATTGCTAATCACAGCTTTTGATTAGCAACTTCAATTGCTGGGGGCTTGGCTCTGAGGGCAGCAGCCATTGTTCCTACCCGCCCTAGACAAAGGCAGTGGAGGAGACTTAAAGACGATACACTTCCACACAGCTGCAGAGAACAACTGAAGGACTGCATTTGCTGAGCAGGTCAAAAAAGTATAGCACCCTTCCCGGTCCCTTCCTCATCCCCTCTCCAGGGCAGACAGAAGCTGGCTAGCATCTCTGCTCCCTTTGGGGGTCCCTGGCCTTGTTCTACCTGGGAAAGACCGACTTAGGAAATTTGTTTCCGACGAGCCTCCCTCCAAAAATTTGCCCTTCAGGCAAAAGCAGTTTGAGACAAGGCAAGCAGCACAGGAAAAAACTGGTGCAGACAACTGCGGCAAAGGCTTACCTGTTTTAAGTCCAGCAGTGGAACATCCAGTAGAGGGAGAAGGTCTGTGTCTGGAAAGCAGATAGGGC
This sequence comes from Choloepus didactylus, assembly GCF_015220235.1. Lineage (NCBI taxonomy): Eukaryota > Metazoa > Chordata > Mammalia > Pilosa > Megalonychidae > Choloepus > Choloepus didactylus. Next base: position 203,573,896 of record NC_051307.1, on the reverse strand, counting down.
ACTCAAACTCCTGTAAACCAGGTAACTCCTAAGCCACTACGAAGTACAAATCCAGGACAAGTCACAGGCCCAGAAAAGGCAGGGAGGACCCTGCACTTTGCATTAACATTGGGAGAAACTTCTGGATAGGAGGGATGACACTCAAGAAAATCTCTGTCATATCAACAGCTGCTTACAAGGTCAAGAAAAAGACATCTCAGGGAATAAATCCCAGAGTTAACATCTTAAAATACTAACATACATAGCGCACAAAAAAGATTACAAGACAAAGAAACAGGAGATGATGTCCCACCCAAAGGAAGAGAATACCCAGAAAATGCTAATTAAGAAAAACAGATGATGAACATACCAGACAAAGGCATTAAAAATGGTCTTAAACATGCTCAAGAAAATGCAGGAAAACATCAAGAAAGAACTAAAGGATTATTAGGAGAACAACAAATGGAAAATATGAGAATCTCAGTGTTCCTGTTTTCTAATGCTGCTGTTAAATAAAATACCAGAAACGGATTGGCTTTTACAAAGGGGATTTATTGGCTATAGTTACAGTCTGAAGGCCATAAAGTTTCGAAGGTAAGGCATCAACAATCTTGGTACCTTCACTGAAGGATGGCCATTGGCATCCGGAAAACCACTGTTGGCTCAGAAGGCACGTGGCTGGCATCAGCTTTCTCCCAGGTGGCGTCTCAAAATGGCATTCTTCAAAATGTTGCTCTTGGGGCGTCTGTCCTCTCTTAGCTGCAGGTGCTCTTCAAAAAATCACTCTCAGCTGCTCTGAGGTCCTTCTTTCTGTGAATTCCTTTATATGATTCCATTGATCCAATCAACACCCACCCTGAATGGGCAGGGTAACACCTCCATGGAAATTATCTAATCAAACATTTCACTCACAGTTGACTGAGTCACATCTCCATGGAAACAATCAAAGGATTCCAATCTAATCAACACTAATACATCTGCCCCCACAAGACTGCATCAAAGAATATGGCTTTTAGTGGGATATAATATATCCGAACTAGCACACTCAGTAAAGAGAAAGAAATCTTTAAAAGGATCCAAACAGAACTACTGGAACTGAAGACCATAATAACTGAAATGAAAAATTGCCAGGAGGGTATCAACAGCAGAATGGAACTGGCAAAATAAAGAATCAGTGAACCTGAAGACAAGACAATTGAAATGGGTCAGGCTGAGGAGCAAAAAGAAAAAAGAACTATAAAAAGTAAAAATAGCCTTGGGGACACCTTCAAGCACACCAATATATGCATTATGCATTATGCGTTATGGGAATCCCAGGAGGAGAAAAAAGAGAGAAAGGGGCAGAAGGTGTATTCCAAGAAATATAATGACAGAAAACTACCCAAACTAAGCAAACCTATGCATATCCAAGAAGCCCAGAGAATACCAAGCAGGATAAACTTGAATGAAAATACATGCCGTCACATACTAAACTGTCAAATGCAAAAGACAAGAAGAGTGTTCTGAAAGCTGCAAGAGAAAAGTAACAATTAAGTACAAGGGAGAACTCATTAGATTAAGTGCTGATTTCTCACCAGAAACAATGGAGAGAAGGAGGCCATGGGTTGAAATACTTAAGGTGCTGAAGGAAAACAACTGCCAACCAAGCATTTTATATCCAGAGAGATTCTCTTTCAAAAATGAGGGCGACATTAAGATATTCCCAGATAAACAAAAGCTAAGGGAATTCATCACCATTAGACTTGCCCCAAAAGAAATGACAAAAGGAGCTCTTCAGACGGGAAGGAAAGGACATTGGACAGTGGTTCAAAGCAGCAAAAAGAAATTAAGACCTCCAATAAAGGTAACCATTTGGTACTTATAAATGCCAGCACTACTGCATTGTTGTTTGTTTTTTCTTTTGTTTTTAAAATTCAGTTTTATTGAGATATATTCACATACCATACAATCATCCATGGTGTACAATCAATTGTTCACAGTACCATCATACAGTTGTGCATTCATTGTCCCAATCTATTTTTGAACATTTTCCTTACACCAGAAAGAATAAGAATAAAAAAGAAAAGTAAAAAAGAACACCCAAATCATCCCCCCCATCCTACCCTATTTTTCATTGAGTTTTTGTCCCCATTTTTCTATTCATCCATCCATACACTGGATAAAAGGGAGTGCAATCCACAAGGTTTTCATAATCACACTGTTACCCCTTGCAATCTACATTGTTATACAATCGCCTTCAAGAGTCAAGGCTACTGGGTTGGAGTTTGGTAGTTTCAGGTATTTACTTCTAGCTATTCCAATGCATCAAAACCTAAAAAGAGTTATCTATATAGTGTGTAAGAATGTCCACCAGAGTGACCTCTCGACTCCATTTGAAATCTCTCAGCCACTGAAGCTTTATTTCGTTTCATTTCACATCCCCTTTTTGGTCAAGAAGATGTTCTCAATCCCATGATGCCAGGTCCAGATTCATCGCCGGGAGTCATATCCTGCATTGCCAGAAAGATTTACACCCCTGGAAGTCAGGTCCCATGTAGGGGGAGGGCAGTGAGTTCACCTGCTAAGGTGGCTTAGTTAGAGAGAGAGGGCCACATCTGAGCAACAAAGTGGCACTCGGGGAGACTCTTAGGCATAATTATAAAGCAGGTTTAGCCTCTTGTGCCGGTTTGAATATATTGTGCCCCCCAAACGCCATTATCTTTGATGTAATCTTGTGTAAGCAGACGTTATCAGTGTTGATTAGCTTGTAATTTTTTGAGTGTTTCTTCGGAATGCGCCCCACCCAGCTGTGCGTGATGACTCTGATTGGATAATTTCCATGGAGGTGTCGCTCCGCCCATTCGGGGTGGGTCTAAGTTGATCAGTGGAGCCATATAAATGAGCTGACATAACAGAAGGAACTCGGTGCAGCTGTGAGTGATGTTTGAAGAGGAGCTACAGCCAAGAGGGACACTTTGAAGAATGTACTGGAACTGAGAGAGGAGCTTCAGCTTACAGAGACATTTTGGAGACGGCCTTTGAAAGCTGACTTTTGCTCTGGAGAAGCTAAGAGAGGACAAACGCCCCAAGAGCAACTGAGAGTGACATTTTGGAGAGAAGCTGAAGCCTAGAGAGGAACGTCCGGGGAGAAAGCCATTTTGAAACCAGAACTTGGAGCAGACGCCAGATACGTGTCTTCCCAGCTAACAGAGGTTTTCTGGATGCCATTGGCCATTCTCCAGTGAAGGTACCCAATTGTTGATGTGTTACCTTGGACACTTTATGGCCTTAAGACTGTAACTGTGTAACCAAATAAACCCGCTTTTATAAAAGCCAACCCGTCTCTGGTGTTTTGCATTCCAGCAGCATTAGCAAACTAGAACACCTCTCCTTTGCAGTAACAAGCTTCATAGGGGCAAGCCCCAAGACAGAGGGCTCAGCGTATCAAGCCATCAGTCCCCAATGTTTGTGAGAACATCAGCAACAATCCAGGTGAGGAAGTTCAACACCTCCGCATCCTACCCCAGCTCCTCAGGGGGGCCCTGAATATAGATTTTTATTCTCCACCCAAATTACTTTGGGATGTGTTGCTATTTCACTCTAACTTATACAGACCTACCATATCTCACTTCCTATTCAAAGTTCCATGTAATTGTGGTGTTCGAACAAACTGACTGTAGAAGTTATATTGTTTAGAAAATATAGAGCCTACACCAAATAAACAACTCTTCCCTTGGTCTCACGTGGAAGATGAAGTTTTAACACACAGTTTCAACCTTTACCCTCTGGCCCGATTTGCCCTAGTGTTAACCAGATCTGCTTCATTCATATCTCTAATTGAAGTCTGGGCTCTTTTACAGATTTTTTTTTTAACAGTTGCTGTATGCATTAATACATTATAGTATATAAATATACAAATAATATATATGTATATTTATATATACATATACATACATATAAATATGTATATTTACAGTTGTTATGCCATATATTATATATATACATATAAATATGTATATTTAGTTGTTATGCCATATATATTATATATATATTTTATACACACACACACTGAAAAGCAGAGCCCCAAACAACACAAAGCAAATACTGACAGATTTGAAGGGAAAAGCTGACAGTTCTATATTAACAGTAGGAGTCTTTAATACATCACTTTTATTAATAGATATAACATATAGATAGAAGATCAGTAAGGAAATAGAAGACTTAAACAATACTCTAAACCAACAAGACCTAACAAACATATATAGAACATTCACATAACAGAACATACATTCTTCTCAAATGCACATGGATCATTCTCCAGGATAGATCATATGTTAGGTCACAAAGAAAGTCTCAATAAATTCAAAAATCTTGAAATTGTACAATGTATATTCTCTAACCAAAATGGAATGAAGAGAGCAATCAACATCAGAAAGAGAGAAAGGGAAAATTCACAAGTGGAATTTAAAGAACATAACTAATGGGTTAAAGAAGAAATCACCAGGGAAACTAGGAAATATCTTGAGTCAAATGAAAAGGCAACATACCAAAACTTAACAGTTTGCAGAAAAGGCAGTGCTGAGTGGGAAATTTATAGCTCCAAATGCTATGGAAAACAATGCTAATTTAAAAAAAAAAAAAGATTTCAAATCAGAGAACTCACCTAAAAATTGGAAGAACTATAATAAGAGCAGCAAACTAAACCCAAAATGAGCAGAAGGAAGGAAATGACATAAAGCAGAGATACATGAAATAGAGAATAAAAAATAATAGAGAGAATCAACAAAACCAAAAGTTGGTTCTTTGAAAAAGATCAATAAAATTGACAAACCTTTAGCTAGTCTGACAAATAAAAAATGAGAAAGGGCACAAATGACTAAAATCAGAAATGAAAAGGGGGACATTACTACTGACCCCACTCAAATAAAATGTACTGTAAGAGAATACAATGAACTACTGTATGCCAACAAATTAGGTAATCTAGATGAAAATAACAAATTCCTAGAAACACACAAACTACATACCGACTCAAGAAGATACAAAGATCTCAACAAACGTATAACTAATAAACAGACTGAAAAAGTAATTTTTAATAAAACCTCCCAACAAAGAAAAGCCCAGAACTAGATGGAGTCACAGGAATTTTACCAAACATTCCAAAAAGAAATAACACCCAGTCCTGCTCAAACTCTTCCAGAAAACTGAGGCGGCAAGAACACTCCCTAATTCATTCCACGAGGCCAACATCACCCTCAGACCAAAGCCAGATAAAGATAAAACAAGAAAAGAAAATTACAGAACTATATCTCTTATGAATATGGATGCAAAAATCCTCAGCAAAATACTAGCAAACTGAATCCAGCAGATCTTTGAGTAAGATTTATCTCAGGTATGTGAGCATGATTCAACATAAGAAAATCAATTAATGTAATTATACCACATTAACAGATTGAAGGAAAAAACCCACATGATCTTCTCAATTGATGCAGAAAAGATATTTGACAAAATTCAGCACCCTTCATCTTGATAAAAACACTCAGAAAAATAGGAAAAGAAGGAAAACTTCTTCAACATGATAAAGGGCATATATGAAAATCCCAAACCTAATATCATTCTTAATGGTCAAAGACTGAAAGCTTTCCTTCTAAGATCAGGAACAAGATAAGGAAGCCCACTGTCACCACTGTTATTCAACATTGTACTGATAGTTCTAGCAAGAGCAAATAGGCAAGAAAAAAATAAAAGGCAACCAAATTGAAAGGAAGAAGTAAAAGTTTCACTACGTTAGGAGGCATGATCTTACAAGGAGAAAATCCTGAACTAATAAGTAAATTCAACAAAGAAGCATGGTACAAGACCAATACCAAAAAAATCAGAAATGTTTCCATACACTAACAATGAATAATCAGAAGAAATCAAGAAAAAATACCATTTATGATAGTAACAAAAGAATCAAATACCTAGGAAGGACTTATAACCCAGGATGTAGGACACTTGTACAGAGACAATCACAAAACATTGCTAAAAGAAATCAAAGAAGACCTACATAAATGAAGGATATTCCATGTTTATTGCCTGGAAGACTAAATATTAAGATGTCAATTCTAATCAAAATGATTTACAGATTTGATGCAATCCCAACCAAAATTCCAACAGCCTTCTTTGCAGCAATGCAGACGCCAACCATCAAATTTAAATGGAAGGGTAAGGGATCTCAAATAGCCAAAGTCATCTTAAAAAAGAAAAATAAAGTTGGTGCTCACACTTCCAGACGTTAAAACTTACAACAAAGCCACAAAAATCAAAACAGCATGATTCTGGCCAGACATATATACCAATGCAATCAAACACATTTTTGGCCAACTTATTTTTGACAAGGGTGGAAAGACCACTTAACTGGGGAAAAAATGGTCTCCTCAATAAATGTTGCTGGGGAAATTGGATCTCTGTTTGCAAAAGAATGAAGGACTCCTATCTCATACGATATACCAAAATCAACTCGTAACAGATCAAACACCTAAAAATAAGAGCCAGAGCTATAAAACTCCTAGAAAACAACTTAGGGATGCATCTTCAGGACCTTGTGTTAGGCAATGGTTTCTTATACTTTAAACCCAAAGCACAAGTGACAAAAGAAAAAAAAATAGAAAAATGGAACCTCTACAAAATTAAAAATTTTGCGCCTAGAAGAATTTTATCATGAAAATAAAATGACAACCTACACAATGGGAAAAATACATTTGGAAACCACCTATCCAATAAGGGTGTACTCTCTAGAAAATATAAAGAAATCCTTCAACTCAACAACAAAAATTAAACCAACCCAATTAAAAGGAGGATAAACAATCCAATTGAAAAATATGCAAAATACTTGAATGGATATTTCGCCAAAGAAGATACACAAATTGCAAAAAAAAAACATGAAAAGATGTTCAACGCCATTAGCCATTTGATAAATGCAAATCAAAAACACAAGGAGATACCATTTCACACTCACTAGAATCGGATACTATTAACAAAACAAAATTATAAATTTTAGTGAGGATGTGGAGAAATAGGATTACCCATTCACTGCTGGTGGGAATGCACAATGGTGCAGCCACTGTGGAAGACAATTTGACAGTTCCTCAGAAAGTTAAACATAGGACTACCTAGTGACCCAGCAATCTCACATCTATGTATGATGCACCAAAACAAACTGAAAGCAGGGACTCAAACAGATATTTGCAAACCAATGATCACAGTAGCACTATTCACAAGTGACAAAAGATGGAAGCAACCCAAGTGTCCAGCAACCAATGAATGGATAAACAGAATGTGGCATACAGACACAATGGAATATTATTCACCCATATAACAGAATAAAGTTCTGATACATGCAACAACATGGATGAATCTTGAAGACATCATGGTTAGTGAAATAAGCCAGACAGAAAAAGATAATTACTGTCTGATCTCACTGATATGAAATAATCGGAATAAGCAAGCTCACAGTCAGAATCTAGAATATAGTACCAAGAGATGGGGTAGGGTAGGGAATAGGGAGTTAAGGCTTAAAATGTACAGATTTTCTGTTTGGGATGATGGAAAAGTTTTGATAATGGAAATGGTGATGGTAGCATAACACTGTGAACATAATTTACAGCACTGAATTGTATGTTTAAATGTGGCTAAAAGGGGAAATTTCAGGTTCCTATATATGGTTCTAGAACAAAAATTGTTTAAAAATCCATAGAACAACACAACATAGTGAACCCAATTCAACAATGGACTATAATAGTACAATTATAAAAATGTCCTTTCATCAATTGTTACAAGTGTACCACACCAATACTAAGCGTATATCTTGGATTCTTATACACTACATATGACTGTTCTGTAAACCTTCAATTTCTCTATTTAAAAAGTCTATATCTGGCAAAATATCTTTCAAAAATGAAGGACAAATTAAGACACTTACATATAAACTTTGAAATTTTCATTACCAGAAGAACCACCCTACAAAAAATGCTAAAGGGAGTCCCTCAGGTTTAAATTAAAGGACACTAGACATTAACTCAAGGCCTTAAGTAGATAAAAGAAATTGAAAAAGGTAACTACATAGGTAAATATAAAACACTATTATTATACTTTCGGTTTGTAACTGCTTTTCCCCCCATATGACTTAAAAGACAAGTATGTATAATAATATTTAAAATCTATGTTAGTGGACACACAAAGTAAAAAGATATAATCTGAGAAAAATAATATAAAGGAGGAAAGATGAAGATCTAAATATATAGAGAGAATTGGCACACTTCTGAAATTACGTTGGTAATAGAACTAGGTTGTTATTAGTTTAAGATGATAATGTATAAAGGTAACCACTAGGAACATAACTAAAATATTTAGAGAAAAGGACGGGAATTAAAACGGTACACCACAAAAGAGCAACTAAATACACAAAAAGGCAATAGAATAACAGAGGAACAAAAAAATATTAGACATACAGAAAACAAAAAGCTGAATGGCAGAAGTGACTCCTTTCTTCTCCATTATTACTTTAAATGTCTATGGATTAAACTCCCCTATTAAAAGGCAAACTGAAAATTGGGTGAAAAAGCCTGATCTATCTATAAGATGTCAACAAGAGACCCATGTTAGGTACAAAGACACACAAAAGTTGAAAGTAAAAGGTGGGAAAAAATAGTCCATGCAGACAGAATTCAAAAGAGGAACAATATTATTGCCAGACAAAACAGAGTTTAAGTCAAAAAAGATGACAAGAGTCAAAAAAGGACATTGTATACTGATAAAGGCTCAATCCAGCAGTAATTTATAACAATTATAAACATATATGCATCTCACAACAGAGCCCCAAAATACTTGGAGCAAAAATGGACAGAATGAAGGGAGAAATGGTTCTACAATAAGAGTTGGAGACTTCAGTATACCACTTTCAATAACTGACAGAAAGTGCAAACAGAAGATCAATAAGGAAACAGAAGACTTTAATAATACTATTAACCATTTAGACCTAATTGATTTATAGAACACTCACAAACAACAGTGGAATACAAATTCTTCTCAAGTACAAAAAGATATTTGCTAGGACAGACCATATGTTAGGCGTCAAATCAAATCTTCAGAAGGTTAAAATATTGAAATCATACAAAGTATCATCACAGAATACAATGAAATAAAGCTAGAAATCAGTAACAGAAGGAACACTGTAAAATTTACAAATAAGTGGAAATTAAACACACAATTAAACAACCATTAGGTCAAAGAAGAAAACAAAAGGAATATTAAGAAACATATTAAGATGAATGAAAACAAAAACCCAAACTACTGAAACTTATGAGATGCAGCGGAGGCAGTTCTCAGAGGGAAACTTATAGCTCTAAATGCCATACTAAAAAAGATGACCACAAATGAATAACCTAAATTCACACCTAAAGAAACTAAAACAAAAAGAGCAAACTAAACCCAAATTAGGAAAAGTAAGGAAAAATCAGGTATCAGAGCAGAGATAAGTGAAATAGAAAACAGAAAAACAATAGGGAGAATCAATAAAAACCAAAGTTGGCTCTATGAAAAGATGAATAAAATCAACAAACCTTTAGCCAGACTGACAAAGAAAAAGGAAGACAAGAAACAAATAACTAAAAACAGGAATGAAAGCAGGGACATTACTACCAACCGTACAGAAATAAAAAAGATTATAAGAGGGTACTCCGAACAATTATACATTAACTAGAAAACCTGGATTAAGTGGGCAAATTCTTGGAAACAAATTACTTAATATGAGGCAAGAAAATAGAAAATCTCAACATAACAAGTAAAGAGATTGAATCAGCAATTAAGAACTTCCCAACCAAGAAGAGTCCAGGGCTTTTTGGAATTCTACTAAACATTTAAAGAAGATTTAACACCAATCCTCAAACATTTCCAAAAACAGAAGAGGGATTATTTCCTAACTCATTCTATGGGGCCAGCATTACCCCAATAGCAAAGCCAGTTAGAGACAGCACAAGAAAAGAAAATTACAGACCAATATCCCTTATGAATATAAATGCAAAAAATCCTCAACAAAATACCAGCAAACCAAATATAATAGTATATTAAAAGGATTATACACCATGATCATGTGGGATTTATTCCAGGAATGCAAGGATGGTCCTAAGAAAATCAATCAATAAAATGAAAGGAAAAAAAAAAACACACAATCATTTCAACTGATGAGAAAAGGCACAAGACAAAATCAGAAACACTTTCATGAAAAAACACTCAGAAAACTAGGAACAAAAGGGATCTTTCTCAACATGATAAAGGACACTTATGAAAAAACACAGCAAATATCATATTCAGTGTTGAAATACTGAAAACTTTCCCCCTAAGATCAGGAAAAGACAAAGATGCCCATAGTCACCACTGTTCTTCAACACTGTACTGGAAGTTGTAGCAAGAGCAATGAAGCAAGAAACAGAAATCAAAGAAATCCACTGAAAAAGAAGTCGTCAAATTATCCCTATTCTCAGAAGACATGATCCTATTTAGAGAAAATCCCAAAGAATTCACAAGAAAGTTACTAGAGCTAATAAAAAAATTCAGCAAAGTTGTAGGATACAAGAAAAACACGCAGAAGTCAGTTGGATTTCTATACACCAGTAACGAACAATCTGAAAAGGAAATCAAGAAAAAAATTCCACTTACAATAGTATCTAAAAGAATAAAATACCTAAGAATAAATTTAAGCAACGAGGTAAAAGACTTGTACACTGAAAACTAGAAAACATTGCGGAAAGAAATTAAAGAATACCTAAATAAATGGAAAGACATCCCATGTTCATGGATTAAAATTGTTAAGCTAGCAACACAGCCTAAAGTGATCTACAAACTCAATGCAATCCCTATCAAATTTCCAGCAACCTTTTGTGCAGAAATGGAAAAAGTGATCCTCAAATTTATATAGAATTGTAAGGGGCTCCAAATAGTCAGAAAAGGCTTGAAAAAGACAAACAAAGTTGGAGGACTCACAGTATCTGATTTCAAAACTTACTACAAACCCACATTAATTACAAAAGTGTAGTATTGGCATAAAGATAGACATATAAGACCATGGAATTGAACTGAGAGTTCCAGAGATAAATCCACACATCTATGGCCAGTTGATTTGAAATAAGGGTGCCCCATCCAATCAATGGGGAAATAACAAGTCTCTTCAACAACAGTGTTCAGACAACTGGATTTCACATGTAAAATAATGAATGTAGATGCCTACCTCTCACTATTCAAAAATTAATGTTAAATGTATCAACAACCTAAATATAAGAGCTAATACTATAAAACTCTTATAAGAAAACACACAGAAATATCTTCCAGACCTTGTAGTAGGCAATGGCTTTTAGATTTTACATCAAAAGCAATAAAAGAGAAACTAGATAAAATGGACTTCATCAAAATTAAAAACTTTTGTGCCAAGGACATTATCAAGAAAATAAAAAGGCAATCTAGAGAAAGAGAGAAAATATATAGAAATCATATATTTGATAAGGGTTTAATATCCAGAGTATATTAAAGAAATCCTACAACTCAATAACAAAAAGACAAACAACTCAGTTAAAAAAAAATAGGCCAAGGATTTGAATAGACAGTTCTCCAAAGAAATATAAATGACCAACGAAAAAGATGTTCAACATCATTAGCCATTAGAGAAATACAAATTAAAACTACAAGATACCATGTCACACCCACTAAGATGGCAATTATTTAAAAAAAAAAAAACTGAAAATAAGTGTTGCTGAGGATTTGGAGAAATAGGAACCCTAATATATTATTGGTGAGAATGTAAAATGGTGCAGCCACTGTGGAAAACTTTCACAGTTCCTCAGAAAATTAAACACAGACTTATCATATGACCTAGCAATTCCACTCCAAGGTACACACCCAGAAGAACTGAAAGCAGGGACTTGGACAGATATTTGTACACTAATGTTCATTGCAGCACTATTCACAATAGTCAAAAGACAGATGCGCTGCCAGTGCCCATCAACATAGGAACAGATAAACAAAATGTGGTATATCCCTATAATGGAATATTATTCAGCCATAAAAAGTGAAGTGCTGGTACTCGTGACAACACGGAAGAACCCTGAAGACATTATGTTGAGAGAAATTACTAGACACAAAAGGACAAATATTGTATGATTTCTCTTATATGAATTACTTAAAATACACAAATTCATAGAGACAGAAAATAGAGTATTAGTTACCAGGTGTGGAAACAGAGAGGAATAGGGAGTTTTTGCTGAATGAGCATGAGGTTTCCTTTGGGATAACAGTCTGGAAATAGATATTGGTGAATGTTACACAGTATTCCCATTGTACTTAATGTCAAAGGATTGTCGACTTACTAGTTAAAATTATTTTTATATTATACATATTTTACCACAATTAAAAAATAAACTATTTTTTAAAGGAGGGAGAGTGTTGTGCCATAAACATTACCATGTGATGGAAGAGCCAAGGACCCAAGGATTGCACAGCCAGCAATGCCAGTCTTCAGGGAGAAAGCATCACCTTGCTGACAACCTTGATTTTGAACTTCTCCTAGCGTCAAAACCATAAGCCAATAAATTCCTGTTAAGGCAAACCATTGTATGGCATTTGTTTTAACCTCTGAGAAACTAAAACAGATGGATAGATGTATAAATGGATAGAATGATACAGCAAATGTGGCAAAATGTCAAAATTGGTGGATCTAGTATCTGGGACAATAGGGGTATACTGGAGTTCTCTTCATGAGAATTGTATTGCTTTTTTCAACTGTCTTGTAAGTTTAAAAGTATTTCAAAACACAAAGTTTTTAAAAAATTAAATAAATAGGTTTTTAGTACCTTGACCCTTGAGTAGTAATTAATATGGTAAGAAAGAACAAATCAGGACTGGGGAGGGACACAGAACTACCAGCAAAATGCAAGATTACTGAGAGGCAAGAAGAGATGAAATGCCAAGATTCCAGTGACAGAATAAATATAAACGACACACAGAAGGCCTTGAACAAGCAGCAACTTGAGCTAAGTGGAATAAGCAAGCTTGCTACAAAAGAAAGAGAAAAATTGAGGTGAAAGGTTAGCAAATTTTAAAAGATCATTATGTGAACAGTTGATTGTACACCATGGATGACTGTATCATATGTGAATATATCTCAATAAAACTGAATTTTTTTAAAAAAAGATTAAGCTACATACCTGTTCTAGTTTGCTAATGCTGCAGAACGCAAAACACCAGAGATGGATAGGCTTTCATAAAATGGGGTTTTATTTCACTACGCAGTTACAGTCTTAAGGCCACAAAGCATCCAAGGTAATACCTCAGCAATCGGCTACCTTCACCGGAGGATGGCCAATGGCATCCGGAAAACCTCTGCTAGCTAGGAAGGCAGCTGGCGTCTGCTCCAAAGCTCCGGCCTCAAAATGGCTTTCTCCCAGGACGTTCCTCTCTAGGAAGCTTGCTCCTCTTCAAAACATCACTTCCAGCTGCACTCAGTTTGTTCCCTACCCTCAAGTCAGCTCATTTATATGGCTCCACCGATCAAGGCCCACCCTGAATGGGCAGGGCCATGCCTCCATGGGAACATCTCATCAGAATCATTACCCACAGCTGGGTGGGGCACATTCCAAGCAAATCCAACCATCACCAAAATGTCTGCCCCACACAAGACCACAAAGATAATGGCATTTGGGGGACACAATACACTCAAACCGGTACAATACCTAACATAAAAACCTGCTACTATAGAAGTAAATTAGTAAAAACAATGAGTACATTGCAGAACCACCACAGTATCACTATCTACTGTCTCATTAGAGCTTAACTATTTCAGTACAACACCTAAATGCATCAAAAGATTTCCCGAATTTTCAAAAGGTTCCTTCCTTCTATCCCTAGTGCTCCAAGCACCCCCTAAGTGCTTCTTTCCTTTCCCCCATCGATTAAAAAAAAAAAAAAATTCCTTCCTGGTCCCTACCTAAGACTTTGAACTCCACAATCCATACTTCTGTGCCTTTCTTCAATCATTTCTTCAGTTGTTTTTTTTTTAATTCTTGCTGCAATGGAGGCTAAATCTGTTACGATGCCTCTAACTGTAAATAATAGAAACCTAACCCAAACTGGCTTAAATAATTAAAGGTATTTGGGGATTCATGTAACTGGAAGGTCTAGTGATAGAGCAGACTTTAAGGCTTTTGGTGGACTGAACTGTTTATCCTAGTTTGTCATGTTCTTGGTCTTGGTCAGCATTCTGGTGCATGTGGGCCCACTGTGAATAAGATCTCTTGAAAACATTACTTCAGTTAAGGTGTGGTCTAACTGAATCAGGCTGGGTTTTAATCCAGATTACTGGAGTCCTTTAGAAGCAGAATGAAATTCAGACATGAAGGGAAAGATACGGGAAGAAGCTTGAAGTCAGAAGAACTAAGTGGAGAAAAGAGAAGACCATCACCATGTGAAATGCCATGTGACAGAAAAGCCAAGGACAAAACCAGCAGCCAGCCCCATGATGCCACAGTCTTTGTAGAGAGCGCATAACCTTGCTGACGCCTTGATTTTCAACTTCTCCTAACCTTAAAACCACAAGCCAGTAATTTCTGTTGTTTAAACCAAATCATTATATGATACTTGCTTTTGCAGCCAGGAAACTAAAACAGGGCTAGTCTTACTTCGTGGCTCAAAGGCACCACCAAGGACCAGCTCATTTCCATCAAAGTGGGCTGCTTTCCATGGCATCATCGCCATCCTTGGAATGGCTCTCCTTATGACACTAAGATGGTTACAGCAGGCCAGATGTCACATCTACATACAACCACACAGAAGGGAAACTGCTCTTTGCACAGACCAAATCTGTATCACTCCCAAAGACTGCTACTGTCCCTAAGGGCCCAACCTTGACCATCAATAAGAAAGTTCTTTTAACAGACTGAATTATTGCAAAGGCACTGAATCTTTTTGACACTTTAGTTTCTGACATATTTGATTACCCAGTTTCCCATGACCAAGTTCAATTCAGTTCTAGCTTACAAATGTATGGCTGGGACAGGAAACAACAGCAATGAGTGATTGGCAAACTGGAAAATACCAGAAGTAGCTACAGAGAAAAAGAAATGTGCAGAGATAGAATAATTAAAAAAAAAAAAAAAAAACAGTTTCAAGTCATTGGCAGTGAGTCAAAAAGTCCCACATATCCCCAAATCCCCTAAAAGCATCACAGACAAATGAGAATATGAAAAAGAGAACCACTAACTGGAATTAGGGTTTTTCTTCGAGATTTCAGAGAGAAAGCAATCAAGCATCACTGCATTACCATCATACTCACTTGCTCATATTAAAAACATCAAGTAATCAGAAAGTTCAGTAAAATAATTAATGCCCAAAAAGTGGAACTGGTAGTAAGGGATGCATTACTTTTGTCATGCTTGAGATTTACTCCTATCAAACATGCATCAGTTTTGAAATTTTTGAAAATGCAAATCTTTGGAGAAAATAATGCCCTATGATGACAAAGATACAGAGAAATAAGTACCTTCACTGTCCTGGAGGACAATTTGGCAATAAATTCAAACAACCAACTGCTCAGAAATAGATTAGGTAAATTATTTTAGCATATTCTGGAATAGTATGCCATCATTAAGACAGTAAACATTCCAGATATAGGAAAATGTTTCTAGCATAATAGGTTTAAAATAAAGTAGATAAAACAATACATATGGTATGACCTTAAATTTCTTTTAAATGCCTACTTAAATATATATTTAGAAAAAGACTGGACAGATATACCAACATGTTGAAAGTGGTTATCTCTGGGTAACAGAAATAAGATACCACCTTTATTTTTTCCTTTGTGTTTTTCTGTATTTACTAAGATTTCTATAATGACTATGTATCTTAGGAAATTAGAGGGAAAATGTTACATAGAAAAAGAAAAAGCTCAAATGTATTTATGATAGGCTGAATTATATAACCCAACAAAAGGCACGTTCTTAATCTGTATCCCTGTGGGTGTGAAATCATTTGTAAATAAATAAACAATTTAAAAGACATTGTTTTTAGTTAAGGTGTGGCCAAATGAATCCGGGTAGGTCTTAATCCTATTACTGAAGACCTTTTAAAGAGAAGAAACCAGATGCCAAAAGTCAGAGAGAAGGCCATACAGCCAGAAGCCAGCAGAAACTGGAAGAGAAGACGGAAGGAGAGATCACCATGTTATGGGAGGCAGGAATGCAAGCCAGGGAAACCCAAGGACTGCATTAAGTCAGTATCTGAATACTACAGATTTCAGGAAGAAAGCATCATCTTGCCAATGCCTTGATTTGGACTGCTAGCCTCTGAAACCGTGAGCCAATAAATTCCTGTTGTTAAACCAACCCACTGTGTGGTTTTAGTGATAGAAGCCTGGCAAATAAGTATTCAACATATTTCACAATATAGGGAAGAACAGAATATGTTACATTTTAGAAAAATTTCCAACAAAAATAGACGAAATATCTTCTTGGTGTCTTTAATGATTTAGCCTTGAGTCCTCTGGAAGAGTCACTCACCCAGTACACAACATTCCCCAAAGATGTCAAATAAAACAGATTTCGTTGGTATACATTCAAACTGCATCCCAATTACCTGCTGCATGATTTCTTGGAATCACTGTTGTCATAAGTGTGAAACTTTAGGTCAGATGGAATTATACTGGAATCCTAAGGCTCCCACCCAAAATCAGTCATCTGAACTCGGCTGATACCTAATATATCAGTCACTTGGCAGTAAACCTTGCTAACACAAAGGCCAAGAAAAAAAATGCATTCATGATGTCACGGATCTCTAACAATCATTATAATCGGACTCATAACCTGCCTTTCAAAATACTATAGAGGACTAACAAGGTAAAATAAAACTCATTAGGTTGAACCCCTAATTTAAACATTTATTGATCACTCAGGTCCTGGGGATACTAACATGAAGACAAAATTCCTCTTCCCCAAGAACCTCAGTCTCCTGAGGCAAAGAGATGCAATTGATTAGTGCTATATCAGATGGTACCAACAGCAGTAGGACCAAGAAGCAGCATTTATTTATATAGGGCAAGGTTGGGGAAGTCATCAAAGAGGAGGTGAGACAGAGCTTTCAAGTTGGCATTCATAAGCAAAGAAAGGTAGTCATAGCATTTCTATCATGACCTGAGCAAACCAATAAAGGTGAAAGCTGTGGAACTGTCTGGAAGAGGGTGAGTTGTTCAGCATACCTTGAGTATAGTGAACATGGAGAGATTGTCAAAAATAAAACTCAAGTAAAGTTTTGTGTATCACCCTTCCTCTTGTATGTGAAGAATGGAAATGGAGTTATCATCTTCTCAATATTAACATTTCTTTGTCGTCACTCCCAACACTTAAAAGTAAGCATCTTTATTCCTTGCTAAAGCATCTTTCTTCCTTCTAAAACACCTTGGCCATAGACCACAGCCCTGGCCAGGAGCCCCACTAACCTCAAACACTATCAGGTTCACAAGGGTGGCAGAACTGGCACTGCCATGAAATGTTTAAGAAGACATCCAGATAATCTGCATTCAAAACACAACATAGCAAAATCTACTTGATAATACACTGGACACTTTAATCTAGGAAATAAAATGTTTTCAGTCTGTTCAACACTTTTATTGGCCACGTCGAAAAAGACAGAAGATAGACTTATCAAATGTGTAGCTAAAGCAGCAAGAAAAAGATACTAATATCTGTGACTTAAGCTTCAAAAAGACAGGTCACACTGACTAACCAAATACGATGAGATGAAATGTAATAGAAATAAATGTAAATTGTTTAAAAATGAAACTAAAATTTTATGTTCATGTTTAATATCAATCCTACAATTCAGGATGGGGGAGATCTTAGCTTGACTTCAGTATGAAATTTAAAAAACTAGGGTTTAGTTGTTATAAATTCAATATGAGCAGTGAAATGGCAGCTCAAAAGCCTCCAAAAATCAGACTTTGCGTCACATTAATAAAAATGCCCAATTCAATGCTACAAATACATGTATAAAACCTGCTACATTCCTGATACTGTTATGTCTGCCAAGGATATAAAGATAAATACAGTCCAATCCCTGCTTTCAAGAATTTATAGCCTAAAGCAGAGTTTTTTTAAATATGGGTCACAAACAACTTGGCAGGTGAAATCACTGCCCTTTCGCCTATGTGGGATCTGACACCCAGGAGAGTAAATCTCCCTGGCAATGTGGAATATGACTCCTGGGGAGGAATCTAGACCTGGCATTGCAGGACGGAGAACATCTCCTTGACCAAAAGGGGGATGGAAAGGAAATGAAATAAGCTTCAGTGGCAGAGGGATTCCAAAAGGAGCCGAGAGGTCACTCTGGTGGGCACTCTTGAATAACTAGCAGTAAATACCTGAAACTATCAAACTACAACCCAGAAGAACCCTTGAATTTTGAAGACGATTGTACAAAAATGCAGCTTATGAGGGATGACAATGTGATTGGGAAAGCCATCTGGACCACACTCCCTTTGTCCAGTGTGTGGATGGATGAGTAGAAAAATGGGGGCAAAAAAAAAAAAAAAAAGCACACAGTGTTCTTTTTTACTTTGTTCTTTTTCACTTTAATTTTTATTCTTATTATTTGTGTGTGTGTGGTAATGAAAATGTTCAAAAATTAATTTTGGCGTTGAACGCACAACTATATAGTGGTCCTGTGAACAACTGAATGTACACTTTGTATAACTGCATGGTATGTGAATATATCTCAATAAAATTGAATTAAAAAAATAAAAAATAAAAAGAATAAAAATAAAAGAAAAACACTGGTTACAAACAATTTAGTGAATTGCCACCAACATTTTTTAATGAAATTGAAAATATCAAAGTACACTGTGCAGAGCACATACTAAGAGTACATACTATATCATGAAATTGTGGTTAACTTTTTCATATACATGTATATGTTTTGTATGTATGTATATATATATATGCCCTCACATATACACACATATACCAGATAACCTGAAATATATTTCTTATTGTAGATTATAGTCAAAAATCAGAAAGACATCAGACTAATGGAAAAGATAAAATAAAATACCATGATAAGGTACAAAGTATTATAGGATTTAAAAAAAAATAAAATATATATGGATGAAGAAGGGGAGGGGTATGAACAAAGATCTAGAAATGGATTTACAAAGATAATAATATTTGAGATGAGCTTTGACAGAGAATTATTTAAAAGAGAAAGACATGGGGGAAGGCACGACTGTAGAAGGAATAATATGAACAAAAGCACAATGCAGCAAAGAACCAGAAGTGTTTAAAGGCCAGCAATGGTCCTGATACATGGCAGCACTGGTACAAATAATTCCAGACAGAGGGACTTGGGAAATGTTCAGTTCAGCTAAAGTGTAAAGTACAAGAAGGTCAGCAGATGAAACTGAAAAAGCAAATTTGAACCATAACACAGAAGTGCTGGAAACATAGTAAACACTTAATGAATGTTAGCTATTACAACTCATCTCAGCTCTGGGGCCTTACATCATTTTAGCTCTAAGATTCTATATGGTTAACAAATTGTATGAATTACTGAATGGTTGCCATGCAAATTATTTATATGCAGCCACAGAAAAAGGACTTACAAGAAATTAAGAGTCATTATTCTATTCAATAAGGAAGAATATTCTAATAACAGCTAACAACAAAATGGGCTGTTATGAAAAGTAGTGAAGGCACTGTCACAAGATGTCTTTGAATAAAGGCCAAATGCACATCTGTTAGAGGTATGATAATAAATCTGTACTATGAAGTTCTGAGTTTATCATACTCTAATTCTTTCATCAATGTTGATTCTCACTCAAAGAGCAAGAGCTCATGAATGAGTTTGAAGGGAGAGGGAGGAACAGATGGAAGCAGGAGGTTGGGATTTTATCCCCCTGTAGATAAGTAGGAGAACAGGAAGCTTCAGAACATTTCCCAACATAGTAATTAACTTTAAAGTATTCTAATGTGTGACATAGCAAATCAATTACAAGTATTTGGGCCACAGGTAAAATAATTTGGCAATGTATTTATGAATTTTTTTTAATCTTGCTTTTCTATACAAAATCTGTCAAGAGGGGCTTTGAGAGCATAATCATAAACAGGTTTGTTCATTAGAGCAAAAATATAACATTGGCATTAAAATCCTAATATAGCTTATCTAATAATGTTGACATATTGGGAAAAATTTCTGTTCACTCTTATAATCAAGAATAATGACACAAGAATCCAAACCAAGATTCAAAAGAAAAACTATTAAAAATTGGAATTCAGCACCAATGTTGAAATATGGTATGAATATAAAATACTTTCAACTCAATGACCATTCTTTTGAAACTGCCATGCTTTAAAATGCCTAAAAATGTCAGAGATAAAACAGTACCATGTTTACAGTTTAGCTTAATGTTTCCAAAGCACATTCTCTTATAACATTCCATAATAAAATGAACTGTGACATTTGAATAGTCTGTTGAATGTTGTTGCATATTAACCTTGTATTTAAAATGTTGATAATTTCCTGTTGATTATGTCCTGTTTGCTTCACAGAATAAGAGATAAAACAAATCCCTTTCTTGGTTTGAGAAGGCACTCACTCAATGTTTGCTAAATTAAACCTCTTTCATCTCTACTAATAATGTCTTAAAAGAGAGCAATGGTACCCAACATACTCCTAGGATGCAATATAAAAAAATGCCATCTGAACTTGCCATGCCCTCTACCTGTACTAATTATCAATGCAAGGCATTACATTCAGTAAATACTATGTAGTATTATAAAAATGTCCAATACAGAAATAAAATTCCTTAAATATAACTATCCAGTTTAAATGGAAAGTCTGTAGAGTATGTCTCCTATTTTGAGTCAGAGACATACAGTGCTAACAAATCTATCTCAGAGGCAACATCGTGTAACGAAAGAAGGTGTGGCTTAGAATCCCAAAATCCTAGGTTCAAATCTCAACTCAGCACTTAACGGCTTAGATCAGTCACTTAACTTCTCTGAGCTAAAGCTTCTTTCTCATCTGTTCAAAAAAGAAGGGAGACATTTATGATGTAAGGCTCAAGTGGAATCATGGATGTGGAAGTCCTCTGTAAACACTAACTCCTTGATCATAAAACATCGAGCACACCATCACTTTCCAAAACAAAATAAAGTCCTGGGTATATAACATCTCTACTCTAATGGATGGCTTTACCACTAGGAGAGGTATGGGGCCCTAACAGAAACTTCTAGGCTGGGATTCCCTTATGGAGCAACTATAGAGCCCACTGCCCTCATGCTATTTCAGTGAGTTTACCAACCGATTTAGGGCAATTTTGTGATCACTGGTTCTTTCAGATGTGGTTTCATGGACCAAATGCTTCCTCACCTTCAGACTCCTCTGTACAACAGGATCTTTACAATATAAATTTCTTTCAAAGACCTAGGACTTTTTTTTTTTAGTGTGGTGTTTTTTCCCTTATCTGGGAAAAAATCAAGCAAGAGGAAATAAGGTAAATATAAAGCAGAAAATATGTATTACTTTTAAAATCAGGAAAAAAAGAAAGAAATATAAGATTACAAAACTAAAATATAAGGTATTTTGGTTGGTAATGAGAAAAAATTTTCATGTCTACTAAGTGGAGATTAGGAAAGAATAAGCAACAAATAGCCTGAACTATTAAAAAATTTACCTCATGAGAGCAGGGAATAAACAAGATCATCTTCTGAGGCAGCTTCCATTTCTAAGGTGCCAAACTAATACATAAGCACTCAAACCTTGGCTGCTTTTCTATTCTAGGAGTTTACTACAAATATTCTTATTTTACTTTTTGTTGGTGCTTATTACTGTTGCTGCTGTTGGTGGTGGGTTGGAAAGTATTTTCTTGGTGTTTCATTTCTATATTTGTTACTTTTGGTGCAATCAATAAGAAGAAAGACAGACGTTTTACAAAATAGTTGGATTTTTCTCACCTAAAGTGCTTAGAACAGAAAGGATGCTTCTCAGAAAGGTGGAATAAAGAATGGAAGGATGCAGGGCTTTCCAAGCATTCAAGGCAACAGAAAGAAAAGCAGAGATTCTCTAAGAGGGAAAGAGGCATAGGAGACAAAACATGAGCAAAAGCGTTCGTTAAATAAGAGCCCTTAGTAATACTAGAGAAGGAAAACAAGACAGTCAAGGATATCACAAAATGTTGCTCATTACCAAGAAGAAAACTAAGGGAACTGCTGAAGGGCACAAAGGGACTAACAACCTCTGATATTGCATACGAACCGGCCCAATGTAGAAGCTCAAAAAAAAGTAGTGCCCCCCACCCAAGACAATTACAAACTACTACAATGGAAAGAACAGTTCCGGTATCACCTAGTCCTAAATGAATAAATCAAATAACTGAAAAACGTCACAATTCTATAGAGCATTCTTACATTATAAAATTTTGAAAAGTCAGTAAGACATTACTACAGGATCTCAAAACCCTTACCAATGTCAAATACAGATCAGCTGTAATGAGAAAACCCCTTTCAATTGCTTCAAAAGGGGACTCCTTCCCTCACCAACATCAGAGCAAAAGGAAGCCCTCCTCCCCACACTTCTCTTAATTGATGGGAATTAAGTACAAATTTCCCTTCTCACTGTAAAGATTATGAGTTGGCAAGTAGAAATAGAAATCTGTGCTCCAAATTGGTCATAAAAATCAAAGCTGAAACTCAAAGATTTTCTCATAGGAACAATGATTATGGTTAGATTTTCAAGCTAACCCTCACTGCACTTAAATAATGTAGCTGAAATACCATATTTAAAAAAAATTGACTGCATTTTTTCATTACAAATATAATAGTTAAGCTACATTATAGAGTAAACTGGATTTCATGAAAAGGCCTAGAATGTAGCCTTAGTGCGATTAAGGATGAAAATGTGTCCTGGATTTTAAACAACTTATACAAGAACTTTTAGACTATAATCAAGGGGGGGACAGAAGCAGAAAGCCATGACAGAAACAAGGAGAGAGTTGCCTTCGTTGGCAAAAAGGACATCTAAATTACACTAAACTAGAGCTGCTAAGGCAATGTCTTACAATAACTGCCTCTCTCATTTAATAAGCATTTAAGTCCTGCCTGTGGCCAATGCTGTGCTCAATGCTGTGCCCCTCCACAGGGAATAATCTTTCTAAAGCTAAACCCCCAGTCCTAGGAATGCAAAAATCTCATTCCACCTTCCTGAGTAAACCACACATCATATCCTAGGGCTTTGAGATCACATATGCCTACCTTGATTACCTTGCCTTGCTTCCTTCTAAGAACTAACACACCTGAGGGAAAAAACCTAATGTTACCATTACTCTAAGCACTAAGGGGAAAAGAAGAAATTAATATTTATTATGCACTTGGTATGCTCTCATTTGATTTTCACAACCCTCTAAGATAGGTAAATATTATACCCAATTTGCACATTAAGAAAAAGAAGTTAAATAACTTGCCTACAGCACCAGTAAAGAGAAGCCGAGACACTGAACTCTGCCAACTCCACTACACGAGGGTTCCTCCCCAGAAGGAAAGAAATTATCACTTAAGTGTCATGGGACACTTTTACACCAATTACTTGTTATTCTAGTTAAGCAGTTCTGAAAGCTATGGAGAAGATAGGCCATCAACTCCTCATTTCACAGAATCTATTTAGTATTCAAGGAATGCTCTAAGAGAAAGGGTAAAATGTCCCCAGAGGTTAATCCCGGCTCTTCACATCATTTCCCAATTCCTTCTCAACAGAGATTCTAGGACTAGTGTTTCTTTTATCACTTCCATCCTATCGTGCATTATTATGCCATTACAGCATAACTAATTTAAAACTTTAGAAAGTCACCTTTCAAAACAAGATTTTCTATCAGCATAGAAGACCTCTCTGAAGGTCCTCAAACTTGAATAAATTCAATTTTTAATTGATAACCTGCCTGGTGGTTTTCCAAAACATTTGTTACCACTGCCAGTTTAAAAAGTTATTTTACAGTGAATTTTGAACTAAATCTTGATCAAATTGCAGTAAAAATGGGAATCAAAACCTATGTTTAGACAGATTCCCTTTCTATAATTTTCCATTACAAACTTACAAAAATAAAAAAAGACCTGTACACTCAACATTTTAAATCTGTTTCTAAATAAACAAGATGACAGGTGACTTACAATACACTGTGGCTAAACTCTCCTATCCTATAACTGCCACAAAACACTTGCATAATAAAACTAGCATTCAGCCCCTTCTCAAATTATTGTATATTCTTTTTTAATGGAGTTGAATGTTACAATAATTATTTAGCTTTGTTAGACAAAAAGAAGATTCTAAAAGGAACAATGGTCTCATCTAAAACCTGTGTTGCTGTTTTTTTTAAACAAAATTGTGATTTTATAAAACACTGAACTCTACGTAGTTACATGTTAAAAACACCTCCCGTTATAAGGCAATTCGTTCTTACAGAAGGCAAAACAAATATAAATGGATCAAGCATTTGCAGTCAAATGTCTACATTTTGAGCTGGGAAAATGATGTCAACGTTTTTCATCCCATTTTTGTAAGATTCCAGCCCAAAAATAGCCATTGGGCTCATCAACTTAGGTTCGGAAACTCATGAAAAATCGAGGGTTTGGAGTAAAGAAAAGACAACCTCAGAATTTGGTTTCTTCGGTAGAAACCGCCCTGTGCCCAGCACCAGAAACCTCAGGCAGCTGCCCTGGCCCTGTCCGCCCCTCCCGCGGGCCGCACCTGCTGAGGCCACGCCGCCAGCGCCCCCTGCTGCCTTCCGGACGAGCGGGGACAGCCAGGAGACCCGCGCCCACCCCCGCGCCCCGTGGCCACCCCGCACCCGCACCCGCCCCGCGCAGAGGCCGCGCAGCCTGCGGACAGAGACCCGGACACGCGGGTGCGAATCGAGGCGTGGCCGAGGTACCCGTGCGCGTTCTGTAGGGTCCCCGCCGCCGCCAGGCCGGAGCCTCACCTACCTACGCCGTATTTCTCCTCCTCCGTGGGGGTCCACATGGCTGGGCCGGACGCGGCCCCGCGGGCTCGGAGGCCCGGAGACAGCGCGGCGGAGACGGCCGCGGGCCCGGCTGTGGCGCACCGCGAGCCGAAGCGGGGGCGGTCAGGCGGCGCGGGGCAGTGGGCGGCGCATCCCTCACAGGCCGGCCGGGACACCGCCCCCGCCGCTGCCACCGCCACGTCTGGACCGCGAGGCTCCCCGGGCGGCCAAGCAGCCCTGGGCGGCACGGGTGAGGGCTCACCACCTATCCACCGCCGCAGCTCCCGCACCTCCACTCGCTTCCTAACAGCTCCGCCGCTGGGCTCTCAGTACCGCCGCGGCTCGGCTCGCCTCAGCGGGCTCGTAGGACGCCCGCGCATGCGCCACTCCCCGGCGCGCGGGGGCTCGCGCTGCCCGAGCTCGCGCCGCCCGAGCCCGCGCGCGAACCCACGCGCCGCCGCCGCGCGCCAGCGGAGGGAAATCCGCGACCGGCGATTGGATGGCCCTGCCAGGGGTGGGCAGGTTCCTAACCGGCTAGGTAGCCGTTGGCGGCTGCAGGAGCTGGGGGGGGCGGGGCCGCGCAGCCGAAAGGTCCCCCACCCCCACGTGGCGACACTTCAGGAAACAGCAGAAGCCCCGGCACTCGACGCCCGGGACCTGACCTTGGAACGAGGCGCCCCACGGGCTTTCGTGTACCGTTCCTCCGGCCAAGCGCATTGAGATCGCCTCAGGTTCCCTAGGAGGAGAGGGAAGATCAGGAGGAAAAAGGAACAACACTTTTTCAGAACCCATCCCAGGGTTAGCTGCTGCTCTGTGACAGCCGCATTCCAGGAAGTTTGCACGGGATCTGCCTGTGCATCCTCGGAGCCAGCGAGCTGGAATCGCCGCAGGGGAACGCGGTGGGGCACACTCCTGAGTCCCCAGGGCGCCCTCCAGAACGAGGCCACTAACGCCTCCTCGATACTCGTTTTGCTGAATTGGCCTACATGGCGAATATTTGGGGCCAGAAGAATCGCTGTAGCCCTCCTTGTAAGGAAGCACTTCCTCCTTTGACTCAAAGTTCCTATCTGGGGTACCACTTCTGCTTCAAGGTCTTTTCTTCCTTCACCATCCTGAGTTCTGGATTAGTCTGGAAATTTTCGTCCTCTCCTCCACTGTACCCTAAAAATCCTTTCATTCTGACACCTGCAAATGTTGTCTTGTGGTTCCAGCTCAACCTCTTTTCAAAGACTAGGACAGAATTTCTGGAAACTACAGGACTTCTTTCCACCTTCATCTGGACCACATGGTGTTCCCAGCCCCAATCCCATCAGATCCATCTCTGTCACCAGCACCACCAAGTTGAAACCCTGAGGACATCCCTCAGAATCACCCTAGGACACCCCCACTCCTCAAAGCTCAGCTCAGCGCCTCCCCTCCAGAAAGCTTTCCCTGATCCTGCAGCCATACTAGGTCCCTCTCTCTTTTGCCTAGGATTCCCACTGTGTGCACTTGTGTCTTACTTCCCCCATAAGATTGTCAGCAACCAGAAGGCAAGCTCCAGACCAGTCATCTTTCTGGCCCCTCACCTCCCAGCCCAACACTTGGCACATATTTGTTGAAAGGGAAGCAAAACTAATCCATGGATACCTTGGTTGTCCACAGATTGTACTGATTCACAGTGTACATTCACATCAGATTCACTGATTCACTGATTCTTTGTAACTGGTCACTCCTCCCAGGCCTGACTGTGCTCACCTGGATTATTACAGTAGCTCCTGACCTCTAGGCTCCAACCACTACCAATGAAGGCTGACCACTCCTGCCCTGGAAAAATGTCCACTTTGTGAATGACTGAGTTTTTTAATAGCCAGATGCACTTTTGTGTGTGTGTGTCCCAGAATATAATATTCTTATGTTTGTATAGTTAGCTGGGAAGATAGCCCCCTGCCCATTCACCACAGCACCATGGAATGAAGCCACATTCCCACAAAGCTTTCTCCAGGGAACTATCCAGCAAGGGGGGCCGAGCTATCCAAACCCTCTGAACCAACCTTAAAGCTCTTATTTCATCATTCAGTTCTACTGCCTCAAGTAAAGTATGTAATGAGAGTAGCAGATCCTAAGGGAGCTGATTTTCCCCCAAGTTTACTCTTGTTCCCAGTATGAATCCATCTTACATGATGGACTTCCCCAGATGAAAACAGTCCCGCTCCACAACTGTGCATCTCAGCTGGGGGGTAGGAGGGCATTAATCTTAATTGGCAAAGAAAAAAGAAAGGGGGCCAAGGTGAGAAGGAGGACATATGATAACTCCCAGACTCCTACAGTCTTGCTGTTTGTGCTAAATTTAGATTGTCTTCTTGAGTTGAAGCAAAAGGGCATAGAACACGTGGAGAAATGGTCTTCAGCAGGACCATGCACCTGCCTTCCTATCTCCACAGCATCTGGTCTGAGCCTTTGCTCAGGTACTCAGTCCACTTGACAACCCCCACTTCACCAGCATGTGAGCCGACCTCTGGTTTGCCTCTAAAAACCAGGATCCTCAGCACCCTGTCCTCCCTTCCTCTCCTCTCACTCTTGTGTTCTCATCACCACCCAAGCTCACCGCCTGCCTCTTCTTAGGGTCACTGGGAACACACTGCAACATTTTTGCCCCTGCCCTCCATTTTCACCACCCTGCTCTATTAGCTCCTTCTGTGGTCCCAGGGACACCTGCCCTGTCGAAGCCCTCACCCCCCACCCCCTCTCTCTTCCTCCTCTCTTTATCTGACTTCACAGAATTATCCACTCCAGATCCCATTATTTCACTGCAGTTCATTTGAGTCTCAACCCTCAAAGGTCTGCTTTCTGACCTTATCATCTCCTGGAAACTGTTCTCCCAGAACTCCCCAGACCATCCCAACTCCAGACGCACCCCCTCCCATTCCCTGGCTCTGTCTGGGCCTGTGCACATAGCATCCCTCTACTCATGTCCTCTCCTCCCTTGGAACCCACAGATCCTCCTCACCCTGCAAAAGCCTTCTCAGGACCACTTTCCCCAGGAAGGATCCCCCAATTGCCCTCTGCTAAGGAAGGCCTTACCTGTAGCAATTACTCATCCCACCCTCCTCCTCCAGTGTGCTCCTTTGTGTACTGACAAACATCTGTTTCCTTTCTCAGTGCCAAGGATTGCTCCTCATTTATTTTTATTCCACACAGAGACTAACATAGTGCCTGCCACCTAACTGGAATTCAAAATACACTCTTGGGTAAATGACTGATCAGCCTGTATATTTACTGAGACCATAATGAAACAGATTGGAAAAGAGAACTGGGAAATTTATCTCAGCAAGTCACAGATCTCCAAATTCAGAAACTTGAGTTAATTAGGGTACGCTTTGTTGATATAGGCACGCTGATTTTAACTAAACATTCAGACATTTCATTGCTTACCTGTATAAAAATTAAACATGGGGAGCAATTTATCTAAGAAACAAAGAAATCTGGAAACAGCTTGACTTAACATGTCACTATTACTTTGGTGTTGAATTCATTACCTTAGATGATAAGTTGCAACATGATGAATAAGGAAGGAATCAAGTTTTCAGGAGAAAATTCTTTAAGACTGGTGTCATTAAAAGCGTGTAAGAAAAAAGTATGTAAGAAAATACCAGGAAAAAATATCAATCCTGTAGCCAAACCATATTTTGTACATAATGTACAAGAAATACAGGAATTTGTTAATAATTTTTTTATCATAAGCAAACTCTGTGACAGTAATTCCTGCATCACTTTTGGTGAGTGAGATTGACACTTTACAAAGCTCACTGAGCTAGCTACCCTTCCTATCTTCTCTCCTTGTTTTCTACTGCCTAGAAAATCAGACAGACTTTTAAGGAGTCAGCCAGTCTGATGACTCAGCTCATAAAACAATGTGTGGCCACAAATATGATGTTTATCCAGGAGCATCTTAGAGGCTCTTGCTAACTGAAGTAAGCAAGCAGTGGGCAAATAGCACACAATGCTCATTCTCCCAAGAGTTTCTGGCAATGGTGCCAAAGCAGCATTCACTTTCTCTTCCCAAAGGTTGATCTTATCTAATGTCTGTCCAAGTGGAAGGGTGCTCTGGTTTCCCAATGGTAGGAAGACTTCAGTGAAATGCAGTAGGTTATAGAGCAAAGTGCAGGTGATGTCGGTGATGTTCCACATTTTCTTGATGTGGAAGTGGTGAGGAAGTGCCAGCAGCTACAGCTTAGGCCCATATCCAGCCCAGGGGCAGCTGGATGGGGGGCTCAGGAACTTGTGTTACCCAACCCATCTCTGCCAGGCTGGACTCCTCAAGGAGTGGGTCTGCTGAGGTAGTAAAACCTGCAGTTAGTTTTCTTCATAGCAGTGAGACACCCAAACTAGTCTCACTTCACTACCAACCCCCTGGTAGTTCCCCAAAGGTTTCAGGAAACCTCCCCTCATGAGACAACATTAGGATAAAGGGTAAACACAGCACAGGTTATCACAGAGATGGCTGACAAAATTAGGGTTCTTTCAGGTGAAAAGACCTAAAGCAACTAAGAAGATATTATTAGTATTTTGCTTTAGATTTTGTTGCATTTGAATATCTTTTTGATGGGGAGGGGCTAGGGAAGAGTGTGAAAGACAGACAGATTAAGCAGTGCAATATTTCATTATTTTCCCTAAAATAACAAACTGTAACCATCTGTTCCTATTTTATCAACCCATTCAAAATATTATTAAAATGCAGATTCCTTGCAGTTAGCTAGGATCTTTCAAGTGAAAAATGATCAAAGCTTCCCTGGTTTCAACTGCTTGAGACTGATGTGGCACTTCTGGGTGAACCCCACCATAAGAAGCACCCCCAGATATGTCAGAGACTCCTCAGCAGGCACATCCAAGAAGGGACAGCCATCTCCTATCCTTGGGCAGCAGCCGCCTCAGGGCATGATGCCTTCCTATGCCTGAGGGGCTCCCCTACAGCCCAAGGGAGGATGACACACAGCAACAACTGGATTCCCCCACGGGAAAGAAAAACACCTTCAGAATGTGTGAGGAACAGGGGGAGTCAAAGGATAAGACAGACATCTCACCCAGGACCCACTGCACAAGCACTACAATCCACCCTTTTATCCAAACTGAGGTAGTCTCTCTCCAGTAAGCTTTTCCTGGTACTCAATCACCATCAACCGCCAAAATAAAGCTGCTGCATTGATTGGGTGAGGGCCGAGACTCAATGCTGCTAACCGTTCTGTGAAGTCTTTCATGAGTCCCTCATCCACCTGCCCAGGGAGCAAGGCCACTCCATACAGAGCCCCCACTGTACAGACACCCACTCTTTTCCTTGTAACACTTTACTGTACTTCCTTCTTGCAATCCAAGATGGTAAGCTACCTGGGACAGTGACCATACTGTAGTCTATGCATCTTCAGTGCCTAGCTGAAGTATCTGACACATAGAAGGTGCTCAGTAAACACTGCATGAATGAATACATTAGAGAATGAGTGCTTTTATTTTTTTTTTCAGAAATTTATACCTTTGTTCCAATAGGTTTTTGTTCGTTTGTGGTTTGTTTTCTAACCAGGAATATGGGAGGAGATAGAATCAAAACAAATCTTCTGGGGGAGAGCAAGTAGATGGAGATTTGGCATTACTTAGTTCTCCTTTCCCTTTGGGGGAAATAACTGTGTCCTTCAATTTCTGCACTAAGTCATCAAGGAGGAATCGAAATTAAAAACCTTGGAGAATAATTAGCAACAAAACGTTCTAATGTCAAGATGTGAATTTTATGGGACCATATTCATAATATTAATTGGGCCTCTGTGTAGCCAAACAGTGAAATTATTGCTCCAATACAAATAGGCCCAAAAGAAAAACAGCCCAAAATAGCACAGATATTACAAATCAGGACAGAGATAATCTCTCTACACATAAAAAGCAACTATTTATGATGCCTTCGCCAATTCACTTGAGTTAGGTGCAAAACAAAGCCTGTTTGCTTGGAGTAGCCCCACCTACCTCATCTCTAAATTGCTATGGGACTGGAGCTACGAAGGGAACTGAGACTTTATTCTCATCAATTCCTTATTCTTCTCACCTTGAAGTATAATAAATTTGAAGTATTCATCCATCAAATATTTTTTGGGCACTTCTTATGGACTAGGTCAAGGACTCAAGATGTTCACAGTCTCTTCCATCACAGAGCTTACCATCTAGTTGAGCGACAGAGACATTAAACCAATTATCACACAAGTGAATCTATAATTAGAGACATAAGTACTAACAAAGAAGTTTACAGTGTGCAAAAGGAGCATCAGCCAGGGGCCCAAACTACTTTGCCAAGTTAGGGAAGACTTCCTGGAAGAAACAATATTTTACTAAGACCTGATGATGCAGACGAGACAGCCAAGTAAAGAAGGAGAGTAAGTGTTCCAGGCAGAGGGAGCAGCACAAGGTGAGGTGGGCTGATGGGGAAGGAGCATGATGTGTCGAGTACTGAAGAGACCAGTGTGACCTGGATGTGATGAGTGAGCATGCAAGTGAGTGGAAAGCGAGGAGAGTATGGCTGGAGTGGGAGACAGGCCAGGTCCTAGGGCCTTGGTGGATCCCATGACATTGGGGCACCAGCCATTGCCAGGCCTTGGGTCAAAAGCAAAGATAAGAAACATGAGTAAGACCACTTCAGGGCTGGTCTAAGAGGCATCACTACACGTTCACCGTTTCTCTGAGCTGTGCAGAGGCATCCAGGAGTGCTCCTCACCCAGGACCACTCCAGGCTTCCCTCTCCTTGAGCCAATCCCTCCTTTATTCTCAATAGCATACTTGAGCTTAAGCTAAAGCCCTCATCTCCCAGACTCAGAGGGGTTGTAGGACTCACTGATTCAACTGCAATCTCAACACCTCACCAGTCACCCACAGCCCTGCCTGTGCTAAGGGTCTGGGCAAAGGACATCATCAGGCATGCCACGAACCAACTGGCCTTGAATTGGATCAAGAACTGCTGCTATTTCCTTCCTTGAGGAACATCTGGTAGAGAATGAGAAAAAAAGTATCTTTAAAGAAGAACCCTCTTACAAAAGCACACCTAGGACATGTGCTTGGAACATTTGAGGGGCCCAAGCTAAGGAGCAGCAGTACCACTCATTCACTCTGTTGCTGGTGAGGCAGAGTAGCTCTAAGAAAGGAAGATTTTTCTGTTTTCCAATTAGCTCTGAGGGTGATGGGTCTGCGCTTATAATATGCAGTCATGAATTATGGAACAATCAGGGATGTAATCCCAACCCAGAGAACCTGCCATGCCGAGAGCCATGACAATTTTGCGTTAGAACTCGGCACAGGGTAACCCCTGACAAAAATACACCAAGGCTCGGCCTGCCCCATCTCCCACTCTAGCCTGTCACTCTAGCCCACTTCCAGCCTTGGGGTTTTTCAAGTTTCAAGTGACCTAGCAACAGGGAATAGAGCTTGAACACTAGAGTCAGAGGTAGTTCACATGCAGCTGTAGACATTTCCCAGCAGGGTGACCCTGGGCAAGTTATTTAACCTCTCTGAGCCCAGTTTCCTCCTCTGTCAAGTGGGAATAATAAAGGCATTTATCTCAGGGATGCTTGTGAGGATAATGCCTGGAAAGCTCTCAACCCAGGGACTAGCATATGGCAAATGCTCACTAAATGTTGGTTGAAGCTTAAGGTTTTAGAGCCTCACTCTCTTCCCCACTAGCTCAGATCACTTCCTAGAAATATTGACACTCCTTCTGTTTGGCAGAACCTGCCTCTCCTGTGAGCCGGCCTCTGAAAGCTGGTTCAGTCACTCCAGCTGAGGTACACACACATTATTGCACCACATTGCTCCCATATCGCCTTTCACCAGCCAGCATGAGTGACCTCTCTCTAGTACCTGCCCCTTCTCTCTAGTACCAAAAAGTATCTATTTCCCTGAGTGATTTCCCTGATGCAATGCCACTGAGCACTATATATCCCATCGGTTCTCCTCCATGACCACCACATCTCCTGCTCATAATGACTTGCCCTAGAGCCACAGACAGGGTCCCCAGCTGCCGAGGCATAGATCTGTTTCATTTTGTGCTGGTTTAAAGGTCAAACATGAATTTCTCCCCATTATTGTACTGTGTCTTGTCACACAGATTCTCTGTTTCATGGATTAGTCACAGTCTTGCTATCAAATTAAATATTCCCCGGTGGTTATTTTTGGAGAAACCTTTAACTCTACATGGTGCAGTGATGTGTATGCACCCACAGCTCTGGAATCTAGGCATTACCAGGTGGGCTCCAAATTGTTTGGGGGCTCAGATTCCTCTAGAAAGCAGCAGTCAGCTGGTCCTGTGCCTTAGAGCAGTAGAGTCTGGAGCCTGGCTCTGTCCATGGAATCCCCTGCCCAGCAGAGAATAACTAATCCTCCAGGTCTTGGATGATCCAAATCATACAACTGTCAGTCCAG
Organism: Choloepus didactylus; assembly: GCF_015220235.1. NCBI lineage: Eukaryota > Metazoa > Chordata > Mammalia > Pilosa > Megalonychidae > Choloepus > Choloepus didactylus. The sequence continues at coordinate 203,540,454 of NC_051307.1, read as the reverse complement.
TAAAGGCCCAAAGGAGGCTCTTAGCCCAATTGTGAATTACGCAAAACATCCCTGTGCTATCCCAACCTCTCGTTCGGCTCTCTCCTTGTTCCTAATTCAAGGGCAAGAAGGACAACTGTGCCTTTGTACCCCACACTCCCATGGAAGTCTCAGTAAAGAGCCTGTCATTCCTCCTGACTGAGGCCTCAGTGAATGACATTGGTTACATCTCTGTTGGCTCCAGTGAGGTCTGTAGCTTCACAGGCTGGCATTGATAGAGAAATGAGACTCTCAGAACAGAATTTCAGATTTAGCTGGGGTGGGTGTGCCTGGGGGAGTTGCTAAGAGGGAGCCCCCTTCACTTGGGTCTTAAGGGACTCACAGTGTAGTTGAAGCAACAAGACCCACAGCAAATATCTAGACAACAATTCAAGACAGGACTCAGTACTTCCCTCTGGGACATGCACTGTGGGGGATCACAAATTTCTCACCCTTGATGCTCCCTTCCATGTGAGGGTCTCCATTAGCTGGAACACCCTGGGCCTCACACAGAGCAAGGGAGACTGAGGGAGAGAGGGGAGGTGGGCCTAATTCTGGGGTCCATTTGCAGGTCCATTTGACCTCACATTAAGCTGCTTCCTCCCCTCAGCCTTCATTGGTGAAGAAAGTGATGCCTTGGCCTGCTTAATTTCTTAACCTGTTTAAACATTGGATGGGGAAGGGGGTCTACTAATTGGGGACACTTTCAGAGATCCCCTGTAGGCTAGAAACACTATGGATGTTCAGAAGCAGGAGAGGCCATGAGGACTGAAAAATCCAGAAAGGCTTGGCTGAGGAGGCAGGGTCTCAGAGGAAGGAGCATGATCGGACATGGCTCAGAAGTGAAGGGGAGCACAGAGGGAGGAAGAAGCAGGGACATATGGGAAGCAGTGACAAAGCCAGTGTGTCCAGAGCCTAAGAGTTCCTGGGGGAAGATGACAGGTACATGAAAGTAGACAATAAAGGCTGAGCAGTCAGTAGACACTAAACCAATCTGTTGGTCAAGACATGTTTCTTGAAGTCTCTGCCAGGAGTAGGTGAAGGGGCAAGGGGCAGAGGCGATAAAGGCTTGGAGGAGAGTCTACAGGATACACAGAGGCTGCTTAAGAAACATATTCCTGAAAAGGAGAAACTAAGCCTACTTGTAATTATGCTTAAGAGCCTCCCCCAGAGAACCTCTTTTGTTGCTCAGATGTGCCCTCTCTCTCTAAGCCAACCCTGCAGGTAAACTCACTGCCATCCTCCGTACATGGGACATGACTCCCAGGGATGAGCCTTGCCCTGGCATCACAGGATTGAGAAAGCCTTCTTGGACCAAAAGGGGTAAAAGAACTGAAACAAAATAGAGTTTCAGTGACTGAGAGATTGTTCAAACAGAGTCAAGAGGTCATGGTGAAGGTTATTCTTACGCATTCTATAGAGATCCCTTTGTAGTTTTTAGTGTATTGGAATAGCTAGAAAGAAGTACCTGAAACTGTTGAACTGTAATCCAGTAGTCTTGATTTTGAAGATGATTGTATAACTATGTAGCTTAAATGGTGTGACTGTGTGATTGTGAAAACCTTGTGACTCATATTCTCTTTATCCAGTGTAAGAACAGATGAGTAGAAAAATGGGGACAGAAAATAAATAAATAATAGGGGGGATAACTGGTATGGGATGTTTTAGGTGTTCTTTTTATATTTTTATTTTTATTCCTTTTTTTGGAGTAATGAAAATGTTCAAAAATTGATTGTGGTGATGAATGCACAACTATATGATGATACTGTGAACCATTCATTGTACACTTTGGATGATTATCTGGTATGTGAATATATGTCAATAAAATTGTATAAAAAAAAAAAAAGAGTGCCTCATGGTGGGCTTGTCTAGGAGAAGACTCTAATCAAGTGTGGGTGTGAGCCAAGGACTGACGGGGACTTGGGTGGTAGTCACCCTGGGCTGTCCCTGAGCATCCAGCCTTGGTGCCCTCAGAGAGGGTTACCTGCCCCTGAGGCCACACCACTTGAGTCTGAGAGAGATTGTCAGATGAGTTTCTTCACTCCTGTTTCCTCATTTCCAACCTGCAGACGAAGCTGCCCCCAAATCCTCTTCCAGCCCAACACCTCCCTTCAGTCCAGGGGTTTCCAATGGCACCAGATTGCCTCCAGAGCAGTGACTATACTCAGCCTGGCATTCACTATTTCATGCTGGGCTGGGCACTTAAGGTTTAAGAAGTCCTGTCCTCTACCCCTCTGCCCCTCCCCACCTGTACCTTCTACCCCCAGATGTGACAAGACCTTCCCAGTGCCACACCAAGCCCTCTCTACTCTGACCTTCTGGTAGTCCCATCTTCCTTCCAAACCCACCTTGAGTCTCAAGGACAGACAAAGCTCCTGCTCTCCTCCTGTGACCTCCACAGCCCTGATTCTGTGAAGATGTCTGGTGCAAAGGAGCCTGCAGAGAGTGACCATGTCTCCGCCCACAGAGTGAGGACTCCAGCTCAAGCAGGCCATGGCTTCCAACATTTCCACAGCTTCAGCCCTCCCCAGCCTCTATAGTGTGTGTGTGTGTGTGTGTGTGTGTGTGTGTGTGTGTGTGTGTGTCCAGGCTCCAGGCATTCCCAGCCCTGGGAGTGGTCAGGATGAGGGTATCAACAGCTGGCCAAGGATCCAGGGGGCTCAGGCTTGAATGGCCCCCAGGTCCCAGTAGAACCTGTGCAGGGCAGGGATGTGGCCTGAAAACCCCACCCCTCAGACCTCCAGCCTCTCCATGCCCACAGCCCAGTGCTCCCAGCACCAGCTCCCTGAACGCCTGCCCCCAGTACCAAGCACTGATACTCTCCTCACCCAAAGACTTCTGGAAAGGAAACCAAGAGACCTAATTAAGAGCCATGGATGCCCAAGCCAGGCCACTGATAAAAATCCTACTTGGGAATTAGCAAAAATGGACAACACTCTGCAGAAGAAGGTGAGAGCCAGGAGTACCCAAAAGGAAACCCTGAGGCAAGGGAAGGGAAAGTAGGCAAACCAGCAGACATGTGCAGGGGGGCAGTCTATGATTTCCCCCCCTGCACATGTGCGGGATGCAGTCTAGGCTGAGAGGCTGGCTTGTGAGCCTCAGTTTTCTCATTTTTAAAACAGGACTTAAATGCAACACAGCACTTTCCAGCTCTGAATTTCTCAGATTCTATCTAGAACTGCCCATCCATTATAACGTAACACACCTGGTCAACTTGCTATTCTTGGATCCACTCCCATCCTTGGAGGGCTGGGTTTGGCCAGTCCAGGAGGGAACACATAGAGGCAAGAAAGAGTAGAAGCCCAAGACACGACTTTTTCCTCCAGATAATGGGCCTCTGAGGAGGAAACATCAAAAAACCTGAAGCTGGAACCCACAATCTCTTCTAACCACTCCCCAACCCCTACCTGTTCTGATGTTCTCCTCTCCCCATCCTCAAATTTAGGGCCATCTCCAGGGGGTCTTCTCTTTTTCAAGTGCCTACTAGCAACCAACCTTCCATGTGACCTTGAACAAGTCAGCTAACCTCTGACCACCTTCTTCTCAGAGGGCAGAACCAAGTGATGTGTGTAGCTGTCAGAGTTCCCAGAAATTGTGAGCCTGACAGATCCAGCCCCTTGCACAAGGATCCCAGCCATGGCCTGGCTGTCTGCTCCTCCCCTTTTTTCCCTCCTACCCATTGCATCCTTGCCTCCTCCAGGCAGCCCTCCCAACCTCAGGTGGGCAGGATTTACCCCATAGAACTAGCTTCCAGAGAAAACCCACCCGAGCTCAAGAGCAGCAGTGGGAAGAAAATCTTTCAGGGCCAGGCCCTGAAGGGCAGTGAGAGGAGGGGTGCCTTATCCTGGGAGGAACACTTTGGGGCCTCTTGACTCTTAGTAGTGCTCCCAGCCCAGACCCTGACCAACATTGACCCACAGGCTGGAAGAAGGAGGGTATGGACCTTGTCTCCTACTGGTCAAGGCTGTGGTTATGGGACATGACTATTGCTGAGAATCTCTGCTCACCCCCTACACCAGGCTCTCCCACTCTAGCATCCACAGAACCCCAATAAATGCAAACCCTAGTTGTAGGAGTTCACTAAGAGGAAGCAACACCCCCCCCCCACACACACACACACCTTTCTAGACCCAATGGTCAGGACCCTGTTGCCACAGAATCTACCTTCAGAGGTGGGTTACATCTTATTACATCTTCAGTGTGGAAGCAGGCATGATCACTGGCTTTGCTGATATTAACAGCCCCAGCGAGCTTGGCATCCATGGTTTAGTGGGTTCCATTTATTGCCAATGATTAGATATAAAACTGTCTTGGGAGCTGTTGTTCCATCTGCAAAGTTGAGAGCCATGTGAGGGCTGGCTGATCCATATCTAGCCAAGCTATCCCAACTCCTGGGCCAAATCCAGTTCTGGGTTCTGGGTAGTCAGTGGCAGAGCCTGGAGAAAGGCACTTCCAAACATCCTGATTTCCTGGGGCCTGTAAGGCTGTCCACACACTCACTTAGTCCAGGGGAGGTTGGACTAGACCACTCTCCCCAGGCATATCGGCCTCATTATTGTCTTTAGATTCTCCACGTTTTTTTCAGCCCCAAAGCCCTTGAACTTGTTCCTCTATCTGAGACCCCCTTTCTCCTACTCTTTGTACAGCTAACTTCTTGTCATTCATTCTCAGCTGGTGTCTCTCCTCAGAGACCCTTCCTGACCCATCCCCCACCCCTGTCACTCCATTAGGCTATGGACTCCATCCTTGGAGAAGGAGTCCTGTCAGCTGAGCTTGCCCCAGCCAACAGCCCAAGGAGACCCACAGATAGGGGGCTCCCTGGGCTAACCCATTCCCTTACCTGCTGGTCCAGGGCCCAGCCCTACACCCCATGGTCCCCAGCTCCCTTCATGACCCTGTGAGGAGCAGCTCTCTGGACCCTCCTGGCCACCACTGTACAGAGCCTCCTTGCCCTGCAGCCCCAGCCCGCCTCTCCACACAGCCTACTGTGCCCTGGCCTGGCGGGGACTTTCAGGGAGACAGAGGCCCCAGAGGCTGGTGGGCGGATCAGTCAAACAGGAGCTCTGACTACAGCTTCTCCTGGGAAAACAGCCTCCTTTTTAAAGGCTTTTCTCCTGTGACTCAACACTTCCCTGCACACCATTGTGCCCCAAACTGTCTCTTGTGGGAGGTGACATTTTTGGAGAGCAGTGACATGCTGGGAGCTCTTGAGGGCATCATGCCTTACCTTTCACAGCTTCATGGTCCAGGGGGCAGGCATCTCTTTCCACACGTTCTAAGGAGAAGACGAGACTCAGAGAAGGAAAGAGAGCTTTCCAAGGACACAGAGCAGAGCCAGGAGGGGAGCCCAGGCTGCATGACCTGGGCCTAATCTCTGTCTCATCCACAGGGAAGTGCCCTGACTTTAAACAGTCCTGAGGAGTGCCAGGCACTCCCTGCCCAGGCTCTGGGGTCAGAGGTTATGGGGTGGTTGCCCCCAAGAGCCCCTCCTCCAACAGCCAGGGGCCCAGAAGAGCAAGGCAGGGAGGGGCAGGTATGTGATGCTCTCAGCCAGGACAGGACAGGGTTGGAATTCTTTGAGCAGGGACAGCCTTCCTGTTAGGGAGGGGATTGTGGAGCCCTACACTCCCAGCTTCAGACCCTCACCCTGTTTGAACCTGAGCTCGTTATCCACTCGGTGCCATTTGAGCCTTGGTGTCTTTGTCTGCAAGATGGATAAAACCTCTCTCCTACAAGGACTGTGTAAATAAGGTCATGTAGGAGACATGTGTAGCATACAGCAGGTGCTCAGAACATGGTGGCTCCCAGGGTTGGCTAAGGCAGGCCAGGCCCAGCACCTCACTCATGTGGCCTTTCTGCAGGATTTGAGATAAATCATGTTAGGTGTCTAGTTCAGTGGTCCATAAACTTTCCTTAAGCACATAAACGCTTGTTCAAATCAAATCCCCAGATAAGTTCTGATACACAAAATAACTCTGTTGGAAGCAAGGGTGAGGGCCCTGGAACTCCTTCACCACCTCCTGAGGGTCCAGGAAGCCCAGTAGGAAAAGACCTGGCCCCTGATAATCAACTCTGGGGCTGACTGAAGAAGCCACAGCAACAAGAAGCACACACACATCCATGGTCAATTGATTTTTGACAAGGGTGCCAAGTCCACTCAATGGGGAAAGAAAAGTCTCTTCAAAAACCGGTGCTGCATCCTAGAGTAATTTGGGCAGATAATAAAAAACATATTTACAGCCTCCCCCTCCCCAGCCCCGAGGATCTGGGGGAAGGTGCGGATGTGTTGGACATCCTCACCTGGACTGGTGTTGTCACAAACATTGGGACTGGCGGTTTGATGTGCTGAGCCCTCGAGCAAGGGACTTGCCCTTATGAAGCTCATTACCACAAAGGAGAGTCTAAAGTTGTATGTAATGGTGCCTAAGAGTCTCCCCTGAGTACCTCTTTGTTGCTCAGATGTAGCCCTCTCTCTCTCTAACTGAGCCATCTCGACAGGTGAACTCGCTGTCAGTGTGGGACCCGACTCCCAGGGGTGTAAATCTCCCTGGCAACGCAGAGTATGACTCCCAGGGATGAATGTGGACCCGGCATCGTGGGACTGAGAGTATCTTCTTGGCCAAAAGGGGGATGCAAAATGAGACGAAATACTTTCAGTGGCTGAGAGATTCCAAATGGAGTCGAGAGGTCACTCTGGTGGACATTCTTATGCACTATATAGATAACACCTCTTAGGCTTTAATGTATTGGAATAGCTAGAAGTAAATACCTGAAACTACAAAACTCCAACCCAGCAGTCTGGACTCCTGAAGACAATTATACAATAATGTAGATTACAAGGGGTGACAGTGTGATTGTGAAGACCTTGTGGATCACACCCCCTTTATCTAGTGTATGGATGAGTGGAGGAATGGGGATAAGAACTAAGGGACAAATGGGGTGGGATGGGGGGATGATTTGGGTGTTCTTTTTTCACTTTTATTTTTTATTCTTGTTCTGGTTCTTTCTGATGTAAGGAAAATGTTCAGAGATAGATTGTGGTGATGAACGCATAACTATGTTATCATACTGTGGACAGTGGATTGTATATCATGGATGATTGTATTGTGTGTGAATGTATTTCAATAAAACTGAATTTAATTTAAAACAATACAAAACAAAACAAAAACAAAACAAAAAGTTTCTCAGGTAATTCTAAAGTACAATCATAGATGAGAAACTAAAGATATACCCTCATACAGGCTTTGGTTTCTGGCAGAGAAAATTATATTGCTTTTAATTTAAAAAGAAATACATATTCATTTTTTAAAACATAAATAGTTTATGTTTTAATAGTACTCTCAACAGTCTCACTCTCCAGAGGTAACTATTATAGTTTCTGGTATGCTCTTCTCAAAATTTTCTATACCAAAGCAAATATGTATGTATGTATGTATGTGTATAAATAAATATATATAAATAAATATATATATATTCAAATACAAAAAAAAAAAAAAAAAAACTGGTGCTGGCAAAGGAGAGGTTAAACCTGCTTATAATTGTGCCTAAGAGTCTCCCCCTGAGTACCTCTTTTTGTTGCTCAGATGTGGCCTCTCTCCCTAGCTAAGCCACCTTGGCAGGTGATCTCACTGCCCTCCCCGCTATGTGGGACCTGACTCCCAGGGGTGTAAATCTCCCTGGCAACGCAGGATATGACTCCCGGGGATGAATCTGGACCCGGCATCATGGGACTGAGAACATCTTCTTGATCAAACGGGGGATGTGAAATGAAACGAAATAACATTTCAGTGGGTGAGAGACTTCAAATAGAGTCGAGAGGTCACTCTGGTGGACATTCTTATGCACTATATAGATAACACCTCTTGGTTGTAATGTACTGGAATAGCTAGAAGTAAATACCTGAAACTACCAAACTCCAACCCAGTAGCCTTGATTCTTGAAGATGATTGTATAACAATGCAGATTACAAGGGGCGAGTGTGATTGTGAAAACCTTGTGGATCACACTCCCCTGATCCAGCGTAGGGATGGATGAGTAGAAAAATGGGGACAAAAAGTAAATGAAAAATAGGGTGGGATGGGGGGGATGATTTGGGTGTTCTTTTTTACTTTTATTTTCTATTCTTATTCTGATTCTTTCTGATGTAAGGAAAATGTACAAAAATAGATTGGGGTGATGAATGCATGACTATATGAAGGTACTGTGAACAGTTGATTGTACACCATGGATGATTGTATGGTATGTGAATACATCTCAATAAAACTGAATTTAATTTTAAAAAAATGGTGCTGGGCCCTTCCATATAATTGTTGCTTTAGTGGACAAATTTGTTTTGAATATTAGAGAAATCAAACCTCAGGGAAAATTATACACTCAGAGAATTGAACAATGACTATTTTGAATTTCATATAAAGAAAGTCTTTTTAAAAAAAAAAAAATGTTGCTGGGTCTTTTAGGCTTATATCCATTCATTAGAAGGTGTGCTCTTTTTTATTAACACTGACCCTTTCCAGGAGCTTGAGAACTATGTTTTAATCTCTCAAGATTCACCTCACCATATTTATGATAGGAAGGCAGGCAATGCTGATACGACTGTTGGGAAACAGCTGCACAATAGGAAAATTCTTCTGGCAATAAATGTGTGCTAAGAATCATACCACATTCATGGACCTTGACCCACAAATCCTGCTTATAAAAAACATCACTCCAAGAAAAAGTCAAAAGTGAAAAGAAAAAAAAAGATGTTCTTATAATTATTGTTTAGCAACAAATTAGCAACCTAAAGTCCCAAAAGCTAAATGTATAAGATAGTTAGGGTGTGTTTAAACACATTCCTTTTTAAATAATTAGTAATCATACATTGTTAAAGATTGCAAAGGACCAAAAGAAACTAAAACTTTAAGGCTGAATTCTTATTTTGAGAAATATTTTTCTCTATTCTCATGTACAGTTGAATAGATAATAGTTTTTGAAAATAGCAAGAGAATTATTAGAATCCTACAGCAATAACAGTAGGGATCGAATTTTTCAAAAGGGCCTACAAGTTTAGGGTAATAATTAGATGTTGGGATCAGAAACTCTTGGCTTCTCACCATCAACTAACTCAGCATTCTACATGCACAAGCACTATGTTCAGTTTCATTTATCTTGAAAACTAACAAGCTATGGCTATAGCTGCAAAACATCTAGAGGATGAAAACGGGAAAATATGAAATTTCCAACTGTACCATGCATATTTAAAATGTTAAAAATAAAAAATTACCTTTCAAAAAAAAAACTGGTGCTGGGAAAACTTGGTGTCCATATGTACAAGAATGAAAGTGGACTCCTACCTCACACCATATACAAAAAATTGACTCAAAATGGATCAAAAAATTAAACATAATAGCTGAAACTATAAAACTCTTAAAAGAAAATGTAGGAAATATCTTCAGGACCTTGTATTAGCAATGGATTCTTAGACTTTATACCAAGAGCACAAGAAACAAAAGGAAAAATAGATAAATTGGACTTTATAAAAATTTAAAAATTTTGTGCATCAAAGGACAATATCAAAAAGGTGCAAATACAACATACAAAATGGGAAAAAAAATATTTGGAAATCATGTATCTGACAAGGGTTTAATATCCAGTATATATAAAGCCTCCTACCAGTCAACAACAAAAAGACAATTTAAAAATGGGTAAAGGACTTAAATAGACATCTCTCCAAAGAAGATATACAAATGGCCAATAAGTACATGAAAAGATGCTCAATATCATTAGCCCTTAGGGAAATGCAAATCAAAACCATAATGAGATATTACCTCATACACAGCAGAATGACTACCAGCACAAAAGCAGAAAACAAAACTGCGGGTGAGGATAAGGAGAAATAGAAACCTTAGTACATTGTTGATGGAAATGTATAATAGTGTCCATGTGGAAAACAGTTTGGCAGTTCCTCAGAAAGTTAAACATAGAACTACCACGTGACCAGGCAAGCCCACTTCTAAGTATATACTCAAAAGAATTGAAAGCAGGCACTTGGCCAGTTAAATTTGTATACCAATGTTCATAGCAGCATTAATAGCCAAAAGTGGAAGCAACCCAAATGTCCATCACAGATGAGTGGGTAAACAAATTGTGGTAGATACATACAATGGACTGTTACTAAGCCTTAAAAAGGAATGAAATTCTTATACATGCTACTACATGCTACTACCTTGAAGACATCATGTTGAATAAACTAAGTCAGACACAAAGGGACAGATATTATATGATTTCACCTATTTGAAATAGGTAGAATGTGCAAATTGATAGAGATAGAAAGTAGAGTACGGGTTAGCAAGTGTGGGGAACAAAGGGAATGGGGAGTTAATGCATAATGGTTGCAGGGTTTCTGTTTGGGGTGATGGGAAAGTTCTGCTAATGGATGGTGTTGAGAGTAACACTATATTGTAAATGTGATTAATCCCACTGAATTGTATGCTTGGAGTGGTTGAAATGGGAAAGTTTACATTGCATATATGTTTCCACAGTTAAAAAAAAAAAAAAAGAGCGACAAATGAGACAATGACGATTAAATGCAGTCTATGATCTTGGACTCTAATAATGGAGGAGAAAAGACCCAAAAGGACATCATAGGGACATATGAAAAAAATGGAATATATATTGTAAGCTTTATATCAGTGTTGAATTATTGAATAACATAAATGGATATCCTTGTTCTCAGAAAATATACATGGCAGTATTAAGTGTTCCAGGAGCACACTGTATATAACTGACTCTCAAAAGTTTAGAAAACAGATAGCAAAAGACAGAGGTATAGATAGATAGATGAGAAAGGTAAAGACAGAGAGAGAGAGATGAAGGAAGGAAGGACGGGAGGGAGGGAGGGAGTAGGGAGGGAGATACTGCAAATGTGGGAAAATATTAAAAGTTGGTGGATATGGGGATCTGGGTGGAGATTATGTTCTCTTTATGCGCTTTGTATTAGCTTTGAAACTGTCCTGTAATTTTGAAATTATTTCAAAATAAAAAGTTTTTTAAATGTTCTGAACTTTAGAGGGAGAAAAAAAATAGAAGGTGGACAAATTGAGATGAAATAGCATCAAAATCTGGGTGAGCAGCCATCCCCACTGCCCACCCATTGCCCCTCCACTGCATCCCATCATCCTGGAGCCAGGCTGCTGCCGTGGGTCCCTGAGAGCGTGTGGCATATGGCAGAACCAAGCCAGAGCTGCAGCCCTCATCCCCAGCAGTCCAGCCCAATGCCAGACACTGTGACACAACTAGAAAAGTTGGAACTCCAGTGAGTGCAGGTGGATGAAACAAATAACAAAGAACAGCAAGGATGCCTGGTTCCTTCTTGTTCTGTTTGTGGTTGTCTGATATACGTGTCAGTGCCACCAATACTACCACAATTTTACCTTCAGTAGGAGTTACAAGATCCATTAAAGCATCCATGGCAGAACCAGTTAAAGAAGAGACCAAAACTTCAAATCCAAGTTCTTCAGTAACTTCTCTTTCCATGGCACCAATGTTCAGCCCAAATCTAACTCCAAGACCCATCTATGTAACCATTGTCAATGCTTCAGACTCTGACAATGGAACCACAAGAACAGCAGGCACTGATTCTGGAGTCTCTACATTTGCACCAAATGGAATAAGTCCTCCAGATAACCAGTACACAGATGCCAAAACAGAACTCCGGGAGGGAAATTCCAGCACTTCAACAACCACTCCAGAAACCCTCCCTCCTTCAGATGAGACACCAATTACCACAGTGATGGCAAGCCTGTCCTCTCTGCTAGTGATCATGAGTATTATCATTTTGCCTTATATCCTTCTTAGAGTTACCTGACACCAGTTGAAGGGGTTCCAGATTCTGATTATATCATTGCTCCATTCATCAATGGTTACCAAGAAAAGAACAAATTCATTGCTGCACAAGGACCAAAAGAAGAAATGCTGAATGATTTCTGGAGGATGATGTGGGAACAAAATGCAGCCATCATTGTCACAGTGACTAACTTGAAGGAGAGAAAGGAATGTAAGTTCTCTCACTACTGACCAGACCAAGGCTGCTGGAACCATGGGAATATCTGCATATCAGTAGAGGATGTGACCATTGGTGGACTATCCAGTCTGAAAGTTCTGCATTCAGCAGGTGGGCGACGTGACCAACAGAGAGCCACAGCGCCTCATCACTCAGTCCCAATTGATCAGCTGGCCAGACTTCAGGGTACCTTTCACCCCAATCGGCGTGCTCATGCTCCTCAAGAAGGTGAAGGCCTGTACCCCTCAGTATGTGGGGGCCACTGTGATCCACTGCAGTGTGGATGTAGAGTGTACAGGTACCTTTGTCCTCACTGATGCCAGGCCGGGCATGACAAATACAGAGGAAGGTGGACATGGACGGCTTTGTGAGCAGGATCTGGGTGCAGCATTGCCACGATGGTACAGACGGGCACGTAGTAATCTTGATATATCAAGCCCTTCTGGAGCATTATCTCCACAAGGACACAGAACTGGAAGTGACCTCTCTAGAAACCCACCTGCAGAAAATGTACAACAAAACCCAGGGACCAGCAACAATGGATTAGAAGAGGAGTTTAAGAAGTTAAAAATCAACTGAATTGTGCCTAAGAGCCTCCTCCCGAATGCCTCTTTGTTGCTCAGATGTGGCCCTCTCTCTCTAGCTAAGCCAACTTGAAAGGTGAAATCACTGCCCTCCCCCCTACGTGGGATCAGACACCCAGGGGAGTGAATCTCCCTGGCAACGTGGAATATGACTCCCGGGGAGGAATGTAGACCTGGCATCGTGGGACGGAGAACATCTTCTTGACCAAAAGGGGGATGTGAAAGGAAATGAAATAAGCTTCAGTGGCAGAGAGATTCCAAAAGGAGCCGAGAGGTCACTCTGGTAGGCACTCTTACGCACACTTTAGACAACCCTTTTTAGGTTCTAAAGAATTGGGGTAGCTGGTGGTGGATACCTGCAACTATCAAACTACAACCCAGAACCCATGAATCTCGAAGACAGTTGTATAAAAATGTAGCTTATGAGGGGTGACAATGGGATTGGGAAAGCCATAAGGACCACACTCCACTTTGTCTAGTTTATGGATGGATGAGTAGAAAAATAGGGGAAGGAAACAAACAGACAAAGGTACCCAGTGTTCCTTTTTACTTCAATTGCTCTTTTTCACTCTAATTATTATCCTTGTTATTTTTGTGTGTGTGCTAATGAAGGTGTCAGGGATTGATTTGGGTGATGAATGTACCACTATGTAATGGTACTGTAAACAATCGAAAGTACGATTTGTTTTGTATGACTGCGTGGTATGTGAATATATCTCAATAAAATGAAGATTAAAAAAAAATCAACTGAAGTTCAAAATGACAAGATGGGACAAGAAACTGTCCATTCAACATAAAGAAGAAATGGGTTTTACAGATTATTCCATATGAACTCAACAGAGTGATCATTCCACTGAAGAGGGGTGAAGAGAACTCAGACGTGAGCACATCTTTCATTGATGGCTACCAGCAAAAGGACTCTTACATCACCAACCAGGACCCTCTTCTCCACACAACTGAAGACTTCTGGTGAATGATCTGAAGGTGGAAATATAGTTCCATTATGATACCAACAGAACTGGAGGAGAGGCCAGGAGAAATGTGCCCATGACCAGCCATTTGAGAGACTGGTGTCTGATGGAGACGTCAGAGTGGAGCTGAAAAATGAGGAGTTCCAAAGCTACACTCCTGGTCACCAACACCAGAGAGAACAAGAGACGGCAGATCCAGCAGTTCCACATCCGGGCTGGCCTGTGGTGGGCATCCCCAGCCATGAGAAAGGTATGAGTGGCAGCGGTCAGGGAACCATCCCGTCCCCGTGCTCTGCAGCACCAGGGCAGGAAGGAAGGGGACCTCTGTGCCCTGAGCACAGTCCTGGAGCAGGTGGAAGCAGAGGGGATGCTGGACATCTCCAGACCGTCAAGAGCCTGTGGCTGCAGAGGTCACACATGGTCCAGACACTGGACCAGAATTACTTCTGCTACTAGATGGTGCAGGAATATATTGATGCACTCTCAGATAATGCCAATTTCAAGTATGAGATGATGAGACCCATGGACAGGAGAACTGGCTTCTTTAATATTTTGTAATATTGTTTTGTTACTACATCCACAATTATGTATATGTATTAGAACTGTTTTAGAAATTGGTACACAGACTTCTATTACCTGTTAGGTAGAAATTTTATATATAAATGTGTTAGCACCAGTAGTCCCTTTTCCAGTGTTTTACTGGGGAATTAAATAGTGTGATGTTGGATTGGGAAGAAACAAAAAAGCTGACTGAACCTCTAGGGGAGGCAGATGTGGCACATGCACCATGGATGGGCGTGCCCTGGGGGCTCTAAGAGGGAGAAGCTGCCACTAGGTGCCCAATGTCTTGCCCCTGAGTACCCCACCCTGACTTCCTGCAGGAGGTAGGGTAAGGAAATGAGAGATCCCCTTGCTCTTGGCCATCTCTCACCCATTAAACAGACTTGTTCTCCATTCTTCACACAAGTACATTCCATTAATGCCTCCAAGCCTTGCCTCACCCTGTACCGGCCAGCTGGAATGCTCTATCCCCAAGTCTATCCAAATCTGGCTTGCTCTTTGAGCTCATGTCATCACCTCCGAGAAGTCTTCCACGATTGCCCCCAGTCAAAAGTAGCATTTCTTCCCTCTGACATCTTCTAGAATACAGGGCAGTGGCCAAGAGCTTGGGCTCAACCAATCTATCTGCAAGATGGGAATATGAGGACTACATGAGTCCTAGTGCACAGTAGGTACTCAGTAAATGGCAGCTGCTCATTACGATGTTGTGGTTCCTCCCCACTCCCACCCCCACCAAGGTAGGATCACACCTCCCTCAGGCTCTGGCATACAGTAGGCACCCATTGAATGCTCACCAGTGTGGCCAGCAGGTGGCCCCACACCTCAATTAACACACCCTGCCCACCACCAACCAGCTGCTCTGAGCCCCAGAGAACCGGTTCCCCTGAGTCACCCTTTACCTCCTCCTGGTTGGGGGACACAGAGAGAGAGGGCAGAACAGGTGGAATCCTGGGCAGGTCGGCGTATCGCTAGCAGACCTACTCAGGCCCCATGGGTGATGAAGTGTTTGGGCTCTGCCTCTCCTCTACCCTTCCCCTGTTCTCAAACCCTAACTACCGCTACGAGGGTTACTCCCCTTCAACTGGTAAGAAAACTGAGGCCCAGAGACATCTGTGGTCTGTCCATGACCACAGAACACCCCTCGCAACCCATCGACTGGTAGCAACATATCTGCCAAGGGTGCTGGCAAGGACCTGGCCCTGAGGAATCCATGCCTCTTTGGCTGATGGGGAACCCTAGAAAGAGGCAACAGCCTTGCCTAAGGCCTCACGTGGACCGGAGCTCAGGTCTCCTGGCTCTAAACTCAGTAGCCCTCACGGGATGGAAGGTGGGCTTCCCAGACCTCTCCGTGACTTTGAGTAGTCCCCTATCATATGATGTCAGGGTTGGTCTGTGTGACCAATAGAATGTGGCTACCACTATGGTTCCCAGGAGTGCACATGCAATTGTCCAGCCTGACAAGGGGAAGAATATCAGCCTGTTGGGGTTGAGAGCAACTGTGAGAATCCATTTTAGGAATACAAAGGCTCAGCACAAGGCAGCCAGGCTCACAGACAGCACAAAGGACCTGCTCTGCCACCCCACACCTGCCAGGGAGAGAGTTTCAAGAAGGTCTGGAAGCACTGAGACCCCTGCAGGGGTTGTAGCAAGCCACAACTCTGATGCTGCAGTAGCAGGGCTGAATCAAGGGCTGCGAGGGGCTGGCGTGGTACGGCAATGAGCCAGCACCAGGTTCAGAAGACAGAGAATCTCTGCTGTCAGCTTGGTCAGGGGAAACATCACTGGGAAGAAACACAGCCCCTCTGCACACACGTGCACTTGTGCATGGACACGTGTGCACTCATCTCTCCTGGGATTCTTTACTGAAAGCCCCTGGGGAAACTTCCATGGAGCCTACAGAAATGCTATTCTGTCTGTACAGGCTGATGTGAATGTGTGACCACTTGGCTTAGCTCACCTGATTCCAGTTGATTGTCAGGGATTTGCTCCCTTGAGGCCCAAAGAGGAGTGTGACTTTGACTAGGTGACCAGCTGCCTGGCCCTGGCTTATGAGAGCTGCACCTGATGCTGGAGATCAGGGTCCAGGCCTGGGCTGGGCTTGTTGCTGGGCCAGGCTTCTCACAGCCCTTAACACAGCAGCTCTTAGAAGCCAGGCCGACATGGGAGATAAGGGGTGGGGGTAGGGTGTGATTTTTCCATCATCGCCTCTGCTAACCACCTCTGCATGCCCCCACCTCCAATAGACCAAGTGTAGGACCAGCGTGCAGGCACCTGAGTAGACACCCGGGGGTGGAGAAGGTCTGATTTCCTGGGTGGAAAGTCCCAGAGGTAGATTTGGGGCTGCGCTGCTTTTCCCTCAGGCAACTCTAGGTATCTCTCTCCATCCTAATGACAAAGGACGCTGGGGTGGCTAATGAGTGCTGGGACTGCACCTCACTAAGTATTCATACCCATCATCTGCCCAAATTCCCGAGATGACTCCACGAGGAGGGCAGTGTTATCTTCCCACTACACAACTGAAGAAACAGGCCAGAAAGACTGGGGGACTTGTCCAAGGTCACCAGGCTAAGAAGCGGTAGAAAATCTCAGGAGTGCTTGCTTGCCTGTCGCCTGCCTTCTAGCATCTCTACACCCTCCCCCATACCCTGAAGGGGAGGGGGAGGGAGCTTCAGGTGCCAGAGGAGCTCTTGCAAGACTGGGAGGTTTCGAGAGAAGAGCTGCAGAGAAATGCCACAGTCAGGACCCCCTCGAGGCTGCCCGCAAGGGCTCCTGAGGGCTGAGGGTGCTCGATTGCTGGAGTAGTCAAAAGACAGTCTTCCAGCGTCCCGCCCCCTCCACTCCCCTCCCCGACATTCTCTCTGCCAAATGAAATCTGGCAGCTTCTGAAAATAGCTCAGCGCTGCAGCAGGCACTCTGCCCGCCCTTCAGCAGGCTGGCCCGCAGCTGGGGGTGGCCGCTGCGAGCAGGCATTGGTGCACATGGGGCCGGGAGTGGGTGTCACACACACAGTGCACAGGGGTGGCGCAAAGCTGGGGCATGTGGCAGCTGCCATCCCTCAGTTCCTCTGACCTTTCCACGCCTGGAGAGGCTACAGTGATCCTGGAGTCAGCCTGGCACCCTCTCCAGGGGGGGTAAAATTGCTAGTGGGTATGAGCAGCTGCCCTTGGGCCAGTTTTGTCCAACCATGTAGACAAAGAGAAATCCAGGAACCAGGGGAAAATGCCAAAATGATGTTTATTAATACCTGGATGTAAAACCCAACTGTGTTGTCCATTGTCCTATCTGACATGGTCTGGGGTCTCCCAGCCAGTAAGAGAGGCCAGAAATCAGGCTGGGTGTCAGGCACTTGTCAGGCCTGTATCAGGCACTCACCACCCTGAGGCTGCCCTGGGCAGGGTGGGGTTGGGTAAGCCTGGGCCCAGCAAGGAAAGGGCCTCTGCCCTGACTCAAGCCAAAGCCAGGACCAGACCTTCTGGGCATCATGCAGCAGCCCTCCACGCCTTGGATCTGACCCAGAGTATAGAAAGAAACCCCTGAATAAAGGTAAGCTTCTTGACCTTGCCCCTAGCCACCCATGGTCACCAGCAATCTCACAAAAGGGAACCAAGGGGCAGCCCCCACCATCTCCCAGGACAGGATGGGGGATGAGGCACTGAGAGGGGCTTGCCTGCTGAGATCCAGTGAGCAGGTGGGGGCAGGGAGACCATACAGCTTCTGTCACAGTGATATATTCCTAAGTGGAAAAGGGTTGAAAGCACCCTACCCCCACTCTCAGATGAGATGAGAGACCATCCTTTGAGTAGGTGATCGTGACAGGATGGCTGGGCCCAGGGACTTCTGTGGGGGAAGAGCTCCAAGGCCATCGGGGCTGGGGGTGCAGCAAGGCAGGGCTGGACCACCCAGGAAGGCAGGCTGACTCTACTAAGCAGCCTAAGAGAGACCAAAGAGGGGTGAACCTGAGAGGGGCAACTGGTGCGAGGGACACCGGCCACCCCAAGAAGACAGGGGTAGACCCTTGATTTTCCCTTCTCTCTCCCTTGCTCACTCAGCATTCACAGACAGCAACACTGTCCCTGGTCACCATGGCAACCAGTGGCCGGATGTCTTTCCCAAGGCCAGGCTGGCCTGCCCACCCCATGGGGAGTCTCTATATGGAAGAAGGGAGGCCTGACCACAGCTCCTAGTGGCCTAGAAGGCAGAGGCCACGCCCCAAGGCAGAACAAAGCTGAGGCGTCACTCAGGCCACCCTGGCCAAAGGTGATGCAGCTGCAGCAGGCAGCTCTCCCTGGGACCCTTCAGGCCTACACTCTCCAGTCCTTAGGCTCTGGTCCTCCTGAGGGCCTGGGCCTGCACTGAGCCTCTGAAGGAGATTTGGGTCAGGGCTCCCATCCTAAAGTTGCAAATGACAAATTAAAACAAAAAAATAATCCTTTTGTTAAAAAAATAACCATGGGCCCTCCCGGCCCAGGCCTCCACATGCTCCAGTCTGTCCTCCCGGCTGAGAGGAGAGGCTCCTCCATGGCCCCATGAGCTACTGGTTATTGCAGCCCTGCGAGGCCGAAGAGCCGCCTGCCTGCTTTTTTCTCCGCTTGTTGAGGAGCCGGTTGTTCGACGTCTTCAGATCCTTGATCTTCACCTGGTCATAGTCCACTCGCATCGTGGCCAGGGCACTGGTCATCTCCTCCTGGGGATGGACAGGGGGCTCAGAGGCCAGGATGTACTGACCTCAACAGCCATCACCCTCCTTCCTGGGCAGCCCCTTAATAATGCCAATGATCACAGTGGCAGCTACAGCCTGCACTACCCAAGCACCCACTGTGCACCTGGCACAGGGCCAAACACTTTGCATCACGTCATCTTCACTACAGTCCTTTGCATGGACACCAGGCTTCCCCACTAAAGCACAGAGAGGAGATTGACTCTCTGGGGTCATGCTGTGGGTAAGTGGGGCTGGGGCCTGGCCCAGTGCTCTGCTCAGCACCCAAGGCTTGCAGGGAGTGCCATCCCCCTGGGCAAGGCACTGAGACTGAGAACTGGGGCTCTGAGCTTCTGCCCCTGCTCAAACCCAGCCCTCCATTGAGTCTAAAACCAGGCTGACCACCTCCCAAATACTGTTGGTTTTTTGAGGTTTATGACCAAAGCTTGGTGCCAAAATCTCTTCACTGAGTCCCAGGCCCAAAGCCCCT
The DNA here is from genome assembly GCF_015220235.1 of Choloepus didactylus. Lineage (NCBI taxonomy): Eukaryota > Metazoa > Chordata > Mammalia > Pilosa > Megalonychidae > Choloepus > Choloepus didactylus. The sequence continues at coordinate 203,521,094 of NC_051307.1, read as the reverse complement.
CTTCACTGAGGAAGCGAGTCAGGAGCACCGCCCTGAATGTGACCCAATGTCCTGAATGCTGTGGTTGGGCTACTGAGGCAGTCACTGACACCCTGTGCTCCAGGCATGGGGGAGGGACCAAGGCCCAGACACAGGGTAGCCACTGTCCCAGAGTCCCTCTTTCCAAAGCCCTGGGACCAACAGAGAGACTGAGGCAGACCTACCTTGACTTCATCCCAGTGGTCTTTGTCTTCCTGCAGCACACGGGCTGTGTAGAGTGGTGTCTGTGGCACCACCTTTGATTGCTGGAAGGAGCCCCAAGTCTGTAGGTTAGAACTTGGAGGCACCTGGCACAGCACTGGCTCCCCCCACCCTCCTCACCCTTTTCCCAGTCTCAGTTGGGGAAACTGAGGCTTGAGGAAGTGAAGGAGCCTGGCTGGGCCAGTGGTAGAGCCAGGCTGTAGTTGGCTACTATATGTCTGTGTACATGGGCCCATTCCACCCTGGGGCAGGGGGCCTGGGCAGCAATGCCCTGGCACACCGCTCCAGCTCACCACCCTGTCTGCCAGGGCATGAGGGGCTCACATTGATCCAGGGATGGTTCATGAACTGTGCGATGGTCAGCCTCTCCGTGGGGTCCGTCTTCAGCAGGAGGCGGATCAGCTGCTTGGCTAGGGAGGCCAGGGAGGCAGGGGAGAGGTGAGGCTGCAGGGTTCCTCAGAGCCAGGCCCCCCACCCCTCCCCATAGACCACAGGCTCTGTGGGGGCAAGGGCTGCATGTGCTTCGTTTCGCTGCTGCATCCTCTGTGCCCAGTGCATACCTGATAACTATGAGTGAGTAGAGGACTGTTTGGGCAGAGACCAGAGAAGAACCCTGGGGGAGGGATGTTATATCTGACTGTCATGGGAAAGGGGGGCTGTGGCAGCCATCCTCTAAGATGGTCCCCACTGACCCCCACCTCTTGTATTTATGCCTTTGAGTAATTGCCTCCCACTTGATGTCAGGGTTGGTCTGTGACCAATGGAATGCGGCAGAAGTGATGGAACACGATGGCTGAGATCTGGTTATAAAAGGCACTGTGGCTTCCTCCTTGTTCCCATGGGAATGCGTGCTCTGTGGGAAGCCAGCTGCCACGTCAAGAGGGCCCTCAAGCAGACTCTGTCAAACCTCCAGATAACCACAGCACCAGCCAACACTGTGACAGCAACCTCATACGAGACCCTGAGCCAGAATCACCCGACCGATCTGTGCCTGAATTCTCAACCCATAGAAACAACGAGCTAGAAAATGTTTATTGTTTTAAGCCACTAAGTGTGTATGAGGTAATTTGTGAAGCAGCAATAAATAATATAGGCAGACTTATTTGTAGTATCCAGAGGAGAAATATGAGTGATAGATAGGAGTTAGAGCGGGGTTTGAAGAGGCAAGTTTTGAACCCATTTGGCAGATAGAGACACTGACAGTCAAAAAGGTTAGGTGACTTGCCTGGAGTCACACGGCTGGGAAGTGGGGAGCTAGGATTTGAACACAGGTTAGTTTGACTCGAAAGTGGTGTCTCCCAGAATGAAGGCCAAGGGGGCAAGGTGGGGCAGGCCGGGACAGCTCACTCACCATCCTCAGAGACGTCTGACCACTCTGGGTTGGGGAAGCCATACTGGCCCAGGCGGATCCTCCTCTTCATCCCTGGGGAGATGGCTTGGCCCGTGTTGGAGTAGAAGGGCGGAAAGCCGCACAGGCTGAGAGAGGGCAGAAGTCATTCGGCATGGGGGTGGGGGGCAGTGCCAGGGCAGACCTAGTCTCCTCCCCACCTCCCCTGATAGGGGAGATGGGCACACGGACAGCCTTGCAGTACCATCCTGGAGACCCCAGGCACATCCCAAGAATACCATCCACTCTTTGCAGGGGGATGTCCCATGACCAGGAAGGAAGGTGGGGGTGGGGAGGAGAAGGGGTACTGGGTTTGAGGAGTGCATGCAGGGACCGGGAGGGAGGGGGAGGAAGAGTGGCACTCACAGGATGTACATGATGACGCCCAGGGACCACATGTCACATGACTTGTCGTACTTCTCTGGACCCAGGACTTCAGGGGCTGCCAGGGCAGAGGGAACAGGAGGGCTCTCAGCCCAAAGGTTCTTGGAGCCCAGGCAGGAGCCTGAGGCCTGGGCAAGGTGGGAAGCAGGTGGCCAGGCTGGGGGTGGGGCAGAGCAGACGGGCGTCTAGCACCTTCTGAGAAGGCAGCATGTGTGTGAATTTGGGAGAGGAAAAACAGCTCCCCCAAAAATAAACCCACTTCCAGGCTGGGCTATAAGGAGCAACAGCCCCCTAGCTTCTTTGGGCCCCGAGTCTCAACCTGGGCAAGGGAGCAGAGGGGTAGAAGGCCATTCCAGGGCACGGTGAGGTCCTTCCATAGATGAGAGGGCGTCAGCACTCCAGCTGCCTTGCCCAGGGCTCACCACATGCACAGCCTGGGTCACCGGCAGGGAGGGGTCACGGGCAGGGCTCTGAGATCCACTGTCACTTTGGCTACCAATCCACAGGTCTTCCCATCTGTGCCATTAGCTAGGTAGGCCAGAAGATTTCTAAGATACTGCAAAAAAGCAGGGTGCCACCTCAGATGTCTCAGGGGCCTTCCCACTCCTTCAGCAGCCCTCAGGAAAGGCCTCTTCTGAGGAAGAAGGGTCCTCGATAAATCAAGTCATTGCCCCCAGCTTCTGAGGTGAGGGGCATTTTCATGCAGGGACTTCTCTATATCTGGAGGCCTTCACAGGAGAGCAGGTAGATTTACTGGGAAGCATATGTGCACACCCCCAGGCCCCATCTGTGCTCTGGCCTAAGGGGCCTCTCCCACAGGGCAGGTGGTTCGTGTCCCATGACTGTCTAATATAAGGGAAAGTCCTGCCCACTTGCTGAATATGAATCCCAGGAAGACAAAAACTGAAGAAAAACAACCACCGTTGGGCTCCATCCTGAGCTGATGGCAGCCTTTTATCACATATATATTTAGAGCTGCTGTGATGTCATTCTGCTCACAGGCCACAGCCAGAATTTTCCTGGATCTATTTTCAAAAGCAGAAGCTGAAGTTTGGGAGAATATTTTTACAGCCTCCAGCCCCCCACATGAACCGCCCCCATGCAGACAGAATTCTCCCTCTCCCTCCTCACTGGGTTTTAACACTTTAGCTTCTGCATCCCACTTGCTGCCTCATACCACAGCGGTATATGGGGTTGGGTACAAACCATGTCCCTGGGACTCACCCACATAATAGGGAGTGTAGCAGGGTGTCTGCAGAGCATTCTGGGTGGTTTCCTTGGCAAAGCCAAAGTCAGTGAGTTTGAGCACCGCGTCTTTCTCTTTGGATGTGTAGAGCAGGTTTTCGGGCTGGGTCAGAAAGAGAAAACACTGATTTAGAGTCAGGCATGGGGTGGGGACAGAGCCCAAAGCTGGTTCTCAACTGGACTCCTCACCCCAGGAAGGAGTCAGGTCCATCTCATAAAAGGACTTGGGCCTTGGCCACCAACAATGTGGGCCAAATGTAGACAGGACCAAGTGGACTGGGAGGTGACACCCCCGTCTGCAGAGGGGAAAGTGAGGCAGGTGTTCAAGCAAGGCTCAGAATAACCACATGCCACAGAGAGCCCAGAGGCAGGAACTTCCAGTTCTGAGTTCATGACGCTGCCCTGGAATGCCAGCTGAGGATGCTGGCGGAAGGCAGACCACTCAGGAGCCAGTGCTGCCAAGTACATGCCTGGCACCCAGCCCAGAATGAAGCCCATAAGCCAGTAGGACAGCTCCACATGTGGTTGCTCAGGGGAGAAGGCCACCTCTGCTCAGGTCCCAGGAACCACACAGGCAGTTCTTCCTGGTCACAGAGCACAGAAAGGCTTAGGGGATGAGAGCAGTTGAGAGGGCCACATGGAGGAGGCAGCCCTGAAGCTGACTTTTTGTCAATGGGTAGGACCTAGGTCCATGGAGAGGAGCAGAAGGGACCCCCAAGCAGAGCTGGGGTGGAAGGACAGGGTGTTGGAAGGACCTCTGATTTGGAGCCAGTAGGAGATATTTCTCCGGTTCTGTTTGAGATAATCCAACCTTGAATTGGGAGAAAAACAGGGAAGCAGGTATAGTCTGTATAGGGCCTCTCCTCTGCAGATTTTTCTCCCCTTGGAGAAAAAAAAGAAGCTAGAGCTAAGGTAAAACAAGGGTTTAGAAGGCAAGTGCATCACAGTTTCACATGTATCTTGAATCACAGACTCACTGTACGGGTTGATAGGTCTCGGCCAGAGGAAGGGCCTGCCGCAGCAGCTGGGCCCCCAGCTCTCTTCTGCCCCGTCAGGAGGAAGAAGCTAAGGTAGTTGATGTTCTGGACCTGGGTCCAAGGGCCTGGGAGGAGCAGATGCTGCTGTGATGACTTATGAGAGTGTGTGTGTGTGTGTGTGTGTGTGTGTGTGTGCGCGCGTGTGTGCACATGGGACACTCTCAGTTTGCATTTCATCCATCTGTTCCTGATGACCCTGAAGATTCTGAGTTCTCCCAGGGTAGGAAATTTGGGGAGCTGAGCTTCCAGAACACTCCTTAAGCCCATTTACTGGAAGGATAAGCGGGTCCAGCAATTGGAACTTCCTCTGTTCTTTCCTTCAGTGCCCAAAAAGCAGCTTCTTTCTCTTAAAATGCTGGTATTAAAGGGCCTAGTCTATCAAAACTACGGCTGTTACTTCACAGAAGCCCCCAACAGCATCAGGCAACTCTGAGGCCTGGTACAATCCACGTACACAAAAATCCTTGCTGAATGAATGAAAAAATGAATGAGTGAATCCCAGTGCAGCAACTTACTAGCTGCACAGCTTAAGCTCCTCTCTGAGCCTCAGTTTGCTCATCTGTAAAATGGTTGTTTGTACTTATCTCATGGGGGTGGATGAAAATTTTAGGAGATGCAGGACCTACCGACTTGATGTAGGCACTCAGTTATTTTTATTACTATTGGGATTACAGTGTCTGAAGGAAACAAGGAGACCCGTCTGGCTACAGCAGAATGAGTACACCTGAGCCATGAGGGAAGAGGCTGAGAAAAGCACTCGTGGCTGGGTGGGCAGAGGCTTTGAATGCTAACCAAAGAACTTGGCCTTCATCCAGTGGGTGCTGGCAGCCATCGGGGGTTTTGGAGTGGGATGGTGCCCCCTCCCCTGGTCTCCCAACCTAGGTGCCAGAGCCTCACCTTGACATCTCGGTGAGCAATGTTATGGCCGTGCAGGAAGTGGATGGCAGTGCCAATATCCCTCATGATCTCTGCAGCCTCTGCCAATAGATGAAGGAACGAGGCAGTGATTCCATCAAAGGCCAGGTGGCCTGGGAACCCCCACCCTCCTATCATCCCACCTGGGCACATCCCACCTGGTGGGCCAGCATAGGATGGTGACAGCACCCCTGCTGTCCAGGACCTCCTGTCCCAGACCTCCACCCCAGTCACTCTAATTTTCTCCAGGGATGCTCCCAGTCCACCCAGACCTCCTTCTTCAGGCCTGGGCTACATCTCCCTAGCTCAACTGATGGCCAGCCCCAAGAGGCCTTGAGGCCTCCATCCCAAGGCCACAGAAAGTCCATCTCTGACCAGATGTCACAGACTCACAGAACCCCTCGGGGAATGGATGTTCTGTCCCACCCTTTCTTGCTCAGAAGAGGAGACTTTCCCAGCATTCACACAGCAACTCTGGTTCGTCCCCCTCATCCTGAATCCCCCCACTGGTCCACCTCCATGCACATACCTCTCTCAGTGAAAGCCTGGTCACCACGCTCCTGAATCCTGCTGAACAATTCACCGCCTTCCATACTGCAAGAGAAGGTGACTAAGTGAGTGGGCACGTGAGGGATACTAGACATCCCCCTGCCCTTGCCCCAAATCACAGGCCCAGGCTGCAGGCCCTACAGCTCCTCCCCTGGAGAACAGCCACCGTCAGCCTCCCTGTGCCCTGCAGTCCTCCGTGTGCTGGGCCCTCAGCTCAGGTGGGTTGAAGAGAAATAACAGAATTCTTAGAATTGGGGGAGGGTAGTAGGCTCAGACACTCAGACACACACACACACACACACACACACACACACACACACACACGCACACACATGCACACATATACCCAGGAGCACCTGTGTTCCCACTGATGCTGCTCCTGCCTGGCTGTGAGGTTTTGATCAGCCCCACCCCTGCCCAGATCTCAGTTTCCCCAATTATAGACTGATGCCAATTATCATCATGACCACTATTCTTGGGGTGCTGACAGTGGGTTGTGCCCCGGGCTCAGCACTTCATGTGCTCTGCTGCGCAGCTCTGGGCTCGTCTCCCCACCTCTCTGCACCTCAGCTTCCTGTTCCGTAAAATAGGAATAACAGCACCAGCCTCACAGGGCTATGAAGACTGAATAAGCGATGCACTGAGAGCACTTAGAATGAAGCCATGCACAGGATGAATGCTACATTAAGATCTTCCTCCACAGTTTATAATGAGTTACTGAGATTCAGGGGTTAGTAGCTGCCCAAAGTCACAAGGCTATTGTGGCAGAGCCAGGACCTGAACCCCAAATCTAGCCTGTGTGGGTGGTGAGAGGGGCATGGTGCCTGATAAACAGATGAGGAAGAGCTGGGGGCCCAGACCTGAGGAAGGCGGGGACTGCACCACTGTGCTAGTGGGAGAAGCCCAGGGTGGAGGAGGCTCCAGCCCCCAATCTCCCACATCTGGTGGGGCCACAGGAGTGCAGACCCAGGTGGGAAGAAAGAAGCAGAGGGGACTGTGTGTGCCCTGTTCTTCCCAAATCTCCTTGCCCTCCATTGGTGGCTTTCCCTAACCATCCTCTGGCCCCTCCTCACTAAGTGGAAATCACACTCAGGGAGGCCATATTACAGCCCCTGCAGTTTCTCTCCCACCCTTAAGGGAATGCCTTCTAGGTCAGCCCCACAGCCCCAGGGGCAAGGCCTGCAGCCGCCCCCTCCACTACCCCAGGGACTGGGAGGCATCCAAAGCTGCTATCTGAGGAATGGAGAAGGCCTTACAAGGAGGGCCTGGAGCCTGGGGGCCCCAAGGCAGGGGCACCAAGGCAAGGCAGACTGGCATACCATTCCATGACAATGAGGAGGCAACGCTTGCCGTGATGCATGTTCTCATACACGTCCAGGATGCGCACAATGTGAGGGCCATCTGAGGCCTGCCAATGGTGGTCCACCTCCTGCCGGGCCTTGGGACTGTCGTACAGAAGCTGTGGGTGGTTGGACACAGAGAACGTCAGGCCCATAGACCACCTCTGCAACAGCCACCTAGAATGGGCCACCGCCCTCCCTCTGCACACAAGAACACGGAAGCTCCAAAAGGTCTATGACCTGCCCAAGATCACACAGCTTACGAGGGACTAAATGAGGAGTCAAATCCAGGTTTCCCTGACGCAGAGCCCAATGAGCCTCCAGAACCGAGGGTCAGCTCTGGGCTCATGCATCTTGGCCAGTGGTGTGGGGAGGCCCCGGGAAACGGCTGACAGCCTGGGGGACACAGAGGCCAGAAAAGCCCCTGCCTCCCTTCTTAGGAGCAGCAAGTGAAGAGGAAGTGAGTAGGTCTTGGAGTGAAACCTCCCATCAGCTGTAGGACCATGGGCCACATCTCCTGGGTCTGTTTCCTCAATGTTAACAACAAGGTGACATGTTCATGACCCGGGTTGGGAATTGTGCAGGTCAAATGCACAGGATGGCACCTGGTGCAGAGGAGAGGGCACCGGGAAAAGGCTGGGGATGGGGGAAGGGTGCACTGACAAGGAAATCTGTCCCATGGAGGCCTCAGCGTGACCAGGAGAGCACTGGAGTATCAGAGAACGCCTCCTGCAGGAGGGTCCTGCTGGGCCTCATGTCCCTGGGCCCGTCAGTCCATCCCTCACCAGCCCACAACGTCGAGGAACCCAGCCCAGAGCAGAGAGTGCTCGGGCCGCGTTCCTGCAGGAGTTGAGGGTAATTAAGACTTCAGATTCTCCAGGAGCGGCCACAGGAATGAAGCTGTCACTGCCGAGAAAAGAACTTCTAAAATGAGTTGCTGGGTCATGACTGTTTGTGAGGCCCAGTTACTCCCTGGCTTTCAAGCAACTGCTCAACCTCCTTGGAAGCCACTGTGCAGGGCCAGGACGATAATTCCATCCTTACTGCCTCAAGGTGACCCAGCTGTCCGGGCTAAACCCTCTCCCTTCCTGCAGACCCTGGCACCCAGGGTGTGCACCCAGAGGTAGGGCCTGGGGGCAGGAGGACCCTAGTCTGAGGGAGGTACTGGCCAGGTTGAACAAGATCTGGGTTTGGGACTGAATGACTCCAATGACTCATGTGACCACAGGCAAACATTCGCCAATCCAAGCTGCAGCCTACTCCTCTGTAAAAGGGAGGGAATAACAGAGCCATCCCCATAGGATTGAACGCGCCGACATGGGTGGCCCTGCTGAATGCATCATGACAAGTCAGGCATCAGGTGGGCAGGTGGCAGGAGCATTGCTCAGGTGAACTCAGCCTGTGGGGCAGGAGGCATGCAGGGGGTGGTGGCCCAGCATGGGGAGAGCAGGGCCAAGCCAGAAAGACTCCAACCCCTTTGGGGCTGCTCCCCCAGGGGCACAGCCACGCTTTGTTTCCCAGGTGAGTAGGGCCTGGGCTCAGATCAGCCCTGCTGCTCTTAGCACACACAGGGCCCTGTGCTGCCCTGACCTTGGTTTCCCCTTCTACAGGATGGGGAGACCTGGGCCATTTCACACAGGGCACTGTGTGTGGCAGACGCTGGGACCAAGCTCTAGGCCAAGGTGAACTGGTGTGGGGCGAGAGTGCGTTGTGGAAAGGACACCCCTCTCGTGTCCAAGGAGGGGAGAGGAATCAGTGGCTTCTCTGCATCTGCTGCCCCCTGTTCCTCCACCTCTGGGGAGGTTTGCCAGAGCCATAGCCTGAGAGTTTGGGAGTACAGGGAGCCAGACCAGGCAAGCCCCTCCACCGGCTCTGGGGGCAGGTCCCTGGTCTATTTCCCAGGCCAGGATGGGGGTGTGTGAAGGCTGCTGTGGGCAGACCCCATGGATCCCTTGCTCATGCTGCCCTGGCCCCCAGAACCCCCTTCTGTCCTATGTACTCACAGCTCTGGAGCACTAGCTGCCCCACACCAGTGCTGCAGACAGAAGAATCAGTCCTACACCTGCTACACCAGCCAGCCCCCACCATGTCCCAAGGCGGCTCTGGCCAAGGGGGTCCAGCCCTCAGCCCACAGGACCCGAGATGTACCCTCCTCCCTCCCTGCACTTCTTTCCTGCTTTGCCTCCTAAACCACTCCCACCGCACTCCCCACCACCTCCTCACCAGCCTGACATGAGTCTCCTGTCAGGGCCTCCAGGTTGGCTCTTGGACCCTCTCCTCCCACTACAGCCCTCCCGGTGTCCACCCCCACACCACATCCTCTCTCTTCTCTCATAACATCCCAAGCCCATGGCTGGAACCCTTTCTTTGGGGTCCTCAGTCCTGCCTCCGCACCCTGGCCCTTCTCCACGGGTAACCACAGACCCCCTCCCTCCTCTGTAGATCTCCCCACCATCCTCCTGATAAAGGTCACCTCCTCCCCTGGCACCCAGGGTTTGCCTTCCTCTCCCACCTCATTGCCCTCTACCCCAGCCCCAAAAGCCTTTTCATTCTGGTGAGAATGATCTACTTGCTATCTCCAAGCCTCTGCTGGTCCCTCTGCCACGTGCACCTGTCCCATCATCTTCTCCACTGGATCGACTCTCTCTTTTGAAACTTCTGGGCTCAGTTCAGATGTCTCCTCCTCTGAAAAGTCCTCCCACACCTCCCCTAAGTGGGCTTTTGCCTCTGTCCCTCCCACCAGGCTGGGAGAAGCTCGAGGGCAGAGGCCAGGTCGGGTTAACCTGGTGTCTCTGGCTGGGGCCTGACAGGAAACATCAGGCTCACGATCACGCAAAGGATGGGAGGGCGAGGAGCAGGGAGGGGTTGGCAGAGGAAAGGGTCCGAGCGTCTCGGGGCCTCAGCCTGCCTTGCTGAGGCGGAGGAGCAGGTGGGGCTGCCCTGAGTTGGAGCTTCTCGTGGCTCCCGCCCTACTCTGCCCATATTTAGTAACCCATTTTCCACACGGATTAAAATAGTCCCTCCCCAAATGCCAAGGCCTCGAGAACAGGCAGAGGGCAAGGAGAGGCCTATCCCCAGAAATCATGATAAATTCCCTTTTGGCCTCTCTGCAAGGGAGATAACAGGGGCCAGAGTCCTGAACCTGACCCCACCCGGGGACCTCCAGCCCCACCCTGACCCCGCTGCCAAGGAAATCCCCTGGGCTGGCATTCCTGACCCTGTTAAAGCCTCAGTTTCCTCCTCTTTCTTCCTCATGGCTGGAACCTTTTCGTCCAGGACTCCCTTAATGTCATCTCCCCTCAGAAACCCTCCCTGATCATCCTGTCTAAAGTGAATTTCAAGGGTCCCTCACTCTCTCTTCACCCTTTATTTTTCTTTCTTTATGTATACATTTTGTTATTGAGGCATAATTTACACACGGTTAAGTGCACAGGTCTCAAGAGTCCAGTTCAATGAGTTTTGACGACTGCAAACATCCCTTTGACCCACCCCCTTCAATTCAGAGAACATTTTCAGCTCGCCAAAAAGCTCCCTCGTTATGGCTCTTTTTACCATGCAGCTTTTACTTACAACCTGCAATTAGCTTGTTCCTTTGATAACTCCTCACACAAATACACACATATAGATACTGCACTTACAATGTGCCCAGCTCTGTTCAGAGCATTTTATAAAGATTAGGAGGAAGGGATTTAATTATTGCCACTTTTTAGAGGAGAAAATTGAGGCTCAGAGAGGGGAAGTAACTGGCCCCAGATCACACAGCTGTTTCCCCCCCACCAAGTGGACTCCATGCTGCCTCCCTCATCTGACTGTGGGCCCCCTAGGGCCCACCCAGGGCCTGGCACAGAGCACTGGTCCAGATAATATTTATAGAGTTAATGAACAACTCTATAAAGGAAAGAAACCCTCATAAGTCATTAAGAGGACAAAATAAGTCATCAAGAGGACAAAAGAAGATTAAATTGAGGAGGCTTCAGAGAGGCTGAACAAATGGGGGATACGACAGCCTGGACAAACTTGTTCCCCTCTGCCTGGGGTGGCCTGCACCTCACCTACCCTCTCTGTTGAACCAGAGTTTACCTCCTCTTCTAGGGAGCCCATCCTGACTGTTTACAAGGCCATTGCTACAAGTTGGCCTCACTCACGCCAGTACATGACTGACTCCACATTTTCCCTCAAAACAGGTGTCCCCATCTTCCTGGGCATAGGAATGGGTGCAGGGCCGGGAGGCTGGAGGCCCAGGTTCTAACCCTATTCTCAGTGTGACCTTGGGCTGGGTCCCTTTTCTTTTCTCTGGACTTACATTCCCCCACGTTAAACTGCAGAGCTTGGGCCAGATAGGAGTGGGGTGGGGGTGGGGGGCACACAAGGGGAGCCTCTGGACAGGGGGGCTTCGCAAAACAGCTATTGTAGTGCCACTCCCACATTACCCCCCACCAACGGAGCAGCCTCAGGTCTCCATGGACCCTGCATCTACACATCTGAGCCCATTGGGAGCCATCTAGAATGGGGAATAGTGTATCAGTCCTAGTCACAGCTGGGAGAACAGGGAGATGAGGGCCTTTTGCCAACCATACAGAACCCCACTCTTGCCTCAAACCCGCCCTACATCCATCCCCTGGGGTCCGCAGGGGTCCACCAAAGCTAAAGGTCTGTGGTAGCACCTGGGAAGCTCCACATCTCCAGCTTGTGCCCAACGACCCCCCTCCCCAAAACACACACACATGCACATCTGGGAGTTGGGGCGCTGGCTTTCTCCCAAGGGAGGGCCTCCTGGCTGTACTTGAGGTGTGAGCCCCCAATGAAGCTAGATGAGTACTGAATTTGAAATGACATTTCCTGGAACAGAAGTCCCTGCTCTGTCTTCAGACTTTGATGCAGTGGTGTTCACCGTTCCCTTCTCCTCCTCCCTCTCCTTGCCCAATGCTCACACTTGCCCCCAGAGTTGGCAGCGGAATGGCCAAGGCCCCTGCCAACTCCACCAGCCAGGGAGCCCCAGCAAAGGGTGGAGGGGCCCACACCCTTCACAGACACCTCCAAAACCACCAGGTATAATGGGGGCCTCAGACCAGGCCAGACCCCTTCACCACCTCCACTCTGGGCACCTTCCCACCCGAAGACAGCATTTACACGTGGGTGAAGGAATTCTCAAGTTCCAGAGCTAGGAAAACAACAGCAGCAGCTGCCTGTTTGGAAAATAATTTGCAGCTTACAAAACACTCTCCTCTCCCTTATCTGATGGGAATACTCAGCACCACCCTGTGAGGCAAGCAGGGTAGGAATCCTTAACCCCAATTTACAGATGAGGAAACAGAGGATCAAGAGGATGAAGTCATCATCCTGGGGCCCCTGGACTGAAGCATGGCAGGGCTGGAAGGGGGAGTGAATGGGGCTCTGGAGAGAGCTTCCAGATAACCCCTCCCTGTGGGGAGAATAGAGGAGGGGATAGCCCCAAGTCGGACAGGCACTGGCAAAAACCACAACTTGCACAAGACTTGGGAAACTTGTTCTGAAATAAATGTGTGCATGAGTGTGTGCATGTATAGGGGTTCGGGGGGCTGGTGTGTAAGGGACTATTTGTGTGGGGGTTGTGCATGGACTCATGGGTGCCCACATATAGGAGTGTGGGGAGTGGGTGTGTAGGCACATGGGGATGTGTGTGTGTTTGTCTTTAGCCTCTGTGATGTTCACTTTGAACTCCTAGAGAGTGGGACCCATCCACCTGTCTATTCATTCATCTATTATTTTCCATTTCTCCAAAGTGTCTAGCAGCAAACTGATCACAGAGACATGCCCAAATAAGACCGGGAGCCTTGCTGCCACAACTCAACCTGTGACAGCCGTGCCCAAGCATGTCACCAAGCCCAGACCCCTCTGCTCAGACCTCCTCCTCCACTGAGGTCCCATCTCTGCTGCAGGACCCAGCACCTCTTGTCGCCCAGAGCTGGAAAAGCACTCTGTCTACATTCCTAGAGCATCAAACAGAGCTGGGGTGTGTACAGAGACTCTGTAAAGACACAACCTTGGGAACTAGCCCTCACCATCCTTCTCTATCCACCTCCCAGCCCAGGAAGGGCCACCTGCCTGCCCCAGACCTGCATGCCCACCCACTTGTGCAGTGTTCACATCCGCTCACCCTAGGGCTGGACTCTTGTCAAATAAAAGTGTTCACAGGATCCCCATCTGTTACACACATACAGGAAGTGCAGAGGCTACCAGCCTTGGCAAGCAGCCTCTTCCACCCCCGGCCAATTAACCTATAGCCCGGGCCAAGCTGCTCTGTGGGCTCCGCCGGAACACCCACTCCTTCTGGGGGAAGAGATTTGGCTTGCAATCTCTCCCATCAGTGAGGAAGCAGCAAATTAAGAAGCAGAAACTCTGGATTTCATGACAATGCACAACCCGAGAGACATCAGCCCTACATCGAAGAGAGCCTCCTGGGGGCCAGGGATCCAGTCCCTCCTCCTGCCCCTCTGGGGCACCCATTATTTCTACGTGCTATGCTTTTGACAGCAGCATTCCAGGCATTTTATAATTCTAAAGCATGATAAAACCAAATAAAAAAATATCAGCTCTTCTTTAGAATGAAGAGAAAAAAGTACCAGAAACCCATGTGAGCTCATAAATGAGGACAAATTTCAATTCTGAGCTTCCTGGAAGTATTGGCAAAGAAGGAAACAGGTGGACTCTGCTGCTTTTATCACCCCATGGAGAGCACAGGCATTCATTGAACCTTTTCCAAGACCAAATACTAAAAAGATTTTAGTATCAGATCTTACGTGAGGGAAATGTGTAAGATTCTGGCCACACCATCAATAGGTGCAAAAGATATAGAAAGATGCAAATGAGCTTATCTGATACGGATTCCCTAATCAAGGCTGAGGCCAGTGTGTGGCACTGTGCCTGGCTCACCTACCCAGAATGCTGAGGTGACTTCACAATGCCCTTTGTTTTCTTGGGATTTGTAGCTTTGCTCTGTGCCAGAAGACAGAGGTGAGAGGGCCTGGCATGTCCTTCCCACATCTTCTGCCTAACCTCAGGGGTCTCGACCTGCTTCAGGCAAGGGCAGGCCTGAATGCTGAAGAGCTGCGTTTCCGAGCTGTTGATTAAACTGCAATGAACATGCTCAATGCCAGACTCACAGGCAGCTGAGATGAACAGAATGTTATAAGAAAATTTAGTTTTCAACTCATATCTTTTTTTCATGGTGGAGATGCCCATATTCAACACAGAGGGAGGTTATGGGTAGGAAAAGCACATTGAACCTACCACACACCCTCCTTGACAGTAGTTTCAACTCAGCCATCTCTAAGAGCCCTTTCTGCTCCCAGTTCTGTGATATCTGTGGTTGTCTTCCCAAGGGGACAAATCTCTAATTTTATAAAAGGAGCCAATGGGACAGCAGGATTCATCCTACAGCCAGTTGTTTAGAGTACCTCTGCCTTGGGCTGTTAGCGCCTGGGAGGGTTAATGCACTTCACGGTGGCCCCTGGCTGGCCAGTGGGACCCTCACCAGCTGCTCTGCCCACTCAATATGGGGGCCACAGCCTCGGCCCCTGCTCTGCCAGCAAATGTCAGGGATGGGGCAGAGTGGACTGACCCCAAATTCAGGAGTCAGAAGCAGGCATTTCTTTCTCAAGGCCTCAGCATCCTTCCTTATAAAGCTGGAGATCCCCCACTTTGCCCTCCCTCTCCCCCAAGGGTACAAGTGCTATTTGGAAAGCTTCCAGTCTAACTTCTTAGCCACAGGTTCAAATTAGAGCCACAGACATGTGTCATTATTCTCTCACACACTCATTTTCCCAGCTTTCATAGCTCATTAAAGGAGCTAATGGAACCAATTTTGCAGCTATGGATTAGTTGGCCTCATGCCAGTTCAGACCTCATTTCATTAAGTTCTGACCACGTCCTGTCCTCCATCTCACCCTGTCCGTTTACTTCTCCTCCTCGGAGGCTCAATTCCAGGGAGACTGACTCACATGATGCCACTGACCCCAAATGCCCAGACCCCACCAGATATCCAGGGAATGATCAAAAGTCAGGTCAGTGTTAGTGTCCTCTTCATAATGACAACTCCCTGGGGCATGGCCAGCACTGGGCTGCCCACAGAGCTCAGTTGCAGATGCCACCTTGTACAGTGCTCGCCACATCTGGAGAAGAACTAGAACCATACCCTTTACCTGTGGGGAAACTGCAGCTCCAAGGGGCTAAGTGACTTGCCCAACATCATACAGCTGGGTAGTGAGAACCAAGATGTAAATTCAGACGTGTCTGCTCTTAGGCAGTGGGGACCACGCAGACAGCTGCTGTGCCCCTTTTCCAAGCATCACGGGGCTTGGGGTGAACAATCAGCCCCCAAAACCTGTCCTAGGGAAACAAACCAGGAAGACCCACCCTTCTCCTTCCCAGAGCTTGTCCCTCCATCCCTGGGTCTGAGCCAGGCTCTGCTACTCGGGCACTGTTACAAAGATGGCAGATATTCACAGAGTCCCTGCCATGTGCCAAGCATGTTATGCCCATCTGCTCTTGCCTTTCAACAACTACATTTTTAACCACCATCTTCAGCTGAGGAGAATGAGATTCAGGGAGGTTTTGTGACTTCCCAAGGTCACCTGGCTTGCACTCAGCCACCTCCAAGTCAGGGAGTCCTTTGAGAGCCAGGATCCAAATCTCATCCCCAGGGAGGCCTATCCATTTGACAGCCCCTTCCTGACTCCTACAAACATTTACTGATCCTGCCTGGGGGCCAGGCCTAGAGCTGGGGTTGGGAATGCTGCCATAGGAGTTCTGCCTCTACAGGTGAGTCAGTCGGATGCTGGATGAAAACATAGGCCTGGAGAACTGGTCTCTTCTCTCCCCTTCTCCTCTCTTTCCAAGCCAAAACCTGGCAGAGCAGGTGAGACAGGGAAGGGCAGTCCCTCCCAAGGGAACTCAGGAGTAAGGAGGGTCCCAAATAGCATCCCCTCCAGGCCAAGACCAGGGAATCTGACAGGGAGAGCTGACTGGCTGGGAGCCTCCCTGACCACCTTCCACCAGAGTCCTGGCAGGAGAGGGGGCAGCTGAGGCTCCACGCCCTATGTCTCTCCATGAAACTCTGCCAACAGGAAAGCCATCACACATTTTTGGAATTGTCAAGTCTTAGGAAAACAAGATGCTCTAGCTTGCTAAATTTTAATGGCCTCAGTTTATCTACTTCCAACAAACTGCCACTGACAACCTGGAAACAAAGGCGTAATCTCAAGTCTGGGGGTTGGGGATTTCCAGGAAAGAGGGGACTGAGCTAGACTCCAAGGCAGGGAGTGGGGGAGATAGTGGGGCCATGAGTGCTAGGTGGGGTGGGCCCAAGTGGTCCCAGTGCCCCAGGCCAGGGACAAAGCACTGTGCAGGACCAGCTGTGGACACAGGGCTTGGGGTCAGATAGACCAGGATGCAGAGGCTAGCTCTGTGCTCTGCTCACCTGCTCACCCATGGTCTTGGGCAGGCCATTCAACATACCTGAGCCTCACTGACCCAATATGGAAAAAGTAGACAGTGTCAGCTCTTATGTCCCTGCATGGTCATGAGGATGAAATGAAAACATACACCCAGAGCTCATGGTATCATAGTGCCTGGCATGTATGGAGCTCTCAGCAAGGGAGCTGGGCATCACGGATAGAAATGGGCCTCGAGGTTTGTTTGAGGCCCCCTAGCCCCAGGATTCCACTGGGTCTTGCCCTGAGATGGTCTTCCACTCTTCCCCTCCTTGTCCTCCAGAACTGAGGAAAATCCAGGCCTAGCCTTTGGGACCTGGGGGCAGATCACCTCCAACCCAGATGGTCACAGGGAATGGTCTCAAACTGGGGCCAGGCCAGGCTTCTCAAAAGTGGACTGAAAATCAAGGGCCTATAGATCCAGCTCTGCTGTGAAAGGCTCACTGAGGAGGAGGCAGAATCTCCAGGGTGGGGAGAGGGTGGCCTAGGAATAGCAGATCTCAGTGGGGTGGGTGGGGAAACTTGGGGAGGGAGAGAAAGCAAGGCTGAGAACTGGGGACCTAAACCAGACAATTAACCCAACCCTCAACTTTGAGGGACTGGAAGAGAGGATGCATCCCACTTTCTGGGGCAGCTCCCCCACTCCCCAGGAGACAGATACCTTTGTGCCACTTACACTCCAGTCATCCTTTTGAGCAGTGTCCCCTTCTGCAAAGTGTGTGACCCTGGGCAGGTTGTTTAACCTCCCTGAGCCCCCGCTCTCCATCTGGGAAATGGGCACACACTCTTCTCACATGTGGCAGCAGAGAGGGGAGGGAGTGTAGGTAAGCCTGGGCCCCTCAGCACCTGTTTTACAGGTGGGGAAAGATGCCCAGAAAGAACTATGGCCTCCTCCTCTCCCCTCCCCTCCCAGGTTACATCAGAACCCCTTCCCTCAGATGCCAGATCCCTGCCTTCTGCCCCATCTACCCACAGACTTCCTACAGGGGTCTGGGGTAAGGCCACACAGGCCCCTCATGAGCCCCCTGAACTCATACTCACAGGGTCCAGGTTCTATTTCCTCCCCTACTTTCTCAGAGGAAAAACATGAATTTTTGTGTCAAAATCAGCTACATAATTTGTGAAACATTACCCTGGTTCTATTTTTTCTCCAACAGTGTAAAAATAGGACATTTCCATCATAAGACTGGAAAATTTTAGGAAACACAAGTGTTTTGTTCTAATCTCAAAGATAACGTCCCTTCAACAGTCCCTCTCATGGAGAGACCCCACCTTAGCCGTGGCGTCTGTGCCCCCACCCTACTTGGCACTTGTGCCACAGCGGATCATGCATAGCTGGCTCGGGGCTGCAGGGGCAGTGGCCACCTTCCCTGAGCAGGGGGTGACGCGGGCAGCTGAGGCCAGCTCTAGAGGGATGGAGCCCAGAACCCTCTAGCTCTCAGAGGAATGGCCGAGATGGGCTCCCTCCCACTGTAGGAGACATCACCCAGAGAAGACGACAAAGGACTAAGAAGTGGGGCTTTAGGGGGATGGGCAGGACCACCCCCCAGAGGTATGCTGGGAAACCCTAGGGAACCTTCCACGCCCCACCCCCACGCCCTCAGACTGCCCCGGCTGAGGCCAGCATTGTGCCTGCTCAGCATCTCTCCACTTTCCTTGGCTTCGTCCGTGTCCCTGCAGCTCCCCGCACAGGCCTGGCCGAGCAGAGGCAGCTACCACTCAGTCAGGCCCCTGCCAGGGTGGCTGGGCACGAGCAGTCCAGGCTTCCAATCTCCCTTGGCCCCTGGCCCCTCTCTCCCTCCTGCTCCTGTCCAATGGGAGCAATGGGGTTCTGAGGCCCTGATACCCAGCTGGCTCCTGAGAGACTTCCTAGTTTCTGATCACATCACAGAGCCAGGACCACAAGGAAGAGTCTAGGGGAAGAGAGGACCCACCCTCGAGGGGAATTGGGCAGTGCTCCTGACAGGGCTGAGGGACATCCCTGCATGGGAATGGGCCACAGTGACTCATCCCTACTCTCTCAGGCCTTCCTAGGGTGAAGATACACCCTGGTACCAGCTCAGGCTGACTCAAGGATTTAACTGGACCATGGAGTAGGGTGGGGAGGGGTCCTCAAACCTGAGCCATAACCCCAGAGCTCCTGTCCCTGGCAGAACACAGACTCTACTGGTGACATCACATGGCTGACTGTTTCCCTGGCAACAACACTCACTGGCTGGCCTGGAGAGGCATCTTGGGGCACCCTCTGGCCAGTCTCCAGGCTGCCCATCTACTTGGAAGAGCAACCTCCCACCTGCCTGCTTCTCTGGCACTGTCTATGGTCACTGTCCTCTAAATGGGTCTTCACAGCCAGAAGGGAGGCCCTTGTCAAGCGGAGCTCCAGCCCCTTATTTTACAAATGGCAGACTGCAGCCCAGCAGAAGGGCCCAGGCCTGGATCCTGGCTGAGCCTGCCATGCAGGGAGGGGTGGCTGAGAGCCAGGGTTTGGCTGCCACACAGGCTGTTCCAGCCCAGCCTGGGCATGTCCCCTCCATGTGACCCTGAGTGAGCACTTTGCCTTTCTGAGCCGCAGTCTCTGCATCCATGACATGGGGCTGGTAACACTCCATTCTTAGAGTCTGCTTGTCTGTGCTTAGCATGTAGGAAGCCCCCAGCAAGTGGATACGGCTGCTCCTATCCCTCCCCTCTCCCCACCTGCTGGAGAGCACAGAGAGTACCTGCTGGTTCCTCTGCCTCATTCTGAGAAGGGGGGTTTCTACAGAGCAAGCTATGAGACTGTCATGGAGGCTATGAATGGGGGTGATGGATATAGTGGAACACGGCCTGGACTCCTCGCACCCCTGAAAATAGTCTCTGTGCTTCACTGGGGTGAGGGGAGTCAGGTGCAGAGTGCAGGGGGAAGGTAGAGAATCAACGATTCCTGCTCTAAGCGAAACCCCCACTATTCCTACACAGCCCCACAGCTTGGATTTTAATCCCAATTACACATGGCATAATCCACTTTGTTCCAAAAGGGTGGAAAGGTGAGGAAGGGCCCAAGGCCTAGAGCTCCCTTCACCTCATTCTTTCTTGCCCTGCCAGGGGTTTGGGCTTGGAAGGGGGGGGCCTGGCAGCCAAGCCCACTTTGAAATCTATCCTGGTCCCACCTGGGCCAGCAGCCTGTGTGGAGGCAGCTACATTGGCTCTGAGAAGCCAGGGAATAATGCTGGCTGCAAATTGTTCCCAATCCTGGCCCCTGGGCAGGGGATGGTGGTGTTGGCTGTGGGCATCACACAGGGCCCAACCTACTGCTCAACCTCCCACCAGCCCAAGTGGCCAACAGCATGCCACAGAAAAATGCTCCTGGGCCACCCCACACGAGAGCCCCACCCTCTGAGAGGGGCTGCTGGCCTGTGCCCTCATAGCATCAACGACAGGGGTAGTTATGGCCACCAAGCTGAATTCTGCTCCCCGCCACTAGTTCAAGCCCCACACCCAGGGTTCAACTGCACCACAAAGATGATGGTTTGCAAAGGATACCAAAACTGCCTGTTGAACAAGGTCACTTGGGGAGAAAGTAGCAGAAAGAAACTCAAGTTCAGAGCCCTGCTCCTCCCTTAACCCCAGGCAGCCTCTCACGTGGGACCATAACACGGTCTCCAAAAGATTGGAGCAAAGGCAGCAGAACCAATGCTCTCCTGGGAAAATACTGGAGCCATGGGAGCCATGATTCTGCCAACCTGAAGCAGCAGAGCCACCTATGCAGGAAGTGCTTGGTGCATGCTCTTACGGGGCCAGGAGTGCTCAAACACCCACCCACCCCTCTCCTGGGCTGACCATTGTCCTCAGCTCTTGACTGGTGGCCATCACCCTTGGACACTCCACAGCCAGCTGCCAGGAACCCAACTGCTGCTCCTACCTAGGGGTAGGAGTATAAGCCCATGTCCCAAGAAGGCCCTGGGAGAGGAAGATGGGGATCCAAATAGGAAAACCGCTTTCCCAAATGCAAACCCCAGCAGAGACAGAACAGAGACCTTTGTTGTCATGGAGACAAGGATCTTCCCATGCAGCCTCAACAACAGCCCCTGCAACCCAGGAGCCCTGCAGCTTCCTGGCACCAGTGATCCACCAGGGTCCTAGTGATGTTAGGACAGAAAGCACTGGGAGGAGAGACAATTTCTGCTCCACACATTAAGGGAGGGCACCAGATACAGATATAGAGGCCTCTGGTGGGGGGAGGGTTGAGATCTGAGCCAGGGGCAAATAGGGAGAGTCACCCCTCTCCCACCCTTTTTCTCATCCTGAGCCCTATGCAAAAATCTCCTCAACAAAGCCCTCGAGTCCTTCCATGGCCCCCAGGACACACCACAGCTGAGTGGTCCAAACCAGCCACGTTGTTACAAATACTCTGTGCCCTCCTCTGTCAACTGCATCCTTCTCAGACTAGAGGCCTGGATTAAAGCTGGCAACCTATTCCAGGAAGACTCCTGGGGCTGGCCCAGCCCAGACAGTTTCCTGTCACCCACCCACCAGCCTCACTTCCTGCTTGTGGTGCTCTGGGCTCTGCTGGGCCAGCTTGCCCAGGACTCACATAGCCTGGAATGAGCCATGTGACCTTGCTGAGGTGGTCCAGCAGCCGCCATTGTCCTCATGTGCTGGCCTCATGGGAATGCTACCTGTCCACTCCACACAGTGAGCAAGACTGGGCAGAAGGGGGCAAACGCCACCAGCAGCATCATTCAGGGCTCAGCTAAGGCCGCTGGGGCTCCCAGATACTCTGATCCATGGAGGACAATGCCAGCATCCTTCCAAGGACCAAGTCTCCCATGTGCACATGGACTTGCAGGAGCCATGGAGTGACTCAGATGCCCAGGCTCCCAGCCCAGCCCTGCCACTCTCCAGCAGTGCACCTTGGGCAAGTGGTTCAGGTCTCTGAACCTCAGTGTCCTCATGCATAAAACAGGAAGGTCAGAAGTTAGTAAGACAACATGTATCATATGTTGGGCACAGGGCCTGTTAAAAAATACTGGAAAACTGTTAGCCATTTATGAGAGTATTAGAATCCACAGCACCAAGGCCTGGATCCTAGAGAACTGGCTTCTGATCCTGGATGGGGTGGGGAAAAGATCCCAGAAGCCCCAATGGAGGGGATCCTGACAATAGGCTCAGAGTGTAGTTTTTAAAGCCATGAGCAAAGCCAGCTAGGGATGTGGCATGAAGCATCTCAAAATAATCAACCCCTGCCTAAAATTCCACCACTAGAGATGCATTTCTTAGGGTTGAATGCCCTCCCTAGGTTCCTTGTTTAAAAAGCAGATTATACCCTGCAGTTCAGAAGACTCAGTATGGTGTCACACGACCTCCTCAGCTTCTTTCCTGCCAGGCGAGGGGCCACCTGGGAAGAATCCCAAGTGCGCTGAAACCACTTCCGGGGACTCTGTTGTACAAGGCCACCAGCCCTTCCACGTGGTTTCTGATTTGTTGACTAGGTGACAAGTGGCCCCAAAGAGGCTGACCTGACCAGTCTGGAGTTGGTAGATGAAGGGGCGGCGGCTGCCAAATGAGCAAGCGCCTGGCTGGCCTGACTGCCCCACCCAGCCTCAAATCCAGTTCAGCAGCACCAGCCCATGTTACAATGGGCACCCTACCCCCCAGGCAGGGTGAGGCATCCAGGATTCCGGGCACTGGGTCCACTGACCTCCAGTATCTGCATCTGGCTCACATTTTCCTTCCACTTGGCATTTTGATTGGAGAGAGCCCCTCTGCCCACTTCTCAGAGGTGGGGCCAAAATAGCAGGTAGGGGGCAGAAATGGCCTCACCAATGGGCATTTCCTTGAGGCCTATGGGTTCTCTTTAGGGGATATGTTGAACTCATTTGTGAATTCATAGGCCACAGTACAGGAGAAACAGAGAGCATTTGTGGCTTCTCTATGAGAAGCAATCAAAAACCCCTCTCCTATAGAGAAAGAGAAATCCAGAAGAAGTCCAGCTACCAGTGCTGCTTCCAAAGCTTGGAGAGGCCAAAGCATGACTATTTCAATAAGCATTGATGAGTCCCTACTGTATACCAGGTGTACATAAGGTGAACCTTGCTCAGGTTTTGGTGACACGGGTTCAGGTAAGCACCTTCTATGGCTCAAAAGGATCCAGGTGCTTCAAGGGAGCCAAAGCTAGGGGCTCCAGACAGCTTCCTGGAAAGGCGAGCATTGGGGCTGAGCCTTGACAGGCAGAAAGGGATTTTCTGGTGCAGGAGAAGAAAAGATGCACCCATGGTAGGAGAGGAAGGTGGGCTACATTGCAGAGGCCTTGAATGCCATACTTAAAATGTGTAGTCAAGTCCTCAAGTCACTGTGTGACCTCGGGCAAGGTCTCCTCTTGATTTCCAGAGCTTAGTTTCCTGTCTGTTGGAATAAATGTGCACTCTTCTGTGTTGAGCTGTTGGTCATCACTGAGATCCCCTACATGGAGCACACAGAGCAGAGTGTGGCTCACAGCAGGCACCTGAGCCAGCACTGTGTCACTGAGTGGAAAGGAAATGTCCCAGGAAAGACAGTCCAGCAGCCCTCCTTCACCCCCTCGATCCTGGGCCCAGGAGGAAGACACTGTCTTCAGGGACTTGACCCAGACGACTCTGCAGGGGTCTCCTGGGCATGTGGATTCACCACCCACTGCTCCACTCTCCTTGGTAGAAAAGGGAACAGGAGGTCACTGGGGGCCCATGGAGGCCTCCAACATGCTCCAGAGGGCAGAGGGGAAAGGCCCGTGAGACAGGGGCAGGAGGGAAGAACCCACCTCTTCTCCCATGTGCAGACCCCATTTGTCTCCTCAAGACCTCTTGTTGCTTTTATTTAGAACTTAGCGCCATGGTCATTTCTGCATGCCAGGAAGCTGAAGACCACAAATGGCTGGGCAGGAAGTCAGGAGGAACAGAGATTCTGGCCACTCTCCCCCAGTCAAGCCATGCGACTTCTGACCCCTCACTTGGGGTCCCAATTGCTACATAAGTGATAAGTTTTTAAGATTTGAGGGGCTGGGTCTTGGGTATGGTGGGAAGACTTACGGGCAATAGAGAGGGGTAAAGCTGTCCCCAGCTAGGGCTGAAGCTGAGGGGTACCATTTAACAAGAGAGGCCTGGGGGGGAGGGGGCTCAAGCAAGAGGACAGGAGGAGACAGTCCCCTGTCCCCCAAAATGTTCTCTCCTGTGGTGGACAGTCCCAATACTACTCAGCACTTCGGTTCCTGTTGACAGGACAGCAGAGAGTGCTTGGGGTAGAATGGAGAGTGGAATGACTGCAAGTGTGATGGAAGCTGGCCTTGGGAGGGAGCAGCTGAGCGTGAACGAGGCCAGGGTAGACCAAGTGGGTGGTCAGAGGCTGAAGGAAAGGGGAAGAGGCCCAGCTCCCCAGGAGGGAGGGGTCTGCTCCTCCAAGGCCCACACAAATAGCAAAGCTACAGGGGCGGCAACCACAGCTCTTCCTGTTTTATGAGTGCGTGCTGTGCTCCAGGCTTGGTGCTAAGCACTATCTGCCATCTCATGCAACGGGGGGTGGACCACCAGGAAGGGCAGAGATAGCCTGAACAAGTCTAGCTCATCCTGGACTAGAGCCTGGGCACGCTATAAGATGAGACAAGCCAGCCTGCAGACCTGGTGGGTAGCTCCAGAGAGGTAGAAGGACATCAAACAGTGCTATGGCCTCTACCAGGCTGAACTAGCACAGCATAGGAGAGCACTAGGCAGAAGAGGAGGGAAGGCTGGGACTCATCCGTGAACTGGCTGAGCTCCTTGGGCCCAGCCCTGCTCATGTGCCAAGGTCCCCAGGTCTTGACCAGGGAGCACTTGGGAAGCATTAGATGAGGGGCAGAGGATATGAAGAGAGGAGAAGCCACCTCCCTCCTTGTGGCTATAGCCACTTGTGGTATAGATACAATGACTGTGCCCAGCTGGCTCTTGATGAGGCCCAGAGTCTCCCAGCAGCCCAAGGGGCTGCCTTGGGAAGTGGTAAGGACCTGGCCTAGCTTGGTGCGGGCATTCAGGCTTGGTCACTTGGGTGGTGGAAACCAAGAACAGGAAGGTGCTGGAGGGGAGACCACATGTAATCCATACCCCCTTTGAGAAGGCCTATTTGGAGCCAAGTCCCAAAGCTTCCAAGCCAGTAGCCTGAGTCATATTCACCACTAAAGCCTAAAAGGGGGACAGAGGAGAACCTGCTCTGGGCCTACCCCAGTTCCCACTCTAGAACAGGGAGAACACTGAGGCCCTAGATTTGAAGGGAGGTGCTTTGGAAGTTGCTATAGTCAGAAAACAGAAGTTTCCCCAAGTCACTCAGGGGAAGTCACAGAGACAGACAGACATAGTGCCTGTAGGGAACGGGCTAGGCCCAGCCGACACTTCCAGCTGGTGCTGCCTGGGTTCACAAAACTTTGGCCTCCTATCCCATGCCCGTCTTGTTCATGACATCTGGAGCTCAGAGCTCAGCCCTGGCTCACAGGCCCAAACCCTTGGTGTTGAAAAATGGTTCTCGGACTTCAGTCAGCCACTCGCCTATCCAGATTGCCTCCGGCCCCAGCACAGGCAAAGGGGCTAGGATGGAGCCCAGGAACAGGGTGGGGACTCCCACCCCCCATCTTCATCCCCTTCAGAAGAACCACTTTCTCCCTGAAGGACCCAGAGAATCCCCTGCCCAGGACTCTGAAAAGCCCACCTCCTCTGCCTCCCCTGCTGGGGTAACAGGCAAAGAAGCTATGCCTGGGTCAGGGCCCAGCCCTGAGCCCCCCGGGTCCATCCTCATGATTCCCTCCAAGGCCACCCTAGGGAGGCAAGCTTCTCTATCAGCCCTAGTGCCCCTGAGAAAGACACAAGGAACAGGGGCCAGCTTCCCTGCTCAGACACTTGCAGACCATTTGCCCTAAAAAAGTCCCATAGCCTTGCCAGGCCCTGCACCAAGTACTCTGCAAGCATCATCTCATTTCAAGTTCACATCACCCCTTATCTTTTCCCCTGAAGACAAGCGGAAATCTGGCTTCAAGAGCCCAGGACTTTGCCCAAGAGTTTGCAAATGTAGGGCAGAGATTAGAGCCACATCTGAGACTCTGCTCTCAGGCTTATAATCACGACTTCTATAAAATGGGAAGACATTTTGCCTGTACTTCTAATCTCCAGGAGCCACTCTCCCTTCCATGCTCCACCATCCAAGTGGCCTGCAGCACAGGGATTCTGGGTATTGGCTGGGGTCCTGGGTCCAGAACTGTGTGATTAAAGATA
This sequence comes from Choloepus didactylus, assembly GCF_015220235.1. Classification (NCBI taxonomy): domain Eukaryota; kingdom Metazoa; phylum Chordata; class Mammalia; order Pilosa; family Megalonychidae; genus Choloepus; species Choloepus didactylus. Next base: position 203,495,285 of record NC_051307.1, on the reverse strand, counting down.
GAACCATGTGGCTAGATCAGCCGTTCCCAGATTCCCGATTCCACCTTTATCAAGCGAAACCTGGGCCAGGCCTCCAGGGAACCTGTGGTATGGTGTGGCTTGATGGCTGCCCCACTCTTTGTCCAGAACCAGGGTGGGTAAGGCTGGGAGCGGGGCCTGCCTCTTTCAAAACAGGTGTGTGACTCAGCAGGAGCCCATCAGCCGCCTCGCTCACAGGTGCAATGGGCTACCACTCCAGGGTCGTCTTGCCTACCTGTCAGCCCCGGGTAGTTCCCACTGCTGCAGTCCAGAACAGACCAGGGGCCACAGTCTGAACAAGGGCTCAGCCTCAGGCAGAGGGAAACTTGGATCCATCCTAGTTGTTGGAGCTTCTCACAGAAGGGGCAGTCAGTCTTAGTGAGGGCCTCCCCTAAGGCCTGAACACACATAGGCCCAGCCAGAGTCCCAGAGCCAGGAGGAACTCCTTCCCTGCTTCCGGGTGCAGCAGATCTGCCGGCACTGACTCCACCCCTTGCTCACTGGGGCACGCTGAGCTTAGCTATAGTAAGCCTTGGTTTCCCCATCTGTAAAGCAGGAAGGACCACCAGCCTGACCTCACAGAGGAGTATTAGGGTGAAATGTGATACTGAGCATAGAAGACTGAGTAGCATCTCTGGCCATAACTTATGCCCAGAGGCCTCTGCTGTTGGGACCTCCGGGTCACCTCGGGCTGTGTTGAGGGGTCACTGACCTTCAAGGCACACTTCTGCCCAGTGCACCGATGGAAGCACTCGAGCACCTTGCCATTCACACCCAGGCCCAGCACCTGCTTGGACAACCGGTAGTCATCAGTTACAGCGTACTTCTTCGGCTCCCGCCGCACCCCGAGGGCCAGAGCACCGCCCAAGCTGGGCCCGCTGGGTGCACCGGGCCGGGGCGCCGGCCCCCCCGGGTCCGCAGCTGTCTCGCCATCCATGGCCCCCACGGGGCGCTCAGAGGAGGCCCCAGCCTGGCGCGTCAAGAGGCACCTGGGGGAGAGGGGAAGAGTGAGTCCTGCCAGACTCCTCCAACACGGTCCAGCTCTGGAGCGTCTGTGCGGGCTGGGCTGTGGGCCGGGGACAGGACGGGACTAGCGGGCGAACCGCCTGGGAGAACCGCCGCGCGGCAAGGGGAGGTGGTCGCGCAGCCGGGCACAAACGAGTCCCGTCCCGGCACGTGTCAGGACGGAAAGGGGTCGGGCGCGGAGCGGCCGCGAGGTTCCTGAGGTGGGCCGCCGAGGGGGGCCCAGTGAGGGTGTACCTGGCGGCGGTGCACCTGGCGGCGGCTCTGGCGAGGGGCAGGGGCGGCGGTCGCGGGAGCCGACGGCTGCTGGGCGCCCTGGGCCGAGAGTCGCGCCGCCGGCGGCCCACGTGACCGCACCCCCACCCCCATCCCCGCCCGGGCGCGTCATTCGACTTGGGTCCCCGCTCGGTCAGCCTTAAAGGGCCAGGCGCGCCCCGGCAGGGTAGGGGGCGGTCCGCCGCCCCAGAGCGGGGGCAGAAGTAGGGGTGGGGTGGGGTCGCCCGGACTCTGGCTTCTTGAAGGAGAGGAAACATCCCGCGCTCCGGGAACCACCACGGGAGACCCCAGCGCGGGCCCAACCCCGTCCCGTCTTGGTCGTGCGAGAACCGGATTTTACAGGCGACCTAGGAAGTGGCTGCCCTGGACTTACTACTCTTGGAGCCTCAGGAATCCACCTGAGTCGGGTTATTTGCTCTGCAGGCTGCCAGGCGGCCCTCCGGGATGGCTTGTAAGGCCGGAAGCTTCCGACTTCCTTAGTCGTGGCCAACCGCCCGAGTATCCAACTTTTAGATTTTGCCAACATCCTGGGTGAAGTGTTTTCCTTTGATTTGCGACTTCCTAGTCTCTGATGTCTCTGGGCTTCTCTCTTCCCCTTCTGTGCATCTCCTGCTCAGGTCCTTGGCTCATTTTTCCCTTGGGGTGTCCTGTCTTTTTCGTTTTGATTGGCAGGATGGCTCCCCTACCCACTCCGGTCTGTTGACTGTCTATAGCGTTCTAGGACCAGAAATCCTAATTTCCATTTGGTCAGATCCATCAACTTTTCATCTTATAGTTTGGGACTTTCAGAGGTAGTGTTTAAAAAGTCTTCCCCTCCCACTAGTGCCACAAATATTCTCTCTTAACTTTATGGTTTCACTCCTGTATTTAGGTCTCTATTTCATTCTGAACCCACCCTAGACTAGGGTAAGCTCTTAAGTATTTAAGCCAACACAGGCTTCTAAACAAACCCTATTTTACACATGAGGAAACTGAGGCCCCCAGAGAGGAAACAATTTGTCTAGAGCCACAGTGTCGGGGACTGTCCCCTGGGGTATATCTGCATTGCTCCTGTGATCTTACACACACACACATTGAGAGAGAAAGAGAGAGAGAGAGAGAGAGAGAGAGGGAGAGTGTGTTGAGGGGCCGGAGGTAGCTGGCTTGCTACTTTCAAGTTGCAGCTCCCAATAGGATCCCTATGTGGGTCTCTGCTGCCATCTAGAGGCCACTGGTAGGACTGCAGCTTTCTTGGCCTCGGTTACACCAAAAAGCATTTAGGGCCCAACAGCCCCAGCACGAACACACATATGCTGCAGAAGCTCCCAGAAAGTGGTAACTTGTGCCCTTGTCCACACAAAGCTGCTCCTCCAGTGCTTGATGATTGTTCTGTGAGTAAACGAGTGGAGTGAGTGAGTGGGTGAGTGCTACAACTGTTGATGGGTGCCCGCTCTGTGCAGGCCTTGTGGAGGTGTGGGGGCTCTGACCCTGTCTGCTCCAGGCCACCTTCAGGCTAGTGGGGTGCAGTGGGCAGCCTCAAGGGTACCCTCAGCTGACCAGACTCTGGGTAGATGCTCTGCCCTGGCACCCCATGACCTTCTCACCATAACCAGAGGAGGGAGGGCTATACCTGTGGTGGTTTGGAGCGATGTGCCCCAGGAAAAGATGTCCTTAAATTTAATTCATTCCTGTGGGTGTGAACCCATTGTAACCAGGACCTTTTGATGAGGCCACTTCAGTTAAGGTGTGGCCCACCTCAACCAGGTTGGGTCTTAGTACTGTTACTGGAGTACTTTGTAAGAGAATGAAATTCAGACACAGAGAAAAGCCACAGGGAAGAAACAGCTGAATATCAACGGGAAGAGAATGGAGAGACTAGGAGACACTGCCATGTGCCTTACCAGCTAAGGACCAAGGATTGCCAGCAGCCAACTATAGAACACCACAGTTTTCTGGAAGGAAGCGTCACCTTGATGACCCTTGATTTGTACTTTTTCCCAGCCTCAAACCATGAGCAAATAAATTCCCATAGTTTAACCAGATCCATTTCGTGGTATTTGCTCAAGCAGCCTAGGAAAGTAAAACAGATTTTTGTACAGGAGAGTGGGGTGCTGCTACTACAAATACCAAAAATGTGGAAATGGCTTTGGAATTGGATAATGGATAGAGGCTGAAAGAACTGTGAGGTGCTTGATAGAAAAGGCTTAGACTGCTTTCAAGACACTGTTGGTAGAAAGATGGATGCTAAAGGTACTTCTGATGAGAAAATGATGAATGTGTTATTGGAAACTGGAGGAAAGGTGATCTTTGTTTTAAAATGGCAGAGAACTTGGCAAAATTGAGTCCTGATGACAGATGGAAGGCAGACCTTGAATGCGATGAACTTGGATAATTTAGGTGAAGAGATTTCCAAGCTAAATTTGTGAAGTGCTGCCTGGTTTCTCTTGCAGCTTATATTAAAAGATGAAAGAAAAGGGATAAACTGAGAACTGAATTCCTGGGCACAAAGAAACCAGAAAATAATGGTTTGGAAAATTCTAAGCTTCTGGAAAGAAAGTCCCCAGAAAATAATGCTCCATGAGAGGATTTAACTGAACATGGAACCAGTCAGAACTTTCCGTGCAAGTAGGACTAGAGGTACAGTCATCCAGGAAGGATCTGTGGAAAGTCCTACTGTCTGGTGGTGTGGACCCCTGTGAACTACATGCAAAACCAACAAATTTTTATTTATTTTTTGTGTGTGTGAGATTTGTATGAGCAGAACTGCTTCCAGCCTGGTCTAAAAGGGACAGAGAAGGGAGAATTTTTCCATCTCTACTTCAGCCAGCCAGCTTCTCTTGAGAAATTCATCAAAAACCCTCACTGGCATTCCTAGCTTGCAGCCTGCCCTGTGGACTTGCTTATCCCCACAGTCCTGTGAGCCAATTCCTATTTTTAAAAATCTCATAATATTTACATTATATCTCTATATATCCTGTCAGTTTTGTTTCCCTAGAGAACACTGACTCATACAGTACCCAACCCCTGCAGCATGACAGACAAACCCAGAGTGGTCCAGCGACCTGCCCAAGGTCAGCAGCTATCATGGCAGAACCCGGATCCCTGAGACAGCTCCAGGGCCCAGCTCTTACCCTCTACTATTCCCTCCTCTGGAGCCCTTTCCCGGTGTCCCTCCCCCGCCCCTCCCCATCCATGCGCTGTAAGCAGACGCTCACACACATTCACAGGTGCACACATGTACACACACAAGTTTTTGCACGTGTACTCATGTACACACATGTGTACACAGAGACTCACTCATTTATGCCCAGCTGGTACTAGGCCCTCTGTCTCTTAGCTCTACTTACAAATCTTATCCAAGATCTCAGAGCCTTAAAGGAAGCCCAGTGATTTGGAACTTCTGGAACTTGAAGGTAGAAGAAAGAGTTGCCCTCTAGAGGCAACTGGTTTGGGTTAGGAAAGGCCAAGGCTAAGCAAGAGATCATTCTGGACCCTCTGAGTCCAAGTGAGCAGAGGGCTAGGCCGCTGAGGGTGGAGGCTGGCTCCTTGCCCCAGCCAAAGTCCTCTTGTTGCATACTGTGGTCTCTCTAAAGATGTCTCCTTTTTTAAAAATGGAATTAGAATGTGTTTCGGTTTGCAAAAGCTTCCGGAATGCAATATACCAGAAATGGATGGGCCTTTAACAATGGGGATTTATCAGCTTACAAGCTACAATTCTAAGGCCATAAAAATGTCCAAATTAAGGCATCAACAGGAAGATACTTCTCTGAAAACCGGTTATCATCAACTCCTCTGTCACATGGGAATGCACACGATGATGTCTGCTGGTCCTTCTCTCCTGGGTTTCATTGCTTCAGCTTCTGGCTTCTCTGTCTGTGGCTTTTTCTCTAAACTTCTCTGGATGTTTCTCTGTGAGCTTCCCTGAGCTCTCTGGGGTTATCTCTTTTAAAGGACTCCAATAAAAGATCTAAGACCAACCTTCGGGCAACCTAATCAAAAGTTCACATCTGCAATAGGTCTGCACCCACAGGAATGGATTAAAAGAACATGGCCTTTTCTGGGGTACATAATGGCTTCAAATCACCACAGAATGCAATCACTCAAAATGTATAATTGTATTTTTTTAAAGCTGGTCTCTTTTTTGTTAAAAATTTAAATTGCATAACTAAAACTTGCTATTGTAATTCATATCATACAGAAGTGTAAAAGGTAAGCAATGGTGGTACCTCTTGCCTGGTGATCCCCATAACCACTGCCTATGCTTTCACAGGCACACACATTCCCCATATAGGTCTATCCTAGACAAATGTTCTGCAGCTACTCGCTTAACTTGGACAGTCAGGACATGTGGTTTCCCTTTGCTGCTGGTGTTCCAAGGTCTAGAAGGGATGTCATTCCTCAGCCCAGCAACCATCTGCCATATCCACCTTCACACTGATGGGAGGATTTGGGCTGTGGGGTGCCTGGACCTGGGCACGAACAGGTTCGTGGTAGCTGTGTGTCCAAAGGGAAGGGAGCCTGAGGCCTTGGGAACAGCTCACAGTGGGCCAGAGGCCCCATAAGTGTAGGCGTGGGGATGGGGGGCTAAATACCCCCCCACATCTGGACTATCCTACAGGGGTTGGGGGGATTGCTTGCACATGGTGAGAGTCTAGAGACCAAATGAACTAGACTTTGGGGAAGGTACTGCAGTGGATTCTTGTGAACCGTCTTTTTCTTTGTGGGGAGGGGCAGGGGGATCCTACAGCAGTCAGTCACTAGGGTGCAGGGGAGGGGTTATCCTGGAAGGGATCATCGATGGAGAGATGGCAAGTGAGGTCACGAAAGGGAGTGCCGCTGGGTGGCAGTGTGGGACCAGCAGCCAGACCAGGGGTGCGTGGGGAGCAGCCAGGGCAAGAGAGGTGATATGAGATGGCCAGACGGACAGCTTCTGGCCCCGCCTCCTCAGGAAGGGGCTCCACTGGGCTATAAAAAAGCATCTCATCAGGAAACACTGACAAGTGGGCCCCTTGAAGACTTTTCTCATCTTAACTTGTTTCGCAAGTTTTTTTCTTTCAGGGCTCCTCCATACTGCCTCTGAGCAGGACAAGCTGAGTCCCATCTGCTCTCAAGAAGACCTGGGCACTTTCATTAAGGACTCTGACTGCTGCCATCCCTGCCCAGGGACCTGCAGTTCTCTTCATTTTCTGGGAACCTGGGGTTACCTAGGTGGGCCGGTGTGGGGGTGGGGATGGGGAGAGAAAGATGGACCCTGCTGCTGCGACAAGGTCCACTCCTCAGTCCTTCTGGCTAAAGGGCCCAGAGGAGGTGCACACAGCCCTATAATCCTACCAGATGCTCCCAGGTGGGTCCAGTGAACCAGAAGGTGGAGGGGTGTCTGGCATAGGGGGCTGGGCTGCTGATTCAGAGAGAGGATTAAACCCAGTCCTCTGTTTTCTAGCAAGGCATTTTGTTCCCTGGGGCTCAGTCTCCTTGCCTGCATAATGGGGGCAATAACAGCTGCTGAGGACTAAACAGCAGGCACTCTGAGTGGTTGGGAGCAGGTGTCACTGCTTTGCAAACTCTCTCCACCCCCACTCCTGTCTCTATTGCCCCACCTCCAAATTATTTCCATGAGTTTGGAGCTCTCTCCTTGCATTTTGGTCGGGGGGCACTGACCCAGAAACTGGACCATCTGGGGACTGACTATCCCACCTTCCCAAGTCAGTAGTCACTACTTCCCTGGACGGCAGGGCCCGGCTAGAAGCCAGCACCTGGCGGAGGCCGGATAGCCCTGCCTGGTGCAAAAGATTGGGTTGTGCTTCTCCCCTAACTCTCTCATAGTAAAAGTTCTCGCCTGAATACTTCTGGCTCTGCTGGCCGCAGACTCGACCCCCATAGGTCTGCTTGGATCTGCAGCCGCCCTGGGCACCCTGCCCCTCCTGTTCCTTCTCCAAACCGCCCGACTCCCCACCCCATTTCCACTCCTCGGGAATCCTGGGGGCCAGGCACAAGGGAGGGGGAGCTCGCACGCCTGAACAGAGTGGCTTACTGAAAGGACGGGCGGGGGACCCCGCCCCCGCCCCCGCGCTACCACTGATTGGTCTGTGAGATGAGGGGACCCGTCTCGGGGCAAGCGGAGAGCGTGAGGCAAGTGCGGGGGCGGGGGGCGGAGCCCAGACCCTTCCCAAGCTTCCCCAGGCCCTGCCCCCAGTCTTTCCCTGAGTTCTCCCTGTCTCGCCCGATTAGGTCGCGTCAGCCCCGGGTCCGCGCGCTGCAATTGGCCCACCCGAGCCCTCAGCTCCGCCTCCCTCTCTGGATTGGCCGGCGCTTATGTCCCCGCCCCCTTTTCCTGGAAAGTTCTTGGAAATCTGTCAAAGGTGTTTCCTTTCGTGGCCCGTCGTCCCTGACGCGAGTCCCGACGGCCCCGCTCTCGCCCCCGCCTCCCTCCCGGGCCCAGCCGTTCTAGGAAGACGCCGCTTCCGGGAAGGGTTGGGACACCGCGGACAAAAGATTAGGTGGTGGCTCGCCCCGCCCGCCCGTCGGGCCCGCCCCCCGCGCCCTCCCGGGCCGCCCTGACCGCCGTCTCTCAGTCTCCGCCCGCCGCCGGCGCTCCGCGGGAGCTCGCCCTTCGCGCGCTCTGCACACACAGGCTCCCTTCAGCCGCCGCCGACGTCCGGCTGAGCCCGCGCTCCAGAGCCGCTGCCGCCGGGACATGGTTCTCTGCATTCAGGGGTAAGCACGACTCTCCGCCTCCGCCCAGCCTGGGCCTCATGGGCCTCGTGCTCCTGGCTGGGTGTTGGGAAAGACTGTCGGGACGGAGCTGGCCGGGCAGGAAGGGACCTCGGGAGTGCGCGACTCTGGGGGGGCTGTGACAACACCCTTCCCACACCTCTGCTCACACTATGGGTGGGGAAACTGGGAGCCAGCCGGCTACGGGACGAACACACGGTGGCCTTAGCTTGGGTTCTGGCTGGAGCAGGTAGACACCGATGACAAGGAGTCCTCCGAGACGTGGCTCACCAGCCCAGACCTCCTTCTGGGGCCGGTGCTTGGGGAGACCACCCAGAGCGCCGGGGCAATGCCTCTACTCCAGCCTGTGCTGGCCTCCCTGCCTAATGGTGACCTTGGACTGGCCCCTGCCCCTCTCTGTCCAGGTATTCACCCTCCTGCCTGGAGCTAGCAGTTAGGCCCTTCAGGCCGGCACCCACTGAAACTAGCTACTCTTTGGAGAGTTGGCGTGGGACCCCACTGTCACCTCACCCATCCTCTTGTCCCCAGCCTGGGGTCCCAGTGGGAGAGGGACCTTGGCTCCTGTTTCCCTTCTCCAAATTTCCCAAAGACCTGGAGGGTTGAGGCTGATAAGATAGAGCCACTGTCTCAACTCAGCGCTCTGATACATCCCCCCAGGCCCTGAGCCTCAGCATCTCCTTCAACTAAGGGGGCAGATGCTCTCCAGACTGTTCTGACTGGAGGTCTGGAGGCTCCAGGGAGGTAGGAAGAAGGTATGAGTGGAGGCTCCATGCCCAGGGAGAGCCAGATGGCCCTGTGGCTGCTGTTATCAGATCTGGTGTGGTGCCAAGTGAGGGAGGGACGGAGGTCAAGTCTGATGTGCCCCTTGCTCTAAGCAACCCTCCGTTCAAGAGTTGCTGGGCAGACCTTACTTCTCTCTCATTGTCTCCAGCACTTGCCTTCCTTCTCTCTGACTTCTCTGACTCCTGACCACCTCCCCCCTGCCCTGCCCCCACTGTCTTCCTCCTCGGAACTCCCCATTCTGGAATCCCACAGCCTCTTTCACTTTGCCCAGCTAAGGGTCCCCTTGGAACCTCAGGGCCAATGTTGGATGTGGGGGAGCAAGGTTTTTAACAGATCCACACCCACACAGTCACACTAGCTGGTACCCTCCTGGGATGGGGGCAGGGATTCCTAAATGGTAGTTTCAAGTCTCAACTTTGCTGGGGGATCTCCCAGCTCTAGGGCTGAGTTCACCCCACTGGTGTGTGCCCTCAGGTGGGACTTACAGACTGGGCTCCATGGCAAATATACACATGCACAGGCCACCCACACCTGAATACTCCAGCTACTGCCACGACGACAACACAGCCATGGATACATCCCTGGAACTTGGGGGGACCAACACAACCAATCACACACCCACAGATACCACATATGCCTCAGTGGTGCGCACACCCACCTGCGGTACCCCTGCGGAGGCCTTGCTAAGCTGTCTGGATGTGGCAACCCCAGGGGCTCTGGCCAGCCAGCTGTCTACATACTGCCCGCAGGCAGGCCACCAGCTACGTCCTCAGAGCTCGGCCTCTCACGCCCTGAGTGAGATTCCAGAGCTCCTACAGTGCAGCCAGGGTAGGTGTGGAAAAGTACTGGGCAGCTATAATGTGCCAGAGTCATGTGGCCTCTTCTCCTCAAGAGTGATTGTGGGGCCCTGCTTTGTTAGAACACTCTAAGGGTCACCTATAACCTACCTGTCAGATCCAAGTTCTCTGCCTGCCCACCTCTCCCTACCTTACTTGGCACCATTTCCTACTTCCAGAGCTTTGCCCATCCTGTCACCTGTGCCTGGCATGCCTTTTCCCTACTCCTTCCTTTGTCCAGGCAGACTCAGCTCAAGAACTGGCAGAACCTGACTCCCCCATGATACCGTGCTTTTATGACTTTGGGTTATAATCACCCCCAGTGCCAGCTTCCCCAGACAGTCTGGTTGTCCTTGAGGGCAGGGCCCATGGTTTCCTTATCTGTGTCGTGAAGCCTGGGGATATATTTTGTAAGGAGTGCAGGAGGGACAGTGGCCCCTTCCTCAGGAAGCAGGCCCCACCATTCCCCATCCCCCACTCCCAGGGAGGAAGCCCCAGCATCTCCATGCTGGGCCTCCCCTGGAGGGTAGCTACTGCTCAGACTGGGGCTGATTCACCTCCCCCAACCCTGGCCCTCTGAGGGCATGATATTACCAAACCCCTCAGTGTCTGAGTGGGGAAACTGAGGCCTAGTGAGGAGCAAGGTTTGCACAAGATCGTAGGGTCTGGTATAGGAAAGCTGGCTTCCCAGGGTGGGATCTGGAATGTGGAATAAGTACCCTGCCCTTTGATGGAAACTCATATTTATGGGGAGGTGAGATTGACCAGTGGCTTCAGAGGCCACTGTCCACCCTGGACCTCTCAGCTGGGAGGAACGGAAGCCAGGATGGGAGTCTGACCTGTGCAGGTAGAGGCCACAAGCCCTGGCCAGAGTGGCCCCTACTCCTCTCCATGCGGGAGGCAGATTATGACCTCAGACCCCTTACCGTAATCTTAGGGCCTCTCGGGAGGACCCCAGGATGGCCCATCCCATGACTCCAGGATCAGTATCATTTAATCAGCCCACCTCAGCCCAGAGGGCACAAATGTGAGGTTCCTTTGCACTGGCTCCAGTCAGTGTGTCAGGGACACTGATCGGCCTCCGTGAACTAGAAATGCCAGTAGGGAATGATCTCTGGTTTTGGTTGATGCAAAATGGAGAAACAGACTAATTACTATTTAATAAATGCAGGAGGGTGGAGAAGAATCTTTCAAAAGAGGGACTGCATGTGGGTAAAGTGATAAGGGGGCTTCTGTAGTGATAAGTATATGTGTGTGGGGCGGGTAGTTCCGGGCCTATCAGTCCATGGGTAGGCAGAGAGGAAACTGAGGCTCATAATCAGTACTGGCCAGAGGTCATTCAGCCAGTCTAGGGCATAGGGAATCTCTTGAATTGAGGGCAGCACTGGGCCTCCACTCACTATCTGTTCACCCGCTTTCAGATCTCATCATTTGCTGGCGGTAGAGTGGATTGGGCAGCGGTCTCTACGGGCCCAGTCCCTGGAGCTGCCCAAGCCAGCCATGCAACCCTTGCCTGCTGGGGCCTTCTTGGAAGAGGTAGCAGAGGAGACACCAGCCCAGCTGGAGAGTGAGCAGCCCAAGGTGCTGGACCCCGAGGAGGATCTGCTGTGCATTGCCAAAACCTTCTCTTACCTTCGGGAATCTGGTGAGTCTGAGGCGAGGGGAGGCGAGCCCTGTCCTGGGAAGTCTGAAGCGTGTGGCATGGCCTTGTCCTGGGGAGTCTCACTGGGGAAACTTGGTTCTACCCTGTTGCATCTGATTTGGGAAGCATGGCCCATCCCAGGAGAGTCTGATGGAGGGGGTACAGCCCTCCCTGGTGAAGTACAAGTGGGGAGGCACAGCCTTATCCTGCCCTGGGTTGGCGTCCCCAGTTCATTTCCACTGTGACCAATTCCTCGGCCCCCTCTTCACTTACTCAGGCTGGTATTGGGGTTCCATTACGGCCAGTGAGGCCCGACAACACCTGCAGAAGATGCCAGAGGGCACGTTCCTAGTACGCGACAGCACCCACCCCAGCTACCTGTTCACGCTGTCGGTCAAGACCACCCGCGGCCCCACCAATGTGCGCATTGAGTATGCCGACTCCAGCTTCCGCCTGGACTCCAATTGCCTGTCCAGGCCGCGCATCCTGGCCTTCCCGGACGTGGTCAGCCTTGTGCAGCACTATGTGGCCTCCTGTGCTGCCGATACCCGCAGCGAAAGCCCTGACCCTACCCCTCACCCAGCCCTGCCTACCCCGAAGGAAGATGTGCCCAGTGACCCAGCACTGCCTGGCTCCATGGCTACTGCTGTGCACCTGAAACTGGTGCAGCCCTTTGTGCGCAGAAGCAGTGCCCGCAGCCTGCAGCACCTGTGCCGCCTTGTCATCAACCGGCTGGTGTCTGACGTGGACTGCCTCCCGCTGCCCCGGCGCATGGCCGACTACCTCCGACAGTACCCCTTCCAGCTCTGACCAGCCTTACCCAGCCACACCCAGGAGAGGACAACAGCCCCAGCTGGACCTGGGCTCCTGCTTTCCCTCCTCCAGTCATCCTTGTGCCTTCGTGCATTGGCAGCTGGACTGGGAAGAGCCAGCAGGCATGGTGGAGGTGGGGGGCGGGGTGTAGTCATGCAACTTGGAGGTCAGCACCCCCAGCCCCCAGGTGGCTCCATTGTGGTGAGCCATGTCTCAGAGAAGAGGGAGACGATGGGCAGGACTTTGTCTCACCTGGTGGGCTGGGCCCAGGCCCTTGCTCAGTTGCCTGCCCCCATCACCTGCACTGCATAGACTTCCCCAGCCTTGGCTCCTCAGTCTGCAGGGTAGGGCAGGCCCCCTCCTTCCAGCCAGCCTCTGTCTCAGGGAGGATGACAGTCGGAAGAACTAAGGTTGACAACTGAGGCAGGGGTGGGCAGGCCAACCTGGAAGACCGCACACTTATACAGTATTTATTTATTTATTCTCCTTGAGGGTGGTCTCAGGGGCAACCTGACTGCATGTCTGCCTTGAGCCCCCTGGTGGCCTGGAGTCCCTGGCTCTGCCCTGGCCTCTCTGGTTCCTCTGCAGAGACTCATCCTGAGACCTGCTGCTGGACCCAAGCCAGTCCTGGACGTAAGCTTCAGCTTCACCTGTGAACACCCTCTTTTGCCCCTGTCTGTCTTGGGAGGGTAGGCAAATGGACAAAAAAAAAAAAAAAAGAAGAAGCCAAAGCCTCAGTCCCCAGCAGAACCTGTCATTTACCCCCTCGCAGGGTAGAGCCAGGTCTGTACAGAGCTGGTCTCACCGTGGGGCAGCCCCTGCGTGGGCATGTGTGTGCTGTGTCAGGAAAGGGCTGCTAGTTTGGGGGCTGCCACTCTGGCTCTGCTGGGTCTGCTTCCTGCCCTTCCCTGGAACCCTGGGAAGGCACCTGCATGTGAGACAGAAAAATACACATCTGATAAGATTTTATAAAATAACTGTTTTAACAAAAAACCCAGTTTGATAGTCCTTTTTTCTTCCACTAGTTTTTCTGTAAAGACAATAAAATTGCACCTTTTATTTATGGAGCCCTCAGTGGGGGCCTGTGATGAGTTCTGTATACAGTTTATCCCCTTTGATCTTATCATTCGCCCCCATTTTATAGATGGGCCAAACAAGGCCCAGAGACCTTATGTGGCTGAGTAGGCCCTGCCAGAAGCTCATTGAAGAACTGGGGAGACAGGAAGCAGCCTTTCCCTCTGATTTCCCCTCTTTCCCTTGGGGATGGGAGGCAGGAAGTGAAGGCCTACAGGGTCCCTGTCCAGGCCACTGTGGGTAGGGAGTGATGGCAGAGAAACATCAGACTCCAGAGATTTGTCTCCTGGAGATGCTAATTCAAGATTGAAAGTGAAGAATACTGTGGGGTGGAGGGTGCTGTGGACCACTCCTGGGTTCAGCATCTTTTCAGATGAGAACAACAGTCAGAGAAAGTTGGGACCAATCATTTCAGGGATAAGGTATGGGAGTGCAAAGACACTAGGGCCTGGTTCGGAGGTTTACCTTCCCAACCATGAGGAGGCCTGGGGAGGGCGTGTTTTGTGCAGTGAGGCAGGGAAATTGAGTTGGGGGTACTGTCTGTGAGCTGGCAAGCTCTGCCCTGAGCTGGGGGCTTCCGGGGTTAGGGCAACCCTCTCCTCTCAGAGTCTTGCACACCAGAAGTAGTTGGGAGAGCAATTAAAATGAAAATACCCTCCATCATCTGGAGGTTTGGAAAACTTCAGCTGCTGGAACCCCACTATGCCCTGAAATTTTCTGCGCTCTTGCTCCTAGCTTCCTTACCCTTTCTTTGAAACAGTTGTAACTGTCCTGTTTTCTCAGCCCTCAGAAGATCATAAGTTGCAGACTGAGAGCAGAAAAGGATGAGGAATGACGTGTTGATGACAAGGAGGAGGCAGGAAAAGGATGAAAAGCAAGAGCTGTGGAGGCCAAGGACCCTGAGGGCATGGAGATGGTCACGGCAAAGAATGGGGCTGACACTGGGTGAGAGTGGGCCAGAGGTGGGTGAGGCAGTAAGTGCTGCCCTTCCTGGGAGTGGTGCCCAGGCCCAGGTGTGCAGCCAGGCACCTTCTGCCCTGCTGCTGGCAGTAACCTGGGCTCTTGGCTGGCTGTGGGGCCTTCTTCGGGTCACCATGGCCCTGCCAGCAATGTCTGCGGTTCCTTAATCCTTCAGCCTGGATCTCAGCCTCCTTTGTTGCTCCCAAAATGCCTGAGGTGACCCCTCCATCTCCTCAACCGCCAGATTTGAGTCACCTAGTTAGCATGTGGTAGGGCACAGAGGGGCCAGAGGCAGGCGTTCCCCACCTGGGGGTGCGGCCTGGATAGAAATCTTCTGTGGCAAGAGAAAACACAGAAAACTCTTCCTTGTCCATGGGGTGTCCATAGGGTGCCAGGCGTTGGGCGCAAACTTGGAGGTAGGACTGGGTGTTCATCCCTAGATGAGGAAACATTGGCTCAGAAGGGGTAGGGGCTAGCTGAGACCTCCCAACAATGGAGTTGCAGAGCAGAGCTAAACCCAAGGGGTCCCAGCTGCCCACTCACCCCCTGGACTGCTACATGAGATGGGGAGCACAGGCAGCTGTGGTGGTGGCTTCCAGGAAAGTTGCTTTTGAATGCTGGGTTCTACCCCTGCCTCCCTGCCCGCTGAGAGCTGCAGAGGCATTGGCCTGGCCAATGGGACTCTGTCCACCTATTCCTGCATCAGTTCGAGCCAGGGGCCAACTCTTTCCTGGAGAGGGGCCACCAGCTTCTCCTGCCCCCAGATAACTTCTTGGTTCATTCCATCTTTCCCTACCAGGAAGAGATACTTGCCTGCAACAGGAACAGTGGAGGGCATGTCAGAGACCCAGCCTAACAAATGCTGAAAATCTTCTGGCCAATGGAATCACCCTTGGGGAGTCCCATGCTAGTGAAACAGGCACACCCTGCCAGCACTGGCCTTGGAGAAAGGGGTGAGCTGTCTGGTGGGTGCACTGCACCCTGCAAACACAAACTTGACTGAAGTACCCTTCACCAGCACAAATGCTCTTCAGGCACCAACTGAGCCAGACTCCATCCAGGGCCACCCTTCAACAGAGAACGAGACGATGCCGTCTCCATCCTCATGAAGCTCACAGCCTAGTGGGAGGGACAGTAAACAAGTGAACCAGTGGGCACACAGGACACATTCAGAGAGTGGAAAGAAAGTAAGGTGGGGGCTGGAGGGTGCAGAGGGTGGCTTTGGGAAGCCTGGAGACCTAAAAAAGAGCAGGAACTGTCCATGCAGACAACATGGGGCAAGAGCATCCCAGGTGGAAGGGACTGCTAGTGCAATGGCCCTGAGGCAGGAACAAACCTGTTATGATCAGAAGCTGGGAGTCTGTCCAGGAGGACTGAGGAGATGGAGGAGGGGTAGGAGGGCAGAGGGCACACGGGCCTGGGCACATGGATTTTATTCTAGTGTGGTGGTGCCTGGCCTCAGAGTTTAGCAGGGGGGTGCTGTGGTCTGATGCTCACTTCTAAGGTGTGAGTGGGGAGGCCTCACAAGGGGCTGGGGGCAGGAGGCCAGATAGGAGGTTGAGTGGGGAGCTAGAGAAGGCGAGGGTGGCAATCTGGCGACCCTGGGACACAGTCCATGCCCCACTGAGTTCTCACTGTAACCCTGCATACCAGCAGTAGTTGTACTTTTACAGCTGAAGAGATGAAGCTCAGAGAGGTGTAGTGGCTTGCTCAAGGTCACACAGCTTCCAAGGGCAGAGCCATGTTCAAATCCTGACTCCAGACTGTGTAATCACCATTCCCCTGCCTCTGAGGGAAGGGCCTACTGAAGCGTCATCTCCAAGCTGCTGAGGGCATGCAGAAGGGATGGGGTTTTTTGTAGGAGGAGTTCTGGAGATGGGGCCCTTGAGGATTCTTCCAGGCCGCGGGGAGGTGAGTGTGGAGATTGACCTGTAGAGTGTCCCTCCCTGGAGTGGCAACTCTTCCTCTGGGGTGACTTTGGGACACAGATGTCACTAGGCCACCCAGGTTTTTCTTGTCAGTGAGACGTTTAACTGGCCAATGTCTTGCTGGGATGCTTTACCCATAACCACTGAGTGTACCAGAATCCCCTGGATCACTGGGACCCCTGCACCCAGGCTGGATTAGTAATCTGCCATCTAAGCAAATCTGAGCAAGACTGGACCCAGTACTGAATGGGGCTGGGGGCCATGGCTGGGCCAATGCCTCTCTGAGACAAGTGCCCTCTCACCCTGTATGGCTGCCCGGGGTGAAGCAAGGTCTGAGATAAATCCTGGTCAAGAAGGCAGGAGGACTGGGGGTTTGTACAGAAGATATCCTGGGCCTCTGCAGACTCCACAAAGGCCCATTTCCTCCAGGAGAAGCGGAGCCTGTGCAGGCCTGGACAGCCCTTTCATACCAACCTGTTAGACCAGTTTTAATAAAAAGCAGGTTCGAGCTTTGCCAGAAATTCGCTAGCCTCTCATGGCTGATGTGTCTCCCCTCCCCCACTGCAGGTGGTAGGGTCCCCGCTCCAGCTCAGGCAGGCCCCACAGCAGGCCACACTGGGGGTCACTTCAGTGGTCACCCTGGGGCAGCAGGCTGGGTATCCCTCATCAGAGACTCAAATCAGAGGATTGCCCTGGAGGCTTAAGTCTAGACGGTACTCCACCCCCACCCTGGTTTTATCCCAATTACCCTCTGATCTGACTTTTGTACAGTGCACTCGGTTCTGGGGAATTTCCCTCAACCTCACTGAGCCTCAGACTCCTTCACTGTGAAATGGGGAGAGTGACAGCACCTTTCTCCCAGGGGGTTGGGGAACAAAGACTGGGGGACCTGGGAGGATGTATGGGGCGATTCTGAGGAGGGCTTGATAGTGTTTGCCCTGGCAATTGCTGCAGCTGTCATTGTAACTATTCCTTGTCCATTGCTTTAATCCCATTTGAGAGGTGGGCCCCCCAAAGTCCCCTTGGGGAGGTGCAGGGGAGCTGGGCTGGAGCTGCCTAGAGCCCTGAGCTGCCTACCACCCCATCAGCCCTGTCACTGCCCTCCAAGCCCAGCCTTCCACCCTCAGGCATCATTTGCCATCCAAGGCCTTGGGCTCTAGTCTCTGTGAATGGGCCCTTTGGTCTGGTTTCAGCATGGGCCTGGGCGGGGTCAGTTCAACTTTCTAGCAATTTCTTTCCCAACTCCTGTTGAGACTGGGCTGTCTGCCACCCCTGCCCTAGACTCAGGAGTGGGTCTCTCTCAGGCCTGCTGCCTTCTCAGCCCTGAGTGGTCTGTCTGCCCTCAGGGGTGGGTCGCAAGTGAGGGAGGTGAGCTAGGCAGGTGCCTTTGGGTCTGCCCCCATTTCAAAAATGGGAACTTGCGATTCAGAGAGGCAAAGCAGCTTGTCCATGATCACACAGGATGGAAGTGGGCAGATGGGGTTAGAACCCAGGGATTTGTATCCCAGGTCAGAGGGCTTGTCCCCCCTCACATCCCAGAACCACTCAAGTGGAACCTGCTGCCTCTGGCTGGCTCCCTGGATTCCTCACTGGCCCCCAAATGTGCCCTCACACTCCTGCCATCTCAGAGACAACCCCACAGTCCACCTCACCCCTCAGCCCTCCTGTACTGCCCTCTTGCCACTCCCCATGGCTGTCTTGCCTGGATCCAGCCTCACTGTCACTCATTCAACTGGCTAGACTATCCTGATGCCTCCTTAGCTCCACCACCATCCCCAGAGTGAGGGTCCTGTACACCCATCCCTGCCCTGACTTCCCCACTTTGTGATAGTCACAGGCTGCCCCCATATCTTGCCATTGCCTCCCCCAAGCCTCCAGAATATGGCTCCCATTCCCACTGCCAAGCCATTCTACTCTGCTTTCCTCCCTGGTGCATCCTTGGGATCTCCCTGGAGCCAGGGTTTTTTCCAGGTCTCACCAACCTGCAGAGAAGAAAATATACTTTCCATAACAAATTTAATACAGCCATTCTTTGGCTCTCTTTCCTTGGGAAATTTCACACATACACACGCACACCATGCTTCCCATGAAAGCCCACTGGGGATGTCTCTGAAGAGTCTAGTCAGCCAAGTAGAAGGAACATAGGGAGAGTTCAAATCTCAGCCCCTCCACAATTGCTCTGGGACCTCAGGCAAATAGTTTAACCACTTGGATCCTTAGTCCCCCCATCCCTCTAACAGAGACAGCAGGGGCACCCATGCCACAGAGAAGCTGGGAAATGACTATGCCTGGCTTTGGGGAATGCCCAGTGAGTGGAAACAGGCCCGGTGAGGGGCAATGGGAGGAGACTTTGGTGCAGCCAAAACTTGCTCAATGGAGAGACAGTTGCTCCCATGACCCAGGCTGGGGCAAAGCAGAGAGGGCCCAGAGTGCAGGAGGTGGCCTCTGAGGACCAAAGAAGCTTGGGGCACCACAACTCCTCTAGGCAGTCTTCCAGGATTACTCCACCCATACAGTTCCACTAGTGAGATGCTTACACTGGTGCCAGTGGAGGAGAGGAGTGGATCCAGTAAATGCTACCTGGGGACAGGGCCCTGCTCCAGGGGCTCTTCCGCAGCCTCTCCCCACCCCAAACACCGCTGAGCCAGACTGGGCCATTCCAGTCACCAGAGCTGGGCTTTTCCTCCAGAAGCCAGGATTTCACTCACAGTCTGGGTTGGGCCAAAGCTCTAGTTAAAAGGGCCTCTCCCAGGAAGCACTTCATCACTCCCCACCCCCACCAGCCCCACCTCTGAACGACATCACTGCGTGTGTGTGGGGGGAGGGGGGTGACCTTTCCACTTGGCCAACATTCCTCTGTTTTTCTTAGCTCCTTAGGGTAGACAGCCATGGTAGGAGGAGCTGCTGGGAGAGCAGGTCCTCTTAAAGCTTCTTCCCCAAATCCCCAGAGACAGGGAGTCCAAGGAGATGCTGAAAAATGGAGGTTTGTTTATCCAGAAGGAGATGGGCTGCAAGAGTAACTCAAGGGCTGCTGGGTGAGAGATGAGGAGAGGTCTCCTAGCAGAGAGTACCGTGAGCAGGGGCGTGGGGACCTGGGAGGCTTAGCAGGTCAGCAGCATTGGCTTGGATGGAGTGAGCAGGCTGAGCTTAGTCAGGCAGGGCTTGGTGGCCCTGGGCAGGCTGCCTTATTGCTCTGAGCCCCAGACGGCTCAAAGCAGGCAAAGGTTGTGGGTCTGATATCAGTGGGATCAGTTCACAGTCTTCCCTACTTCAGAGGTACCCAGGCTGGGTCTGTAGCCCTTTCTCTCTTCACTCAGAGCCAGCAGAGCCGGGGTGGGGGCGGAGGGGTGTGAGCTTTGGGACAAGTCTCCCTCGCGGCACCTTGACATTCACCCCCTCACTTCTCTGGGTCTCAAAGAAAGCCCAGGAAGGGGCCTGGGCTTTGCAGAGGGCTAACAAGGCTTGGTGTGGGCACCCACCCCCGCCCCCACCCTGGGTGAGGTGTTTTTGCCAGAAGCACAGCAGCTGCGGCTAGAGGCCTCTTCCCAGGAAGAGCAGAGCGCCTCTTCCAAGAACTCAGAGGAGGCCGCCGGCCGGGGAGGGGGCGGGGCAGGCGGGGGAGTTAATTTTAAACCGAACAGCCTTCAACGCTTCTGAGGAACTGGTTGCTCAACTTGACCTGGCAGGTCCCAGGCGGGTGGGCAGGACTGGCGCCAGCTCAGAGGTGGTGGGGTCAGAGGACACGCCCAAGGAGGGGGAGGCCCGGTGACCTTGAGGGCAGTCGGCCCTGTCCTTGGCCATGCATCAGGGCCTGTCATCCCCTGTCCCCTACTTATCTGACCCGATTGGCTGCGGGCATGGGGTGGGGTGACTTCCTCTGTTCTAACCTAGGTGAGGTGTTTTTAATTTAATTATAACAGCAATAATAATACAGGTGTCATGTCCTCCCAAGGGCTGCAAGACTGACTATTCCATCCTCTTCTGATTAGAACCCAACACTGCTGCCTTCTGGCCTGTCCCTCCAGAGGTTATCTGATGAAGGCCCTGCTCTGAGGCCAGGGTCTGCCTGCTTTCAACAGGGGTAAGGCTGGTGCCCTCTCCCAGTGCGATAGGACCAGGGGGCCCAGGCTAGGCTAGTGGGATGGGGCAGAAGTGGAGGGTGGAGTGCAGTCAGCTGATGGAAGTTCTGGAATCGGGTGTGAGCAGGGAGACTCTAAACTGAACCCACTTGGTCTGCCCCTGCCATGGCTGACCTCTTGTCCCTCTCCCCAGTGTGGCCAACCCCTCTGGGCTGACAGCCTGGGCCCCTGGAGTGACCTCCCTACAGAGGACCCACCCAGGGCAACCCAACCCTGCTACCCTCACCAGCTGCCCTCATAGACCCTATCAGCCTGGGTGGGGCCAGACTACATTCTAGGAAAGGATCCCGAGCAAGCGCTGCCAGAATCTGCAGTTCTTGGAATTGGCATTGCAGGGTGAGGGACCGCTTCCTGGAATCTGCTGGCCATTCCAGGGAGATAGGCCCAGAGGACAGAGGATGGGGCAGTGACCTGAGTCGGGGGACGGGGGGAGGTGCCAAGGCCTCAGCTTGGGTCCCTGCCTCCAGGAAGCGCCTCCTGACTGCAGGTCTCTCCCTAGACTCCCTGCCTCAGTGCTGCTGGGCTGCTCTGAAGGCTCTGCCAGGGCAGGTCCAGGTCTGGCACTGCCTCTGCAGTGCCCATGTTCCAGCCCAGGGCTAGGCACAGTGTGGACACCCAGAAACGGGTGTTGGTAGGGACAAAAGGAGGCATGTGTGCCTGTGTGGAGGCAGTGTGTGGGTGTGAAAGTGGGGTAAACTACTCAGGCCCCAAGAAGCAGGGGGTGTAAGGAGTCGAAGGAGAGTACAAGGGAGAGCAAAGTGGGGTGGGCAGCGCCAGGCCCTGCTCATTGAGCCCCCCTTGCTGGGGAGCAGGCAGCCTTTGGCCAGGACCCCATCACTCCCTTAGGCCCGCCGCCTGCCTTGACCCCAAGGGGCCCTTCCCTCAGCTCTCCATACCCCAGCAGACTCCCATGTCACAGTCAGGCTACCCAAGCTAATCCCAGCTCCATGGCCCAGCTGTGCAGCACATATCTAGCCTGTGGGAGCCTTGGTTTCCCCACCAGGAGAATGGAGAGACCAACTTGCCTCACAGGGTAGTGAAGGGGTTGCAGGTGGATGGACACCAAGCCCCAGCCTGGCTCCTGGGGGGCTCATGGGAAGGTCATGGGGTGTGACCCAGATCTGGGACTGAGCTGAGCTCTGGCCACAGTTCAAGGGAGTGATCATGAGTGTTCCCATCACAGGATCCCAGGGTTGGCACTGCGGGGACCTTACAGTATGGCTGAGAGGGACAGGGAAGCAGGTCAGGGTTGGCATAGAGGGGAAAGTAAGGGGCAGCCCTTGGGAAGTCCATCCAGGGCTTCCCTCTCTGAGCTTTGGAGCAGCTGATTCTCTGGGGCTACTTGGGCAGTGAGTGCAAATGCTGCGTTCTCCACCACCTCTTTGGGTCCCACCTCACCCCTCCGGCTCCCCCTTTACCAAGAGTCCATAGAGTTGCAAGCCCCAGGAGAGCTCTTTCCATGGCCCTTATTGAGGCAGGAGGTACCTGGGGACACTTCCATTTTTCCCACTGGAGCACAGGCTATTACATTTGCAGTGCTCCGGGGAAAAGGGCAAATGGAGGCCCACACACCAGAATCTAAATATTTAAACGTCATAAATCAAGCTATAAATCCTAATAAAATTTATTCTATCTTCCTACTCAACAAATAAACTTTCATAACAAAAAAATCCATAAAGCTATGGTTTTCATATGACTGAAAGTCAGCAGATATCCAAGATAATTGAAATGAATGATTATAACCATGTCCAAGTGCTGGTGATGGGCCTAAGGTTAATTCATAAGGGATTATATGTTTACTCCATAACAGTTATTTTTCTTGGCTTTATTTCAGTAAAACCATTGCTTATGTTGCTATAATCAAGATTTGCACATAATTACTGTTCTATGACAGTAATTATTTGAAGGATTAAAAAAATATTGTATTCAAAGTACAAAAATATAAAGTAATTGAAAAATATCCCATAATTTAAAGTATTTTGAATGTATTCCAAAAAGTTATTTTTTAAATAATCAAAAGTATCTAGCTCCATAAAAAAGGTAAAATACAAATTATAGGTTATAATGAATTAATATCAAAAATGTAGGTAAAAATATTTAAAGACAATATTTTGTTTAACTTTTTGAAATTTTTATTAAATGTTGTTGAATGTTTTTATAGAAATAAAACTGCTCTGATTCACATTCAAATCCTCCGTAAACTCTGAAGCAGTATCTCCTCTAAGGTCAGCAGAAGAGTGTCCTCCACGCACTTCTCAGGAGGCCTGGATGCTGTGATCACAAGAGTGGGTGTTTGGGGTTTGGATCCCACAGTGCCAGCTCTGAGTGTCAAAGCCCAAGTGACGGAGACACCCATGTGTTCTTTAGTAAATGTAATGTAAATTGATCGTTCATGTGTTTGGGATACTCTAACAAACAGGTTCCAGGCAGATAAGAAAATGTTAGCAGATGGTATTGGAACAATTTAGGGGGGAAAAACTGTCCAATGTCTACCTCCTGCCAGCCACCACAATAAATTCTAGATGGACTAAACATTTAAATGTTAGAAATAAAACCCTGAGTCCTTCAGAGCGCCTCTCTAGGAGTGACAATGGTATCGATTCTGGGCAAGGAAACTGCTTCCCTCACATAACTCCTCTGCATTATTTGCAGGACAGGTTCCGGAGAAAAGAGGGGCACACCAGAAATCCTTCGATGCCCATTTAGTGTCATGTCCCCATCTTGGGGGGTTTCCCCCAGAAGGAGACTCTGGCGCAAGGACCTGAGTGCAAGGAGCTTATTTGGGAGGTGTTGCCAAGAAGCACCAAGAGGGTATTGGGAGACAATTTTCCATGGTGCACTCACATTTCTGCACACTTGATAGTCCTGTTCCAGACTATCTTTTCAAGGATGATTTTCATAGGGATCAGTCTTGGAAGATAGAGATAGTGTCACCTTCCAGGGCAAAGGGCAGGCTTATTTACTGCCCGGTATGACAAAGATAATATTTTCCTCTGGGGCAAAAGTTGGGCAGGTTTGCTTGTAGCCTATTATATAAGAGTTGGGTTCCCAGTGCATGTGTGAGCATCACCTGGCCCTCATTCCCTGTGGGAACTGGTGCTCAGGAAACTGGCACAGGAAAAAGCTGATAATGTCTACCGCTATTACTGTAAGTAATGAACTGCCCTTTGTCTCTGAGGGAGGAGTCTTGTGACTTCTGCTGGTCTCTACGAGACTATGGTAGGCTAACTTGTTAACTAGCAAGTCTGGTGAAGTCTTAAACCTTTCAGTTCTTGACATGTGGAAGAGGGGAAGTAGGACAGGGAAGGGAAGGAAGCCAAAACAGAACGTGTTGATGAGTGGGTGCCCTCTGTGGGCAACTGAGGCTCGTTCCTACTGGGGAGTTCTGGGAGCTGGTGTAGAACACACCGAGGGGTGAGGAAGTTAGGGCATCCCCCAAGTCTCACCCTTCATGGGCTTAGGGCCGCTCCAGGGATTAGCTCCCTGGAACCTTTGGTAGCTAATGGAGCTGGCCTCTGCAGCAAAGAAACCCTCAGGCTGAACATGGCAATATGGTGCGGGAGTGGGAGCATGAGAGGATGTGAGCTGCTTGGACCCCACCAGACTGTGAGCTCCACGTGAACAGGGTCTTGCTCGAATACTGCCTATTCCAGATGTCTGGCCCAGTTGCCCAGTGGACAGTGAGTGAACACATGCCACCTTGCCCAAAGATAAGGACCTGTTTACCTGCCTAAATTCTCCACCAGGTCATGAGCTCCTCATTGGCAGGGACCATGTCAATTTTTTCTTCATACCCCAGTTCTGAACAGAGGCCTGGCAATCAGCCAATGTTCACTGAAGGTTTGTTGCAAGAATGAATGATGCAAATAAATAAGCTTCTAAAATAATCAAACAACACTCTGAGTTAGCCAGAACCTAGACCAAGCTTTCGCTAGAGAAAGGCTGTCTACCCAAATCAATGGCAAGTGCCCCTGATGGGGAGGACCCAGAAGCATCCACAGTTAAAGAAGAAACAAGGTACAAATGCTCTTATTTGTTACTATTTTAAAATGTTTTTTGAAGATCTTAGCCAAACTATAAGAAAAATAAATAAGAGCTATGAATATTAGGAAGAAGAGCAACTTTGTCATTATGTCCAGGGATAAAATGTCAATGTAGACAATCCAAGAGAAGCAAGAAATAGCAAATCTTGTAAGAGAAACCAGTTATAAGATAAACCCACACAAATCAATGGCTTTTCCCATGCACCAGCACAAACCAGTGAGGCTATCTCTCCTGTAACAATTACAACAAAAACTGGTATAACACCTGAGACTAGATCAGCAGCAAAGCTGACTTTTCAACAGGGGCATGGGCCTGGTGCAGCCAACAGAGGAGATGATGAGACGTGGAGAACCAAAAGCCACCTTCCTCCTGGCTGTGACTTTTACTCTCCCGCCACCTCCCTCTGCTTAACCCCCCAAACCTCCAGGGCCTCTGTGCTGGGTGCACGGGCAAGGTCCTGATGGCCTTCCCCAAGCTGTCCCTCTGCACCAGGAACAGGGGGCTGAGGCTGGACACAGGCCGGTTGTCCCAGAGTATGGATCCGCTGTGTCTGTTCCGTCAAGAAAACAAAGCAAGGGCAGCGGCAGCAGCTGTAGTCCTGGGCAGGGTTCCTAGGCTCAGTCTTAGGCCCCCACTGGGCAGGAAGAAGGCGTAGGGCGCCAGATAGGTCTGGGGCTCAGAGCCTCATGGGGCAAATGTGGCCTCCCTAACCCCCCTCCCCCCTCAAACCAAGTGGAAGGGGAGAGCGCTGCAAACCAGCAGAGAATGCCCTCAGGAGACATTCAGTGAAGGGGCAACTCCCAGCAAACCTCAGTGTTCTCTATACTTTGCCAAGCCCCAACCCCTACCCCGCCAAGAACAGGCACAGGCCTGGCCCACAATCTAGGGTGTTCAGGGTACCAGGGAATGAGCAAAAGCTTGAGTGGTCAACTCTGTGATGTCATGCTTGCTTAGAGCGCAGTGCTCCAGGACTTCTTGCCGGGCTGGCTGCCTCCCCTCTGCCCTTGGAGGGCACATAGAGCCTTGTTGGTCCCTTGGAGGAGGAGCAGAGGCAAGAGCAGGTGGTGATTCCAGCAGAGGCTCTATTTCCTCTCTCCCAGACCCAGGGCCCACCCCAGTGTGACCAGCAGAGTCTGAAGGGCTGGGCTGGCCTGGGTGCAGCTGCAGTGGCCCCAATCTTGAAGGACCCTCCACCCCCATCCTATGGTTCTAAGGTCAGTTTTAGCTTTAGCAGGTGGGTGAGCAGGGGATGGGAGTGAGAGGGACAGAGGCTGGGTAGGCTAGAGACCGGGAAAAGTTCCGGGGTGGGGGTGGTGCAGAGAAGGTGGGAGCGATAGAGCAAACTTTGGAAGGTTGGATTTTATTTGAGGAATTAAAGAAAGAGGGAGAGGGCACTCCAGGCAGCCAAGTCAGTCCAAGCAAAGACCTGTTATGTGGGAATGTCCTGGGAATGGTCTGCAGAGCTTGAGAAGACCCTGTGGTTGGTGCTCAGATGGCCTTGCTGGGAAAATTATCAGCTTCATCTCCCAGGGATTGATGGAGTGTGGTCTTCAGGGGGTGCGAGGTCCCAAGCACCAGGTCAGAAAGGTCAGGAGCATGGACAGAGTGCCCATATCTGGCTCATTCCCCTCCTAGCCCTGTCACCCTAACTTGCTGTGTGACCTTGAGCAAGTCATGGGCCCTTTCTGGGCTCCAGCATTCTTTTCCATGAAATAGGGCATGGTGCTCAAACTCCACAGGCTCTCATGACTCAGGGGCAATAGCTGAGTGTCTGAGACAGGGTGACTCCTACCCCACCTCCCACCCACCCCCGCCCAGGGTCCCAGAGCCCAGAATGCCCCCATCAAAGTAAGGCACCACATAGACACCTGTGATCATAGACATGAGCCCAAGTGCCCAGGTTCCACACACCCATGCTCATGTATGTAGGGGTGTGCAGGTTTCCCTTCCCAGAGCCTGAAGCCTCCCCTGGCTCCCCATCACTGGTCAGAACTAGCCTGAGGACCCAGCCACTCATTCAGGGTGTATCAGGAGATGTCTATGTCCAAGTCCTTGAGTTCCTTAAAGGCAGGGTCCCACCTAACCCATTCCCCCTCCCTGAGTCTGGCTTACAGTTGACACTCAGTAAATCCTTGTGGGTGAATTATGGGCCTGGGGAGAGAAGACATGACAGATGAGAGCCTTAGTCACCCCTTTCTCAAGCTTGAGGATGTGGCCTCAGCCCTCAGCAGCCTCTCCCTAGGGTGCCTCCTAGAGGATGTTGGCAGACAAGGGGGACTCAGCTCAGATGCTTTGTGTGTTCTCACCTGACCCTGAATTCCACCCCATTCGGGTTGCCCCAAGAGGAGGCTGAGGTGCTGGGTTCTTAGCTGTGACTCAGCGGAAGGAAGAAAGGGGGGGTGATGCTGGGGCCCTGGGGTTTTGCTTCTCATTTCTCTCTTTCCCAAGCACAGCCAGTTCCCAGAAATGAAGGTACTCAGAACCAGAGAAACTCCAGACTTTCAGGGACACCGGGTTCTCCACCCCATGAGATACCACCAAGGGCCTGGGGAAGCCCCTGGCCAATGTCCCCTGCCCAGGGCCTTCTTCCCTGCCACAATCCAAGGACTGAACACCTGGAAGTTTCATACGGGAGACAGGAGGGGGCCGTGGACCCCCAGATCTTTCAGGATCATGTGGCTAAGATTCACCTGCTGTAACATATGGAGGGTGAGAGGAGATGCTGGCACCTCCAGGCCTCGTGAGGGGCTGAAGCAGTCAGGACAGGCTCCCTGGGAGAGGAGAGGCTGCCTACCCCAAGAAACCTAGGGCATATGAAGCTCTGGGTGCTCCAGTGCCCCCATATGTCCCACACGAATCCCTTCTCCCTCCCTCCCGCCCTCTCTTCCTTAGTTTAGTATTTTTAACTATTGAAAAAAAAACAATTTAAAAAAACAGAGAAGACTCGTGAAGACGATTGTATAACAATGTAGATTACAAGGGGTGACAGTGTGATTGTGAAAACCTTGTGGATCACACTCCCTTTATCTAGTATATGGATGGATGAGTAGAAAAATGGGGACAAAAACTAAATGAAAAATAGGGTGAGATGGGGGGGATGATTTGGGTGTTCTTTTTTACTTTTATTTTTTATTCTTATTCTGATTCTTTCTGGTATAAGGAAAGTGTTCAAAAATAGATTGGGGTGATGAATACATAACCATATGATGGTACTGTGAACAGCTGATTGTACACCATGGATGACTGTATGGTATGTGAATATATTTCAATAAAACTGAATTTAAAAAAACAAAAACAAAACAAACAAACAAAAAAAAAACCCCACAGAGATTACAGTCATCAAAATGGTGGAGTGAGCTGCTCCAGGGCTCTGTCCCTGCACAGAAGCTTTAAGCACCAAACAAGAGCTCACAGAACCATCTCTCTTAAAGCTCCAGAAAACAGTTAAACAGTAGCAGTTACAGGGAAAGTGCTGAATCAAGAAAAAGGCAACTTAAGAACTCTGGCATTCAAGGAAATCTCTGTCATAACACTAGTTAAGTATCAACTTAGGAACTATGCCAGTTTGTGTATATTATGCCCCCCAGAAAAAGCCATATTCTTTAATGCAATCTTGTAGGGACAGGGGTAGTAGTGTTGATTAGGTCGGAACCTTCTGATTGAGTGTTTCCATTGTGATGTGACCCACCCAACTGTGAGTGACACCTTTGATTAGGCTGTGACCTGTTGATTGTTTCCATGAAAATGTGGCCCCGCCCATTCAGGGTGGGTCTTGATTAGTTCACTGGAGTCCTATAAAAAGAGCTCACAAACAGAGGGAACTCAGGGCAACTGAGAGTGACATTTTGGAGAGAGCTGCAGCTTACAGAGACATTTTGGAAAATGCCACTTTAAAATGCAACCTGGGAGTAAGCAGATGCCAGCCACATGCATTCCCAGCTAACAGAGGTTTTCTGGATACCAATGGCCTTTCTCCACTGAAGGTACCCTATTGTTGATGCCTTACCTTGGACACTTTATGGCCTTAAGACTGTAACTTTGTAACCAGATAAACCCCCTTTATAAAAGCCAATTCATTTCTGGTATTTTGCATTCTCGCAGCATTAGCAAACTGGAACAGGAACAGACAACTCAGTGTCTAAATTTCAAAAATAACACAATCAAATATCAAAATGTCCAGATCTCAACAAAAGATTACAAAACATACAAAGTAACAGGAAATTATGGCTTGTGTAAAGAAGCAGGATAAAGAATTAGAAATCATCAAAGGAGAAGACCAGAGCTTGGACATATCAGACAATTTTAAAAATGGTCCTAAATACACTCAGAGCGCTAAAAGAAAACATGGACAAAGAACTAAAGGAAATCAGGAAAATGATAAACACAAATAGAATGTAAATAAAGAGACAGAAATCATGAAAAGGAACCAAACAGAGCAGAAAACCACAGTAACAGAAACAAATAATTCTCTAACGGGGTTCAGCAGCAGATTGGAGCTGGCAGAAGTTGAAGATAAGACAACTGAAACCATCCAGTGTGAGGAGCAGAAAGAGGAAAGAATGAAAAAAGTAAACAGCCTGAGGAATCTGTGAGACACAACCAGGTATACCAATATAAGCACTGTGGGAGTCCCAGAAGGAAAAGAAAGAGAGAAAGGGCAGAGATAATATTCAAAGAAATAATGGCTCAATACTTCCCAAATTTAGCAAAAGACAGGAATACATACATACTAGATGCTCAATGAACTCCAAACAGGATAAACCCAAATAGACCCACATCATGACATATTACAACCGGACTATCAAATTCCAAAGATAAAGAGAATTCTGAAAGCCACAAGAGAGAAGCAACAAGTCATGCACAAGGGAGCCTCAATAAGACTAAGTGCTGTTTTCTCACCAGAAACCAGAGAGGCAAGAGGCAGTGGGATGACAAATTCAAAGTGCTGAAAGCAAAAAAATTGCTATCCAAGAATTCTATATCTGACAAAACTGTTTTTCAAAACTGAGAGAGAGATTAAGACATTCCCAGATAAACAAAAGTTGAGGGAGTTCATCACCACTAGACTGCCTTACAGGAAATGCTAAAGGGAGTTCTTCAGGTTGAAACAAAAGGACAATAGACAGTAGATCAAAGCAGCATGAATAAATAAAGATCTGGGAAAACTGGACATCCACATGCAGAAAAACAAAGTTAGACCCCTACCTTACACCATATATAGATTATCAACTCAAAAGGGATCAAGGACCAAAATATAAGAGCTAAAACTATAAAACTCTTAGACAATAACAACGGGACAGATTTTCATGACCTGAGATTTCGCAGTGGATTCTTAGATATGACACCAAAAGCACAAACAACAAAAGAAAAAAAAAACATAATTTTGATTTCATCAAAAGTCAAAACTTTTGTGCATCAAAGGAAATTATCCAAAAAGTGAAAAAACAACCCACAGAATGGGAGAAAACAGTTTCAAATAACATATTGGACAAGGGCTTACTATCCAGAATATATAACGAACTTTTACAAAGCAACAACAAAAAGACAAACAACCTAATTAAAAATGGGCAAATGACATGAATAGACAATTCTCCAAAGAAGACATACAAATGGCCAAAAAGTACATGAAAAGATCTTCAACATCCTTAGCCATTAAAGAAATGCAAATAAGCACCACAGTGAGATACCATTTCATACTCACAAAGATGGTATTATTTTAAAAATGGAAAATAACAAGTGTTGGAGAGATGCAAAGAAATTTGAACTCTAGTTCAATGTTGGTCGAAATGTAAAATGTGCAGCCATTGTGGAAAACAGTTTGACGGTTCCTCAAAAAGTTACATATAGAATTAGCATATGACCTGGCAATCCTACTTCTAGGTATATACCCAAAGAGAGTGAAAACAGGTACTCAAACAGACACTTGTACACCAATGTTTATAGCAGTACTACAGACAACTGCCCAAAGATGGAAACAACCCAAATGTCCATCAACAAATAAATGAATAAACAAAATATGGTATATATACAAAATGGAATAGTTTTCCACCATAAGAAAGACTGAAGTTTTGAGACATGCCGCAACATGGAAGAACCTTGAAAACATTATGCTCAGTGAACAAGCAAAGCACATACGGACAAAAATGGTGTGATATCACTTACAAGAAATGACAAGAAATAGGAAATTCACAGTGATAGAAAGCAGATTGAAGGTTACTGGGGGAATTGGGGGAGGGGTGTGTTTGTAAAAATAAAATAAAAGTTAATTTAAAAACATTCATAGTTCTCTAGTAATTAGTAAGTGAATATTAATAAAACTGAAAAATCTGCAAAAGATATAAATTTAGGCAACTATGAAATCATACCATTAACTTTTTTTCTTCATTCATTTTTTGGTTTCAAAACATCTGTCAATTAAAATGAATAAATTTCAATTTAAAAGATATTACTAACATTCAGAAAAAAAAAAAAAAGAAATAAAGGTCTCTGGTAAAGGTAATGACACAGATAAACATAAATGCCAGTACTATTATACTTTTGGTTTGTAACCCTATTTTTTACTTCCTACAGGATCTAGAATACAAATGCATAAAAAAGCAATGATAAATCAATAGTTTTGGACTTAAAATGTATAAATATGTAATTTGTGAGAAGAACTAAAGGTGGAGGGTTTGGAGGGTTTAGGAACATAGTGTGTGTAGGTTATTGAAGTTAAGTTTGTATCAAACCAAACAACATTGTTACAGATTTAGGATATTAAATTTAAGTCCTATGGTAACCACAAAGAAAATAATGGAAAAATATGCATAGAAAGAAATAAGAAAGGATTCTAAAGGGTTCACTACAAAAATGGGCAAAAGTCTTGAATAGACATTTCTCCAAAAAGGATATACAAATGGTATATACATACAATGAAATATTACTCAGCCCTAAAAAGTAATGAAATTCTGAAACATGCTGTTTTAATTTCCTGGGCTGCTCAAGCAAATGCCATGCAATAGGTCAGTTTAAACAATGAGAATTTAATGGTTTGTGGATTTGAGGTTAGGAAAAAGTCCAAATCAAGGCATCATCAAGGCGATGCGTTCTCTCCGAAGACCGTGGCATTTAGGGGCTGGCTGCAGGCCAGACTTGGTACTGGGCTCCTCTGTCACATGACAATGCACATGGCAACCTCTCCTGGACTCTCCTTTCTCTTTCAGTTTCCCTTGACCCTCAGTTTCTTGCTTCCTGTGTTTTTCTCTCTCTGAGTCTGAATTTCACTGTGCTTATAAAGGCCTCCAGTAATAGGATTAAGACCCATCCTGATTAAGGTGGGCCACAATTTAACTGAAGCAACCTCATCAAAAAGTCCTACTTACAAGGGGTTCACACCCACAGGAATGGATTTAGTTTAAGAACATGTTTTCCTGCAGTAGATACAGCTCCAAACCACTACACATGCTACTACATGAAGACATTGTGTTGAGTGAAATAAGTCAGACACAAGGGTATTGTTTGATTCCACTTACATGAAATAGCAAGGTTATGCAAATTCAGAGACAGAAAGGTTGCCAGGGGTGGAGGAGGAAGGAAAAGGGGGAGGTAATGCATAACGGGTACAGGGTTTCTGTTTGGGGTGATGGGAAAGTTCTGGTAACAGATGGTGGTGAGATTAGCAAACATAGTGGAATTAATCCCACTGAATTGTATGCTTGGGAGTGGTTGAGATGGGAAAGTTCACGTTGTATATGTTTCCACGATTTTAAAAAAGAGAGAGAGATTAAAGAGACAACAACTACTAAAGGCAATATATGATCTCAGACTAGATGTGATGATGGAAGAGGAAATGGCCAAAAGGAAATCTTGGACATAGGGAAAAATGGAGTATAGACTGTAAGCTTTATATCAATGTTAAATTTCTTGAACTTGAGAACTATTTAAGGTGGTTACATAAGTGAATATTCTTGTTCTTAGGAAATATACTTGGAAGGATTGTGTTCAAGGAGCATGATATATGCAACCTCTCAAATGTTTAGAAAATATACAAACAGAATGATATGGCAAGTGTGGCAAACATTAAGTTAGTGGATCTGGCATATGCTGGAGTTCTCTGTATGGGCTTTGTATTAGTTTTTAAACTGTCCTGCAAGTTTGAAATTTTTTCAACAAAACAAAAACAAAACCACACACAGACTCAAATGGGCACAACACCAAATGACAGCATATTACAATCCTCCCCATGAACCCAGAGAACAAGGTTTATGTTCAGTCGAAATAAAATTTCTGCTGTCTCTGTGAATCAGAGACTGCAAGGTGGACTTCAGAAACACTGTCACCATTTGGAACCACTTATCGGTGAGAACTGGGGGTCAGTCCTGTGCCACCAAAATCAAACACAGAAAGAAACTGGACCCTGAAACCAACATACAACTCCCATCCCAGCCCCCAGTTCAAACATTTGTGTTAATTGAAACAGGCTTGCTGTTGGCCTTGATGGACTTTATGCTAAAGTGTTGAGAATTTGAACTTGTAAAATACTTAAGCTAGTAAGATGTTGCTTTTATCATATATGTTATATGGGTTCCTGATGAAACTTGATTTGGAAGAATGAGCTTCACAGCTCTGGGATCTGGGGTGGGAAGGCTGGGCAGAATAAGACAGTGGATTTCTGTGATAGCAGAGAGGGTCAGGAGCTATGGTCAGTTTTGGGGCTGTGGAGTGCCCTCAAGAACGGTTTTAGGCACCTCCACACTGGGCCCCCTCCGGCAGCTTCCCAGGCCTAGGACTTGTTAGTTCTGACACAGGCAGGCTGCACACCCACCATGCTGAGATGAGGACTCACCTCCATCGCCCATCTGTCACCCGAGAGCCAGAGTCAAGGCCTGGGTGTCTCCCAGTCCCGCCCAACATCTGGAGAACACCAGTCTCATGGCAGTAGCAGCCACTGTCTCTACCCCTCCCGCACTGCCCCCCTCCCCCCCACCCAGATCTATGCACCTGACCCCTCTGCTGTGGGGTGTGAAAGTTGGGTACCTGGGGCGGCTGGGAGGAAGCTAGCTCTGAGTTTGGTGCTTTCTGTTTGACTTGCCACTTTCCCCTTCACCCTGGAAACCCACATCTGCCCTGGGGCCTCTCTGTCGGAGCCAATCTGGGAGTCAAGGCCCTGGGCTGAAGTCAGCCTCTGTGGCCTGATCACCCCCCTCCAGGAGGGGGTGGCAAGGGACTAGCTTCAAACCCCAGCATGGCTACTTGCTAACTGTGTGACCTTGGGCAGGTTAAGCCTCAGTCTCCTCATGTGTACAGTGAGCCAAGGAAAGCATCCCTAACCTGCTGCCAGGATTTGTGATCCTGTGTGGGGCCTCACACATGCTCAGATCACTCAACTCCATCTCAAGGGCTGCCTCTGGGCTATGTCCAGGTGGCCCAGGACTTTGCTATACCAGTGTTTGTGTTTCTGACCGTCAAATGGCATTGATGGCAGACTCACCCTCCCTTCCAGTCCAAGCCTTGGTTTCCTCAACTGCAAGGTGGGGATGATTTAAAAAATCCCTCTGTGGGGTTGTATGAAGATTAAAACTAATAAATGCAGACCCAGTACCCAGCAGGAGCTCAAGAAATGACGGTAGCAATGGCAAGAGATCCCTCACCAGGCTGCAAGGTCGGAGGGCAGGCAAGGCTCCCAGCAGCAACAGCCCAGGGTTTGCCCTGCTGGCTCACGTAGCTCAGCCTCATGCTGACTTCCAAAAACAGCAGAGGGACTTGGCTGCCTCTCCAAGTTCCAATAGGAGACACTATTCTTGGAAAGTAAGGTGAGGGGATGGGAGGTGGGGGGCTGCAGCCTGGGAAGGAAGGGTTGGAGGCTGGGAGTCAGAGAAGATAACTGAGTTTAAGCCCCAGCCCTGCCCCTCTCCTGCTGAGCCTCAGTTTCCTCACCTATAGCACAAGGATTACGGGTGTTTCTAGCCTCAACAATCTGCCCCCTGGGCTCAGAAAGGTGGGCTAGCTGACCTCTCCATTCTCCCAGACACATGCCCCAGGAAAGGGCTGCAGCCCTGGGACAGCAGTGGGGAAGAAAATGGTATCCCCTGATGCTTCAGGTCTCTGTCCCACTACAGAAGCTCTGAACAACCAGCAAGAAATGGCAGAAACATCTTTCTCAAAGCCCTAGAAATCAAAGGACTACAGGAACAGGCAGGTGCCCAGTGAAGAGAAGGGCTTCTTAAAAGCACAGCAAGTTCTGTCAGAGGGCAGGTGCTCACTCATTCGGCAAGAGGGAAATCCTGTGCTCACAGCAACCAGGGCTTTTAATGGGACACAGATCTGTCCACACACTCAGGGTCTGCAGTTGGACTAATGTGGCTGACATGGGCCCATGAACCTGGCCCAGAGGACTTTATGTGCCAGAATCTCTGGGTTTAGGAGTCACATGAGCATCACCCAGTTAATTGAACACAAGCACTTGGAAGCAGTGAGGACCAAGGAGAGCACTGAACCAGGAGTCAGGAGGCCAGTGCTGTGTGACCTTGAGCAAGCCCCCTCCCTCTCTGCAAACAGAGGGAGGATCAGGGACTGGACATGGGTCTCACTACAAACCATCCTTTTCAGCACAAACAGGCTCTCTTGGCTTCATCCAAAGCATATCCAGGGAATTCAAAGTCAAGCTGACCCTTAAATCCAGGCATCCAGACCATCCATCCCCCAGATTCTCAGCTTGCAGACCCAGCATGAGGCCCTTCAGCCCATGTCTAGCCTCCCAGTAGTTCTCCAAGTAGTCCCTGGGTTGGAGCTGTGGCTTCAGGAGCCCCAGAGCCAGGTGGGATGAGGTCTCCATGGCCCCTGCATACCCCACATCCAGAGGGGGTCCTGGTCCCAGGCTAGACGGGGACAAGGTCGAGGGTGCCAGGCAGGCCAAAATTCTGTATTCAAAATTCTTCCAGCCTCTGCCCATTGTCCAATTTCAAAGCCACTTCCATATTTACAGGTATCTGTTACAGCAGCCCCCTGCCTCCAGTACCAAAATCTGTATCAGTTTCCTATTGGTGCTGTAACAATTTGCCACAATCTTAGTGGCTTAAAATAGCACATCTTACTGTTCTAGAGCTCAGAAGTCCAACATCAGTTTCACTGGGCTGAAGTCACTATGTCAGTAGGATTGCATTCCTTCTTGAGGCTCTAGAGAAGAATCCGTTTCCTTGCCTTTTCTAGCTTCTAGAGGCTGCCTGCCATCCTTGGCTTGTGGCCCCTTCCTACAGCAATTGCATCACTTCGACCTCTGCTTCCATTGTCACATTTCCTCTCACTCTGATTTTCCATGGGCTCACCCAGATAGCCCAGGACAATCTTCCCATCTCCAGACCCTTAACTTAATCACATCTGCAAAGTCCCTTTTGCCACTTAACGTAACATATTCACAGGTTTCAGGGATTAAAATGTGGACATGTATGGGGGCTATTATTCTGCTGACCACAGGAGGGGTGAGGTTGCTTTGCCAGTCTCAAGTCTAGCCCAGAGGGCTTGTCCAAGGTTGAGGGGTCACAAATGGATCAGGCTGCTGTCCTGGCCAACACCCTGGCTGGGGCCCAGAGCTCCAGGAAACCTAGCACCTGCCCCTGCCGCCGCCAAGGACAGCCTGTTCTCCTGGTACAGCCACCATGCAGGGATCAGGTGTACTTGAGTCCTCAAAGTCGCCATGGCTCAGCTTCAAAGGCTGCCTGGTTTGGGCAGGAGGCCAGGCCCTCACAGCTTCCTCTCCCTGCTGATTAGGATAAGTAAAAGCTGCCATCAGGTCCGCTCTGGGCCACACGGGAAGTTCCAGCTCCAACTGAGAAAACGCACGCACTGTTGGCTTACCGGGAGACATTTATCGAGCCTGGGAGTGCCAGACCCGCATGAGTCCCCAGAGATGGAGACAGGAAGGTTTCCAAATACCTGGGGCAGAATGCCAGTGGTGGCAGCAGAGGTATGGGCCAGGGACAGGCAGGGAGGACAGAGGTCAGGGCGGGTGACCCAGAGGAAGCAGCTTTTGTGTTGGAGCTTGAAGGAAGGGATCGTTCAGACAGGCAGAGGTGAACAGGGACATTCCTAGTGCACCACCTGGGCAAGGGGAGGGAAGTGTGTTCAGGGAATGGAGAGTACACAGGGAGGCTGGAGTCCAGGGCAGGGGAGGAGAAAGGACTCTGATGGTGGGTGGGGAAGGACCACCTGTGGGGATTAAAGGGCTTCCCACCTCAGGCCAGCAGTTCTCAAACCCTGTCAGCAGTGGGATCCTTTATTCTGATGGAAGCCTATTCAGAGCACTGATGGGCCTTGGGAGGGGTCCCAGGGGCCTTGCCTATAGCCCCCATCCCACCTTTTCAGACCTGGACTCAGAAGGACACAGAAACCACATCCAGGTCATAGGAAGCCAGCCAAGGGTTCAGGGCAGGGATTGGGGACAACTGAGGTGGCCTGGTGTCCAAGCAGGGATAAAGAAGCAGAAAAGGGTATATTTCTTACAGTTAGAGGGCTAGAGGGCACATTTCAATAAAGCAGCTGGATGGGCCCCATGGAGAAACCCATAGGCAGCTGATAAAAGCATCTGACTGCAAGGCAAGGCCTCAGCTTCCCCATCTGTCAGAAAAGCAGGTGGAATTACTCTCCCAGAGTGTTATCTAGCAAGGACTCCTGCACCACCTGCCCATGCTCTGGACTCTGGCCGAAGGTGGCTGCGTGGGTGACAGGCACATCCCTTGAGACCTCTGGGGCCTGCAGAACCTGGATTCCACCATCATCCCACATCCTCCTGCTGCTCTACCTCCAGGGACTGTGACGCATGCCAAAGGAGGCAGCCCAAGCCCCCAGATCCAGCCCCAGCAGGGCGGGAGGGGAAAGGCAGGTGAGCCTGGCTCTCTGAGGTGAAGCCACTGACTGCCCTCTTGAGGAGGGGAGAGGATGGGCTGAGGTGAGATCCGGGGTGCCAGGGTGCCAGCCTCTTGGTAGCTTCATCTCCAGAGGGCAAAGAGAGGTCCAGAGCCCAAGACTGAAATCCCCACTTTCCTCCTCCCCAGACTGCCCGGTGTCTCTGCCTTGTGGGAAGGTGTTGGTGCCAAGCGCCATACAGACACTTAAGGCTGTGATCTTCCCTGTGCCACCCTCCAAGGCAGGCAATGTAAACACCCACAACGCCCCATGAAAGAAGCATCCTCCAGGCTTCTCACAACCATCCTGAGATAAAGCACTTAGTCCCATTTCTCAGGCCTGGAAGGCAAAGGCTGAGGAAGGTGAGGTCAACCGCCCAAAGTCACATCCCAGTGAGGGCCAGGACCCAGACCTAAATCCAGGCTGGTGGGGCTCTAGCATTGGGCTTAACCTTCAGATTCAGGGCCCCATCAGGCCACAGGCTGTGGGCTTGAGGCCCCACACTGCCAGTCCACTTGGCCCAGACTTCTTTTCCAACACAGTCGAGCCCTGTGGTTTTCTGGGAAGGAAGTGCCCCAAAGGGTCATTTCCTGCTGGTCACTTTCTGCTGTAGTGTCTCTTCCCAGCTGTCCCTACACAGTCACTCTCCATCATCACGCTTTCTTGGTTTCATACCTACATGCTCACCAAGGCCTTTCCTCAGTAATGAGTCTGAGACCAGGAGGGTGAGAGTGTCAGGAAGCTGACACTGGCTGAGATATGGCTCAGGTTGCAGGACAAGGGGATAAAAGACTGCTATGAGAGTCAGGGCAGCTGCCTGAGATGCCACTGAAGATGGCAAGACCTGAGGGGCACAGGCAGGAGGGGAAAAGGGGCAATACTGGTGAGGCACTTGGTAGACAAGGGCATGAAGGTCTGAAAGCATAGCAGGGCTCAGGAAGTGGGGAGTCATGCTCTGGCTGTGCCTCCCAGGTGCCTTCTGGGGCAGCCATGAGGGAAAGCCCCTGGTTCCTGCTTGAAGGAAGCCAGGGGGAGCTCAGGGCCCATGCAGCTGGGGCTGGGCACAAGGCAGGACACCAGACCTCTGGGAGTTGCAGCCTGGGCAAAGGTGACCCCTAGCCATAGCATGGCAGTCACTCAGGCAGGGTAGATCCCAGCAACACAAACTCCCCTGAAGCAAGGACCTAACTTCCCATCTCCATTTGGTCACCTCCCAACATGGGATCTCAGGCAGGCTGTGAGTCTTGGAGCCTTGGTATCCCTGCCTGGCGAATGGGTACTCAGATGCCAGCCTGCACACTTCATTGGGCTGATGAGGACGCCATCTCATGCTGGCCTTGGAGCCAAAAGAGTCAGCTTCTCAAGGGAAAGTAGCTGCTCGAGGCCTTGCTACAAGACATAACTCTGGAACCCTGCCCACCAGGCTACACTGCCTCTGGCCACTGCACCACGGATAGAAGGACAGGTAAAAGAAGCCAGCCTGGTCTGTCATGCCCTTTGGGACCCACCCTCATGCAGGTTCACACTGGCACTCACCAATCTTGGGGTTTCCTGTCACAGGGGACAAAGGGGCTGGGCCTTTGGAACTCCTGGTGGCCACAGTCTGCACAGACCAGAGCTGGGCTGGAGGCTATAACCTGGTGCCCACTCTTGTCTTGGATTTTCATTCTTCCCAGCCCCAACCCAGGGCAAATGGGTTATTTGGGGATAAAAAAGTAAACAGAAGCCCTACTCAAGTTCTTAGTTAAGTGTATGTGGACACGTGACTCCAGAACTATGTGGCAAGGACTCTCAGCCCCAACACCTGCAGGGAGTAGGCAGCCATGCCTGAGCTGAAGCTCAGATGAGCCAGGGAAATGTGTGGGACTGTGCTCAGGGCAGTGGGGGACTGAGTAGACCCTGGGAAGTGAGTTGCTCAACACCAAGCCCCAAGGCATCTAGGGCCAGCAGCAAGTGCCTGTGTGTCTTCCTCCACGCTGCTCCCCCACGGCCCCAGCAGCTGTGGCAAAAGAGAGCTCTTACCTCCAGCACCGCCAACGTGGGGAAAGGGTGGGGGTGGCGGGGTGGTGGTGATTAGGGGACCCATAAATCACAACTACAAAAAAACACGAGGTCACAATTTATCAGTCTCTCGACACTTTACTGGCCATATCTCCCAACACTCTCACAACAGCTCTAGGGGGGATGGGACTAGGACTCAGCTCCAACAGCAGAGACACTGAGCAGCCTGTCCTCAGCCACACTGTTGTGATGGAGCCAAACTGGGAACCCCGAGCCAGCCTTTGGATGCTCCTGTTCTTTGCTGCCCAGAAAGGACACCTCCACTCTCACTTCTACCCCTCAAGTCTCCTAGAAACAGAGCATGGGGAATTGCAGGCCACAGGAAACACTGTGAGCACCTGCAATTCTGGAAGGTGTCACCAACCTCCCTCTGGGCAGCATTCCAGGAAGGAGCATCAGTCAGGCACTTGGGCAGCCTGGGACTTCCGGACATGAAGGAACCGGGGCCTGAGAAAGTAAGGACAAGGGGCCTGTTACTGCCTTGGCCCCAGGGAATGAGCAGGGAGTGGGAACAGCGTGCTCTTGTCCCCAGCCAGTACCGTACTCTGGCCATGGCCACTGTGGGCAACACAGGCGAGGACAGCCTGGGTGGAAGGACCAGCATGGCTGTGGCGGGTACAGAACAGGCAGAGCCTTACCTCCCACAGAAGTCCCTGCGCACGGCCACAAGTTCAAGGTAGAGGTCAGGTTGGCTGCCAAGCCAGCTGCCAACGAGCTCCGGGTGCCTTGGTTCCACTTCCAAGAAGATACTTCTATGTGAGAGAGAGAAGTTGAGTTGGCTCAACTGGGCAGGGCCGGGACAGAATGACTGCCGGGACTTGCCCCATGCCCACTGCGAGGGGAGGAGGCTGCTGGGCCAGACCCAGTACACCCACCCCACCAGTACCCGGAGTTCTTCAGGAGCTGGGGCGCCAGGGCCAGGATGTGGGTAATGACATCCATGCCCTCCTCCCCTCCATCCAGGGCCACTGGGTCTTCATATCTGAAGGGGAGAACAGTGAAAGGTGAGAGCCTGGGAGAGGGGGTGCCTGAAAAGTGTGGAGGAGCTGGGCAAGACATCCGTGAAGGGGACCCCATGTAACTCATACTCTGGGCTGAGAAGCAAGTCTGAGGACCCAGAGGTGGCCCCCAAATGGACGGTGGCTCATATTCCCCCACCACCTATGGACGTGGTGAAGCCCATCACCTGGCAGCACCTGGTAGCCCCCAGAACATGAGAATCTCCCCATGCCAAAGAAACTGTTCCTGTTCTTGGTCTGGGGACACAGTGGCACAAGGACTGGAGCTGGCACCGGCCACTCCCAGGAGCCTGGAAGGGGAAAGCCAGCACCCCAACCCACACTACCCTGGCCCTATCCAAGTTGTCCTGGGCTATGCCTGGGTCTCAGCCGGTATGAGAGTAGGATGGCTTAGTCCAAAATCTGGAATAGGGTATCAGTCCCAGCTTTCCCACTAAGCTCACATTTGACCTTGGACAAGGCACTCTCCCTCTCTGGGCCTCAGTCTTCAGTAAAATATGCTTTCCATGTGTGTGGAGAATTGAAACTGACAACAGCGTCCATCTACTGAGCACCTTCAGAGTTGTTGCAAAGTCCTCCCCATGGCCCTGCAAGATTCCCTCACTCCTCTTTTACAGGAAGGAAACTGAGGCCCAGTGGCCATCCAATGGTCTTAAGTGGTGAAGAGGAAGCTGAACCCAGGTAGATCTGCAGGCTCTGGAGTACATCCTCTTTCAACACTACTGCCCCCTTCAGCACCCCTCCCCCCACCATGGTGTGGTCCTCAAGGGCAGGCATGTCCCACTAGGCCTTCTCAGGCCTGGCCTCCTGTCCCAGTACCTGTGGATCTCGGGAGCCAGCTGCTCCATGTCCTGGTGGAAGACATACGGAGGGTTGCTGACGATCAGATCCATGGGGCCCCAGGGCAGAAGATGCGCCCAACTCCCCTCTGTGGTGAGAGAAGGGGATACACAGAGGGAACTGGCCCATCAGGAGGGAAGGCATGGCCCTTGGGGACCCCCCACCCCCCACAAGCTATGCCTTGGGCCTATCTGTGGACCCCTCATAAGCCAATCTTGAGATTAGTGCCCAGGATCCCCAGCTGGAAGCCTGGCCAAGAGCATTCAGGCCCTGTCATGGCAGCTTTGTCCTCTCTTCTTCTTGTAAAAAACCTCCTCAATAAGCAAGACTCGGCCTAAGTGTCACCTACAGGAAGCCTACTTTGCCTGGGCAAAGTGGGAGCCCCTTCCTCCTCTACAGCCTCACTGGCCTCACCACACTTTGCCAACATGAACTGGGAGTGCCTAGAGGGCAAGCCTGGCTCAGTCAGCCTGATTCCTGATGGTTCCATTTACTCCCATCCTATGCCAGGTGCTACACCAGGTGTATCCTACCCCATGAAGGGGCACCTGAGGCTCAAGGCACCTGCCAGGTGGAAACAGAACTAGAGCTAGAACCTTGATGACACTCTATAAAGGTCATGGCTGCATCATGCCATGCCCAAGCCACTTATTCCTAGACCAGGCAGGGAGACTCAAGTATTTTGGTCCTAAAGGCCTTCTCTTGAACTTCTGCTTATCTCTTGCCAATAAGCAAGTCCTAGTTGAACTCACTAGTTATGGGGATTCAGTAAGAAAGACCATGTGGCTGGTTCCCTAAAGGGTTCCCTCAAGGGTCGGGTCATCCCAGGAGAGGCATATGGTCACAGTATCTTGCCCGTCCTCATCAAGGACTAGTCTGAGGCCTCCTTGGGCGTGTGTGCGTGTGAATGCTGAGGAAGCCCTCCCTCCATCCCCACTAATACCTCACCCACCCAGCAGCACCTGGATCCAGGACCCCACCTCAAGGAAGACAGGTAGGGGAGGGTACCTAACGTCACATCGAGGTGGACAATTCGAATCCTGTCCTGCAACCGAAGCCTGGAGAGTTGGGAAGAAGGGACATGAGCATGGGGAGGGGGGCAGACCTCCTCCTTGGCTACAAGGGCTGGGAGGGCCATCAAACCCTCCTTAGACCAGCAGGATAGGATACTCACCATCTATTCATAATCCTGTGGGGTCCATTACAGGTTGCCCTGACCCCACCCCCCACCCCACCCCCACTCCACCCCCTTCTTGAGACTAGAAATCAGACAGCCATAGGATTGATCACTGGAGAAGGGTCGAGATCGGGCCTCAAAGTCCGACTCCCCCACCCTGGCCCTCTGCTTCCCAGGCCTACGTACCTCCGAGCGTTCTCATGGGTCAGAGAGATGGCGGCCTCCTCCTTGTCCACAGCAATGACTCGGCTCTGTCCCAAGAACAAATGAGGGGCACAAGGGAAGCAGAATTGCCCCACGAGCCTGGGCCTGAGGAACGGAGCCCTCCCCCCAACGCCTACCAGGAGAGGAAGGAAATATCCCTAGTTTTTCCCACTCTGTGGCCAGGGTCTAGCCAGACAGATGGGAATGGGATTTAGAGGCTGTGAGGATAGCAGGCTGGGAGCAGCTCAATCCTCCCCGCTCTAGTCGCTTCCCCTCAGATGCTCCTGGCACTTCAGGGACACCTCTAGAGTGAGGGGTCAGTGGGAAGAACAGTGAGTAACAGTCACAATCTTCCTGGGGTGGGGTGAGGTGGAGGGATGCAGAGGGGCTCACCTGGGGGAAGTGGCTCAGCAGGCCGAGGGAGATGGCACCCGAGCCGCAGCCCACCTCCAGGATGAGTGGCCCACCCTGGGCTCCCACCACATGGGGCTGCTGGGCTGCCTCCTCCAGCACCCATTCAACCAGCTCCTAGGGGTCAGAGGGGTCTAGATCAGAGTTAGTCCCAACCTGGTGCCTGCAGGTCTTGGCACAGGGGCCTGAGCATGGCTAGTCTCTGTGTGTATGAAGGTAAGGGCTGTAGCCAGAGCCAGACTGACCTCCATGTCAGTTGGGGCCAGCGTGGGTCCCCCTGCCTCTCCATACCTCAGTTTCCCCATGTATACAGTTGAGCATAGTTGAGAATAAACCACTTCAGTGAAGTATGGTGGGTAATAAATGGGTACTATTTGTAGGGTACTATGTACATGCCTGGTACATACTGAGTGCTCAATAAAACCCAGCTAAGCCCTTTACAGATATCCCCTCATTCTGTACTCACGGCAATGACAATAACCATAACTGACAGTTCTTGGGTACTTCCTATTCACAGATCCTGCTCTCAGAGCTTTCCCTATTGGATCCTCTAACCAGTCCATGAGGAAACTGAGGCCTGGGGGCCAAGACCCTGCCAGGAGCCTGGCCTGTGGAACTGGGGACTCAGGATGTCCCTGACTTCTTCACAGAGCTGAGCTTAGGAGAGAGAGGAAGGGCCCCAGAGTGAGGCCAGGAGGCCCCTGGCAGGTAGGAGGGAGAACTAGAGGGCACATGGAGCATGGCACGAGCAGGCATAGGCACAATGGGAGGTGCCTGGCTGCACTGTGCAGCCTTGGCATTGGTGGGGGTAAGGTTGAGGTGTGTGGGAGACATCTTCAGATGCTTTCACTTTGGAAATAAGGGTTTTGAGTCTCATTTGCCCATCTGCCACCTGCCAGGACTGGGCATGGAAGCCAACAGAGTGGGGGGTGGGGGGCAGGGGAAGGACTGCTGCTCCCCAATGGCCACCACTGTGATGGAGTCCGGGGCTTGAACGGTCAGGCATGGGGCAGGGAAAGGGCAGTATGGCCCCTTCACAAGGGCAGGAGGGGATCCCCAGAAGCTTAAGATATCTGAGTTCCCGGTTCCCAGGCAGGACTGACCTAGGGAGTCAGCAAGTGGGTGCTTCCCCCATCTGAAAAGAAGTCAGCCTTCTCCAGAAAGCCTTTCTTGAAACCCCCTCACCAGGCTCCCCCTACCACGGCTTTCCCCACCATGGGTCTAAGGACTGGGTTGGGGTTCACCTCTCCTACCAGGCCAAAGGCTCCAAAAAGGGAAGGCCTG
Organism: Choloepus didactylus; assembly: GCF_015220235.1. NCBI lineage: Eukaryota > Metazoa > Chordata > Mammalia > Pilosa > Megalonychidae > Choloepus > Choloepus didactylus. The sequence continues at coordinate 203,451,163 of NC_051307.1, read as the reverse complement.
GGGTCTGACCCACTACAGTGTGTCCCACACTGGGAGGGTTCGGCCCACAGAGGGTTCTCTTGGCTACTTCCCAAGTGCTGGGCAAGCTCTCAGGGGCCCTGGGAAGCTACCATTTGAGCTTCAGACCCCCAGGTTCCAATGCCACCAGCCAGGCCCCAATGGAGCAGAGGGCCCCAGATCACTCAGACCCAATGTCCACATAAACTCTCAGTGCTAAGTTCCAAAAAATATCTCTTCCTGACAGGAACCCCAACCCAGGAGCAAAGCTCATCCATCCCAAGGGTAGCAAGTCCAAGGAAGGCAGAATTTGGCCAATAGGTCCAATTCTCCCTGTTCCAAACCAGCTACTGCCTGTGGCAGAGAGAGACTGGCTCTGCCAGGAGAGGGCTTCCACTCACTTACTCCCACCGGTCCTGTGCCAGCTCTTGCCATACCACTGGGGTGCTCATGGTAAGCTGGGCAAACAAGGCTGGGAATGACAATGAGTGGGCAGACTGGGGCTGCGGCAGAGAGCCTGCGGTCTCAGTGGTAAGGCCACGTGCCAAGAGGCCAGCAGGGTGGCTGGGGCTTGTCAGGGGTGTGAGCTTCTCTCAGTTTCCTGGCCACAAACATACCTACCCTGGCTGGAGAATGACCCCTCAGCCAGCCACACTGGCCACCACCTCACGGAGACACCCCTGACCTCAGAAAGACACAACAGATGTGACTGGCCACCCCAGGCAGGGTGTAAAGCTGAGAGACTGGGCCCCCACTGCCTCCAGTGGCTCCTCACCCCTTCCTTGCACTCCACATCCCAGGAGGCTCATCTTGGTTGTGGGACCACCTGGGGGTGGGGGTGGAGATGGAGACTACCCCCATTAAGTCCAGAAATTCTCTTCCCTACCCAGTGAAGAGTATCCCTCAGGCCTGAAGCTGGTGGCACAGGCCCAGGTCACCTCCTCTAGGTGAACATGGAAAGAACCCAAGAACCGGGTGGGGGGGGGGTGGACAGGAAAAGCAGGAAGGAGGCAGAAAGCAGGCTGCTGTTGGCACTGCCTGGAGCCACCACCCCAACACTGGACTCTACACCTCCTCAAGACGTTGGCCTAAGGCCTCAGCAGGACCTCAGTGCAGGGAACTTCCTCTGTTAGGATTGTGTCCCTGGCGGGGCAGCCCCAGGAAAGTGCCATTCACATACAGGCACTGTGCTTCCCACACCCCACAGAGCATCACTGTACCAGGCTGGGCAGGAACAGCCCACACCCCCACGCCTGGGTTTCCCACAGCACACATGTCAGACTGGGGATGGAGACACCTTCCCACGCCCAGGGAAAACCCAGCTCACCCTGCCCACACACCACCTACAACTTTGCATTTCAGACTTCTGCACCCATCATCAGAAACCTCCCTTCAATGGATGGAAAGAACGCAGGGGCTGTGATCCCTCCCCTGCACCCACTTTCCCCACTCTCTGCCACAGGCCACGTCCTCTTGAGTTCTTGGTAAGGCATCCCTCGATGTGGCTTCACATTGTTGTGAACATGGCAAGTTCTAAGAAATGTCTGTACAGTGAGGTGATGACCCAGCCTCCTAACCGCAACCCCCTCCCATGTAGGGGGATTGCTCTGCTGGCCCAGGAAAGGGGAGGCCACATGGGCGCCAGAAGTCCACACCTAACGTTCAGAATCCCAGAACATATGGTTGTTGCCAGGTCAGCTCTGAGGGGACCTGAAGGGCACCATGGTGGCTGCCCTCCCACACCCTGACCCTTTTTATGTTTGGGGGAGCCACAGGGTGGCTTCCTGCCTTGGGTCTCTGTACACCAACCCAGCCCATGCCAATCCCAACTGGGGCAGTTCCATGTGAGCTGTGGGGCCCCGACCTGGGAGTCTGAAAGTCTGGGTACTGCCCCCATACTAACCCACCTGGAAGCCCTGTGACTCCAGTGAAGCCTCCGATTCCCATCCTTGACACTGGGCAGTGGGGAGAGGACCTGGCCCCCTACCTACATGATGTGGGGACAAGAAAAGGCAGAGAATCTCCTAGCTGGAAGACAGAGGATGGGAGAAAAAGGAGGAGCTCCAGCTCCCCGGATGGAAGGTGGAAGACCTGACCTTTCCCAGGAATGTTTGTGCCTGGGTGCCTTTCCAGAAACACCCCTTCTCAGAACCTGCTGCCCTCTGGCCTGTGTGCCCAGTCCCTACCCAGCCTCACCCACTTGGTCTGCTCTCTCTGGTTCCTATAAGGTCAGGGGGAAGCCCTAGAAGAGCCATGGAAAGCATCCCTCCCAGGATCAGGGGGCCTCGCCAAGGGACGGCATGCCTGCTTCATACACCTCCAGTCCTAATAATTTGAGAGACAGACACAAGCAATTACCTGACTAGACGGTAGACCTGAGAGGACCACCAAGTCAGATTCCCTGCCCTGAGGCCCAATCCTCTCATTACCTGTCCCAAAGGGGACAGTGTCCTGCCAAAGGTCACACCTAGAGCCCTCTCCATTTTGTTCACACATATTGAAGAGCTGCCGAAAGGTGTCTTTTTCCCGTGGGTTGGATGAGCTGTGGGCCCCTTCACACCCTCCCCAACCCCTTCAGCCAGGCCCCGTGATGGGACAGGTCCCAGGGACACCGCCAGCCCAGGGAAAGGGGACAGTGGCTTAGGATGAGAAGACAATCAAGGGGGCCAGCAGGAATGTTCTGCCCACAAGGTCCCACCAACCCTGCGTGTATGGAAAGGAACTGCCCCTGAGGACTGCAGTCATGGGGCACCAGTGCCCCCTGGAGGAAGTCTGAGGCAAGACACGTGTTCTGAACCCCATCCTCATCCCCATCCTTCTTTGCCCTGGTGGGCCACCCACCTCTGTCTCTGGCCGAGGGATGAACACTGGGGGTGCCATCTTCAGACTGAGCCCCTGGAAGTCCCACTCCCCAAGGATGTACTGTATGGGCATCCTGCAGAGGGGACATCCAGGTGGTTGTCAGTGCCAGAGCCAGCCCTGGCAGGATCACACCTGGGTTGAGGGACACCGCTCGGAGTGAAGTGTCAGGCAGGGCCATGTCTCCTGTGCCCTTGGACTCCCAACCAAGGCCTTCCCTCCTGCCCCACTTCCCATTCACTCTGGCCCCCGTCTTGGCACTCCCCCACCCTGACACCTACCCAGTCCTTGCACACTTTCTGCCGACCAGCCCATGGACTTGGTGGGGGTGGGGAAGGCTAAACCTCTTCCTTCATGAAGCCCACAGGCCTGGCCACGGGGGCTCACCTCTGCAATCGTCGGCTATTCAGCTCCTGGATGCACTGTAGCTGCCCAGCGTTCAGGGGCTGAGTCCAAAGTGCCGGTTTCAGGCTCTGAAACTAACCCCACAGAAGATGTGAGTGGCTAGCTTGCTGGGCCTGGAGGCTCCGACTCATGTGGACAATGCCTGCGACCCTTGGTCACTCCTGAACCCCTAGTGCCCAGGACACACCAAGTGCCAAAATAGTTTGTTGGGTGAATGAATAAATATCTGCCCAAGGCATTCCTTCAGAAAAATCCCACTGATCTCAGCCAAGCAGAGGGGTGGGTGGGTAGTGGTAGCTGGAAGCCCAGTTCTCAGCAAGGTAGAAAAGCCTAAATGTCTGCTCCCCAGGGTTCTCCCTCTGCCCTTCTTCCTCCCCACCCACCCTCCTGACACCATTGCACTTAACTGTTTTGGCTCCAAGGACATGAGCAATGATGTACTCACTGGATTCCTGGGCCTCGGGGATGCCCCGCTCCTCGAAGATAGCTGTCCAGTGGCGGACCAGCTCTGTGGCACTTACTAGCTCAGCCGGGGGTGGATGGGGTGGCCATGAGCTGAAGGCCCTGCCCTGAATGCCTCCCCTCCTCCCCGGGCCAGACAGGAGAGTCCACAGCATTCGGCTCCAAAGTTCCATGTCTCAGGGAAAGGATTCCCTGAGAACTCCCAGATCCCTGAGTCTCCCTTATGAAGTCCACAGCTGAAGTGGGAAATGAAGGTGGTCCTCAGCCCCAGTCGCGTAGAGATGGGTTGGTTAGAGGTTCCAGCTCCCCAACAGAGCTCCAATCTTCAGATGTGGCTGCCACCCTGGAGGACGGGGAGAGACCCAGGAGAGTAGCTAAGCCCATGTGTGAATCTGCCATCCTGCTCTAAGATGGCCTGGGGCTTGCTTTCCACTCACTGCCTGAGAGGGGGATGCTCTTGCTCTGTTATCTCCTTGATTCCGTTATAGATCCTCACTCACCTGTTTGATTCTTCTTTTCTTGGCCAATTATGTATTCTTCCTGTTTTGAGATGAAGTGAGTTGAACCCATAGCTTAGTCCCTGCTAATAAATGGGGCTGCTGGTGGGTTAGGGCATAGGTTTTAGAGTTTGATGGATCTGTGATTGACCCAGAGTATGTGACCTTGGGCAAGTAATTATATCTGAATTTCCATTTCCTCATCCTTAAATGGAAAGAATAACATCAACCCAATGGCGAGCAGGGCATTAAACAATGAATGTCAAGGGCCTGGGAGCCAGCCCAGCACACAGCAAAGACTAGATGTTACATTCTCCTAACTAACATTACAGGAGAGAGATTGCTTTTGCTTGGGAGCTGTGCTTCAGACATTTTGCATGTACCGTCATTAATTTGTATACTGAAACTCCCCTCCCCCCCAATTTAACCCATCATCCCAGAAGTCAGCATAAATTACCAGCTAAAAACATGACAATTTGTGTTAATTTTATATTTAAATAGCCGCAAACAAATTTAACTGAAAGTTCAAAATCAGTGATTCTCTTTCCTTCCAGACAGACCAAGTTCAGACTAGTGTTTATTGAGCGCCTGCTGAGTCAAGAGATAAGCAACCCCCGTTTCAGGGGAAGGAACCGAGGCTCAGAGAGCGGAAGCGACTTGCCCAAGGTCATCCAGCTAGGCACTACCCCAGGCAGGACACGAATCAGAGCCTGCCACATTCCAGAGGCGGCTCTGTCCATCTGAGCGCTGCCCCGGGAGAAGCCGAGGCCTTAAATCAAAGGCGCGGTCCCCGCGCTCCCCCGCTCCTCCCAGCTGCGCGCAGCATTGTTAGTGGCCGAGGAGAGAGTGTCTCCTCGTCGGGCCTGTATACCCATCTGCACAAAGGAGCGATAGGGGCGACCAGACCTCGAAGACGCTACAGTCCGGCCACCTGCACCCGGATCCCCACCTACAATCCACACCGCCCGCCGGTCTGGAGAAACTGCCCCGGCCCGGGCTCCCGGATGTGCATGCCTCGCAGTGAGGGCTCTCCGACGCGCTGCTTCCGGGGTCGGCGCAGCTGATGAAGGGCTCGGGTGGACCTCATGGCCCGGCTCCAGGGTTCCTAGGGACGCCGGGTTCTAACTGGGACATCCCTGCTGGCGAACAGTGGGGGAGGCTAGGAACGCCACGCCCACTACACCCGCAAACATACCGGAGGAAAAGAGAGGACATGTGTGGGGTTACTCCCCAGGGGCCTGGAAGCTTTTCCTGAAGGTTACCGCCGGGATTTGTCTCCAGCCCGCGGTGACCGCTAGCGTAAGCCTTCAGGAATAGGGCCGCGGCGGGGTGAGGAAGGAGGTCAATAGCCAGCGGCGAACTGGGGCGTATCACGATCTGGCCCGGGGTCCGGGGGTAGGGCCTGATGCCCAGGGGCGTGGTCTAGCAAAGCATTTAGGCGGGGCCAGTGTTAGTGCAGGACCCAGTGTCCGGGAGGGACCTGGCGGAGAGCCGAACAGGGTTCGGGTGGCGGCCGGAACCTAAGGCCGTTCTAGGACCCCTCGCTCCGAATCGGTATTGGGGCATACTTTTTAGAATTTGGAGCAGAGAGCCGGAACTCCGACCCCGGAGACCTAGGTTCGAATCTTGACTCCGTTCCCAGGTTGTCGCGCGGCTTTGTACAGATGCCCGACACTCTCTGGACCTCAGTTGCTCCTTCTATAAAATTCAAGGCATGTCAGTGCCACTCAAGGTGTGGGACTCCCCCGAATCTACTGAGGAGACGGACTTTTATTAAACATTCAACTCTCCCGGCTCCAAACCAGACTAGGGGAACCGCGGGGATGTGCATGTCTAACAAGCTACGCGGGCGATCCCCATAAACTTTTTTGAAAATCGGCGGATAAAGAGGGTGTTTGAAGGGCTCCTACCCTGGGTGGAGGCTATTGTGAGGGGCATGGGGGCATAGGGCATTATCGAGTGCCCAACGATAATACTACCCCACTTCCAACTTCTTCTCTGGACAAGATTCCTCATTTCTAGCCCGGGTTGGGCGCTAGTTTACCAAGAGCCCTCGCAACCTGAGCCCCCATCTGAGCTGGAAGCCGAGGCCCAGAGAGGGAAAGCAGCTTGCCCAAGGTCACAAAGCCAGAAGGAGGTCGAGGCAGAGTTTAATGCAGGTCCAAGGACTCCCAGGCCAGTGTTCTCCACGAGCGTCTCCCGTGCGCCTACGTTGAGAGCTCGAGTCTTTCCGACGGCAGTAGAGCCCAGGCTGGCCGGGGACCCGAGTTCTGATTCGGGAAGGGCGTGACCACCTACCGTCCCCCGCCAGGCTTCGGCGCCAGCCGGGGGTTGAGTGGTGGTCTCCGAGGTCTGCGATGCAGCTCCCTGCTCCTGCTAGGGCGGAGCCAGATCCGACAGGCGAGCTGGCCAATGACGCGTGGACTCTAGGCCTGGCAGCCAATCGGGGGCCGGGGGCGCGGAGCCGGCAGGGAGGCGGGGCGTTGGAGCTTCTGGGTGCTCCGCAGGCTGCCGGCCCCAGCCCTACCCCCGCGGTGGGTCCCGGCCGTACCCTGCCCAGCGGGCACTCGCGGATACTGGCCGTACACTGTGGCCGGCCAGGCCCACGGCACTGAGCGTGCAGGGAGGACAGACCTGCAGTCCCCCACCCGAGTCCTGGGGGTTCTCCCCGCCCCGGCCTCCCTGTCAGCGGCCACCACCTCCAGCCTCTCGGAGCCCCGGAGAGGATAAAGTAAGTGCTGAGGTTGCCGCTTCGGTGCCAGCATGGAAGAATCACAGAGTCGCGGAGGCTGGGATGGGGACTGGAGAAGGGAGGTCTGGGGGCCTGATGGAGAACGGTTGATACCTTTAACTGAGGTTTCCCTCCCTTATCCTTTGGACCTGAGGCAGGCCCGGGAAGTATGAGCAGGGCCCTTTCTCTTCTTTGGACGAAGGAACCCCAGAGCAAGAGTTAAGGGTCCAGCCCAAGGTCACCCCTGGGGTCAGTGGCAGAGCCAAGAAGAGAGCCCTGGATTCCTGAAGCACACAGCCTAACAGGAGGGAGAGGGCAGAGAGGAACCTCCCCTCCACTGCGTGTCTGTGTGTCCCTCTGCCAGCCTTGCCCCTTCTTAAGGGCCTGCATGGATGTATGCATGCATCCATTCACACCCGTGCACCTGCACAGGGAGGCACCCCACATACACAGGGGGATATGTGTGCAGCCAGGAGCTGTGCACCATCCCCTCCCTCTAGGCCTGCCCATCCGCAACTTGTCTGGAATGCCTTCCCATCTGCCTCATCCAGGGTCCTTTGGCTTGGGAAGGCCTAAGCCACACCCTAGTCTGGGCACATCTTTCACTCTCTGTCCCCAGGGCAGAAGGGAAGGGGAGAGGCAGCACCTCAAAGTAAGAGCTCCATCTCTGCCTCTTAAAGATATGCTCCTATCGCTTTTCTGCCTGTCCCTGGCGGCCCCCAGCCTATGGGGGATCCAGTGACTTCAAAACTTAGAGAGAAGACCTGCCAACGGACCCAACTTAGCCTCTCTCTCCTTCCTGTCTTTGTCTTTTTGCTCACCAGAGCAGCCACCACCAGGCATCTCTATACCTGCCCCCACCTCCACACCAAGCACAGCCTGGCCATACAGTGGGCTGGGGCCTCTGTGGCATGGCCTTTTCTGACTGGGTTGGCCAGGGGAAGAAGATCCAAAATTTATCAGGCACTTACTGTGTCTGGCGGTTGGGCTGAGCTACATCTCTTCCAGGGACTTGTTCATTCTGATATTTTAGTGCCCCTATGACCCTTTTGAGTTTCTTAATATCCCCACTTCAGATTCAGGAAAACTGAGATGCAGAGAATACCTAGGGTTACCCAGCTAAGCAGCTGAGCTGGGATTTAAAGCCAGGCCTGTCTGATTCTTGAGCAAGTGTTTCCCTCCAGGAAAGGAAACAACTATGGTTTGTTTGGTTTTTTTTCCACATGTGGTGGGGGGAAGAAGGGGTGGGGAGGATCTTTTTTTTTCAACCTTCCCTACTTCCTTTCATGTCTTCCAGGTATGATCACTATGATCACTTTACTGACAAACAGAGGTGGGCAGGACTTTGTTTTTGTGTTCCTGAATCCACATGGGAATTGCAGATACATAAAGCACATGTCCTGACATCCCCTGAACTTTCCCTTGCCCTCAAACCTTCATTTCCCCAACACCTTCAGAAACTTAAGTGACTTCATCTCACTGCCAAGCCTCCATACTCAGGCTCTCATTTTTTATTCTTTCCTTTCCAGCACCCAGGGAGGCAGGGAGCTCCCTTTATCCAAGGAGGTGGCCGTGCAGGTGGCCACAGGCTGGGGCACTCCTCATGTCAGAAGTGAGTGGGCAGGCTGACTGACCACAGGCAGCCTCTTGCCTAGTGCCCTTTTGGCATCAGCATGGACTCCAGGATCCCATCCGCTAGAGGCTGGTTCAGCAGCCATCCGCCCACTTCTGAGCCTGACCTGGAGCCTGCCACAGAAGGGCCAGCCCCCGAAACTACCACCCTCGGCCCAGAAGTCACCAGCTTTAACAGCACCAGAATCCCTGATGTGGCTGGTGGCACAGCCGGCGTGGGCACAATGCTTCTGTCCTTCGGGATCATCACGGTGATTGGTCTGGCTGTGGCCATGGTGAGAGCCAGGGCAGGCTAGGGCTGGCCCAGGTGGCCCCCAGTTGGTGAAAATGTGGTCAGTATTTGGATTTACAGAGACCCTAATCAGAAGGCCGTCCCTCCCCTGTTCCAGGGATTTGTTCATTGAGGCCCAGAGACCAAAGAGGCTGCCTCCAACTGGAAGAACCAAAGAAAGTTCCAAGGAATACATGGCATTTTGAGCTGAGCTGTGAGCCAGGCCCAATGACATAGAAGTTGGGAGGAGGGCATTCCAGGTGGGGGGTCTTGGTGGACAAAAGTTTAGAGGCAAGCAGGAGGTTCTGTGAGCAGCTAGCAGATAGAGAGGATAGTGAGTGTGGGAGGTGCAATAGTAGAGGCCAGAAGGTGGTTGGGATGGATCGTGGGCTGTGGAGTCTGGCTGGGATGTTCCAGATGGCAGCCTGCTGAACAGTGTTCATTGATTCATTCCCTTGACAATGATTTACTGAGTACCTGCCCCGGACCAGGCCCTTGGGACCTAGGGCTAAGGAGACAAGGTCCTGTCCTATGGATCTTATGGGGAGTGGGAGGCAGATACAAACCAAGAGCTCCAAGGGGAGCCTGCGAAATGATGGGGGGACAGACCTCTTCTAGGCAGGGTGGTGAGCAGCAGCAGAGAAAGTGACATTAGAGCTGAGACCTCAAGGTGAAGCCTGGCCTCAGTGTCATGAGTAGAGGTAGAGGGAGTCAACAGGATAGAGGTGAGCTGAGGGGTGGGCTGCAGGGTCCCCCATCATGGCTATGATGCCTCTAGACCTGAGAAGACACATGGACATTTGAAATGTCACCAGGAGGCCACTAGAGATTGTCCAGGCTGAGGCCAGGGAGGGTGGGGGTACACCTGAGGTCCCCCAGAGGGCCTTGCAATAGTAGTAGTCTGCCCACTTCCTCCCAGGTTCCGATTGCTGGACCCAGACTCGGGGGAATGTTGCTGCGACAAATAGGGCAGTGAATGGTCCCTCCGTGGCCTGGCTGGAGCTGCAGTTAAACCAGGGTTGCCATATGGGCCCCGCAGGCTCTGGATTGCTGCCAGAGAGCAACTGCCTGCCGGCAAGCAGGGCCAAGATGCAGCACATGGCGAATGAGGACAGGACCTCAGAGGTCTGCAGGGACGAGGCAGGGTGCCAGTGTTCCCCTTGGCTCCTGTGTGGTGATTAAACAGACTGACCAGTGGCAAAGAAGGGCCTAGAATATGCCCTTTGTAAATCTCAGTGAAAGATTTCCTCCCCAGGACTCGGGAAGACTATCTTACCCTTTGTTCTGGAGGTATATTCAGAGGGCTTTATAGGTGGCCCATAAAGCAGAGAGGTAGAGCGGTATGGAGCAAAGGCAGTAGAGGGCAGGAAACAGCTTCTGGGCCCCATGGGACAGGTCCAGAGATGCTCTCTAAGTGCTGCTTCCTCTCTCCTCATGCCAGCCCTGAGCCAGGCCATGCTGGAGACAAGGAGGAACAAGCTAGTACCAGGCTATAAGCCTCACACAGGAGGAAAAAGTGCTTGGTGTGGGCAGGAACAGTAGGGGAGGGCTTCCTGGAAGAGGTGGGGCTGAAGCTGGACAGTGAGTGATGGTGAAAATTTGGAAAGGCAGATGTGGGTGTGTCAGCAGTTGGAGTAGGGAGAGAAGTACAGGCAAAGGCATGGAGATTGGATAAAGGTTCTGGTTTCCCCTGGAGACCCCTCTGTATCAAGGCCATGGAAGGGGCAGAGTGTGCTGTAGCTGGGCTGAAAGGGGAGGGAGTATAGGGCACTGGGGCTGGAGCCACTTGCTCAGGGTGGGCAGGGGCTGGGCCTGGAGACATTCGAGCTCCTGCTGCATTTCATCCACAGAAGAGCAGGTTCCTATTTGTGACCCCCTAGAGGGGTTGGGGGAGTGAGGGGTACCCTGGCTTCTTCCCAGGACTTTGGGGTTCCCCAGGAGTGGGCAGCAGGAAGAATTCTGGGCTGGAGACCAAACCGGGTTGAAGCTGTTGATGGACTACAGAAGATGTGGGAACCACAGAGGTTTGAGGACAGAACCTAGAGACGTGGCTTTCCCCCACGAAGCAGCAGGCATGCTCCTGGTGATCGGAAACCACCCGCATGGGGAGTTGCTGGGTGGTGCAGAGGTCCCCAGAATCCCTGTCCTGGGCAGTCACACCAGTTTCTCCCCATCCCTCCTTTCCCTCAAGGCTTCATACAGGATTTCCTGCTCCAGCTTGGAGGCCTTGGTCATTTTCTCAGCCTGCCTAGGCCTTTATCTTCAAGTCTATATAATGGGGATAAGACCTGGGGACCCTCTTAGGTTCCTCCAGAGCCAGGGTTCTGGGGAGTCAGCCTGTGCTGTCCACTGAGGGGCACGAGCCTGCCATACAAACCCCTGGGATCAGCCCAGGGTCCCGCCTAGAGCCACTGCCCTGTGGAGTCTGGCCACCCCCTGTACCCTGTTCCTTTTGCCTGTACATGGATTTGGGCCTTGGAGAGTTGAGGGGAACTGTTGAAGTCTTCTTTTCCCCCTCAGCCTGAGGAGTTCCAGGCAGGTGCCAAGTGGCTGGGGCCACTGTAGGCATCAGCAGAGGTGAGGCCCACCAATCCCTGGGCTGGGACTGCCTGCATAGTCTTCTGAGTTCCCATTCTTGGACTGGGTATCATCAGCATCTAATAAACACACAAGAATGGCATGAATGTGGGACATAGATGCCCCTGGGATGGGGGCCCCAAGGACCTGGGGGCCCAGAAGTCTCTCCATGTCTCCTATCCTGAGGGACTGCTGGGTTAATGGGGGCCTCCTTTCTTGGCCATTTGATGCTGCTCCTTCTCTTGCAGGTTTTGTATATCAGGAAGAAGAAGAGGTAATTCCCAGCTTCCACCGGAAACCCCGGCCCATAGACAGTGCTGGGCTGGACTCCAGGGGACATGGGTGGGAAAGGAGAAAGAGTCCCCCACCCCCAGGGCCCCTCTCCACTGTCAGGGTATTGGGGTCTCTTCTGCCCCCTCATAGCCAGGGGGGACCATGTTCCCTCAGGGAGTTCTGAGGGCCACCCCTCTCACCATGAGGACCCCACGGGGCATGCAGGTATGAGGATTCTGGGTAACCAGGTATGACCCTATGATTGGGCGTAGGTGGGGAGGGTGTGGAGAAGGTGGGGATTACCCCTACCCAACTGCCCAGCCACCCCTGCCCTGCCTGCTACTCACCCTCCCCCAGCCCCCAGAGGCTGTGGATTCCGCCAAGATCTGGTCTAGGCAGTCCCTGTGGAACCCATGGATGACAGCCCCATGGCCCGTGGCCCCACCTGGTCCCAGGAATGAGCAACTTCTCCCTCTTGCCAGCCATCTGAAGGGTGGAGCTGGTCCCATAGGTGCAAAAACATGTTTCGTTTAATCCTGGGTGAAACCTTAGGACTCTAAACATGGTTAGAGGCTATGGCTCAGCTGGCGGTGGGCGGGGCCTGGAGGGCTGGTGGGAGGGGAAGGGCCCACCCTGCCCCCAGCAGCCTCTGCCCCCACCCCCAGACTGGAGAAGCTGCGCCACCAGCTCATGCCCATGTACAACTTTGACCCCACGGAGGAACAGGACGAGCTGGAGCAGGAGCTACTGGAGCACGGGCGGGACGCCGCCTCCATGCAGGCAGCTGCCTCCGGGCAGGCCATGCAGGGCAAGGTGGGCACTGCTCAGGCTCCCCTGCCCAGCCTGCAGTCCATTCATGCACCCTCCACCCCCATCCTCCCTCCATCCTCACACAGCGTTTGGGCACCTGCCATGTGGTCAGGTGGCATTTATTTGGTATATGGGCTTTGTCAGGTTTGTTTCGAAACTGGTAAAATTGTCCCATGGCTACCCACAGACCCACCACGCAAGGCCAGGCCAGCCTGGCTCTGTCCCTGATACCCTGGTAATCTTGGAAGCCCCGTTGGCCTTGCTGAGACTCAGTTTTCTCATCTGCAAATGAAAATCCTAATTCTTGCCCCATGTACTGGCTGGGAAAGGGGGAGAGGAGCTTGGAAGAGCTTGTTGGGGCCTGGGACCCCAGGTACAGCTGCTCACTGAGGGTCCATGGTCCTGAGTGGGTTGTGATTGGGGTCAGACTCTTGGAAAATGGCACCTCAGAGTAGGGTTCCAGGCACTGATAGACCCTGGCAGGTGGAGACCCCAGTCGACTTGCCTCCTATGACAGAAGGGAAGGGTGCCTGCAGGTCGCCTTGCCAGAACCACTGGGCTGCTTGATCACTTGCCCCCAGTCACTGAAATTCCCAAGGGCCAGAACACCATGAGACCTGGCCTCCCCCAGACCCATACAATCTTTTCACAGCCCTTGCCCTGACTCCTTGGGTTGCTGGAGGGGTCTGGCCCCAAGCTGGGAGTCCAGAGCCTCCCTGGTTTTGCCACCAGATCTGCGTCACTCCCTCAGGATATTCGGGAAATCAGACTGAGAACCTTGGTCAACCCAGCCCATGGGGCTACTGACCATTTGACTGTTGTTTTCTGTGCACTTCCCTTGAGCCAGCCCCTGTACTGGAGTCTGCTGGGGGAAGGAGGTACATGCATAATTAATTCAACCCCTGGGCCCACAGGGTAAGTGCTGCCAAGGGGGCAGGGCAAGTTGGGGATGGCTATGTTGAGAGAGGAGTCATCTGAGCCAGGTCCTATTTCAAGGCCAAGTTTGCAGGGAGGACCCCCCCAGGCAGAAGGCACAGCTCAATGCAAGCACACACAGGTCCCAGGAAGTAAGGGTGGAGGTGACTGAGCCAGAGCAGGCCCGGCCTTGGTCAAGGTCCCTGATGCTCCTGCTCATCTCCCTGCAGACCAGCCTCCCCTCCCAGGGCCTGCTGCAGAGGCCCAGCCGGCTGGTGTTCACTGACGTGGCCAACGCCATCCACACGTGAGCGGTCCAGGGACAGGCCTCGAGCTCTGATGGAGACACCCTCTGCAGTGCCCAGATTGCTGCCCACTCCCTGAACATCAAGACCTACTCTTGGGACCTGCCCTGCCAAAGAGGAAAGGGCTGGGCAAGGCCCCAGCTGTTCTGAGGATCCACCTGCTGACTTTCCAGGCTCTAAGAGAGGCCCCTGGCCATGTTGGGTGTCTGACCGCCGACCTCCCCAAGCTGGAGGGCCCTGGCATGGGGGGCGGCTCCCATGCCGGAAGGTCAAGAGCCACTGCTGGCTTTCTTGTCTCCTCTCGGGACCCTTCACCTCAGGGTCTGCTTCCTGGAATCTGGAGGAAATGGACAGAGACATGGGGTAGGAGAGGGAGGGGAAAGGGAATGGGTGGGGGTTTGGACTCGGGAGCTTTCTTGTGGGTGGAGAGAGGTCATCTCCCAGGTCATAGGGCCAGGTGACAGGGGTCACTATTATTGACCCTGAGAGCCTGAGGAATGGAGTTGAAATTGCCCAGTGGGCAAAGATGCCAGGAAGAGAGCTGCTAGTACCCAGGATCCGTCCACATTACAAGAGATTCACGAAGTCTCCCAGTCACTCCTTCCTGGCAGCCAGCTGTCTTCTGAGCCCAAACTAGAGTGGGAGCTGAGGGAGAAAGGAAGTGGGGGAAGGGTGTGAAGGGTTGTAGCCCCCAGACCTGCCGAAAGGCTTTGGGTGTGCATGAGTGTGCCCATGTGCAGATGGGTGCCTGTTCCAGCTCCCGGGCCACTGTGGAGCCCCTCCAGGTCAGCCTCCACCTCCCACCCCCACGGGGGGCAGGGGGATGGGCTGCCTTCTCTGCTGCCTTCAATGTTGAGGGACCGCAGGGAGGAGGGAAACAAAGGCAAGGGCCCCACTGCGCCTCTTCATGGGGTTCTAAAAGCCGGACTAAGCCGCTTCTGGAAGCAGCTGCCTGTCTTAGGCTATGTGGGTCCCCTGGGGAGGGGGAGAGCCTGTGGGTTGGGTGGGGGACTGCCTGTAGGAAAGGGGTGGGGCTAAGCCCCTTGGGAAACAGACCCAAGAAACCTAACCTGTTTTTGGACTTCCCCACCTCCACCCCGTTGAAGGGAAGGGGTTAATCGGGTGGGAAAGGGAGTCTCTGCTCTTGCCCTTCCCCTTAGCCCTGGAGGGTCAGGGCTGATGCCAGGGGCCTCCAGCCAGGTCACTCAGCAGAGCCGGAGCCCGGGAGCTGGGCCTTTGCTGTGCTCTGGGCAGGCGTGTGCACTTGAGCGTGTGCAGAAGCACATCCCGGGCCCAGCTCACTGTCCTTACTGGTTGAAGGAGATGCGGGGGTGGCATGTGTGGAGCTTCTGTCGGGCAGATGCCACATGTCAGGAGATGAGGGCTTAGGAGGCCCGCGTGGGGAAGGTTCTGGATTTACTCCCTCTTCAAGATGCTATAAATACATTTGCACTTAAGCCGACTGGAGGGCTGTGGGTAATTTAGGATGCACAGAAGCTGTAATTTAACTCACAGCATCTCTGTGTGAGAGCATTAAAGATGTAATTTAGATGTTTACATGAAGAGAGTGTGAGCCTATGATACTCCTAGTGTGAAACCCCAGGAGGGGACAGGGTGGGTGAGGGGCTGTGGGGAGCCCGGGTGGTTGATGGCAGTACAGTTGGTTTTCCTTGATCTATCCAGGGAAATGCCTCTGGCCCTGGGTTCAAGGCTGCTCTGGGGCCTCATTGTCTCTGTGGAATGGGCTCACATTGTCTGCCCCCCCCCCTTGGGTAGAGAGGCCAAGTGGACAGGACCTTGTGGGACAAGCGAGAGAGGGGCCTTGAGCCCCAAGGACCAGGGGGCAGTGTAGTACCCCAGGACTCACAGGAGCTGGGTCTGAAACAAAAGGGAACAAAATAAAGTGCCCTTTCCCAGAGCACAAGTATCAGGAGACGAGGGGAGGAGGTGGCATTAGGGCTATGTATATGGAACCCACCTGCGGGGTTTAGGGGAGAATGACACCAGGTGACCAATCATCCCAGTTTGCCCAGGACTGACCCAGTTTTAGCACTGAAAGTCCCATAAACCAGGACCCTCTCCAGAGAGCTGAGCCTTTGGGCTAGCATCATGGACACAAGGAGAGGGTGGGCCTCCCAGTTCCACAGTGGAGGGCTGGGCTGGAGATGGGCTGCAGGATACGACTTTGGTGAGGCTGAAGGCCGAGCACACCGTGGGCTACCCACACTGGGGTCAGACAGGTGAGCCTGTCAACAATGGCCCTTGTCCTGGGGAGGGGTCTCCTTTCCTCAGCAGACTGGAGGAAGGATACCAGTGTGTAGGGTAGCCCAGGAACATGGGTTTGCAGAAGACCCAGCATCTGGAGGACCCTGAAAAAACAGCTCCAAGAAGGACCTCTGTTCCCATCCTTGCCCACTGCCTGCCCCATGCCCCTCTCCCAGCCTCCCCCTGGCCAGCTGGGCTGGGTGATGCACATAGGCAGGTCTCTCTACAGTGACGGGGGCAGCTTCCTCATCTCTTGTCCCCTCACAGCCACTCTCTCTTCCCTTCTACCCACCTTCTTCTGTTTTCTAGTTCTCTTTGCCAGTCCTGAAGGAAAAACAAATTCCCCAAAAGTACCCAGGTCTTCCATCAAGTGTGGGATCAATAAATATTGGGGTGAAAGGTTCTGGGTGGTGTGTCCTCCTTGTGGCTTGGGACCTGGTGGGCTGACCCGAGTCAGTCAGATGCTGTGAGATGGAGTGGCTTGCTGCTACTGCTCCTCAAATTGACCCTTAAATGGGGCCCTTTGGGAAATGCCTCCCCCCCCCCCAAATCAATAAACAAAACCCTTCCTCGTGACTGGCAACCAGGGCTGTGGGCCAGAAGCTGCAGCAGTTTGCAGTGGGTGAACAGGGTGGATGCGGATGGGCCTTCAGAGGGGTCGTCATCTTCTTTAATACAGTCAAGTGTCACCTTCGAGCCAAAGAGACTAAAACAATCCCGCTACCTGGCCGTATGAAGGCAGACACTGGGGATGCCGTCAGAATGTAAAGGAAAGTTCTCATGGAGGTGACCCCAGAAACGCCAGCAGAGCAGTCTGACTTTGCTAGAGATTCCTTCCAGAAACACTGAGTAATGACTGTGGCCAGGCCTGGCAGTTCCTACTGCGTGTCCCATCAGTGAACCAAGCCCATCCCTGCCCAGGGGCATTTCCATCCTAGATGGGAGGAAATAGGAAGAAAAGTGTGTGTGTGTATGTGTGTATACATACACAGCACATGCATTATATGTCTTTATCTTTATATCTGTATGAAAAGGTAGGCAGGGACAGGGGCAGGGTGTGCCTGGGGGGCAGTGTTCAGAGGCTGGGGGCAAACGCTCCCCTGACTTTGGTGTGGAGGGCCCAGGCTGAGGGCATGTGGGGGAACGCCTGGAGCTGCTGATCTGGCACCCCCAGCCACCCTGGCCTCCAGGGGCTCAGGATAGGAGAGCATCTGCAGACAGGGGCATCTAGAGGTCACCCAGAAGATGCTCTTGAAAGGCCAGAGATGCTGAGAAATGAAAAAGAAATGTATGAGCATCAGGTGCAGGAGGGGGAGGAGGGGCAGGGGAGAGCGTGGGGGCTGCTTGTGGGGGCAGAGGGGAAGTGGGGTGAGATTAGGGTGCCCTTCCACCTGGGCCTGGCTCTGTCCTTGGCACCCCCCTCTTATCCCCACCCCAGAGCTCCTTGGCTGTGGCTCCTGCACCCCACCCCTCAGCATGTGTGCTTTGGTCCTGCAAATGGAGGATCAGGGCAGGTGTCTTTGTCCCCCAGACGTGCCGGGACACCCCCTCGTGCACACCCGAGGGAGCTGGGGAAAGGGCAGTAAGCATACAAGGGAAAAACAAGAAGTGAGGTGGTCTCCATCCCAGAGAAAACCCCAGGTCTAGTCTTCAGCCCAGGAGGGGGTTGGGGGCAGGGAGGCAGGTGGCACTGGGACTGCAGTGGCCTTCCTTTTCGCTGCCCCTGGCCCGAGGAAAGTGGTCTGTGTCAAAGGGGCCTTCTGCCCGGGGCAGAGGGGGGAGGTGAAGAGGATGTCCTGCTTCTCAGATCTCCCCTCAGCTTTGGAGGGTCCCCTCCTCTCAGGGTTTGGCTGGAAAGGTGACCCTCTGGGTTCCTGCTTGGATCTACAAGTGTCGTGGCCTGGGATGCCCATGTGGACTGTGGGGGTCCATGGAGGGAGGGAGGCCCCCAGGGGCCAGAATTCCCACTCAGAGATGTTACCCTGAGCTGCCCCCTGCAGACAGGGGAGGAAGGGAGAGGAAGCCTTTACTCTGAGGCCAGGAGCCCCCACCTCAGAGAGACCAAGACCTTCCTGGAGGAGCCAGCTCAGCTCTCGCCAGTGGACCACAGCCCAGGACAGATTCTCACATTCAGGGTGAAATTCCAGGTGACCTAATGCCCCCATTTAACCTGGAAGCAAAGTAAGACTTGCACAGGGTCCTCCCTAGTGTACCCCCAGAGTATATGAGGTTTCCGGGTGTGCAGGCTCATTGGAGGAGTGAGAGGGAGTCTGTGATGCAGCTGCTGACACCGGGAGGCTTCTCAGTGTCCCTAGGTTCCTCCCAAGGGGACAAGTGGAACTTCTGAGAGATGCGTTCTGGGGACCCATGGTGGGGCCCCAGAGATCCCTACAGTGGCCCGAAGGTGACAGGAGCTAGCATCCCCAAGGGGAGAGAAGGGGCATGGAGGCCGAGCATGAGACCAGTGGGTGGCAGGGGCTCAAAGGGAAGCCCCGGACTCTCTTTTGCTTTCTGAACACCCAGACAAGGAGAGCAGGGGCCCAGGCTCTGTGTCTCTGGGTAAGGGTTTGCAGATGCCCCCCCACACCTCTGCCTGGCCCTGGGCCCCAGGCCCCAGGTCTCCCTGCCAGAAGCTGGGCCAGGCAGAGGTGGCCTGGAGGGCTTGTGGGTCCAGTACCACCACCTCCACCAGCCCTGGCTCCTCCCCAGGGACCCACTTGGGCCTTTCTTCCCATGGGAGAGAACTCTTGTGAGAGTGAAAATGGTGCCAGGGATCCAGGCCTGACCCCTGCTCACCCCAGACAGCCCTCTCACATCCCTCTGCCCACCCCAGATGGAATCCTGGGTCAGTCCCCAGGGACTGAGGTCCTGGAAAAAGCCTCTTCCACAGTTGCCCTGCTTTCAGGCTTAGCCTGCCTTTGTGTTCCTCTTCCCCATCAGTCTAGCTAAGAGGTTTCCCACAAGTGCCCTGCAGCCCAAATATTTGTAGTATAATGGAGTGGGGTGGGGTGGATCCCTGGTGTCTGACATCCTTGCAGGCCCCATGCATGCAGGAGCCCACGGAGGTAATGAAGCACTTTCTGTGTGCCCAAAAGTGTGCTTGGAGGTGAGGGGGGCTTCCAAGGCCAGGTCTGCCGGGGACAGCGAGAGGCGAGGCAGCTGGCTGCAGTTGCTCTCGGACTCTAAGAGTTCCAGTTAGGGAGGACTTCCTGGAGGAGGCAGAGGGGCAGCCACCAGCTGTGTTTAAGTTCTGCCCATCTCACTAGGGCCTGGATTTCAGGCCAGGATGAGGCAGCCTCTGCTGCCCACACTGTAGAAGTGGCCATGGCCGATGTGGATCGGGGGGTCTGGCAGCAGAACAACAGAATCCAGTGAAAAACACTCCCTCCCTATGGCTTTTCCCAAGAAGCCCATTGGAGTTGTGCTGTCTCTCTGCAGCTGCAGTGGCATTCAGGCACACTCCTGACTGATCCTCTCATTGCAGCAGCTCCAGCTTCCCTTCTCCAGGTTCAATTGGTGGCCCAGGGGAGCAACACCCCCAAGCCTGAGGACCCATCAGCATAAAGTCCAGCCCCCCAAGGGTGCTTAAGACGACACTGCCTCAGGGAGGGAAGAGGCCACTGGGCCTGGGCTGATGGAGGGCCCCAGCAGGTCAGACCCCCCGTGAGCTCCCCCAGCCCCATCTACAGATGAGGACATGGATGGTCAGAGAGGATGGGTGAGGTGAGCCCCACTTCCTAGGGGTGCAGCAAGAGAGAAAGGGGCTTGAATAATGACAATGCATGTCATGTGTCATGTGCCTGGCACAGTGAATCAGCTCATGTCGGGTGGGCCAGGCCAGAGTCTTTCCCATCCCCCGGGTGTCCCACTGAGGCTGGCAGTGAGGGAGTCAGAGGCCTCAATTCTGCTGGGGGCTGAGGACCCCCTTGTTGAGAGCCCCGGCCTGGGCTCTGAACACCAACTCACCAGGCTTCTCTCATCTCAGCCTCAGTTTCCTCCTCTCTGAAATGGAAGTAGAAACAGCCCAGCCCTGCTCAACCCTTTCGAGCTGTGAAAAGGGGCCTTGGGCTACCTCAAGGGCCATGATCTGGCCCTAGTAACAGTTACCCTTGGTGGGTGCCATCCTGGCAAGCTCTCACTTTACTCCCAGTGGCTCTTCATGTGGATTGTTGCAGTCACCCCATCTTTCAGTAGTCACCGCATCTTACAGAGGGGAAGACCCAGCTCCCAACGAATGGGGTCATCAGACACAAATCCAGGGGCTTGGCATTCTTCTACCCCATTCCAGAAAGGAGCCTCAGACACGCCTCAGAGGCGGGAGGATGCTGGGGCAGGATAGGACACCCAGCAGGCACTGCTTATTCCACTCTCAAATCTGCCTTCCAGCCCCAGTGCCAGCCCATGCTGCCACCTGCCGGTGACTTCAGGCATTGCGGGCAGCCTTCCCACCTAGCACCCTCAGCCAGCACATCTGCTGGGTGGCCCCTGGTTTCTCTTCTGGCCCTGTACTCAGATGTCTCCCCTGCATTCAGTCCCTCTCACCCATGTGGCATGGAGATCAGGACCCAAGTCGCAGGCCCTGACACGGGCCTCAACTGGCAGGGTCTTGACAAGAGTGAGATGTGTGAGGGGCCTACAGCTCAAAATTTAAGGAGGCACTCACTCGCAGGTGCTGACACTGCACTTGCACCAACCTGAAAGTGAGTGCCTCCTTAAATTCTGCATTAGTTTCCTCTTTGTCCCAGCCCTGCCACTCAGGCCCCTCTTGGTTGGGGCCCCACAGGCTGACATTGAACCCCTATCCCACCTCACCCCCACGTCAGTGGGCTGGGGTCCTCAGAGGGCCAAGAATTGAGGGTGTGGGCCAAGCCCTGCACTAGCTGGAGCTTAACAGGAGACTTCTTACCTGGAAGAGCCTGAGAACATCAGATTATGAGAGACTAAGGGATTTATCAGCAGCTCAATAATAGGTCATTAAAGTGACACTATGAAGCCCTGGGTGAAGAAGGAAGGCAGGATTCTCCCCACCAATCCATGAGGATGGGTCAGACCCAGAGTCTGCATGTGTAAGCTGCTTGGGGCACTTGCAGATGGACTCAGAGCTAGTAAATGCCTGTTTAATCCCCCAGCAACCCCTGAGAGTGGGTTCTCCAAGTGACCCTATATTACAGATGGGGAAACCGAGGCACTGAGCTATAAGGTTACTTATTACATAGCCCAGCTTAGATTTGATCCCAGGTGGGTTAACCCCAAAGCTCATACCCCAATATTCCCAAACAAGGAAAGAACATTTCCTGAGGGTGGAAGTGTCCTCTCACCATTTATTCATTCTGTTCAGATGCTCCCAACCCAACTCCCAGCTCTGGAGCTGAGGGGCACCCAGATGGAGCTTGCCTTGGAGGAGTCCCAGTGGGAATGAGAGCTGGGACAGTGACATCAGTGACAGCAATGACACCCCTCACCAGGAGGTGACCCTGTGCAGGTGCAGGGATAGTAGATTCAGGGGCTTGACTATCATCTCTGACTGGGGACAAGGCAAGGCTTCTGTTGCACTGGGCATTGGAGGCTGGGTTGGGTTTGGACATGAGGCAATGGGGAACATTTCAGGCTGGGACAGGTGGCAAGATGGAGGGGATGACGGGCTTTTTCTTGTAGCTGGGACACTAACAACAGAGACTCCACCAGGTAATCCTCACAAACATGGAGCACCTACATCGTGCCGGGCCAGCCCTGCAGGTGTTTCCCGTGCTGCCTCCCCTACTGGGTGCCATTGTCTTTAACATCTCTGCTGGTGGGGGAGTGGATCTGTTGACACCCATCTGGGAGAATCCAGGTCAAGGGCGGGAGCACTATGTAAATTGGGTGCTGCTGAATGACTCCCCCCCACCCCCTGAGCGGCCACACCAGTCTCCACTTCCCTCACAGAGGCCCTGGAGGCCTGTTCCCACCCCCAAGTGGTGACCCCAAACCCCCTGCCTGAGTGGGTGGGATGCAACCAAGTTCCCTTGGTGAAGGGAGGCAAGGGCCCTGTGTTTGGAGCAGTTCCCAGCATGAGCACCAGGTGGCAGTGCAGGCCCAGATTATTGGGCTTGGGGAGGTGAGTGAGATTTGGCCTTGAGATCTTTTTCAGGAGTTTGGAGATGTAGGCCACTGGGTGCTGGAGCTGTTTGCTTCCCCTTCCCTCCACACCCCTAAATAGCTCTGGACCAAGGTTGGTCCAGGGGAATGGAGCCTGGCACATAGTAGGCAACATGGGCTACTTATGGAACAGAGGTTTTTGCATCATGAGAACTAAATGAGTTAATATATGAAAAGCATGCAGCGAGAGCCCTCAATAAATGTACACAGTTATTTGTACTTTTATTTTGGAAGGCATTTCTGCCCAGAGTATGAACAAGATCCCAGAGATCAGGGGGTGCAACCATAGGCCCCACCCTGGATCTAGACAGCCTCTCCCACCAGAGGAAAGAGACTGAATCGCATGGCCTCACCTTTCCATGCAGCAGCCCCTCATGGGCAGTGGGGGATAGAAGGTACTGGTGTGAGTACTGACGGTGGCTACACACAAGGATGGGGTCCCCCTCAGCCTCACAGGCAGTCTCTGTACCTCTGTGGGGAGGAGAGGGAGCCCAGGATTAGTCAGCTGGCAGGCTCTGCGGGCTGGAGGGTGGGAGGGAGTGAGGCTGGGGAAACTGCCCCTCAATTGCCAGGGCCCTAGTACAGGGCACCTGCCTATCACTCCCTCCTGGGGCTTTGTCCCTGCAAACCTTTGCCTGCTCTGGAACCTCCCCCGTGTATTCCTGTCCCATCTTTATCTCACATTCCAGCTCCACTCAGTGCCCACCCAGGGCACTTGCTCAGAAAGATGACAAAAATATCTCTGATGCTCCCTCTCTCCCCAGCCCCACAATGAAAGCCAACTTCTTTCCACTGAACTCCATGAGATCAATCAGCTGTCCCACTTGAACCAGAGTCTCAGGTTAAGCAAGTTGTCCCAGGTCACACAGGATTTGAACCCAGCTCTGTCTGACTCCCAGCCAGGCCCTGAGTGGATCTGGCTTATCCCTGCATTTCCTCATGGCAGGTCCCGCTCAGGTCCCAGGCTCCAGATGGGTTCCTGGCACGTTCCCTTGTCTCCTGTATCCCAACAAGTGAATGAGCAAGATGGGGGCACTTGCTGCATGCAAAGCCCCCCATTGCTGAATGCCTGGGGAGGGCAGGAGCAGCACCACCTCCTCCTCATACATCTCCAACAAGGCAGAGAGCAGGAAACAAGCAGCTCCTACGAAGTGATTATTGGTGATAGAGTGCGGCAGGCAGCCTGACTCCGAGTAGGACCCCTTTCAGCTGTCAAGGGGAGGGATGACTAATGGCGAATCAGCTCTGCCTTCCACCGTGGGTGCCTGTGACAGGTGTCCCAGAGACTGCTGCCCAAGAACCCCGGGGCAACTGGACTCCCCGGAGCATGAGCAAGCTGGTCTGAATCCCAGCTCAGCACCTGTGAGATGCCAGGCAAATCCCTGAACCTCTTGCCTCTGTTTCATCTATAAGTGGGACATGTCACTTCTACTTGGTAGGATTAAAAGGGTTCATACGTGTAAAGTGCACAGAACTGTCTCTGACTCATAGGAAACACTAGGGAAATATAATAAAAAGGTCACTAAAGGTTTGCAGAGTGGCATAGGGGGGTGCAGGGCCTTTGCAGGGGTGGCAGCCTCTGAGCTGTGTACAGGCTCAGCCCCCTGGTGAGCCTGGGGTCCACAGGGGCTGCAGGCCCACCTGGTTCCAGATCACACACCCCAGCCTGGCCTCTGGTCTCATGCTCCCAGCCCTCCCGAGCAGCCCACATTCTAAAGTTGCCTCTGGCCAGCAATGTGTCTGTCCTCATCAATTCCCTCATGGCAGGAGGGGGCAGGGAGTGTCCCCTGCTCCATGCCTGGCCTGACCTGGGGCCTCCTGGAGGCACAGCCCATCCTGGGAGGGATGAGTGGCGGCAGCTGAGGCAGGCGAGAAGGAAGGGGCAGGGCCTGCAGTGGGGCCTAAGCTCTTGGGTGTGACCAGAGAGCCTCTGATCTGGCTCTGAGCAGCCGCTGTGGACCACAAAGCCCTGTAGTGGTTGTCAGTCCACTGAGAAGGATGGGGCCTTTCGGACTCTGACAGTGCTTGAAAACCCGCTGATGGCAGAGGCTGCTGGCTGCTTCCCCACCCAGGATTATTCCCATTACAAGAGCCACAGACGGGCACAGGGCTCAGGATTGGCCTTGGGATCCACTGGTCAAAGGGAAAGTGCTGGGCCCCTTGCCCAACGCATCCCCTGTCCAGATTGGGGATGCTCACTGCCTTCCTAGTCACCAGGCCAGAAACCAAGCTTTCCACCCAGCCCATAACTCCAAGGCCAGCCACCCTCTTGCTCCAAGTCTTACAACCACACCCACAGGTACTTTTTCTTTGCCATCTTTGCCTGGGCCTCCCAGCCATGCCTTACTTGCCACTGCCCTGTGGCCCCTCTGCCCTCCACTCACAGGCCTGCAAGGCTTCTGGTGAACTCTGAAACCCCCAAGCCCGCCCTCCAAGACCCTCAGACTGCTGCCTCCCATTCTGCCCGAGCTCTCTGCTCAGACAGCAGCCTGTCTCCTGCCTCTGCCGTCTGGGCCTTGCCCTGGTGGGCAGCAGCCTCCCTCCTTGCCCTTCTCCTGGTTCTCTGGCAATTACTTGAATGATTAATTTGATAGTTAATTTGGTAATTAATCATGTTTGGGCTGCTCAAGATGCTCCTCTTCTGCTGGTCTGGCCTGGAATGTAGACCTGCTTGGCTTTACTTTCCCCGGGAAATAGGCAACGGGGCTGAGTCCACTTCGAGGCCCATCACTTGGCTCGGCCGCAGGCAGTGCCTGGCACACAGGGACTGCTGGTGTAGGCAGCCGGGATGGGATCTGGCTGAGAGACCCAGGTTCCACCTCTGGCAAGGCCCTGAGGGTGCCCTGGAGTGCAGTTTAGTGCATCTCCATCCCCGGGGAACTCACTCCCCCTAAGGCAGCCCCTCTCCCAGCTCCACCTCCACTCAGCCTCCTGGTGACACTGCCTCCAGGCTCCTGGGGGTGCTGAGTGAGGGACACTATGGCCCTGTGTGCTGGACACTGGTCCCGGTCCTCAGTGAGCTTCCAGCCTCCCAAGGCTGCAGGACAGGCCAAGGGCCACAGGTGCTTGGTGGGGTTTGGGGTCAGGTCTGTCCCAGGGGGGCTCCAGCGGGGCTGGCCACATACTGTGTGACCTGCAGTCACAGCCACCAGATGCACGGCCAGCACAGAGTCCCTGAGGAGCCAGCCTTGGGCGTTGATTGAAATGCCCCCCTGCCAATTAGGATTTTTAAAGAAATGTATAATGATCCCTAATTGGCACCCTCATTAGGTGCCAATTAAACACTTAAGCATTTCTTACAAGTTTAACACATTAATAAGGCAGCTCATTACATGGTAACGAGATTTACTTCTCATATTTATTATATTGTTTCACCACTACTGACAGCAGGGTTATTTTAAAAACATGGCTTCCTACTGACTGCAGCTGGCCTCCTTCCCACCCGGCTTTGACCAATAGTGGTTCCTGCCAGGGCTTTCCCCTGAGCCCCCGCCTCCCATAGGCGCCAGTCCCCTGGGTCCCAGAGGTGAGCCAGTCAGGGCACAGCCTTCCCAAACCCTGGGAGAGCCCGACCCAGGCCCAGCCACAGAGCACAGACCCGGAGCGTGTTTGTCAGAGGCCAAGAGCTGGGGGATCCTCTGCCTGTCTAGCCAAACTCTGCATTCCAGGAATGCAGATTGAAGGTTTTGTCCTTGCTTTCAGCCCCCCAGCAGAGTCCTGTGGCCTGGTGGGTGGAGAGGGACAAACCCTGCCAGGGGACTGGCCTGGGTAGGACAGAGTGGGGAGGGTGGCATATGCCCCAGGGGGGATGAGAGGTGAGGGGAAAGCCCACTGAGGGACTTCGTTTGCTCTTTCCCTTGGACTCCAGGAACAGTCATTTTTGGTTCCCTGTTTTACCTTTGCCACCACAGCCCAAAACCTTCAGTGGCTTCTGAGACCTTGACACCACCTTGGTGCTGGCAGAGTGGTGGGGAATGGAGGGATCGGCAGGAAGGGAAACCTGTTCCTTCCCGAGTCCCCTCTGCTGGGGCCAGGCAGCCAAAGCCTCAGGATCCTGACCAAGCTCCCTCCGACCGCAGCTCCAGAGCCGGGGGTGGGCATTACAATACAAGTGGATGACTGCAGGGGACCGGGAGACCCATTCCATGTCCTGCAAAGAGGATCAGCTTCATTTGTGAGGCAAGGACAGGTCCTGCAGGGCTGGGCTGGGCTACACCCCCTCTCTGCTCTCCCTCCTCCCTGGCACTGAGACCCATTGGATGAGACCCTGATGTCAATAGGGCCCTTGGACTCCTCTCAATACAGTGGAGGTCAAACAGGCCACCCCTGATGCCAGATCTGCTTTGCTAGCATTCTAGAAAGCTCTGGTGGGCCTGCCACGTATCTGATGGCACCTAAGGTGGATGTGAGCCACGCTGAGTGAGGGCCCAGATTCCAGGCCAGGATGCTGGCTTGGGGGGGCATATCCTGACCCCCGGTGCCTCTGCCCCCAGTCCTGAGAAGCGTCCTCTTCCCCTCACCTCCTTCTGGGAAGCAGCACATGCCTTGCCACTTACTGCCACCAGGTGGCAACAGTGGCAGCCACTCTGCCTCACTCCTTCCCTTCTTGGATCAGTGAACTTGACCTCCAAAAAGACCCTGAGGTTATCCGATGTCCCAGACCTGAAAGGAGCTGAGGAAAGATGGTATTCCATCCTCCCACCCCCCAAGACGCAGAATTCCCTTCCGTCTCGGAGGAATGAGGGACCCGTGGCCCTGGCTCTTTTCCTGGCACCTTCTCAGCAGGGACGGCTGGGCCAGTAGCCAGGTGGGAGGAACAGAGACTGGGGGCCCCCGGGGTGAGTCTCAGAAGCTTGGTTGCCCGGGTCACCCAGAGACACAGCCCGACAGGGTCCCCTTACTCCCAGATGGTAATCAGAGTATGCTGCCTGGCGCACAAGGAAGCGGGGAGGGTAGAGGGGGAGGCAAGAAAGGGGGTTGGGCTGGGAGCAGAGCGAGGACTGGTGGGTGAGGCCCCCACCCAGGATTCAGGTGTTTTAGTCTCTGGCTTTGCCCCGCTGTGGGCAGAGGCTGAGCTGGGCTCCAGAGTGTGCCCCCTGCCCCCACATGTAGCGCCCCATCCCCCCAATGGAGGGTTTACAGATTCTGCCAGCATCCCATACCCCCGCCTTGTCGCCTCCCCCAGCCCTGCGTCAATCAGGCTGCTCCAGCCTCCTTGTCAACCACTCCAGCTCCAGACGCCGCTCGTTTATCCCCATCAAGCTGGGGGCGGAGGTGCCCAGACGTGGTGCCAACTTCCAGATGCACCTTCTCTGGGCTCCAGCCCCAGAGCTCAGCCCAGGCAGGGTTTGGGGAAACTGCTTTCTGGGCGTGGAGGGGGTCTTTGGAGTTCTGACCATCTGGATCCTCTCTGTCATCCTAGATCCAGAGCCTTAAACCATTGCTAGGAGCCCCTCAGAGACGGGCAGCCCATTGTCCTTGCAACAGTCCTCTCATTACCGGGGCCCATGAGCAGGGTCCACCTTATCTGAGAGGCCCTGGGAACCTGGGCACTCGTGAGCAGGCCTGCAAGCAGCTGGGACTTCAACACCCGGGGAGAGCTTGGTGAGTTGCCTTCTCCTTTGGGCTCCCCAGTGCCTGCAGCTGCAGCTCTAGCCATGCTGGGGTCTGTCTGCTGTGAGCACTCCATGGGCAAAGCTGGACCCCTTTCTGCTCTAGCAGGAGAGCAGAGGATGGGCCTCAGGAAGATGGGGCAGCTTAGAGCAAGCTGAGGGGAGAGTGAGCTAGAGACACCATTGAGGAGGGGGCAAGGCTGACTCGATGCCCCCCTGAGGGGTTCTCACGCCTCCTCAGGGAGACAGATGACAACCAGTGAGCCAATAAACAAGCTATTTCAGGCACCAAAGGAAACAAGCCAGGACTGTCTGGAAATAAAAATGGAGCAGAAGGTGCCTCCAACACTGGGCTGAGACCCGGATGTTGAGAGTTGCTAGCCACGCAGGAACCTGGGACAGGAGGGTTCCAGATAGAGGAAATAGCAAATGCAAAGGTCTGGAGGCTTGTGGAGAAACAGGCAGAAGGCTGAAGGCAGGGGAGAGCAGCATGGGCAAGGAGCCATTGGACACTCGTGGGCAGAAGGGAGGGCCTGGTCTCACTGGGTGTGGAGGGGTTTGTAGCAGACAAGAAAGGACACCAAGGGCAGGCGAGGGAATGAATGAATGGATGAATGAGACCTGGGGCCAGGCCTCTCCAGTGGCTTGGCCCTCGCTCCTGTGGTCTTTGTGAGGAAGGTCTTGGTCTACTTGACAAACGTGCGCAGGAAAACCCACAATTCTATTACATGCCCTGGCAGGGGCTTGGCCCCTGGCACTGAGGGCCCAGCAAACCTCAGCTTCCATACCTGTGAGAGGGTGGGGGCAAGCCCAGCCCATACCCCACATCCTCAGTCCCTCTGGAGGATGGCCTAGGCAGGCTGTGGATGGCTGGGTCCCTGCTGGGTTGGGACCTAGGGATGAGCCTCCCGGGCAGATCTACTGCAGGAGGCTCTGCTGACTTCCTGGCCCAGCCTGGAGCCATCCATCAAGCCCCAGGCTGCCTTACCAGGCCCTGACCCGTACCCTGGATAGGGGCCATTTGTTTCCATCAGCCGCTCCCAGGAACCAGGCTCGTGGCCAACAGGTCCTTCCTAGGGCAGCCCTTCCCTTTTCTCTTGTCAGCTTCATTCCCCCCAGGGAGGGGATAACCTAGGCCCCTGCATGGTTCTGAAGGGGCCTGGAGGAGGGGTCCCTCCCCACCAAGCCCCTGGGAGACCCAGTCCTAACACCTCAGGATTCACCCACCCCAGACATCTGCGAGTGCCTACCACAGGCCCACTGTGCTCTGGGTACTGAGCACAGCACAGTGAACGAGGCCTGGGTCTCCCCCAGCCACACAGAGCTGTGTCCCCCCAGCTGAGAGGTACTTGGCCCCCCAAGCCCTGCCCATGACCAGTGCAGGCTCAGGGAGGTGCAGGCCTGGGTTTCTCAAGCTCAGGGTCGGGGGGCCATGAGCCTCCACCAGCGGCCACCTTCCCACCTCAGGGGGTTGGGTGGAGGTGTCCTCAGAAGCTGGCCCTGAGCATGACAGTGTGCCACATAGCACTCTCCCTCACCCAGCTCCAGACCCCACTGTGGCTGGCTTGGGCCTGTCTCCACCGGCTCCCCCGTAAGAGGTCGTGGGCTCCAGCAGAGCATGGGGATACGGACACCTGGGAGGCTGGGGTGGGCATGAGCATGTGAGGACATGACTGTGTGGGACACGTGTGTGTGTGTGTGTGTGTGTGTGTGTGTGTGTGTGTAAGGGTGGCCAAGCTCCCCCAGGGCGGGGACAGTCCCTGCTGCCTCCATAGGCTGACACACACACCTCCAGGCTGCAAGCAGGGGACAGGCCACAGCCCTGACTTGTTCTCTTTGATTTGGGGGAGAGCCCTGATCCTTCTGTCCTACCTGGCCCCACTTGGGTCCAGAGGCCTGGGCCTTCTCCCCAAGACTCAGAGGTCCCCTAAATTGGGATTTGTCTCCTCCCCTCTCATTAGGGAAGCCTTTCTTCTTCTTGGGTTTCCACCCTCAGGCCCAGGATAGATCCTCGGAGCCCCTAATCCCTGCGCTCCCATCAGCTGTGGGCATCTTTCTCCCCAACCTTATCTGTCTCCTGCAGCCATTGCCAACTTCCCTGGGGCCCGGCTGGGCTGCGGCTCCAGCTCCGCCTCCCTCCAGCCTCCCGCCCTCCTCTCCCCCTCCTCTCTTCCCTTCACCTTTTCCTCCTTTCCTCTCTCCTCTCCCTCCTCCTCCCGTCCTCTTTTCTCCCCTCCCCCATGCCCTCCCTTGGGGAGAGAGAGAGAACTTGGGGGGACTGTGGAGAGAGGCCACTGCATTTAGTCATCCAAGGTCAGCCTGGGAGCATTACCCAACCCTCCTCCAAAGACCCTTTGACCATTTTTTCCAAACCCTAACCTAACTTGAGGAAGGAACAGCTGATGACACCTGACAAAGAGGGGACCCTGGAGGCTGCTTGGATGTGGAGATAACAGGGCCTAGTAAGCGGCTCATACCCATGATGCAAGTGTGAGCTCGGGGCCTGGAAGGGTTTGCTCTCCACCCTCAGCAGACGACATGTGCTCCCCACAAGCCTGAGTCCAATCTCAATCCAACTACGGAGCTTTGTCCTCCTGTTCTGGAAAGAGTGCCACACATCTCAGGGCTTGGGGCCACCATGCATCTTTCTTTCTTGGTCTCGGGGCTTTTGGGGCTTCAGACTCCCCGTTTGCACTGAGGTGACCTGTTAGCATGCCAGGTCCTCACCAGGTGTTAACTTAGTGCCTCAGCTCCTTCCCACCCGGGAGTTCCTCGGAAAGTAGCATAAACTCTCACTCTCAGTTTCCCCATCTGTAAAATGGGGTCATGGGGTGCACCTCTGCCACAGGATATGTGAGGGCCTCAGCTGGCACCTGGCTCATACAGACATTGTGGCCTGAGGCAGGATCTGAGAGTATCACCACTGAATGCTGCATGAAGCAAAAAGGACAACGATGCCCCAACCCACCCCCAACCCCACCAGGCCCCCAGCGAAGAGATGCAGCTCAGAATTATCCCTGGCCTTGCAGGAATAGCCCAGGAACAACGGGGTGAGCAGGCTGGGTGAGGAGCGGGAAGGGCACTCCCAGGGCAGCTGGCTCCTTGTCTGTGGCATGAGAAGGCCACACAGGAAGGGCTGTGCAAAGGACCAAATGCAGCTGTGAGCATGAACACGCAGCACCCAGGAGGTGCTCAGGGAGTTCTCATTTCCTGCCTCCTGCAGGAGCTACTCCCCTACCCACCCCTCAGGGCCCTGAGATCAGCTCAGGGCAGGCAGGAGTCCAGGCAGGTGCTGCCCAGTGCAAGAGTGAGGGAGTAGGGAATCCCGCCCAGCCCCACTCACCTTCTCAAACTCAGAGAGAAGGTGCCTGGAGAGGGGGCTCAGAATGTCAGCCCTGAGGGCTCCCCCAGAGTGACTAACACCTCCACAGACACACAGACAGGTGGATGGACGGAGATGGAGAGCCTCCCAGCTCCTCCTGTCCTGAGGCGCAGGCCCTGTCCTGAGGTTGTCTCAGCCCCAGGTGTGTCCAGGCAGCCCTCCTTCAGGTGTGGTTGGAGAGGTCTGCCGGGGCTGGATCCTGGAGGCCCTGCATGCCGGGACCTGGAGAGAGAGGTAACAACAGCTGCCGGCAGCAGTTGGAAACACAGTAAGCGAGTAGGGGCAGGCGCTGCGTATGGGAAACAATTGTGTGTGTGCATGCGTGTCCGTGAATGCAGGTGTGGGTGGGTGTGTGATCTCCTCTCCCGCTGTCTAGCCTCTCGGGAAACACACCTGCCCTGCTGCACTCCCAGGTGGGCAGGCAGGTCCCGCCTAAGCACTGAAATAGCCCAGTTGCCCTCCTGCCCACTGCCTCAGCCACCTCTGCCAACAGGCCATGAGCACAATGAACACATCAGGTAATTAAACAGCAGATCAATTCAACTTAACTTCTTGGAGGAAAGCAGCCGTGCCAGGGTCCAGGGACAGCTGGGCTGCAGGAGACAGAGGCTGAGCAGGGAGGGGGTGGGGAGCTGGCAGGGAAAGGTGGAACGGCTGTGGAATGCACCCTGGGTCCAGGACAGGGCTGGTGGTGGCTGAGAGAGTGGGAAGGATGGAAAGGAGAGGCCAGGTGGGTGAAAGGACTCCCTTGTGTCCTCTCAGCTTCCCAGGGGTCCTCTCCTGGCAGGGCGGGGTCAGCGATCAGGTGCAGATATGCACAGCCTGCATTAGCTCTGCCCAGGACCTGCTTCCACTGGCTGTGCAGGGGTAACTGGGAGGTCTTTTTGGCTGACCACACCCCATTGCACATACAGAACTAGCCCCATATTTAAAGATCCATTACCTGAAAAGTCACTCATTCATTCAGTGACATGTACTGAGCTCTGGGTTTGGTGCAGGCAGGCACCAGGAGAAATCCTGCTCAGTCTACCTTTAAGGGGGACACAGGGTCACTGGGGAGATGACATACATCCTATAGTGGGGGAGAAGATAGTGACAGAGGAGTCTGGCCTGGGGGCTGGAGTGTCACAGAAGGCTTCCTCCAGTCGATGACCCTTGAGCTGAGGCTTTAAGAATAAGGAAGGACAAGGAGGGAAGGCACTCTAGGCAGTGGGGACGGCAGGGGCACAGGCGGAACACCCTGCAGAGAGGTCACCTTGACTGTGGGGACACAAGTTAGGGTTCAGGGCATGTTGTTGGGGTTGGAGCAGTCAGCACGCAGGGGGCGGGCAATGGGGAGCCATGGATGGTTTTCAGAGGGAAGAAATGGGAAAGTCCCAACTAGAGGCTGGATTGTCCAGTACAAAGCATTATTACCTGGTCTTGGTAGGGGCTGCGGGGATGGAAAGAGGGACTGGATTGGATGTGGGGTGAGGGAAGGACCTGATGGGGTGGGATGGGGCAGTGAGTGTCTCGGGGAACGACCCTGAACTTGGTGTGAAACTGCTGGGTTCCAGGCATCCTGGGATATCCTGGGGGTGGTGTCCCATGGGGTGGCTGGAGGCAGAGGTCAAGGGTCCAGGACAATGAAGCCAAAGGTAAAGATGGAACCTCTGGGAGAGGAGGTGTGAGACTGGCAGCCCCAGGGACAGCCACGCTGCAGGCAGCCAGAAGGAGATGCCCCGAGAGGGGGTGGCATCAGAGGTGTGTGGAGTGGAAGCACTGGCTAACAAGCCACGTGCAGGTGAGGAGCTGCTGCATGCACATCAGAGTCAGCGGGGCCACTGGGACCTTAGGGAGGGGCAGGATGGGCATGGAGCAGCTTCAGGACTGAGGGAGTGGAGAACAGAGTGCAGACACCACAGGAGTTTAGTTGAAATAAGCAGACAGACAGGCGGAGCTGGAGGCCACCACAGGGAATGGGGCTGGTTTGTGAGGTGGCAGATGATGTGAGAGCAATGAGAGGTGGGTGGGAACTGGGGGGCCAGTGGAGGGAGAGATGGAGACAACATGGGGGGCAGAGCATAAAGTGCCTTGGTATGAACATGATCTGTGACCATGTCCCTGCCTCAGTTTCCCCATCTGTAATGAGAGGGTTCCCCTTCACGAATGGGCACTGGGGAGTCCATGGTGAATGAGATAGTGTGCCTCTGGGTTCAACAGCCTAGAAGGGACTGACAGGAAAGGAATCTCCCGGCCAGGAGGTAATCAAGGAAGGGCAGGGGCAGGGAAAGTTCAGGCACTGTGAGGGCTCAGCAGAGGCTGAGTCTTACTCAGATACTCAACCCTAATTGTCCCTGGGGAACCCCTAACCCCCTTATTCTCTGTCCATGGCCTGGGGAGGAGCACCTGCCCTCCCAGAAGCTCCCTGCCTTGGTCAATCAGCTTCCTTCTCTCCCAGATCATAGTGATTTTTAGGAACTGGTTCAGTGATGCTCAGTGGTGGGGCTTCTGCTGGGGGGACAAAGAACATCCACTGAGGAGGAGGATGTGAGAGGGCCTGGCTGAGCATGCAGTTCACACTCAGGGAAGTAGAAAAAGATGGAGAGACCAAGTTCTGGTAACAGTGTTTGAGCACCTGTATCCAGCCACGCCTGAAGCTCGTAGGCCTGGACTTTTCATTTACGTATGCCAATGCAATCCATTTTGTGCTGAAATAATGAGTCATGATTTTCATCTCCTGATTCATGTAGGCCTGAAGGGTGAGAGGAGTTGGTTAGGACAAACGAGGGGGTAAAACTTTCCCAGAAGAGAGATGGGCATGGACCAAGGTCCTGGGGCTGAGAAGAGCTTGACGTTTGTTGAGGAATTGAAAGAAGCTGCTGGGACAGGGGGCACAAAAGTGGAGGCAGGAGCCCAGGGAGCAGGTGGAGCTGCTGGCTTGGTGAGAGATGAGTGGTTCTGCAGAGTGAATGGATCAGGGGCTGAACTGAGGAAGGGGGTGGTGGGAGGAGAGGGGGAGAACAGAGAGTGGGTTCAGTGGGGCTTGAGGAGGACCAGCAAGCTACTGGGGGGCAAGGCTTGGGAGTCTGGGACTTCAGAGGGAGACTGGAGCCTTGGAGAGGTCAATTCCAGAGACAGAGAAAGGGAGTGTGAGAGACAGGAAGAGAGAGAGGATGGAGCCCCAACAGGCAGTCAGACACAGGGCAGGAGGAGGGCAGTGAGTCTGGAGAAGCAGGTGTGACCGCCTCATCCACTGGGGGACCTGCCCCATGGGGTCTTCAGAAGCCTTGGCCTAGGCCACCTCTGGGATGTGGATGGGTTGAAGCCAGAGCCAGGGCAGGGCTCGAGAGGATGAAGGTGAGAAATGTGGATGAGAGCAAAAGCCTCTGCAGAGGCTCAGCCAGCACCTCAGGACTGTCCAAGGAGCTCTGTCCACCAGCCCACCCTCCCACCCTGGGACAGAGCAGGTGAGTCAGTCAACAAGGGTTTACTGAGCCCTTCTCCCCCCTACCACTGTGCCATGCAGAGCCTGGGGACAGGAGACGCAGGGCCATCCGAGAGGGGGGCGGGCGTGGCACCAGACAACTGCAGCCAGAGGGTCCCAGGCACGAGGGGCTCGGGGGAGACTGCACGCCTATCCCAGCTTCCCCTTACAAGTGCTGGAGAGGTGAACGGGGGCATTGCAGGGACAGAGGCACAGGAGTGACTCAGAGCAGGATGCGGTAAAGGAAGTGAGAAGACAGGAGGCTGAAGTGGTCAGCCTGATGGCAGGACCCAAGAGACGCCATGACGGAAACAAGGGGGGCGTTCCAGGACCGGTCCAGGTGGTCCTGCCGTCTGTCTCAGACACTCAGCCTCGGCCTCAGCCTCCTTCTCCCGTCTGTGAAATGGGGGTGCCCCCGCGGGTCCTAAGGGGAGGAGCAGGAGACCCAAGCCCTGCCCTGGATCAAAGTGGACGCCCCTCCCCACACCACCGGGTGGCTAAAAATAAAAGCAACGATAATTTCCCTAAATGAAACCTCCACTTAAACACTTAAAAAGCAATAAAAACTCAATTTTCTTTCTCTCAATTATTCTACTTATTCCATTTTCCAAAAGGTTCACCCTGTTATGAAGATGTATTTTTCCCCATCAGTGGCAACGTTCTCCGCCATTACTCAAACTGCCTCAGCCTCCCTGTGCCGGTAGGGTCGCCTGGTCTCCGGGCAACCGGGTGCTGGTGAGGGCTGTGACTTCACTCTCACTGCCGTCAGTGGGGACGCTGGGGGTGGTGGTGGGGGGAGCGTATCTGCTTCCCTCTAGCCCCTGCCTCCTTTCCTGGTGCCCCCGGCTCTGCCCCCAGGGCTGTCCCTTGGCCTCCCTGCCTCTGCTCCTCTCCCCGCAGCCTAGCTCTGCGCCTCTTGCCCCCTACTCCCCACTCAGCCCCCCTCGAAGGAGCATGAGGGAGTAAAGTCCCACTGTCCTCAGACTGGCACGCGGCCTGGTTCAGGGGAGCAGGCCCAGTGCTTCATCACCCAGCCCTGACACAATAGAAATTAGGTTTCCCAATGTCATTAGTGCTTAGTGATAGTCTCCATTTGTATCGTGCCCGCCCTGTTGCTTCATCTCTGCTAATTGTTTTTACTCACTCCTTCCATTTTCAAACTGCTGTCTTGTTGGCTTTTAATTTTTAATTATTGCTGCCTCCTCTCCCTTCCTAATCGGCCCAGGCCCCCGCTGAGGCTCCCCGGGCCAGTGGCTGCAGCCAGCTCCCTCCTGTAGGTGGCCCAGGCCTGCCCACCCCCCACCCCCCAGTGTGCCCCAGGTGGTCACAGCCTTGCTGCAGAGGTGGGCCACACACCTGGCTCCTGGGGCAATGAAGGTATATTGTGATCCTGGTCCATCCCCCAAACACATATTGGACACTGCTTGTTTAAGGCTGTGGGTGCAGCAATCCTTGGGGGATGTCACAGGTGCACCCACCTGTGAACCACCTGGTCCTGTCATGGGAGGGCGGCCGGGGTTAGGAAGGGAATTGGGGAATGTGGCCCCCTCCTCTTCCACCACCTACCCACCCACACCTACCACCCACCACCCCAGCCCTACTTTCCTCAGGGCCCTGGGTCTCTGAGACTTACTAGAGTAGGACCCCAGCTCCTCCCCCATTGCCCCCAGCCCAGAGGCCACTCAGCATTGCCTCTGGGCCTCTGCTGGCTTGGCTGCCTCTGCCTGGAATACACTTCCTCTTCTTAGCTCTGCTGAATCCTGTGCTGTCTGTCTGTCCGTCCGTTGGTCTATCCATCTGCCCACTGTCCACCCATCCCTCTGTCTATCCATCTGTCTGTTGGCCTTGCCATCAGCTTGCCTGTCAGTCTTTGGTCTGATCTTCTGCCCTGCAATCTGCTTGAGTCCCTCTCTGGGTCCTCTCCAGCCTCTGTCCTTCCCTCAGTGTCTGCCCTGAGAGCCATGACTTTTCTTTGTCCCTCAGGCATAATTATGTGGGTGTCCCTCCCACATTTTTTACTTGATCTTGAACAACAAATTGGAGCCAAGTTCCCAGAAGTTTCACAATTGAACCTGACCCCCATTGTCCCCAGCTGGTGCCACACACATTCCTGCGTCCAGGCCTTTCCTCCCAGCAGGCATCCCTGTCGGATGTGCCCTCTGTTCCCTTGACCCCTGAGACTGCAGGCTTCCAACCTGCAAGGGTCAGAGGCCTGGGCTCATTCCCGGTTCTGCCTCTCTCTTGCTGTGTGTCTTGGGCAAGGCCCTTCCCTTCTCTGACTCCCACCTTTCTCATCTGTAAAATTAGAATGAATCACAGCCTCTGCATGACCCTTCCCAGTTCTGCTGTGAGGCTTGTGTGGGTTTTAGATGGATGTGCAAAAGTATAATCAGTATTTAGGGAGGCTGGGGCATGGCTGATACCCGCTTAGTGGCCTCCCACCCAGGCCTACTCCTTCCTTCTCCGAGTCCCTGTATCCTGGACACCAATGGAGTCCTTCCTGGGTTTCGGGGTTGGGCTCCCTCTGCCATTTAATCTCCAGCATAACCCTATGAAGGACCGTCAGCAGCCCCAGAGAGGTGTAAGGGATGTGTCCAAGGTCCCACAGCTAAGAAGGACAGAGCAAATTTGAACCCAGAACTGTGATCAGCTTGTTTTGTGGTGGGCCAGTGGGTGCTGACCAGCCTGGGTGCTCCTGCGGGTTGGGGTGGGCAGTATCAGCTCACCTGGACGCTGGGCCCAGGTTCCAGGTGGAGACATTGAGGCACAGTATAAAAGAGACTTGCCAAGGTCGCACATGAATCCAGGTCCAGCAGGGGCACAGTCAGCCAGGCTCCCTGGCCTTCTTGCTGGCAGGGAGGTGGGCCCCCACCTTGTAAGGAGAATTCCATCTGCGAATGAGTCTGTTGTCACAGGTGACGAGGCACCCTCGCACTCAGCCATCCAGTGCCCACTGCCCTGGTCAGTTTGCTTCTTCAGCAGATAGGAGCGAGAGGGGTGGGCAGGGCCGGGATGGAAAGGGTGTTTATTGAGCACCTACACTGTGCAGGCACGATCCTAGGCAAGGCCACACTGAATCCTTGAAGCTGTCCTGTGTGGGAGGAACTATTTTAATTCCACTTTGCAGAGGAGCAGGCTGTGGCTCAGAATGGGGCAGTGACCCGCCCAGGGCTCCACCCCTCTCTGCACTCCTCCTCTGGCATGAAGATGAGCTGTGCCCACC
The DNA here is from genome assembly GCF_015220235.1 of Choloepus didactylus. Lineage (NCBI taxonomy): Eukaryota > Metazoa > Chordata > Mammalia > Pilosa > Megalonychidae > Choloepus > Choloepus didactylus. The sequence goes on along the minus strand of NC_051307.1, from coordinate 203,413,343 downwards.
TGAGAATTCTTCCCCTTCTGAGCAGAAAGCACTACTGGGCCTGTAGTTAGAGCCCCTGGGTCTGCTCCTGTCTCAGTCACCCTCCTCCATTCCAATCCTCAGGTGCTCTGACAGTGCAGGCAGGACAGAAGGAACGAATGTCCCAGCCCCGCTGGCCTCTACTGAATGCCACTCCAGGCACTAATGGGCCCCTCATCCCCGAGCACCTGGACTTCAAAGGAGGATCTGGGGGAGGGGAGGCCCCACTAATGGTGGAACTGGAGGCAGAGAAGGGCTGGGAGAGGAGTGGAACGGGTTGCCTTCCTGGTGCCCCTTCTACCTGTCCTCCAGCCCCCCCAGGCGACTCCGGCGCCTGATCCGGCCTTGTGGATTCCCACGGGTGCTCCCCTGCCTGGCGTCCCACATGCTAGCAGCCTGCGGGTACTGGGCAGCGGCTGCGCGGGCCCCCGGAGCCCGCCTCAGCCCCGGGCAGCGCCACCTGGACCGACGCACATGCGCGGAGCAGCCGCCCGGCCCTGCTGCCTGCGGCCCGCGCCGCCCGTTGCCGCCCGCGCCCCAAACGCGAGAGAAAAGCAAACAAAGACGTATTGGTTTCTGCTCTATTAGAGGCGCAGGAGGGGGGAAATCAATGTTTAGTAAATGGGAAAAGAGAAAATCGTTCAGGAAAGACAGTCTATTTCCAAGCCGGAGAGGGGTTCGTCAGCGGCACAGGCCTTTGCGGAGGAAGCACCGCGGGTCATAAAACTCCCCCCAGCGGAGGAATGTTCACTCAGCGAGCGCCAGCGCCGACGCGGGGCGCCTGGGTGCCGTGGCAGCCCACCGGGCTCCTCACGCAGGCTCAGGGTGGGGCATGGGCCTGGCAACGTCCTTTAAGAGCCAGACCCAGGCACCTCTCATTGACGACACTGCTCCCCCTTAAATCCCTCCATGGCTGGCCCTCACCTGGGGTGGCGGGAGCCTGCTGGGCTACCAGGACATTTCTTGAGGCTCCCTCATCCTGCTCTCCTTGTGGCTCCAGCCACCCTGACTGCGGGGGGGGGGGCTTGGCTCTTTCCAGCAGGGTCAGGGCTGGCTTCCGGGAGGAAGGGGCATTTGAGCTGGGCCTTGAAGCATGTGGAGGAGTTCTCCAGGCTCAGAGGGAAGGAATGATGAATGATGACTTCTGGGGCTGCTTAGGAAGGGACCACAGGCTCTAAGAGGTGGAATTTGAGCAAGAAGGGGGTAGATTTTGTTAGGGAGGGGCTGGCTAAGCTGCTACCATGACAGACAAAGGGGAAGAAGTAGGGAGGGAGGAATAGAGTAGAGGTAGGGGCTGGCATCCAGGGAGTCAGAGGGGCATCAGCACACCCTCTGGCTGGGCTGCACTGGCCCCTAAAGAGCCCAGAAAAATTCAGCATCAGACTGTCTGACGCCCTGGGAAGCTAAGATGAGATGACTGAAGCCACAGTAGTTCCCACCTTAGCCCCACGTGGGCTGCTAGTCTATTGGGGCCACCTCTTAGGACTGCGAGACACTCATCCTCACCAGGCCCTCGTGGCTGGCGTTCCATTGTTTCAGAGAGTGGGGCTCGGCAGGCGCGTGGGATGGAGCCTTTGTCCCCTCCATTCATCAAGGCCCAGTGGGCTGCGCCAGGAAGTATTGAATTTTAGCTTAAGATGGATGGCACGACTGGAGTCTCGTTTACAAATGAATTATATTCTGTTTACCAGGTGTGCGTGTGTGTGCATGCATGTCTGTGTGTGTGCGCATGTGTGCATGTCAGGTGGAGGTGCGGGTTTGTGGCTTGTTCCCAGGAGAGGCGTGCTCCCACAGGCAGGCATGGGTGTGTGAGGGTGTCTGTGTGGAAAGGAGGTGGCTGGTGAGGTGCAGACAACTCTCGTAAGGAGTTTGGTAGAGAAGGAAAGATGCTCATGGGTGGGGAGCTGGGGAAGGGGGTGCAGGAGTGGAGGCAGCTTCATTGTTATCACTGCTATTACTACTGAATTGGTATAAGACACTGTTCCCTGCACTCAGTCCCTTTGAAGTGAGACTTGCAGCCTCGTGGCAGCATTGGGAGCTCTGCTGTTGTTATCCCCATTTGCTGAGGAAATGGAGACTCAGAGAGTTCAGGTGACCTGCCCAAGGTCACACTGCAGGAGCCTGGAGCTGGGACTCCAGAGTAAGGCTGGGCTGAGATGATCTCCTGATGAGCAGGTGGCCCTCAGGTGAGTAGGGAGGAGAGAGCAGAGGTCCGAGGACTTGGGGGACTGGGGATCTCCGGGCAAGACTGAAGGCTTGATGCTCTGGGCAGGAAAAAAAGCTGGAGATGGGATAATCACCCAGGTGAATGGCCCAGCAGAGAGACCTGCCTTTGAAGCAATAGGGGGAACCAGACAGCCCCCCAACGCCTGGGACTCTGAGACCCCACTTCCCACCCAGGACCACCTGTTTCCACTCCATCCCTCTGAGCTTCTGCTTTCCCATCTGTACAATGGGGAGTTGAGGGTGGGAGAGGGGGGATCTGCATGGGGGTAGAGGGGTGAGGACTTCCAGCTTCTCTGTGCTCCGACCTTCCAGAACTCCTTGTTGGGCATATGCACATGTGTGTGAGGATACATGTTTTGAGGGGGAGTGTATGCATGCCCAGAGGGGAGCACAAGTGTAAAGTGGGGGGTCCAAAGGGGCATGAACATGTCTCTGTGTGGGTCCAGGGAGAGATTGTTCATATGCGGGGAGCTTCCAAAGGTCAGCTTGGCCCCGGTTGAGGTGGTGAGTGAGCGTGGATGTGAGTGGCAGACTGGGGTGGGCCATGTCTGTGCCTGGGGACTACAGGTGGGTTGGGGTGGGGGGCAGGGATGGGACCCAGGTTCAGGAAAAGGGGGCAGAGGAGGCCCCTGGACCTCAGGTCTTGCATTTCCACCCACCCTAGCCCAGTCCCAGCCCTATGCCCATCCCGGCCCCACAGCTCAGGGCAGGCACAAAGAAAACAATTTTGCTCCAGCTAATGTCAGAGCCAGAGATGGAGATGATAATAAGGGAATTTCAAGGTGAAATAGCCAGCATGGCCCCTGGGATGGGCAGAGGAGGGGCTCAGAGTGGGGAGGAATTTGAAGGGAGGGGCCTATGAGAGTGCCTGGGTGGGGGGAGCCTGGGAAAGGAAGGGTGTGGGGACAGCCACCCAGAAGGCAAAGCCGCAGGAAGGGGAGGACGGCTCAGGGACACCAGAGTGGGGTAGACGTATCTTATAAGCACTGGAGAGGGGGTTTTCAGGCCTGGTTCCTGTGGGGCCCTGGAGGAGTCACCCACCCCAGGAATCTTCGGAGTTCTGGAGTCATCACCCAGAGTGGACATCAGAGCAGCTGAACAGGACAGGAGAACCCAAGTGGTGAGAGGAGACCCAGGCCAGCCTTGGGGCTACTGAACAGGAAGGTGGGTAGGAAGTTCCTGGCACCACAGGCTGCTCCTTTCCCCTCCATCAGGCAGGCATCTCTCAGCCCAGAGGCCTGGTGCCAGCAGCCCTCACCAGAATAGGTGTTCCCAGGCAGAGGCCCAGGCCGTGGCACACCTGAGCCCACTTGCTGATGGGGGAGCAGGTGCCAGAGTGCAGGCCATGCCAGAGCCCCTCAACTGACCTGCTCCAGAGACCCGACCTGCTCCAGCGCCCCATCCTGCTGCACTTTGTGGTTAAGCAGGGCTGGGCAGCAGTCTTGAGAGGTAGGAGCAGCTAGATGAGTGGGACCGGGAGCTGCAGGTGGAGGGCAGGTGCCCTGGTGCTTGGGTTTCCAGTGACGAGGTGTCCTCACCTGCAGGAACCAGCACAGGCCCTGTCCAGCTGCCGAGCCCCTGCAGTTCCCAGTTCATCTGCCCCTCAGAACAGGAAGGGGAGCTTGGCAGGGCTAAATTCCGTTCTCTCCATGACCAGTGCATTTTGCTCATTGAAGACACAAGCAGGTCCTCCAACCTGAGGTCAAGAGCCTCTACAAAAATAGCCTCAGCCTCAGGATTTCCCTGGTCCCTCCAGCGAGGGCCCCTGGAGGTTCAGACTGTCTAGGGCGGGGCAAGCTGGGATCTAACATGGGTCTCCCTCTGGACTCCACATCTAGGCAGAGAGCGAGAGGCTCAGGATTGCCCCTGGGCAGGGAGGGCAGGATGGGCATCAGCTCTCTGGCCTGGTGGATGGACCTCAGCACCACTGAGAGCCCCCGTGGCCCTACCAAGCCCTGGCCTCTGCCCCACTCTGTAAGTCAGTGCCCAGCATCCCTTCTGGTGGGTCCCATGGGTGTGCTGTCCCCCCAGTGGGCAGGGTCCCACCTTGCCTGTGTCCCCTCCAGGATCTTGGCACCAACATGTTTGTTGACCAACTGAATAATAGTCCCCCAGGCTACCCGCCCTGTGCCCAGGCTGCTCTTGGGTCCTGGGCACCATCTTCCCACACTCTCCTCCCTCCCAAAGTTTGAATTTAACCAAGCCATCCTTTTTTGCTTCCTGAAGAATCAATATTTTCTCTGTCTTTTGACACTTATTTTATTTTATTTTTACATGCGGCCTCCCAAAGGCTGTAATTTACGGCTAATACCATGCAATCAGAGACAATGGCTGGGTGCCTGTGAGCGGGAGCAGACAGGCTCCCTGCCAGGTGCCCCTGGGCACCCGCCTCCACCCACTCCCAGGGGTGCTCCTGGCCATGAGACCTCTGGGTGCAAAGTCCGTGGAGGACCAGGGAAATGTGAACTACGACCTCAGCCATTACCCATAGGGCACAAAGGATGGGTCCCCAGCTGGTGAGGAGTCCTGGAGCAGCCCAGGAGGGTGGGAACTTCCAGGGAGGGGGGTAGTCTGGGCAGAGGGACAGACAAGTGGCTCACAGGCTCCCTGCTGGACCAGCCTCAGCTGAAAGAGACCCCCAAATGAGGGGACACCTCGCCAAAGCAATGCCTCTTGGCCCACCCCTCCTTGCTCCCCACTCCTCCTCTGCGTCTGCGGCGCTGTGCCCACATGGCTCCTGCACTATAATCTACGGTGCTGTTAGACTGTGTCAGTGATTTAAATCCTTTGATGGAGCTGGTGACAGCTTAAATGGCTGCCATCCCCTCCCCGTACCCGCCGGGCCCTGACGCGGCCCCCTGGGGGGAAGGGAGGTTTGCAGAGGTGGGGTTCAGACAGTCGTTTCCAAGTTTTCAGGAGGCTGGGCTGCTTTTCCTTGCCCCTCTGGAGGAGAGGGAGCCAAGTATATCCTCTCCTTCTCCTCACTGGTGATCAAGGAAGGAAGATAAAACCCTCCATAAATTCCTGAGAAATGGAGTGTCTGGAACATGCTCAATTCCACCTGCCCGCAGGTAAGAGGCACAGAGAGGGGGGCAGGCACCCAGCAGTCCATCTCTGAAGCCTTGTGGTCGGTGGCAACAGGGAGCAGGATGGGCTTGGAACTCAGCCCTCTGCAGCCCCAGCCTCACCAGTTACCCCCAATTATGCTGATACTCAAAGCCCAGCCCTGCTCCCAGGTCTTCCTTCCTGTTCTGGAGGCTTCCCCTCCATCCAGGGCTTAGAACTCTGAGCTCCATCTGTGTTCAGCTACTGGGGTAGAGGGACATTGCACATATGGGGAAACTGAGGCACAGATGGCAGAGCTGGCCAAGGTCACCCAGAAGTTGGTGGAAATTCTGGTCCTGGCTCCCAGCCCCCACCTTATCCTTGGGGTCCTGTTGTCTGACCTTGGAGGCTAAGGGGCACACTGAGAGTGGGCTGGCTTCCTTCCCCTGCCCCCTCTCTGGTAATGGGTCTAGAGTGGGACACCTACGGCTGGGAAGCAGAGCCGGGAAGCCTTGCTGCTGTATTGGAGTCTCCCGGCCCTGGATTAAGAGAGCCTGTGAGGGCCCAGCGTTGTCCAGTCCCTGGGTTCCAGGGTCCCAGACTCTCCCAACACACCCACAGAAATAATGGCTTGCCCAACCCAGCAAGGTCCAAGGTTGGGCCAGAGTGTGTCTCACGTGGGGGGAGAGCACCAAGTCTCAGCGTAGCTGGGGGGGGCGGGGGAGAGGGTGGTGTCAGGAACAGAAATTGGCCCTTCGGGGGACAGACAAGGCCATAGTTGAACACCACGTATTGTAGGGGACAGCTCAGGGCTGTAGGATCACCCAGAGGGCCCCACCAAGATTTGGGGAAGGATATCAAAGCAGAGGTCTGAAGGAAGGATGGGTGGAATTCTCCAGAAGGAAGAGCTAGGGGAGGGGGTAAGTGTTCCAGTCAGAGGGAATAGCATGAATGAAGCCGTCCCTGGGGAAGCAGTTGGGACTTTGCCCTGATGGCAGAGGGATGGCATGATGGAGTTCCAGAACAGGGGAGGCATTCCCAGAGCTCGTGACCTCCCTTGTCCCGTGTGAGGAGACAGGCAAGAGCACCCACTTTCTCTAGGAGTGGAAACTGAGCCACGGCGAGGTTAACTGACTTGTCCAAGGTCAACAGCTTGCAAGGGGCTGAGCTGTGACTTGAGCCCAGGTCTTGCTGCTCTCAGAAGATCCCACTCCAGCCGGGACTCAGGCTAAGCTGGGCTTGTAGCTTGCCACCCTCGTAAGCCCCTGCAAATCCCTCCTGGGAGTAGGAAGTGTCAGAGGAGTAATTAAATGATTGAGTGAGCAGTGCCAGTGACTGGAACAAAGCACCCGGCCACACCAGGTGTCCTTCCAAAGAGCCAGATGTCCCCATTTGGGGGCTCCAAAAGCCTGAGCAGAGAGAAGAGGCCTGTCTCCCTGCCAGGGTTGGGAGACAGGCTGAGTCTCAGCCCTCGGTAGGATCATTAGAAAGCGGGACCAGCAGGGCAAACGCTCCCCTAGGAGAGACCCTTTGCTGCCACCCCTCTGTCCCATGGGACTCACAGTCTGGAGGAGCAGATCCTGGACAAATGGATAGGCACAGGGTTGGGTTGCCAGGGCCTGACTTCTTAGGGTCCCATTTAACCTTGAACAGGCCCCTTAGACAGAGCTGGGTGTAGGAGACAGACCTGGGGTCTCTTTCTGCTTGCAGCTCCCCCTTGCCTACCATCCCCCACCAGATGACAACCCTGACTCAGCGGTGTAGCCCAGCTCTCCCCACCCCACTCCAACCACCTTAATGACTGTTTAATAAATTGAAAAATTGTTTCAGTACCAAACGCGATCCTGGGACATTGTTCGTGACTGTATTGAGCTTAAGTCAAATGCTTCGCATTCCCAAATCCGACTGATTAATAATTACAAGGAGCAAGTCTGTCTTTATTGTAATGTGTTTAGGAAAACTGATGGATTTAATTTTTTTATCGGCCAAAGTAAGAAAATGTAATCTTTCTGAAAGTATCTAATACAACAATGCACCATAATTAGTTTCTCTGGAAACAGGCATAATGGAATAGAATAATAAATCACTTCTCCTTTCGTCCCTTCCCTCTGATGGAGAGAGATTTCCCTTCCATGGGGCTGGGAATAGGACAGGGAATCGAATTAGGGGGACGGGATGTCCATGGCTGTGTGGCGCTGGTCCCTCTTGGCCGAGTTGGTGGGCTTTGGGCCTGGCCCACCCTGCAAGTTCTTTCACTCCCAGGCCAGAACCGGCATCTCCCAGGAGCTGGGACCCAGGCCAGTGGCTGCTCACGCCTTCCCCACCAGCCAAACCCTCGCCACCTCCCCTGCCTGAGCAGCAAAGATAACATGCCCTCGAGGGGCGGTGGTGACAAATAATTATTTTGGCCGAGTGTTTGGGGATCCTGAGATGAGGGGGCACAATAGGCAGGCTGAGGAAGGTCACTAATTTGTAGCTGGGATTGCTCAGTCATTTGCTTTTTCGATGGGCTTTCGTCCCCAACTCAGGCTGTAGAGAGGAGAAGGGAGGAGAGAAGGGGGTGGGGGTGGGGGTGGGGGTGGGGGTCCTGCCCAGCCCCCTGAGAGCGGCCTCCTCCGCTGGCCAGGTAGGGAATGGCCCGCCTCCCGTCACCTCCAGGCAGCCCCCTGGGGGGTAGGGGGGATGGGGTTGGGGTGCTGGTCTGGGCCCCTGTCAGCCTCTGAGAGAACTCAGTCTCCACGCTCTGCTGGTTCTGGCCCCGCCTCCACCCCAGGCAGCCCTGCCTGCAGCCCCCACAGTCCTCACCCCGCCCACCCCACAATGTCCCAGGTGCCCATTGTCCTCCTCAGATGCTTCCCCAGTGAGTGCTCCCCTCTCAGCCGCTGCCCCCGGCCCTGGGCAGGCCCACGATTGGTAATGACAGGATAATTGCTTGTTTTATTGATCATAGCCAGCCTTCTGAGGCTGAGTGATGGATAACGTGGGGAGAGCCACCCTTGTCTTGGCACAGGTACTCCAGTCCCAGGAGGAAATCAGACAAGGGCTCACCCGGACACAGACTTGCCCCAACCCGCCACCTCACACCCCTTCCACCTGGTGCACGGCGGGGGAGCAACATTGGGAACCTGGAGCCCAGAATTCCAGAGCCCCCAAGCACTGCCCTCCCCTCTCCTCTAGACTCAGATCTGTAGCCCAACCCTTGAGAGTCTGGGCCCCAGGGAGCCCTCCTCCAGGTTAGAGGTTTGTGACTGGCGTGCCCCGGAGGGTGCCTCATAATTGCCCCCTCAGACCATGAGGCTCCCAGCCCAGAACCAGCACCGCTGGAGCACCACCTGGGCTACCTCATTCATCCTCTGCCTCTGTCCTGGACCCTCCCCAAGGTCCCCTACCCCCAATGGCCCAGCCTCTCCCTGAACCCTCATGAGACTCTCCCACCTGGTCTCCACCCCATTGTCTCCTGTTCCAACCCTCACCACACCCGGGCCAGAGCCATGGCCTGCAGCTCACCTTTCCACAAGGCTCCCCTGAGACAGATTCTTGGTCCCATCGGCTCACCCAGCCTTACCCCACCCCCCACCCCCACTCTCCAGCTCCTCTCCCAGAGCCCCCAGAGCCTTGACTTCCTAAGAAACGCCCTCTGCATCCAGGAGCAAGGACCTGGAGCAGGGACTCTGCAGAGCCTGTGACCCCAGGACGACAGAGGAGGACTCATCCCAACTCTTGCAATCCTGCCAGGCCAGGAGTCTGGAGAGCATGGGTGTGTGGGGATGTGAGACAGAGGCAGGGAGAGAAGAAAGGGAATCTGGTGGCCACTGGGGCTGGTTGGCAAATCTTCTGTCCTCCCTGCTCCCAGGTTAATGGTAGAATCACATCTTCCCGCCCCTGCTGGTCAGGTGGGGTGGTGTGTCTGGTTCTGGCCAGTGAGTGGGGGCCAGAAGCAACACGTGTCAGTTTTAGAGCAGAGCATTTAATCACTGGTGTGGGGCCTTTCTTGGTCCTCTCTACCTCTGCCACAATGACAGTCAGTTTTCCAGGCTGTTCTGTCAGCCTGGGTCTCGATGTGAGGGTGACATGGAGCAGGGAAAAGGAATAAGCCTTTGTTACTTTAAGCCACAAAGATTTTAGGGTGGCTGTTATTGCAGCCTAACTGAGTCCATCCTGACTGATTCAGGGAGGAAGGAGATGTGCTTGCTGTGAGCAGTGGTCATTGGGACAGCAGAGGGCAGGGACGGAAGCAATGGGAGGCTGAATGCCAGGAGATCAGGTTCTCCCCCAGCCTCAGCCACCATGCCCTTCCCCTCTCTGGGCCTCAGTTTCCCCACCAACGAGCTGCCTGTGACAATGGGAGAATCAAATGAAAGGACAGTGTGAAAGGGTCTCAAGAAGAGTGAGCACAGGTGAATGTGGATGGGGGTGGTGATGGGGAACTCCTGGCAGTGTTGATGGTACCATGAGGGGGACAGCAATCCTGAACTTCTGGAAGTAGTGCTGGTGACAGTGTTTGCACTGGCAGTGGATATGCTGACAGCAGTTATATCCATGCTGGTCAGCCTGGCCCAGGACCCAACTTTCACCAGGCATGGGCTCGCTGTGATCACAGCAGACCCAGATGGATGGTCTCAAACGTTGATTAATTACCTCCTCTGGGGCTGGCTAATTGTCCGCTGATCTCTGCTCATTGCATGTCCTACCCTCCTGACCCAAGTGAGCCTCCGGAGCCATGCAGCATGGTGTTAGGGCAGAGGTTTCCCAGATATGCCATCCCCAAAGGCCTCTTCATTTACCTTTGCTGCCACTCCCACACAAGACATGGCGCAGGCTCCTCCTGGTCAGGAGCCTCCAGGGAGCTGGGTGGGGAGCTGGGTGCCGGGTGCTGAGCTGGGCGACTGTACAAGGCATCAGATGTTGTTTTCCTGACTCTTGGTGAGCACAATATGGAGCTGCCATGTGCTAGTGAGATGCACAGGATACAGGCTTCTCTTGGATACTCCTTGCAGGTGTCAGAGAAGCAGCCCTGACTCTGTCAGCAAACATCCCTGCCCCTTCCATGCAGCATCTTGTACTGGCCGCTGGGGGCACCATGGACTCAGCCATGGCTCTGCCCTGCCTTGCCCTCCTGGGGGCCTAGTCTGATAGAGGAGGCAGCTCTGGACCCAGACACACCCAGTGTGATGAGTTTGAGATGAACATCTTTGTGAGGGCCAGGGCAGAGCAGCTCTCTAACTGTAAGAACCTCAACCTCGAACCCAACTCCCTCCTGGTACAGACGGGTAAACTGAGGGCAGGAATGGGTGGAGCAGGTCCCAGGTCACATGGGAACTCGGGTGAGCTGGGCCAGAGCCTCTTTCCTGCCTCCTGGCCAGGGCTCCTCACATCACACCCCAGCTCCTCATTCTGAGCTCCATTTTTGCTGGAAGGCGCAGATGAAGATTAAAAAAAAAAAAAAAAAAAATTCTCCCTTTTGTTTTTGCTGAATCGGCACTTCTGTCATCCCAATCTGAGGGGCTTGGCTTGTCTGCTCCGAGGGGGAGAAATGCTTCCATTTAAAAGCAGAACTAAAAAAAAAACATCCACAAGCCCCATTTCACTGCGGCAGACACGATGAGCAAACCATGGTCGTTAACATGATAAAAGTCACTTTGTCTGGGTGTAAAATTCATTTTTCCCCATTTAGCACATGGTGCATTTGCATCAAGCTGCAGTTCCAGGACTGCGGTCTCCTCCCAAGAATGCCCTCAAATTATTCCCATTCCCCAGACAGGGTCCCCAAGACCTGGGCCTGGTGATGCTTGGGCCATGGCACTGACAGAGGGGCCCAGCAGGTGTGTGTTCCCTTGGCCACGAGACTGCTTCTCCCAGTAGCCTTGCGGGAGATATTGAGCCCCCTCACTCTATGGCCAGGCCTGGAAGGGTGGGCGAGTGGGACATCTGGGGACCCCGGTGAGCTCCCACTGGCCCAGTCCTTGCCCTGGCTCTGCCACAGATTGCCCACGGGAGGCCACCCCGCCAGGCAGTTTGCCCCAGTGTCCCATCCCCTCCCTGCCCCCACCTCCCACCACCAGCCCCGGAAGTCCTATCCTCAGAGTCAGGGTCTCGCTGGAGCTCCTGACTCTCACGATGGGGAGGGAGTTGCCTGTGGCCACCTGAGCATCCGGTCCCATTGTCCCATTACACCTGGAGCCAAGAGTTCAAATCTCATCATCACCTTTGCTGGGACCCACAGGGGTTAGATGCCAGGGCTGAGGTGGACGGCCTGGGTCCTGCCTCTGCCCTGTCTCAGAACACAGCCTTGGAGCTTCCTCTCACTGGTTCTCAGTTTCCCCAACCATACAGTGGCAGGTTCCACAGGCCAGACTCCAAGTTTCCTTGCAGCTCTAGCCTTACTTGAAGGTTGTTCAAGGGTCTCCAGCTGTTTAAGCCAAGGCCTTAAAGGTTCCCAGCACTGTGGGTCATCAATATTGTAGGCTGAGAGGCAAGAGAAAAGAGGGATTGGGAAAGCACAGCTCTCTGACATCGTGCCCAGCAGGCCAGAGAGGAATGTGTGGGGGTGCAAGTATCCAGGGCCTCCCCCAAACCCCTGTCCCCAGCTTCTTCTCCAGAGGCTGGGCTGGCTCCAGGGAGGAGGTGGCAGCAGGTAACTACCGGAAGTGGCCAGGTGGTGCTGGCTGCTGCTGCTGGGGCCACGAATAAGATACAGCTCCAGGGCCTTGGTTGTCATTGGGGGTGGGGCTAAGGCCCCCTTTCTACGGAGTTCTGCCAGCAGGCACCAAAAGAGAGGAAATGGACAGGACCTCCAGGACCCTACTCCTTAGTTCTGGGGACTTAGACCCAAACTGCTGATAAAGCTGCCAGCTGTAGTGGGCAAGGAAACAGAGACAGCATCCCTTCTGGAGAAAAGGATTGCAGTGGCTCCTGGGTGGGAGTGGAGGAAGCTCCAAATTGGGGGTGGCAGTTGGCCGCAAAAAGGAGGGGAAGGGAGCCCTAGGTAACATACTTTCCTGGCTCTGGGACATGGCAGAGTGGAGTCAAAAAATGCAGGGTAGCTGGAATCAGCTGCACTTGGGGTTTCTGGGTAACTTGGCCCCACACCCTTGGTTGGAGAGGGTGGGAAGGCCTGGGCAGTGGATGGAAGCCCTGTTTCCTTGGGGAATGTGGCCAGGTCACAAGGGCTACACCGTGGGTTGGAGGTCCTTTAGAGATGACGTTGGGGTTCCCACATGGGCTTTCCTGGGGAAGACTGGACTCTACCAAGGCCATAGTTCAACCTCAGGGGATGGTGTGAGCTGCCTCTCCCCCCTAGCATGGGACAAGGGGGCTCTGTGCCCCTCACCCCACAGTTTATATCTGCTGCCTGAAAACGGGTCCCTGATCACCCGCTGGAGCACAGATCTCAGGGTTCTGGAGCTCTGGGAAGGAGAGAGAGGCCCCAGCCCTAGAGAGAGGGTGCGGGAGGCACAGTGCGAGTGGCAGGCGGGGCCTGGCAACAGCTGTTCACTTACTGAAGCTATTTTATAATATTGCCAGAGCTTTTAAAATAATCCCATTTCTGCAGAATATTCCCAGCTAATTGGAGCTGTCTCTTTCTTATTAAACAGAAAGATTATAAAAATGTGTGTTGGGGGTTTAAGAGCAATACTTCTTGGCTGCTGTGATTGTTATGACAAGGATAGCGTACGGGAAGCCCGTGTGTGGCGGGCTTGGCATAGCGGGTGCTGGTGGTCGGGGCCGGGGTGGGGCACGGGCCGGGCAGGGCCTGGTGGACTCTCCCCACGGTGCCCTGCACAGCACAAGCTTGAGGAATGGCAGCCTTCCCCAGAACAATTGCTCTCTAAACACTTAGGCTGCTGTGACAGAGCTGTCCATCACTCAGGCCTCTGACTGGGAGAATTCACATAATTTACTGAGAGGCAGAGGAGAAGGGGGGGATGAGATTCCAATTAGGCGAGCCGGGAGGAAGATGAGTTCTCCAAAACCTCGGAGCTTCTAGAGGATAAATAAATACCCCCTGTCCATGATGGGGTGCAGCCCAGGAAAGAGGGGGGTCTCTGCCTCACACTTGCTCTAGCAGTCGAGGGGTGAGCCGGGCAGGGGTGTCAAGAGCTCCACTTTGTACAGAAGGGAGCACTAGGCCCATTGCTGCAAAAGGCCTTTCCCAAGGTCACCCAGGAGGGTGGAAACAACGGTCCAGGCCCGTTCAGAGCCAAAGCTTTCTGCCCAGGACCTGTTCCTCTCTACACTCACCTCTGATGCAGGTTAGGTGCCCTGGTTCTGTTCTGGGATCCTGTAGACCCCACTCGCCACCCTCCATTATGGCAGCCCCACTTCAATCGGTCATATATTGGAGGCCACATCAAATTTGGTTTAAAAAGAATGTCCTGTTGCTTGAAATGCACTGTCTGGGAAAAGGCAGGCAGCACAAGTGGCTGCAGAGGCCCCTCCTGACTTACATGGATCCCCTTCCCGCTTGGCAGCTATTCCTAGCTAACCAATTCAACATGGGCAAATCTGTGCAGTGTCTGGGACCCTCCCTGGGGTCTCTCTGGCAGAAAATAAGATTTCCTCTGAGAGGAAAACAAGGGGACTTGTTGAACCCATTTTACCTCCAGAGAGACTGAGGTGCAGCAACGTTGGGTAATGAGCTCAAGGTCACCTGGGCCCAGTGGATGACCGCTGCCTCCCCAGCCATGAATCAGGCCAAAGCACTGGGACAACTGTCCTTTCCACCCTGTGCTCATGGGACATTTCTCTCATGATTTGCAGCTGCAGCTTGGATCCAGCCCCCGCCCCCCGCCCTCCACCCTCCTGGCCTGCCAGCTCCAGGGCGGTGGGATCTTTCATCATGGAGAAGCCTCGCTCCTTGCTCCTCCCGACAGAGCAGACCTTAAATGCTTCACTGGCTTTCCCTGGAGCAGGTCCTACTTTCACACCTTTTACAATTCTCCAACCATTCCTTCACCTGGACTGTCCTTCTCTCCTCCATAGCCAGAAAATCTTATATACCTGCAGCAGGAAGCAGTCTCTGTCCTCAGTGTACCCCAGAGAGTAGGATTTCAACTCTGCAGAGCTGGGAATCAAAGGGGGGTGGGGGAAAATGGGCAGGGGGTGGGGCAGAGGACCCTCGCTCATTCTTGGGGTCTGAGGACTGCTCACTGGCCATGTAGAGACAAATTCCCAGCTTCTTCTTGAAGAGCCCTGCCCAGAGTCACCTTGGGTGGGGCAGACAGAGCAGAGAGGCTCAGTTCAAATGAGGAAGAGCCCAGACTGCTGGATTTTTGGCAAAACTCAAAGACCATGCTGCCACCCTTAGACTGGGCAGGAAGTGCTAATTTGCATGTCATGGTCATAGTTTCGCATATTGAAATAAGATAGGTTTGACTTATTGAAGAAAAAAGATAATAATAGACTCCTACGTCTCAACCCAGAAGGAGCTGGATCAGGAGTGGGATCTCATCTCTGCTGCTTCTCAGTCAGCCTTGAACAAACCACTCAGAACTACTGGAGCCTCAGTTTGCTCATCCGCCCAGTGGGGCTAATGCTAGCTGCTTGGAAGTCTTCTGTGAGAATCAGGCATCCTTCAGGCGCAGTGCCTGGTATGTAAGGGGGGAGAAGGCAGGGGAGAATGGCGATGGGCTTATGATTCTCATTGACCTTCGGGAGGAAACATTGAGATTCTTGCTCCGAAATCACAAGCCACGGTGACCTGGGCTAAGCCCTTTTTCTCTTGAAATGAACTTAAGGTTCTTGGTCCACAGGGAAGGTAGATGGTGGGGCACTCCAGCGGGGACAATGAGCCCCCTCGGTGCCTTTTACCAGGAAGCTGCAGCAAGACTCTCAGTGAGGCTGAAGTGCAGTCCCGAGATTCTGCTAAGAAGAGGACTGGAGGGCAGGGGTCAGCAGAGCCTGGGGGCAAGGAGGAGGTCCAGGTCTCTGCTAGACTCTGCCCAGCTTTCTGTAGAAACCTAGGCCAGGGTTCTGAAGCCAGCCTGAACGGACAGCTGCTGCCCTAGAGTGTCCTGCAGCATGGTTGCAGGAGGGGCTGGTGAGTGGCTGGGGCTTACAGGGAGCTCTGAGTCCAATTGGAGAGATGGGCAGGCAGAAACCAGCCCAAGCCCGGGAGGAGGTTACATGGGCTTCCAAGCACATGGTCTCCCTCACTCCCACGGATCTGACCTGAAGACCGGCAGGGGTCATAAGGCTAGACCCCCAGCTTGACCCCAGTGATATATGATTACGTCATTCATTCATTCAGCAACAATTAGTCACGTCCCACCCCCGCAAGGGGCATGACCTGCCACACACACCAGTCCTGGGTTTGAGCACCATCCTCTACCCCTGCCCCAAGCTGGACTCACCGCCAGTCTTTGGGGTCCACGGTCTGCTCCCAGCCACACAACAGCAGCTGGCTTGGGTTTTCAGGCAAGACCTGAGTGGCTTGTTGCAAACTGCTGAGTCTGCATCGTGATCCTCCCCAAAGTGTCTCTCTGTCTCTCTCAGCATGTCTCTCCCTCCGCCTTTGCCTCCCAAAGCTCCTCCTTGCTCATTTAGAAATTAAGACCTCAACAAGTTGGTGCTTTGGAGCTGCCAGACTGGGCTCAGGGAGGTCGTGTTGGTGGGGTTGGGGTGAGCCCTTCCAGCTGGTGGGGACATAAGCAGACAGGAGCCTCCTCACCATGTTCCCAACACTCTCCCTGGTCTCTGGGGGGATGCAGCCTTCCAGGCACCCCTGTCTGCCTGTCTGGATCCCAGTGAAGCTATTCCCTAGGGAGAGGGCTTGGTTCTGCCTTGGGGTCTCCCAGACCTTCAGGGTCTGTCTCTAGACCCCTGAGGGGCCCTCTGCTCTCTGCACTTGTCCTGGTACCTGCCTTGCTCTGCTGGCCACAGTACCAGCCCCTTATCAGCAAGTGGAAAGCAGACACCCAAGATGGGACATGGACAATCGGACAATACCATGGATGGCTCCAAACAAGGATCCAGGAGGCCTGGGTTCAGGTCTCAGAGGTGCCACTGGTCACTGGGTATCTTTGGGCACAACCCAGTCCATCTCTCCCAGTTTGCCTACCTATGGAATGGGGTGAGGGGGTCCACATGGTCCCACTGTCCTTTGAAAGGGATTCTGGGACTCAATCATCTTAATGGGAGTTTCAAAGACAGGCTGATTGTTTACTACCTGCCCAGACCCTGGGCCCACTTGGGAAGGGACCCGGAATCCCTGCAAGTCATGGTCATCCCAGGCACTTGTACCCTGGGCAGCCACCTCCTTTCTGGGCAGTGATACCCTCTCTCCACTTGCCCAGCCAGAGGGCAATGATCCCACACCAGCTCCTGCCCTGCCTGGTATCCCCACCCCCAATGCCCCTCACTGTCCCTGCTTCCCTCCACACCGCACAGGCTGCACCTTCCATTCAGGCCAGATGATCCCTTCATTTCCCTATCTGGATATTACTTCATTCTGGCAGAGGAGTGAGAGAAGGTGTGGGACAGCCCCACCTACTTCACCCCTTTGTGTGGCCTAAGGAACTCAAGCATCCAGCCCTGCTGCCTGCCCCACCTGGGCCCATCTGTCCTGAGTGCCTCCCCTCCCCACAGCCTCCACTGTGTCCCCCAGGAATCCCCCAGTCCAGCATGACCTTCCTCAGCAGATCCTAATGGCCTGTCCATTCCCTGTAGGGTCAGCCCCCTATAGTGATTCCATGGGAGCCTGGGCTGGAAAATACATATCCTGCTTCCCAGGGGCCTGGGTAATTGCTGAATCATGAGTGCACTTGGAACATATTTGAGGCTAAGGGCTGGGTTTCTGAGACCAAGGAAGTGGTGGTCCAGGTAGAGAGTGTTTCCTTTGGGAGCCACATCCCCAGGCCACTCTAACCAGTGGGAAACCCCATGCCTCCTTCCTCCCACCTCCCTCCTCCTTGCTGCATCCCATTCTTCTCCTGGACCCCGCATGCAGTGCCAGGAACAGGCAGAGGCCTCGTAGGCTCCAACACCAGGGGGAGCAGGGAGAACTGAAGATGGGGCCATGATTCTGAGAGCAGTGAGAGCCACACCCAGAGCTAGTGGGGAAGCTGGATTGGCTCTTGTCTGAAAGCCTCCTTTCTCTTCCCTGTCTGGTGTTCAAGGAAACCAGGGGAGGGTACCAAGTGCCAGCACTACACCCAGGAGGCAGGGGCCTCATAGATTAGGGCAATGCAGCCACCCTGGGGCCCTCCATCCTTTTCACAACCTGATGCTCCTACTGGTTTTGCTGCCACCTGGCACAGCATCAACCTCCCCTCCGTGATTGAAGAAGAGCTACCCAGCCTCATCAGTCTTCCAGATGCAACAAACGAAGTGCTAACTGCCCCTCACAGGAACAGCAGCCATCGGTTAAATTAAGTGATGGTGGATCCAGGTCCTGCCCTCCCCTCCACTACTGGCAGAGGCTAATCCACTAAAGCGTTGATCAGAAAAGCTGAGAGATGCTTTTAAAGCAGAAGACTTGAGGACTTTGCTCAGGAGTTTCCCCAGCCCATTGTTCGAGGAGGTACTTCCTTGAGTCTAGCCTTGATCTCTCCTGCCATTTCATGCCTGTCAGTGACTTACAGCAGTCCCTCTGGTGCCTGCTGCTGTTGCAAGGAGAAGGTGGCTGGTATGAGGTGTGGCCCTGCCCTCGGAGAGCCCCCTCTCAGGAAACAGACCTCTCATTCCTGACACATTGGGCAGAGCTGATTCATTCAGGAGACACAGCACTGGTCTGCCGGTTTCACTCACCAAGGCACCAAAGACCTCCGTGCCTCAGTTTCCTCATCAGTGAAATGGGTGACCAATAGTAACCAGGACTGCCAGAGAATTGAGTTGGGTGGAAGCTCTTGGGGAAGTAATGAGCAAATTAGGGACAGATCATTTCCAGAATCACAAACGACCAGATCCCAGCAGACAGCAGTGAAGGGGATCACCCAGGATCTTGTTCCTGGTCTTGGTGGAGGAGGCCAGCACCAGCTCCTCACCCCTCTCTAGCTAGCCTGGAGGGGCAGCTAGCAAAGGAGACAATAGGAGGCGATTTGCCGCGGCCACTCCACTGAGGCGCTGATGGGGTGTTAGGCAGTGATGGAAGGCTGCCTCCGTCAGAGCCTGACTTAGCCCACAGCTGACACTCTTCACTTCCACATGGAGGCAGAAAAACATGTCTCATGGAGAGTTAGAGCCGCTGTCAGTGCTGGCCGGTGGCTCCGAGGAGACTTTTATTTATTTGGAAGCCATTGAGACACCTAATGCTCTTCTGAAGGGAAAATTTCTCTCTTTTATTTGTCCTCATTTTCTCTTGCCTCAGGGGAGGGGGGTGGGCCCAACGCCCGGGCCCACGTGCCACACACACCACGGCCCCTGGGCCTCCTGCTCCACTGTGGCAGATGTTCAGGTCAAGGTCCTCCCAAGGGGGATTCTGAGGACTCTGAAGTCTCCAATGGCTGGGAGGGGCCATGGGAGACAGAACCTAGACCTTATTTGTACTCTCCTTCTTTAAGGACAGGGCTACCTGGAGTTCTGGAGTCCTGGAGGCAGGAGCCAGCAGGCTGTCCTGACATCCTGGCTCATCTTCACCTCTGAGCTGAGCCTTGCCCCACATTGCCTGGGAGACCATGCTATCTGTCTCTGTGCCTCTGCCTGGAGCTTGCTACTCCACACACACATCCCTGAGGGGAAATGTGTACCCCCACAGCGAAGAGGTCCAGGGAGGGAGATGCTGGGGCCTGGGGAGACGGTTCCCTGCACAAATCCAGTCCAATCCTTCCTCAGGCTTTTGCTCTTCTTTTCTATGTCAGCCTTTCATCCATCTAAGCCTTCCCTGCCCTTCTGTTCCAGTTTCAAGGTCACCTCCTCCAGGAAGCCTTCCCTGACCTCCCAGGCCTCACGGCACTGAGAGACTACATGCTTTATTTCATGCATTTGACATAGTTGTGTGGGGTTCAAGGTATTCACTTGTTTTTTTTTTTTTTTCCTGTGCCATATTCCCCCACTAAGTGGAGAGTCTCTGGGGGCCAGAACTCCCTGGGGTGGCCCAGAAGGCAGAATCTACCTGATTAACCAATGGCCTCTCTTGGTCACATATTCTGAGTTTAATGACCCTCATGATGACGGAGGTCTAAGCAGAGGGACTCCATTGCAGTACAGGAGGCCAGGCTCCTCCACATGCTCAGTTCTTGGATTCCCTGCTGGTGGAAGTCAAGATGGGCACACCAAGGCCCAGGGTCTGGGAGCTCTGACTGAACTCACTCTAGGTCATAGAGAAACATCTGGAATGACAACGCAGGTCTCCAAACTCAACATTCCATGCCCTGATCTGCACTGGCCACTGGGCAAGTCTCCTCCCCTCTATCTGCCTCAGTTTCCCCTTCTGCCCAACAAGGGGGTCCTACAGTCTCCAACAGTCTGTAGCCTGGGCCTTGGTCCCAACTTCAGTGTGCAGGCGGTAAGAGTTTGCACCACCTGAAAGGATTAAGCCCCAGCCCTCTCTAGTTATTACAGTAAATGACACCAAACTGACTGTGGGTCAGTTATTGCATGAAGGATCCTTCAAGGATCTTGGATGCATTTGGAGGTGGGGCCCTGTGTGATTGCACTTGGAGGTTACACTGCAACTGCACCACACTCAGGCAGGGGCGTTTTGGGGAACATTGCATCCCTGGTCCCTAAGGAACTGGCAGGCAAGACACGGCAGCTGCTGGTGGGGTGTGAGTGCTGGCAGTCAGCCTGTACATGAAGTGTGTCTTGGCTGAGGGTCCTCGGGGACCGCCAAGTCCAGCTCAAAGGGGGCTGAGAATGGGCATGTCAGAGGGGACCAGATGAGGTGGGGATGGTCTCCTGTGATAGGATATTTGCCCAGGCTGGGCTGTCCCCAGAGAGTGCTCAGGCCAGCCTAACTGACCCAGGTTGCAGCAGAGCTGGGTCAATGGAGCCTGGAAGAGCAGGTCTTGGCTCAGATTATTCTCTAGGAGTCTCCCTTCCTCCCCTCCCTGATAAGCCTACCCTATCCGGCTTATTGCAGGGCCAAGTTGGAATCCTTCTTCCTCCTCCAAGGAGCCTTCCCTGCCTGCCTAGCATACACAGCCTCCCTTCCTAGGAGGTGTCAGAGCCTCTCTGTGGCTTCTGCTCACTAAACTCTTGCTAAGCACCAAGCCCTGCCCTTAGGGTATTATGTGCTTTGGGTCCACAGACCACCGTGCCAGGTAGGTGCCATGGCTTCCACTATGTGGGTGAAGCAACAGAGGCTCAGAGAGGCAAAGTGACTTGCCCGAGGCTTCACAACATGTGATATCTGATGCCAAAGCTGACACTCCTGAGACTGGGATGAGGAGGCCTGTCCCAGTTGGGGGGTCTAGGAAGGCCTCCTGATATGAATGGTATTTATAGATTCATAAATATCCTGGGTTTGAGTGACAGAGATGAGGGGGGGTGTCCTAGGCAGAAGAAACTGCAGGGGTAAAACCACAAGGCAGGATGTTTTTCACAGAATGGGGAGTTTCCAGCCCATTAAAGGCAAAAGTAATGGGAGGGGAGGCAGGAGATGGAGAAGGTTGGACATCCCAGGTGTCCTGGAAGTCCTGCTTGGTGCATAGCAGGTGCTCCATAAAGGCCTGTGAGTCTCTTCTGGCCTGCTGAGCTGACCTTCCCTGAGCCCTGGAGCAGGGCTGGCACTGGCCAGGGCCCCTGCCAGGGCTGGTCCCCTCTCTGCTGGCTGCAGCTTTTCCACCCCTTCTGCCCCATACCTTTCAGCATGGGCACTTTGGGCTGGCTGGGTAGCCCTAGACCTTTCCTCCCGAACCCACCAACATGGAACCCACCCATGGAAGTCTCCCTATTCCCTGCGAAGGCAAGAGTTTTCCTCCCAAAATCTTAACCTACGGCTGGAGCCAGCCCTCCAGGAGGGTCTGGGATATTATGAGCCTCAAAAGTTGAAAGTTGGAATGTGTAAACTCGTACTACCCGTTTACTCTTAATTACCTCTCCTCCCTATTTGTCTTCCTTTAACAGCCTGTCAACCAAAATCTCCTACCTTTCCCTTGGTGCCAGCGGCCTCAATTAGGTGCACATCTGTGGAGGCTGGAACTGAAATTCCCAGCCACCAATGCCCACCCGCTATGCCCAGCCTGGCACCAGGTGCCTGCTGGCCTGGGCACTCTGCAGGAACAGCACTACCAGACTGATATCGAAGGGCAAGAAGGCTGCCCCTAACATTTCCCACTCTGCCACTGCAGGGTCTGCCTTGGGAAGGTGCCCACCTAACTCCACAGGGCACCTGGGAGTTGTGACAGACACTGGCCCAGCAAACAGGTAGAGGAGGACACCATGAGCTGGAGATGCTGGAGGGGGCTGGTTAGCCCAGGCTTGTTAACTCTTGTGCAGCTCCCCACCTCTTCCTGCCTCGGTTCCGGGTCACTACTTGTCCCTCTTCAATGGCAAACCTTCCTCAAGCTGACTTGTGGGTGGGTGATGGGAGATCCACCCAGACACCACAAAGTGGGGGGCCCTGGTGGCACTTGAACTCACTTGTTCAGGTGGCTATTGTCCCTAACTCCTTGTGTTGGGCACAGAGTCTGTGGGCAGTTACTACTGAGGGAGTTGGGGTGGAGGGGAGAGCATTCACTCAGCCTGTCTGCGTTGGGGGCAGAGCAGGGTCCCAGGAACAACTTCAGTGAGATCCCAGGGATGCTCTCCCCAGCAATAAGAGTTTCAGTTTATCTATCAATTCACTCTGTTCTCACTTCATCCTGGAAATGCTGTAGCGGAGAGGGGGGTGTTGTATGCCCACACCAGCATTCCTTAGGGAGGAATCAAGCCTCTGAGAGGCCCGCAAGTTGCTGAACTGAAATTGACATCAGCACCAGTCTTCTCCCTGCAGCAGGGAAGAGCCAGGGACCTCCAAGAAAGAATGGCTGGATTGTGCCAACGTGCGCTCCCTGACATTGGAGGAGTCCAAATAGAGGCCATGCAAGCCCTGGGGTCTGGAGCTTGGGGCTGTCCTGCTTACAGCACCTGCTCAGCCCAGGGAAGGGAAGTGAGAGGCTTCAGAGGGCTGTACCCGGCCCCCCAAAACTGTGCAAGCAGACCCAGGTTCCTACTCGGACTGGGGGCACAACACCTCTACGGAGGACCCTTGGAGGCAGCCGGAGCCACTGAAGGCGTCAGTTTAGCACTGCCCCCCTCGCCTCTGCTGAAACCTGCCATTTCACCATTGAAGCTGAGACTCCAGGCCTCAAGCCTGTTGAAGGTCAAGCCCCCAGCAGGGTCACAGATGCGCCTGTCCTGGGCCGCGGAGCCGGGGACTCTTCCCACCAGTGAAGCGAAGAAAGGCAAAGCGGCCTGGGACGTGGACAAGCGAACGCACGGGGTGCGGGTCGGGGGGCGCTCTGGTCGCAACGCGGGCGCAGGACGCGCGCGCCGGGGCTCCGCTCGGCAGCGCGAGCTGTCAGGGCAGGCTCGGGGCTGCGCGGGGCCGAGGGGAGCGCGGGCACGGGCAGGCGCGTGGCCGCGGCGGGGGCGCGGGGGGGCGGGCGGGCCGGGGAGGGAGGGAAAGGGGGAGGGCGGCGCCGGCAGGTTGACGGCAGCCGCTATTTGAGCGCTGGTCCGGGACCCGGCGCTCAGAGCGCTTGGAGCCAGCGCGGCCGGGAGATCGCAGCGCGCAGCCCGCAGAGGCGCCGCGGCCCGTGCAGCCCCAGAAGCCCCGCGCGGAGAAGGCGGCGGCGAAAAGGCCGGATTGCAGTCCGCGCCGCCCCCCGACTCCGCCGCTGCCGCCGCACCCCCCACCCCATCCCCGCGGCGCCGCATCTTGAATGGAAACATGGCGGTGCCGGCTCGGAGCTGCGGCTCTTCCTCGCCCGGCCCGGCGCGGACCGCGCGCCCCTGGCCCGGCCCCGGTGCCCGGCGCCCGGCGCCCAGGACCCCGCGCCCGCTCTTGCTGCTGCTGCCGCCTCTGCTGCTCCCGCTGCTCGCCGCCCCCGGCACCTGTGCCTACAGCTTCCCGCAGCAGCACACGTAAGTGGCCCCGGCCGGCCGCGGGACCCCGGCCGAGTCCTGCGACACCTTTCGTCACCCGGCCGGCGCCAGCCCCTCCCGCACCCCGAACCTGGGCGGGGGCGCTGGGTCCCGCTGCCCCCTGCGTGGGGGGGTGGCTGCCCCCAGCCAGGAGAGCGAGCAGCAGCGGTTACGGCGCTTCTGGCTGCGTCGCGAAACTTCCCCGCGGTCCCCCTACCTCTCTACCTCACCCCCTATACACACACAACGGGACAGGGTACGAGCTCCGGGCCCGGGTTGGGGTGGGGGGTCCAAGCTTGCCAACTGAGTCGCCTGCCGCTGTGCCTGTGGAAGGGGCACCCGAGGTTGGGGGCGGGAGGGCAGCCAGCGACCCTTGCCCGGCGGAGTTGAGGCCGCTACCGTACCATGTTCTCTCTCCTGTGGGAACCTGGTGCTTTAGCTGCCGGAGGTAGGGGACCAACGCCACACCTGTCTTCATGGGCCTTTTTCTTTGAGGGGAGACTCGATGCAAAGAATGGAGCACCTTCTTGTGGTGACCAGTGCTGTAGAGGAGGTCACTGTCCCCTGTTCTTGGATGCTCCCCCTCCACCTGGGGAAAGGGTCACTGGGAGAGCCCAATTGGGAGGTGAAGGTGTTGGGAGGGGCAGAAGGTGAGTGGCCTGGAGAACCCCTGCCTGCCCCTGCTGCCGCTACCAAGGGGAAAATAGCATTTCCCAGCTCTGCCAGCTTCTGCTGGCTCTTGTGGTCCTTTCAAACCCTCTCTCCTTCCCTAAGAGCGTACAAACTCTGGCATCTTCCTCTGGGTGAGCTTGGCCAGCGGTGTCTGGGGTTGAGAGTGCATGTTTGGCACATGTGGCCTCTAGGACAGCTGTTGTTTCTGTGGGCATCATGCCCCAGCCTTGTGTCAGTGTCCAGACACCCCTTGCATGAGTGGCCTCGGGGCATGGTGATCACGTTGCTGTCTTTTTGTCTGTCTCTGTGTCTGAGGAGCCACCTGTCCCCGGACCCCTTTGCTGGTGGCCATACCTGGGGTTTGGGGCATGAGTAGCCAGGCTGCTGGTGGTCAAGGGGAAGGGTCTGGCCTAGAGAAGGGGGGAGACTGGCTCTGCGTCATTAGACGAGTTCTCCCTGAGGTTCTGCCACAAAACCTGACAACTCCAGCGTGTCGGTGCTCCCAGATGAGGAGAAAACAAACTCGGGAAAAGCACTGCTTTTGGTCTTTCTCTCTGTCTTGTAATCGCTCTCTCCTCGTGCAGCCTAGCTGTGCCAGGCGGGTGGTCACTTGGCAAATTACAGGTGCCGCACAGACATGTCCTCTGTCAACTGTCTGGGTTTTGTGCGTGTATGTGGGGGTTGTGCAGGGAGAAGAGAATCATATGGAAGTTCAGGGGTGGTGGGTGCCTTATTGTCTTTCATGTTCTTTGATGAAAATGGACTTAAACCACAATGTTTAAAAAAAGCAAAAGCATTATTTTTGGTGTTGTTGTTGTTGTTGTTGTTTTCTCAAAGGCAAGCACAGTCCAAGCCACAATTCTTTTTTTCCCAGCCATTTCATGGCTCCTTGAGTGGAGGTTTAAGTAGCTATCTCCTTCCATCTCTCCCCACCTCGGTCCCTCTCCCTCCAACCTGCAGTGGTTTGATGGCTGCTGGGCCTTTGTGGGTCCCCCTGGATGGCCATTGTGAGACCCTGACCAGAGCAGACACCTGTCCCTTTGCCCCCAGCCATAAAATGGCCAGGTGGGTGTGACAGCAATGGCACATTTCCAGCTGGATGCTCTCCTCTTGTTGATATAGTTGGAGCTAATTTGAGGGTTTGGGACATGTCTTGCAAACCATAATTAGGGAATGAGAGTTGGGGGTGGGGGGCAGCACAGCTCTGAGGGTCTGGGGGGAGGTGACTAATGGTGTGACGACACGGTGTGTTTGCCATGACAGCCAGCGCCCTTCAGCTGCCCTGGTCCCCGTGGAGGCAAATGCCCATTGATCCTTGGAGGGAGGAAGGGGAGAGAATGAAGTGAGGTTTCCCCTGCATGACCGTGGCTGTCGGGAGTTGGAGCATTTGTTGAACTGACATGATAGGCTGAGACTGCCATGGGGGTCAGAGGGCTCAGGGGGGCTGCTCCGGGGCAGGTGGCCTCCTTGAACCCTCTCCTGGGCAGCGTGGCCAGGCCAGTCCCTGACCAAAGCCATGCTGGATGGGACTTTGATACAGGTGGCTTTCTGAGGTGGGGAGTGGGACCATCAGCCTTATGGCACTGGGGGGACAGCCCCTCACTGCAGAGGGCACTTGCTGGGAAAGTCATTTCCTCAGATGTCTGACAGAGCCATAAGCCCAGCTTTGCAAGCTTCTGGGTTTTATGCAAGTGTGGGTTTGGGGTCCTGTGGCCACTATTTCTGTTGTCACTCTGGCAGTGTGGATCTCTACCCACGGGGCTAAGTGGATCAAGACGGCTGCTGGATCGAGGAGGGCAGTGGAGTTGCCGCTGGAGGGGGGACCGGGCTTCAGCTTTTAGGGAGGATGGGGGCTTCTCTTGACGCATCTGGCCTGGATCAGTGCTTTGAACGAGGAGGAGGCCACATGTGCGTGAGCATGTGTGTGTGCATGCATGTGTTGGGGGAGAAGGAGGTGGGGTCGGAGCACACACATGCTCCCTTTTACCAGCTTCTTCCTGTTTCCAATTATTCTCACCCCAGCCATTCAGGCTGCTGCTGCACAAGGGGTAGCCCCCTTTGCTTTGCCCCGTGTCCTTTCCTTGCCCCCCACCACCCCACCCCTTCCTGTCAAGCTCTTTTCCCCCTCCCCTGCCCCCCTTCTTTGTGTTGCTCATTTTCTCTTCTCCAGAATCCCTGCCCATTCCTCTCATCTTTTTGTGTCCACCCTGTCCTGCCCACCTCTTTTGTTCTCTTCGTTGGCAACCTGCCCCCTGGTCTCCAGCAACCCTGGGTATCTCTAGCCCCTGTCCCATGGTCCTGGTTGAGGGCTGGGTGGAGAACCCGGCCGAGCTGCCTGGCTGGCTGCACCCTCTTGGCCCAGCTCTGCCCGGCGATGGTGCTGGCCAGCACCTCCCTCCCTCTGGGGTCAGGAGGGTGGGGGGCAGTGAGGGGCCCCGAGGGGTCGGGACCCCCAGCAGATTAATGATGTCCGGAGTGTGTGCTCCTCTCCTGAGCAGACACACCAGGAGCAGTGCCCGCGACGGGGCATGCGTCAGTCTGGTTACGGTTAATGGTGGGTGACGTGTGTCTGTCTGGGCCTCCAAGCCCCTGTCTCTACCTCCCGGTAGCTCTCCCTGTTGGGGAGTGGCAATATCACACATCTGGATCCTCCCTCGTCCCACCAACCTGCCGCAGCATTTGCAGGAGGGAGGGGTAAGGCTTCCTGGCCTGCCCCTGCCGCTGTTGGGGTGCAGAGCTGCTGCCAGGTGCTTGCATCCCTCCTGGTGTGGAGGGTCTTGGGGGTCCTTGACTGCTGTCTGCCCCCCACCCTGGCCCCACCTTCTTTGGGTGCCTCCTCCTGGCCAGCTGTGTCAGGCTAATCCCTGAGAAGGAAGGGAGCCTATTTTAAGACAAATCCCTTCATTCGACGCAGGGTGAGTCTCATTCTGGATTCTTCATTACACTCATGTCCCCAAGGAGAGACTGACTCCAGAGTGAATCTGGCCCTGCGAGGGGAGTGAGCACTTCTGCAGGCAATGCCTCCTTCTCGTCTCTGCCTCCTTCTCATCTCTGCCTATGGGCAGGTGGGCATGGCCAGCTCCGGGGTGGAGGCACATTTTGGGGACACACTTGGTGTCAGGTATGTCCATACTGGGTATCCAGAGCTAGCCCTCCCCTATTGGGGTGACCTTGCCTCAGTTTCCCCAAATGAGATAATAGAATCTGCTTAACAGACTGGTGGTGAGAATTAATGGGAGAGGGTGTAGCATCTGGTGGGCAGGGAGGCCTCTACCCACCACCACCATGGCAGCTCTTAGTAACCTAAACAACAGGCTCTGATGCCATGGCCTGATGCTCCCCCCCGCCCACTGCCCTACTGCCAGCCTTATCACAGTGCTCCATGGGCCAAGTGCCTTCCTGTCCCCTGCTTGGCTCATGCTATTCCCTCATTACTGCATGCTTTCCTCAGGGGGCTTTGATCCCCTCCTTCACCCACCTTCCAGAGGCCTCCCCCCATCCGAGCTCAGTTTGTACCCACCCACAGGGCCACCACTCCTTGAGGACAGAAGCTGGGTCACCTCCTTCCCTCCCCCCAGCCCAGCCTGACCAGGTGGGACACCCCGGGGCTAATAGCGGCCCCCCCTCACCAAGCCCAGGCCAGGCCCCTTACCCACATTACTGCCTTGACCTCAGAACCCTGTGAGTTGGAACGGTCATGCCCATTCCACAGATGGGAAGACTGAGACTTGGAAAGATGAAGGGACCTGCCCAAAGCCCCAGAACTACAAGAGGCAGTGCTGGGAAAGGACTCTGTTGGACACCCAGCTGCCTTGCCAGGGCCCAAGGAAGGGGGTGAAGTGGCTCAAAACCTGAGTCTTTGGGAAGAAAACCAAGAGGCCTGGGATGTGGGAGTGCGCCTAGGCCTCCCAGCTTTCCTGCTCTGTGCCTCTGTCCTCTTCTGGGTCTCAGACAATCCTGGGGCCTTCCTTGGCCCAAGGCTGCCCTGCCAGCCCCGGGGCTTGTAGCTCCATTGCCCACCTCCACCCCTCACCCTCACGCACACAGGCAATCACACAGCCTCTCACCCTGGCCTTGAATCATGGGCCTGGCCTGCTTGGCTTGGAAGGGTGGGGGATGGCAGGAAGGTCTCCAGCTTGAGATGCTGTCTCCCTCTCCAGATTCCAGGATGATCCTGGAGAAAAAGGTCATCAGGGGAGAAGGGGTAATGGAAACCTGAGGCTGGGTCCTCTAGTCCCAAGACAGCCTTACCAAGCCCGAAGGACTTCAGAAGACTTGGACCTTGTGGACACTTGGGTTTTCTGGCCGTCTGGACAGGTGGGGCGTGAGGGTTAGCTAGTGCATGGATATGGGTACACACGTGTGCTCATATGTGTTTGTGTGCTTGCCCTGAGTGCGTTCACATGTATGTACACTTGCCTGCATGTACACACGTGTACAAGGACACATGTGCCTGGGTGTGTGGATGTGTGTGAAGATATGTGCCCGTGTATGTGGGGGGGGGCGCTGAAGGCTTTGGAGTCAACAGAGGTGAGTACTGGCCGAGTCCAGCAGGGGGTTGTTATCTGTGGAATTGGGGGTGGGGGGCACGGGTTTCTCTCTCTCCTTCCCCTTCCAGCCCCAGCTGCCACCCCCACCCCTGGGCTTCTGGGGTCTGCTGCTGTCCTTGCAGCCCCTCCAAAGGCTATTCTGGCCTCCAGATTCGAGATTTACCTTGGGACCTGGTGACCTTTTGTGTTTAAGCAGTGGGTGTCATGTCCTGAGGCCTGGGAATGGGGGGCTTTCCCACTGCTGACCACATCCCTCCAGCCAGCTGGGGGGATTCTCTTCATGCTGGGTTTTGGTTTTGGTTTTTTTTTCCCCTGTTGTCTGCTGTCTAAACAAGAAGCTACAGAATCAATATTCGTATTCCCAGAGGGAGAGTATGTGTGGTTTTTGCTTTTTACCTCTTTCCCTTCCTCTCTTGTCCTGTGTAACCTGAAGAGCCTCTTGAGCTGCCTGTAGCTAAGGCCGGGACTTGGGGGGAGGGGTTGTGTCCGACATTGTGCTGGTGACCACATGGGCTGAGAAGCTTCTGGAGGGCCAGCGAATCCCCTACAGCGATCTCTTGGGGCCTCCCTAAAGGAGTCCAAGCCCTGTGCCTTGGGCCCACATGGTCTGAGTCTGGTCTTATGTGGGCAGGACACAGAGGGCAGGACTCAGCCAAGCCCTGCCCGGCCGTTGCAGGGCTCAGGCCAGTGCTTTGGCGCCCCTGGCTTCTGGTCCTGCTCATGGACCACCTAATCCACCACCCACCTCACATGGGACTTCTCCTTCTGAGGCCGGTCTGGCCCCACTTGGGCCATGGCCACTGCTCAGGGCAGTGACAAAGGCTGGTGAGGGCAGGGCCTCGCACACTAGGAGACTTGCCTAGCTGGGGTGACGTGGGAGGGAATCTTCACACAGCCCGTCCCCACCTTGTGCTGGCCTGGTCCTGGGGGGCCTCTCTCAAGGGCAAGCCAGGCCCAATCTTCTCAGCTGGGTGCTTCCTTGGTGACCTTGAACAAGGCCCCTTCTCTCACTCAGCCTGCTTCCTCTCTTCCAGGGCCCTTCCCACTTTGATATTCCGGGGCCCTAAGGAGACAGGTTTGAGGCCTCCTCACTCCTCTCTCGTTGTGGGGGGAGGCCTGACCCCCAGCCCAGCTGGGCCTCATCTCCTTCAGTTGGGGGGTGCCTGCACCTCCTATCGGGGCCTCCAGCCACACTTTGGGTGCCTTACAAAGGCTTCTCAGACTGACCCACTTTGAGCTCTGGTCAGCGTAATTGTTTAGCAGGGAGGGAGGGGCACAGGAAGTCTTTCCTGCTCAACATTAACAATCTCCCCCACCTCAGAAATGATTCTTGTTAGCCAAAAGGGAAAGGAGGGGCCGTCCTTCTCACATGAACAGCCGTCCCTCTGCCTGTCTCCTCCCTGCCCCCCTTCATGAGCCTCTCTGAGTGCCTGCTCTGTAAAACGGGTTCTTACAATTGCACTGCCTCATAGGATTGGGATGTGAAAGGTCATGAGGGACGGGCCTGACCCAGGGAGTGTGGAAAAGGACATGTGGGTCCTGATGGGGTCTGTGAGGGTTCCCAGTCTAGCATGGCCTGGGCTCTGAGTTCTAGGCACCTGTCCCCTCACCCACAGCACCCAATGTTCAGCCAGACCCTGCAGGCACAGGGACCCGATTGTAGTTTCTGGGTCTGTCCTCCTATGCTTGGCCCTCACCTCAGCCTGTGCTTATGTGAGCTTGTGCATGGTTGTGGGTACATGTGTGCTTATATGTGTGTTTGTGTGCTTGCCCTGAGTGTGTTCACATGTATGCACACTTGTCTGCATGTACACGTGTACCAGGACATGTGTGCATGTGTGTGAAGATGTGTGCCCATGTATGTGTGTTTGGGCTTGTGTGTTGTGTGTGTGGGTGCAGGTATGTGTGCATGTGAAAGCTCATGTGTGTGCACAGGTGTGGGTGTATGCATGTATATGCATATGCGTGTGTGCATATATGTATGTGTGTATGCATGGTTTATCTCTCTGAGTCAGGATATTGCTCCCAGTGCCCGCCTTCCGCACCCGCCTTTGAGGTTAATGCCAGGGCTTGGCTGGGCAAATGCTGGCAGTGGGAAATAAAGCCACCTGGTTGTTTGGACCAGCGTTTTGCAAACTTTTATGTCAGGAACAGTCTGAGTTAAGGCTGAGCTGGAAAGTTTGATCACTTACCAACTGGCATGATGACAGTCTGCAAAGGAAACAGAGAGGTTGCATTCTTGTAATTCAAATTTTTGCAAATTGAATGGTATTTTAGATTCACTGGAGGAGCTTGAGACTTAGAGGAGCTCGGTGAGTCCTTTGTGAAGCGAAGCATCTTTGCAAACAGCCCTTCAAGTATGGAGAATCCAGAGCGGGGTGGGAGGGTAGAGGTATCTGCCCAGGCAGGGTGGGAAGCCCTTGCTGTGTGACCTTGGGCTGGCATCTTTCCCTTTCGGAGCAGCCCTTCTCATTTGCACACTGAAAGGGCTACAGACTGGCAGCCCTTGCAGTATCTGCTGTAGGTTTGGGGTCCTTGTCCTTGGCAAGACATCCGTGCTGTCGGCTGCAGCATGATTTGGGCACGTAGAAGCTTTGGATTGAGTGATCCCCACCTATTCCTATTTGGGGGCATTTCCAGCAAAGCCTCTTCCTTTTGAGGATGAATTTTTGTCTCCTGGGTTTTCTTGAGGGAGGCTGTCTGGGTGCCCTGTGCTGGGTGCTGGTCCTTAAGGCTGTGTGGGGCCTGATCTGATAGGTTCTGATGTCCAAGGGAACAGTAAAGTTTGATTCCTGGTGTTCTCAGGGCCTGTGTGTTGCCAATGCTGGGATGGCCTGGAGTCCTTGGCATTTTGGGAGGGGGCTCCTGCTAAGGGCAGAGGTGGCTGTGAGGGGCTCAGGAGCCTGTAAGGCCAGTCAGGGTTCCTGCCATGGCGGGAAGCCTGGGTGGGATCATCTCCTTAGGCAGTATGGACCTTGCTGCATGCTTTCCGGACTTGGGAAGGACATATGACAGCCAGAGAAGGCCCTGGGAGCTCCTGTGCACCCTCATACAGAGAGGGAAACTGAGGCCTGGGGGAGGGGGAGGGAACCTTCTGCTATCTGCACACACTCTGCAGGCAGAGCCCAGTGCCCAGCACCAGGGCTCAAAGTGTGCTGCACAAAGGGTGACTCCCATTTGGCCTTCTTTGCACCAGGACATATAGGTATTTGTCTTAAATAAAAGCATCCCTGACATGAGGTGGGAGAAAATTGAGGCCTCCTTGGCAAACCCTGCAGCACGACATTCCTGTGTGGTGTGAGGCCCCAGCCCCTGGTGTTTCTCTGGGCCAGACCTGGACATCCCTGTGCCATTTAGGGGTCACCTCTGGGTCCCCTCGGGAAGGGCAGCTTTGTCGCCAGGTAGGATGGGCTCAGACTGGCTGGTGCGCTCCCGAGATGTATAAAAGACCCTGCTGTGTCACTGAGTTTCCAGTCTGATGTGGCATTTTAGTTTTGATAACTTCCCTCCGCAGCCCATGTTCTCCTCCCGCTGGCGCCTCCTGTAATGCTGCGTTTGAAGCCTTAAAGGTCAGGCTTAGTGCTGCCATTGGTTCCAAAAAACAAACAACAAAACAACCCACCCCAGCCCCGCCCCCAACTTCATTTGTTAGAAAAGGAAGTGAGCTGGTGGAATAGGCCTCTGTGCCGAGGGCTCTCGTAGGTGGACATTTCTCCTTTCTCCCTGGGTGTGGTGGGGTCCTGGGAGACTTCCCTTCCCTCCCTAGACCCCCCAGCTATACCTCTGCATGCGTCATTGAGAGTTAGCTGTGATCCTGCCCCTGAGAAGCCAGCCATGAATCGAGTCTCACTTCTTGGCCTGGTGTTCGAGGCCCTGCCTGGGTTGGCTCCGGCCTTGGGCCACTAGCCCTGTGGATAACCAGGCTCCAGCCAGGCTGGCTGAGCCATTTGCAGGTCCTAGTAGGAGCCCCGACCTTCCCACCTCTTGACCTTTTCTTACTGAGACCCTCTACCAGGCTGGCTGCTTAGCCTGGATGGTGGGGCGAGGGGCCCTCCTGACTAGATGCCCACCTCTGGCTCCCTACCCCTTTTGGGCCTTTCCTTCAGCCCTGTGCCCCCACCCCCAGTTCACAGGGGCCCTTGAGGAGTAGGCATTGAGCTGACTGGCACCCCCTCAAAAGCTGAGTCTGAGGAGTGCATTTGGCTGCAAGGAAAAGCGGTTGTTTCTGCGAATGCATCAGCAACCCCAGCTCAATGATTTTCTTCCTCATGGTTAGGCCTGTCATCCCCTGACAAGGATCCCAGAGATGGGAGAGTGTGTGCTGCCAGTGAGGACTGAGTCTTCACCTACACTGTGCCCAGCTGACCTTGCTTTCAGTGTGGCAGTGTGTCCTTGGCTGACTCCCCTCGTGGCAACAAGACGACTGCCACAGCTCCAAGCATCACATGCAGACCCAGCCATGAGGCACAGGAGAGGAGCTATTTCCTCTAGGTCCTTCTGAAGAGACAAGGAAATCTCACCCAAAAGCCCCCAGCTGACTTCCCCTCACACTTTAGTGGCCAGCACTGGGTCACATGACCATCTCTAAACCAATCACCAGCAACTGGGAACGTCTGTTGTGATTGGCTCAGGCTAATCAGAATTTAACCTTGAGCTGAGGATGGATGGGGTCACCTTGGAGATGGGGTTGGAGAGATTCTTGCAGACTTGGGTTTTATTAGCAAGAAGGCGGGAGAGTGATGGAGGAGTGGGAGGTAGTGTTTCCCACAGGCTCAGACGAGA
Source organism: Choloepus didactylus (assembly GCF_015220235.1). Classification (NCBI taxonomy): domain Eukaryota; kingdom Metazoa; phylum Chordata; class Mammalia; order Pilosa; family Megalonychidae; genus Choloepus; species Choloepus didactylus. The sequence continues at coordinate 203,380,044 of NC_051307.1, read as the reverse complement.
GACCTGAACGTGGGGGTGTGGGGTGAGGAAGAAGGTGGTAGGGTGTGTGTGTGGGGGTGGGGGTAGTGGTGGTAGTCATACTCAGAGAAATATTTATAAAGGAAGAAGTTATTTTAACCACAACATCACCAAGAGCCGGCCCTAGGTGATGTATTTCATATTTGCTATCCAATGAGGTCAGTCCATTTTTCTCTTCATTTCACAGGTGAGAAAACTGAGGCTCAGAAAGGTTGTGACACTGAAATCACCTAGATGGTGAGTGGTAGAGGCAGGATTCACACCTGGCACTTGGGTCTGAGTGCTGGGCCATGGCCCCACACAGCCAGCCCTTCTCTGCAGCCCGCCTCCTCCAGGCAGCCCTCCTGACCACAGGCCCCATAGGTACCCCAGGCTCCTACACTGTTCCACCATACCTGTCCCCCTGCAAGGGGTGCCTCTCCCATCAGACCGAGGCCCTCAGAGAATGGTGTCATGGGGGCCACTAGCTTTCTTATTGGATCTTGGCATCCAGGTCCTTAGAGGCTCCTCAGGGACCAGATGTAGAAGGTTCTTGGCTCCCAAACTCCCTCCCAGTAGAGCAGCCCTACCCTCACCTGTGGGATGGGTGTGGTCAGTGGGAACTGTGTGATTATTTTGGTCCAGCTTAACTCCTGTATGATACAGATGGGGAAACTCAGGCCCAGAGTGGGCAGAGAAGCCGTCTTGGGCCACTCAGCAGTTGATGTATAGCCTGGACCAGAGCCCAGGAGGGGGGCCCACTGACCCTTGAGTCGCCTCTGCTGTGCCAGTTGAGCTTGGCCAGTTGGGGCCTTAAAGAGGCTGTTGAGGTCATACAGGCCATCCCCCTGTCTCAGGTAGGACCGAGGGCTGACTGGGCATTTGGGAGCTGCTGGCTCAGATGATAGCTGAAGACAAGGTGGGCATGGGTGGGCTGAGAGGATGTGGGCAGCGGGCATGTCCTCCTGCTGCGGGGCAGAGCAGATGACGGCCTTCATGGGCCACAGCGAGGAGGTGACCCACAGACATGACTGAGGAGACAACCTGACCTTGCCTGGACATGCCTGTGAGGTTTCATTGTGAGCTTACTGGAAGGGCTCTGCTGTGGGGTGGGTAGCTCATGTGTCCTCAATGTAGAGAGGCCTGGAGTGTTGGTGGTCACGGCTCCCCTGATGGATATGGCAAAAAGCACTCGGATGCAGCCATGTCCTCACGGCCTGGCCCCTAAGGACTCGGTTCCCTGCAACAATCCTGGGTCTGGGCTGCGCACAGTGTCCGGGAGTCAGACAGCCAAGGACACCAGTCTTGGGAGAAGCCCTGGGCTCTGTCATGCTCTGGGGTTGGGGTGTCCCCTCTGGCCTCTGCTCCCCACTTGTCATATGAGGGATGCTCTCTGAGGCCATCCGAGGGCTGGGGGTGGAGGTGGCCTTTTCTAAGCGCAGCTGTGAGTCCTCTGGACCAGGACAGGCCTCCTGTGACCTGGGCCTCCTTCCAAGGCCTCCTTTCCATGGGAGCTGGTTGTCCGGTCTCCTGGGTACACACAGAGTGGGAAGGGTAGACTATCTCCCCACCCCCCACCTCCCCCTCAGCCCCCACACCTCCGTCCACCCATGTCCCCCACCAGCCCCCTGCTTGGGCCTTCTGTGGCTGATGAAGCTCCCCCTCTCCCCTCCATCACGTAGCCGTCGTCTGTCCTGTCCTGTAAGCTGGCACTTACACAGGCCACAGCCGAGGGCACTGCTTCTCCTGGGCACGAAGGTTGGCTGAGGGGTGGCACAGGAGGGGACCTCTGCCCTCCGGGACAGCAGCCATCTCCTTTCATGGGGCTTATCGAGCACCTACCATGCACCCATCTCTCCTGGGGAGAGCTGGGAGTACCCCTGACCACAGGAACCTCGGGGTGCTGCCTGCGGTCCAGCTGACCTCTGCCCGTCCCTTGGGGCTCAGCTTGGAGCCTCTGTTCCCTGCAGCGTCCTCTGACCTCCCTGTGGGAGTCAGGAGGTTTCTAGGCTGCCCAAAGCCCCCATTCTTGCCCAGATAGACCTGGCTGCCCGAGCTGTTGTTGGGACTCCCCTTCTGGGAGGGATGGGGGCAGCAGCCTCTCTCTTCTCAGCTGGTGTTCCACACGTGCCCCCACTAAGTGCTGGGTAAATGTTTGCTGAGCAGAGAGCCTGTGGTTTGCACAGGTACCCAGCAGGGCCAAGCTGGTCACATCTGCAGCAGCTGGAGCAGGCTCTTGCAGCAGCTGGGCAGGGCCCATTAGGGCCTGGCTTTGCTAGTGCTAAAGGGCAAAGCCCCCCCCCCGCCCCCCCCGCCAAGAGAACCACTGTCTTAGAGGGTAGGAGGGTAAACACAGGAACCCCATACTGCCCAGCTAGGTGCACCAAGTTTCCGGGGTGAGGTGGGGTGGGAAGCAGGCCTGCTGGTTCTGGGATCTCCTGACCATGGTATCTTTGGGGTACCTGTGCATATGGCCAGTGGTCGAGCCATGGCCCATCCCAGGGAGACCACCTCCTCGGCCGGCTGCCCCACTCTTCCTGACCACCTCCCCGCCTTGATGCTTGCCCATGCCCCCATCTGCCCTCCCGACCACTCCACGGCCTGCCCATCTTTCAGGACCTGCCTCCTGACCGCCCCCTCCCTGCCCAAGTCCACACCACACAGTTGGCCTCTGGCCCATTCCCCGTGCCTTAACTGTGTGCCAGGCCCTGTGTGGTCTCTGGGATCCCAGTGGAGCTCACAGTCCTTGGGGAAGACAGTGAAGAAGAAACAGAAGTGACCCTGCATAAATATTATCAGTGCATGGCTGATGCCCCAAGTGGCATTCAAGGGGTGAGGAGACAGCCCCTGGTGCGGAAGCAGGGAGGACTTATGCTCCTGGCCAGGTTCTGCAGCCCCTCTGAGGGCCCCCAGACATTCCCATAGCCCTGGGCCTCCCCAGGCAGGGCTCTGGGGGCTCCCAGGATTGCACCCAGGACCCTCCTCCCTTCTCTGAGGAGAAACCCTTGTTGGGGGGTCAAGGCCAAAGGGGTACTAGTGGGGTGGGGAGAGGCTCGTCTTGTTTTTGATCCAGCTCCATTCCTAAAGCTCCTGGCTGGCCCATCTCTCCTGTTGACACTGCTCCCCAAGGCTGCTGCACCCCTGAGCAGTTCCTCCTCATACCTGGATGCCTTGGGCTTCCCAGAACTCAAGACTGGGGCCCTGGCTGCCTGGCACCCCCGGCCCTGTGCTCCCTGGCACAGAGCAGCTGGGGTGGGGGTGGCGGGGGAACAATCCCAGAGGCTATTAAGCCTGGTGATTTACATGGTTCCCGAGCCAGCGCTGGGGGAAATATATTTCACAGGTGATTTCCAGACTGGTGACGTATGGAGGAGGCCATTACTCTAAAATGGAGAAGGGTGGGGACTTCATTTTGCCGTCTAGAGGGAACTGGAGCCCTTGGCTTTGTCTGCCACATGGCGCAGGGCCTGCTGCCACCTAGAGAGCCTGGTCTAGGGGACAGGGGTTGGAGAGGGGTACACCCCTCCCGCAAGGAGGAGCTGGGGGTCATAAAGGGCATGCCACGTGTGACTTGTTCCAGTCATTTTGTGCCGCAGTTTCCTTATCTGTAAAATGGGATCATAGTTCCTGCATTTTGTAGTTATGATGAAGCAGCATCCATTGTTTTTGAGCACATGCTGAGTACCAGGCCCTGCTCTCAGGGGACATTCTAGTGACAATGTAAGTGTCAAAAAATACCAGGAAAACATGAGTGAACTTTGCATCTGTGGGTACCTATGGCAGGGGCAGCAGGAGGGTCTTATATTTGGAATCCTCGTCTAGTTGGGGGAAGAGGTGGTGGAAGAAAATTAATAATATCCGCAACCTCTACAGTTTATGCTGAGTCTCAGTACTCTCCACTGGCCCCGCTTTGGAGATCAATGAGATCACAAGTTTCACAGTACAAGGCAGAGTGCTGGGATGCTGGCGCCAGGAGCCCCAAGAAGAGAGAACAGCCAGTGCAAAGGTCCTGAGGTGGGATGTGGTTAGAGCAGAGGGAGGAGAAGGAGAAAGTGGAAGGAGGGGAGGAGTGGAGGTCAGAGGGCAACAGGGGCCAGGTCAGTCAGGGTCATTAAAGTAGCCTGAGCCTTTTGCTGTTACTCTGAGTGACATGGGAGCCACGGGAGGGGTGTGAGCAGGAGGGATGTGACCTGGTCCTGAACCAGTAGGGCCCCTCTGGCTGCTGCATGAATAAGTCTCCAGTTGTCAGGGAGGATGCAAGTGGGAGGCCAGTGGGGGAGATGAGGGCTAGATCAGGGTGGCTGCCCTGGGCGTGGTGAGATGTGCCACTGTTATGGGGATGACAAAAGAAAAGGGGTCCAGCTGGAAGGATGGAGCTGTCACCAGCTGAGCCAGGAGAGGCTGGGGAGGAGTGGGTCCAGGAGACAATCAGGTTTTGGACATGTTGAGTTAGAGATGCCGACTGGACATCCGCTTGGAGACAGGTACCAAGGACTGAGTGGAGAGTCCTGCTCTTCCATCCTTTGACCTTACCATCTATGCCTGTGCCCGCTCTCCTCATCTCCCCACTGTCAGGAGCTCCTCACCATCCACCACCCAGCCCGCAGAGGTGCTCGCTGTGTACTCGATCCTGCAGGCCTTGGTGTGGAAGCAGCCCGCTTTGGTGCCCTTGTCGGTCTGTGGGTGTTCATGGGACGTGGCCACATGCAGAACTCCATGCTCTGCCTTACACATGCTCTGCCCTTTGGACTCCCCTCCAGCCCGTGGTGCCACGTTCACCTGGGCCAGCCCCCTTGCCAGGCACCGGACTCCTCCTCCCTAACACTCATCAGTCCTGATCTGTGTCTGACATCTGCCTGCTCTGCTTGAATTCCAAGCTCCCCAGGGAAGGCCCACGTCTGCTCTACTCACCACCATACCCCTCCCCAGTGGCAGCCTGGAGCCTGGCACCCAATAGGTGTGAATGAAAGGGTGAATGAATGAGGGGTGAGCGGACTGGTCGGGAATTTGAGGAAGGTTGGAATCATTCTGCCAGAGTTGACCCCTACCGGGCTCAGTCAACCTGCCTGTCCTCTAGCCAGCCCCGAGGACAGCAACATGGGCTTGCCAAGTGGGACAGCCCCTCTCAGCGTGGCTGCCACCCTGGGGCCCCTCAGAAGGAGGTGGGGCCACTGGGGCAGCACCTGAAGCCCCCTCCTCCCTGCAGCTGTGCATCCTGCACACTGCAGAGGGGATTTGCCTTGCACAAGAATTCACCACTGAGCATCAGAGAGAAATCGGCCCATGGTGCATGTCAAGGCGGGTTGAGCCTCTCACATTCCATTTACCGGCAGCTTGGCTCACTCTGAGAAACCAAGCACTAGCGAGAAGCAAATCACAGAGCAAGTGGGCAATCTCCCCATACCTGGGCCAGGTTCCATGGTCAGGGGGTGGATTTGGCGGTTGAGGCTCAGCTCTGCTGACATAACGCTGCTACAACAGGATAGCTCTGGTGGGCTGTGAGGAGGGAGTTCCCCACTGCACCCGGCTTTGGCTTGCTTGGAGAGGCGGTGGGGTTCCTGATATACAGGTGGGCTGGCCCCCTATCCAAAGCAGGGAAGGTCACAATCAAGGGGTGACCCTTACCTGTACCTTACATCTAAACCTTGCCCACTGGGGTCCACCTTGGGTTTAGGGAGGCCTAGTAGTCTATAGGAGACAAGGCCTAGGTTCTGGAGCCATATTGTACTGGGTTCAGAGCCTGGCTCAGCAAAGACTACTGCTCCACCTCCCCAGGCCTCTGGGTTCTCATCCGTGAGGTGGGCATGAGTCTGACTGCACCTGGCTAAGGGCACCTTGTAACTTCAGTGGGAATCACACACTAATCTCCTGGCACTCAGTAGGTGCTCTGCATTGTCGATTAGTTTCCTTGGTGTTCTGCCACCTGCTCAAGTTGGAGTTGGAGCCCCTTTCCCAGCCCTGCCCTCCAGCTTCTCTCTCGTTATACAGGGAGATGGTCAGGGCAGGAGCCTTCTAGGGGAGGGGAGATGTCCCAGTAGATCTACCCCAAGTGATTCCAGAAGGCTGTTCTTTGGCAGACTCCAGGCTAAGCTCTGCAGAGGGCTTGGTGATGGGACCAGGTAAAGTGGGGTGAGGACTGTGAGTTTGGGGGGTGGGGGTGAGAATCTAGAAAGGCTTCCCGGTAGAGGTGACTCGGCCAGGTTGAGGAAGGGCAAGGCCAGAGAACAAACCTGCCCCTGATGGGTTGAGTTGTGAAGTCTCGGCTCGGCATCTCCTCTGTGCCCAGGATTCCTCAGGGGCCTGCAAGATTCTGTGGGTGTCTCTGCCCTGAAGAGGAACATGTCCTCTGTCTTCTTCAAGACAGGTGGCCATGTTGAGGATGGCTATTTGTGGCTCAGCGAGGATTTGATTTGTGCTGGGGGTGGGGAGGATGTGCAGGAGAGGAAATAGCGATGTGTGAATCACAGAATCTGGCCAGAGCCGTTGGTGACACATGCACAGGGCTGCCCCTCCCCACCCCACCCCACCCCGGTCGGGCTTTGACTGTTGGTGTGGGGCAGGAACCAGGCGACCGGAGCGCCCGGGCTTTTCCCTGACTCACCTAGTGACCTCCACAGGTGCCTCAACCCTACTGTGCTCCTCCTAAGGCCAGGCTTGAGTTGTGGTTTCCCCATCACAGCACCTGGTGAGGGCTGGGCACATGGGGCTGCATCAGTACATTCACCTCCCAAGAGTCAGCCTTACCGAGCCTCCGTTTATCCAGTTGTTAGATGGGCCTGTGGTGGTTTGGAGCTATGTACCCCAGAAATGTGTTCTTAGACTTGGTCCATTCCTGTGGCTGTGAACTCTGATGAAGAGGACCTTTTGATGGGGTTATTTCAGACAAGGTGTGACCCAGGATGGGTCTTAGTCCTATTACTGGAGACCTTATAAGGAAGGTCACAGAGAAAGAAGGAAGCCACAGAGGGAGCAGCCAGAAGCTGAAAGTCAGTGGGACCCAGAAGGGAGAGGCCGGGAGAGGCTGCCACGTGCATTTCCACGTGACAGAGGAGCCCAGGACCAAGGATCACTGGCAGCCAGCCCCTACCTGCCAGTCTTCAGGAAGAAAGCATCACCTTGCTGGTGCCTTAATTTGGACTTCCCCTAGCTCAAAATTGTGAGCCAATAAATTCTCATTGTTTAAGGCAACACATTGCATGGTCTTTGCTTTAGCAACAAGGAAATGAAAACAGATTTTGGTAACAGGAAAGTGGGGTGCTGCTATTGCAAATACCTAAAAATGTGGAGACAGTTTTGGAATTGGTAATGGATAGAGGCTAGAAGAATTGTGAGGTGCCTGATAGAAAAGGCCTAGATTGCTTTGTAGAGACTGTTGGTAGAAATATGGATGCTAAAGGTACTTCTGATGAGGTCTTAGAAGGAAAAGATGAGTGTGTTATTGAAAACTGGAGGAAAAGTGATCCTTGTTTTAAAATGGCAGAGAACTTGGTGAAATTGAGTTCTGATGTCAGATGGAAGGCGGAACTTGAAAGCAATGAACTTGGATATTTAGTGGAAGAGATTTCCAAGCTAAGTGTGGAAAGCACAGCCTGGTTTCTCCTTGCAGCTAATAGTGAAATGCAAGAGGAAAGGGGTAAGCTGAGAAACGAACTCTTAAGCACAAAGAAGTAAGAAATTGATTATTTGGAAAATTCTGAGTCCAGCCAGATAGTGTGCTCTGAGACCAGAGCCAGGTGCAGCTGTATCAGGGACCTCCCTGAGCTTCCAGAAAACAAGTCCTCAGAGAATCGGGCTCCGTGTGAGGGTTTAACTGATCAGGGAGCCAGTCAGCCATTTCAGTAGAAGTCAGGATTGGAAATGCGGTTATGCAGAAATGATGATTTGGACCTCCGTGAACTGCATGCAAAGCTGACAATTTTTTTGTGAAATTTGTATGAGTGCCAGCCTGAGCTAAAGGGGATAGAGAAGGAACAAATTGAAGGAAGAATGACTTCCAGGGCAGAGCCATGGAAGTGAGGTCTGGACTGAAGATCTCTCCTTGGGCCAAGAGAGTGGGCCCACCCCTGTGTGTGGAAAGGGGGGTCCCCTCTGTGCATGGCGGGAGCAGGCCAAATGTCCCAGTGTGTGGAGGGGGTGGGCCTGGTACCCTGTTGTTCAGGAAGGGTGTTGTCACCCCAGTGCTCAGAGAATTTGGAGTTTGCAGAGAGCGTGGCTGCCACCCTTATGCTCAGATAGGGTGGGGCCTGTGTCCCAGGTTTGCAGAAAGTCTGGCTGCAATCCCATTGCTCAGAGAGGGTAGGGCGTACACCCGGTGTTCAGGCAGAGCATGGCTGCTGCACAACTGCTGGGAAGGGATGGGGATGCCCCTCTATCAGGCCTGGAGGACAAAATAGCAAGCCATAGGTGACTCTCAGACCTTGAAATCGAATGGTGTTTGCCCTTCAGGGTTTCAGAATTGTTTGGAACACATGACCTCTGTTTTCCTTCCAATTTCTCCCTTCTGGAATGGGAATGTCTATCCTATGCCTGAACCACCATTGTATATTGGAAGCAGATAATTTGTTTTCTAGGTTTCATAGGTCCACAGATAGAAGGCCACACCCATAATCGATTTTCATGAGACTTGGTGCTTAGCATTGTTACTGAAATGACTTACGGCTTTTGGGATATTGTGATGGAATGAATGTATTTTGCATATAGAAAGAACATGTCTTAGGGGAGTTCAGAGGATGGACTGTTGTGGCTTGGAGCTATATACCCCAGAAAAACATGTTCTTAGACTTGGTCCATTCCTGTAGCTGTGAACTCCTGTAAGTAGTACATTTTGGTGAGGTTACTTCAGATAAAGTGTGGCCCAGGGTGGGTCTTAATCCTATTACTGAAGACCTTATAGGGAAGGTCACAGAGAGAGAAAGAAGCCACAGAGGGAGCAGCCAGAAGTTGCTTCTTCCCAGAAGAAGAGGGAGAGGCCAGGAGAAGCCATCACATGCTTTGCCATGTGACAGAAAAGCCAAGAACCAAGGATCACTGGCAGCCAGCCCCAGAACACCCGTCTGCAGGAAGAAAGTGTCACCTTGATGACACTTCGATTTGGACTTCTCAAAACTGTTAAGGCAACCCATTGCATGGTGTTTGCTTTAGCAACAAGAACACTGGAGCTGGGTCTGCCAGGTTATGCTCCCATTGTGCCTGATGCCCTGGAGGACGTGGTGGGTAGAGGAGGAGGCCCTGCAAATGCCCATGGTCTATGTTGGTGACTGGGGTGGGTGACTCCAGGCCTGGGGAGCAGATGGTAGATCCTGGCAGATACCTGCCCCAGTGCCCTTGGTGTGCCCCATACCCTGTGCCGCTGGAGGCCTTGGCTGGTTCATGAGCTCCTCTTCCTCATTGTTCAGTCCCAGCTCTTGACTGTCGGGAAATTCACAAACAAGGACACCTGGCACCCTGGAGACCCATGAGCGTCATCCATGAAGGGTGTTGCTGATTTTATCTTGGACCTCAAGAAAGGACTCTCCCACCACCCTCAGGCAGCGAGCTATATATCTCTGCTTCCATTGGTGACCGTTTGTCTCTGTGTACCTCTGTGTGCCAGAAGTTTCTCAGTAGAGTGTGGTGAAACCAACACACAAGAACAAACTGGGTGCTGGAGGTGACAGGAACTGCAGAGTCCCCCATGGATTCCAAATCCATCCTCTTCAGATCAGCTTCATTGTTCATCATGGTTATTAACTTTAAAAAGAGCCGTGTTTTACAGTGCTACCTTCTAAAATATATTTATACTCATGAGTTACTACCTTACCAGTTGCATGTTGGGGTTCTGCGTAGGATTGTGTTGGAAAATAAAAGGTGGATGATTCTGCTGCTAGAGCAGTTAGAAAACCTCCAGTGTGGCCCAGCTCCGTTAGTCCACAGATGGAAACCCAGGCCCGGGGAGGGAGAGGGTGAGCCTGCACAAAGTCCGCAGGCTCCGGCCCCACAGTGTGCAAGAGGAGGCACCATGGGACAGGGAGTGGATAGGGGTGCTGGGCAGCTTCCAACCCCCCACACCACCCCGGCCCAGGTTGGCCCACCTTGGGGACAGGGTGACAGAGATGGAGCAGAGGACAGACAGCCTGGGCCCCACCCACTCCTCCCCTCACTTGCGCTTGCTTCCTGGAAGAAGTGGCTGCTCCAGTACCAGGCCCCTCTGGGAGAGCCATGAATTATGCACAGAAGCCACAGGCCTGGGCAGGCCCATCATAAATGAGCCTTAATAATTCATGCGGAGAGGAGGCAGGGAGAGGGCGGGACTCTCCGGCTGGCCTTGGGGCAGCTGCTGCCCTGCCGGCTCCCCCGCAGCTCCCCCTGCCCACTGCCTGCCTGCTCCCGGGGCTGGATCCACGCAGGCTGGGACAGGATGGCTGGGCAATTGCCCCGCACCCCTGCTCTCTCCGGGGTTGTATCAGCTCCGCAGAGGGCCTCTTCTTCCTGGTGTGGGAGAAGGTGGCTCCCCACTCAGGGCTTACAGCCCGGGACAGAGGAATACAGTAAATAAGAGAGAGGAGGAGGTCTGACAGAATTTTATCTAGAATAACTCCAGGACGGGATCTGGAGAATGCTGCGGGGGGTGGGGTGCAATTTAAATTGGGGGTGCCAAGGTGGACCTTGCTTAGCAGGTGATATGTGTGCAGAGACCTGAGGCAGGCGGGGAGGAGCCCATGGGCTTCCGAGGAGGGACTGCTCCAGGCAGAGGGAACAGCGTGCACCCAAGCAGAGAGCGCACGGGGTGTCCGAGGCACAGTGAGGAAGCCAGTGTGGCCAGAGGAGCAAGGTCAATGGGGCCACTGGGGGCAGAGCCACTGGACAGACTTGGGCTTTTCCTTGAGCACCGTGGAGCTCAGCAAGGTGTTGACAGAGAAGGAACCCAATTCTAACAGGACACTGGCTGTGTGTGGAGGTGAACAGATGGGGGACAGCAGGGCCTGAGGGCAGAAGCTGGAGACCAGTGAACCAGTGACCGCGCTGGTCCAGGAGAGAGGTGATGGAGGCCCAAGCCAGGCTGGAGGCCAGGGAAGCGGTGGGCAGCGGTGGATTTGGGCACATTGAGAAGGTGGAGCCAGCAGGACCTGCCAATGGTTGGATGTGAGCATGAGAGAAAGGGGCTTTGGGAATCACCTCGAGGCTTTTGGCCTTGAACAGGGGGAGCTGCCAAGAGCTGAGCCAGGGGAGGCAGTGTGGAGGGAGGGGAAGGCTGGCGGTCAGGGTCTCGGTTTTGTACACACTTAGTTTGCGAGGCCCGTTCGACCAAGGGGCCGTGTCGCCTCGGCAGCTGGGCATTCAAGGCTGGCCTCCTGATGAGAGGTGCGTGCAATCCTGATTGGTGCCCATCAGCTGTGCAAACTTGGGCACATCACTCCACTGCTCTATGCCTTGGTTTCCCTGCTGAGGACTGGGGGTGATAATCCAGCTGCTGTGAAGATGAATTATGACCAATCACTGTTGTGACACTCAGCTCCTGGGGGCAGGCCTCAGGCAAGGAGAGCTCCAGTCAGATCCCTTGGGATGTTGAACCTTAAAGGGCTCATGGAGACCTCAATCACCGCCCCTTGAGCAGAGAGGGAAACTGAGACCTGGAGAGGCTAAGCCACAGAGCTGGGTGTGGGCTGCAGAGCAGTTCCTGGCACACGGGCTCAGGGCCGGGCTGGCACCTGGCTGAGCCCACCAACCCTGGGTCTGTGGCCTTGTTGTCCTCACCTCTCAGCAGACCAGCATTTTCTTTCCTGCTCCACACACCCCCATCCTTCTCCCCTGCTCCTGGGTGCCTTCTCCAGGGACCCCTCCCCCTGCCCCCGGTACTGCAGGGGCTGCTGGGGTAGAATTTGCTCCCATGGAAGTTGGAGCAGACTCTTTTGCGGCCTCTCCCTGCTGCTGGAAAAACCAAGACTAAACCTGGGGGGTGTGGAGGTCAGCCGAGGGGTGGCAATAAGGATGTATAATCACTCTGTGCTGCCTCTTCATTCAGTTCACTTTATAGATGAACTAACTGAGGCTCAGAGAGGTGAGAGGATGTACCCAAGGTCACACAGCCAAAACACGGCAGAACACAATTCAGGCTCAGGTCAACCTTCAGTGCTGACCTCCTAACTGCTGCTGGAAAACCGTCTTTCCTCTCTCTCGGCCCGTACATCCCTGGCTGATGCCTCGCCTCATTCAGGCTGTCCCCCCGCTCCTGGTGCCCCCAGACCCTCAATCGGACATTCTGATGGTAGTTTGAGGCAGGGTGCTGTGCTCACTTGCTGTGTGGCCCTGAACACTCTCCATTCATCTCTGGGCCCAGGGGCTCGCTGGGACTCTCCCAGATCCAGGCTGTGCTCCTCCCCTCCCCATCAGCGTGGTGATGAATAAATATCGGGCTGGACCCGGTGCCCTAATTAAAGCCAATGGCTGTTCACTGCATGTCTGAGCCTGTGCCTCACAGCCAATCGCCAATTTGAAGGGAAAGCTCTTTCCCAGCAAAGAAAGAGAAGGGACAGCCCGTAATTAATAACCTCATTAAGACGTGGTATTTGGGCAGGGTCCCAAGACACACATAGTTGAGGCCGATGGATTTGGACTAATTTGAGCTTTAACAGCAGCAGCCCCTCCTCAGCTACACGTGGTCCCCAAGGATCCCTCGTGATAAATGGGCTGGCGGGGGGTGGGAGTGGCGCTCCTGGGGGCATTGCAAGGCTCACACTAGGGGTCTCTCCGGCTGGATCACAAACAGGTGACTTCTGTGCCTTGGTTTACCTGCCTATGAACTGGTAGGCAACTAGCTGGGGAGCATAAGCCACCAGGGACCAGCTGAAGAAGGAGGCCCCTTTCTCACCCTGGTCTCAGTTTCCCTTTCACGTGGTTGGTGCAGTTTGAGGCCAGTGCTAACTGGCCTCAGTGTCTCAAGGCCCTCTGATCTCAACAGCCTGGAGGGGCTTGGCCCTGCTGGCCTCTCAAGGGTGGGTGGCCTCAGCCAAATCACTGCCCTCCACTGACCCCTTCCTCATTGGGAGGCTGTAATCAAAACAGGGCAGGGGTGAGGGGCTCTTTCCTGGGTGTTGAGCCCCATAAGACAGCAAGGCCCTGGAGTCTTCCCTTCCTGAGCAGATGTGCAGGAAGGGTGCTCTGATCCCTGGTGAGGGGCCACACCAGGTCTCCCCCGTGTCAGGGGTCTCTGAGGGAGCACGCTTAGCTGCACTTAGCTGCAGGTCTGAGGAGAGCTTCGTGTACAAATGCGTGTGTATGAGAGTGTGGGTGGCAGTCATGTTGTTAATATCCCCTACACAGGCAGAGGTTTCCACTAAGGCCCTGGGAGGTGGGAAGGCAGTGAACTCTATCTCCATATTCTGGATGGGAAAACTGAGACCTAAGCAGACTGCATCTGGTCAGGGTTTCAAAACAGGGAGAGCTTGATCTGGGTGCTCAGTCCAGAAGCAGAGGGACATCTGCCTGAGTGATCAGGGAGGGCTGCCTGGAGGAGGTGGCCCTGGAGATGCCACTATCCTGGAGTGCAGCCCAGAGTTTCCTGCTGTTTGCAGCAGGGCAGGGGCTAGGGAGGGCCACGGCCAGCCATGTCCCCAGCCCTGCTCCAACAAGGCCATGGCTGCCCTTTGATCTTTGAGTGGCTGTTGGGGGAGGCATACCCTCTCCAGGCCGGGACCAGGGAGTGGTCATCTCATCTTCCTCTGGGGCTGGGTTTGCCTAACACCCCTGCCCTCTGACCCCCACTCTCTTGGGCTCTCTCCAGTTAGCGTCTCTCTCTGTCTGTCACTCCTGCCCCCCTTTCCCACCCTGTCTCCTTCTTTCCCCTTCAGAAGACTGCGAAGGCGCTGAGGTGGGAGGTGGCAGACCAGCCGAAATATAATCAGAATAATTAAATAGTACTTTATTTTAAATCATTGCCTCCCCCAGATCTGGGAGAATAATTGGCCAGCCTGTCATGAGAGAAGCAAGAGACCTGCAGGTTTTCAGCTGCCGCAGCCTCAGAAAAGTTCCAGCCTCATCCCGTCCCCGTGCCATTGCTAACTTTGATTCACAGTGCCCTTGGCAGCAAGTGGCCTCTGCTGTGCCTGCTCCTCCATGCCCCTCAACTGACACCCCCCCCTTGCCCAGTTCTGTCCTGGCATCCACCCCTCCTGTCTCACCTGCTATCCCATTTGAGCACCACCCCCACCCCCAGTGACTGCTCTGATGGGCTTTGGGGAGGGCTGTAGACTGTGTGTGGGCCCCTGATGGAGTCGGGTTACCCAGGCAGGCTGCCTGGAGGAGGTGGTAACAAATGCCTCCATGTGAGTGATCTTGCAGAGGTAGAGCCTGGGGGTGGTCCCAGTGGTTCAGCTTCCCGAGGCTGCCTGGAAACATATGGGACACTCCTTCTTCCATCCCTGCCCCTCTACCATGAACGACGCTGCCGTACCTCACCAGGGGCCTCTGCCTCTCCGGGGCCTGTCCCTGTTCTTGAACAAAGCTCCTCCCCCTTCCCTCTCGCTGGTCCAGCAGCCCACACCCACCCGTGCCCTCTGAGGGTGAACCTAACAGTGTCACCTGTCTCTGGTTTTTTGATTTGTTTAATTATAGATGAGTTTTCTGCATAATTTATTCCAAAAGCCTGGATTATACTGTACAATTAAATCACATTCTGATCAACAACTTCACATATAAAATTAACAACTGGCAACAGTCTAATCTGTGCTTCTGCATCTGTACGTGGGCTTTCTTCCTTCTTAGCCCCCTCCTCCCTCTCCCCAGTCTCTGCCCTGGCTGGTCTCCTCCACCCCTTCCCTCTCCCCTCTCTTCTCCCTCTTTCTTCCCCTGCTGTCCCCTGTCTCCACCCCCCACCCCCACCCAGGTGAGTATCTGGTGGCTGATCCTCTGATCCCTCCCCCAGCTCATCACACCACCTGAAACCTCAGAGCTGGAGACCCCACCTGAGGGCCCTGGGTTGGACCTGGGGCCTTCTGGGCCTAGCTGGGGTCTTAATGGTTCTGTCTGCCGAGGGGGGTCCTCGGCCCGGCTCCTCACCCCATGCAGGGATGACTCTGCTTCCTGGCCTGACAGGCCTGATGGTGAGCCTCCCCCCTCACCCCCCCACCTGCATCTTTGCCCTGAGCCAAGTTTGTCCTGAGCCTGTCAGTCAGGCAGTAAAAAGGGTAGGGGAGTGGGGGTAGAAAGGAGCCCTGCGGGTCATTGTTTCCTTCCACCACCCCCCCCCCCGCCCCTCCCCACGGGCATTCATCAGAGATTTCCTGAGCACTCACTGGGCCCTTAGGGCTTGCAGGGGCCTGTGTGGCATGAGCCTCTCACCCTCGAGGGACTACCCAGCAATAATCCTACCCATCAAAGTTTCTATGTAGATTTGTGGTTTGCAAGTTACCTTCAAGTCCATTAAAACTATTCGGCCAAATGATCCTTATTATCCTGTTTGCAGCTGGGAAAGCTGAGGTTTGGAGGCAATGGAGCTCTCTGGGGTCTCACAGCCGGAGGCAGCCTCTCCATTAGGCTTCCCAGCTGAGACCGGAAGGGTGGGGTCATGGGGCCTTTGGAGCCAGGAGGATGGGTCTGGCTTGTCTCTAAGTATTTGGCCCTAACCCATCCTTTGCCTTGCCGGGATCCTCAGTTTTCTTGTCTGTGGAATGGGAGCACAGCGCCTGCACCTCTAGGTTTGGGCACATTGGAGAACATGGTAGTGCAAGGCTGAGTCCCTAACCTCTCCTGTCCCCTGGCTGCACAGGCCTCCTCCCAGGCACACTGTCCCCTCACCATCTTGCACTTAGAGACAAGCAGTGTCATCTCTGTGAAGAGCATGGGCAGTCACCTGGTGACAGGATGTTGGGGACCCAGCAGGTGGCAGGTGGGAGTGTGACCAGCGGGCAACACTGTCTGGCCAGGGGGGCAAATTGGCGGGATTTGGTGAGATTGCCTTTCACCCAGCAGGGCCGTGGGTGCTTCCAAAGCCTCCACCCCATTCTGCTGGCGCGGCCGCGGCTGTGCTGGTCAGCGTTGGTAGCTTGGTGGGTGGTTTCCAGGCCCTTGGGCAGGAACACTGCAGGTGCACAGCTGACCCCTGGCCACTCTGGTGCCTGTGTCACCCCCTCAGAGCCGACACCAGCCAAACCGGGGAACCCACAAGTTCCCATCTCTGTGACATGATTATACATAATGTTCTTTTAAACTCTTGGACACACGTATTGCCTTCCTAATTGGGTTTGTTTCAGGTGAATAATCAGAGTAACTTGTTTTCCCTGGCACTGTGCTGACCATCAGTGGATCCGGGGCCTGGGGTGTGTCCATCAGACCCACGGGGCCACCTCTAGACCCCAGGAGGGTGGGTGAGGTGTGGTGTGTCCCAACATGTCATGGGTGGGCCAGTCCCCGAGGCCCATAGCAGAGTCTAGAGCTGCTCAGCCTAGGGGTGGGAGTGGGGAAACTGCATGCATGTGTGTGGGGTGTGTGTGTGTGTGTGTGTGTGTGTGTGAGAGAGAGAGAGAGAGAGAGAGAGAGAAATAGAGAGAGACAGAGAGAGTGTGTGTATGTGAGACAGAGAAGGAGGGAGGGAGGGAGAAAATTGGGGAGAATTCTGTAAAACTGGACTTTATCCTGAGATTTGGCTCTACTAAACACATTTTAGTGCTGAAATGTCTTTTTTTTTTTTGAGGAAATGACAGTGATTATAGTAATAATGCATTGTCTGAGCAAAGTAAGAACTCAGCATCCATCTCTCAATTAATTTTCTATCACTTATCTGTGAAATCCTAGGACCTGAGACCTATAGATACACTAAAAAAGAGTCAATAGCCTGGGGTCGAATCAGTTAGTTAGTTTTCCAAGGAGGAAAAACACCCTGATTTGTGGCGTTTGCTTATTTCCATGGTATAAATGTCCCCACTGTGGTCGACCTTGGGCCCCCAAGGTGACTGCACTGAACGTGGTGTTGGGAAGAGGTCACGTGGTCAGCTCTCGTGAGCTGGTGCCACAGGCTCCAGCACATCCGAGTTGAGTCCTCTGTCCACCACTTCCTGCATGGGTGACCTTGGGCAGGTCACATAAGCCCTCTGTGCCTCAGTTTCCTCATCGTGAGTTGGAGGTGATAGTGTCTGAAGCAAGAGAGAGCAGATGACCAGCTGACACAGCACCTTTTACATAGTGGGTGGGTGATAAATAAAAGCCCCAAGAAGGATTGTGATTAGCATTTTGTCCCCTAGACCAGTGAGTGGCTGAGGTCAGTGTCAGGGCCAGGGCACAGCTAATAGCTCTCCCTGGAGATCAGCTCCTTGACCCAGGCCCTTTCATTTGTTACCTGCCTGGTCTGGACGCAGGACTGTGTGCCAGTACATCCCGACATTAGCCCCCGGAGCTTCATCTCGGGAGCACAAAACAGCTGCCGACCACCCTATCCACCCAGAGCCAGGACCAAGCCATCAGTACCAGGTGGATGGATCCAGGGGCCAAGCAGACTCTTGCTTTTCCACTGTGCTTTGCCCTCCCCAGGCTGGTGGCTGAGGCCTGATTGCCCTTCTTAGGCCCCTGTCCTGGCACAGGGTTAGGTTTCTCCCCTGCGGTGGGAAGTGGAGGTGGGAATCAGGCTGCGGCTCAGCCAACAACAAGCCAAAGCTAATACCTCTTTCTTTTGATGTTGATTTCTTCTTTTTTCCATCATGGTCCTGACATTCAGCTTGGCAAATTGCAATTAGTGGGTTGCCTGCCTCCTGCTCTGAGTTCCCATGCCAACCGACCCTAGCAAACACAAAGGCACAGGCCCAGCCCCCCAGCCACAGGCCCAAGAAGGGGTGTGGGGCAGGGACTGGGGTAGAGACTTGGGCTCTTCTGACTCAGAGATCCAGAAGAGAGCTGATGCTCCAAGTAGCATTAGGGAAGGCGGCAGGGCCAGGGAATGTGCTGGACCCTCAGATCCTGGGATACCCTTCCACAGGCTGGGGGTGCTGGCAACACTCACCCCTACCATGCCCTATGGGCTGTACTTCACCTGTGGCTTATCCCAGTCTTGGTGGTAATTCTCACATGGGATCTCCTTGGAGGGGCCCTGTTCTCCAAGATAGGAGGGTTTCTGGCAGGATGGGGAAATTGAGGTAGAGTTTTAACACATTAAAGGCAGCCCATGGGCCAGGGAGTCTTGGCCACAGCAGAGAGCATCTTTGGCGGTGTGGAGCACGTCTGTGGCCAGCCCCTGGCGGGGACCAGTAGGATTTAGCTCACCTGATCTGGCACTGCCTGAAGGGGCCACACGTTCCGCAGATACCATCCCTGTTCATGGGTGGGGGTGCTGAGAATGCAGGGCCATGTGGCCACTTGTCCATCCTGTTCACGCAGAGCTTTCGGACCCCTGTGCTATAACCTTGACTCACCTATTCTCATGTGTCCTCACAATACCCTAAGAGGTGGCCCCAAATGATTCACATTCCCAAGGAGGAGACTGAGACACAGATAGATTAAAAGGAGCCCAAGATGGCACCAGCGTGAGGGTGACCTGCTCGGGACAGTGGATCAGGCACCCAGAAAGGGTGGGAAGCTCTGAATCGGACCTGTGGTGGGCAGGTCACACAGGACATCCAGCAAGGAGCCTCGAACAAGCATCTGTTCACCAGGACATCAGGAAAGCAAGCCCATCTGAGCCAGAAGCTTGCCACATCCATTGCTCAGATGAAGCCCAGAGGGGCAGGCACCTGCCCCGAGTCACACAGCAACTTGGTGGTGGCAGCAGGGA
This sequence comes from Choloepus didactylus, assembly GCF_015220235.1. Lineage (NCBI taxonomy): Eukaryota > Metazoa > Chordata > Mammalia > Pilosa > Megalonychidae > Choloepus > Choloepus didactylus. The sequence goes on along the minus strand of NC_051307.1, from coordinate 203,361,314 downwards.
CTTGGGTTCCCTCCCCTTCCCCAGGCCCCACACAGCCCACTGACACCCTCCTTCCCCCCAGTGTCCAGTTGTTCCCATGTTCAGAGCAGTGACATCAAGGGCTGACTCTTCATGGTGAAAAATGGTTTCCCTGCAGCCTTCTGCAAGCTGCTGAACTCCCTCAGTGCATTTAAAGTACAGGCCTCGCTCCTCCCTGGCAGTCCAGCCGGCACTGGGAGGGCCAGGGCCACCAAGTCTGGGCTTCAAAGGGGCATGACAGGCATGCCCTGGTCCCGGCCTGTGTTTCCCCCTAGTGAAAACTGGGTTCTGAGGGGGGCAGCGGACCCCGGTCACCCTGGGTGGTGAGCCCTCCTGACACCTCTTCCCTCTCTCTGCACACAGGATGCAGCACTGGGCCCGGCGTCTGGAGCAGGAGATTGATGGCGTGATGCGGATTTTTGGGGGTGTCCAGCAGCTCCGCGAGGTAAGCCTGGGTCCACTTGCGTTCCCCTCAGGAACCCCCTTCCAAGTTGGAATCAGGTGGGAGGACTTCAGAAATAAAGAGCAAGGAAACTTTGATGGTGTTGGGGTTCCAGTGAGGGGTGGGGGGTCTCTGCTGGAAAAAGCAGCGAATTCTTTGGTTCTGGGGCCTGCTCCTCCCGAGGTAACGGAGTTTGAGCAGGTAACGGGGCAGGTAACGGAGTTTCACCCTTGTCGCTGTAAAGGTGCTAGAGGTTTTCAGATTTTCCCATCTGGGCTCAGGTGGGTGAGATCTGTGTTTGAGGCAGTGGCTGGGGCAGGAGCCCAGGCCCTGGAGGGTTCTGTGGTTGCAGATGTGCACAGAAGCCAGAGGACTGTCCACAAAATGAGTGAGGTGGCCAGGCTAAACGAACCTGGAAGGCGGTGCTGCACTCGAGGCCGGAGGCAGCCAGGGTCGCCGCAAGACAGTTTGCAAGCCTGTGCTTGGCGGGATGAGGGATCAAGGGGCGGGAGGGGTGATTGATTAGGCGCAATCGACCACATTCATCCTGGGAGATTATGTTAATGTTTGAAATAGTGAGATGTGAGGAGCAGGCCATCCGTCACCCCCAGAAGGCTGCAAAATGTGTCACATGTGTCGCTGTCAGGCCACCGGCTCCTGAGCCGTCGCTTTTTATGTAGAAATGCAGGGGCTCGGGAGAGCTGAGCTCTTGGAGTGGTGTGGCTGGGACTCCCGGGACATGTGTGGGACCTGGAGAATCTTGTGCTGACCAGAATCACGCAGGGGCTTGGTGGGGATCCCATGCTGATGGTTGGCCTGGAACAGCAGAGTGAAGGAAGTTGCTGTGGGCTGTTCAGCCAAGATCCAGGCCCGGGCTCAATGGTTAGATGTCCCGCTGCATTCTTGTCTTCCGTCTTGGTGTGGGCCAGGGTCAGCAGATGCAACCTCTGTGGAGCAGGGCCTGTGGGGTCTTGTCCTCAGTCCTATGCTTTGCTCATAGGAGGTGCCCAGGATATGGGGACGGCAGTGTGTTGACAGCAGCTGTGGATGTAGAGCCTCTGGCACAGGCTGGGGCTGACCAGGGGGTGGCTAATGATGTGGTAACATGAGGGGAGTCCAGGTCTGGGGTCTCCAGACCCTTGAGGCTCTCAGCCCATTGGTGGGTAGTGGAGGGGGCCAGCCTGAGCCACTAGCTTGTTGGGCATCATCCCCCGAGTGACCCAGCTTCTCTGAACCTCCTTTCCCTGGTGGCTGGGCTTGAATTGCAGTAGCTCCCATCCCACTCTCTTCTGGTGAACTCTTCAATGACTCAGAGCTGTGCTTGGAGGCCAGCAGAGCTTTCCAGAGAAGATGCTGTAGGAAACGCTCTTCTGGAATGGGAATCAATTTATAATATAATGGGAATAGCATCCAGCACTAACCAGGAGCTGAGTGGGCATTGCCAAATGCAGCCGTGTAGGTTAATGAAGTTCTCTGGAGTGCAAGTCCAATTTTGTATTGGGGTATAAGATGTACCCCACATAGAGAGTTAACCATGTACCTTGTGTCAGGAACCCTCCATATTTTGAACCCTTACCTTGAAGATATTGTTTCTTTTATACTCATGGGCAACTCAGACCCTGAAAGTTTACAACATGAAAATAATGTACATGCTTCAGGTTTGAGATTCGGATCTGTCTGAACCATTGACCTTCCTGGATGGTGAGGACCAAAAATGCAATCCCAGCTTAGCATACCCCCTGTACATGCCTGGACCTCTGTAGACCCTTGTTTTTGGTCCATGACATCTGCAAGTCTGGGGAGTCTGGCTTGGGAATGAGGTGGTGAGAATGGTGCATGGACAGGGGTTAGGCTCAGTCAACACAGATACACCCCTTTTCTAGAAATCTAAGTCAAATTTCCCTCGATCATTTTCACTGTCAGGATGTGTTTCCTTCCTTTCTGATGGGACTCGAGCAATTTCCGACACTTTCATCAATGAACACGTCTCCTACCCACTCACCCAGCAGTAACCAAGGTTACACAGCTGTCTTGTGGCAGAGCTGGGGCTTGGACCTGAAGCTCCTGACTCCCATTCTAGGGTGCTGGAAAGGGTGGACCGGATGAGCAGCTAGGCTGGGCCAGGCCAGGCCGTGGTTGGTATGGCTGTGATCAGTATGGCAGGCAGAGAAGTGCTGACCTGGCGTTCTCAGCTCCTCTTGGCAGCCCCTCTGCCTACTGATGGTTGCCAGCTCCCCAGCAGCTCTGTGTCCTGCTCCAGTTTTCTCTCACCTGCTTCCTCATCCTCTTACTTCCTGCTGACAGCTCTGGGGCTACTTCTTGGCACAGGGCACTCTGGCAAGGTGAGCAGGGGAGGGGGGTGGGAGAGGAAAGGGACAGCCCTGTGGGAGCAGGAGGGAGCCAACCAGCCAGCCACCCCCCCCCCCAACAACAGCCCATCCCCACCCCTGCCTCTCCTTTGCTTGCATATGAGAGGGCCCGTGTGCCCAGCCTGTGCTCAACTCTGGTGGGTGATAAGGGTGCTTGGAACAGAGCCCTGACCCAGCTGCGGATGCCTCTGTGGACTCTGGCACCATCTCAGCCAAGCTAACAGCCTCGGCTCACACTGGGGCTGCCCTCCCCAGGCCTCCCTGAGCTGATTCTGAACTGCCCCCAAACATTTGCACCTGGGATCATACTGGAATCTGGGCCCCGTCCCCCTCCTCCCCCTCTGTGGCCCCTCTCTGCCTGCCCCAGTACTGGGAGCTGCCCCACTCCCAGAAGCTGGGAGCCATGAGGGCTGACAGCTGCAAGTATCAGAAACTGCAGACGGTGGCATTTGGGAGCATTTTCCCTGCCTTGGCACTTCCCTCCACCTGACCTCACCATAGCCCCATGGTGTATGGCTGGGTGCAGACTGAGGCCCATTTTACAGGTTAGAAACCATGGCACATCTTGGCAGGGAGCGGAGGTGGGGTGGGAGCTGTCAGCAAAGACCTCATTGCATTTCCTCAGCTACCCCAGGGCCAGCACATGCCAGGAGCCTGGTGGATAAACCACGATGTTTATCCAGGCACCCCCTGAGCCACGTCCTCCCAGGAACCCCAGTCTCCCCCATATCTGCCCTGAACAGGCCACAGAGCTCTGGCCCACACTTGTCCTGAACAGGCCACAGAGGGGTGGGTCTTGCCTCAGCCTGCCTTGGCCAGGGCCCCTGGGGACTGAGTGATGTCTCCTAAGCCCCTTCTCCACCCTCCCCCATCAGCACCATATTGTCCCCCTCCTGAGGGGAGAGCAGAGAGCATATGCTTTGGCTCTGAGCTCATTTACATAATGAAGCTGATCAGGATGAATAATTCATCAGGTGCTTGGGGGTGCATGGGGAGGATGTGGAGACAGGCAGGTCTCCCCACTCTGAAGCCCAGGTCACTCTGATGGGTGCAGCCAGCGACCCAGCCCCTCCTGGCTGGGTGTCTGGGGTAGAAGGCTATGGGGACCTTGTGGGAAAGCAAAACAGGAGAGATTGTGGTCAGACATGAGGAAGAACCAGTAGTTCATCAGGTGTACCACCCTGGATGGATTCCCAACTTGGGTGAGACATTTTCCTTCAAGGGTCTCCATAGAAGGAGGTGCATGGGGTGGGAGTAAGGGGTGAGGGGAGGCTGCCTGGCCAGAGCTGGGCTGGGAACAGGGACTCAGAACAGCCTTGTCTGGGAACCATAGGTTATCCTCTGGGAAGGCTCAGTCAAGTCTAAACCCATGGGAGCCTGTCCCAGGCCACATCAACCCCTGTACCTTGCTTAAAGCTAGAGGCTGCACACAGACCCACATCCCTCAGGATGGCCTTAGCCCATCTGCAATGCTTCTAGCTACTTCCATGGTCCGATCCCACAAATGGGAAAAACAAGGCCCCGGCCAATTGTCTCCCCCAGCCAGTCCCATCCTGGAGCCCTAGCAGGCCGGCCCGAAATGGTGCTGGTGGGGAAGGGGTGTCAAGGCAGAGGGGCTTCTCTGAAATGGTCCCTCCCCGGGACTGCTGAGCCTGCATCCACAGTGAGAGGACCCCAGGACTTGGCAATCCCTGGCCCCAAGTCTCCCACCCCCTCCTTACTGCCACACTTCTCAGAACAGTGGTGGTGATTCAGGTCAGGGGTGTCTGTGTGCCTTCCTCCTCTCTGCATAGCCGGGAATGTCATTTCTGAATCAGTGTCAGTGCCACACTCCCATCCCGTCTCATCGCCCCTGGCTGTCCCCACACCCAGTCTGCTCAGTGCTTCCCAAGAATGTGTAATTAATTTTTGCGGAGTGCCACATCTGGAGCTGGCTCCCAGCATGGACTGAAGTCTGGCCATGTCAAAGGCCTCTTTCCTGAGTGGCTCAAGGAAGCAGGACCAGGCCCCTGTGCAGGTGCCTTTGAAACAGACCCTCCGTGTCCCCCTCCCTGCACCACCAGGGTCGGTCAGGCAAGTGGTTGTGGCCCCAGACGCCGCAGTAGGCTTTTCCGCTGGTGCACTGGGGTTTGCGTGCGCCCCTGAGAGACAGGCCAGGCAGCCCCACCCTCACGGACCCGCACGGGCTGTCCCAGCCTATGTGCTTGGAGTCTGGTGAGGGGTGATGAGAGAGCACCACCCACGCCACCTTAGCCCCGCCCCCAGCTCCCCCTCCACCCGCCCCCTCCGCGCTGTGTCCTAGGAGCTCTGCACTTGCTCGGCGCGAGCAGCCCCCACCCGTCACCCAGCCACCTCCCGTGAGGCCCCGCGGCGCCCTCTTCTCTCCCCGCCTAGACGGTCGGGATGAGGCGCGCCGGGGTGGGGGCAGTGGGGGGCGCGGGGGTAAAATATGCCGCTGGGTAGGGATTGCTGCCGTTTGCCTCTCTAAAAACCCACATATATTATTCTTTAATGGAAAGTTAATTGTCTTATTATTCCCTCCATATGGTCCTCTTGCTCGGCACCCAGCGGGGATGCATGGGGCTGAGGTGGGGGCTGGGCGCTCCTGGGAGGGTGTGTGAAACGTGGTGAGGCTGCTGCTGGAGCACAATGGAGTACACAGAGGAGGGTACATGGGAGCTTGGTCGAAGCCCTGCCTGGGTGCCCTCTGTGTCTCCCCAGTCCAGCCTGCTCCCCAGATCTTTCCTTCCGGGGCCCTGGCCTGGGTGCAGCTTCCTCTGGACCCCCCTCCCCCCACTGTGAGGTCTGGAAACACTCTTTCCCAAGCACTGTGTGAGGAGACACAGGGTTGGATGGGCTGTGGGTGTCGCCCTTCTGCTCGCCCCCCACCCCCTACCCCATTGTCGCCTGCAGGAGAAAATTCCATTTTTGAGAAGCTTTTCAAAAGCCATTTCATCTGTGGCAGGAGCCTCTGCCTGAGGGCCAGATGGCTGGCTTGGGTCTCTGCACCCCTTCCACACACACACCCCACCACAGAGTACGGGGTAGGAAGCTAGGCTGGGGGGCTGCCCCAGACACCTGCCCAGGAAACTGGCTCACATTGGCCACACCTTCCAGGGCACCAGCTGCGTGGAGGTTCCCCGACCCCGAAGGTTCCTCCGGGGCTGCTGAGCCTGGGACAGGTACCAGTGCCCTTCTCTGCCTGCTGCCCCCTCCCGGGTCTCCCCCCTCCTGCTCCCAGGAGGTGCAGGTATTAGGTCAGAACAGCCTCATGGCAGTTGGAGGGGGCAGTGACAGGGAGGCTCTCGGAGGGCGCCTGGGCATGAGCAGGTAGTCACATCTGTGGACAATTCAGAGCCCCGTGCTCCTAGGGGCTTGGCAGGGGAAGATTGGGTCATGGAGCCCCCCTGGGAGGCTTCTGGGATTCTGGAATAGTCCCAACAGGGAGTTGCTTGCCTAGGTACTTATGGAGGCCACGGTGTGGAGGGGACAGGCCAGTGGGAGAGGCACCTTTCGGTGAGATCAGGAAAATGGGCAGACCTGGCAGGGAGAGGGGCCACCAGCTTCCAGCTTGCACCAAGAGGTATTAGTGGGGCCCACATCCGAGGTCAGTTCTCAGGGACTGGGGAACTTCTTAGAGCAGAAGAGTAGAGGTGTTTGGTACTTGCTGCACCTTCTGAAGGTGGGGGACCTGCCTGAGGTCCCCAGCTGGTAAGTGGCAGAGCTGGGAGTTGTGCCTTGGGCAGCAGCTGAATGGTGGGTGATGGTGAGGGTACAGTGGGCAGGAATGGCAGTGGGCAGCTTTCGCTGCTGTGGGGCCTAGGGCATGTGGCCGTGCCTCTCTGAGCCTTGGCTCCTCCATCTGTGAAATGGGAGCCTGAGCAGACCTGTCCTCACAGGGAGATATGAGAATCTTGGGGGACGGGGGATAAGGAAGGGCTGCAGACAGAGCCGCACAAATGCAGGAGTACCTGCCCTCCCAACCCAGTGTCTCCTCACACAGTGCTTGGGAAAGAGTGTTCCCAGACCTCACAGTAGGGGGAGGGGGTTCAGAGGAGGCCACACCCAGGGTAGGGTCCTAGAAGGAAAGAATTGGGAAGCAAGCGGGACTGGGGGGACAGTTTTGGAAAGCTCAAGTGCCCAGGGTGTCCCTTTTGCCTGGCTCAGCCCAGGAGTTTCGGATTCAAATCCCTTCTCCCCACTGACCATGATATCTTTTGGGGGCCTGGCTGGGAAAGGTGCAAAGACTACCAGGCTGTGGCAGAACTCAGAGAGGCAGGGCCTTGTGGGCCAAGGAAGGGTGGATGGCCTCTTGGGTAGAAATCTAGGGAGCCAGCTGCAGAAGCGTCTCTGGGGAGGAGGTGGTAGAGGTGAGGGGGAAGTGTCCCTTCACCCCAGAAGAGGCCCCTGAGCCTGATCCTCGAGTTGTTAGTGGCTTGTCTCCCAGGCCCCATAGGCACAGGGCAAGGGGTGGGCCTGACAGTGGTCTAGGAGGCAGTACGAAGCCACCAGTTTCCCACGTAGATAAACCCTTGAATGCTCTTTGTGAGGGAGTGGAGAGTGTGGGAGCTGTGCAGAAGGGCCCTGGAGGAGGGCCAACTACACGAGATGTCCCGGCTGCCCAGACATGAGGCTGGGGCCTGGGGAGGCTAGGCTATTTCTGGAATGGTTTGAAGACCTGGCTGAAGTATTGGCTCTGGTAATGGAGAGGTTACTGGGTCAGAAAATGGAGTGGCTGAAGCCAGGACTGGGGATCAAGGGTTTTTCTTGGAGCTATAGCTCCAGGGACCACTGGAAGGTTCTCTGACTCGGGGTCCCTCAGTTTAAGGGAGAGACATTCTCCGAGGAGAATCTTGGTAGGCAGATAGTGCTGCTCTCCCTGGAAGAGTTTGGTTGGGAAACCCTGGCTTTGCTGCGAACAGGGCCCTTCGTTGAAGTGGCCATCCCTCAATCCTTGCACCTTGGGAATGTGGGAGGTTTGAATGTCAAGCTTTCCTAAATCAGGACTCCCCTGCATAGGAAGGATGTTCTGATGAAACACTGGCCCTCCTCCAGGGTTCCCAAAGAGGCTGGTCTTGCAACAGGACAGCTGGGGGTCAGCTCCAAGGGGACTCAGCCCTTGCAGCTTGTTGAGGAGTGGCCAGGCTCTATTCCCCTCCCCCTTGCCCTCTGCATTCGTCTCCGTCTCCGGAGAGTGACGGGGCTGCGGTGTCCAAAGCCAGGGGGCTGATCTGGCTGATCAAGAGTGGGGGTTGGGCACTGGGTGGGAGGGCCACATGGGTTTCCGTGCTGGGCTCCCGGGGACAGCTGACCCATTCTGCATGCCTTCCCCATTCAACTCCCTTCCATCACTGGATCAGGGGCAGCAACGGAGACATTTGCCTGAGATTCCTGGAGCCCCAAGCACTTGGCAGAGGCAGAGAAGTAATTGGTTCTGACAAACCACAGCCAGCCCCGGGGGGCGGCCTGAGCAGCATTTACCGCAGCCAGGCAGGAAACGGGAGGCTCAGAGTGGCCTCCCCCCACCTTCTGAGTGTGGTTCCCTCTCCTTGAGAGCGGGGATTTAGTGCTTGGAGAAAGTTACACAGCCACAGACCTCCTGTCCTCCCCATACCAGTGCAGGTGTGCAGGCCACCCAGACATCAGGCTGGGGCCTAGGGAGGCTAGCCTATTTCTGAAACAACTTGAAGGCCTGACTGAGGTGTATAATTCTGGGCAGGGGTAGCAGGGAGCCTCCCCCTAGGCCTTCCAGCCTGCCTGGAAAGGGGGTGTCCCCCCCCTCACTTCCCTGCTAGACTTCTCAGCTACTCCTTCCAAGTCTGCTGGCCATTCTCCTTGCCCACCCCCACCCCCGAGCATCTCTTCTGCCCTAACTCCCACCTCTCCCCCTCCAGGCTCTCCCCAGCTTTAAACCCAGCCCACAGGTCTCCTCCAGGAAGCCCTCCACACCACCACTGAGACCAGTGGTGTCTGACACTCCCCACTCCCTTCTTTTTTGCATCCTTGGGATGTACATAGAAGGTCGGGGCTACCAGGGACCTCTGATGGGCCCAGTCTAGCCTTCTCCTCATATGGGGTGGGAAGCCCGTGACCGGAAGGACAAGGCATGTGCCCAGGCCTCCCAGGAGTCGAGCTGAACACAGGCAGTCAGGTCTGGAAGGTAACTGACCCCTGGTGATTCTTGATCCCCTTTCCCATTACTCACTGGGAGACACAATCCCTGACTTCCTGAGGCTTGTGTAGGGTGTGGAACATGGGCTGACTACAGGGTATATGTGGGAGAAAGTGTGCAAGGATATGTGTGCAACAGCGTGTGAACCTGTGTGCATGCGTGCTGCATGTGGGGCGTGGCCCGGTGTGCATACATGGATATCAGTGTGCGATCCCATGTGCTTGTGTGCTGTGTGTGCCGATGAGAGCACAGGATCCTGCGTGCACGCATCTTGGGTGTGAGGGTGTGACCAGGTGAGCATGTGCACGTGTGTGGATGTGGTGGAGTACGTGATTCTGTGCACTCTGTATATGGGATAGGGTGGGGCTGCGAGGAGGCAGCTGCCTAGAGAGCTCTGTGTTGCCCAAGAAGGTGAGAACTACTTAACTGATTAATTAGCGAAGCCGAGAAGTCTCGGTTGTGGGTGAGGAGCTCACACTGATGCTCACACCCGTGTGCTGCTGCACACATCCCCACAGTCACTCTGCCTGACTGTGAGTTCAGCAGCCCTGCTGGGGTGGGCAGGGGAGCCACCCGTTGGTTGTGGATCTGTGTCCTCACACCCACATCTGTGCCCGGGGACCCAGCAACCCCACTGTGGAGAGGGCAGTCCTCACTGTTCCCAGTCCAGTGCTCACAGAGGCCCTGTGGTGAGGCCACTCGGGGATCTTGTCCCCATTTCACAGATGAGGGAGCTGTGGCTGATGGGAGGCATCCTCCATTGGTTGCAGGTGGGGGTAAAGGCTCCCAGTTTCTTCCCTCTAGGGCTGGGGTCCACTGAGGGTATTACCTTCTGAAATGGGGGAACAGTTTGGGTGCCTGTGGGGTAGAGCAGAGCTGGAGTCCCCAGGGAGCTTTCCCAATGCAAGACAGGCTGCCACCTCCAAACCCCACGTGCCTCCTCACCAGCACAGAAAAGGCCGGTTTCCTCCCTGTGTCCCGCAGGCAAGCCTGCCCCCCCCCCCACCCTGTCAATACCTCCCCTCTCTGGTGCCTAGAAAGGGAGGCTCCCCAGCCGCCCCCAGCTCCCCACACCTCCCCGCCAGCAGGAATCACACTGTTCCACCCAAGCCCGGCTGCTGGGTGTCAGTGGGGTCTGCCGGGCTTGTGCCTGAATTCCAGAGTCCGGGCTGAGGCTGACTATCTCCCCACCCCTTTCCTCGCGGATCCCGGGCCCTGCGCCGCACTGCGTCACCATCCTGCGGGGAGACCTGGAAGCTAGGTCTAGTGGCAGACACTTGTCTCCTGATCAGGTGTTGACTGAGGAGCCTTCATTATACTCCATCTACAGCCATGGAATAAATTGGTGTGCAGTGGATTTATTCTTTTTAAAAAGGGACTTTCACACTGAGGAAAACTTTTAAAAAGAACATTTATATAAAAAGCAATTACCATGCCAGTAATTTTTACGTATCACCCTCTCCCCTTCCGGCGCTGCCTTTGTGTTTGAATATGACCGCCTCCCAGGCAGCTGCAGCCTGGCCCCTCGGCCTCTCTGCTCAGCTTCCCGCCTGCTGGAGCGGCCTCGTCCTCCGAGAAGGATCCGGAGGCAGGGCCAGGGCCCGCATGGGAGTGGGCTGGGGGAGCATGGCCCAGTGGATATCTGTGCAATACTCGGGTGCTTGGAAAATTTCCTCCCTCATGCGGCTCTGTCCTGAGGTTGCTCCATTCCCAGGGCTGGTGCCACTTTTCCAGGCCCCCTTTGGCAGCGGCCGAGCACTTAAAGCACCTGCTTCCCGGCAGCCTCACGGCCCAGTTCAATGAGGGAGGAGGCGGTGGTGTGGGAGCAGGTATTTTCCCTCCTGAGGAGCCACTAACAGGCACTCTGCTTCCCCAGCCATTATTGCTCTCACACTTGATGCATTATGTAAATTGTCTCCGTTGCTAAGTGGTGGAGGAGCCGCTCAGGGGGAACAGAGGGAGCGAGATTTGGAGACTTCTGGGGGGAAAGGAGACCGGGCCCTGAAAACCCACCACTCCCCATCCTGGGAGGTCTGGCAGCCTCTCCCTTCAGTTTAGGTAGGCCCCCAGGGGCTTGAACCCTACCTCCCCCTTAGACCACAGCTTTGAAAGGACTGTGACTGCACCTCACAGCAGTCCAGGGGCTCCCAGGGGAGCAGGTGGGCTCCCTAGTTGGTTAGGGCTGTCAGATTGGGGCTTTGTCTCCTAGCTCAAGCTGGCTGCCAGGTAGGACACATGCCCCTCTGCTACTCGAGAAGACATGCCTCTCCCACCTGCACAAGTTGCACCAGCAGCTGGGCAATTGGGCCCTACAGGGACATGCACACTCATCCATGGAATCTCTTGGAAACCCTGGGTGGAACTGGAAGAAGCTGTGTCCAGCCATGGGCTGAGTGACATCCTGGGGAGCCCTGATAGCCCAGGGCCCCTTCTGCAGTAAGCACCCCATGAGATTGGGACATGGAAGGGTGACTTCTGGGACAGCTCTACACCCCCAGGCGCCAGCAGGTTCTTGGGTCCCCAGTGTGACTGGGTCTCTATGTGGCACAGGGGTCAAGAAGGTGTCTGGGCCTCGGTAAGGCCTGGGTGACAGAGGGGGCTCTCCTGGGAAACCCGCCCAGCTCACTGACTTCCCTTTGGAGACACGTGGCCTGCTGGGACATGAGCCCACCAATGGGTCTGGGTCCAATGTCTCACTCTCCAAGGAGCCAACGGCTCTGGGCTTTTTCCAAACTGCCCTGTACTCCTTTCTTCTACTTTTCATGCAGCCCTCCAGTGAAGGCCACATACTTGTCCTCTCCTCCCTCACGCCCCCTCCCCTCTACTCTGCCCCAGGCAGGATGTCTGTCCAATGCAAGGAGGCACCACTCAGTTGAGTGTTCAGAGATTTGTGAGTTTCCTGGAAATGGCACCAGCAGTTTGTGTCTCCAGGGAAGGTGTGAGAGGTGGCAAAGACAATGTTGGCCCACCCAGCCCTATTTCTCAGGCAACCCCACCCTACTCCGACCCTGCCATGGCTGCCTGTGGGTCAGGGTGACTGGCCCACCTGCCCCCGGCACAGGTGTATCCAGAGGTTGGTGCAAGGGCAGCACATCCTTAGCCACAAAGATTTGGTGAAAGACTCGGGGCTTCTTCCTGCCCACCTGGCACTGTCCCCTGTCCCCCTTGGAAGGGGTGGCATCATCTCCCAGATCCCTGTGGGCTGCTGTCCCTCAACTTGCTTTCAGGTGTCTCCCAACTCTTGGGATTTGTTGGGGTGGGGGTGAGGGGTTACCAGACCAGGTCACCCTGCATTTTGGTCTAAGGAACCTGCTCTGTGTGCTCAGCTGATCAGGGCATTGACACCACAAGCTGTCCTCACTAGCAGAAGGAGTAACTGGAGGTAGAGGTGATGTGAGCAGAGCCTAATGTCAGATGCTGCCCATTGGTGCTCCCTGTTCCGAGGCCAAAGGCCGTTGTCAAACCAGCCAGTACCTTCTCACTGACACCTCTGCCTTCTTCCTTCTTTCCCCTCCTGCCTTCCCTCCTCCCTCCCTCCCTCTCTCATTTTTTCCTTTCTCTGACATTTCTAGATGGATTTTTAAATTTAGGGTTTTTTAATCAGCGTTACTCACAAATGCAGTGTAGAGTCATGTTTTTACCGGCGTGTTGTTAGGAGCTCAGCAGCCCCTCCACTCCATTTCCACCTCCCCAGAGGCTGTCACTTTCTAATCTCTGAGCTCCATATCTCTAAATGACATACTTATGTCGCTACTTCATGATTGTTCCGTTTTAGGCATTATCCGTGGACATCCCACTTGGGGAGAGGAGGGCCTGGGTCTCTCTCTCTCTCTCTCTCTCTCTCTCTCTCTCTCTCTCTCTCTCTCTCACACACACACACACACTGCCACGCACAGTCCTAGCTTCGTCACACTGATACGGTTAGGTCAGGTCTCAGAGGTGACATTATCCCAACTAGGCAAATGCTGTTCTGAGCTGTACCTCCTAGTAGATGTGACTACTTTTCCTTTGGGGCAGAATTTTTAGTTGTTGCGTTTTGTTTTGTTTTTTTTCCTTTCTGCATCTAATAACTGTCTGTTTTTTGTTTGTTTGCTTCCTTGCTTGTTTTGTTTCCTGTGAGCTTTTACTAATTCTGTTCCTCACTCTCTGCCATTTGCCTGGCCCTCCTCTCGTGCTTTCGGATGCATCGGGGGGCCTGTGGGGCTCACTGTCCGAGGAATCCTTGCCTGGGACTCCCTCCCGCCCCGACCCTGACTTGCCCCTGCTCAGCCAGGCTGCTCTCCCCGCCTGCAGCGCAGGAGCAGCTGTGAGGTGTCCTTCGCCCGTCTTCTGGACTGGAGGCCCCTCCTTCCTCGATCCGGGGCCTCCTCTTTCTCAGTTCCGGATTTCTCTGTCATTTTGGTAGAGAACATACTCAATTGGCTTCCTGAGAAAAGGCACCTGGGAGCCGGACTTTTGAGATGTCCGCATCTCGGAAAGCCTTCCCTCTCCCCTCCGCGTGATACGGACTTTAGGTGGGTGTGGGAGTCCGACGTGGAAACCATTCGTCTCAGAATTTCTAAGGCAGCACTCCATTTCCTCCCAGCTTCCAGAGCCGCTCTGCGGGCCCTGCTCCCTTGTACCTGACCTGGTTTCTGTCTCCAGAAACGTGTACGTTTTCTCCTGTCCCTGGTGTTGAGAGTGATTCCACAGTGATATTCCTCAGGGGCTTGTTTTCATTCCTTGAGCTCCCCATTCTGGACGCTTTCGGAGTACATGCTCATGTCCTTCTGTCCTGGGAAGTTTTCTTGAATTAATTCTTTCCCTTCTCTTCCCTGTTCTCTCTTTCTGAAACCCTTAACTCATATCCTTTTATTTTTAATTCTTCTCTCCAATTTTCCATTTCTGTGTCTTTTTGTCAGGAGATTTCTCAATTTTTTTCCCTCTGATCTTACTCTCAAATGTTACATTTTGTTATATTTTTAATTTCCAGGATCTCTTCTTGGTCCTTTCTTTATAATACCTTGTTTTTCTTCCATGGTTGCCATGTTGTCTGTTAGTTCTCCAAGGATGGTATTATAGCTCTTTTTTTTTCACTTTTCATTTTGAAATAATTTTAGGCTTGCACAGAGGTTGCAAAAACGGTACAGAAAATTCCCTGTGCCCTTCATCCATCTTCCTCTAAAGGAAGCAACTTGCTTAACCATAATACAAATATCAAAACCAAAAAATGAACATTACTATTAACCAAACTGAAGACCTTGTTGAGATTTCACCAGTTTCTGTACTAATGTCCTTTTTCTGCTCCAGGATCCCATCCAAAATCCCACATCGCATTTAGTTGTCACGTCTCCTTAGTCTCCTCTAGTCTGACAGTTTCTAGGTCTATCGTGACCTTGACATGTCTAAAATGTACAGGCTGGTTATTTTGCTGCATGTCCCTCAATTTAGGTTTGTCCGATATTTTCTCGTGATTCTATTGTGCTTATGCATTTTGGGAAGAACACCACAGAAGCAACGTGTCCTTCTCAGTGTGTCATATTAGGGGTCCATCATGCCAATGTGTCATTACTGATGATGTTGACCTTGATCACTTGGTAAGGTGGCATCTGCTGGGTTCCTCCACTGAAAAGTTACTATTTTTCAAAAAAAAGCTGAAAAAGAGCACAGACTTCAATTAGTGATATGAATGAAGCAGGTATGGTTAAGACCAGGGCAAGCCAGGCCAAAGGATAAAGGTTGAAACTGATTGCATTTTAAAACTTCAACTTTCGTATGAGACCAAGGGAATAGATATCTATTTGGTACAGGATCTAAATTTTCTAAACGGTACAACTCTACAGTCGATTTGTTCAAACACCACAATTGCATGGAACTTGAATAGGAAGTGAGATACGGTAGGTTAGTATAGGCTGGAGTGAAATAGTGACACATCCTAGAGTAATTTGGGCAGATAATAAAAAATATATTTACAGCCTCCCCCTCCCCAGCCCCGAGGATCTGAGGGAAGGTGCGGATGCGTTGGACATCCTCACCTGGACTGGTGTTGATGTTGTCACAAACATTGGGACTAGCGGTTTGATGTGCTGTGCCCTTGAGCATGGGACTTGCCCTTATGAAGCTCATTACCACAAAGGAGAGTCTAAAGTTGTATGTAATGGTGCCTAAGAGTCTCCCCCTGAGTACCTCTTTGTTGCTCAGATGTGGCCCTCTCTCTCTCTAACTGAGCCATCTCGACAGGTGAACTCGCTGCCCTCCCCCCTACGTGGGACCCAACTCCCAGGGGTGTAAATCTCCCTGGCAACGCAGAGTATGACTCCCGGGGATGAATGCAGACCTGGCATCGTGGGACTGAGAGTATCTTCTTGACCAAAAGGGGGATGCAAAATGAGACGAAGTAGTTTCAGTGGCTGAGAGATTCCAAATGGAGTCGACAGGTCACTCTGGTGGACATTCTTATGCACTATATAGATAACACCTCTTAGGCTTTAATGTATTGGAATAGCTAGAAGTAAATACCTGAAACTACCAAACTCCAACCCAGCAGTCTGGACTCCTGAAGACGACTGTATAATAATGTAGATTACAAGGGGTGACCGTGTGATTGTGAAGTCCTTGTGGATCACACCCCCTTTATCTAGTGTATGGATGAATGGAGGAATGGGGATAAAAACTAAAGGACAAATGGGGTGGGATGGGGGATAATTTGGATGTTCTTTTTTCACTTTTATTTTTTATTCTTGTTCTGGTTCTTTCTGATGTAAGGAAAATGTTCAGAGATAGATTGTGGTGATGAACACATAACTATGTTATCATACTGTGGACAGTGGATTGTATATCATGGATGATTGTATGGTGTGTGAATGTATTTCAATAAAACTGAATTTAATTTAAAAAAAAGTTACTATTTTTCCATTTGAAATTAATCTGTTTCTTTGAGGAGATACTTTAAGGCTTTGCAAATATTCTGTTGCTCCTCAAACTTTTGCCCATTAATTTTAGTATCCATTGGTGGATGTGTCTGCAGCAATTATTCTAGTAGTAGAGTGTTCTACTGCTCTCATTCCTTCTACATGAATTAGAATTTTTCTGTAGAGAAAGAGCTGTCTCTTCTCCCCCTTTTGCTTATTTATTCAATTATTTATTTATATCACCATGGACTCATGGATACTTACTTTATTCTATGTTTTATAATCCAATATCATCATTATTTATTTTGTTGCTCAAAATGTTCCAACTTTGGCTTCTGACATGCCCCCATCCTCTTAGAACACTTCCTTACTTTCTGTTACTGTAAGATGCCCCAAGCTCATCTTGTATTTTCCCTGGGCCAGCCCTGGAATCAGCCATTTCTTGAGGGAGTTCTGGTTCTGTTTTTTGGAGAATGATATTTAGAAATCAAGATATGGGTTCTGAATGTGCCCATCGCTATTGGGGTGTCACTTCTTCTCAGCCCTGTCACGATCAGAGCTAGGAAATACATGCATGTAGACTAACGCATGTGTTCACACACACCCACAGTTATTTCTGTCTCTCTCTGTCTGTGTATATATCCAAAACCCTGAGTCCATACTGATACATTTGACTCTAATCTAGCACAACAAGATTCGTTCTAGTCTTTCCTCTTTCCTTTTTTGTTAACTTCTTTATCCAACAGTGAGAACCTCAGTTCTGACTATCTACAATGTAGCTACTTATTTGTTCACCCCGAGAATACATGATTTACGGCATTTTTAATGTTTTCTTCTCCCTGTGTGGTCCAGTTTCTTTCAAGTTCTTTTGTTTTGGTCTCTAATTCCTATGTGGCTATTTTCTCCCAACATTTACTAGTACTTAAGCAGACAGAGAAGATGACACGAGTTAGCCTAACCCAGCTCCCTAGGCCTCAAGTGAGAATGCCCCAGATGAGTGGGCGCTAAGGGGCGAGGCCCTGGGCATGCGGGGGGCTGTGGCCTAGGGAGGTCCCTGTGGACTGTCTGGCCGAGTCTCCCTCCTAGGCGGGAAGGATGGGGAGGGGCAGGAGGCACTTCTGAACACGAGGACACAGTGATGTTCTTGTGGAGGCGCGAGGAATATCGTAAGTATGGGACTGGCTCGGAGACCAGGTCCTTATCTGGGTGGTGCCTCCTCTGGCAGGGTGATCTTGGGCACGTTCCTTCCCTCTCTATGTGTGAGTTTTCTCCTCCAAAACCAGGTGGTGGGACAGGACACTGCCTAAGCTTCTGGCTTGGGGCAGATAGACGTACAAACAGGAAGGGCAGGTAGGCAGAGGTCTAGGGGGGTTCTGAGTGAGGAGGAGCATAGAGTGTGTGGGGCAGGCCTGGGAGGGCAACAGGATTCCTGCTGAGTTCCAAGTATAAATGTCAGTGGAGAACAGTCCCTCAGATCACCTTGGCCAATCTCTGGGGAAACCAAGGCCCAGAGAGGGCACAGACAGGCCCTCAGCCACACAGCAAGATGGTGGCAGAGCTGGGGCCAGACACAGGTGTCCAGGCCACATCCCAGGCCAATAGGCGAAAATGGTAAAGTCCCAATGTCCTTCCAACTGTTTTGGGGAAGATGCCTCTCTGTGACAGACCCACTCAGCCGTGCCAGGAGCTGCCCTGGCCCCCTCTCACCCCGGGAGGCTTTGGGTTTTCAGTAGGCAGCCACGGAGAATCAGGTTGGGCACTAATTAAAAGCTATCTGCCTCCTTTCTCCCAGAGGAGGCTGAACCCTGTCATCATCCTTAGCACACAGCCCAAGTTGGTGACAAGACGTGGGTCTGAGTCCTCCTCCATCACTTTTAGCGTCAGGCAAATGACTCCACCTTTCTGTGCCGCAGTTTCCTCATCTGTAAAGCAGGACTAACACTCCCTGTCCTGCCGCCCTCCTGGGGTGTCATGGGGCTTAAAGGACACATACCCCACATGTAACTCAGGCTGGGGCTGCAGACACCAGGCGTCCTGGATGATGCTGGCAAGAGACCCTGAGCCTTCCTCGGGGGCTGCAGGACCCTGCCCTGAGGTCAGTTAGAAGTTGACGATGCTCGGCACTAGGGACAGGCCCGGATGGATGGGGACAGAGCTTGGTGAGGAGTGGGGGGAGCATGTGGGCCCAAGTGTCTGTTTTGCTGATTGCTCCTTTTGCTTTCAAGGAGATTAAACTATTTTTAGTCTGCGCCACTGCTGGTGAGACGCCGGAGGAAGCCTTTCCATCGCCGAGATTTTCTGGAAGCTGCCAAGTGTGGTCTTCAACTCGATCCTGGGAGCCTCCCAGAGTGGGTGGGCGGGGACTGCACCATCTGGGGGCTGTGGCGGCAGGTGGGTGGGTGTGTGGCTGCTCCCCGGGGTCCTGGCCGGGCTGGTCTCCCTAAGCCGTGCAGCCCTGGCCTGCGGAGAGCAGTAATCTGATGCGTTCGTTGTTTGTAACGCTGTGTTTTAAAAAAAGTAATTTATTTCTAATTATTCCTTGTCTTGCATAACCGTGCATTGCCGAAGTGTCGCTATTTAAAATATTTATTTCTCCACGCCGCAGGAGCAGCTCTGGAGCGTGGAGGGGGAAGAAATAAAAGTCCACGAGCCGGTCGCAGGCATATTACTTTGACTCGTCCTGGTGGCTTTGACGTTTCCCTGTAAATACATTTATTTTTCATTAGGACGTTTCTGAGCCTGTGGCCCCCGGAGAGCCAGTATGATTACGCTGTTTGTCTGTAAGAGATGTTATGGGGATGTGCTGGCGGAATGAGCTCCACCAACTCACGGCACGTTTGGCTGTCCGTGTGCATGTGCAGTGGGTGAGCCGCGTGGCCAGGGACTCTGGTTTGATGGGGAAATCAGGGCCCAGAGATGGTCTGCTTTGGGGTGGAACTGGCCTCACTGGCGAAGAGGGTAGGAGGCCTGGGCTGTTTATCCCTGGGGCTGAAGCCTTTCTCTACAGCTGGGAAGGTTTGGGGTTGGGGATGAGGGAAGTCCGGGGTGGCTTCATGGAGGAGGCCTGTCTCAGAGTCTCTAGCAGAGGGCCCTTGGGCACGCAGACCAGGAGTTCCCAGCACACGGGATAGGGACTTGTCTCTGCACCTCCCTAACGGGGGCTTGAAGCTGTGCTGCAGAAGCTAGAGGCATCTGGAAGCCCAGGCAGCCGCCTGGTAATGAGCAGGGACCAGACCTGACTCCTCCGTCACTAAGAGGCTCTTTTCCAATGAAAAAAGAAATTTTTTTTTAGCTCACTGAGTGTAAGAGAGAGTTTTATGCTGAATTTTAAAATACCTTATTTTTTCCAGTCTCTAAACTGCTAATCTCTCAGGCTGAGGGACTCTGGGACAAAGGCGAGGCCTCAGAGTGGAAATCTGTAAAATTAGCTTCGGCAACATTACTGTTTGCAGTTGGAGATTGAAAAATTGCTTTCCCAGGGCCTGATTGGAGGCACCACTCTCCTCAGGGAAGAGGCAAGGACTTGGCACAGAGACGCTGGGGACGGCAGGCCTGAGAGTGGGGGGACAGCTGAGGCATAAATGCCGAGAGGCTGTTATGGGGTTCAGAAAAGCTTCTCCTAAGGAGGCCCGTCCTGAGGGAGGAGGGCTGTGAGCTGGGCCTGTTCTGTACAAGCACATGCTGGGTTTAGGGAGGGGTGGAGTGTGTCCTCTGCTTGAGTCTCCCCTACCTGCTCCCAGCTTCTCCAGAGCTCTGGGTACCCATCAGGTGCCAAGTAAATGCTTATGGAGCCCAAGTGGGCCCCTTCCCCTTCTCTTCCTGAGCTGGTCCCTCCCACCCCCAGGGCTCAGCCCTGAGAGCAGGGAGGGAGGGAAGCTTCCGGAGTCTGGCTGAGGGGCCAGCTCTGGCGCCTGTGGGTGAGCTCGTATGGCCCATCAGGCCTCTTGTGTGCTTGATTGCATCTGATTGGCTGCAGCTGAATTCAGCAAAAGCTATTATTTGCCCTTGATGAGCCAATCAGATGGCCTCATTGGCCATTCAGAGCAGGCACGGGAACTAGGAGGAAAGGGGGTGCAGTGAGGCGGGGGCAGAGTGAGATGGATGCAGGCCCGGAGCCCAGCCTGTGTCCACCACGACCTTCACACAGCTCCCTTCCCTGACTCATCACCCCAAACCAGGGCTCCTCACCACCCCCGCTAGGCCAAACCCACCGTTCCCTCCCTGCTCAGCACCTTCCCTTGCACCTCTACCTGCCTGAACCCTTCGAGGGCTCCTCCATGGAGTCCATTTCCATCTCTCCAGCCCAAGGTGAGCACTCTCCTCCCAGCTCCCAGAGCCTCTTGTCTACCCCTGTCTCTCACTCTGCCAGGAATTACAGAAGTTGCGGGGTGGGTGATTAAGGAGATTCAGATAAACTGGAGTTCAAATTGTGATCAGCCTTGTCCAGGCTCTGCAACCTTGGGCAAGCTAGTTCCCTCTAGAACTTTGGTCTGTTCACCTCCAAAAAGGGCCTAATAATCGCACCTCCTCTAAGGGGATGGGACTTGAGTGTGGGGGTGGGGTGTAGAGGGCAGGCCTGGGGGACTGGAGGTCCAGCTGCCCCCATGGCAGGGCTTTCTTGAGCCTCTGGCCCAGGCTTTGGCTCTGATGGAGGCAGACAGGCTTGGACGGCCTGCCACGGCCCTGCCCCATGCAGGGGACATGCGGATCCACGGCAACCAAAGCAAGTGCAAAGCAGCAGTGTGTGGTGGACTGTGCGATGTGAGTCACTGTGAAGGAGAGGCTGTGAGGGCTCAGGAGGAGGGGCAGATCGGCTGACTTGGGAGTGTAGGGAAGGCTCCCTGCAGGAGGTGGGGCCAGGTACCCAGGGGAAGAAGAAGGTTGAGCATTTCTGGTGAAGGGAAGAACATGCACGAAGGCCTGGCAGTGGGAGTGACTGTAAAGTGCAGGGGTAGGGGAGAGACAGGTGTTGGGATCTCAGTGTTGTGGAGTGGAGATGGCCTTTCTGGTCCCAGGGAGAGTCCTGAGCTTCTGTTGAGGTCAGATTTCTGGGAAACACTCTCTGAGGCTACGATTTGCTCACAGAAAATTTATTTGGGTGGGTGGACGGTAAGGGTGCTCCCAGGAACAACACTTGTAAGGGGATGAGTGAAGCAGGACTGGTTGGGGAGAGAAGCTGACCCACAATGCAGTTGAATGGAGGCCTCGCCAACCCCTTGGGGAGCTCCGGAGCTGGGATGGCTTTCTAGAGATGTCCTAGATTGAGGCCAGGGTCCTGCCCTTTAGGAACCCTTGCATCGCCTGGTCATTGGATGCAGGGGACATGACAGAGTGTCAGTCTGCTCCCTTTAGAGTCGAGGATGATGCCCCAAGAAAACTCAACTGTGGACCCTCAGCATCTGGCAATTGAGGGAAGGAGGGTTCAGATTCTGAAGGATGGACCTTCAGCAGCACATCTTGTGTCACTTGGATTGACTTGCCTCATAGAGTAAATTTTCCCACAGTGTAACTCAGCTGCTCTAGAATTCTGGTTGGTCCCTTTGCCTGGGAAACTTGCGAGAGGAAGGCTGGTAGGAAACTACAGCCTCCAGCACTGTGGCTGGTCTCGAGGCTGCAACTGGTACTCACCCTTACCCTCCTTTATGATCCATCCTAGATTCCTCTCACCCTGGCCCAGATCCCTGAGGGGTCTGAGTCTCTGCTCACCATGACCTGAGGTGATCAGCTTATGTACTTGTTCATCCTCCATTAAAACTAGATGGGGAAGTACCAAGAGATGCCCCAATGGGTCACCTGGGTGCCCTCCATGTTCTTCCCTGCCCCTACGTCTCCTGATAATGAGAGCGAATTACCTTCCCTTAAGTGCTGCTCTCTTGGCATGAGGAGCCTGAAGTGACTGGCTGCAGCCCAAGCTTAAAATCCAACAGGGCTCTTACCGTACCTCTCAGGAAAGCATCCTCTCTCTGGTAACCAGGACCCATAGAGCCATAAAGTCTAAAGTTAAGGGGACAGGGAGCCCAAACTCCCCAGTCAGAGATTGGGAGTGACGTGGTGTGGGACTACTACTACTTCTAGGTCCCCAGACCTGGGTATTCCACTTATTAAGGACTCAGCACCTTGTAATAGTCATTGGTTCAGGGTGCATACTGTGTCCTATTGGACGGGGCCCCATTCTTGCAGAGTATCATCTCCAACCTAGTGCCTTTGCCATGCTTCAAAAAGCCATTGCACACAAAAAGAATTAAAAACAAACGTCCATGCAAAAACCTGTACACATGTTAAATTGCACTCCTGACCAAGGTGGTGGAGTGAGATGCTTCAGGGCTCCGCCCCCCAGCAGAAACTTTAAACAATCATCAAGAACTGGCAGGTCCCTTGAGGAGCCTGTGGAGAATGCAGGGGTATTCGCCTACCCCACCTCCATGGTTGCTAACATGACCACAGACATAGGGGACTGGTGGTTTGATGGGTTGAGCCCTCTACCATAAGTTTTACCCTTGGGAAGACGGTTGCTGCAAAGGAAAGGCTAGGCCTCCCTGTATTTGTGCCTAAGAGTCTCCTCCTGAATGCCTCTTTGTTGCTCAGATGTGGCCCTCTCTCTCTGGCTAAGCCAACTTGAAAGGTGAAATCACTGCCCTCCCCCCTACGTGGGATCAGACACCCAGGGAAGTGAATCTCCCTGGCAACGTGGAATATGACTCCCGGGGAGGAATGTAGACCCGGCATCGTGGGATGGAGAACATCTTCTTGACCAAAAGGGGGATGTGAAAGGAAATGAAATAAGCTTCAGTGGCAGAGAGATTCCAAAACGAGCCGAGAGATCACTCTGGTGGGCACTCTTACGCACACTTTAGACAACCTTTTTTAGGTTCTAAAGAATTGGGGTAGCTGGTGGTGGATACCTGAAACTATTAAACTACAACCCAGAACCCATGAATCTCGAAGACAGTTGTATAAAAATGTAGCTTATGAGGGGTGACAGTGGGATTGGGAATGCCATAAGGACCAAACTCCACTTTGTCTAGTTTATGGATGGATGTGTAGAAAAGTAGGAGAAGCAAACAAACAGACAAAGGTACCTAGTGTTCTTTTTTACTTCAATTGCTCTTTTTCACTCTAATTATTATTCTTGTTATTTTTGTGTGTGTGCTAATGAAGGTGTCAGGGATTGATTTAGGTGATGAATGTACAACTATGTAATGGTACTGTAAACAATCGAAAGTACAATTTGTTTTGTATGACTGCGTGGTATGTGAATATATCTCAATAAAATGATGATTAAAAAAAAAAAAAAAAAAAAAAAAAGAACTGGCAGGAACATCTTTCTCAAAGCTCCAGAAAGCAGTACCAGGGTGAGCACCAAATCAAGAAAGGGGCCACTTAAAAGCAGTTGGATCTCCTGGTGCCCTGGCTGGCCCCTTCCCCACCTCTTACCAGCTCGGTGCAGAGCTGGTCTGTCTCTCAGTGCAGGTCCCTGGTCCCGGTTCCAGAGGGAGCAGAGAAACCCTCAGACACATACTGGGAACATGTATGTCTGGCCCAATCTGTCTGTCAGTGGCCTGAGGGACTCGCCGTCCCAGAACTTGCCCTGTGTGTATAAGGCAGTTCACAGGGCTCTTGTAAAGAACCCGGTGGGAGAGCAGTCAAGTCGTGCTGCCTGGAACAAGGGACTGCTGGCTCTAGGACATACCGTGTGGTGCCAGGGACCAGGAGGAAACTGTTTCCTAGGGAAGAGGGGACATTGGGAACCATGTAAAGGCTGGGAAAAGTGTTTTCTTTTTTCTTTTCTTTTTTTTTTTTAAACTTAGCTCCTGGCATTCAAGTAAAGCTCTGTCCTAACACTAGCTGGATTCAAGTTTAAGGAACAGATGCACATTAAAATATCAAAATGTCCAGGTTTCAACAAAAGGTTACAAAACATATGAAGAAACAGGAAGTAATTGTCCAGGCAAAGGAGACGATTAAACCATTAGAAATATCCGTGAAGAGAGCCAGACCCCAGACATGCCAGACAAAGAATTTTTTTTAATGATGCTAAATATGCTCAAAGAGCTAAAGGAAAACATGAACAAAGAACTGAAGGAAATCAGGAAAATGATAGAACACAAAGAGAATATCAGTAGAGAGATGGAAATTATGAAAGGGAACCAAACAGTGCTGAAGACCACAGTAACAGAGTTAAAATTCCTTGAGGGGGGGCGGTGTTCAGCAGCAGATTGCAGTTGGCAGAAGAAAGAATCATAGAACTTCAAGATAAGAAAATTGAAATCAGTCAGTCTGAGGAACAGAAAGAAGAAAGAAGAAAAGTGATCAGAGCCTGCGGA
Source organism: Choloepus didactylus (assembly GCF_015220235.1). NCBI lineage: Eukaryota > Metazoa > Chordata > Mammalia > Pilosa > Megalonychidae > Choloepus > Choloepus didactylus. Next base: position 203,337,099 of record NC_051307.1, on the reverse strand, counting down.
ACCCGTAGGACACATCAAGCATACCAATATAAGCATTGTGGAAGTCCCAGAAGGAGAAGAGAGACAGAATATTCAAAGAAATAATGACTGAAAACTTCCCAAATTTATCAGAAGACATGAATATACACTTCCAAGACTCTTAAAGAACTCCAAGGATAAATCCACATAGATCAACACACACAGCATATTATAATCAAACTTAAGTGCCAAAGATAAAGATAGATTTCTAAAAAGTCACAAGAGAGAAGCAACATGCCACATACAAGGGGGCCTCGATAAGATAGAGTGCTTATTTCTCATAGGAAACCATGGAGGCAAGAAGGCAGTGGGATGACATATTTAAAGGGCTGAAAAGAAAAAACTGCCAACCAAGAATTCTATATCCGGCAAAATTGTCTTTCAAAAGTGGGAGCAATATAAAGTTGACACCCCTTTTCAACATGAACAGGTTAGGGTGGTCACTGCCTAGACATCCCTGAAGATTGGGAAAGTGATTAAACTAGAGGAAGGGGCAGCAACAGACAAGATGGAATTTAACAAAGGATTATGAATACTGAATACTTATATAATTTTCTTTTTCTTAGTTGCTAGGGTATTAGAATAGCTAGAAAGAAAGAACTGAAATGGTGGAACTGTAACCCATAGCATCCTTTGATATTTGTGCTATAGCTACTTGTTAAATTGTAATTTGAAAGCTATACCTTTTTGTATATATGTTATATTTCACAATAAGGAAATCACTGAAACTGTGGTACTACAACTCATAACAATTTTGGAAATTTCCGATATATGTATTTGTTAAATCATACTTTGAAATATAGTACCTTTTTGTAAATATGTTATATCATAATAAGGAAATAACTGAAACTGTGGAAATGTAACCTACAATATTCTTTGAAATTTGCTCTCTAACTACTTGTTAAATTGCACTTGAAAAGTTATCACTGCTAGGTGTATATGTTATATTCTACAATAAAAAAATATAAAAAATGAGAGTGAGATTAAGACATCCACAGATAAACAAAAGCTAAAGGAGTAAAGGAGTTCTTCACCAGTAGACCAGTCCTGTGAGAGATGCGAAAGAGAGCTCAGTAGGTTGAAAGGACAAAAGACAATAGATCGAAACTACAGTGAGGGTAACAGCATAAGTAAATATAAATGCCAATTCTATTGTATGTTTGGTTTGTAACTCTACTTTTTACTTCCTGTAGGACCTAAAAGGCAAACATGTAAAATGTAATGGTTTTGGACTCATAATGTAAGAATATGAGTATATTTATGAGGGGTATAGGAAACTAGTGTGCATATACTATGGAAGTTAAGTTGATATCAAAGCTAATGAGAGTGTTACATATTTAGGATGTTAAATTTAAGCCCCATGGTAAATGCAAAGAAAATATTGGACAATATGCAAGTTCATAGGGACAGAAATTAGATTACAGGTTGCCAGGGGTGGGGTCAGGGGGAATGGGGAGTTGATCATTAATGCGTGTAGGGTTTCTGTTTGGGGAGGTGGGACAGTTTTAGTAATAGAAGGTGGTGAGGGCACCGCAAAATTGTGAATGTGATTAATCCCATGGGTGGCATTCTTGGAGTGGTTGAGATGGGAAAGTTTAAGTTTCACACGTGTTCCCACAATTAAAAAAAAAAAAACAGAGCAACTAAAGATGACAATTAAATGCAATACATGATCCTGGATTGGATCTAGCAAGGGAGGAGTCTAGGTTCAAAACAACATTATTGAGGCATGTGAAAAAGTTGGAATATAGACTGTAAGCTTTATATCAATGTTAAAGTTCTTGAACTTGATAACTGCACTTAAAATGGTTACATAAGTGACTATCCTTGTTCTTAGGAAATGTATATGGAAGTATTAAGTGTTCAAGGAGCATGATGTATACAACCTACCACCCAAGTGGTAGAGCCTAAAGGTAAGGGGACAGGGATTGAAAATGGATTGATAAATAGACAGATAGATGGATGGGTGGATAAATCAATAGAATGATACGGCAAATGTGGCCAAATGTTAAAATTGGTGGATCTGGATATCTGGGTTGCTAGGGATATGTTGGAGTTCTCTGGACTGTCCTATAAGTTTGAAAGTATTTGGAAATAAAAAGTTAAAAAAAAAAAAAAAAAAAAACCTGTGCGTGAATGTTCACAACAGCATCATTTGTAATAGTAAAAAAGTAAGACCAGCCCAAATGTCCAACTGATGAATGAATAAATAAAATGTGGTATTTCAAATATCATGGAACATTATTCAGCAATGAAAAGGAATTAAGGACTGATACATCTTACAACAAAGATGAACCTTGGAAACATGCTAAATGAAAGAATCAGTGTTGTATTACATATTATTTTATTATATATTATATTGTCTTACACTATTTATGTGAAATGTCCAGAATAGGCAAATCTCTAGAAACAGAAAGTAGATTAGTGATTGCCAGGGACTTTGGAGAGGGAGGAATAGGGGGTGACTACTAAGGGGTACAGGGTTTTTTTGGGGAGTGATTAAAATGATCGCAAATTAGATCCTGGTGATGGTTGTACAACTCTGTCAGTAGGGTAAACACCACTGAATTGTGCACTTTAAAAGGGTGAATTTTATGGTGTGTGAGTTATATCTGAATAAGGCGGTTATGGGGTGGGGTGGGGGAGTCTTTCCTGTGCTCTATCAGGCTGGTGGCTTCAGGGTGGTAAGTGATAGGACCAGTGGATCTTATGTTCATGTGCCTACTGCACCACTTCTTTTGCGGTAAAGTGGGTTCCTTGGTCCAAGGATCATGGGATCCTGTATCAGTGGATCAGACACTTGGAAAGCTCTTGGAAAACCAATGTCCTGCATGTAGGAAAGGAAAATGAGCTATGATAACAGCATATGTGCCCATCCCAGGTGAGATGAATCACTGCTCCTTCAAGGGTGGGAGAAGTCCAATGTAATCCACTTGTTGCTAAACAGGGTAGTTGGTCTCCCTCAAAATCCATATTGGTGTCTCAGAGACCAACAGGTTGGACATTCAGCAGCAGTAGCAGGTCACCCTTGGGGTTGAGCTCACACAGTCTCCATCTCTGCCATTGTGGCTCCTCCATTCTTCATCCATTGTACCAGCCCTGGGTTGACCAGTGGCAGGGGCTGACTGATGGCAACTGGCCGAGTCATTACGTCTGTTTGGTTATTTGATGCCTCCTTCCTAGGTAGGCATTGACGTGATACACAGATCTTCACATTTGTGCCTATTCCTATAGATCCAACCACACACCTCTTCACCAGACTTGCCTTGTCCCTGATCTTCCAGACTTTCTCCTTCCTCAGAATCAATCAGACCACTTGTCACTTCCCCTGTGTGTGTATATATTCTTACCTCAGGTGGCTTCCCTCTCCATACAAAGGGAAAGCTGCACTGCCCAAACTTCTGCCTATTGGGAGGATTTCTCCTTAATATCATCCCTTAGTGGATCTGTAATGTAGCTGCTCTCTGTTTCAGCTCACACCAACATGCCAAGCTGACCCATCTGAGAACAAGCTTGGTCTTTTTCTTCTTCCATCAGCTGATAATGTTGCCCCACCACCCCCACCCCACTTCCAGCTGTTGAGAGAGGCACAGGCACAGCAGTAGTGAATGAATGAGGTCTGAACTGTCTGCTTATGAAGCTTACTTACTTGTGCCCTCTGACTATGCTCATATTTGATGAAGGATGTATCACTTCCTTCTTATAGTGGATTGCTCTTGGACCCACCAGACCTTATGGCTCAGTGGGTCTGACAGAACCCAGATCATTTAATGTGGCATGGTCATTTAATGGGCTGTGATCAGATGTTCCATCTCTACCAGGGCTCAATAACATTCCAAATGCTGATTTTCAAATGGCACGAAGTTTTCTGTTTCAAAGGGTCTGGACCTTAGGGCTACACTATGATTCCCCTGTTGAATCTTGCCATAAACTCAACACAGCATCTTTTCCCGAGACAGAAACTCTAGTACCATCGCGCCTGCTGGGTCATGTGACCCAGGCTGCAAGGCCACTTCCACCTCAACCTGAACCTGCTGCAGAGCCCTTTCCTGCTCTGGGCCTCCCTCAGAGCTGGGATATTTCCACACCCCTGGTGTGTGAGACAGAGTCATACTTCCAGATGTGAAATAATGCCATCTCCAGAACCCAAAGAGACCTACCAAGAATTTTGTTTTTTTCTTGATGGGAGATGCAAGTTGAAATAATTTGTTCCTTACATTGGAAATGATTCCCTGATATTTAATAGACTACTGTCTAGATTCCTTTGGACTTTATTTTAATAGAATGGAAGAGTTAACATATCCCTGAGGCAAGACAATAAGTATATACTATTGTCCATCTCACATATATGTGAACTGCTTCTGTTACTTCTTACTGATATGGTGGGGGTGGGTGGGTAATGCATTTGCCAAATCAATGGCCACATGCTTTGTTCCTAAGATCATATCAGGTAGCAGAGATACCACATCTGGCACAATAGCTGCAATTGGAGCTGCTACCAAGTTGAGCTGTTGATGATCCACTGTCATTCCCCAGACTGGTTTTTGTAGGGGAGTCAGTGCTGGTGAATGAAGTGGGAGTACGAAGGGAACCATCACCCCTGCTACCTGTGGGTCTTTAAAGAGGGCACCAAGCTCTGCTATTCTCCCTGGGATGTGATGTTTTTTGATTTACTACCTCAGTCAGGGCTGGGCTAAGAATCTGCTCACTATCTGGTTCCCATATGCTCCCACTCTGTTGGAGGAGCATGATGTACTTCAAATCCCTGAGTATCAATATTGACTTGGACCATGTGTCCAACAGTTCTTGAAATGCATGGGTATTCTCCTTTCGCCTTGGAACACCTGGAGGAAACATTACTATATACACTTGCTTTGGCATTATGGGTTCTTTCCCCATAGGGACCTGGCCGCTCCTTTATCAGTAGATTCCAGGTCTGAGACATGGCGCAGGCTCAATATCTGGACAAAAGATTATGGCTTTTTATTGGGGTAGCTGCCCTTGGCCTCCTCGCGTCTATCCTTGATGTCTTTTTGATGGTATAGCAATACCCTGTTGGCTGCCCAATTCTCTTGCCTCTCAGGGTGCCCTGCTGTATTAACCATCTCCACAGCTTTCTGTGGGTCAAGATTCCCCAGCTGCACCGTGACTTCACAGTTAAGGGTGAAAGGCTGCCCCCCATTCTCTTTTGTTGCCATCAGAGAGCCTGGCTCTGTGATAGCAGCATCTCCCCCCATCGTCCCTGGCTTACCAAGGACAGCCCCCACTGAGTTTCTGGGTGTGTGTGTGCCCTTCTCACCAGCACATTCTTTCTTGCTTTGGTGAAGTGTTCTCTGGGCCCTCCCATGGCACGTGGTCGGCTGGTGGGTTTTCTGGCCCTGGGTGGTATAACCACTCTAGTGCATCCACTTCTCTGAGGTTTGATCCCTTTCTCAACTGTCTGCTCTGGTATTTCTGGCAATTCTGCTTCTCTTAGTGTGAGCCATTGCTTTTTCCAGTGTCTCCTGAGGTCCCTGTTGGGGTGTTAAATCCTGTATCATGCAAGAGTGCTCCCGTATCAATAACCTCTCCCGTATCCAACTTTATGTTCTGCCATTCTTGATGCAGCACCTCAAGATCCAGGCCTAACCGTTGGCTAGGTCCCACAGTTTCTTTGGGATATACTCCTTTTTTCCTTCCCTTAGCAGGCCCAGCACTTCTTTGGGGTTGGTTATATTGTGACTTGACCCTAGTTTTTAGTGTGGTGGCTGAGGAGGGGTGCAGAGCCTGAGGTGGGGGGTGGTGGTGTTTTGCAAGGTGGAGGCCTCTGCATTACTTTCAACCAACAGGAAGTCCTAACCTTTAACAGGGAGGAGCAGGCCACTTCTGCAAGCTCAGGAAGTTTCCGGGGCTCTGGGGCTCCAGAGCTCCAGAGTTCTCCAGCACAGTGACCTAGATGTCCCCATCCCAAGACCCATCAGGGCTCTGACGTTGACATCATCAGCCTGCCAAGATGGAGACTGTCACCCCCTCTGGATCTCTGCCGCTCTTCTAATTAAGTCCCGAGCCTGACTCTCAGCTTTTTCTGCCTCTGGCTGCAGAAGATGAGTCTTTTTATATACCGCCAAGGGGCCTTCTGACTTTCACACTTCACCTTAAATTCGTGATTAATCACACTCAGCCTTTCATTGTCTTTCTCCAAAGCACTGATAGCCCCCAGAAACAGACACCCCATCCCACAGACCTTATAATTACCCCTCCCTCAAACCCACAAACACCTGAAATATTGCACCCTCCACAGGTATCCCATCCTGGTCCACAAGGGGTGAAAGTTCCATTAATTGCACCTTTACCGCACGCCAGGATGCCAGCGCTCCACTCGCCGCCCATGGCGGGGTCCTCACCACCAGCCAGACAGCGCCCACTTTAGAGCTGGCTCTCTGGGACCACTCCTGGCACTCTCTGTCGTGAGGTGGACTCTCTGGAATCAGACTCCAAGATGGAGGTTTGGGTGCAGGTTTTTACTGGGGAGTGCTTTTGGGAACCACACCTCTAGGGGCAGAGGACGCAGGACTGGATGGCAGGACAAGTAGGGCTGCCATGCGGACGCAATAGAAGCCTCAGCCTGTTTCACAGAGAGCCCCGGCGTTGGGGTTGGCCCCTCACAGTTGTCCCCAGTTGAGGCCAGGGGCCAGGGCTTTGCATTCTCCCCACCTCCACCTCCCTTCTGTCCAAGGCATCTCCTGGGGCGGGACTCAGCTAAGAGCAGGTGGCAGGCAGCGCTCAGAAGCTGGAGGAAAGTGGTCCTTGGCCCTGAATTGGGGATCCTGGTGGCACCCCACAGCATCCACTGTACCAGGGGTCCTCAGCAATCCTGGAGGGGTTGCTGACCCCCCTGGGGAGGCCTCAGGCCCACAGGGGATTGTCTACCTCCCTCCCCCTACAGTGACACCCCTACCCTGGGAGCCTAGCCTATGGGAGCCACGGGCACAGCTGCCACACCCCCAGCCTGGGACCTGGGAGCATACACCTGTCCAGCCACCACCCCTGTGCACTCCCCATGTCTCTCCACTGCTCGCTCTGGGTCCGCCCTTCTATCTCCTTATTCCATTAGCATGTGATAATTAACAGCAGGGCTGGGTCCCTCATTTGCTGGCAGGAGGGGGTTGCCTGTCGGCAGACACCACCAGTGGGTGGGAAATGGGGGTGATGGAAGGAATGGTGGCTCTCAGGGACAGGGGCCTCCAATCTGATAGGGGAGATGATCCCTGATCCCCAAAATCCCCAGCCTGATGGAGGAGGCCCATCCTTGCTGTCAGGGAGCCCCAGCCTGGTGGAGGAGAATACAGTGGGATGGTGGTAGGAGGAATCAGATCCTGATTCGAGTTGTGCCTCTCACCAGCTGAGACCTCAGGTGAATCCCAAAAGCTCTCTGTACCTAGTGGCCTCACGGGCAAAATGGGGCATTGCCAAGCCCTCACCTCCCAGGACTGTCAGGGGCGGCATCTGAGGGTGGCCCTGAGGCCCTGAGGCATCTGAGGGTGGCCCTGAGGTGCCTTGAGAGCTGTGCAGGGTGTGCACATGTGGGGCAGGCCACAGTCCACTCACCATCCAGAGGGGGGGGTCTTAGGGATTGGGGGCCTCTGGCCCCTGCAGCCGGCAGGCTCCCCAACCTCTCCCCGAACAAGGAGATGAAGGCCTGGGGTTTGAGGAAATGCCCAAAAGACAAATGAAGGCCGTGGCCACTTCCCGAGCTGGTGGTGCTAGTTGTGCGGGACTGGGGGGTGACGGCTGGTATCTGGGGGTACACAGGGTTTCCTGCCTCAGTTTCCTGGAGGAGGGGACGGGGAGCATGAGGTGAGTCAATAAAATCCTATCCAGTGTTTCTGGCTCCTTGTGATGAGTGAGACTGGCCAGCACTTGGTCGAAGGGTCAGAGGTGAGAACAAGTGTTTTTTGTGGAGGGGCGATTCAGGTCAGTTTAGCCATTCAGTGGGTTAATTAATTAGTGGCAGGTGGAGGCAGATTGGGTTGGCTTGGGGTGACTGCGGGACAGAGGGTTTTGTTTGCCCAACAAGCCACCAGAGAGTCAGGCCATCGGGCAGCCAGGGGAAGGGCCGTAGGAAACAATGCTGGAGGTGAACAGGGACAGGTGGCTGTCCATGGTGGAGGCACTGCAGGCCATCAGGGTGGACAAGGAGCCCTTGCAGAGGCCATGGGCTGGTCACTTTTGTCAAGGCCTCTGTAGGTGGGTGGTTTTGAGCACACCAGATGTGAACCACTCACCAGCAAGGGCCCCGTGTAGGCGGGGAGATGGCTGAGCCCAGCCCCTCGCCCAGGCCTGGCACAGGGTCCAAGAAGGTGGACGACGTCAGCCCGTGGGATTGGTGTGGTGGGATATGACGTGGGGCCTGGCGCCTGCGGGTGGGGCTGTGGGCCGGGATGAGGCGGCAGGCGAGGGGAGGGGGTGGGCTCGGGGACTGGCATGCACGTGGCAGGCGTGCCTTTTTAAAACGATCGTCAGCCTTAGTGTTCCAACAGCTTCTTTCACTTTGTAAAAGCCTTTTCTTTCGAAAAATAAAAGAAGATTGGAGGCAAGTACAATATTTGGCTGTGGCGGCTGCTAATTTGGCACTGAATATCACCTCCGCCTTTCTCTTCCTTGATGCCAGGCGTTCTTTCCCTGGCTCTGGGTGGGCGGGCGGGGTGACGGGGGTGCAGGGCGGGCTCCCAGAGCCTCTTAAGATGCGAGATTCATTTCCTTAAACACACATTGTCTCACTCCAATTTCACGTCCGAGCAGTTCTGGCGAGGAATTAGCAGCCCCTGGGAGAGGGCAGGCGGGTTCTGTTTACACGGGGTGGGGGGGAGGGAGGAGAAGGGGGTGCAGAGCAGCGGGCTTCGGGGCCCCCAGGGGACCTGGGTGGGGGGCTGCCTCACCTGACCAGAGGGCTCTCAAAGGGAGCCAGGCCGATCCTCCATAAAAGCAATACATAAATCCTGCCGCATTTTGGCTGTTCTGAGTGCTTGGAGGAGGGAGACTATGTAAAGATTTGGGAGCCAAATCGAGGCTCTTGGGCTTTCAACTCAAAAAAGACGTTGATGACTATTTGTCCCAACTCCCCCCTTAGACAGCAGGCTGAGACTAAGGGTCATCTGCTCAATGCCCATCTGTGACCCGGGGCACACTCGCCCTGGAGGCCCCCCTTTGCTTTGAGGCAGGCTCCTGGACCCCCCCACTCGCCTCTACCTGCGTGTCCCCTCCACAGGCCTTCTGAGTCCTGTGGTTGTGTGGGAGAAGCAGCTGTGCTCCAAGGGTGGCCCCAGGGACTCAGCCTCAGGTTTCCATCCTGGTCAGTCCCTGAGGTCAGCTGGACGGCCTTGGGTCCCCCACGAGAAGTGTGCCAGTCCGTCCTCTGGGCACAGGCTGCCACACCTCAGGCCGCTCCCCCCATCCCCGCTCTGGTCTCCCTTCTCTTCAAGGCACTGCAGCCCTTCTGTGTGTGAAGATGATCTTAGAGAGGAGTCTGAGGAGGGCAGTGCCTAGCCCTGCCATAGCGGTGCCCTTTTAGACAGCGTGACAGTGGCTCAGGGAATTTGGAGCCTCACTGGCTGGGCTTGTTTCTGGATGTCCTCCAAGGCTGGGGCTCCCTCTGCCCTCCCACTCCCCATAACCTGCAGACACCCCCTTCCCCTACCCCTCACCCCCACGCAGTCCTGGGCCAGGCTGGGCAGAGCCAAGGCACACTGCGGGGGAGGCGGCCGGTCACCCGCTCTCCCGGGCAGCTGCTCATTCATCACCTCTTAGGTGGGAGACCTGCTAATTTGTCAGCCCATTAGCTGGGCAGGCGCAGCATATGGACCCGATTTCTGCTGCCCTCTTCCCAGCCCACCTGGGAGAGCATCAGCTGGGTGCTGGGCTCACGGTGCAGCCGCGCTCCGAGTGCCAGCCTTGGATCCTGGGGAGCACTATTGTGCCCCCAGGCTGAGCCCCTCAGTGAGGCAGCCAAGGGATTAGCAGCTCTCAGCTTCTCCAAGGAATCAGCGTTTGGAGTTACATGATGGAGTCTCTAAGGCATGGGCTTAGGAGGGCCTCCTGCTTTTAAGAAACTTTATTTTTAGTGTTCAGAGGAAAACAATTTTTCTCACCCACCATCAGCAGGGAGGTCAGTTGTTCCCATGGGTTTCTAGATCCTCATGTCTTCGGGGGCTAGGGCAGGCAGGAGGGATTGCCCTGGGCCTCTCTCTGTTGCAGCCTGGAGTCTGGAAGGAGGGGGATGTGTGTCTGTGTCTGTGGGGGCAGCGTCTGGAAGGCACACCAGCCTGGGGTGGCTGTCCTGGGCCGGGATATATAACTGTGCTGGGCTCCAGTCCCTCTGAGGCAGTGGGCAGCAGAGCAGGGGGCTGGATCTGCTTGAGGACACCCTAGGCATGTACACCCAGATGCCCCCTGAGACCTAATGTGTGCTATTCTTGGACAGAGAGACACAGGGCCAAAGGGGACCCGGGCTGTGCTCAGAGAAGGACCACCCCCACCTCATTCATGGCGAGCCCTCCCACACACACACACGCACACCAGCATACACACACACTGGGACACGTACCTGGGGACACATGCTCACCAGGACGTGCTTGGGCATGCATTACACTCATGAGGACACCACCACCCTTCTCATGTGCACCATAGGTGAGCCTTTGTGTACACACACCATGTCATGCCTCATATATGCATGCCTTCCAACATACATGTGCAGACACATGCTCATGCACACACAGTGGCTCCTGCCTCACCTGGATTTGTGGTACAAGATATATTTGCAGATCAGTGACCCTAAACCTGCCAGCACCATAAACTCAAAGAGCCTGATGGGCAGGGCCTCACTGTGTGTTGGCAGCCCTGCAAAGCCTGGTACTGTGTAGGAGGGGTTCCCAGCCGGTTTTGAGGGTGGCCCCACAGGGCAAAGTGTGTCCCAGGCACAGCTGGCAGAGGGGCCTGTGCAGAGACTGCCTGGCCTGTGCCAGGCAAGCCTGAGAAGCAGGGCCACAGTTACTCCCTCGGGCTCTCTGGCAGGGGCATCCCTGGTGCTCCCCTGGGTTCTTAGGCTGGTGGGAGGGTAACAGGAACTCAGAGGGGCACTGGCCTGGGGAGTGGGGTAGGTTGTCATGTGGGAGAAGGGGCAGCCTGGAGGCCACACTGAGGGCCCAGCTGGTCTGGCATCTTGGCTTGGGGCTGGGGCTTCCTGCTTGGATGGCTGTGGCACATTGAGAAGAGTAGGCCTGAGCCAGTTCCAGTGGGGGTGTGGCAGCGCAGGGGCCTCAGTTGGATCCTGGAGGGGCTCAGAGTTCCCCAGGGTGGGGGAGAGGCCTGAGGCATGGAGTTCTGGGCAAGGAGAGGCTGCCCACCCTAATGAACAGGCAGGGAAACCAGAGAGGCCTAGGTGTGCTCAGAGACCCTCGGTGAGATCTGACCCTGGCCTCTTGTCCTGGACCTGCCTGCAGGCCCCAGGAGAGGGGGCTCCTTCCCCAAGATCGTGCCCAACACCCTGAATGACCTGGACCCATGGGCCCTACTCTGGGGGCCTCTGAATGGGCTCACTTTGAGGGGTCTCCTGGCAGGCTAGTGCCATGGACAGGGGGAGGAGGGACATAGCTTCCTAGCTCTTCTGTCCCTGCTGAGGAGGAAGTAGGGCCACCTAACGTAATCAGGGCAATTTGTTCCGCTCTTGTCCTCCTGGCATTTGTCACCCTCACCACCTCCTTGTTCAGGGAGCCCTTGACAAAGCTGGAAGCTCAGTCCTCCCTCCCTCCTGCTGGAATTGCTGAGCAGAGGACCCAGGAGCCTGGAGCATCATTGCCACTGAGACCTGATGGGCACTCAGGCCCCTGGAAAGTTGGAGGGCTGGTGGCGGGGCGGGGACCCTGGCCTTAGTTCCCCCAGCCTGCCAGAGGGGACCCATAGGTTTTCAGAGAGTTCACACCACCAGACCACCTCCCAATGCCCCAGTGGAGGAGCACAGCTGCCCCAGATTCCCAGTTTCTTATTGTTCCCTGGCCAGGTGTGCTTTCTCTGCTCATCCACGCACACCCCTGCCCTGGGAAGTCTTCTCTGACCTCCCTGGTGCACCAGGAGGTGCCAGGAACTGAATTCTGATCCTGGCCTTGCCCTACTGCTCACTCTTCCCTCTTTAGACCTCAGTTTACTATTCTGTATCCTGAAGTCCTGGATTTACAGCCTTGCAAAACCAGGGCAGTTTTCTGCAGGTAGAAACACCCCCTGGGCTGTGCCCGTCTGCCTGGCCTGGCTCAGATCTGTCCTTGTCCCCTCAGTCTCACTGGGCAGACAGGTTGGGTGAATGAGCCCTCGGGCCTGGTGGGCTCCTTGGGTGCAGGTGGAGCTGCTGAGTAGATCTGAGAATATAAATCAGAAGGCACCACACAGATGAATTAGGGGCTGTGCTTCCTGGGCAAAGTCGCCCAGATGCCTTTGAGTCAGGAGCTCTCCAAGGACATTCAAAACAGGATGAGGTTTGTGAGGCTCAGCTGACCACACAGACTTTCACAACTTTCATGGGGCAAGTGGCCCCGTGGCCATGACTGTAGGGCCAGAGTGGCTTCCCAGAGGAGGGTCCTGGGCCAGGGCTGGGGCTGATGAGGGTCACGGGAGCCCATGAGATGGAGACCATTTGCTGGGGATGTGGGGGGCAGGGTCTGAAATGGGGTTTGTGTTCCTGTATGTGGTTGGTCTGACTGAGTAGTCATCAAATCTCAGCTCCGCCAACTTCTCTATGTTGTCTCATCTGTGAAACGGGGACAACGCCTGGGGGCTTGCAAGGCTTTGCTGCAAGGGTGGTATGGAGGCTTGCCCAGGGCTTGGCACACACTCTGCCCCACGGTGGTGGCAGCCACTCCTGGGGTACTCACCACCCCCCCAGCAGCCCCCAGAGCTGGGCAGAGAGGAGATGGCCTACATAGAGTGGGGGCCCAGGCGCAGCCTCTGCCTCCTCTGACCACAGAATGCTTGCTTCGAAGTTCATGGCTCTTTGGACCACGGGCCTTCACAGTGTTTGCTGGTGTGGCCGAACAGTCAGTACTGTTTGCACAGTACATTTGCATTGCAAACACTGCTCACAGGCCCACAGAGGCAGAGAAGGTAAACGTGGGCCCGATCACGGGGGTTCTTGCATTTGTGAAAAGAGAAGCTAGAGTCAGGGATGCCAAGGATTGTCTCTCCATCTCCCCACTGTGAAATGAGGGGAAACTGAGGCACAGGGAGGGGCCAGGGCCTGCTCAGGGGCACCAGCTGGGTGGGTGCGGAGATCACTCCGGCCGGCCCCAGGCTCTGGGGCCCTCGTGGGGTGACCACACAGAATCTTTTGGGTCCAAATGTGGAAGCTTTCCTAGGAGAGCTGGGAGCACCTGTGAAGGATGAGAGCAAGTGACTTCTGTCTGGATGTGTGTCCTCAGTGTGTCCTCAGTGTTCACTTGTCCCCAAGGTGTGTTTTTCCCAGTGTGTGCAAGGCCTCTGTGTCTCAATCCTGTTTGTTTATGTATGCTCCTGACTTGTTTAACAGAAGATTTAAGGACACTTACAGACGTAAAATTCAAGAAGGGCCTACAAATTGGAGATAGGAGAAAAAGAAAAAAGAAAAACTAGGGGAGGGCCTAAGATAGAGCAGGGAGGTGCTGACAGAGGATGGAAACAAGATGGCCCAGCTGTGCTGTGCCACTTCAGACACTCCCTTGCACACCCACCATGGTGGGCTCCAACTCGGGCCTCGTGCTCAGCCTGCATCAAGGACTAAGAGGAAGGACCCCAGCTGGACCTCCTGGGGACCATGGTCCAGGGGCCCCTGTCAGTCAGGCCATGCCTTTGCCCCTCCAGGCCCAGCATCCACACCGGTAGGAGCATCTCCAGTGTTGCATCCAGCAGGAGGATTTAGGGCCATGACCCTCAGGTAGCCCCAATGACCTGGGGCCAGAAAAATCCCACAACTTAAAACGTTTCAGATGGCTAAAGACCAGCTTTTGAGGTGTGGAGGGGGCTGGGGCCACCAGGCATCCAGTGTCAGCGGACAGGTCTGTCTGGGCTGTGCACTTTTTCTATGAGCCTGAGGGTGAGTAGCTGAGCAGGATCTGCAGACAGCTTCCTGGGTGCTGGGTGTGCATTGGGGAGGTCTATACCTGTGACCTTGGGATGCAACGTCAGGTGCAAATGCCTAGAACTACATGTGTGCACAGGTACAGGCAAGACCCTGGGATGACCTTGCCCGGTGAGGGGTCCTTGACGCCCCGGGAGGCTGCAGTCACCTCCAGGGCTTACCTCCACCTCTGCTTTTTATCTCCCACACCTGCCGTGTGCAGCTCTACTGTGTGTTCACAAGAGCCGGGGGCCTCAGCAGGGCCTCCTGCTGGGATCAGAGCTGTGTCTGGTGCTGCTGTTATTAGGCACCGTCTTCAGCAGCAGATCTCAGCAGCAGAGAGCAGACTTCAGGGCTGGAAAGTTGGTCAGTGCTCCCTGCAGGGCATCGTGGGTGGGGAGGGCACTCAGGGTTTCAGGAGCAGCCCTTGAAGGGGGGCCCATGAGAAGCCAGCGACACCCCGCATTTGACCTTCCATCTTTGAAAACGCCCCAGATGACCCACCCAGCCGAGGGCTGTGTGGACTCAGAGTGAAGGCTTGTGCCAAGCCACATGGCTGGTAAAGGGCAGAGCTGGAATTCAAACCCAGGCCTCCTACCTCCCAGCTTGGCTTTCAGCCCTTCCTTAGAAGACACAGTGGCTTTGGTGCAGTGGGGCTCCAGGGGCTCCACTGTGGACAGGTTCTGACCTTCCCTGCACCTCAGTTTCCTCATCCGTAAGAAGCTGGCCGACTGCTGAGCCCCTCCTGGGTGCCCTGTCACAGGCCGTGGAGAGGGGAGGTGGATAAAGAAGAGTCAGGTGAGAACACCCTGCGAGAAGCCTGACAGGGTTCTCAAGGCAAGGTCAGTTTCTGGCCACTCTGAGCTCCCCAAGGGACCTGCCCCCAGCCCCTAAAGAGGGTTGCCCACCCCTGGGCTGTCAGGCCTAATGAGGGGACCAGCATGGAAGCGATGCCAGCTGAGGAAGCAGATTTGTTTCCTTCGCTCCCTGGTGCAGGATGACGTGCCCTTCAGAACTCCACGCCTCAAATCCATCTCACGAGGTGTTTATGGAGGTGAATTTCTGCCAGCTCTGGGAGGTAAGTGATAGTCATCTTAGATGAAATCTCAATAACCTATTGGAGCTGCGAAATGATTAGATTGTCCTCTGTGACCCACGAGGCTCCACTCGCTCCCAGGGACCCCTGTACCCCGACCCCTGCCAGCACTCTTGCTTCTGAGGGGCCATTGTGAGGGGCACAGCCAGGTTCTCATTCTTTGCCCACATCCCTGGCAGGTGGATAGAGAGAGCCTTACTCTAGCCCCCATTTTAAAGATCAAAAGATCAAAGCTCAGGAGGGAAAGGGACTGATGAGGGAGACAGCAGAGCAGCGGCCAAGCCCTGGGTCTCTCCCTGGACTGCTCTGGGGGCAGGACTCTCACCCGAGGCCACGCTGGGCCAGGGCTGCTCAGGGCAGTGAACCAGGGTAAAGGGCAGACCAGACTTGTTGGGGTGGGGATGGGGGGCTCTGAGGGACCCCCAGGTCCTGAAACTGAAGACTAGGGTCTGAGAAGCCCAGCACTGCAGGCTTCACTGCCTCAGGCGAGTTTTTCCATCTCCCAGAGCCTTGGTTTCTTCAGCTGTAAAATGGGAACAATAATGTACCTGCCTTGTAGGGTTGTTATCATAACGACTCCATGGGTTATGTATTGGGCCCTGTCATCATTGTCATTGTCCTTCTGCAGCTGATGCCAGGGGCACTGGGGGCGAGGAAGGCTGGTCCAGCGGGGCGGGGAGGCAGCAGGAGAGAGCAGAGCCAGGGTGGGTGGCACGGAGGCCCAGACGCCGGCACAAACAATCTGTTTCCATAAACATGGGCGGCCCACACCAGCCGTCGCCACAACGGCAACTTCTGCAAGTTGGGAAAGTGCGGGTATGTTTATTCGCACTCCCCCGTGCCAGCTGGTGTGCTGGGCACAGCTTTCCTCCCAGCTGCCTCGACAGCCGGCGGCTCCCAGCTCAGGGCGGTGGGGGATAAGCGGGGCCCTGTATCTTGCCTGCAGCTCGGTTCACCTCGGGCTCGAATTCCTCATTCCTGGTGCTATCCCGAGCCGAGCCAAAGTGAGAGGACTGGGGGCCCCAAGAGACTGCGGGGCTGGTGTCCATGTGGCCAGGCCACCCCCCAGCTCCCCTGCTCTCCAAGGCCTCCTGCAGCCCACGGCCCAGTCAACCAGTCAACCCGGGTGGACAAAGGTCTGGAGGCTGGGCCTGTCCAGGGACCCTTGTGCTGAGTTTAGGCAACAGTATCTCTCCAGCTAGGACCAGGCCCCCCTTCCTCCCTACACCCCATCTGCCTTCGTGGTAAATGCTTCCCACTGGGGTGTGGTCAGCACCCCGGCATCTCAGCATACTGGACCGACGGGCGCACATCGCAGGTGGGTGGGGTTGCAGGGGCCCCGGTGCCCCATGGGGCCCAGGATGCTGCTAACACCTTGTCTAAGTTCGGCAGTGGTGGCTGGAGGAGGTGCACACACCATCCCCATGAGGTCAAGGCAGGCTCTTGGCCGTGAAGGAGGTGCTGTAGTGCTGTATGCACCCACCATCAGGCCTGGGTCACGCATCTCAGACTCAAAGGGCAGTGGAGCTCAGAGGAAGGGGCTCAGGAAGAGACTCAGGGCATCTAGGCAGCACCCCGCAGCCCATGCTGGGGCTTCGACTTGTGACCTTGGGGATGCTCCATGGATGATGGAGACCTAGCCCTGTAACATTTACTTTTGAGGTAGACAGAAGTGTGCTCTGTGCTGACATGGGCGTGCAGGGATGCTGGAATGTATCTCCCCAGCCCCCCCTATTTGGGGTTGTCACTTCTATGGTAGGGACACCCCCATCAGATTCCTTCCTCACCCAAGCTGTCCTCAGAGCACCGCCCCCCCACTGTGACACCAAGGGAGCTAGACATCAAGGAAGGTAAAGTCACAAGCATGCATGCTTCACACAGGCACACGACCGCAGGAATGCTGAGATTATCTAATAATGCTGGGAGACTGTGGGTGAATCCCTCCTCTCATCCCTGACAGCTGGGCTTGCACACTTCCTGTGATGGGGAGCTCACTACCTTTCCAGGAGGTGCTTCCAGGGTTTGGGAGCTCTGAGTGGGAGAAAGTTCTTACAGTTTCCCCTGAACTTGAATCTACCCCTCCACTCAAAGGCGCCCTTGGGAACTTCAGAGTTGTGCCCTCAGGAACCTCAGAGAAAGGACCTCTCAACTGGGTGGAGGCTACAGCCCCTCCAGGACTGCTCTTGCCTGAGATATTTGGGTCTTAAAGCTGGAGGCCTCACTCCAGTTCAGGCCTGGAGTGGATGGATAATCAGAATTGCCATGGTTTTAAAGTCAGTTTGGAAATTTGCGTCTGCAGCAGAGGAGCAAAGACAGGGACCAGGAATGGGCCCCATGCTCTGCGCTGCTCCGAGGAGGTGCCGCCTCAACCCAGGGTCTGAGCAGCGGGGGCCACAGGCCCCGGAGCCGGCCAGGGAGAAGCGTGGGAGGTTGGCGCAGACTGGCCCCAGCTGGCTGGGAGGATTTGGTTTATTGTTTTTGTGCTGGGTTTGTGTCTCTTGAAAAACAAGAGATTGAGCCTTTTTATGACACGGATTTTACAGCATAACGAGGCGGTGTAATTTCCCATTCTCAGCGGCAAGTGCACTTTTTACACTAATTGCATAATTAGACATAATGTACTAATTGCCAGTAATGGATGAAAGTCAACTAAACTTTAACTTTAAAAAACAGGGAGGCGTTGCTGGGGGTTGGTGGCGGGAGCTTGGTGCCCCCTGTGAGTTTTGTGAAGGGAAACCTGTGACGGGAGCTTCTCGCAGCTGCCTCTTGGGGGCACAGAGCCACAATGCCTTCCACCACGTGGTCTAGAACACAACCCCTCCTCTCGGGGCCCTCCCCCTGAGTATCTCCCTCCCTTCCCCTGAGAACCTGTCACCCAGCCTCCCGTCTGCACCCCTACAAGCCCCTCTGCTTCTGCCACTGAAAGTCCATCAACTTTCCCTTTTCCCAGCTCTTGCACCTGCCTTACTACTCCTGCTGATGTCCCTTATCCCCTGTCCATCCCCAGATCTGGCAAACTCCTGTGCAGCCTTTCAGACTCTTCTCAGATGTCCTCTCCCTATAAAACCATCCCCAATCTTTATCTCGACAGCCTCCCTCTCCCATCCCCCCCCCCACCTTCCCAACAGACCAGCTTCTCTCCCAGGTGTCCCCTGCACGTCTCACCACTGCCACCCCTGTGCCATTAGCAATTTGAATGAGCATTTGTCCTTTCTGGATGGAGAGTCCAAGTGGGGCAGGAATGAGGTCTGGTCCATCTCTGCAGCCTCAGGCCCAAGAGGAGCCCTACAAGAGCCTGTGGCATGACGTGGAATGCCCCCGATGGAACATAAAGACAGGGGGTATGGTCGGGGGAGATGGTGCCAGTAAGAGGCCACCGGCCCAGGAGGATCACATTCTCACCGCCTCCAGGAAGCCCTCCTCCCACCTGCCTGCGTGTCCTCCATTGCAGCCCAGGCGGCCTGGCTAAGCCCCTGTGACCTTCTCCGGATGGAGGGTTCGTTCCAGGCAATCCCTCCTCGATGTGAAGGTTGGTAATTAACAGTGTGACAACCAACGCCACAAGGTTCAAACCCTGATTACGACAGGACACCATATACAGCTGACTAACCATGGGGCCAATGAACCACAGGGTGGTGGCAGCATGGGATGGCCACATGGGAACCCAGCGTGACAGCAGGTGAATGTCAGTGGCCGATGAAGCGTGTAACTGAGCGGCACATAATATCCCTGCCTGTGCACCAACTGTGTGCTCTGTGGCCTCCAGGGACCCCTTGCTCCTGCCCCTTCCGTAAGTCCCACCCCAAGTGGGTAAGGGAGGGGCTGCAGCCCTTGCCCCAGGGAGCTCTCAGCATGTACCTACTCCAGGGCCTGGTGTATCCACAGGGCAGCCAGCTTAGATATTCCTGCACCCACTGTAGGGCAGCCCCTTGGCTCTATCAGAAGCTGATCTGAGCTGCAAGGCCCAAGGCTAATTGGGTGGTGGGGAGAGCCTGGAGGTGCAGCCTGCCCTTGATCTGCCCTGAGTGCTCTTGTTGGAAGAGGGTCCCCAAGTACCCCGGCCACCCCATCTCTCCTCCAGTCCTTGAGGGTGGTTAGCAGCTATGTCGATAGCCTCAATTCTCCCCAGGACAACAGGAAGCAGGGCCAGGGAGCCCTAAGCTGATCACTCCCAGGTTCCCTGACAAACCTCCTTCCTGGCCCAGCTTCTGGTCCCTGAGCCAACAGGAGCCCCCATCCATCCACCTGCAGGCTCCCCCGATCACTGGCATGAGCGTACCCCATTTCGGCAGGTGACTCCCACCTCCGGTCCCGGACCCTGAGGCCTCTTCAGGCTGTCCCCTCCCCAGTACCTACCATCTCTAGCCCATTAGCTGCTCCCTACTTTAGGGGCCTGTTGGCAAGAGGGGCTGACGGTTAAGACCCCCACTCAGCTGCTCCTTGCAAGCTCAAGGAACAGACACTGAGAGATGTGGCCAGAGGGGGATTGGAGAGCAGCAAGGCCCACAGGGGCTGTATCAGGGGACTCAGGGCTCAAATCCCCCCAACCTGCCTGTGCCCTCCCCAGCACCCCAGGCAGGGGCAGGGAGAGGGGACCGGGATGCTGGTGCACCCGCCAAGACCCCAGCTGAGCCTGGGCCTTTGAGGAGACAGCCAGCGGCGGGGCTGAGTCTGCGTCAAATCGCTCTCGTTCCATTTTCTTTCTGATTTAATTTTCCGGAGATTAGGGCCCGTTCGCCTTCACTGTGGAGAGAAGCCTCGCACACATCTGTTTTTACTCCCAGGGTTAAGTGGTTGGTTAGTCGATCAGGCTGGTTTTGAGGGCCCGTCTTCCCCCACCTCCCTTCCAGAATGTCCCTCCCACCTTCCACCACCCCCAGGCCCCTTCCAGACCCACTAAACCCCCAGCTCATCTCTTGTGTCCCCTTCCCTAAAGACCTTAGCTTTCAAGTTTGAGGATAAATCCAGGGGCTAAAGCTATACAAAGGGTGGGACTTTGGATCAGATAGCTCTGGTTGGAATCCCAGCTCTGCTGTATGACTTAACCCCTCTGACCCCCACCTGCTAAATGAGGATGATCAGAAAGGACCCTCCTCGGAGGCTGCTAGAGGGCAGTGAGGTCAGGGTGTAAGGTGCCTGCCCTGGGAAACACTCAGTGAAGGGGTTGCTCCTGCTTCCAGGGTCCCTTCTCTCCTTCCCCTCCCTCCCCTCCTTTCCCTCTCCCCTCCCCACCTTTCTCCTCACCCTGGGCAGGTTGGGTGCTGGCTCGGGTCCAAGCCCCACTGTGCTAGCTTTCTAGGACTTTGCAAGGAGCCTGTCTGGCCTGAGTGGGGCCCGTCCAGGTCACCGGCTCTGGGCCTTTTGTCTCCTGTGGTGACTGTGTCTGCTCCAGGCCCCCTGGGGCTGGTAGCTGGACGCCTGCTCTCAGTAGCCCTGTGAGCCTCCAGGCTTCCTGTCCAAGGCGGCCTCTCCTCCACGTGTCCTCCAGGCTCACCTCTCATTTCTGTGGAGCTTCCCTGATCCTGGGGAAGCAGGAGGCTGGACAGGGGGCTCGGGGCCCTGAAGGAGGCATCGGCCCCCCAGACTCTGGGAATCCCCAGGCTGGAAGGCTGGCCAGACATGCTTCTTAACAAAAAGAATTGTTCGAACCGAGAGAGGGTTGGGGTTGGGGCCAGCACTGTAGCAGAGGGGATTAGGGGGTAGGGGAGAGGGACAGGTCTCAGCAACCGGTGGTGGTGGGCTGCCTTCCAGGGGAGGAAGCCATCAGGAGGATGATGCCCCAGGGGAGGAGGGGCTGCGGGTACATGGTACGTGGTGGCGGGAGCCAGGGTCTCTGAGCCGCCTCCTGAACTGTCCCTCGGGGCCTCAGCGAGCCCTGCTTTCCTGGTTCCTCAGCCCTCCGCCACTGTGCCCCTGCCCCACCACCATCCTACCATCCCCTCTGTGAGGTGAAGCCCCTGCCTCTGTCTCCCCCATCGCTTCTGGCTCGGAGCTGCAGCAACCTGCTGACCTGCCAGCCCCCATCTCTCTCCCCGTTCCAGGGGGCCGTGCAGGCTGTGCCGCCATGGGAGCTGTTGGGATTTTCCAATTAACTCTCTGGGCCAAGGACACCAGCGGGCATGGAGTCCTGCTGTGGGTTGTCAAGGCCCTGCACTCCGTGCGCACCGGCCTTTCTGCTGCTTCTGAGATGACCCCAGGGGCCAGGAGTGGAGGCTGGGGCTCGAGGGGGGCCAGCCCTGGGCAGGCTTCCTGCTCGGCTCTTCCCTGGGCTCTCCCCAGCTTCCTGCTGGGCCTGCAGGTGGAAAGTACCTCCCCAGACCCCATCAATGGAGAGAGGACCCATCCCTCAGGGCGGAGTCGTCTGCTGGGCTGTGTCACTGAGATCTCCCTGGGTCACAGGGCTCAGCTCAGGGCCCACCCCAGGGGAAGTGATGAGGGAGCGAGGCACCTGGGGCCTGCTGTCCAAGAAACACAGAAGGAATGAGGGCTGCTGCACCTCATCTGGAACTGGGGGACAGGCTTGGCTTGCGGCTTGATCAGAAACCATTTCCACCCACTTCCTTACCCTTGCTCTAGGGAGGAGTTAGGTAGGCAGGGAAAGACTGGGGGGAAGCAGGGGCAGCACAAGCAAATGTCTGGCCTTGAGAATCAACATGGGCTGGGGACCCAGGGGCCTGATTGGCTCAAGCAGAAGATGTCTATGGGCACATAATAGGTCATTTTGAGGGGCCCCAAATGCTGGCATCAGGGGCCAGCAGGAGGGGGCCATGATGGGGCCTTGGGTAGAAGTGGGACAGGAGGAAAGCATGGCAGATGCAGCCCCGGGCTCTGAGGAGCCACACAGCTCCAGGCAGAAGTGGAGGAGTCAGACGTAGGCCTGCCTGGCTCCAGAGCTCTGCTCTTGAACGTGGAATTGGGCAGGTGCATTTGCCAAGAGTCCACTGTGCATGGGCCCGGCACTTGAGGAGAGATGGAAGGGAGCTAGCTGGCCATGGCTGTGCCCTATCAGCAGCTTTCCTAAGTGTGGGCTCCCCCATTATCACCTCCAGACTGACTGAGGTGTAACCAACAAGGACAGGGTGGCTGGAGGAGGGGCTTCCAGAAGATGGGGAGCTGGAGGTGGGCAGATCCCTGGAGACCAAGGCTGCCTGCCCAGATCTGGGAGCTTTGTACAGCCCTAAGAGTGCAGATCTAGCAGGGACAGGGTGGGACAGAGCTCTGGGATCCCCTGTGCAAATTCTTATGATCCCAAGTAATAGCAGTAGTGACACAGTACAGGCCCCTTGCCACGAGTCATGCGGTCCTCAGCTGGCCTGTGCTCCCTCATTTAATAATCTGGAGACGGAGGTTCAGAGACAGGGTGACTCTTGGCAGGGTCCCCACTTCCAAGCCCTTGTCACCAGTCAGCTCCCCAGGATGTGGACTTGCCACCCAGAGACCCACTCCCTCTGTCGTCCCCAAACCTCAGCCCCTGTGTGGAGCGGCCGGGACCCCAGAGAGTTGCCGGGAGGCCTTCACAATCCAGCCTTGAATCCTGGATGGCCCTGACCATGGCATTCCCCGAGAATAACCTTGACAGGGAAGTCCCAAATATGGGAACTTAGTCCCCTGCCCAGAGAAGCCGGGCAGCTGTGCCCCCTGCTGGCGCCAAGTGGGCCAGGGTGAGCTTTGCAGAGGCATCAGCGAGTGTGGATGTGCCCGTGGCCAGAACACCCAGGGGCGGGATCCGGGAAGGCTAGTTCAGGGAGGGTGGAGAACTGGTTTTGCCACTCACAGTGGCCTTGCTCTGTCTTCTCCTGTCTCTGAGCCTCAGTTTCCCCAACAGTAAGATGCTGGGCTCCAGGCTCCCTATGTTTCCCCAGCAACCCCCAGGTTCCCACCCCTTCTCTGTCTCCATCACCGTCTCCCATCTGGGGGCCTCTGTCCCAAGACAGGGCCCACCAAGACCTGGTGCCCACTTGGGGCTTCCATCCTCCTGACCGTGCAGCCAGCTCTCGAGACTCGCCCCCTAATTGCCACTGCTCTGTGGGAAGGAGCGACTTCACCACAAATTATTTTGTTCTAAGAGAAGGATAAAAAGAAAAGAGAAGCTGGGAGGGATGGGGGTGCGGCAAGAGGAGGAGAAAATTGCCTGAGCCAAGCTGTGTGCGGTGCTTTAACCCTTGGATGGCCGGGCGCTGAGCGGACAGCCGGGCTGGGGATCTGGAGGCACTCGGTGCCCCACCCTGTCCCTCTGTCAGATGACAGAGGCTTTATCTCCTCACCATCACTCTGTCACTCTCCCGACCTTATCTCTCCCTGTCTGTCTCGCCTCTCATCAGCTGCCTCTCCCACCTCCTTATCCCCACCATCGCCTCCTCTCTCTCTCTCTGCATCCCTCTGCTTCCGCACAGCCCAGTGGCACAGGCTGGTGTCAGCGGTTCAGCCACGGCAGCTGGGCCTGTGACCTCTGGTGAAGGATCTGGTGATGCTGGGGTTACCTGGGTGAACACATGGACCCTTTCAGGCATGGAGACACATGCAGGGGTGTTCAATGCTTATACACAGACACACAGACATATGCATGTGCACACACCCAGAGACCCTGGCCATGGAAAAAGACACCCGCAGAAATCTGCTCCTGAGACTCACATGCAGGTCCCTGGGCTGCGCCTGGAGTCCCTAGCCCCACCCCCTATACTCAGGTACCTGCACACAGATGGGTGTGTGTTGAGCCATGACACACACACACACACACACACACACACGCACAAATTTAGACTGTCAGTTGTACACCCCCACATGCGCGTGTGCACAGGCCCAGCCTGGGGGTGGGGGGTGGGTAGGCAGATTCATTCCCCACCACCTGCCCCTTCTCCCTGGTTCCCACCTCCCATATTCTGTGTCCTGAATGACAGAGGAGCCCCAGGGATGCCCAGAGCCCTTATTTCGGTTCTGCAAATGCTCTGGGGCAGCGCCAGGAGAAAGGAGTCTGGATGCCCCCGTGTGGAGGGTTGGCTCCATGTAATGCACGTGTGGTATGTGTGTGTTACACACACATATGTGAGAGCATCTTCGTGTTGGTATGTGAGTGTGAGATGTGTGCTTATTGGCTCTATCTCGCCCCACCTCAGGCCCTGTCTCCTGCCTTCTGTCCAGCCCACTCTCCCCCCTCTGGTGCTTACAGCTGCTCTGGACTAGTAACAAGGGTGGGGGGTACTGCTTATGGCCCCTCAAGGGGGCACCTGAGGCCCAGAGAAGACAGGAACAACCCCGCCCCAGTAACCACAACAACCGGCCACCAACCAGCCCAAATGGGGCAGCCACCTAGGATGTCAGCTGTGGAGCCCGCGGCCCTGCCCTTCCTCCAAGTCCGTGAGGATGCCGGGCCCAACCCCCAGATACTCTCCATGCTCCTCGAGGTGGCCAAAGTGGGGGTGGGGAACTGCTGAAGCGAGTTGTGCAGAGGGCTATGTGGAGACCGGGGCCTGGGAATGTGGGGCCACTCCAGGCTCACCCCCAGCCTCTGCTTCCTTCCAGATCTACAAGGACAACCGGAACCTGTTTGAGGTGCAGGAGAATGAGCCGCAGAAGTTGGTGGAGAAGGTGGCGGGAGACATTGAAAACCTGCTGGACAGGAAGGTGCAGGCTCTGCAGGTAGGTGTGTGCACGTGGGCCAAGGGGTGGCCAGTCAGGGTGGCACTGCCCTGTGGAGTGATGTCCCACCCCTCCATGGTCACCGGCCCTCCTGGGCCCTCAGACATTGGCTGAACTGTCATCAGCAGGACTGTGCCCATCTGGACTGTGGGCAGCTGTAGCAGGACCAGGATTGTTGTGTCTGGAGTAGGCTGCATGAGGGGTGACCTGGGATCCCAGGGGCCCTGTGATGGCACGAGGGTGGGGCCCAGGCAAGCCCCACCCCTCCTCCTGCCAGGCGCAGGGTCCTCTGGTCCCTCTGAGTCCCTCGTCTGCCTATGAGTGGAGCCCTGGGTGAGCACCTGGCACCTGGCCAGGACAGCCACCTGCCAATGGTGGAGTCTGTGCCCCCAGAGGGGCCAGGAGGATGGGCTGCAGGCTTTGATGGGGAGAGAGCGTCGAGGGGCCTTGGGTGCCCCACACGGAAGCTCACGGCCATGCAAGACCAGGGGCCGTAGCACCTGTTCTGCCTGCCCCATGACTGTAAATGTTTCTCTGCCCCTCTGGGCCTCAGTCTCCCCATCTATACCCAGAGAGGTGGGGCCTGTCCACTCCAAGGTGCTCCTGCCTCCAAGGTGCTGTGCTTCTCTGGGGCAACAGGACCTGCTGGGCTGCCCTGATGGGCTCCACAAAACCAGCAGAGCCCCGGTCCTCAGCTGCCGCGGGAGAGCGGAGAGCGCGTGGGGAGGACTCTGGAGCTGCAGAGTGCCCTGGGGGGGGTCACACAGTAAATGAAGGAGGGGGTTCCAAGCTGCCCCCCAGATCAGAGGCCCAACTGCAGCTGCCCCAGCTGTGTCAAAGACAAGCAAGTCCAATAAAAAAGAATAGTGTGCTGATATGCGCTACAACGTGGATGAACTTGAAAACATTAAGCTGTGTGAAAGAAGCCAGACACAAAAGGCCAAATATTGTATGACCGTTTATGTGAAATGTCCAGAATAGGCAGTCATAGAAACATCAAGTAAACTAGTTGCCTAGGGTTGGAGAAGGGGATAGAGAGTGCCTGCTGATGGGTACAGGGTTTCTTATTGGGATGATGATGATGTTCTAAAATTAGATTGTGGTGATGGTTGTACAGCTCTGAATATACTAAAACCGACTAAATTGTATCCTTTAAATGGGTGACTTTTATGGTATATGAATCATATCTCAATAAAGCTGTTTTTAAAAAAAGCAAAGAAAAAAAGATAAGTCTACACAAGCCTTGCCTAGGCGCAGACTAGGGTCCGGGTAGGATCAGTTCAGTACAGCCAACCCAGCCTAGACCCCCACCACATCCAGGCCTCAGGAGAGAACCAGAACCCCCTTCCCCAGGAGCAGGGCGCTGCTGTCCCCCATGTGTGACCCTGATGGCCTGTCACCCAGTGAGGAACCATAGCGAGCTCAGCCAAGCCCAGCCCAGCCTGCCGGACCTCCTGGTCGTGGATGTGGTGAGATGATTGGGGGAGTGAACTGTCATGGGAGGAGGTGAAAGCCAAGCCTTCAGCTGGCACAGCAGCCCCTCCCGGGGTCTAACGGTGTCCCCCCCCCCCAGATCATGGAAGACATTCTGCTCATCGTGCCCAGCCAGCACATCAATCCCACCTCCTGGCCTTTGCTAGACCACCTTCCCTCCTTTCTCTTGTTCTCTCTCTGTCTCTCCCGCATTTCCAGACCCCACACTTGCACTCTGCTTCCTTGCTCTGTCACCCTCCTGTCCAGATTACAAGGTGCTGGCTGCCCAGCCCCAAACTTGTGTCGGGACAGTCTGATAAATGTGAGAAGGAGCATTCTTCAGGCCTGCTACCCACTCAGACTTCAGGACAGGCAGTGACAGCTGCCCGGCCCACCCTCCACACACAGAGCCCAGGGCCCACCTGTCTGTGATTCCTCAGGAATCACAGAGCTGGAGTCCCTCCCCTAGCTCCTTTCCTTGTTCCTAGAGCTATGATCAACCCTGACAGCTGGAGGAGGGCAGCCAAAGGCAAAGGGTTCGAGTCCCATCATTCTCCCTGCACCCCACATGTCAGATCCAGCCCCATGAGGTAGGACAAATGTTTGTCTCCTTTCTGCTGCATTCACAGCCCAGTTCATGGCCTACACAACATTAAATACAAAGTATTTTCAATGCAACAGTGATGGGGAAAGGTGCCCGTTGACTGAGTACTCACTGTGTGCTGAGCCTATCACACGCCGTTCTCACAGTAACCCCATGGGACAGGCTCTGCTACCCCCACTTCACAGATGGGGCACACACTGAGACTTGGAGGTGCCGTGCATCAGGCCAGGATGCGGCAGAGTCAGAATTTGAACTCAGATCTCTGACCCTAAGCTGGACCCACGGATCCCCATGTAACTCCTGACAAGTGCATGGAGCCCACCGCCCTTGCCCTCCCAGCCCTCTCCTGGCCAGTGAACTCCAGCTGCAGCACCCCTGGCTCCAGGTGCTCCTGCCTGCATCCCAGGGGAAGGGAAGGACCACCCTCCCCCTCCTTGGTCCTAATTGTTCAAGATGAGCTCAGGTCTTAATTGTGTTTTAAATTTGCTTTTAACCAAGTTCTGGCCCTTTACTCCGTTCCCACATTTGTTTGCAGTCTGCGTGCAAATGCAGGGAGGGGTGTTGGGAGCTGGGACCCCTCCGACCTCCACTCCATTGTTCCTCTCTCCCTGGACCCCATCCAGTAATCCAATTTAAATCCCTTGCTCTGGTCTGGAATTTAAATTTCGGTCTTGCAAAGAAGAAGCAGGAGCAGCACAGGCTCACCAGGATGGAAGTTCATTGTCTCCTCTAATTGGAGGGCAATCAGATGTTTGTAACCAGCTGCACAGGGTGGTTTATGGGGTCGAGAGTCAGGCAGGAGCAGGCCAGATCAGGCCCCTGCTCACAGGCAACCAGCATCCCCCAGTCCAGAAAACTTGCTGGGGCCTCAGCTTCAGAGCTGGAGGGGAACCTGCCTTGGAACTTCTACTCCCGAGGGAGTTGAGGCCTTTGAGCCTGAGCCCACCCGCTCAGGATTTGAGTCCCGGGAAGGTTTGGAAGGCTCCTAAGTTCTCATAACACACTGGGGGCTGAGCTGGACCCAATCGAGACTCTCCTCTTGGCTCTTGCTCAGAAAGTCCATCTCTTTATTCTTGTATTCCCTCCTCCTTCACTAAGGGCCTGCTGTGGCCAGGCACTGGGCTGGCGTGGGGGTGCAGCTGGGCAGGGCAGCCCTGTTCCTGCCCTCATGGAGCTCTTAGTCCAGTTCTGTCCCAGGCTTTAGCTTCCCCCTCTAAATAAGGATGGGAGCACCATCCCTGCCCAGCACCTCTGTTTTCCCAACTGCAGGGGTCTTCACTTCCAAAGGCCACAGTGTGAACAGTTGGGTCCCTGGTGCACGTGCAGCCCCACCTGGCAGCTCAGGAGAGGCCTCGGATGAGGTGAGGGGTGACCCAGTGGGAGGGATCCCAGTTTCCTCTCAAGGACCAGGCAAGGTGTGTGGCTCAGTGGGCTTGGCCCCAGGGGAATGGGAAGCCAGGGACCAGGGCAGCCAGGCCAGAGCAGGTTCTTGGAGGACATCAGTATGGCAGCCAAGCCTGCCCTCGGGGAGGCCCTTTCACCTCCAACCTCAAACGAGCCAGGGGCAAGGGGGAGGCCTGGCTGGGGGTTCAGAACCCATCGCTGCCCATTCCTACCATGTCCAAGTCCCCAGGCATCACCTCAGGCACTCCCCAATGTCCCAGCGGCCAGGACCTTTCCAGCCGCTTGCCTTTGTGCCTGCTGTCTGCTTTGCCTGGACGCGGTCGTTTTTAACTCTGGGTGCAGGTTAGAATCATCTGCAGAGCTTTTAAAATCACGACAGCCTGACCCCACTCCAGATCAAATACGTCAGATTCTCCAGGGGTGGGGCCAGCCTTCAGTATTTTTCTGTGCTCCCCAGATGATTCTGTGTAGATTCAGAGTTCAGGACTTTTACCCTAAAATGGCAGAAATAATCCCTTACCACGATCACTGGCCTCTTTCTGAGTGCCTGGGAGGAGTCTGCACCCTCTGGGTCTCTCCAGACCCTCACCTCAAGCCCGTAGGCTGCTTGTCTTATGCCCATTTTAGATCTGAGGAAATAGCCTCAGAGAGGTTAAGCCCCTTGCCCCAGGTCTCACAGCAAAACCGGTCTTTGGAGCCAGGTGGTTGGACTCCAGACCCCGCAAACTGCCCAGGACTCTGCCCGTCCTGTGCTCCGATCAGTAGTCATAGAGTACATGCTGCCCACGGTGGGGGGCGGGGGAGGACACTGGTCTCCTGTGACAGGGCAAATCCTGCCCTCTCACTTCCTTCCATGGACAGTGCAGATGCTGAGCTCCCCTCACAAAAGCTCAGGTGGGTGGGGCAGGGGGAGGTGCAGCCCTGGCCTTGGTTCTGGGGGCTCCAGTGAGCAGCATTCCCACCATCAGCGACCTCTCTGGGGAGCAAGCATCATTTAAAGAGTAAAATTAAAAATGCTTCTGCACACGGCCACCCCGCTTTTGCGGCTGGTGGCCACTTAACCCAATTAAACTGACGCATTGTTGGCAGTATAGCCGGGTCTGCTCAGGCGCTGGGCTCTGGGCCGGGGGTTTGGGGGAGCAGGAGGTGTGAGCCAGGGAGGGGACCAGGAGGGCAGGGGCTGTGAGGCCAAGAGGCCAACCACCCAGCTTTTTCAGCCGGTCTCAGGAGAGAGAACCTTCTCTCTAGCTCCCACTCACTCGCTGCTTCCTATCCTAGGCTTCATCTAATTCAGGGCTGCTCAGCCTTGGCACTACTGACATTTTGAGCTAAATAACTGTCGTGGAGGTTGTCCTGTGCATTGTACGATGTTTTGCAGCATTCTTGCCCTCTACCTATTAGATGCCAGTAGCACAAGTAACACATACACACACCAGTTGTAACCAAAAATGTCTCCAGATATTACCAAATATACCCTGGGGGCAAAATTATTGCCCCCAGTTGAGAACCACTGGTCTAACAGAACAGGGAGATGCAGCCATGGGGAATAGAATCCTCACAGGGGACCTCAAAGAGGTGTAGACAGAATGGGGCAGCCCCAGCAGAAGGAAGACCCCTTTGGTCCAAGGGGGTAACAGGGAGGGCTACCTGGAGGAGGCAGTGAGGATAGTAGGGAAAGTTGGACATTGAAGCAGTTGGAGGAAATTTCAGAGCTGGCCCCATGGGGGTATTCATTATTGAGGCAGAACAAGTATTCTGGAGTGGGGGGTGGGGGTGTGAAGCCCCAAGTGGCACCTACAACCAAGGCCTGGCCCAGAACAGGAGTGTCATGAATATCTGCAGAGCCGATGAGAGGGCTGTGGCTCTGGGCTCCAACTCCAGACCAGGGAAGCTCTAAAAGGTGTGGGAACAGTGGACAGACAGGCGGGGGACCGTAGTGTTGGCTGCCTCCGCCCACCCTTCTCTGGGCAATTAAAAGGTGTTTATGTGGGGCTGGCAGTGGCTTCTGCCTCCCCTCCATTATGAACATTAAGAGATCTTGACCCCTCCACTTTCCCACTCTTGAAAGGAGCCGCAGACACGTGGAGCCAATTAGGCGCCCGCGTGGGCGCCGAGGGCCGGAGCAGGCTTTTCTCCCTGATTGCAGCGTTTGCAGCTGATTATTCTCCCCCCGCCCAAACAGCGTTGCTGCTTCCTGGCAAGGTGCCACTGCCACCCAGAGGAGCCAGCCAGGGGCCCCCAGGGATGGGGACGAGTGGAGCATCGGTGAATCGGCATCGGCATTTGCTGAGTGCCTATTGTGTGGGAGGCCCTGGGGCCCTCCTCCTCCAGGGGCAGCCAGAGAACCACCAGCCAGCGGGGAAATAAGAAAGGGGACCTGGATGGTGATGAGCACTCAGGAGAGGCAAAGAAGCACACAGGCTAGAGCAAGACCACTCAGGAATGGGGAGCAGAGAGGGCTCCTTGGAGGAGGCGGCCTGAGTGTGTATGGAAGGGAAGGTGAACAGCTGTCCACTCCCCACACTCCTGGCAACCTGTGGATGCGAGTGTGGGGCGGCCTCCCCTGCCAGAGAATCCTCAAGGGCCTCTGGGCTGGGCTGGTGGGGCAGGGAGCTGGCCTCCCTGGGAATGCCAATGGGGGACAGGGCAGGTGGGCCATGGCTGGGGTGTGGCCAAAGCATCCTTGGGGGAAACATATCTCCTCACCTGCACCCACCTGCCCGAGCTAGTGGTGGTCGGACAAGGGCCTGGCTCAGGCCTGCCAGGCCTGCCAGGTCTCAGGAGAGATTAGTTTGGGGATTTGGGGCTGGGCTCCACTGGTCCCTGGGATTCCCTCTGTGAGACAGGCCCCTCTCCTGGGTCCTACTCCCAGGTGTAGGTGGCTGCAGGGCCCTAAGGAGGGGTCAGAAGAGCTGTGGTCACTCAGCATCCATCAGCCAGGAGAAGGGTCTGGGGGGCTGGGATGTGACACCACTGAGGCCCACAGAGCCTGGTGAACCAGCCTTATATACACACACCTTGCCACCAAGTCCTTCCGAGGGGCTGAAGTTCAGATGGAAAGGGCTGAATGCAGCCGTGCAGCAGGCTGGGAAGCTCAACATCCCACTCACCCCGACTGGCATCGCACACTTCCTCTGGGGACACCTTGGCTGGGACACCCCAGGCTCAGGTTGCACACCAAGAAGGCTTGTCTGAGCCACTCCAGCCTAATGGCTGCCCACGGTACCAGATATGTCCCTGTGGCTCCATTCAATCTGTCCTTTCTGCACTTGCTCACTCAGCCATTTAGCAAAACTTCTCCATTGCCCCCAGCTGGACCCTAAGTTAGGCATGGTGCCGGTTTCCTCATGCTGTGGGGCAGAATTCCCATTTTCCTCTGTGAGGAAATGGGCTCAGAGACTGGATGAGTGCCACAGTCACTGCCTGGCTGAGCAGGGTCACAATCCCCCTGCTTGCCCTCGTTCCTGAGCCTGTGTGCTTGCCCCTCCCGGAGCTCCCCGAGAGGAGACAGAGGGGAAGCCCAGGCTGAAGGAGGGGGTGTAGAGCGGGAGTATAGAGCACAAGCAGGGGCCTAAAGGCAGGACCTTGGGAGATGCTGGGAAGCAGCTGGAGAGGGTGGCCAGACTGGATTAGAGCGGTCCCCAAATACAGACCAGGAGCCATCACCCTTAGTTCCTTTTTGAAACCCCTGTATCCCACCCACCACAGGAAGGAGAATCTAGGGCATTGTAGGGGGCTGAGGAAGAGGGGGCAGTTCAGCCAGATGAAGAACGCTGAGAGCCCGAGGGAGATGCCCTGGCTGCACTCCCTGGAGAAGGCCTGCACTGAAAGAGGATCCCCTCCACCCCCACCCCACTGTTTCTGACCATCTCCCCGGGGGTCCCAGCAAGCAAGGGGTGGAGGGGCAGATGCTGGGAGACAGAGTAAAAGAGCCTGAAGGTGCCACAGGGACAAGCTAGTCTAATTTAGGATCAGAGAAGTGAGGAATTTAATTGAGTTTTAATAATGTCTGGCCCTTTGTTCTGAAATCCTTGTGTGTGAGTTGGGGAAGGGTGGGGTGCAACCAGCACACAGGCCTGTCTCTGCTCTCCTGGGCCCCAGCCTTCAGGGAGACAGGCAGCAGGCTATGGGTACCAGTTTGCAGAACAGCTAATGTGGGAGAGGCGAGTCTAAGAAGACATCCTGGAGGAGGTGACTTTTGAGCTGAGCCTCGGAGGATGGGCAGAATCTCCAAAGGCAGAGAAAGGGAGGAAGAAAGGCATTGCAGGCAGAGCTCTCAGCTCAAGCATTGGCCTAGCAGTGAGAATGAGTAGGACTGATTCAGGCTTAGTCTGCCGAGTGAGGGCATCGTGGGCTGGGAAGGGAGCCTGGGAAGGGTTGCCTACACATCAGTGTTTCCACTGGAGGGGAGAAGGGCTGGGGAGGCCAGAAGGCAAGGAGCAGGGCTGGGTTCTGGGGTGATAGCTGCACATCTGCAAGTGGGATTCCTCGCAGTACAGGCAGCCCTGGGAGTGACCAGCCACCTCTCTCACCCCATTTTCTGTGTCTTCAAATACGCAGCTAGCAATGCCTCTGCTGTGGCAGTGGGTGCCAACAGGAGAAGTGACCAAGGCTTAGGGGGCACTGGTGGGAAGGGCACAGTACCATGGGGCCAGCCCCATGGTGGGGGTTGCAGGGGGTTGAGCAGGTCCCTCTGAGACCCTCATGGAATCCTCAACTCCCTTCCCCAAGCCCGAATCTGGAGGCTAAACCAGCCAGGGCAACCCTGGGCAGGTTTTCCTGAAAGACGCTGCTTGATCCTGGCTCATCCTGTCAGGAGGTCCTGGTGCCTCCGGTATACCAGTGCCCTTGCTTGCTTAAGTCTCTGTTTACTGAGCACTGAGCACCTGCTGTGTGCAGGCCCTGTCATTCCAGGTGCAGGGGACAGCGGGAATAGAACTGCCAGGCCCCTCCTTCGAGATGTGCAGTCTGCTGAAGGTCATGGAGATGTGATTCAAGCCACAAAGTATGCCATGGGGGGCCTTAGCCAGGATTTGGCCAGGCAAAGGAGGAGAGGGAAGGAAAAGGGACCGAGACAGAGGGAACAGCCAAGTACAAAGGCCCGAGGTGAGGACAGTGCCCTGTATGTGCATATCTCATGCCTGTGCATGTGTGTACTCGTGGGCTTTTGCCCTCTGGCCTGGCTCTGCACAGCGTGAGCACAGATGTGCTGTGAGACTGCGGGTGTGGGCTATGCCCATTGCAAATGCCCCTCTTGGGGGTCCAGCAGAGACCTCTCCCCATGACCTTAACCTGCACAGTCCTGACCTTGCACTGCCCCCAATGGGACCTCTAGCTGTGAGCCCTCCTCAGACAGGTGCAACGTTGCGCATGGTGCATCCCGCTGTGCATGTGACAGAGCACAGAAGGTGACCGAGAACCAGGGGCATCTCCCACTACTCTGCTGCAGCCCCCACTCCGCACTTGAGCTGCGCCGAGCACTTGGCAAATCGCTCCCACTCTCTGGGCCTCAATTTCCCTACTTGTACAGTAGGAGCAACAAGATTGGCCTCACAGGTCTATCATAAGAGTTTTCTCCCAAGCCTTGGTGACACCGATTCAGGAAGGGATACTAACTGGGGTGTCTCCTGGGATGGGCCCCAGGGGTGGACCAACTTGTGCCCCTTCAGCCCCACCCTGGGCTGCAGGACCTCATGCCAGCCCTCTCTGGGGGCAGAAGGGACAGGACCAGCCTCATCCAGGGCCCTGTCCCCTGCTCCTACTTACGCGGGCCGTGCTGCCCTGCCTGCTCAGTACTTCCTGCCTCCTGGCACGGGTCTTGAGGCGCTTGTTTGAGAGGCTGCTCACGGTTATCAGACCCTTTGTTCCAGCCTCCCGTGTTTGCCCACTCTGTGCTTTGGCGAACGGGAGTCGCAGCCTGTTTGCTGTGTCAACACCAGCTGGAGTCCAGTTCCCAAGAGAGCCGAAGGCGTGAGGCCCCATCCACCAGCTGCCTGGGCACCCGCGGTCCAGTCCCTCCATGGGCAGGCAGGCAGCTTGGTGGGCAAGTGGGCAGCCCCTCACCTCTACCCACCCTTTCACCCTACAGGACTATGAGGAATAGCCAGGACGGGTGTCCAGAGCCACCGAGGGCAGGCAGCCCCAGGCAGGGAGACTTAGAAAGGGCCAGTAGGGAGAGCAATCTCAAGCTGGCCCCCTAAGTGGAGTCCCTTTAACCGCCCCCGGCCCCAGCCCCGGCCCCGGCCCTCTCCTCCTCTACATTCCCAGTCATCAGAGCCAGCAGCATCCAAGGCCTAAGTGCTCAGTCAGATAGACAGATGAGCAGACAGGCAGTGAGACAGGGTCAGGGCAGCTGATCGGATCTCCTGAACCTGGTAGGCTGATGCTTCTCGTTCACAGGTGAGCTGCGCAGGATGGGCCAGGGTGGGGCAGCCCTAGCCCCGAGGAGGGCAGAGATGATGGGCAGCTCCTGTGGTGGCTGGCACTGAGGGGCGGACAGGAGAACAGAGGTACAGGTTGAGGAAGTGGCCTTCCTGAGCCTGGATGAGAACCTGGGTCCCCTTCCTTCAGCCAAAGCTGTCCCAGCATGTGGGATCCGGGTCAGCTAGCCACATGGCAGGGCCAGGCCTCCAAATCCTGTTTACTGTCAGGATGAGACTCCCAGAAAGGAGCCTTCCAGGACAACTCACCTTGGACCAGAAGGGCCAGGTGAGGTCAGAACTACAGCACTGATGCAGCCACTGCATGACGTTAACTGATGATTTCCTGTTTCTGAGCCTCTGTTTTCCTACTTGTAAATGGGGTAAGAAGTG
Source organism: Choloepus didactylus (assembly GCF_015220235.1). NCBI lineage: Eukaryota > Metazoa > Chordata > Mammalia > Pilosa > Megalonychidae > Choloepus > Choloepus didactylus. The sequence goes on along the minus strand of NC_051307.1, from coordinate 203,301,940 downwards.
TCCACCTGGGGGTGTTGCCAAGAGGATCCCTGAGCTGTGATGGGACCATCTCGGGGACTTGCATGTGCCCTATGGTTATCACTGACGCAAGCAGGCTGCTCGGGCTGCGGGAAGGGTCCTCATCATTTGATACTGCTCTGGGGTAGTGTAGAAAAGCATCCCAGTTATCAAGAAGTGCAAGGAAATGGCATTGAGGCTGGAGCTGGAGGGAAGGAAGGAGTGTGCCCCTCAGAGAGCGGGAAAGAGCATTCTAGGAAAGGGAACAACATGGAGGGGGGTGGGTCAAGCAGAGTCCAACGTGACTGTGGCGGGAGGCAGGGCCAGACCCACCAAGCTTTGGATTGGGGTGGGGAGTTAGAGGCCAGCCTATGGGATTGGGGGCCACAAGAGGCTGCCAAGGTGCAGGAAGATGCAATCATATGTCAACTTTTGAGGAAACATGGCCTGAGGGAGCAGTAATAGCAGAAGTGGGGCAGCGAAGGAGGCTGTCATGGTGTCAGGAGAGGGGAGGGAGCCTTGCACCCAGGGGGCCTCAGGACTAGGCGAAGCAGCAAGGGTGGGGTAGCTGCAGAGGGTCAGGTAGGGAGAGTCTGGGACAATGCCTGGTGCTAAAGAGGAGGGGGTTGAAGGTGGCACCTACAGAGGCAGGGGAACTTGGGCAGGAACAGGCTGCGGGAGAAGGCTGAACCCCCAGGAATCAACGAGTGCTGTCAGGAAGTGGGCCATGCTCCTGTCTTCCTTACCCACATGTTTGCTGACCCCTCCCCAGGAGGCAAGGCAGGTGAGCTCATGGGGTGTAGCTGTGGGGAACCCATAGTCGCAGGAGGTGGCCTATCTGCCAAGACTCAGTTGCACCCCAGTGTCCCTGTGCAAGAGTTTGTTTAGCATGGGTTATGGATTCCTGCTCAGCCTTCTGAGGGCTTTGAAGCTTTTCTGAGCTTTTTGGACCCTTGGCACCAGGCACTGGGAGGTCCTAGGGCCCTGCTGGGGGCTGGTTTTAGACTGACAGACTTTGGGGTCCCAGAGCATCTTGCTGTGCACTCATCGTGGCCAAGGGCCACAGAGCTGGGGAGGAGGACACCTTGGGGGGGAGGGGTGAGCCGGGCTAATGCACCTCCCACACCCAGTCAGCAGGAAGAATTGGGAGGACACTGAAATAGAGAAAATGGACCCATTTGTGCTCAGCCGATGGACAGTGATGACAGCCCAGCCCAGTTAATGACATGTCCTCTGTCTCAGGGACGTGCATATTTGAGGCTCTGTGTGCCTGTGCCCTGCCCCCAACCCCTACTAGAGATACAAGCTTTTGAGGGTGGGAGTGGGAGGTGGGGAATGTGGGGGAGGAACATGCTTGAGTGCAGGTGTGTGTGTTCTCCTGGGTGAGTGTGAGTGTGTGCACACATGAGTGTGCCTGTGTGTGTGTGCCTGTGTGTGTGTGCCTGTGTCCATAGGGGTGTCTGTGTACATGAGCATATGTGTTCTCTTGTGGACACACACGCCTGTTCGCTTCCCTACGGCTGTGACTCCCACGTGGCCGGGGGACCGAGCTGTGTAACTGTGGTCTGAGTGAGGGGAGACCCTGCCCCTCTCCCTGCGGCCCAGGCAGAAGCACCAGGCTCCATGATCTCCTGATGATGCCACTGACCTTTCCCAGCTATACATAGGCATACCTGGGCCTCCTTCTTATCAAATATTCTTCTTATAATCTCATCTCCCTGTGTGACTGCCGTGTAATTAGCTCGTTTTGCAAAATATTGCATCTGTCATATTTTCTTCTCTAGTTTCTCCCTTTCTGAGGAAGAAGTGGGAGGGGATAGGGTGGAGGAAGATGCCCGAGCTCGGGGCTGCCTCACAGGTCAGCTCTGGCCCTCCCCCTGCACACAGGGTCCCCACATGCGTTGGCACATGCCCCCTCCACACACATCCCAGGCTCAGGGCCTTGTGAGCAGATGGAAGTCAGTGAACCAGGCCTGAGAGTGTCCAGAGCCCTCCCAGTGCCAGGAGGAAGGGATGGTGCAGGCCTGACCGAGCCCTGCTCACAGGAGCACCCACGCACACCTGCTCACACCCAGGGGCGGCTCAGGCCCAAGCTGGGCTCAGATTAATGAGCTATTAAATGGCGTTGCCCACCTACAGCCTGGCACTTGGTGGGATGAGTGTGGCAGGCAGGCTTGGAGTGAGTGGGCAGGGGACAGGACCCCAGGACGGCACCTCTGTGAGCACACGGGGCCATGCAGGGGTGTGCTGAGCCTGATGCCAGGCGGGCAGCAGCACTTGGTTAATAGGAATCTCGAAAGGCCTCGCTACTGCCTGTCTGCCAGCTCTGCCCCGGGCCCCCACACCCACCCATCGCAATCAAGGTCTGGCCCACTGCCCTGGACAGGGCACACATGGAGACCCCCAAAGGGTCACATTGGCCTTGCCCCCCTCCCTGGGAACAGGAACGTCTGCCCTCCCTGCCCCCAGGCACAGGGAACAGGGCAGCAGTTTAAGCCGTTTCAGAGTCAGAATTTGGTGCTGCCCTGGTGCAGCCATTGCCCCTGAGCCCCCCACTCATCCCCCAGAAGGAAATCAGAGGCTGGACAGAGAGCCCTCAGTGGCACCCGTCTCACCCGCCAGAGCCTGTGCCGTCGCGGCCCTGGGCGGCTGGAAGGGCTGGGCTCAGGGGGCCGGCGTGGCCTGCTTTCCTGCTGCCCCCCACCACGTCCCCCCACCACCTCCCCACCTCCTCTTGCTGCAACTCCCTCGGGAAGTGAATTCACTTAAACTTTTAATCAAAAACATTCTCCTTTCTCCCCCCAAGGTTTGCTTCCCTGTGATTTTCCTCTTAAAAGGAAGGGGTGGGGAGCAGCGAGGCACAGGGATAGGCTTTCCTGGGTCTTGGTCGCTGCCGATTTGGGGAGTGAACTAGCTTCTGAGGACACTGCAGGTACCCCCACCCCCACCAGCCTCCAACACCCCCGCCCTGCACCCAGTCACTCAGGACTCCACGGCTTGTACCTGCTAAAGAGGCCAGGATTTCAGGGTGTAGAAGGAGCCTCCTGTGTGCCCGTGAGCCTCAAGGCCACTCCTGAGCCTGCAGGTCACAGGTTGGGGAAGTGGCCCCCAGGTTACTCATCAGATGAGATGCAACCCAGGGGTGGCCTCATGGGCCTCGAGGTCACCAACCGGGTCACGGATGCTTTGCATGTAGAATTCCCCACGCAGAGCTCAGGGGCACAGGGTCAGGTCCTGGTTCCCGACGACAGGGACGCCGACGACACAGGTCCTGACTTCAGAGAACCTGAACATCATCTCTAATTATGGGGCTGGAGGGGGGCTGGCCATGAGCCTATCCCTGACTCTGGAGGGAGATTCTCTGTCCTCTGGTTCCATTTGGGGTTGGAGCCCCTGACCGTCTGGAAGTTCTTCCTTGAGTCAGGCCCTCTTCTTGAAGCCAAAGCCTATTTCCTTGGCTCCGCCTGTAGAGAAACTCGGCTCAGCCTCCCTCTCCCATAGTCTCCCCTGGCCCAGGAGCCAGGGACTGAGTTGCCACCTCCACAGGTTCCCCCCACCTTCTCCACTCCTCTACAGGGTGGGCATATCCAGGCCTAGCCTGGGGAGCCCCCCACAAACTCACAGACTCACCAAGTACATTCCTGTGCCCCACCCTGAGACACACACACACAGAGGCCACATCTCTCCCGCCCCCGAACCTGGCCCTGCCAAGCCCCCAGAGGCTAAAGACAATAGCTGGGCCCCAGTCACAGGGGAGGAGCAGCAGCTCCAGCAGAGCCCACACCGCCAAGGGCCCCCACCCTCCATGCCTGCATGACCTGCCACCGTCTTGTGCTCCCACTCCAGCCTGCAGCAGCGGGCAGTGGACACAGGCTGACCCAGAGAGGGGACAGTGATGAGACTGCCCCACAGGGCTGGAATAGGGGATCCCCACCAACGCCTCTCCTAGACTGCCCTCAGCACCCCTCCTGGTACTTCCTGAGTGTCCTGCTCTACAGACCTCAAGGTCACCTCGGCTGGCCCTGGGGGTGGTTAGGGAGACTTCCCCATCGAGGTGGGTGAGGCCACGGCAGGTTCTGGGGATGGGTGAGATCAGAACGGGCTGACAGGAGGGGTGGGCACACCAGGTAGGGGCACAGTACAAGCAAAGGCAGTTTGGCTCTGGGTAGGGGACTGGTTGGGGGTGGGGGCAGTGCAGGGCCAAAAATGTAGAAAGGGGAGTGGGGGGCCTGAACAGTGGACACAGGGATTTAGACCCCAGCCTCTCGAGTAAATCAGGGATATTATTCATTCATTTTACAAACGTATATTGAGCACCTACTGTGCGCTGGTGCCTTGTCCTGGCCAGGTCCAGCCCCCAAGCAGTGCTTTCCCTGAGATGCTCTGGGGGTGGCAGGGTGGGGGTGATCACAGGGGAGGAGCCTGTGCGCTCCCCACGGGGCAAAGGCGCACGGCCTCTTCTGGCTACTAGCAGCAAAAGTGCAGTCCTGCATCTCGCGGCTCTGCCGGCTCCTCCTGTTTGGCTCCTCAGCAGGGCCCGTTAATTTCTCACCTGATGTGGGGCCTGTTAATTTCTAGCCCGCTATGGCACATCTTGGTGCTCCCTGAAATCCATCATCCCAGGCTCCACCCATCATCCATTCTCCAAGTGCACTCTGTCCACCGTGTACCAGGCCCCGAGCTGGGCACTGAGGACTCCACAGTGACAGAGGCCAATGTGGCCCTGCCCTTGGCCACCTTGTGGTCCAGAAATGAGGCAGAGGGTAGACAAGTCATGAGAAGATGTGTGACAGGTGCCAGAGGACCAACAGCAGGGAGGCTAGCAGAGGGGCCGGGTGAGGTGTCAGCTCCCCTCCCCACATCCATAGGGGCCAACCTGGAGCCCAAGCAGGGGTGAAGGCAGTGACAAGGAGGAGGAGACAGACCTACCTTCTGGCTCAGGGTCTGAGTCCCAACTCCTCACCTGAGCCACAGCTCCTAAGGATCTGCAGGGTCTCCCCAACCTGCTGCCTGGCCCAGCCTCTGCCAGGAACCTGAGGAGGCACAAGCCTCCCTCAAGAGGCAGAAATGCAGCTCTGCAAAAACTCACACCTGCTGGAAAGCTGCCCCTGTGCCAAAGCAGGGCCTGCTAGTGATGCCTGTGAGCAGTAGGTAGGAGGTGGGGGTGGGCATGGCAGGCAGCACTGGATCTTCCTGGGTTCCCCAGCCCCTGGCCACCCTTAGCAGCCACTGATGTCAGCAAAAGAGAATTGTAAGTGCCTTTTAGAGTTCCTATCAATGGTGGTGGGGCCTGGCTAGGCCAAAAACAAGTAGAGTATGTATACCCTTGGGGGGTTGGCCATGTGTCTGGGGCACACCAGGTATGGCTGGATGGATATGCATGCCCTTGTGGATGGCTGAGGGGCAGGTGGGATCTCTGTGACAGAGCCTGCATGTATGGATATGTGTGTCAGGCATGTGGAGTGTGGGCTGGGTAAGTCCGAAGAGCCCGAGGTGAGAGGGGAAAGGAGCTCCTGCTGCACCAACACAGCCCATCTCACTTACAGGGCTTTGTGTGGGTGTGCTTCTGGCATCTACAAACACGTATGTGTAAAAACCCATTTGCAATACATGAATATGTGTGCATCTCAGCCCACGCCTGCCCACAGGTGTGTATGGGTGTGCCCAGGTGGACACATGTACACACTCATTCCTGCTTGTAAAGCTCTGTCACTCCTGTGTGTACCATCCCATCACAGCTATCTCACTCCCATCTCTACTCACCTCACCACTGCACCTAGAGGTTGGCAGATCCAGGATGACTATCTCTATTTTACAGAATGGGAAACTGAGGCTCAGAGAGGAAAAGGGACTTGCCCAAGACTGCATGACTGCTCCAGCCAGACCCAGGTCTCCCAAGTTCCCTTCCAGGGTCAGACATGGCCCCACTGGCTGTGAGGTAGTCTCCTACACACACCTCTGCAGAGCCAATGGGGCTCAGGACAGAGCTGGAGTTGAGAACACCCCTCCTCTTGTCTGTTCTTCCCTTGGCGGGTCTCCCTGAGGCCCATGGTGGGGGACATTGAGTCAGGGGCATGTCAAGGGGTCTCCCCACCATGGAGTCACCGAGCTCACAGTTAGAACAGCTGGAAGAGGAGAAACCTTTCCCCAGGCCTCACGCACAAGGGTGGCCTATAGGAGAAATACAGGTCCCAGCCAGGCCTCCACAGCTGGTCCCAACACTCAGCGCTCTGTCCCACCCTCCCGCAGCCTTCATGGGAATCTTTCCCCTCCTGACCTGTTCCTCTCGTCCTTTCCCCTGTCTTCTTGCCCCTCCTCAACCCCCTTCAGCCTCCAGGGGTGTTTCTGGTCTTGTTTCAGCAGCTCCTAACCTTTCCAACTGGGAGGCTCTCGGAGATGGGCCACGCCCTAAGGCCCCCACCTGAGCCCTGGCCCTGAGCTGGGACCCAGGAGGAATCCAGCCCCGCTGTGGCCTCAAGAAAACCTGGTGCCGGGTGGTCAGCCTTGCAGACCAGCCTGGAGCCTGCCCCACTGTAGCCATAGCTGTGACGGGGTGCAGAGCAGGAGAGGCCAGCGGAAAGAAGCCCAGAGTGGGGGCCGCTGAGCTGGGCATTAAGAGGCAGGAAACAGTTGCCCAGGCCAAGGAGGGAGAACGGTGTTCCAGGCAGAGGGATTACCAATCCCCGCAGGGGTGAGAAGAGTGTATCATCATCATAGTCATAATAAACAGATGCATTTATCAAGCTCCTGTCTCATGCATTTGAGCATCTATGCAGCCAGGGCCCTTACATCCATTCTCTCGTCCATTTATTCATTCATTCATATTATTCATTCAATTAGCCACCGAGAGCTGGGCGCTGGAGCCACCAGGGTGGGAAAAAGCGGTCTTGTCTCTGTCTCAGCCTGCTGTGGGAGCCCAGAGGAGGGGCCTGGCCAGGACTGGGGCTCGTTTGTCGATTTTTTTTTTCATTTCTTGATATTTGATTGGTGCTCTGTCTTCAGAGGCCCTCAGAGTCGGGAGGGTTCTTGATAGTCCAAGTTTATACCATACACCGTGGGCTGAATCTGAGGTCCTGGGCCTAGGACTTGAATCTCCAAGGCTTCTGTTTCAGGGGTGCACTAGTACTGGATAAAGCAAGACTCGCCAGGAGCCAAACCCAGCCCTGAATCCACCCAGGGCTCAGCCCTCTCTGCACAGCACCCCCTGCAGTCCACAGGTGGGATGGCAGGTCCAGGAAGCTGGGCCCCATGTGCTTCTCAGGCCAGGGTGAGCGGCTGGGGCCTTAGGCGTGTCATCAGGCCTTGGTGTCCCACCACAGGATGCACCACAGGACGGAGCGTGTCGGCCGCTGTAACCAGTGCTCTCCGGTAGGCCTTCCTGCAGGGCCGGTGACTGACTTCCTCTCTTTGGTGGCTCCGAAGCCACCCATCACTTAGAAATTCTCTTCATTTCCAAATAAAATGATTTGTTAATCCGAGTGAGTGATTGCTGCGCGTCCGAGCCACTTTGCAGGCCCAGGAACAGCTTGTGGGCTCCCGGAGCCCCACGCCGCCAGCCTGGCGCAGACTTGGAGGGGTTGTTTGCGATTTAAATGTGAATTGAATGAGGAGAAAAATGTTTCTCTTGGCAATTCCATAGGAGCTCGCTCTTCTGACAGATGTTGGAGTTTATTATCCCATCGGGCCGGCATTTTGTCGAGCAGAATTGCTAATTATTTCAGAGGCCCGGCCACAGCCGAGGAAGGGAGGGAGGCGGCGGGCGCGGCTTTGGGTGGCGTCTGTCGACAGGCAGGCTAGGCCCAGCCTACCACCGGTCCCCTCCCCGTCCGGATCTGCACACACCTGGGGGCAGGGGCTGCCCTGCCCCTTTGGTTTTCATGGCAGCAGTGCAGCCTGTTCTTGCCAGCACTGGCGGTGAAGGCTCTGGAAGGTCACTCTTGGGGTCTTGAATTTCTTGCCTGTTTAATGCATCTGTGGGATGGTGGATGGAAAGAGGCTCCAGAGAGGCCAGTGTTCTTCTCCTGGTGTGAAGCCGACATCGTTGACTGTAAGGACCAGGCCTGGGTAGGGGCTGTGCTCATGAGGTGGTGTGGCTGGGTGTCTTTGTGGCCGTGGGCTCTGTGCGGGTGTGTAGGGGTTTGGCATGACCACGTGCTGTGTCTGCATGTCACAAGCCACCTGGTGTGACTGCATGTGTGTGAAGGTGATGGGATGGCTGCGGCTGTGTGGCAAGGGGCTTCGAGGTATGGCTCTGTCCAATTAATTTCTGTCCCCTGTACCTGGAATGCAAAGTGAAGGAGGCCTTGAAAGACAGGTGGCCAGAGGGGGCTGGACTCCAGGAGGGGTGGGCTGAGGCTGGCCAGGGTGCTGCTCCGCCACTGTGGAGGTGCCCCAGGTTCCTCCTGGACTGGAGGGGTAGGATTTGTGGTGGAAATGTGACCTTGGCAGCCAGGTTCCTGGTCTCCTAGTCCCTCCAGCCTTAGCTTCATCCAAGGTGACTTAGAGCCGGGGATCAGGGCCGGCCCCACCCCACCCTGTGGGGGGCTCCCAAGATTCCACCAGGGATCTGAGTCCAAGGAGCCCCCTGACGCCTCATAGCCCCGGTCTGACTTCATAAGCTGTGTTTAATGTTGTGTGACCTGGGGGGACAATTCCTTCTGAGGCAGCTCCTGAGAACAGAGACTCCCCAGCCTTTGCCCCCCTTCCTCACCTTCCTGAGCCCTGAGGCAGGGGGCCCCGATGCCATGACCCAGCCAGCTCAGGGTCCAGGAGTCCTGCCCCTCCCCCTGCCGTTCCTTCTACCCTCTCATCCTCCGGCCACCACCACCCCACCCCCACCCATCTCCAGGCCAGCTGAGGCTCAGCTTCCTGGATTTAACACAAAGGCAGCAGCAGCAGCTGGGCAGGATTTTATAACCCTAATTAACACCGGATTCCCTGGGGTCGCAGCTCTAGAATCCTGATGCAGGCTGAGACTGGCAGCAGACATGGCGGGGAGGGTCCATCCTGGTGCTGGGTGGGAGCAGATGGAAGCTGTGGTCCACGGCAGCCAGGCCTAGGGAGGTGACCTGGAGCCCTGCAGCCTCGTCTCCCCCTTCCCTGCGTCTGGGGCCCTGGGGAGCCAGAGAGGAGGTGCTGGCCACCCCCAGGCTGAGATCGAGGCAGGCAGCTCTGATGGACTGAGTGTCCCTGGGAACCAGGCCCTCTCTCTCCTCTGGAGAAAACTCCATGACATCCTTCCATTAAATAGGGCATGTTCAGAAGAGAAAATTGCTACTATTTTCCCCTTTTACTTCACTGTCATCAAAAATTGATCCCATATTGCATCCTTGTTTCAAAGAATGAGCTAAAAAAAATAAAATAAAAATTCCCACTCCTCAGAGCAGCAGCTGCATCAAGCTCCCCAACCCCCTCCCAAAATAAAAGAAAGAAAGAAAAGAAAAATGTGGCCCTGGAGGGAGGGCCCAACTACAGGCCTGTCTGGGGCTGCAGAACCAGGGCAGTGGCTTTGGGATGCACGTGACTTGGGAGCAAGGAGGGGCGGGGGCACGTGACAGTTGTGCAGGCAGAAGGGGATTTTGATCTGGTGAAATGTGGTAGAAAATGGGGTAATTGGGGGAGGTTAATTTGGATCTAAATGGAGCGATTCGTTATCTCAATAAGAAGCATCTTGTTTTCCAGGGAGACGGCTGAGCTTGCCAGATGCCTGCCTGCCCGTCAGAGGGGTGGTGGCTCAGAGCAGGGCCCCGCCAACAGCCTAGCCTCACGGAGCAGCCTGCGCTTCCTGGCTGTGCAGGGGCCCCCACAGGTCAGGGGGTAAACTGAGGGTTGGGGGTACAACTGGCCTGATGTCCCACAGAGCACCGGGGCCTCCTGACTCCTGCAGAGCGTTCCTTCCCATGGCTCTAACTGCCTCCTGGAAGAAGGGGAACAGGAGAGGAACCACTTAATTTGATTTATTCCCCAATTTGTTTGGCAGTGTTGAGCAGTTCTTCACAAATGCATGTGTAGTAAAACATAGAATGTGAATAATCAGGACAGGACAAAAGGGCCAAGGCTCAGGACCAGGCACTTGATCTAGCTGAGCCTCCAGGCTGACTCTGAGCCCTCCAGCAGCCAAGGAGAAAAGGGAGGCCCTATGCTTTGTGTTCTAACCAGAGGAGACAAGACATTTAGATCAACTCCCCATGGAAGCCAGGCCCAGCCTCCCAGGGAGTGGCTTTTGGGGGGACGTTCACGAAGGTACCCCTCAGCCCCGTAGCCTCTACTAGGAGCAGGGCCCAGAGCTGGCACCTTGGCTCTTGTCCTAGCTATGCCACCACACTGCCCTCGGGGCCCCGTCTGTGATGGGAGCTCTACGTGGGACCCACTGGCAGTGCTAGGACTGCTGATCACGCAGGGTTGTGGACACAGGTTCAACCGACAGGTTCAGGTCATGGCGCCTTCTCCTGCCAGCGTTGTGGCCTTGGAGCACTCGTTGCATTGTTCGGAGCCTCCTTCTTCTGACAAGTGGACCCATAGCACCAGCCTCCCTGACCCCCTCCCCATGGTTATAATGGTCACATGGGGATAGGGTCTGAGGTGCGGCACCCTGGAGGCACCCATAAGTGATTACTGTGATCGTGAAGTCACTGAGAGGAGTAGGTTGAGGCTGATGCACAAGATTTCCTTGGACCAAACATATGTCTCGCCTGGTACTGGCTGTACTACGTCTGCAGATAGGGGTGGGGGTGGAGATGCGCGGAAGCCCCTCCACCAAGCACTCCAGGAGGGTGGGGCTGGGTCTGACTCATCCTGTGTCTCTGGCACCAGGCACAGACCACAACCACGAGAGGTTCTGGATAAACCTTTGTTGAAAGAAGAAAGAAGCAGTGCCCTGGGAGTCACCCTTCCATTTATTCCACCCTGTGGTCTTGGGTGGGGGGAACATAACACAAAGCAAAGTGATTTTACAGGCTGGGGTGGGGGCTGGAAGGAGAGTAAAGCAATGGACAATTGAGGGTGCCTTTGAGAAGGGGTCCACCGGGTTGAACCAGGCAGGCATAGCCAAAAAGGTGCGTTTAGCCAGGCCTGAGCGGCAGGTGGTCCAGGAGACGTGGGCCACCCCCTCCCCCAGCAGGAAGCAGCCCCACTCTACCCGCACCTTATGAGTACAGGACACGAAGGGAATTGGCAGGTGCAGGCACAGGCACACGTGTCCGAATGCCTGCACACATACACATGCACATGTGTTCACACATGCACACATTCAAATACACACACATGCATCCTCCTCTCACCCCACACTCCTCTCCACCCCTCAGGATTGCAAAGCCGTTGACCACAAAGTCCGAAGGAGAATGCCTCCCACCCATCCCTCCGCTGAAGCCACCTCCCTGCTTGGCAGACCTCCCTCAGTGGAGGCCCAAGAGACCCCAGCCACTGGGATCCTGCTTATCTCCCTTTCCTGTGGGGGTGTCCTACAGGGGTTCCCCTTTGGGGCAGGGGAACAACATAGGTCTCCAGAGTGCTGGGGAGGGGAGGCCCCCACAGCTGGGGCCCAGCCCCAGGCCTGAACCTGGTGGAACAGAGGACTGGGGAGCAAGTGGTCCGGAGGCCTTGAGTGCCTGGTGTGGGCTGAGGCTGGACAGCACTGGGGCCACCAAGGCCCTCCCTGCCCCAGAGAGCACCCAGATCTGGGGTACAGGGAAGGGAAGCAGACCAAAGGGTGGTGAGCAACCCTGACACGTGGGGTCCCCGGGGTGGGGGCACAGTTCTATGCTTCGCCTCACTGCTCACCCCACCCTAGGGGATCCCACCTCTTGCTGAGTCTTGGTTTTTCCATCTGTAAAATTGGGTAAATAAGGTAAGACCTTCAATAAGCCCTTGATGGGCATGAAACATGACCTTGGGGTCTGCCCAGCCAGCCCAGGACTCCTGGTCTGCTCCTCTGGGGGAGGGGAGGGGGTCGGCCTGGCCCTGACCTTCGGCCCTTAACCCCTCCAGACCCCTCTTTCAGGCAACAGTCTCCAGTCTGGGCAGAGTGAACTGCAGCTGCCCCTAAAGGGTCATGGGTCTCAACATCAATGAACACAAACCCACAGCTGCACCTCACCAGCCACGGCCCCAGCCCTGATGTCATGAGGGTCCCATCGGAGCTTGGCATCCGTGCTGGATGCTGCCCATGGGGGGAAGAGGGCTCCTGGGGGCCAGAGCTCACTGGTGACCTTGGGCGGAGCACGCAACTCCCACCTTCTTCAAGGACCCCTCTCAACTCCTCCAGCTTGACCCTGGCCCTGGGAAAGAGACAAGAACTCTGAGGCACACAGAAGGTGAAGCTGCAAATCCAAGGTGGCGTGTGCACCTGCCTGGGTCTCCTGCCCCCCGATCCCTCCTCCTGCCCAGGGTATCTGGTGGGCAAATTAGCAATGGATGGGGGTTCACAAACTCCCACACTGCCCTTGGAGAGCTTGTGACCACAGACAAACTGAGTAACAACCTCTGAGCCTCAGTTTCCTCTTCTAGAAATTGGTGTCACATCTCAGCCTGACGACAAACCATGAGAATTAAAGACAGAAACACAGGGCGAAGGGGAGAGGAGTCTGGGCTCTGAGCTCCAGTCCCAGCTCTGCCCTCACTCACTGTTGGTTTTTGACGAATGCCGCAACCCTCTGTGCCTGTTTGCTCATCTGCAAAATGAGGGTGGGAAAAGGACCTGCTTTGCAGGGGCTGCTGGAAGGATTAACAGACGATGCTGGGGCATGGTGAGCACTCAGTGGCCTTGCCCGACAGCAGGTCTGTGTGATGTGCTGGCTGATGCCAAGGCTCTCCCAGGCGTGGGAGGGCTACCTGATCATCTGGCTGTGGGCTCCCCCTCCCCAGCAAACCCCTGACCCTTCCCTGTGCCCCTCCTCTGGGACTTCCCCCCACCCCCCAGGAACCCACACTCCTCCCCCACTCCCTCTGGGCTGCGTCTGACCCTCCTCCCAGCCCTTCCCCTCCATGTGGCCAGCATTCAGTGTTTTCCTGTTTTTCTCACTGATGCATCCAGGCCCACTGGGTAGATGGTGCCATTGTCCCATGTTACAGAGAAGGTTGAGGCCAGGAGGCGCTGAAGTCACTCGGTCAGGGTGGATCGCATTCAGCCTGGGTCCACCAGTAGAGAGGTTTCTCCCACACAAAGCTCAACTCAAAGGGCTGAGAAATGGTGGCTGTGTTGGCTTTGGCCAGCTGGGATTCAGGAAGCCCTTTCCTGGGGGGGGTGGCACAGGGAAGAATGGACTCCCTGAATGGAGGCCCCAAGCCGGCAGGCACGTGCTGCTGCGTGGCTACTGCCCCACCCTTCCCAGCTGGCTCCCTGGCCGTTGCTAGGCATCTGCAAGGCCCAGGTGGGCCCTACCTGTAGTGCGGCAGCCGCGCAGCGTGGGGCGGGCCCCGGGCCCAGGCAGGAGCCGGCCGCCTCCGCCTGCCCTCCCCCCTCTCACTTGGCGGCGCGAGCAGAAGCCATTAGCGCCTGGCAGCCCGTGCCCCATGGTTCTGACAAATGCCTTCAATGTTGTCGCCGTGTCTCCAGCTGTCCCGCCGGCCGCCTTTACTCCTCGTAATAACCGAGTATCGAGGCTGATTGCAGCAGCGGGATGCAGCGAGTATTCAGAGTGGCTTTTACCCCAGGCGTTTCCACTGGCAACCAGGCCGTGCCCACCCCACCCTCCACCTCCAGGCCTTTGTCTGCCTGTCACCTCTGCCCGGGACCCCAGCATCGCCCCCGGGCCAGCCAGTGCCCGGCTTTGTGTCCTGAGTGGTGCCCACACTGCTGCCACCAGAGCTGGTAGGGAGTGAGGGGGCGGGGTCTCGGGCATCCATGCCCAGCAGAGTGTCAGCCTGCATGGGGAGATTTGACTCGGGTTCCTACTCTTCTGGGTGACCCCTGCAGGGAGCCCCAACTTCATCTTGGCCCAGGCTCATTTTTAGGCCTCCTTGTCCAGAGAGGTGGGGAGTGGTCAGAGCCCAGCTCTGGTGTGGACAAAGCTGGAATCCAATTTGGGCTCTGCCACTTGATAGCTGTGTGATCTCAGGCAAGTGGCTCACCTTCTCTGAGCTTCTCTGTCCTCAGTGGTGGAAAAGGAATAACGACTGGGCTTTGTGGGGCTTAGAGGGAGCACGGGTCTGAAGCAAGGTGTGAATCATGATGTCCTGTGGAAGAGGCTCGGTAACACTGATGAACACAACCCCCCAGGGCATCAGCCCTTGAGTCAGGGGAGACTGAGGAAGGAGCAAAGGCCTGCCTCACTGACCTTGACTGCCCTCTGCTCCCCCACAGAAAAGCCCACTCCTTCCCACCTCCACAGCGTTGCTCCTGCGGAGGCTCCCAGAAGACATTCACCTCTCCTCTCCCCTCCATCTGGCCTTGTCCTTCAGGTTTGTCTGCTGTTCCCTCTGCCCAAAAGCACCCCCCCTCCCCAGCTTGGTCTAACCACACTCCTCTCCTCTGGGGTTTATGTGACTTTTGAGCAGGCCCCAAAGGCTCAACGTTCTCCTCTCATCTGCTCTCTTCATCTTCCCACAGTCTGGTGAGTTAGGGACCATGAGGAACCCCATTTTAGATATGAGATAATCAAAGTTCAGAGAGAGGCACCAGACACCTGTGTCACACATGCACATAGCTCTGAGCTGGCAGAGTGGGAATCAAGCCCCTGGCGTGGGGTGTGAGTGCCCCAGGTTGACTCTGACCATAGCCGGCTGGCGGGGCCTCCTTAATTTCAAGCAGGTAGACCTGAGATCAGGGGCCATATGCCCCCATCCCTGGCTCCCCTGGCACTCAGAAGCTCTAGACAGACTCCTGCACTGGGTGGGGGAAGGGCAGGAGAAATGAGGGCCCTCAACTAGGAGCCACCCAGCAGGAGGGACACCACCCTTCACACATGTTCATGCCAGTCAGCACTGACCAGGATGGAGAAAGGAGTGGGTGAGTGGCTGGGCCCAGGCCAAGTGGCCTTCAAACTGGACTGCCAGGGTGAGAGGGGTTTCAATCAGCAGCAGACTTGGAGGCTGGGGAGCTGCAGGCCCACACAGTTCAGGGGTGAACAGCTATCTGGCCCTGCTAAAGAACAGTGTAGACAGAGGCTGCTCTGCTGCCACAGTCAGCATTTTCTCTTTGATTACAGGGGATGGTCCTCCCAGCTGGCAGTGCTGGGTATTCTCAGGATGGGAGAGGGGTCTTCCCTATGGAGTGGGTCACCTCTGGTTCTGTCCTGGCTCTGTGGCCCTGATCTCTCTCTGGCCTCAGGTCCCTGCCAGAATAAGGGAAATAAATTAAGCCCCACACCCTCTAGAATGGACAAATGGCCCTCCACCCCACCTCCTGCCCTTGAGTGTTTGTGCCCAGGTACAAACACCAGTGTCCAGGCTGGATTTCAGTGGTTGATTTATTAGTTAATATCTGGATACTGAATTTGTGTTTGCAGGTTCCCTAACCTTCTGATGATGCTGGGGGGTGATGGACAGAGAAAACTAGAGTGAATTGTCTCTGCCCATTCATCAGACTTTTCTCCAGGGTGCATAGGTGGTGGTGAGGGCTTTGATGGTGGTGATGGTCACAAAGAGACAGCAGTGGATCTAGCATAGGTGGTCACAATGAGGTGATAGTGATGACAGTGATGAAAGTGGTGACATAGGTGATGGTTGTGTTGGTGATGGTAGTGATAGAGGTGAAGGTAATAGAGTTGGTGATGGTGGTGATGGTGATGGTGGCGGTAGTGGAGGTGGATAGTTGATAGTGGAGCTGATCATAGTGGAAGTGATGGTGTTGGTGATCGTGATGATGGGGATGAAGGTGGTGGTGGAGTTGATGGTGATGGTGGTAATGATGAAAGGATAACACTGGTGGTTGGTGATGGGCATCAGTGGTGATGGGGATAGCACTGAGGATAACAGTGGTGATGAGAACAACATTGGCAATGATGATGGGGATAATGTTGATGGTGATGGCAGTAAAATTGGCTGTGGTCATGGGGATGAAATAATGTTGACATAGGTGATGTGGGAAGTGGCGATGGGGTAAAATTGGCAGTGATGACGAGGATAGCACTGATGGTGATAGAGTAACATTGGCGCTGATGATGGAACATTGGCAATGGTGATGGGTATAACAGTGGAAGTGGCAATGGGGGTGACAGGACTGGCATGGCTCCCTGAGGAGCATACCTCAAGGAGCAGTCCACCGGGCAGCCCTGTCCCACTCCTGAGCTGCACTCTAGCTGCAGAATGCAGTGGGGCTTGCTTGGTTCTCTTTTTCTTTTAACCCCCAGTGAGCACAGCCTTCTGGGTAATGAGATGCAAATTGACGGAAAAGACAATGAGCCAGCCTGCGGCTGGTAGGGCAGCTTTTAGAGTCAGGCTGATTGCCTCCGCACCAATTTGCATGGCATTAGCTGTGCACTTCTCCTCCAAAAGGCTCATGCATTTCATCAGAGGTCACCTGGATGGTTATCCTGCTTGCATCCAACAAGGGGCAGCAGCCTGTGATCCCTGGCCAGGGGCGGGGGCAGAGCCACACTGACCCTGACCTGACTGGGACTCCAGGATGTGGTTCAAAGGAGTCTGGAGCTGTGGGGGAGGGCAGTAGATAGAGGGCTTCATGGTCAGCCAGAGTCAGGCCAGGGGTCAGGGTCCCCACATGGCAGGCCTAGGAGGTCCAGCTTGGCCAGCACTATGGTTCCTTCTGAGTGTATGTTGCAAAGGTGACAGACTTCAGGCAGGAGGGGGTCTAACTACCTCTAACTGGCACTGTGGCCTGGGTAGTCCCTCCCATCACTGGACCTCAGCTTCCCCATTGTGCAGGGGAGCCAGTGGGCCCCCAGCCATGGTCTCCACATTGAAGTCAATGATCATCAAGGCAGGCCTTGCCTGTGGTGTGCTCAGCGAGATTGGCCTGGAGGCAGTTCTCCACGTCACGGTCCTCTGAGTGGGCCTGCCATGACTGTCACTGTCACCATTATGCAAAGCTATGCCCCGGATCATTGCTGAATTGCAACCTTCTCCCCCTGCGGGGCAGCTAATCAGAGCCAGACCCAGATCGCTGCCCAAACGCAGCCTGCAGGCCAGCCTAGCCAGCACTGCCGCCTCTGTCCATGGTGCTGAAAGCCATGGCCCAGCCTGTCCTATAGTCCCTACTGCCAAGATAGGCCATGGACTTGTTCCCTGCTGCCCTTGCTCTCTGACCCCTGGTCTGACCTAGTGCAACCCAAGACTCCACTCTATATCCCTCCTCCAGAGCAGGTGACAGTGGGGTTAGGGGTTCTTCGCTTCTGTCCTCCACGCACAGCCCAGCCAGTACCCCCTCAGGCACATCATGGTGCCCCTCCAGCCCTGCCTCCCTCCTCACTGTCCCACTCCCTTTCCTGAGGTTGGGCCTAATCAGAGCTAATCAGAAAATTATGAGCTGCCTGATTACTGATTAGATTCCTAATGTTAATAGAGTCGAGAAGGGCCTGCACGGGCTGTGTTTGAGGAAAAAGTATAAAAATAACATCATGGGAAGGAGTGTGGTGGCTGGGCGGGGGCTCAGGCTCTGCTGTCCTCTCAGGCAAGGGTTCAGGAGAAGGGGTTCTAGCAGCAGGGGTGTGGGGGGCTCAGGTTTAGCTTTCTTTAGGAAGCCCTGCCTGAGCCAAAGGGTCGGAGGTGGGAATACATTTCAGAGCAGACGGGCCTCCTGGCACCCCTAAATTCCAGTTAAATTGATACTCCAGGTAGCTCTTACTGCAAAGGCCTCTAGTAAGTATTGTGCTCAGAACAGTGGAACTGAACTGCTATGGGAAGAAGTTAGGTGAGATGTAAAGAACTTCCTGATGGTATACCACATGAGAGCAGGGCTTTGTTCTGCTCACTCACCTGCTCATGCCTGACAGAAAGGAGGGAGGGTCACATCAACCCCTTCCCATGGGAACTCCCATCCTCCCATGCCATGTCCCTAAGCTGTGTTGGGGGCACAGAGTGTAGAGGCATCTGAGAAGGCTTTTGGAGGAGGATATTGGAGCACATCAGAAGAATGCATTTGCCTGGGGCCAGGACAGAAGATACCAGTCTCCCCAGGGACCCAGCTCCTGTCTGACCTAGCCAGGACCCCTTCCCTGCCCCCCTCCAGCTTCTTACTCTGACAGGGCCCCAGTGGCTTTAGACCATTTCATCACTGATTTGTCATCAGCTGGGTGGGGCTGGTGGGCAACATTTTCACAAGGTCCAAGGTGGGTTTAGGGTCCTGCAGAGCAGATGTCAGCAACTCAGACCCCTGAGGTAGCCCTTTGGGTCCATCAGTATGGGGCACCCAGTGAGGTCCATGCTTAAACTTGGCTTCACCCTCCCCACCCCTCCACCTCTTGTACCATCTTGGATCCCTGTTCTCTTTCATTGGTACTACTCAAGCCAGTAGGTCCCTGAGGGCATCTCCTGATCTACCACCAACACCCCCTCCCCACCCACGCTGACTTCAAGGGAGCCTGAGGTCACTTAGCATCTCTGTGCTGAGCTGGCCTGAGCCCAGCCCTGGGACCACACAGGTCCATGGGTCGAATCCGTGCTCTCAAGGGATCACCTCTGAGAGGGAGTCAGACGCAAGCAGTGACAGAGATACTAAGGGAGGTTCTGGGAACCCGGATTGGCAGGGGCACCAGGCTTCAGCACTGACTCCTGGAGGATGAGGAGGGGGGCCAGGAGGCAGAAGAGCAAGGCAGCCCAGCCTGGGGCCAGCACAAGCAAGGTAGGGAACCAAGCCTGACAGGAAGGCAACATTCAAGGTCATGTGCTGGGAGAATGACAAGGTTGGCAGGGCCACACGGGGCCTTGAAAAGGATGCATCAGGCCGGGGGGAGTGGTCAGTGCCTCCAGGAAACCCTGGGCAGGGGACACAGGAGCCCATGGGGGAGGCCTGAAGATGTAGGTGCCCTGGGCAAATGAACTCATGCTTAGCACCTCTGAGTAGGGGTCTGAATCCCAGCTGTGCTGGGTTGCCGGAGGGCAGAAGTTGGTTCTGGAGAGGTCTGGTTGGGCAGGTGAGAAGGGGGCCGCAGGAGTGGGTGGCTTCAAGGGGAGCAGTTCAGGAGGTGACATTGGGGAAGCGATGGTCCACCTTGGGTGAGGCTGGGCCCTGGATCCTTGCCTGGGGCTAGGCCAGGGCGCTAGGGGGCAGCAAAGGAGGGGTTGGGGAGAGGCCCAGTCCATTGACACAAACTTCGAAGCAGGCCAGGTGCCCCCCAGGGTGGGGTCAAGCTAAGTTCAGAAGGCCTAAGAGAGAAGCTGGGAGTGGGGGAGCAGTCAGGAGACCCCTCAGATAAGGCCAAGGAAATGGGCATCCTAAGGCCTGGGTTTGTCTTCAGTTTCCAAAGTGAGTCCACATGCTGTTGTCTGTCCAGTTCCCCACAGCCCTGGGAGGGGCCAAGCAGGATTCTGGTCCCCACTGTGCAAGTGAGAAACCAGTTCCCAGGGAGGGGAGGACAATCTCCCCAAATTGTGTGCCGGGTCGGTTGCTGAGCCTGAGGAGCTCAGACCTCCCAGAGCCTGGACCCCCGTCATCGCTATCTCTGGTGCATGGAACGAGGCTCAGGAGGCAGAGAAGTTTCCATAGTGCCCTCAGATACATAACATGCCACCCGCTCCCCTAACCAGAGTGGCCGACAGCCCTTAGCCTGATCCCCTCACCTGCTAACTCTGCACGTTTGTGTTTGTGTGTGTATGTGCGTGTATGTGTGTGTTTAATTAAGTTTTATTGAGATATATTCACATACCATACAATCATCCATGGGGTACAATCAGTTGTTCACAGTACCACCATATAGTTGTGCATTCATCACCCCAATCTATTTTTTGAACATTTTCCTTATACCAGAAAAAGTAAAAATAAGAATAAAAAATAAAAGTGAAAAAGAACACCCAAATCATCCCCCCATCCCACGCTGTTTTTCATTTAGTTTTTGTCCCCATTTTTCTACTCATCCATCCATACACTGGATAAAGGGCTTTCACCATCACACTGTCACCCCTTGTAAGCTACATTGCTATACGATCATCTTCAAGAGTCAAGGCTACTGAGTTGGAATTTGGTAGTTTCAGGTATTTACTTCTAGCTATTCCAATGCATTAAAACCTAAAAAGTGTCATCTTTACAGTGCGTAAGAATGCCCACCAGGGTGACCTCTCAACTCCATTTGGAATCTCTCAGCCACTGAAACTTTAGTTTCATTTCACATCCCCCTTTTGATCAAGAAGATGTTCTCAATCCCACGATATCGGGTCCAGATTCATCCTTGGGAGTCATATCCTGCATTCTGCAGGTTTTTTTAAAAGAATGAAAGAAGTGTTGATGAATTACACTGGTCATACTTCAGTAAGGACAAAACTAACAAAACTGGCAAAATTATGAGAAACTCCCCCTGGCTCAGCAGAGACTGATACACCTGCTGAAATGTGCAAGCTTCATGCTAGGGGCTGGGGAGGGTGCCAGTTAGGTTGAAGCGTTCTCACGCATTTGAGCCCCTGAGGGACTGGGCCAGGTAGAGCAGAACCTTGGAACCAGCCCCGGCAGCCTCAGAGTCCCCACAGCACAGCCCTTGGCCCGGGGGTTCCACGGAAGGGTCTGCCACCACAGGGCTGGGCTCCGGAGCCACGGCACAAACACAGAGCCGAAGCTATTTTTCTGATTTATTGCCTGATTTCTCACCAGAGCGCTCTCACAAGTGCTCAACATCCAGGGACCCAGGAGCAACAGCAACTGGGCAGGGCAGAGACCGGCAGCCCCACGAGCAAGGCCCGTCCTGCCCCACGTGGCTGTCCAGCCCCACAATGGAGGCTTTCCCACAGCCTGATGCCAGCACTGAAGTCACCAGAGCGGGGTGCGCCTTCCCTGGAGGCATGACCACCTGGGCTTGGGGTGCAGAGAGCAACCTGAAACTGGGGAGTGGGCTTGACCCACAGTTCCCAAAACTGGTTTGCAAATTCAAGCTGGTCACTTGTGAATATCGTGCCCAGCCTCAGACACCTCGCCCCTCGCCCCTCGCCCTGTCCACCCTGGACACATTTAGCTCCTGTCCCACAACACACCCAACTCACCCTTTCTGTATTAACCACAGTTCCAGTTTAAAGGTAAAGCAGTGAAGCCAGTGAAATGCATGTGATCATCTGTGAATGTCGAGTCACCTCCTTTTTTTGCCTGGGAAGGAATGAATATCTTTCCAAGCTCATGTCCTTCCTACAACTGATGTGAAAAATGTCCATCTTTTGGTAAATTACCAGCCATAGGAGACAGTGGGTTTTTTTAAGTGTCCTCCTGTGGGAAAACTCATTGGCAGCCTCGGGTCCCCGGGATATTCTGGGAAAGCCTGTCTGGTCTAAAATTCGAGCCTCTGGGATGCTAGGTGCCCCAACCCCAGCTGCTCAAGGCCTTGTCCTCCCCGTCTCCATCTCAGGTCACCCCTCATATCTTTTTATTTTTTTCTGGAAAATTAAAACCCAGGCTGCCCCTTCCAGGTGGGCTGAGGGGGCACAGGAATCAGTCACCAAGCCCATGATGCCCACAGGGAGCTAGCAAGCCCAGGCCCAGGGGAGGAGAGGGGGGGTGCCCCCTCCAGAGGGAAACTGCAACTCAAATGAGTTTTTCCCCGTTACATGTATTCTGACCTTTTTTAAAAAGAAAAAAAATCCATTTTACTAATTTTTTTTTATATCAACCTGTGTAGGATGCGTGCAGTCAGCGAGGGAAAAGGTCAGGGAGCCTGTCGCTGGTAACGACAACGCAGGCCTCCTGGGACAGCTTCCCCCTGCAGCGCTCTGCATGGCTGGGAATGTTTGTTATTTTTCCTAAAGTTTTTGGTTCCTGAAATTTTGGTCTGGGTTTTGGGTGTTTTTTTTTCCCCTATTGGTCTGGTGGTTGTTTTATCTTTAAGCTGGAAGCATGGTTAATACAGAAAGCATGGGTCAAATGTGTCATGGGACAGGCGGAAAATGAGTCCAGTGTGCATGCCGTGAGAGGTGAGAGAAGGGGCCATGGAGAGAAGGGTAGGGAGGGCAGAAGGGCAAGGTCGAGTGCCTCCTGGCCCCAAGAGGTGGTGGCATCAGCATTATGCCTGACAGAGGAGAGCGAAGCCATCAATGTCTCTTATGCCTAAGGTCATGGATCCTGGTCCAGTTCCTCTCTACACAGCTGGTGGACTCCTATTTATCCCTCAGAACCCAGAAAAATGGGGAATTGGGATAGGACCTGCCCACAGAAGGTTGTGGTGAATGAGATGTGCTTGTAAAGCTCTGAGCACATCATGTGCCCGTGGATGGCGACAGTCAAGCAAGTTGTCAAGACAGCCATCGCTCCGCCAGGGCTCACGTAGTAGCAGGAATTGTCCATCCCTATGTGCGCCTCCCCCCAGACCATGAGTTGTGCAAGGACAGGGACCGAGGTGGAATTCTCCTGGTCCCTGACTGTGGATGGACCTGCTTGTGGCAGGCGGTGGATGGACAAATGCCCACTCTGGCTGGGGTGGTTAGAAGGAGAAGTCCACGGGGCCAGGATCCCCCGCCCCACCTGCACTTCCTCCTCTATTGTCAGCCCCAGGGCTCCAGCTCCCTCCTAACTGTGCTGCATCTTGCTTCATTATTATGCAGATATTTTAATTATGCAGATATGTTTTTAGACAGTTTTAAATATGTATATTATTTACTCATTAGACCATAACAGCTCTGGAAATTGGAAATCTGTATTTAGTATCTATCAGTGCACAATACAGAGTTAATACAGGGCCTACGGACGGAGAGGGAAGGAAGCTGGCAGTGGCAGTGGCAGCACTGAGGCAGGGGCTGCTGGGCACCCTGGTGCTTGCCTCCTCCCAGGGTCTGGGCCTGGTGACACTGAGGTTGGGGGATGGGCTCGGAGGGGCCTCTGGGAGTCAGCCTCTGATCCCCCTCCTGGGGATGGGAAGCCTGAGTCTAACCTGGCCAGACCTCTCTCCTTCCCTGGGACTTTCACTGTCTGTCATTGCATTAGGTGGACCTGGGCTTGATGCCCCCTCCATCACTTCCTTAGCAGGACCTGAGACAGTGGCACAAATGTTCTGAGCCTCAGTCTCCTCACCCGTGAAAGGAGGGAGAGAACAGAACCCACCTCTAGGCACCTTGCTCAGGAGAAGGGGTGTCCCTCACCTGGCCTGAGATTCACTGCGCCAGTTGGTGAAGCCCCGGCCCAGGGGAGGTGCCAGGGGCAGTGCTTGGTGTCATCCTGTCGTTGTTACTTCCCTTGCAACCCTCCTGCAGAGCTCTCAAGGTATCTGCTTGGCGCTCAGAATCCCCCTCCCCTCATCACAGCTTCTGCCCCACTTGGCCCACAGTGTCCAGATCTCAACATTCTGTGCCCCCGTGGGTTCGGGGCCTTTTATCCTAAGCCTCTCACAGCCTCTTGGAAGCAGGGGTAGCTACAACTAATTAAGACCAAAAACGCTTGCATTCTTTCCCTCCGAGCTGAACAGAACGAGTCCTGTTTGATGGGCAGTCACTCCCTGGGGCCCCTTCTGGCCAGGCCAGCACCAGGGAGTGTCCCAGGTGAGGGATAATGAGGGGGAGTGGGGGCACCAGCCTGGGGAGAGTTGCAGACCCTCCCAGGGGACAGGGAGGCCTGGGGGCTGCAGCCCACCAGCACCTGAGCCCCTCCCCACTCAGCAGGCGGTGGCACCTTACCTGCCTTGTGCCAGCCTCTGGGGGTGCCCACCTTGGCTCCAGGTCCCTTATCGCAGGCCACTATCTGTCTCAGCTCCCCCACAGTTGAAAGACGTTGAACTTGGTGAAATTTGAGGTGTCTGTGGAAGTGGCTGCCCCTCAGGGGAGCTTTGTCCCAAGTCTTTGTCCCCAGCCCTGCACCACCATCCTGCTCTTTCTTGCCTTTGCCTGTAAGAATGGTTCCTGGAGCTGAGGGAAATGGGTAGTTAAGTGAAACTCTCTGATAATTGTCTCTGAAATGCCTGCTGTCATCATGATGGACTTGGCCGTGAGCAGAGAAGCTCGGCTCAGCGATCCCATGCAGATCCCTCCAACTCCTTGACAATAACAGAGTCATCACCAGCCAGGGCCCCATCAGCGGCTAAGTGGGCAGCACCAGCCTCATAGGCAGCCCTCATCCCCGATGGGATGGCGAGGAAACAGCCCAGAGAGGTCAGATAACATACCTAGGTCACTTAGCCGCTCCAGCAGGGCCAGACTCAAGCCCAGCCCTTGATCCTGACCGTGATTTAGCAGACATTCATTGTGCACCTACTGTGTGCGAGGTGCCAGGTTACTGTAAACACAACAGACTCAGGCAGGGCTTGCAGAGTGTGGCAGTGAGGGACAGGCGGGGGCTTGGCAGAGGGACCTCGGCAGGTGTCAGGGAGAGGTGCGAGGAATCTTTGAGGTCTAAGCTAAGGTCTCAAGGGTGAGGGAGTGAACCGGGCAGAGGAGTCCTGGAGAGAGTGCACAGGGGAAGGAGCAGCACGTGCAGAGTCTGGTGGCAAGAACTGGACTCACGGAGCTCAGGGCCCTAGCAGGGAGCTGGTGCTAGGGGCAGAGACACTCAGGGCTGGGAACAGAGGCACAGCTCCTGCCCTGGAAACAGGACCGAGTCCTGCCCCAGCTCTGACACTCTCCTGCATGGGAGTCCTGGGTAGGTTCTCTCCTCCCCTCTGGGCCTCAGCTTCCTTCCCCATCCTGCCTACCCCCAGGCCATCAAGAGGACCCAGGAGAGATGGGAGGTAAATTTCAGATGATGAAACTTGGGGCCAAGTGGCAGCAGGACTTTGAACTTGATCACTGAGTCAGTCCTGAGCAGGCCAGACTCTTGGGGGCTCTATGGGGACAGAAGCCTGCAGCTGGGTAGGTGGGACTAAGCTTGGAGGTCACTGCCCTCAGCGCTGATCCTACCCAGCAGAGTGGAGGGGAACCCCAGAGGCTGGGCAGGGGAGAAGGGGCTTCCAAAGGAAGTGACGTGGGCTGAGATGATGGAGAGGAATAGAATGACAGAGGAGGGTCCAGATGTGGACGAAAGTCAGGCATGCTAGGAGCCAGCAAGAGAAACTCCAAGGAACTGGCCTCCTCTGGGCAGCTGCCATGGTTGGAGAGCTGCCAAGAACCTACCTGACCTCAGAAGAGGTTCAGTTACTATCTCTGATTTACAGACAGGAAATTGAGGGCCAGAGGGGTGAAGCCACTTGCCGGAGAAAGCAAGTGACAGAGCAGGGATTTGATCCCAGGCCAGGGCTCCAGGATCCAGGATCTGCTCCCCGCTTGGAGCCCCTCATGGGCCAGGCTGGTGGGTGGTCCCAGACCTCTCACCCTCTGCCATTCTCAGGGCTGAAGGGACGGCCCGTGGCCCCAGCCTGCCCACTCCACCCTTCGTTCAGCCGCCTCGGCCCTTCCTCTCGCCGCACCAGGCCTGTGTGTTTAGCAGTTTCCACACGTCCAGTGCCCGGGGATGGACTGATTGATCTGTAACAACGAAAAAATAATAATGGCTTGATTGTTACTGAGGATTAAAGGTAATCCTTTCGCTGTGGCTATTGCGACTCCGTTATTCACGAGTCGTCGGGCTGACCTGGGGCTGTGAGCCCGCGGGACTCCACAAGCTCAAAGAGGCTCAGGAGTGGAGGTGGGGGGAGTCTTCCTTGGCTGCTCAGCTAGGGAACTGGAGAGCCCTGCAGCCCCTGGCCCTGGGACCCATGAAACCCAGGGTCCGAGCTGGCACACCCTAGCCAGGGTGGAAGTGGGAAGGGATGGCTCCTCAGAGCCATGGCTCGGTTTGGATACCACTAGTGTCAGTTTGGTGCCTTCAGCCTCGTCAGTCTTGTGGCTTTTCCGTGGCAAGGGACCTGATCTGGTTGTCCCTGTGCCTTGCCTCAGCCCCCTTGAAGGGCAGTGGCCTCAGCGGAGCCCCATTTGGGCTCCACACCAGCTCTGAGGAAGGTCTGGGGTCTCCAAGAAGGTAATGGGCCACTGGCTGAGGAAAGGTGGGGGGGGGTGGTGACTGCCCAAGCCCATGGCTGGAAGAGCTGAGCCAGGTCCTGTCCCCGTCCGTAGGTGGTCCTTTGTCCTCACAGTGCTGCCTCCAGGGCTGCTTCTCTAGGTTTCAAAGACTCTCCGGGCCAGGTGCTGAGCCTGGCTCCTGGTGCATAGCAGGTACCCAGTTAATGCTAGTGACAAGTGTTGCTAACTGTGTATGTCACACAGTAATGTGTCCGTGATAGAGTGCTGTGGCAGGCCTGTGACTCGAGGGCCTCAGCCATCAGGTAGGCTGTTTGTGGGTTAGGCCAAGAGGAGGCCCCAGGGAGGGGAGGGAGAGTCAGGTACGGGTGAGCCCCTCGGGTCCTCGAGAGGGCCTTGCCTTGTACACCCCAAGCAATAGGAAGCTGTTGAAGGGTGCGATGGGTGACATGATCAGATCCCAGCATGCCCCTCCTGCCCTGATGCTCGGTGCTGGGAGGGAAAGAGAGCTGGTCTCTCATGTTCTGACTCCCATCACCCCTAAGTGGCAGCAGCCAGGCTTTATTAGACCCTCCCCTGTGGAGACATGTTCTGGTTTGCTAATGCTGCTGTGTTGTGAAACACCAAAAATGGATTGGCTTTTGTAAAGGGGGTTTATTTGGTTACAAAGTTAAAGTCCAAAGGCCATGAAAATGTCCAAACAAACGCATTAACAGTAGGGTACCTTCACTGGAGGATGGCCGATGGTATCCAGAAAACCTCTGTTCGCTAGGAAGGCACGTGGCTGGCGTCTGCTTGCTCCTAGGTTGTGTTTCAAAACGGCGTTCTCCCAGGACATTTCTTTCTAGGTGTCTGGGGTATTCTCTTAGTTTTTCCCAGGCAAATTCTGGAGTAGCCTTTCAATGGCAGTCTTCAAAATGTTTCTCTAAGCTGCAGCTAACATCAGGGGTCCGCAACTCCAAGCATGTCTAAGCATCAGCGTCAGCAAGCATCTGGGCCTGTGTGGCTCTTAGCTTCTCTCTTAAATACTCCAGTGAACTAATCAAGACCTACCCTGAATGGGCGGGGCCACACCTCCATGGAAATAACAGTTGGGTGAGTCACATCTCCATGGAAACACTCAATCAAAAGTTTCCACCATAATCAAAAGACTAATAAATCTGCCGCCACAAGATTGCATTAAAGAACATGGCGTTTGGGGGGACATAATACATCCAAACTGGCACAGGACCCATGTGCCACGTCAGCAGTGGGCTGGTGGATGGGGCGCAGGGTCCTGAACACCGGTGCTCAGGCCTCCACAGTAGGAGCTGGAGGCCTGGAGGCTGGACCCCAGCTGCCCTGCCCACAGAATAGGCTCCCAGGATCAAGAGGGCATCTTGGGGAGCAGGCAGAGAACTGGGGAACCAGAGCCCCCAACCCCACCCCCACCAAGAGCCTCTCCACCTCTCATGGAGGGTGGTCTGTGGGCCTTGGTCATGGCTGGGCAAGGTGCACTCAGGACCCCAGCCCATTCCAGACTCACCGTGTGACCTTGGGCAGCCGCTGGCTGACTCTGTGCCTGGGTAACCCCGTTGGTGGAAGGGCCAAAAAAGCCCCACATCAGACACATTGTAAATGGTAACACATGCATTGCTAGTCTTGGGGAGGGCTTGGCATGCAGTATGTGACCAGTGCACGGTGATGGTTGTCTTTATGGTTAACAACTTCACAGCATTCAGTGCTGCTGGAGGCCCAGGAAGGCCAGACTCAGCCCCATCCTCAGGAGCTGTTTCAGTTTGCTAATGCTGCCAGGATGCAAAACACCAGAAATGGATTGGCTTTTATAAAGGGGGTTTATTTGGTTACACAGTTACAGTCTTAAGGCCATAAAGTGTCCAAGGTAAGGCATCAATAATCAGGTACCTTCACTGGAGGATATTCAATGGCATCCAGAAAACCTCTGTTAGCTGGGAAGGCACGTGGCTGGCGTCTGCTCCGAAGTTCTGGTTTCAAAATGACTTTCTCTCAGGACGTTCCTCTCTATGCTGCAGCTCCTCAAAAATGTCACTCTTATTTGCTCTTGAGGCGTTTGTCCTCTCAGCTTCTCCGGAACAAAAGTCTGCTTTCAAAGGTCATCTCCAAAATGTCTCTGTAAGCTGCAGCTCCTCTCTCAGCTCCTGTGCGTTCTTCAAAGTGTCTCTCTTGGCTGTAGCAAGCTCACTCTTTTTGTCTGAACTTATATAGTGCTCTAGTAAACTAATCAAGGTCCAAGCTGAATGGGCAGGGCAACACCTCCACGGAAATTATCTAATCAGAGTTATCATCTACAGTTGGGTGGGGCACATCTCCATGGAAACACTCAAAGAATTACAATCTAATCAACACTAATACATCTACCCACACAAGATTGCATCAAAGATAATGGCGTTTGGGGGGGCATAATACATTCAAACTGGCATAGGAGCCCCAAGACTTCCTGGAGAAATGGAATTCAGAGGAGGTGCCAAACAAGAAGGTGGTGGCTGGGTCTAAATGTCTCCTCCAGGAAGCCTTCTCTGATGTCCTGAGTTACCATATCCCTGAGCTTCCCATACCTCGGCTACCCCTACCCTATGTTTTTCAGCTCAGTTGTGTCATTTCCTCTCTGGACTATAAAGTCTGCCCTATTTCCACATACCAGCAAGGTGTGGCACTGGGTACACCTGGTGACAATAATGAAAACATGCTGGTCTCTAAGGGTGAGGCTCTCTGTTCAAAGCACAGGGGACCCACTGAGGCTGGAATGAGCCTCAAAAGACAGGCCAGGCTCATGAGGGATAGAGGACTTGAGGAGCCCTGCTGGGAAGGGGCTCAGGAAGCTTGGGAAGGGGGTGGTGGGGGTGGACCCAGCTGGGGGAAGGTGGGATACAAGCTCCTCCTGCTGAGCCCTGAGCAGACTGGGGGCCAAAGGAACATCAGTGAGGCACTCTGCAACTTGTGGTGGGTCGTCCTTGGCTGGGGAGGGTTTTCCTCTTGGCGCTGGAGTAACATTGGTTTGTGGGAGTAGAGCACTCTGGCAACAGGGCTTGGCTCCAGGGCCTAGGACCTGCCCTGCCTTGGGGGTCCCCTGCCATCCTCTGGGCAGGAGACATTCCTGGGCTAAAGTATAGGAGTCCCAAGGCAATGCCACTTGGGTCATTTTGTACAGGCTTCCCCTTTTCTTTGTGAACCCAGCTGTTGGAGGGTGGGGGGCACTCAGCAAGCAGATGCCTGGAGCTGAGAAGTGCTGATGGGGTGGGGACGCTGAGCCTTCTGGCCCCAAGGAGTCAGGGAGCATTTGAGGGGAAGGCTGTGGAGCAGGCATGGAGCAGATGGCCTTCCCTCAACCTCTGACCTCCATGCTCTGTCCCTCAGAGACTGGCCAATGCTGCGGAGAACTTCCAGAAAGCCCATCGCTGGCAGGATAACATCAAGGTAAGAACCAGAGTGCCCTCCCCAGCTCCTAGGACCTGTCCACCCCCAGCAAGGGTGGATGTGAATGGGGGTGGGCACCCACTCTCCCTGGAGGGGCTCTGGGGGATCTGTGGAGTTGAGCCAGGAACCTTGATCCAGCATTTAGCAAACATTCAAGGCTTCCCCTTGGTGCTGGGGCCTGAGGTGCAGACATGAGCCTCCCATCCACCCCAGAGGAGCCATGGTGTCACCTGTAAGTGGATGGGCTGCTCTGAAGCATCATTGCCCAAAGCTGGTATCACCTCAGTGGTTGAGGAGGTGGTGAGATTCTTTGGAGAGTTCCTGGATCAAAAAGGCCTCTTCACTGCAGGGCTTTTAAGAGCCTTTAATACACTGACCTGGGAGACATGCTACAAGAAGCCGACTGTGTCCTCCTCCCTGGGCTTCCATGAGCAGCAGCCGGCCCTCCCAGGGGTCCCTCAGGCTGGGATCAGGGAAGCAGGCTGCCACAGTCACAAAATGTCTCACCCTTCTCTCCTTGAGAGGGGACAGCTTTGGCCCATCATCTTCTGTGGTTTTCCAGGGTCCAAGATGGGAGGACAGGGTTGGTCATGTCCATGTTACAGGCAGAGAAGCTGAGGCCAGAGAGAGACGGGCTCACCCAAGGTCCTTCCGCGAGCTGGGGTTATGGAGGGGGAGCTCCCAGGAAGGAGAGCCCAGGTCTCAAAGACTGGCCCCCTGGGCACTGGGTCACAGTCCCTGTAGGACCCAGGCAAGGGCTGGCCTCTCTCTGGGCTTCAGTGTCTCCATTAGCAAAGGATTGCCTAATGTTGATGCTTCTGTGGCAAGGTGTGTGGAAGGCTCGGTCCACACATCAGGCCATGTGAGTGCCATGCCACGTCAGTGATGAAGTGGGTGCATCTCCGGCCATAACCAGCTCTTGGGTCCTGGGTGCCCCTGTCCTGAGATGCATCAGGTCTGGGCTCTAGCTGGGCCCTCAGCTCAACCTGAGACATCCCCAGCCCTGGGTGGGGGACCCAGCACTGACCATGGGACCAGCTGGGCCCAGCCTTGTTTGCCTGTTGCTGACTGCCTTTCTCCCCACAGTCCCTCAGTCTGCCCACCTGCCTGTCTGTCCAGCTGGTGTCTCAGGCACGGTGGGCTGTAGTCATCCCCTCCTTCCCAGCAGCAGGGTCACTGCTCTTCCCAGGAAGCCCTGCAGCCACCACAGCTTCCAGGCTGAAAGGCATCATTGCTAATGGTGGGCCCATTAGCGGCACCCCACCCACTATCCCTGGGCTGCCAGAGAGAGGCAGCAGCAGCGGCGGGTGGGGGCTGTCTATGCCAGGGGGGATGTGGGGGCCTGAGGCTGGGGAAGGAATGGTGCTTTGTCCCTTGTAGGCATGCCACCCACCCCTGAAACTACGTCCTTCCCAACAATCTTTAGGAGGTGACAGGTAAGGAGCCATGTTCTTCCCAAGAATGCAGAAAAGGCCTCTGGCCTGAACCACAACCCAACCTAACTCAGGGCTTTTATCCAACCCAGGCCTCCTCCCAGGAATGTCCTTACCCCCTCCTTCAAAAGGGCAAAGACTCTCTCTCCAAATATCCACCCAGGGTTCCTGTTTCAGGCACCTACCCTAGGACTGGCCCTTGCTGCCCACAGCATCTGCCTTTTGTGCCTTCATCGCAGATGGTTCCTAGCTCAGGCCGCTGTAGGCCAGTGTCCCAGGGGGCTCATCCATCTGCCGCACTCTCGGCTCCTCCAGGCAAGAAGCAACTGGGCCTGGCTCAGTGCTGACCACCACCTGTCCAGCTGCGAGCCCTGGGGACAGAGTGGCCAAGAAAGAGCAGCCAGGACTCAGTCTCCTTATCTGTGAGATGGAGAGATGGCACCCAGCAGTGCTGGACACAGAGGTGACTCTTGGTCCCTGGGGCCAGACTGGAGTCCATGTCACACTCAGTAGAACATGGCCTTCCCTGTGTTGACCGCACACAGTAGGTCTGCATGCAAACCGCTGAGAAACAGACAGCGGTGAGTCCACACCACACAGCCTCCCAACACCACCCAGGACTTGGAGGACCCTAGAGTCTATAGGGTCAGAACTGGAAGAGGAGAGCAAGAGGGCAATGTCTAGAAGTGGAACCTCCTCTCCCCCTCCCCTCCTCCCCTCCTCCCCTCCCGAGCCACAACCCCTCACACTTGGTCCTGGCAGGGGCAGACCAGTAGCCTCAGCCCTGGCCAGCCCAGAGATGGCACACCTGGGAAACCATGGCCCTCGTTAGCAGGCCTCACCTGCCATGGCCCTGCAGACAGGCAGCAGGTGCTCCGGTGCCCATAACGCTCAGGGCAGATGATGATGGCCGGCCCACCGGACGCCATGCCTGGTGCCAGCACCACACTTGCCAGCTTTGTCTGCACCTAACGCTCTGCCAGGGAGTTGCTGGGCATGGGCGGGGGCGGGAAGGAGAGGCTGTCGGCCCCAGGGCCTCGATGCCAACACCTGGGCATCTAATAGGGGAGGCAGCCCTGCCGTGGAGGGTGTTTGGGGGAGGCAGCTCTACCTGGGGAATCTAAAGGGAGGGTTGACAAGGCCAGGCCGGAGGAGCCGGCTGGACAGGACAGGTGGTCGCCCCGGCCTGAGGGCCTGATCCAGTCATTGGGCCTGCTGCCTGCCTCTCTGCCAAGCCAGCGACAGACAGCTCTCCCAGAAAACAGTCCTCTTGGCTGAGCTAAGCTGGTGGTGGGCCAGGGCAGGAAGGCCAGGCGTCCTCATCGGGACGCCCGGGTGGCTGGCGGAGCCCTGCACAGGGGGCTGGGGGACAGGTTAGAGTCATGTCTGGTCAGGCCATAAGAGCCCCCTTCCAGGGCCTCAAACATGGGTGACAACTGCTATTCCTTCCCACTCACTCCCTCACCCTGCCCTGTGTGTCCCAGGTACTCAAGGGCACCCCCAGGCCCCCCACCTCGTGTCATCTGTGTATGCATGCATGTGGGGGGCAGAAGGGTGATTCCCTCACCACCTGCCCAGTTGGAGCAAAATGGCCCCGAAAATAGCAGATAACGGAAGGAGGGGTCAGAGGTGCAGACCACAGACATTAAGGATGCCCCACGTCACCCCACCCTTCCACACTCAGGCCCCTCTTGTGGGGCTGCAGAGGTTCAGACCCAAGGTTCCCAAGGCCCGGTTCCCTGTCCTCATCCTGATTTCTCAAGTGGGGAAACTGAGTCCTCATGAAGGCCGTGGACTCTGCCAGGCACCTTTGCCTCACTGGGTGATGTGGGAGTAGCCTGGGAGTCCTCACGGTGCCACTGGGACAGCCCTGTAGGCTTCGGCCTCGCTCCTCACTCCTGCTCAGAATCCCAGAGCTCGCATGCATCCAGGACAGGGTGCGAACCCAGGTTCCTTTGCCAAGGCCCCTACACTTAATCCACTAGGGAGTCCTGCCCACTTGCTGCCTAACCCCAGAGGTGGGGCACTGATGGTGACAGCCCAGAGCAGACACCAAAGCCTTCCCAGGACCCTTCCACTCCAACCCTGTTGGCCCTGGCTCCACGTCATGTCAACCTTATCAATCCCAGATGTGTTTATGATGTATTTACACCCATGTAACCTCTCTGCCACCCTCTACCAAGAAAGGAGCCTGGCCTGGCCCTCCTCAAGGTGGGGTGGGGGGTCCTGCCCATATGCATCCAAGCTCCTGGGGCACAGGGGAAGCCTGCAATTCCAGAACCTCACTCACAGTCTGTATAGAGGTTGGGAATCTTCCTGTATGACATGTGCTGTCCTCCCATATCCCTGATATACCACTGACAACTGATCCTTCCCTGAGACCATGAAACAGCAGGACAAATAGAGAAATGGAGCCACTGGAGCAGCTGCGGGGGTGGCCCAAGGGAGAACCATGTATCCCAGGAAGGCACACGAGCAGGCAGGACCCAGCCTTGGCCTGCAAGGGGAGCCCAGGGCTCCTGGGGGCCCAAGAGTGACAGGTCCTCACCCCATGCCCTTTCCCGTCCTTGTGGAAGGCTTGCCTAAAAAGTTGGTGAGTGAAGCCCCATGTTCTAATCTGCAGTCCTCCCACCACGCCCGCCTGTTTTCATTACAGAGGGAAAGAGCATCAGAGCCCTGTTTATAACCCCCTTTTAGATAACAAATCACATTTTCTTTTCGCCAGCGAGTGTGTTGAATTGATATTTTTTTCCCCTCGGTTTAATGGGTTTGTGTGTTCAGGAATGATCTTCATCAACCGAAACTCCTTATTGTGTTTGATGTAATGTCAGCTTTCATTATGCGCTGCAGTCGGAGCCGGGCGCGGGGAAAGGCCGAGCACCCTGGAGCCTGGGCCCCCGCCCCAGCCCCTGCCCCGGGCCCTCCTGGGCTCCAGTCTCCCCACACTGGCCTGAGGGTGGGTGTAGGAGGGGGTCGGAGATGAGCTGGGAGCCAGAAGACCTGTGGAGGCAGGTTGGAGCCATGGCCTGGAGCCTTCCTTTTCCCTGACTTGGTTTCCTCATCTGTATCATGGGGAACACAAGGCTGTTGTGAGGACATGGAATTCAACGTGTGTGCAAGGAGAGGCTCAGAAGATGCCTTGGACAGCTCTTACTGTCGAGTCGCCTTTGGTCTTACAGTTGTCAGGAGTCTGGGGTCTTGCCTAGGCCAGGCAGGCAGTCTGTGTTCTAGAATGTTCAGACTACGCCAGCATGTCTGGCCAGTGGCCTGCACCCTCAGAGCCCTGGTGGGAGACAGCCCAGGACTGCCCTCAGCCACGAGCCCCATGCTGACCCCCTCAAGCTCCTGGGCAGTCACCAAGGCCAAGCCCCTTCCTGGAGGAAGCAGGAGCCCACGATTCGGAGGGATCAGTCCAGCCCTGAGGTCACACAGCCAGCTCAGGGCAGGGAGCAGACAAGGTGACTTGGGCCCACTGAGGAGTGAGTGCCAGCTCCGTACTTTATAGCCAAGCCCTGGGGAGCAGGAGGGGTCGCCTCCCCCATTTGCAGACCACTGAGAAATGGGCCCTGAGTAAGTGAGGAACTGCTGGGGCCACACTGCAGGGTTTTGCTGCACAAAACGGAGCTGAGGAGCACCTGGTGAAGGTGACTTGGACGGTGCCCCTGTCCCACGTCCTGACCCTAGGGCCTGTGGGGCAGGGGTGGGGCAGCCCCTCCTGAGCGGGTGGCACTTTTTGGCACAGGGCTCACCTTCTGGCGGTCTCTGTCAGCCACGCTCGCTCCTGATTAAAGATCATTAAACATGAAATTAGCCCGTTTGTGTTACGGGTCCCCGGGGTGGCCGGAGATGATGGTGCGCAGATGGCCAAGAACCCAGGCGGGGAGCAGGCGGGCACGGGCCAGGACAGGCGGGGCGGGCACGGGTGGGCGAAGGCAGGGAAGTAGGCGCGTGGGCTGGGCTTTGTTTTCTCCCGCTCCTGTTGTGTAAACCCCCTCGCATTTCACAACAAATCACAGATAATTAATAAGTACATGCCCATAATGAGCAGGCTTTTTAATAGAAGAAATTGGAAGATGTGGCGTCGAGTCATTATTTCACTCTTGCCCAGACTCGGCTCTATTTTTCTATCTTCCTCACTCCCCCCCGGTGCTGCCTCTGCCGGAGTCTCTGCAGACTGAGTCAGGGACCAGACAGGCCTGGCCACAGCAGGGGTGGGGTGCTCTCAGCACTGACTCATCTCGCCCTCCCAGGATGGCAGCTCTGGATGGTTGGGGTGGGGGGAAGGGCAGTCTCGGTCTCAAGACTCTCAGGAGGAATTGAGGGGGCCATCCAAGGCCTTGGCGGGGGGTCCTGGCTGCATCTCAGGAATCCCTGGCCCTGAGTGCTGAGGCCTCTCTCCCCCAACCAGGAGGAAGACATCATGTACTATGACGCCAAGGCTGACGCTGAGCTGGTGAGTGCCCCCTGCTTCGCTGCTCCCACGGCCCCCCTGCTAGGCCTTTGCTGAGGTTGGAGTGGGCGAGAGGGCAGCTGCGAGAAGCAGTCCCCTTCTGAGCCTGGGTGGCCTCAGCTGTAAAATGGGTGGCAGGACCCAGCACTCGGCATTCTGAGCTTGACCCTGCAGAGTCATAACACAGATCCCACCCCCACAAACACCTCCATCTACTCTCCTGGGGGTCCTGACCCCTCTAGGGCTGTATCTCTGTGCCTACTAATGAGCACCCCTCCACTGCAGTGTGGGCAGGGTGGCGAGGCCCTTAGAAGTCCCCCCATGGGCAGTTCAGGGTTCCAGCCTCTAGAGGGGCTCATTGAGTACAATGAGTACTGGGGAGAGAAGAGCAGCTGGAGGGCTTCTTGGAGGCGGGCAGGCAGGCGGTGGTGCATTCCCAGGGTTGTGCAGATTCCCTGTAATGAGGGGAACGCGCAGCGGTGTGTGGAGCTCCCGGAATGCCTGGCCCCACAACCAGAGCTCGACCCTGAGCTCAGTCCGTGTCACCTCAGCTGCAAAGGCAGCTGGTGTGTGTGCCCATTATTCAGATGAGGGAGAGGGCTCCAGCTCAGCTCCAGATCCCCGCAGAGGGGGTGATCTCAAGACGAACAGAATGACGCTGCTGTTCTGCTTCCATGTCACCTGGCTCATGTCTACCTGGGCTGCCCTATGAGGTGGTGAGGTCCCCGTCACCAGAGGACTCATGCAGAAGACATATGACCTTTTGGTGCATGGTGCGGGAAGTGGACAGTGTTTGAAACTGTCAAGGCCTGAGCCCCTCTGCTAATGTAGTTGAACCTACTATTCCCTCTGTAAACAGAGGGGTCAGAGCAGCACAGTCTCTGGAGCCACACCTGTGCTGGCTGGGACAGGAGACCCCGAATCCCGTCTTCCTCCAGTGTTTCCTGGGGTGAGCAGGAGGTATGCAGTGACACCAGGAGGTGGGAATTCCAGAAAGGGTCTCTGCACAGGGTCCACCGGCCATCAGGAGGGCAGGCGGGCAGGGGGCATGGGAAGGAGGGGTGGGTGGGCTCAAGCAGGTGTGCTTCCCCTTGGCTGAGGCTCCATGGCTCCGGGAGAAGTTGCTAAAATTAAAGCTGGAATCTGAAATTCAAATGAAGAGCAAACCTTTAATTAGACCCTGAATCTAATTCCTTACCCCCCTCGGCAGCGGGCTGTAATTTTAGCAATCAGTGCATTAAATATAAACCAGGAGACTGTGGTTGCCCAATGTACAAAGCCCTGGGCACGGGGGAGGTGCTGAGGAGCCCCTCGGTTAGCCTGGGCCTGCCCTGATGCCCACCCCCCTACAGGACACCTGAGCCCCCTGTGACCCCCAACTGTCCAGGAGCCCAAGCCCTGGCTCTA
Organism: Choloepus didactylus; assembly: GCF_015220235.1. Lineage (NCBI taxonomy): Eukaryota > Metazoa > Chordata > Mammalia > Pilosa > Megalonychidae > Choloepus > Choloepus didactylus. Next base: position 203,265,259 of record NC_051307.1, on the reverse strand, counting down.
AATTGCTGATTTCCCACTCTGAGCCCCTTGGACAGCTGCCGAAGCGACTAGGGACCGCCAAGGAGAGAGACTCCCCCATCCCATGGCAGGGCTGGGCTAGGGGGAGGCCAGAAACCTGCCCAGCCCAGCCAGACCCTGCTATGAGTAACGGCACGCACGCGTTTGTCGGCAGCCCTGCTTGTTGTGTTGTTTTGTTTTTTTAATCTTTGCCAGAGGTACAGTTAGAGATTTTTCTAGACCATTTACTTTTAAATTACCAAGCCAGAAGGTGGGGGTGGGGAGAAAGAGAAAGAAGGAAAAAGTTCGCCAGCTGATAGCTTATCAGAACGGAATCCAAATGTCACATTAGTTGGGAAAGTTGGGAGATTAAATTTGCCAGCGCCCTTCATCTGCTGCTGACATTTCGGGGGCTTTCTTCTCCTGCACCTCCCCCTCCTGAGCGGAACGTGAGTGGCACCCGCCTCAGAGGCAGCCGGCTCCGCTCCGGCCTCCGTGCTCGGGCAGCCACCTGCCCTGGCTTTACCCAGCACCCAGGGGCTTCTGAGCATCCTCCGAGGGTGTGCCGGGGGTGGACGGAGGGGCTGCACACTGAGTGAGGGGCAATGGGAGGGCAGCATATGACTTGGATTTTTGCTGCACAAAATCCACCATTGAAGAAATGCAAAGGGTGTTTGCCACAGGCCCCACAGCGCCGTGCCCGTCTCCACCCCAGCCCAGACCCCTGCCCTTCCCGTTCAGGCATTGCCTCACTCCCCAGCCTGGTGGTGGGCCCAGAGCACCCCGGTGGAGAGAGCACATCTGGCTGGGGGGGTGGGGAGACAGGCAGCCTGGGCAATCTCCCAGAGGCAGGGATAAAAGGGGCATGACCAGGATGGGGGTGGGGTGGGGAGGAAATGCGGGAGCCTCGTGCTGGGGGGTGGTCAGAGGGGTCTTGAGAAGCGGTGAGGATGTGTGGATGGTTTAGCCGCCCAGGCTCCTCGTACCAGGGCACGAAGCCCCAGCTCTGCTCCCTGTGCCTCCCCAGCCTGTCTCCTCCCAGCCTTTCCCGCTCTCTCCCTACAGCCATCTTCCCTCTCCCCTTGCACACCTGCACCCATGCCTGCCCCTCCCCCTCGGCTGTGGCACCAGTTCTGGAGTCATAGGCCCACTCCTGCCAGCCTGTGGCGGTGGGCGGGGATGCACAGCGCATGCCCAGCCTGCCCGGCTGAGAGATGCCATAATTGGCACCTGTCAGGCGGCTGCAGCTCATTTTAGAAAGTCAATGGGGCCCCTTTCCGTCCTGCTGCTAGCAGGCGCCACCGGGTCTATAGCTAACTACCCCAGCCCAGCGCTATCTGAGGACTGACACCCACACCCCCAGCTCAGCCCCTAGACTGCCTAGACCCAGATGGGGTATTGTGCCAAAGGAACTCCACACAGTGGATGGGCGAGGCCCAGTGGGGGGCAGGGGGTCCACAGAGCTCCCAGGAGGGGCTGCTGGGGCCTCCCTTTGCCTGCACAAAGCAAGTCCTTGTAGGCAGAGATCTGCAGCCCGCTCTTTCTAAATGGCTCAGAGATTTGATCCCTTACCAGTTAATTGGTTTTCAAGGATGTGGGGAAGTGGGCAGGTTTGGTTTTGGTTTTAGAATTTGGGTTTAGTAAATGTGCGAATGGTGGGCAGGGGCAGGCAGGGAGTCACAGGCCTCTTGAATGAAGAGCCCCCTGTCTATCTCTCCTTATGTCTCTCCATTCATCTCTCTTCGTTTCTGACTGCAATGGTCTCTGTCCTTCAGAAACCCTTGTCCCCAAGACTCTGGCCCTCCCTGCCCCTACCCAGAGGGCTGCTCAACCCCACCCTTCCTTTCTCCAGCCCTGACACTGCCGGGGGTTGGGGGCGGGGGGCTTTTCTGCAGGACGACCCTGAGAGTGAGGATGTGGAGAGGGGGTCAAAGACCAGCACCCTGAGGTTGGACTTCGTCGAGGATCCAAACTTCAAGAACAAGGTCAACTATTCGTACACAGCTGTGCAGATCCCCACGGACATCTACAAAGGCTGTGAGTGTGCAGAGGGAACCAGGACAGCCCTCTCCACCCACCACGGGTGCAAGACCATCTGCCCCAGGCCCCTGGGGATAGAAGGCCAGTGCCGTCCACCTCTAGGCCCCCAACACCCACACTTACAGATGCCCACCTCCCAGACCTGCCCACAGGCAGGCTTCAAGCCACTCATGGGCACAGCCTCTTGCTAACCCTCAGCAAGCTTCGAAACACCAAGCCTCTCAATGCCTGTGCATGTATGTCTTCAACCTGTGTGGACATATCTGCACACATGAATGCAAACACACACACAGTGTTCCTCCCCACACAGGATCGAGTCCCCACCTGCCCCACAGTGGCTCCTCCCACCTTCCCTGGCCCCGTGTGGTTTCTGACCCAGAGGTCGACAGGCTACCACATCAGATGGACATGGGGGCTTGGAGGGACAGAGAGCTACTCCTCACTCACAGACATTAGCCCTATAGCACCCCCACCCCTCCTTGATGAAGAGTGCAGAGCAGAGGGGGTGGGGGAGAGGATTTCCAGCCCAGAGCAGCCAGAACTGGGAGGTGGGGATGGGGGAGTGGGAAGAAGATGGTTGAGAGTCCGAGCTCCAGGCACAGGGTGGCTTTGCACAACAGGAGAACAGACCACTGCAGCTGGAAGGATTTGAGTCAGACACGAGAAGGAACTTTCCAAAGATCCGGGGAGATGTAGGGGGAGGAGGCCAGGACTCAAACACTGGTCAGATTGCTCCAGCAGCAGGATTCAAGGCACTAGGGTCTGTTTGTTCTGACACTTCCGTGAGCAGCTACAGAGTAGCCCCAGAATCCTAAGGGCCCACTGGACCGGGGGTCCTAGAATAAAGGTCCCAGAGCCACTGAGGGGGCTCCAAAATTCAGAGAATCCCCCAGTGTCCTCAGGGAGGCCCCCTTTACCCTTAGGGTCAGCCAGGACTCAGGGCAGCCACAAGCAAGGGTGGGGGAGGGCCCTCCCCCTACCTCACCCTTCCAAGGCTGCCCATCCACAGGCCGCCTACCCGAGCCAGTCGAGGGGCACTATCACAGGCAGGCACACTAATTAAAATAGGAGCCACACAGCCCTCCCCAGTCACCCCTCGCTACCCACACAAATTACTTTTTATATGTTTTTTATTTACTGTGTCACTTTTAATTAAATCTGTAATCGCCTGCCTGAGGGGGCATGGCCCCCGTTTCCCAACGCACCACGATCAGAGCATGTGTGCACGTGGGTGTGTGTATGTGTGGCCGGGGCCGAGTAGCAGTCCCTTCCCAGGCAGGAGGTGGGACATTTGCACAAATGTGTCCTGCAGCGGAGGCACGTGCCTGTGTGTGTCTGTGGCCGGGGGTCTTCTCTCGGCTCTTGAACTAAGCCAGGAACACACCCTGGTCAGCAACCAGAGGGGCTTCCAGGATGGTCTACTCTGAGCCTCTCACTGTGCATATGGGGAACTGAGGCTTGGTGACTGGTGACTTGCCAGACAGGGGCAGGCCTCAGCTTCCCAGGCCTGACAGTTCAATATGAAACAATGTGAGAGCCTGACTTTATTTTTCCTTAAAGAGAAAAATAGAAATTGTTCAACTCACTAAGATTCTAAATTAGGAACAAGACCATAACATACTCTTCAACAGGCACAGCCAATGCTAGAAATGTGTTTTGGTGTCACATCATGGCCAGTTAAGAGCGGCTGCAGGGACAGAGAGAAGGAAGCGAGAGCAGAAGGGGAGGGGTTAGGCGGCAGACAGGACGCAGCAGAGAGCACAGGGGACAGGAGTGTGTCAGCGCCCCCTGGGCTGGGAGCAGAGCCTTGAGCATTTGTGTCACAGCACTTGTCTTCGGTCGGCTCTGAAGGTTACAGCCTATGGAAGGCGTTCTCTGCTTCTCACTCATGCTGGATCTTTGACGGATTGAGGGGAGGGGTGGTTGTGGCAGGGTTCCCCCTAGGAAGAAAGGGGGTGGAGGCAGCTGGAGAAGAAATGAGGGCCCCCAGGGGAGGAGGTGAGACACGAGGCCTGGCAGAAGCAGATGTCCCACGCCTGCTGCCTTTTCTGAGAGTTCCCACAAACACACACTTCAATGCACGCATGCCCACGGGTACGCTGCACATATGAGCACACATGTTGTACACATGTGGAGTTCTCAGGCAGATTTGGGGCTGCCCCGAATTGGTGGGCAGCCAGGGGAGCCCTGCACGAGCCATTCTGGGTCTCCACCAGGGTTGAAGGATCTGCAGCATGAATGTCCATCTATGTGTGGCCAGGGGATTTTACATGTGCAGCCACAGGGTGCAGGGGGGCTTGGGGGTGGAGGGTTGTGAGAGCAGGATCCACTGGTGTCCCCCTGTCGGTGCAGGGTGGTGTGTAAGTAGGAGCATGTGTTCCTGTGCCTGTGGCGGCAGTCAGGGCTGCAGGGCAGGTGGGTTTGGGGACTGGGGTTCACAGGGAGGTTGGCTGCAGGGATGCTTGTAGGGGGATGCAGGCTGTGTGCATGTGTGTGCACATGTTGTGTGTGCCTGCGAGTATGTGTGCCTGGGTTGGGGCAGGATCGTGGCACTGCCCCTGCCTCTGCGGGAGCTCCTCCCCTACCCCTGCCTGCTCCTGGCCCCAGTTGATTAATCATGGAGCTGAGTGGCTTCCAGCTTATCAGGTACCTTAATAGCTGAATAATTCCAACCCCATCATCGGGCCCTTAATTGCTTTCTTGTGGCTGCAGCCGGGAGTGCATGCTGAGTGGGTGAGCTCCCAGGGGAACAGCCACAGGCTCAAAGCAGGATGCAGAGCCAGGGTCCCAGCTCACAGCTCCCTGCCACCCGGGCAGACTCTCTGGAGGGATCACAGGCCACAGCCACCTGCCTGATCGCATGGGGCCCAGGCTGAGGGGTAGGCTGAGCTGTGCCTTCAAGGACTTGGGGGAGGGAGGTCTTCCTGGAGGAGGTGGCACAGCCCCAGCAGGGCCCTGGGAAGCGAGGGAAAGTCTGGATAGGCAGAGGGCAGGAGAGGCTTCCAAAGTTGGGGGCATCTGCAGGTGTGTCATTGTGGCAGAAGTGGGGTTCAGCTGGGGGCCAGCCCAGGCACTTGCCCACCCGAGCCCCCTGCTCCCCCTGCAGCCACCGTCATCCTCAATGAACTCAACTGGACAGAGGCCCTGGAGAACGTGTTCATCGAGAACCGCAGGCAGGACCCCTCACTGCTCTGGCAGGTCTTTGGCAGTGCCACAGGAGTCACTCGCTACTATCCGGGTGGGTGCCAGCCTCGCCCCATCTCCCTGTCCACCCAGCACCCTCCCTCTTCCATCCCCCAGCCCACCTATCCCAGGGAGTATGGGCAGGATGGATGCCCTGTGGGCTGCAGTGGTGCAGCTGCTTCTGCAAGGTATGCCGGCCAGGCCAGGCCCTTCCCTGACAATCCCACCTCACCCCCTCTCCTCCCACAGCCACCCCATGGCGAGCCCCCAAGAAGATCGACCTGTACGACGTCCGAAGGAGACCGTGGTGAGCAAGCAGAAAGGGGCTGGGTAGGGACACCCCCTCAGGTCCCCACTGCTCCTGCCTGCTCCCCTCCCTCCTGATATCCAGGCCTCCGAGCAGGGCGCAGCCAGCTCTATCCAATTTTCATTTCACACATCATTGCCACTGGAAAATGGATCCCATCACCCAAGCAGGCCTCCCAGCTGCCTCTGGCCTCCGTCCCCTGCCCGGCATCCCCCACCCCCTCCGGACTGAGGGATTGGGTCAGATTCAGCCCCACCCATCTGAGCCCTAGACACCCCTACCAGTGGCCCCTCTGCAGGGTCCAGCCCCTCCCGAGCATCTCCCCACCCCTTGTGATTTCCTCCTACCCCCTCCACCACCCCCCGCCACCTGCTGCATCCCATACAGAGCTAGGGCTCTGCCCTTGGGGTCCCAAACCAGGGCAGGGGACACGACAAGCCATTAAGGGCAAGGAACAAGCCCCCAACTCCCACTCTGTATCACCTGCTCACCCCTGCTTGGGGCTGTTCATGCACTGGAAGACTGTGTTGATCAAATGTGGTTTTCCCAGTGCCTGCAACTGTGTCCGGCCCTTGCAGTGGAATTAAAATACGTTGAATCAGTAGATTGGTGAAGGACAGAAGGACCCGCAAGGTCCCAGTGGGCCAGGCCCTAATCGAGGCTTCTCCTGGGCAGGTACATCCAGGGAGCCTCGTCGCCTAAGGACATGGTCATCATCGTGGACGTGTGAGTGAGCGTGCCGGCAGGCAAGGCTGGGCTGGGCAAGGGGCTGGACTCTGCTGCCCAGGAACATCATGGGGGCATGGCAGGAGGAGAGCCGAGGCCTACCCGGTGCCCCCATGACCGCTGCCTGACCCCCAGGAGTGGCAGTGTTAGCGGCCTGACCCTGAAGCTCATGAAGACGTCTGTCTGTGAGATGCTGGACACGCTGTCTGACGACGACTATGTGAACGTGGCCTCGGTGAGTGCCACGGCAGCCGGTGGGCAGGGAATTGGTCACCCCCACCTGCCCTGCTCAGTGGCCACCACCAGCCTCATGCCAACAGCCGCCTTCTCAGGCCAGCCTGACACCACTCACCACCCCCATTGCCCCACAGTTCAACGAGAAGGCACAGCCTGTGTCTTGCTTCACACACCTGGTGCAGGCCAACGTGCGCAACAAGAAGGTGTTCAAGGAGGCTGTGCAGGGCATGGTGGCCAAGGGCACCACGGGCTACAAGGCTGGTTTCGAGTATGCCTTTGACCAGCTACAGAACGTGAGCCCCGTGGGCAGGCACGCAGGGCAGGGGCGGGCGAGGGCTGGGCACAGTGACACCAGAAAATCGAGACGGATGGCCTTGTTAGCACTGGGCAGGCGGCTCGGACTGATAGCACCATCTGCTGTGGGGAGGAGGGGATGGGGGCCAGGCCAGCCAGCAGGAGGGAGGCCCTGCCCCTGAACCAGGGAGAACTGAGAGCCACCTGATCCCACTCCCCGCTCCCACCCAGTCCAACATCACTCGCGCCAACTGCAACAAGATGATCATGATGTTCACGGACGGCGGCGAGGACCGCGTACAGGACATCTTTGAGAAGTACAACTGGCCCAACCGGACGGTGAGGTGCAGCCCCAGTGGGGCCTGCCCAGCCCTGGGCACAGTGCAGGGGAGGGTGTCCGCTAATGGCCCAACAGTGACCTCAAGCCCCCACCCCCACCCTGCAGGTGCGTGTGTTCACTTTCTCTGTGGGGCAACACAACTATGACGTCACCCCGCTGCAGTGGATGGCCTGTGCCAACAAAGGTACTCACCCCGATGTCACGGCCATGGGGCCTGCCTGCCGTATCCTGCTGTCCATGGGGTTGGTTGTCCACCTGTCTGTCCATATGTCTGTCTGTCCAGCTGTCCTGCTGTTTGTTCATCCACTGTCTGTCCAACTTTCCACACATGTGGCTGTCCAGCTCTCCCTCTTTCTGGAGGGCTGTCTGTCTTGTCCATCTGACTGAGCATCTTTCTAGCCATCTGTCTGACCGTCCATTGTCCATCCATCTCCCAGCTTGTCTGCTCCTGCGTCTGTCTGCCAGTCAGTCCATCTTTCCATACACTTTGGCCAGACCTCCTGGTGGACTCACTGCCATCCTAGAAGGGGGACCGTCAGGCCTCAGGCTCCTCCCTTCACCCCATCTCTGCCCCCAAATTTGCTTCCATGTTCCCCTACACCCACACCCCCTTCCGGGGCGTCAGTCCCAGTGAAAGGACGATGGCAGGGAGCTCTACAAGGACCTGAGTTTGGGGGGAGTTACACCAAAGGTAGAGGAAGTCTGAGAAGTAGGGGAGCTGCAGATGCACCCCGGGGTGCAGGTCCCTGTGCTGGGGTCCCACAGCGCCACCCAGGCCCGCCTCTGCCTCCCCTTCCCTCACAGGTTACTATTTTGAGATCCCTTCCATCGGTGCCATCCGCATCAACACGCAGGTGAGACCGCGGGGGGCCCTCCTAGCCCTGCCCCGCCGGGACGCTGCGGTCCGCGGGCAGGTGTGGGGCAAGAACGCCCCCTGGTGGCTTCTGGGGGCACAATCCTGGCACCTCAGGCACCACAATGGGGAGGGTACTGTGGAAGGGGCAGTCTCATGACCCCTGCCTGCCCCCTCTCCCAGGAATATCTGGACGTGTTGGGAAGGCCCATGGTGCTGGCGGGCAAGGAGGCCAAGCAGGTGCAGTGGACCAACGTGTATGAGGATGCACTGGTAAGGCCCCTGGGCAAGGAAGGGCTGGGCTGGCAACCTTCCTCCAGGGATATGCCACAGGGTCAGGTCCCTCAAAGGCCCCTCTAGAGGGGTACACCAGGCAGAGGAGAGAGAGGGGTGGCCCGTGCCCTGCTCTGAACACTCAGTGTGGGGGCAAGGCTGGCCACAGGAGACCATCGTCCTTTTCTCCTTGCAGGGTCTGGGGTTGGTGGTGACAGGTACCCTCCCCGTTTTCAACCTGACACAGGACAGCCCTGGAGAAAAGAAGGTGAGGTCTCCCACTGGGTGAGGGTCATGGTAGGTCTGGGGTGGAGGAGGTATGCGCAGGGTGCGAACTGGAGTAGGCAGCTGCTTGTGAGAGCAGCTTGAAGCCTTGGGTGTGGGGAGCCGGACCAGGGGACGCTCCAGGGAATTGGGCCCATTGCAGACTCCTGATGCCTCTGCTCCCAGAACCAGCTGATCCTGGGCGTGATGGGCATTGATGTGGCTCTGAGTGACATCAAGAGGCTGACTCCCAACTACACGGTGAGTGCCTGCCTGTCCCCCCACCTCCTCTGCCTCCCACTCCAACACAAGTCAGGCTCAGCAGAGAGTCAAGGAAGGCTTCCAGAGAAGGTCACCTTGGGCCCAGAGATAGGTTGGCAATCTCTGTAAACAGCCAGACTGAAAATATTTTTGCGGGCCGTACAGTCTTCTCAACTCTGCCTCATATTGCAAAAGCAGCCACAGACCAAACACAGGCAAACAAGCTTTGTTTCAAGACTATTTTATTTTGGACACTGAAATTTGAATTTCATATAATTTTTACATGTCATGAAATATAATTCTTTTTATTTTTTCAACCATTCAAAACTGTAAAAACCATTCTCAGCCTGCAGCCATACAGTAAAAGGAAGAGGGCCAGACTCAGTCTGTGGGCTGTAGTTTGCCGATCCTTGAACTGGAGCTCTGTAGGCAGGAGTGTCCCGGGCAGAAAGGAGGGGAGGGCATAGCCTGCAGGCAGAGAGAACTCTCTGGGCAAAGGCTTGAAGGTGGAAACAATCATAAACCAAGGAAGGGGCAAGGTCACAGTGTGGTAGGCCCAGGCTGGGAAAAGGGAGGTTGGGTCTCGGCTGTGAAGGGTTGGCAGAGTGCCTGGGTGCAGCATACTCCGGCCTGAGCCGCATAAGGCCCCCCGCACAGGGCTGTCATTGGCCTCTGTGCACAGGGAGAAAGCTGTGCCTTAGAGAGGTGAGAGGGGCGTCCAGGATCCCACCAGGAAGGGAAGCCCAGGCCTGTGGGATTCCAAAGCATTCGCTTCTCCACCTCTACTCTACTGAGAGGGGAACAAAAGGAGGCACAGATTGGAGGCATGAACCCAGATTGGCAGATGCAGGGCTCAGGAAGGGGTGGCCCACGGGCACAGCAGCCAGCGCAGTGGGCAAGGAAGGGCAACAGCAGGACAGGAGCAGCAGCCTTGGGGGACCAGGGGCAGCAAAGAGCTCTAGATGACTGATAGCTCCATGAGACCCAGGAGTAGGGAGGTGAGAACTGCAAAATGCCAAATTGTGTCCCCGCAGACCTTCTTGGCCTCAACATGGCCAGTGTTTGGGAGGGGGAAGCCTGCAGGACCTGGCTTAAAGGGTGGGCTTGGGGCTACGTGACTTGTGGGGGCCCTTGGCCCAAGCAAGCAAACAGCACCCCTCAGCGGGCTGGAAGACATGACTGGAAGAGCTCTCGCCATGGGAATCCCTGCCCAGCCCTGCAGGCCCTGAGCTCCCCATCTGTGCCCTCAGCTCGGAGCCAATGGCTATGTGTTTGCCATCAACCTGAACGGCTATGTGTTGCTGCACCCCAACCTCAAGCCCCAGGTGAGCCAGGCAGGCGGCATTGGAGGGAGGTGAATCCTGTGATCTGGGGACTCCTGACTTCCCACCTTGCCTTCTGCAGACCACTAACTTCCGGGAGCCTGTGACCCTGGACTTTTTGGATGCGGAGCTGGAGGATGAGAACAAGGAAGAGGTGAGGAGAAGGAGAGTAGGGATGGAGGGTGCAGAGTGGAGGAGGGGAGAGGCCCCACCCTCATGTCTCCTGCCCCTCTAGATCCGTAGGAGCATGATCGATGGCAATAAGGGCCACAAGCAGATCAGAACGCTGGTCAAGTCCCTGGACGAGGTGAGGAGCTGGGGAAGGGGCATGGAGAGTCAGGGAAGGCCCCCTCCCTCCCCGATCCCACCCCCACCTGTTGGCCCAAGCACCTGACCCAGCCTCTTCTCCTAGAGGTACATAGATGAGGTGACACGGAACTACACCTGGGTGCCCATCAGGAGCACCAACTACAGGTGAGTGGGGCCAGGGCTGGGTAGGCAGGGAGGGGCAGGAGTGGCCCCAGAGCCCAGAGTCTGAGCCCAGCGGCCCCCCCCCAGTCTGTGGGATCTCAGCCGGCTGTGATCCCCACCCCAGTGGGCCACCAGCAGCCAGGGTGCTCACTTCTCACCCCAGGACTCTCAGCACCCCACAGGCCTCCACCGGGCCCTTCAAGGACAAGTGCCAGCCCCTGAGGCACAGGACAGAGACAGGACAGTGCATCTGAGACCACCCCCCAACACCCTCTCATGTCACCCTTGCCTGGATCACCCCCCTGGGTATCTGCACCCAGCATACTGCCCTCAGCAGCCTTCCAGGCCTGCTGTCAACCGGCATCTCAGCCTCAAAGCCAGACCCTTTCTGTGCCAGGCCTACTCAGGGCAGGTTGCCCTCTGTGCACCCCACAGAAATGCCAGGTGCATCCTCACACCCCCAAACCAGCCTGTGACAGCCCCTTGCCTTACTGGTCCTGCCCTGCTTTTAGCTGTCTCTCATGGCCGGAGTGTCAGGGGAGCCCCTGCCCACAACAGTTCACATCCCACTCTCGCCCACTGACAGCGTTGGTTCTGCCCCCTTTTGAGTTTGCTGCTGTCAGGTGGGGGCGGCTGCCTGGGCAGGTGGTGTGTGGAAGGCCACTGGGTGGGGGGGACAGTTGGGGGTAGATTCGCTTTGGGGCCGAGAGTTCTGCCTCCTCCAGAAGAGTATAGGGGAGGGGGCAGTCCAGGCCCCTGGGTGTCTCCAGGGTGCTCACCTCTATGCCATGAACCACCCACAGCTGACTTGAGAAAGTTGTCCCTGTTGGAGAGGGGAGGAGGGGATGCCACAGCCTGGGCCTCTGCTCAGCCCCAAGGCCAGAGGGAGAGGGTGCTGGGGTGGCCAGCCTCTGCCCAGCTGTAACACACAGGCCTCCCCTCCTCCCCTCCCCAGCCTCGGGCTGGTGCTCCCGCCCTACAGCACCTTCTACCTCCAAGCCAACCTCAGCGACCAGATCCTGCAGGTCAAGTGTAAGTGGCCCCCGGCCCCTGCCTGCGCCCTGCACCCCCCAAGCCTCCATCCCGCACCCTGGACGGCCCCAGGCAGCAGAGCCAGCTGCGTTTGCCAGAGGCGAGGGTGGCAAGGCGGTCCCTCCTGCCTGTCTGCCCACCCCCCCAGGCGCTCGCAGGCTGGGGGCACCAGCCTTCGGAAAGTCTGTGGAAATCTGCATGCTCGCCTTTTCTCAGATTTGGTTCCAGACTATTCTCTCATGGTTTCCGTTGAGGTTCCTGTTTTTGATTTCTCCTGCTCCGTGTCTTCCCTCCTTAGCCTGGCTTCCCCGGCACACCCCTGGGGGCTGCACTCTCGGAAGACACCCCCTCCCCTCCTTTCTCCCTCCCCCTTCTCCCTGCACCCCCCACCAAGCCAGTCTCTCCCCTCTGCCCCCTCCTCGCCCATCCTCGGTTCACATCTCCCTCTCACTTCATCTGCCTCTAACCTCCCTCCCACCCCTCCTTCTCTGTCCCTCCCTCCATTCCTTCCTCCTTCTCTCCTTCATTCTCTCCCTCTTACTTTCCTTTCCCTCCTTCCTTACTTCTCTTCAGCAGCCCTGCCTTCTCTCTTCCTCTCCCTCTTCCCTGTCCTTCTGCTAACTCCCTCCTTTCCTCTTTTCCTCCTCCCCCTCCCCCACCCCTGCACCCCATCCTCTCCTTTCCCTCCCTCCTCTCTCCCCTCCTTTCCTTCCCTTCTCAAGCCCTCTCATCTGCTCCCTCTCCCTTCCTTCTCTCCATCCCTTGCACCCCCCCCTCTCTCTCCATCTCCCCCTCCCTCCCTCCTTGCCTCCCTCTCCCACCCCTCTGCCTGTGGCTCACCCCTGCATGTCCTGCTCACCCTGGTTCTCCCCGGGAGGCCTCGGTCCCGGAGCCTGTGGCCCCGCCTGCCCACCGCCCGAGGTCACTGGGAGGGAGGCTGGGGCTCCGGCCCCACCGGGCGCCCCCCCACCTGCCTGGCTGACTGGGGCTCATCTCCTTTGAGTTTTCTCGCTCTCTCTTTCTCTCTCATGTCGTTTTTTGCAAGAAGTTTCCTTTCGGTATGATGATGAGACACAATATTTTCATTCAAACAGCCATTGAATAAAATATTGTTTGTGCCCCTCCCCTTCCCTTCCCCTTTTTCGTTTGTTTTTGTGTTTGTGTTGTTTTTGTTTTCCTCGCTTTCTCTCTTGGTGGACTGTCCCAGTGCCAATCAGCAAACTGAAGGGCAAGTATATTCAGAACCAGTGCACCCTCCTCTTCCCACCCCACCCACCCTGCTTGCCCCCCTCCCTGCCCAGGACCAGCCAAAACCCTGCTCTCCAGGGCTCCCCTCCCAGCACCCATTGGCTCCTCTAGTTCTTGCCTTTCCTCTGATCCCTAAAACCCTGGTAAAGCCAGTGCCCCTCTCCCCTGGCCCGGCCTGCAGGGTGTTCTCCAGCCTGGTCTGAGAGCTCAGGCCCCTCTTCATCTTCCTCACTCCCCCTGGGCAGCCCCTGTCTCCCTCACCTTCTCTGTCCCTCCAAGACAACTCGACAGTGAGGACAGGACTGGCTGCCTCTCCACTGCCGCCCACCCAGCAGGGCAGGGCACCTGAGGTGCAGGGAATAAGTAAGCCCTCAAGAGGGTTTATGGGAGGGTGGGGAAGGGGCCACCCCCACAAAGCTTCCTCTGGAGTCACTCTCCTTCCTCTGGACCTCTGGCAGCGACTCCGGAAGCTGACAGACCTCCAAGAGGAATTCAGAAGCCTTGGAAGCCACACACATAGAGGGGCAAGATAGGGCAGGTAGCCAGGCCCGGGGAGACCAAGGCAGACCAGAGCTTCCCGGGCACTGGCCTAGCTGCTGCTGCCCCTGCCCCCTGCTGCTCTCCCACTGTGCTGCTCCCAGAGGCTTTGCTAAGGCCACTGGCCCAGCCCTGCCCTGGGTGCTGGAGGCTCCTGGGGAGGGTCAGCCAGCAGGTGTGGAGATGGTGTTCCCTTGGGGAAATAAAGGCAGACTCGGGGACATGGGCCTGACTGGGCCCAGAATGAGATCTGTCCGGACCCCAAGGACCAACAAAGGAACTTGTAGGGAATCAGGCTGGGAGTGAGGGAAAAGGTTCTTGTACTCAAAAAGGCTCCTAGAAAAGGTGGGCAGTGAGCTCCTGGTCCCTGACAGAGAACAAGGGGAGACTTGTCACCAAGGATGCTGTGGGAGTCAGAGAGGACAGCACACAAGGGTCTCTGCCACTGGCACGCAAAGAGCCACCCTGATGGGAAAAGGCTGGACAGATGGGGCATGGAGAGCCACAAAGGGTTGCCCCATCCCCTGTGGCCAGGAATTAGGGGCTCCCCAAGAAGCCCTGAAGACCCTGTGCAGCCTGGTCCAGCAAAGGGAAGACGGCAGCCCCCACTGGCCCAGATGCGGGTGGAGGGCGTGCCCTACTCCCACTGGCTTGAGTTGTCTTTTTCCACCCTCCCATCCCACCCAGCAATTCCAGAAATGCAGGGCCCTGGTAACAATGAAACCATAGCATAGTTCTCCCTCCCTGCTCCTCCTCCCTCCTTTTTCTTTTTCCTTCTCCTCTTCCTCGTCTTCCTCCCCCATCCCTCCCCCATTGGCTTGTGTCCAAACCCTGCCTCACAGTCCTATCAGAAAGCAACAGTCCAACCAGTGACTTCCCAGTCCCTCCAGGCGCCCCAAGTCCCCCTTCCTGGAATCTTGCAGTGCATTGTGGGAGTATTTGGGAACAGGAAAGACCCCTCTTCTGCGAAAATGAAGCCCTGGGGCGAAACACAGGTCGGGGTGACAGGATGGGAAGGTGGGCTGCCCAGAGTGAGACAGACCAAGAGCAGGGGAGTACCCCCAGATGCAGACAAGCAAGGTGGCCAATCCAGCCAAGCAGGGAGAGACCAGAGAGGGCCCAGAAGCCACATCCCCAGGTCCATTCACAAACTCACACGCTCACGCACACACACACACACACACATGCATACTCACGCATACATGTCCACACACACACAGATCACAGGCCGAATTGGTAGAACCAACAGCACCCCCTAAGCCCTATCTAGAGGCCCCAGCCTTCCTCCCTGGCTGCTCTGAACCCAGACAGATGCTGTGGAAGGGTGGAGACCCAGCCCTACTCCTTCCCCAACTGCCCCTCAGCCCCCAGCCCAGCAGGGCAGGTGTACAGACCCAGGCAGCACCCCGTGTCCCCTCCAAGCTCCCAGTGTGGGAACAGGAGCACCTCAAGGGTCTCCCCTCACCTAGCCTCCAGACCCCCACAATGCACTGCAGCCCACCCCCAGCTGCCCATGCCCGTCTCTGGTTGGACTGTCTGTGCCCATGAGAAACCCCCTCGGTTTGGCCATGTTGATGCCTGACACAGAACAAAAGCGAGACCTACCAAAACACAAACAGCTGCGGCAAAGAAAGATAAAAATCCGTAGCCAAAAGCCAATTCCCTTCCTCAAAGTCTCTTTGGAGGCGAAGGAAGCTCAGCATGCGGTTTTTTCCATTATGGATGTGATAAGAGCGAGACTGGCGCCTCCCCCAGACCATGCATATATATAGCAGTGTGTGTATATATATATGTGTGTGTGTGTGTCCGTGTATATGTGCTATACAGCCGTATGGAAGCATATACAGCCACGCCAAGGGACTCACTGCCGACAGAGGACCAGGCCTGGGCAACATATTGGCTATAACTGCCCTCCTCCTGCGATGCTGTCGTCTCCGCAGGCCCCCCACCCCCACCCCTCCCTGCCCGACCCTTCTCTCTGGCTCGAACCTGAACCTGAACGTGGAAGTGGCGGGTTCCCTCTTTGCTGGTGTCTTCCCCCTCCCTCAAGCCACCCTCTCCCCTGTCCCTCCAGCCCCATCAGCTCTGAGCCCCCTGGCCTCCTGCCTCCCCAGCCCCCGCCGGATAACCCCCCGTTTCTGTTGCAGATTTTGAGTTCCTGCTCCCCAGCAGCTTTGAGTCTGAAGGACATGTTTTCATTGCTCCCAGGTAGCTTGCGTGTGGCCTTGCTGAGGTGTCCTACCCACCCCCACTGCCCCCGCCCTGCCCCCTGCACCGCTGCCTGGAGCTCTGTGTGTCTTTGTCCCGTGCAGTGTTGCTCCCCTCCCCCATGCATAGCCCCATATGTGCGACCCGTGCGTGCATTACCTGGGCCATGTAGCCGCACCAGGCAGTGGTGGCCAGCAGCCCCGCAGCTCTGGCTCCCACCAGGTCTGGGGCGGGAAGGCTCTGGACTCTCTGCTGACCTTCCCTACCCTCCCAGGCCACCAGGAGAGGGCCCTTTCTGCCCTGGGCTGGCTGCTCTGGTTTGTGGTGCCCTCCCCCACCCCCCACCCCACAACCCCGTCGTTGTCCTGTGTCAGTCACCGTTTGTGTGGGTCTGGGGGCCGAGCCAGCAAGAGCCCTGAGTCTAGGTGTGGTGGCTCACCGACAACGGGGCAGGGGCAGGGGCGGGGAGGCAGGGGCTCTGAGAAGCTGCTCCAGCAAGTGAGGGGTCCGGCCCAGGGCAGGCCCTGGCCTGGACAGTTCCAAGAATGCACACTCAGATGCACACACACATCCTCACACACACATCCTCGCGTGCATACCCTCTGCCGACTGGCCCACATTTGAGGAGGCCAGTGGGCCCCCAGGGGTGAAGCCCTCCCTTGTTACCTGAGTTTTGGATAAGGGCAGGTGGGTAGCTGCAGATGACAGAGACTGAAGAGCACTCTCAGGCACCACACGGGGGCTCTGAACACTCCTAATCTCCATGTGTGTGCACGTGCGGGCACGTGCATGCACCCACATTTCTCTGCAACTCTCTCTGTAGACGTGTGTTTGTATTTCTGAGTCACCATGTGTGTGTGTGTGTGTGTGTGTGTGTGTGTAATGCTCCAATTGGAAGTGTGCAGCTCTGTGAGGGCAGGGACTGTGTTCATTTTTGCCACTTCTGTATTGCTGGCTCAGGAGAGCTCAATAAATATTTGTTGGGTGAGTGAATGAAGTAATGCACAGATGTGAATTGAGGGGCATTGGGGGGGGCTGCAGGTGACTTGGTATTTCTCAAGCACAGCTGTGTGGGCATCACTCTGGGTGTGTCAGGTATAGCCTCCACATACAGAGGCACACGCTGTGCACTGCACAAAGGCTCTTAGGACCCAGTCCCAGCTGACCTCACCAAACTGTGGGTCCTAGCACAGCCCAGGGAAGGGGTGCAGTTTTTAAATTCCCACAGAGTTGTTGCCATACAGCCAGCAGAGAGGTCCCTGGTGGAAGACGTATGAATGAGGGATTAGACAGGATAGACAACTCCATCCCTCAAACTAGATGCTCACTAAGACCTCCTGAGGGAGCAGAGCCCCAAGCAGGCCCCTCCACACCCTGCAGCCCCCACGTCTGTTGGAACCAGAGCCAGTGCTGAACCTAGCAAGTGCCTTGAGAAGGTGAAAAGAGTTGGCCTGCCAACTGCTGGGGCAGGAACATTCCAGGCAGAGGGAACAGCCAGTCCAACAACCCACATATTCCCATTGACTTCCTGACACCCTCTGCAGTAGAAGCAGTTATTACCCACTTTCTAGATGAAAAAAATGAGGCTCAAGGAGCTTGAGTTGCACAAAGGTACACAAGCCAGGAAGCAGCAGGATAAGGTTCTTAGATTCAGGCTGGCAAAGCTATACGGCAAACCAGTGGAGCCAGCCATAGGTGTTTCCTGGGGCCTCCCAGGTATACTTTTGTCCTGAGTCCAGCTACACAGGAGAGATGGGAGGCTCTGAAGAGCAGAGGAGAGGAAACTGGCCAGGGTGGAGGTAGCACACCCTCATTCTCATGCCATCTCTGCCTGGACTCAAGCCGGGGCAGACTGCCAGGCCCATGGCAGCTGCAGCCTGGAAGGACACATGTGCCCCTCCCTGAGACCTGGGCTTCTCAGCGAATAGCCAGGTGGGCCTGTTGGGAAATCCTGACCCCGCTGCCCTGTCCAGTTCCCCAAGCCCACTCTTCTTGCCCCTCCCCAACCCCTCCCCCCAGAGAGTATTGCAAGGACCTCAACGCCTCTGACAACAACACCGAGTTCCTGAAAAACTTCATTGAGCTCATGGAGAAAGTGACTCCAGACTCAAAGCAGTGTGAGTGCCACTCAGGGCGGCGGGTCTGGGCAGTGCCCGGGTAGGACAGGGCAACCCAGTGGAACCCAGGAAGCGGACAGGCATGGAAATATGCAGACCCAAGGGCCTGGTGGAGCCTTCAGGGGGTAGGGGGTTGGAGAGGGTGGGCGCAGTGCCAAAAGATGCCCCCTTCACTCCACCTTCCCATTCTAGGCAACAATTTCCTTCTGCACAACCTCATCTTGGACACGGGCATCACACAGCAGCTGGTGGAGCGTGTGTGGCGGGACCAGGATCTCAACACGTAAGCACTGCCCAGCCTATCGGGGCAGGAGGCTGGGGAGGGTGGGAGCCAGAGACCCTGGCCCTGCTAGGCAGAAGGCAGGCCTTTGACCCCACCTTCCTGTCATCCCCAGGTACAGCCTGCTGGCCGTGTTTGCTGCCACTGATGGCGGCATCACCCGCATCTTCCCCAACAAGTAAGTGACCTCCCCCACTGCCTGATGCCCTGCCCCTGTTGAGACCATTGCCCCTGCTAGGCTGGGCCCAAACCACCCCTTACCCACCAAACTCGGCATCTCTTGGTGCTCTAGGGCAGCTGAGGACTGGACAGAGAACCCGGAGCCCTTCAATGCCAGCTTCTACCGCCGCAGCCTGGATAACCACGGCTACATCTTCAAGCCCCCACACCAGGACAGTGAGTGTCCATCCAGGGTGCCCTGAAGCACGTGGGAAGCCTCAGGGATGGGCTCTGCTCCCTGAGCACAAGGCCGGCTGAGATTGAGGAAAACATGAAAAAAGGGCTGGGCTATACCTTCAGTCACTGAGTACTGGTCATGCCAAATGCTGTGCTGGGTATACTTACGCTGGGGCCAGCCCTGGGTTGGGACCCTGGGTCCTCGGTTATCAGCATGGAGTGGTCAGTGTGGCTACCGGCCCCTGCTCATGATGGCTCCACCCCCACCTCACCCCCAGCCCTGTTACGGCCACTGGAGCTGGAGAACGACACAGTGGGCATCCTCGTCAGCACAGCTGTGGAGCTCAGCCTGGGTGGGCACATGCTGAGGCCAGCAGGTGAGTGCCCAGGGCAGAGGTGGGGAAAGGGACGGTGGGCAGGGTGCCATGCAGGTAGGTGGGCACTGATGGCCCCTCACTCTCCCCTGCAGTGGTGGGTGTCAAACTGGACCTGGAGGCCTGGGCTGAGAAGTTCAAGGTGCTGGCCAGCAATCGCACTCACCAGGACCAGCCTCAGAAGGTACCTGGGCAAGGGCAGGGGGCAGTAGGCCCCAGGAACCCCTACCAAGCAAGCTTCCACTCAAGAGTGGCTCCAGCCCCTATGGGGAGGCAGGGACTGCTGCAGGTGGCCTGGGGAACCAGATGTATGAAGGGTGACGGGAGGGGGGTGAGCTGGTAGGCGCCTTACAGCCCTCACTCTCTGCCTAGCAGTGCGGCCCCAGCAGCCACTGCGAGATGGACTGCGAGGTTAACAATGAGGTGCGTGTGCCCTGAACCTGCCCCGGACTCTAGCTTAACCCCACTCCCAGACCTCTTAGTCCCAACCCCAAGCCCATCCCTTGGCCTGTGGGTCTCAACATCCCTACCCTGACTTCACTGCCTTACCAGAGCTGGGGGGTGTGGTGGCACTCCCACTCTGAGCCACTGGACTGCCAGAGCCTAGGGGAGAGGATCTGAAGCAAGCCCCATTCTAACTTCCTCCCCTTTCCTCCTCTCAGGACCTGCTCTGTGTCCTCATCGATGATGGGGGATTCCTGGTGCTGTCGAACCAGAACCATCAGTGGGACCAGGTGAGAGTCAGGAAGAGGGGGGGCCAGTTAGAGCCTTTTGGGGGTGTGGCACTGCCAGCCCTGTGCCCATGACACCCTCCCGGCATCCCCAGGTGGGCAGGTTCTTCAGTGAGGTGGATGCCAACCTGATGCTGGCACTCTACAATAATTCCTTCTACACCCGCAAGGAGTCCTTTGACTATCAGGCGGCCTGTGCCCCCCAGCCCCCAGGCAACCTGGGTGCCGCACCCCGGGGCGTCTTTGTGGTGAGTCCCCGTTGATGCCTGGCGGGGAGATGGCGCTGGGGGAGGGGACCTGCCCACAGATGACCCTCCTACCTCAGCTCAGAGAGGGCTGGGGGTCACAGGTCAAGGGCAGTGGTGGCAGCCCACACCCCTCTCTCCATTGTAGCCCACCATTGCAGATGTCCTCAACCTGGCCTGGTGGACCTCTGCTGCGGCCTGGTGAGTCCTGGGGGCGGTAGAAAGGGGTGTGGCCTGGCTCTAAGGGCTTAGGAGAACTTGTAAGGGCACTAGCCTCTGCTGACCACTCCGTACCCGGTGCCCTGCAGGTCCTTGTTCCAGCAGCTTCTCTACGGCCTCATCTACCACAGCTGGTTCCAAGCAGGTAGGCAGCACTTTGGAAGTCCTTCTTCAACCCCTTCCCGGACCCCAATCTGAGCAGGAGCCGACCCCCACGGGCCTCAGCCAAGGGCCTGAGGGCGGGGCTAAGGCGCTCTGGGCCCTCGCAGAGCCCGCGGAGGCCGAGGGGAGCCCCGAGGCGCGCGCGAGCAGCTGCGTCATGAAACAGACCCAGTACTACTTCGGCTCGGTGAACGCCTCCTACAACGCCATCATTGACTGCGGAAACTGCTCCAGGTGAGCGCGGAGAGCCGGAGGGGTGGTGTGGGGTGGGGCTGCCAGCCGGACCCAGGCGGTGGGGATAGAAGGACCCTGAGAACGCAAGGAAGAGGCGGGGCCTGCGGAACGGGGCTGGGGCGGGGCCGAGGCTGCAAGCGGGCGGGGCGGGGCGGGGCGGGGCGGGGCGAATCTCAACGCCCCGCCTCCCTGCCTTGCCTCCAGGCTGTTCCACGCGCAGAGACTGACCAACACCAACCTTCTTTTCGTGGTGGCGGAGAAGCCGCTGTGCAGCCAGTGTGAGGCTGGGTGGCTGCTGCAGAAAGAGGCACACTGTATCCTGCCCCCGACCGCTCCCTGCCGCCCGCATCCCCTCCCGCCCCGCGCGCCCCTTCCCTGCCACGGCCGCCTCCTTGACTCCCCACCCATGCCCAGCGGACGGTCCGGAGCAGTGTGAGCTGGTGCAGAGACCGCGGTACCGGAGAGGCCCGCACATCTGTTTCGACTACAACGCGACGGTGAGGAGGGGGGCGGAAGGCTCCATACCCCGCGCCCCTCCTTCAGGGCTGATGCGCGGCCAGGCGCCTTTCTCTGCCCTGGGCCCGCCCAGGCCGATCAGCCCCGTCTCTCCCCGCAGGAAGATACCTCAGACTGTGGCCGCGGAGCCTCCTTCCCGCCGTCTCTGGGCGTCCTTGTCTCCTTGCAGCTGCTGCTACTCCTGGGCCTGCCGCCCCGGCCGCAGCCCCAAGTCCACGCCTCGCGCCGCCTCTGAGCGCCCCCACCCCGGTCTCCCTGCCCTCCTGCCCCACACTCCCCCGCCTTAGAGCCTCACTTCCCTCACTGAAGGACCTGGATGCGCAAGACCTCGAGAGGATGCGCCTTGGGGTGGGGGTCCCAAAGGAGGGCGCCCAACTATTGGTGTCCCCAGACCCTTTCTTCCCACTGGACTCACCCATCCCAGAGGACTGGGCAGGGAGGCCACACGACTGGTGCCAAACCAGGCCTCCACTGCCCACCCCAGGGCTCACTCTGTGTGAAAGTCCTGCCCCAGCTCTCCTCTAACCTCGTCCTACTACCCCAACCCGAGGTCCAGACCTGGTTTTCCTGGGAATAATGGGGGAATGTGAGATGGGCAGTTTAAGGCTTGTGTGTTCCTCCTGGCCAAGGAAGATGTGAGGAGAGAGGCTCTGATTAAGTCCTGCAAGGGAGAAAGGTACTGAGGTGGCCCCCAAGGGCTCCTGCCCTTCTCAGGCCTAAGCCACTCCCCCTCAAGCCCTGCAGGTGTCAGGACCGACACAGTGACGATGCAACTCCATGCACACCCATTGCCCTGAGGGCAGAAACTGGGCTCACATTAGACACACCCTGGAGTGCACCCACACAGACACAGAGACATACACCTATACACCATGGGGTGGTTTTGGGGCTCACAAAGCCTTACATAGGGCCAGGGGTTGATGGGAAGGTTGGCACTTACATACTCCATCTTCTGTTCACTGCCCACCTCTATTCTGAGCTACAGCCCAGCTAGTCCTCCTGTCTCTAAAGCTGAATGTCAAACAGTGCCAAATGCCAGGGTGGGGACAGAGACTGCTCTGTCTCACTCCTGGCTGCCAGTGTCCCCCAAGTGCCCATCACCCTGCTAGGTGCTCATTATAACCATTTCTCACTAATGTCAGACCCCCAGCGGGTCCACATACCACTGCCTACACCCTTCGGCAGAAGAACCCCCACCAGACATTGCCCTTTGCCTTAGCGGGGTTGACTTGGTTTCTTCTGGCTGGGCCACCCCACACCCAATCCAGGCCTTCTACACTCAGGCCTGTACCTACTCCCCATCCCCTTCCCATTCACGTACGTTCCTTGCCCCCAAGAGGCCAAATTGCCCCTCCCCTGCTGAACACACACTTGAACACACACACACACACTGTGCACACACAGAGGCTGGGCCAGGGCACATCTCTTCACACCATTCATTCTGGTCATTTTCCCCAAAGACATCCCCAACCTGGGGGCTGGTCGGGGGCTGTGGGCAGAGGGGGCTGTGGCCATGGGGCTGAGATGGACTGGGAGGAGGGGGGAGGGTGATGCATTAATTAATGGCTCCGTTAATTAATGTCATGTTGCTTGTTGCTTTCTTGGTGTGTGTGTATGGTCCATGCCTGCTGCTGGTGCCAGGATGGGTGCCCATGCTGTACATCCTGCCTGGTCACCAGCCATGTCCCGTGGGGACGGACGTGTGTGTAACTGTAGTGTAGTCAGGTGCTCAATGGAGAATATAAAAATAAAAAAGAAACTGAAACATACAGAAAAATAAATATATATTTTAAGTTTAAAAAACAGAAAACAGACAAAACAATTCCCATCAGGTAGTTGTCCAACCCCCAGCTGGGTCTGATCCTCTCATTGCCCACCTGACCTGGCTGTCCCCTCACCTTGGGCTTGGGGGATCTGTGGGGAACTAGGGGGCCATTTCCTTTTCTCTGCCCTTTTTTTGTTGTTCTATTTTGTACAGACAAGTCAGAAAAACAATAGTGACAAAAAAGACAAGAAACTTTGTAAAATATCATGTGTGTGATTCCTTGTAAAATATTTTCAAATGGTTTATTACAGAAGATCAGTTATTAAATAATGTTCATATTTTCACTTCAAACGGTTCCCAGCCACTGTGTCTGCCCCAGGGTGGGAATGGGTAGCTGTGAAGATAATGGCCTTGATCTCAGAATCCCACATACCGCTCTGCTGGGGGTGAAGGCCGAGGTGATGCAGGCTGACTCCAAGCTCCTGGTAGGCTAAGGGCATGATGCTTCTGGCCAATAAGTTTCAGGCCCTTGACATCCTTTATCTCATTTATAATCTCAAAAGCCTCTGAGAAAAGCTGTTTGAATTTTTATTTATTACTTTTTAAAACTCCTGGAGGCTCAAAGCTGGAGCCCTGGAAGAAGGAAGACAAAAATGAGATGCCAGTTTGGGGTGGGGGTGGGAGTCAAGGTACCCATGTGTCAGTATGAGGAGTGAACAATGGGGCCCCCGGCTCACATCCAGAACCCAGTGCTCAAGGGCTCAGCTCCGTTGTCCGGAGAAGGCCAAGGGCTAGCCCGACTACAAGCACAGCCACAGCCACCTCCTGGCCCAGGGGAGGCCTGGAGCCAGTCCTCTCTGCTAGCCACTGCTGCTCACACTAGAGTCTGATGCCAAGTTAGTTTTTGCAGAATTCTCTCAGGCCTCTGGCCAGACTCACTAACCAGAACCAAATGCCCCCTGTACCCTTGTTGATTTTAAACCCAATCATCTTAATAGACAACTCTACTCAGTGTGACCTTCATGTTCTTTTCAAGTGGAAAGAGTTATAACCACCAGGGCAGAGGTTTCTGCTGTGTCTGATCATTGCTCTCCTCCTACAATATATACATAGAAGTGGGGTTGGGGGGTGGGGATTTCACTTACTCACTCAGCACTCACTGAGCAGGCATCCAGCTGAGTCTTCTCCACAACCCTGGGAATGCAAGTGTATCCCCATTTTGCAGATGAGCAAACTGAGACATAGAGAGGAGGAAACCTTTCTCCCCAAGTAAGAAAGCAGGAAAGATTTCAGAGAGGAAGTAGCCGGTGGGAGGGAGCCTTGGATGTTAAATAGATAGAAGACATTCCAAGCTTCAGCAAGGGCTGGCAAATTTTGGGATAAACTTATGCTTAAAAAAAGTATTCACTGTTTATCTGAAATTCAAATTTAAGTGGGTGTCTTGTATTTTGATTTGCTAACTCTGACAACCCTACCCTGGGATGACATCCAGTGGAAATCCAGACCCCCAGACAAAGATAAAAGGTGTCAACCTCCTTTGTAACCTGGAAGGCCCTGCACACATCCACAGATGTATTGAGATCAGTGGCTGAGAGGGAGGGATTCCGCACTTCATATAAATACTTTGATAAATAATTATTTTAATTTTAATTCCATATACAAAATATCAGTTTGCCCATAACAGAACCTGCTGAACAGCCAGCAGTGTGAAGTGGGGGCGCCAAGCTTGCCTGGCTCAGGCTTGAGGAAAGACTGCTCTTCCTTCCAGCCAGCAATCAGGAACTCTGATGGGGAGGGAAGTCGCTGAGGCCTTGCCCCTCTCGGGGCAGAAGACCTGGATTCCAATCCCAGTTCCACCTCACTTGTAACAAGGGGAGCCTGAGGAACACACTCACTGAGCACTCAGGGTGGACTGGCATTTTGCACCTCGTTCCCTGTGATCCTCATGGTAGGAAGATCCCGTCATCTCTATTTTATGGACCAAGAGTTTCAAAAAAGCTCAGGAACTTGGCCAAGGTCACACAGCCGCTATGTGGCAGAGCAACAGTCAGACCACATTCACCAAACGGCCAAGGTTCTGGGAACCTGTGCAGGGCTACGCACACCAGAATGATCCAGCATTCTCACCCACATATCTGCCCACAAGGATACATCTACTCAGACGTTCATGCATTAATACATCAGCTCTTCCCGGGGAATTCCACAAATACAATGGCCCTTCCTGGGGAATTCGACAAATGTGTGGCCTGGAGTTTTGCTCCAGCAGATAGCCACCGCCTTCCCGACGTCAGCGATGCTCGTTCACCCTTCCGCACCTCCGGACAACCGGCGAAACGGCCCTGGGAACTACAACTCCCAGCACACCCTCCTCTTACCCCCAAAACGAGAAGTCCGGGCCCGCGGCACTCTGGAACTTGTAGTTCCACCGAGAACCCCAGGTCAGCCGGTCCCCAGCTGCGGCCGAGGACTCGGTGCCCCAGCATGCAGCGGAGCCGGAAGACCAGCGTGCAGAGGGCATCCCGCCTCCCGTGGCGCGCAGGCGCAGCGCCCCTGTTTGTCGGCGCCTGAGACGGGAGGAGGCTTCGCCGAAGCCAAGACCGAGGCGGAGCCGGAGCTGAACGGACTTTACTCAGGCCCAGAACGAGGCGCCAGTACCTTACGGACCGCGGGGCCCTGGGGTGGATGGAAGAGGCCGAGCACTGAGATCAACGCCGGCCCGGCCGGCCTGGCGCTGGGCCCACAGGGTGGGTAGGCAGGCAGGCGTGCCGAAGCCGCCCAGGGCCTTCCCTCAGGTCCCAGGCCCTCGGGACCCGAGTCCGACACCAGACCTGAAGTGGAACCCCCACCCAAAGCTATAGGCCAGTGACTAGGCCGGGTCCGGGCCTCCCGACGGGGCCGGACTGGAACGAGGCCCCGGGGAGGCCCCTAGCTCACCAGACCCTCCCCCTCCTCCGGCCGACGCCCTTCGGGAAGATGCAGCGCGCCCTACCGGGCGCCCGCCAGCACTTGGGGGCCATCCTGGCCAGCGCCAGCGTGGTGGTGAAGGCCCTGTGCGCCGCGGTGCTGTTTCTCTACCTGCTCTCCTTCGCCGTGGACACAGGCTGCCTGGCAGTCACCCCGGGCTACCTCTTTCCGCCCAACTTCTGGGTCTGGACCCTGGCCACCCATGGGCTGATGGAGCAGCACGTGTGGGATGTGGCCATAAGCCTGGCCACAGTGGTGGTGGCCGGCCGTTTGCTGGAGCCCCTCTGGGGGGCCTTGGAACTGCTCATCTTTTTCTCAGTGGTCAACGTGTCTGTGGGGCTGCTGGGGGCGTTCGCCTACCTCCTCACCTACATGACTTCCTTCAACTTGGACTACCTGTTCACTGTCCGCATCCATGGCACCCTGGGCTTCCTAGGTGGTGTCCTCGTGGCACTCAAGCAGACCATGGGGGACTGTGTAGTGCTGCGGGTACCCCAGGTGCGCGTCAGCGTGGTGCCCATGCTGCTGCTGGCGCTGCTACTGCTGCTGCGGCTCGCCACACTGCTCCAGAACCCGGCTCTGGCCTCCTATGGCTTTGGGCTGCTTTCCAGTTGGGTGTACCTTCGCTTCTACCAGCGCCACAGCCGGGGCCGAGGGGACATGGCCGACCACTTTGCTTTCGCCACCTTCTTCCCTGAGATCCTGCAGCCTGTGGTGGGGCTGTTGGCAAACTTGGTGCACGGTCTCTTGGTGAAGGTAAAGATATGCCAGAAGACAGTGAAGCGCTATGACGTGGGTGCCCCGTCCTCCATTACCATCAGTCTCCCAGGCACAGACCCTCAGGATGCCGAGCGGAGAAGGTAGTGTGGAATCATCCAAA
The DNA here is from genome assembly GCF_015220235.1 of Choloepus didactylus. NCBI lineage: Eukaryota > Metazoa > Chordata > Mammalia > Pilosa > Megalonychidae > Choloepus > Choloepus didactylus. The sequence goes on along the minus strand of NC_051307.1, from coordinate 203,238,783 downwards.
ATCTTGTTATGCTAGGAAAGTGTTTATTGCTGTTGAAGTGCTTGCTGTATGTAGACTGCCTGGGTTAGGTGTTGGGGCAGATTTGGAAAGGCAGAAATATCTCTTTGGCGTAGAGGAGCTCAGCTTTTAGGTGCTTGGGCTCCATTAGGTGCTTTCCAATGATAGTGAAAGTTGTTTTTCTTACCCTCAGGCCACTTGACAAGCCTCAAGAAAGGCCCAGGTTTCTCTTGTGCTATGTGAGGGGCTAATGGAAAGCTGGATTCATAAAACTTTCTGCCAAGGACCCATTTCACAAGTGAGCAAAAGCAGGAAATCTGAGGCAGACTCCTATTTTCTGCCCTTGTCCCTGAATCCTAGGCATTGGTCCTGCAGGGGCCAGAAACAATCTGCTGGTCCTGTCTACCCTGTGTGGGAGGGACAGGAAAAGAGGACTGGAGTCCATAAGAGGTGGTCTCGGCCACCCCAATTTCCAAAAGTTGAGCTGTGTTGGCTTCCTGGCCTCAGTTCAGATGCTTCGCTTCTCTACCACTTATTGAGAAGGGTATTGAGGTATTACCAGATTTCCCTGACCCCTCCACAGGCATGTTGTCACCAAGCCCAGGCCACGTGACTCACCACAGAAGCCAGGGAGTGGAGGCAGCCTTTTCGATATCTGTAAACCAAGCCATCAGGAGTCCCAGCTGAATTATTCACTGGGTGCACCTTGGCCAGGACGGGACAGATCTTTTTAAATACAGTCCTCTCTCTCTCTTTCCCCAGTCTGTGGACTCATTAGAGTGGTCATGGCTTCCACCAGCTCCACAGCTCCATTTCCAACATTATTCTTGGGTTTTTTTTTGTTTTTGTTTTTTTTTGAGGCAATTACTCCAATAGTGAAATCTGAGGCGGACTCCTATTTTCTGCCTTTGTCAAATGCTCCTTCCTGCTTTTGCTCACTTGTGAAATGGGTCCTTAGCAGAAAGCTTTATGAATTCAGCTAAACAAGCTGTTTCTTGTCCACTGGGGCTGTGGAGCTGGGAGTGGGACCCATCCCTTTCTTGAAGGAGTTTCCAAGCTGGTGAAGCAGTGACATAAGGCCACAGATTACTATGATCGAAGTATACCCAGCATGCCTCAGGGCATAATTCTGGACCCTACTGCTTGTGCCTCTATGGCTGATGACTCCTAAAGACAGAAGTCTGTCTTAACCTTGTCCCATAGAGAAGATAGAACCAGGATGTGTGGTTCTGGTAAGACCTGAACTGCCCTCAGAGCTATTCAGATGGGGCCAGACCTCAGTGGTAGTCCTTCCTCCAAGAAGAGGGTTTGGATTGTTAGGGTTAGCTGGACGTTCAAAAACCCCTGCTCAGTGGAAGAAAATGGACAGATGGAGGCAGGTTGGTGAGAGCTGTCAAAAGGTGGGTTCTTTGTATGGCCTCGTGGTTTTTAGCTTCCCTAGGTAAGGGGGTGACATCTGACTGCATGCCACCCCCACACCCAAAGGGCTACTAGCAGAAGGCAGTTAGATTTTCTGTCTGACCCTTGTGAGGAAGTGACTGGCTTGCCACTATCTCTGCCTTTGTAGGCATTAGACAGAACTGGCAAGGGCTTCTGCAAAATGGGGGCCTGAGTAGCAGTCAGGAAGGACTACCCTGTCTCTGCCAACTTGCTGTATGCTAGGATGGAGGACAGGGTGGGAGTATGCTGGGACTTTCTGCCTGTGCCCGTGGTGGGGATTTGGGTTCTCTGCTGGAGCTATATAGGCTGTCCCCCACACCGGATGGCACAAGGAGGTTAGGGCATCAAGAGTCCACAGTAGCCCCTGTTGAAGTATTGCCTGGCTGCATAGCACTCCACCTTTTGGTGGGCCAGGATCCCAAACTCCTGCATATATCTTCTTCTAGTGGACTTTCCCACCTCCCCAAGGTGGGGTCTCCAAGGGTCTGCCCTGTAGAACAGTAAGCTTTGGCAACATGGGCTGTTTCTCCTTCCACCCTTCCTTCAAGGGCTACACTATATTCCCTGCTCTAAAACAGGTCCTGGTGGCTTTGGGGATTCTTCCAGGTAGGAGGACATTAGATTCAGGGGGGGTGGGCTGACCCAAGTTGGCCCTGCTTCCCGAGCCAACAGCCAAGTCAGGTGCTTGGGTTCCAGCCTTCCTCACAGACTCTTGCCAAGAGGCTCAGAACACCCCTGACCAAGAGAGAAGTAATAACTCTCTCCTTGGATACGATGCTGGTGCCCAGTCAGAAGCACACATCTCCAGGGACATGCCCTTTTACCCTTCTGCCCTGGGGCACTGTCTCCACTCACCCTTAGGCATTACACTCAGAACCACTCCTGTTGGCTGGCCTGGCGGGGTAGTCTGGCAAACAGCCTCCTGGCCCACCTGGCAGATAGCCAATCGTCCTTCTCAGTCTGGAGGTAGAGTGTCCCAGCTAGAGAGGAACAGTTCTAAAGCCTTTGGGTCCCTATTATGATGACAGAGTGAGCCCCAATCAAATCCCTGGGGAGCCTGGGCCCTGGATGGGGAAGGGGAACACATGAGATGCTGTGGAAGGAGCCAGCCTCATGGGGGAGGGATGCAGGGCGTTAACAGGGCCAGACCCAGAGTAACCTGTCACCTCTTCTCTGGCCTCAGGCAACTGGCCCTCAAGGCCCTCAATGAGCGACTGAAGAGAGTGGAGGACCAGTCAGTCTGGCCTAGTATGGACGACGATGAAGAGGAGGCCAGGGCCAAGATGGACAGGCCCCTGCCCTCAGACAAAGCCCCCACACCCCCAGGGAAGGGGGCCACCCCGGAATCCAGCCTAATCACCTTTGAGGCAGTTCCCCCGAAGCTGTAACTCCAGACCATTCTGAGGGCAGCACCTTCTCTCCCACACCCCCCTTGCCATCCCCTCATCTACTCTAGGGCACCAACTGCTCTGAGGGGAGGGAAGAAGGCCTGCTGGGAGTTTCCATGGCCTTCTGCTGTTTCTCACCAACACTACCCAGACCTCTTGCTACCTGGTTCCAACTCAAGACAACCACTATGCCAGGCATGGAGTCTCGGAGGCATCAGCTAGTCCATGTCCCAATCTGAGGTAAGACTGTGCCTCAGCAGGCAGCCCCAAGCAAGTGACTGCAGGGACACTTGCCACAGCTCCTGGGCCGGCCCTCATGCCTAAAATTGGTTGCCAAGAGCCCTGAGCCAAGGCAAAGATTTGCCAAAAATATTCTGGGAGCACAGGCAGTGCACCCCCAAAAAGACTGTGTTCATGTCAGGATTTCTGCTTCCCTCTACTGTGGCTGTGGCTGCTTCTGGGGTGGGACAGCCACAGCTCCCAGGTGTTTTCTACAGGACCACTTGAGCAGGCAGCCAAGCCAGCCTTGCAGTATCAATAAAGCAGTTCTTTGAGATGTGGCTCCTGGGCTCTGTCAGGCCACTTCATGCAACACCGTCATCATGCTCAGCTGTGAAGTCAGTAAGGGCTTTTACTCTGTGTTCACGGGTTCAGCTTAAGAGGCCTCACTGCTGCCCTCTCCTCTGCCCTAATCACATGCCATGTACCAAGCAGTCTTCCTGGAGCTGTCACCTCAGACCCTTAAACTTTTTTTCTCTCCCTCTTTCAGTGGTCTCCAGCCAGCAGTCAGGGAGGCCCTCTGCCCCTACACAGAGGCTCTGAGAATTGCAGGCTTCTCTTTCATCAGGAATTGTTCTTATGCATGGCTTACCTCCATGACAGAGAGCCCAGTGCTGGCTAACCCCTATGGGGACATATCCCATACCTAGCCCCCATCCTGTCATTGTCCATATCTGACCATCAGTCTGGAGACTCCAGCACAGTGGACAGCTGGGAGACTCATAGGCCACACAGCAATACCATTCACAGCTGCAGCCCTAGGGCCTGCTAGGGCCCAAGCTGGCATGGGAGGCTCAGCAGCTTGTGCACCAGGAGGGCTCCAGCACATAAGTAGCCGCCAGAGACAGGCATCCCCATCTTGCTCAGCTGCGTGTTTTGTTGTGCTGACAGCATTACCAAGAACCATCCCCAACTCTGGGCTGCTCCTCTTATTGAGTCTTTTCAGTCGTTTTTATTTTATTTTTCTCCTGCAATTTCTGGAAATACCAATGTGAGTGTAAGCTGAGTTGCTGGAGAGACAGTCTTGTGATCCCATCTTCATTCAGACACATGATCCATAAGCTTCTCCAGAACAGTGAGGGAAAAAAAGGACAGGAGAGATACTCCATCCAGCACAAAGAGCCAAGATGTCACTCACAGGCTTCCTCCCAGTGCCCGAGGTGTCCCCCCTTACCCAGTGAGCTGAGAGAGCCCAGGAGGTCCCAGTCTCAGCTTCTATTCTGAGGAGCAAGTCCAGGTTTCCCCTACGCTGGGAAAGGGTCATGGCTGGATCCTCTTGCGGTACAAGTAAGCATTGCTCACCTGGTTCATGATGACCAGGCTGGTAAGGACAGGGCATAGCACAGCCAGGTACCAGGTCCCACCAGTGACTGTGGCAGTGAACCAGAGTGAGCACATGCCCAGCAAGAGGCTGGCATTACCCAGCAAGTAGCCCACCAGCCCTGAGGTGGCATGATACAGCTTGAGCTTGGCCAGGGGCCAGTGGGGCAGCAGCTTGGGGTAAAGCAGCCCCACCCCACCTGAGCACTGCAGCCCTGCCCACAGCACAGCCATCAGCCCTGCCCGCCCATGCCACGTGGCCAGATGGGCTTTGCTGAGCTGTTCCTTATGGAGGACAACAAGGCCCAGGCCCAGCAGCGCACATAACAGGGCCAACAGCTGCAGCACCCAGTGGCAGCATGCTCGGCCCTTCCGCGAGAGGGAGCGCAGCAGCGAACTCTCAGGAGAAAACACCAGCAGTGCCTCAGTCATCAGGAAGGAGAACTGAGGAGACAAGAATGGGAAACTCAGATGAGGGTGCTGCCTCAGCAGAGGGGAAGAGAGCTTTAGATAACCCTCTATGCTATAAGCCAGTGTGGGCTGATTCCCCTTCTTCATTCCCTCCCACTGAGAAGGGTTCCCATTTGGTGGGACAGGAGTGGAGAAGCCCATTTGGGACAGAACATACACCCTGAATAATCAGCAAGAGGTGCCTCTCCTGGGTGTCATTCTGAAATGTCCTCTCTACTATACTACCCAGCAAACAAAGGTTTCAGATATGGCAGTTATAAATGATTCATGAGCTTTGTTTTCCTGACATGGGGCTGGATACAGTTTCTTGCCAAAAGCTGGCTACATAGGTGTACTATTTCAAAGAAAATTAGATGCATATCCATGTATTAAGGTAAAAAAGGGACACAAGTGCATCTAATTAGATAAAACAGGATACGGGTATATCCAAATGCATCGTCAAGCTTCCTGCCTCAAGGTATGTAAGTTTCATTTTGTGCTTAGACAAGTCTCAGCCATTTGCCCTAGGTCTAGAATATATATCATAAGCAGGCAGAGAAAAAGACATTAAGTATCCATGAGGTTTCAGAGGCTGCCAGGACTACTACCTGTATCCACTCTCCCTCCCACTCCCAGAGTTGCCCAGGCCCACTACTTACAGCCAGAGACATAAGCATGGGGTGCCAGGAGAACAGGCCTGGAATGAGAGTAGAAAACTTAGTGGGGCTGAGGCAGGAAGATCCCGGTAATGCCAAGTCCTACAAGCTGAGGTATATGGACAGCCCAATACCTAAAGAGATGCTGCCAAAATGCAAGCTCCTCCCTGCTGCAACATGTGGACCCCATCCCTATTTTCTCTTCCAAGCTCCTCCCTGGATCAGAGCTCATCCTTTGTCAATCCCACACCTGATAGTTCTCCCTCCTTCCCCTGACACCTCCCAGGACACAGTCAAATGGGGCACCAAAACGAGGAAGGAGGTCCCACTCCTCCAGGGCAGGATGTCCCTCCACCGACCCTCAGTCAGCCAGGTCTGCATCCAGGAGGGAGGGCCACAGCTGCCTACTACTTACTGCTCCCTAGGGAAAGTAGCCCTTCCCTTCCCAGAAGTTGACTCTGAATCCTACTTACTGGAGCCAGGCCTGGCAAGCACAGCCACAAAGATGGTGAAGCCCAGGGCCACAAGGTGAGCGGCAGCCCCAGAAGCAGTACGCAGAACTCGGTAGATGTGAGACTCGGTCTCTACAGTCAGGGCCATGGCCAACCAGGCCGGTGGCTGTAGCATGAAAGCATAGTAGAGTGGGTAAGGATATCCGGTACCACTCTCTCCCAAGAAGGTAAGGTAAGACACAGTGCCAAGGCAGGCAACAAGAATAGTCAGCGTGTGCCAGCGTGTGAACTGACACGGATCGCTGACCCACCTTCCAGGCAGGATACGCAAAGCTGCGTAATAGACTACAAATCCCAGCATCCATCACGCCGTCGCCCTACCGAGAGCGCCAGCTGAGAGGATGTAGAGCACTATGGGAATTGTAGTTCCCCGGGGCGGCCCGAGGGCCAGCGTGAATACATTCACGTATGGCCTCTTCACGTGCCGCTGGTATACTGTGCCTACATGCTAGTGATTCGCCTGCCTCACCTGCAGCGCTGACCCGACGCGGTGGTTTCCTCCCGAGAAAGCGGGATCCTCAGGTTCCAGCCGTGCAAGCCACCGCTCAGTCGCGGAGCCGCTTCACTTCCGGGTACGACGTGCACTCAACCGGGACTTCCTAGGACCCGCCTTCCCCCAGCCACGCCTTGGAGTCGCGGTGCGCAGGCGCTTTTGGCCAAACATTTTCACGCGTGTGTGAGTGCGCAGGTGCGCGTGACCCAGCGGCCCAGGCTTCACGGCTCTCTGACAGCTGGTGCCAGGGGTAGGGACGTTTCCGCACTCGAGGGCCGGGAACTAAGGACAGGCGCCATGGCCAGTAGCTGCCGCATCGAATGCATATTCTTCAGCGAGTTCCACCCCACGCTGGGACCCAAGATCACCTTTCAGGTGCCGCTCGGGCTCGTGGGCTGGGCGGGGAGAGGGATGCTCTCGGAAGCTCGGTCGCTTGCCTGGAGACAGCGGATCCCCAAGATGCAGCGGATCCTTCATTCGCGGAGAATCGTAAACTGAGAGGATAGTCAGGCCCAGATCGCCGGCTCCCGGTTTTGGCGGGAGAGACGTACATTACACAAGCGGTTATTGTGGGAAATCGGGCTGTAGGGGCTGGGAGGAGGTTCCAGGCCCCACGAGAGGTGGGGTGGGTGTTCCACAAGAATCCCTGGATTCCTGAATTGAGTCCTAAATGATGGATAAGTGAGGTGAGGGAAGGGAGAGTGTTCCATGTGAAGGGATCAGTGTTTGCAAAAGCTCATGAACACAAGGCAGGCAGGAACACAGCATTTGGCAAACATAAGAAGCAATCGACCTGAGTGTATGGGAGAGAGGGGAAACGCTGGAAAAGAGGGCTTGGACCTCAGGGGTCACCATGTGTTCTCCACCCAGTCCCAGTGTTCACTGAGGGTCCTCTTGCCATGCCCCTCCTCAGGTCCCTGAGGACTTCATCTCCAGGGAGCTGTTTGACACAGTCCAGGTGTACATCATTACCAAACCAGAGCTGCAGAACAAGCTCATCACTGTGTAAGGCCCTAGCTGGGAGAAGGGGGTTGTCCCCAGGAAGAGGGGACAGTCTTGGGGAGGGGGGAGAAGGGAAATGTTCTGACACTGTTTGTGCCTGTTCTCCCATCCAGCACAGCCATGGACAAGAAGCTGATTGGCTGCCCTGTGTGCATCGAGCACAAGAAATACAGCCGCAATGCCCTACTCTTCAACCTGGGCTTTGTCTGTGATGCCCAGGCCAAGACTTGTGCCCTTGAGCCCATTGTCAAGAAGCTGGCCGGCTACCTGACCACACTGGAGGTCTGCAATGCAATGGTCTTGGGTAAATGAGCAGGCCAGACTGGGGAAGGTGTGCCCATGTCCCCAAGGCCCCCCAAGACCTGGGACCCTAGCCAGCCAGCTCTGGACCCAGATAGGGCAGGCTGCCCACCAGGGGTCCTAGGCTATGCCCACCATGCTGTCCCTGCTCTATCCAGCTAGAGAGCAGCTTCGTGTCCACAGAGGAAAGCAAGCAGAAGCTGGTGCCCATCATGACCATCTTGCTGGAGGAGCTAAATGCCTCAGGCCGGTGCACTCTGCCTATTGGTATGGCCCAGCCTCCGCGTGGAGAGCCGAGGGGTAGAAGAGGGATGGGAAAGTGATAGGGGAAGGTGAGCATGGTCAGTGGGGAGAAGGACAAAACTCATGAACAGATTGGTGGCCAAAAAATAGCCATGGGCTGGGCTATACTAATGTCTGTGTTCCAGTACATGATGGGGCAAAGGATAGGGGGCAAAGGATGGGCAAAACCCTCCAGCTCTGGCCCCTGGGTATATCCCTTCACCTTTCTGGACCTCAGTCTCTCACTCTGTAAAAGGAGGAGATTGTCTCAACCCAGGGCCACCTACCTGCCTCAAGTGATGTTGGGAGGCCAGGATGGTAACAGAGGCACTCTTGGTAGAGACGCTACTGAGCATATGGGTGGGGCCTCCTGCAGATGAGTCCAACACCATCCACTTGAAGGTGATTGAACAGCGTCCAGACCCTCCTGTGGCCCAGGAGTATGATGTGCCTGTCTTTACCAAAGATAAGGAGGATTTCTTCAACTCACAGTGGGACCTCACCACACAACAGGTGTGCCAGCTCTCCTTGGGTATCACAGCCCACTGCAGGCCACAGCCCTGGCCTCATCCCACCCCCACTGACCCTTTTCTGCCCAGATCCTACCCTATATTGATGGTTTCCGCCATGTCCAGAAGATCTCAGCTGAGGCAGATGTGGAGCTCAACCTGGTGCGCATTGCCATCCAGAACCTGCTGTGAGTGGGGCTCACAGCCCAGGATAGGGTCGCCAGCCAGGGCAGAGCCCAGGAGTCCTTATTGTGGGGACCAGGAAAGCATGGCCCTCAAAAGCTGAGCATAGCTGTCTCCCCCAGGTACTATGGTGTTGTGACACTGGTGTCCATCCTCCAGGTAGGTGAGTCTTGGGTCTCAGTAGGTGGAGCGTAGATCATATGGCTGGGCCATGCCAGGGCTGTGTCCAACCCCCAAGCCTGCCACTCAGGCTCCTGTGTCTCCTGATATTCTCCAGTACTCCAACGTGTACTGCCCGACACCGAAGGTCCAGGACCTTGTTGATGACAAGTCTCTGCAGGAGGCATGTCTATCCTACGTAACCAAGCAAGGTAGTGGCTGGAAGATGGCAGGCTCTGGGGGAGGCCATCTTGGGAGGGCAGGGCCACCTGACAAGCTGTCCCCTGGCACTCACAGGGCATAAGAGGGCCAGTCTCCGGGATGTGTTCCAGCTGTACTGCAGCCTGAGCCCTGGCACTACGGTGCGAGACCTCATTGGCCGCCACCCACAGCAACTGCAGCACATCGACGAACGGTCAGACGGGGATCCCCTGGGGACATGAAGGGGTTGCCTAAGGGCATGTAGATCCTCTTGTTTCTCTCAGGAGCCCTGGGTCTGAGGGGAGGCAGAACATTCCCAGAACAGAATCATGTGGCACTGCTAGTCCAAGCAGGCTTTCTGAAGGTGATGGCTTGGGGGCCAGTCTGGCCACTGAGACATGATTGGAGGAAACTGCAGGAGGGAGGCTTGGGCAGGGTATCACCTTTCTCTCCCCCAACCCCCACCCCAGGAAGCTGATCCAGTTTGGGCTTATGAAAAACCTGATCCGGCGGCTGCAGAAGTACCCTGTGCGAGTATCTCGAGAGGAGCGGAGCCACCCTGCTCGGCTCTACACAGGCTGCCACAGCTACGATGAGATCTGCTGCAAGACAGGTGGAGACAGGCAGGGCAGTCAAGGCGAGGGCGGAGGCGGGGGGGGGGGGGGGCAGGCAGGACAGGGCAGCTGGCCTCACCTCCACCACCCACCCAGGCATGAGCTACCAGGAGCTGGATGAGCGGCTAGAAAACGACCCCAATATCATCATCTGCTGGAAGTGAGGCCAGTGGGAGCTGGATTGGGCATACTGCTGTGGCCAGTCTCTCCTGCTATCCCTGTCTGGTATCTGGCAGCTAAACCAACAAGCCACGGCCAGACAGCCTTGAGGTTGACCTCAATTCTGTAAATAAATTCATCTGTTTATTCAACCTACCTTTATTGAGTACCACCTCTGTGCCAGCCACTGGAAACCCAGCAGTCAATGAGACAGCCCTGGGCCCTGATCTCCCTCTCCCCCAGCGCCATCTAGTGGGAGAACCAATAAATAAACAACCAGAAAGAAACAATCCTGGAGATAAGGTGAGTGAGTTGAGACATCATTACCAAACCAGGGACCACTTTGGATTAGATGGGTGAGGAGGGCCTTGCTGAAGAGATGACTTAAGCTGAGCTCTGGAGGTGTTGTCATATTCCGGGCAGAGGGAATGAGTGCAAATGCCAGAGGCAGAAAACATTTGGTATGTATGAGAAACCCATGGGGCAAAACAAGGCCAAGGAGGAGAGAGGTCAAGAGCCAGATTTTGCAGAGCTGCTGGTAGGCTGCTTTGGAGTTACTATTCTGAGCACCGGAAACAGCCACAAAGAAGGTTACTGCGAGTGAATAACGTCTGACGTACACTTTTAAAAGACTCCTGCCTGCTCATGGGACTCAAGGGTGGAAGTGGGTCCAGTGAGAAGGCTGCTGGGAGGTGATAGCAGACTGGACTAGGATGGAGAGAAGTTGTGGGCCCTGGGCAGTATTTCGGAGGCAGTATAAACGGGGAGATCTGGGCTTGTGAAGTACGGAAGCCAGGAAACCATGATGAGAAACCGGCTGGACAGAAAAGGGGCAGCTGCAGGAGAAGCTGTAGTAGGAAGCAGTGGCCACAGGAGCCTGGAGCTCAGGGGACGCTCATGGGCTGCAGCCGATTTTGAGGGAGAAGACGCCAGCACTCCCAGAGGGGTCACTACCGACAGCTCCGCAAGCAAGCGAGGAAGGCAGCTGACGAGTCCAGACCCCGCGCAAACTGCCGGCAGGGGGCGGGGCCCAGGCCACGCTACGCAGGCGCAGAGCAAACTCGTCTCCATGGCTACAAGGAACACGCGACCCCAACTGCTTCGCAACTGTCGCGTCCCGGACTTCAGTCCCCCTGAAGCCCGTTGTCCCCGATCGTGGCCCCGCGTCAGATCACCTTTCCTCTCTCTGCTCCCGGCCCCGACATGGGCGACCTGGAGTTGCTGCTACCTGGGGAGGCTGACTTGCTGGTGCGGGGTCTGCGTAGCTTCCCACTGCGCGAGATGGGCTCCGGAGGGTGAGGCAGCCGGGTGAAGGGTCAGGTGGAGTCAGGGGGTCAGGGTCCTTGAAAGGGAAAGCTTGGGTCCGACACTGGGGGGAGGAGTTGCCTAGTGGTGGAGGGTGCCCCACCCCAACACCCCTACGTAAAGAGACTGAGATCTCAAGATAAGGGTGTATGATTTCCCAGACCCCTGTGGCCGCTCAGGATCAAGTTAGGCCTCATTAGGACCCAGCCCCCACCCCCCACTCCACTACACATACCTGCACCCAAATGCACACACCCTCTGGGGCAGGTGGAACCAGCAGCATGAGAACCTGGAGAAGCTGAACATGCAGGCCATTCTGGATGCCACAGCCAGCCAGGGTGAGCCCATCCAAGAGCTGCTGGTCACTCATGGGAAGGTACGCTGAGGTCACAGGCAGGGTTCCTGCCTTCACCCCACCCCCCACCTGCTCTGTCCTTCAGGAGTACCCTGAGTGCCTGTTCACCCCTCTGGCCTGGTACAATTGTCCTTCCCATTTTAGTGTGTGATATTTGCATTCTCCACCACTATTGGGCAGGATCCTGGCTCACCAGGCCCAATGCAGGGTATAGGCTGATGAGCAGGACAGATGTGGATCCTAGAACAGCTTAGGATACAGAGGGAGGGCCCAAGTGCAAAAGGCATCCCTGAGAAGAGTGTAAGGCACTCTACTTACATGGAAGTGGGGTGGGACCTTGCATGGAGGCAGCCTTCTCAACATGGGAGTGCAGAGTGGCATCAGGGATCCTGGTGGAACATGGGCCAGTAGGTGACCTGAGATATCACTTGACAAAAATGTTCCCCTGCAAGAAAAAGGGGGAGCCCACTATCATGGGGAGAGGTGGGGATAGGGCACTGTGAAGGGCCCCAAGTAAGGGAGAGGCCAAGGCACACAAGAATATCCAAGGACAGGGGCAAGAGGAAGGGCAGGAGCTGGAGGGCCTGAGAGGGAGCCCAGATGGGGGGACAAAAGTGCATGTACATCGGGAACAGGAAGACTCCCAATAGCCTGGGGGCAGAGCAGGGGCCAGTCACTAGCAGCATGGGAGATTGGCCCCACAGAAATGTTGGGGCAGCTGGAGGTGAAGGTCTAACACTTAGGAGAGGGGTCAGGAAGGGTATTCATGGGACCTAGGAGAGTCTGGTGGCCCAGGCAAATTTGCAACCTAGGCTGGGTCAAGCCAGGGATAGGGGATTGCAAGGCTAAGTCAGACTCATCTCATCCCCATCCTTGCCCCAACTCCTCAAAGGTCCCAACACTGGTGGAAGAGCTGATTGCTGTAGAGATGTGGAAGCAGAAGGTCTTCCCTGTGTTGTGCAAGCTGGAGGACTTCAAGCCCCAGAATACCTTCCCCATATACATGGTGGTGAGTTGGACCCCTGGTTCCCATCCCTACCCACCCCTTCAGAAAGCCCTGGACAGAGGGCAGCTGGTAGCTCCTATCCCTCTGGCAGCAGCCTCAGGCCCTGTCCTCTGATTTGGCTGACAGGTGCACCATGAGGCCTCCATCATCAACCTCCTAGAGACAGTTTTCTTCCACAAGGTGATACGCTGGCCCTGTCCATGGGCCACTGCCCCAGGCCAGGGATGGGCAGGAAGAGGGGTTGTCTCTATAGGGAGGGCATCAGAGGCAAAAGGTTTCCCCTCCTCCTGCCCCCCAGGAAGTGTGTGAGTCAGCAGAGGACACCATCTTGGACCTGGTGGACTACTGTCACCGCAAACTGACTCTGCTGGTGGCCCGGAGTGGCCGTGGCAGTCCCCCTGAGGAGGAAGGATCCCAGGACAGCACCCCCATGCAGGTGGGCTGAGGTTCCCTGGGGATGGCTGGCAGGGGCTGAACCCAGGCTCCCCGAGGCCTGGGCAGGCAAGGGTGGCCCAGCCTGAGCACCTTGTGGCCCTCAGGAGCTAAAGAAGCAGGCAGAGCTGATGGAATTTGAGATCGCACTAAAGGCCCTCTCAGTGCTGCGTTATATCACAGACTGCGTGGACAGGTGAGCAAACCTGCTGGGCCTGGGGCCTATAGTTGAAGGCCTGAAGACTGGGCCTGCAGCCTCTGCTCACTTTCCTCCACCCCCCCCCCACCTCCAGCCTGTCCCTGAGCACTTTGAGCCGAATGCTCAGCACCCACAACCTGCCCTGCCTTCTGGTGGAACTGCTGCAGCACAGTCCCTGGAGCCGGCGAGAAGGGGGTAAGGGCCTCATCAATCTGCCTAAACCCCAGCTCACTGCTTACGGACATCCTCCAGGATTGGCAGGGGTGGGGCCACAGAAAATACCAGGATGCCTCCCCCAGGGTGGGCCTATATCTGAGTTCTGCAGCAGGCAAGGCCCATGTGTTCACTACTAAGGACTCAACCTGCCCTGGGGCCAACAGTACCCCAGCCTGGACAAGTCTTGTGGCATGGCTGGCTCACTCAAAGAGTGTGCAATGCCTGCATTCAGAGTGTTGGTCCCTCTTTCCAGGCAAACTGCAGCGATTCGAGGGTGGACGCTGGCAGACAGTGGCCCCCTCAGAGCAGCAAAAGCTGAGCAAGCTGGATGGGCAGGTGTGGATTGCCCTGTACAACCTGCTGCTAAATCCCGAGGCCCGGGCCCGCTACTGCCTCACAGGCTTTGCCAAGGGCCAGCTGCTCAAGGTGGGGAATTGCCCCAGGCTCCTCTACACCAGTCCCCACTGCCCCAGCACTGCTCCCTCCATCCCACCCCACTCCATCCCAGCCATTTGTCTTTGCACACCCACCTCAGCCTTTCCAACTTCAGGGCTCAGGTGATGAAGCAGTCAATGAGGAACAGGCCCCACAGGCACCCTCAGCCCAGGCGCTCCTTGGCGCTATGGCCAGTTCTTGCCTCACACAGCCTCCACTGACACCCTTGCAGCTTCGGGCCTTCCTCACTGACATGCTGCTCGACCAGCTGCCCAACCTGGCAGAACTGCAGCATTTTCTGGCCCACCTGGCCCTGGCTGAACCCCAGCCCCCCAAGAAGGACCTAGTGTTGGAACAGGTAAGCACTGGGAAGTTAGTTACTCAGGACCACTGCCCGCTTTGCCTTTGCTCCTCCCAGCCACATTCTACTTCCCTCCACCCCCCAACACACCCCAGATCCCAGAAATCTGGGAGCGGCTGGAGCAAGAGAACAGAGGCAAGTGGCAGGCTATTGCCAAGCACCAGTTGCGGCACGTGTTCAGCCCCTCAGAGGAGGACCTGCGGCTGCAGGCCCGGAGGTGAGAACTGCTGAGCTGACAGAAGGGGTGGCAAGGAGGTAGGAAGCATGGACTGGGCAGGGGGGCTCCCTATGTGCCCATCTGCCAGGCCCAGTCAGGTCCTTCTGACCCTTCCGCCAGGTGGGCTGAGACCTATCGACTGGATGTCCTGGAGGTGGTGGCTCCAGAGCGGCCTCACTGTGCCTACTGCAACGCAGAGGCTTCCAAGCGTTGCTCCAGATGCCAGAATGAATGGTATTGCTGCAGGTGAGGGCACCCTAGGACCCTAGAACCCTGAGGCTCCCACCCCCAAGAACTGCCCTTCTCACTGGCCCATCTGCCTTCAGGGAGTGTCAAGTCAAACACTGGGAGAAGCATGGAAAGGCCTGTGTCCTGGCAGCGCAGGGTGACAGAGTGAAATGAAGGCTGTGGCTATGGAGGGCCGACCACCCCTGCCAAAGGAGCCCATCTAGAGTGCGCTCCTGAACCTCAAGATCTCAGCCTGGTCTCCAGTGTGGGGCACAGAGTATTGCTGCTGACCCATCCCCCGCCCCAAAGAAGCGCTCTCCACTTCCTGCCCCACCCTGGGCAGGCTGATGGCACTGCCTCAAAAAACTGGGGCAGGAGGACTGGCCAGGCCTGGGCCGGATGTGGGGACCCTCTTCCTCTAGCACAGTAAAGCTGGCCTCCAGAAACACGCCTGTCTCAGTATGCTCCGTCGCAGTCGTGGTCGTCGTTGGGGGGCGGTGGGGGCAAACAAAGTTCGTGGGGATGGAGTGAGGTTAGAAAAGGGAGCGCGGGAGTTTTGCCAGATCCCCTCCCCCCGACTCCTCCCGGCTCCGCCTGCGGGTTGACAGAGCCCCCCACACCCAAGTTTCCATTGCGCCGCTCCCCTGGGCTCTCTCCCTCCGCCCTGCCTGAATCCTGGGGGGCGGTGTCGCCGTCGGGCCCGCCCCGCGGTCCCGTCCGCCCCGCGCTCGCTTGCTTGCGCCCAGCGCAGCCCGCTCACCGCCCAGAGCCCGGGTCAGGCCAAGCGGGCCATGTCGGCCGAGCCCGAGTTCATCGAGCTGCGGGAGCTGACACCCGCTCGGAGCGCCGGCCCGGGCCGTACCCGCCTGGAGCGCGCCAATGCGCTTCGCATCGCGCCAGGCACTGCGCGCTACCCGGCACGACACCTGGCTCCTGGCCGCGGCCACCGCTTCCAGCCCGCCGGGCCCGCCACGCACACGTGGTGCGACCTCTGCGGCGACTTCATCTGGGGCGTCGTGCGCAAGGGCCTGCAGTGTGCCCGTGAGTAGCAGTCCCGTGCACAAGCGAGAGTGGAACGGGCCGACAAGGGGCAGTGCCATCGCTGCGGACTAAGTCGCGATGGAGGGGGGTGGCGGGGATGGCCACGCAGACCTGGTACGTTATCTTGATTCCATCACGGAAGAGAGAGGGGACAGATGGTTCATCTTGCTATGCTCCACCCGTGTCTGAGGCAGTTGGTCAGGGGCAGTTGCCTGTCAATTACAAGCTGCTGATGTCAAGTTTCTTATCTTCCCTTTAAAGTGCCTTGGCCCTTCTTGAGAAAAGCTGTGAGCCTACCAGCTCACACCATATCCCAGATCTGCCCCTTCCCAAAGATTTACTTACTAAGTCCCCACTAAAGAATCCCTGGGGTGAAGGGAAGTTACCCAAGAAGGGGACCTGGAAAAGTTAAGAACCTTGGGTGGGCCCCCTGCAAGCAGAGATTTTGTTAAGTCTGTTCAGCAGTGAGCCAGGTGCTGAAATGTGGAATCCAGGCACACACCAGCTGGGCCTCTGCCATCCTGTGAATCACCATCAGCGCAAACAGAGGTTGCTCTCCCACTGGCAGCACTCTGGCTTGAATCACCTGGGTGCTTTTACAGTCCTCCCACTCTCTATGTGTGGATCCCACCTCAGACAGGTTGCTCGGGATAGGCCCTAAGCATCAATTATTTGAAACGCCCCCAGTTTATTCTAGTGTGCAGCCTGGGTTGAGAATCACTGCTCTGGCCCATTCACAAACCTAGTGATAGTGTGCCTGGCCTGTGTGTGCATGGAGACCCTCCATCCAGTACAGGAGTCTGCCCCATATGCAGCTGGAGAAGCACAGGAGTTATGACTGAATACAAAGTATGAACAGTGTGGTGTTCCCGAGGAGAAATAAAGTGACCATGGAAAGGAGAAACGGGATGATTTGAGTGTGCTTTTGGGGTAGAGGCAAGGGAGGAATCAAGAATGAGTTGGGGTTTTGCCTTAAACAGCTTGGGGAATGGTGGCGATGTTTGCTGAAATGTGGAACTCTGGCCAACGTAGGGGTTAGTGGAGGAAAAGTGAGTAAAATTTTAGCCATATCCAGTTCGAAGTGTCTTTTAAATATCAGAGTGAAGACGCTGATACACAGGATTAGCTCTGAGGAAAGAGAGGTCAGTGCAGGAGCCTTGGATCTGGGAAGCAAAGCAAGTGGATGAGATAGGGATAGGGAGTGTAGACGGAGGGCAGCCATCAGGACTGAGCCCAGGTCCTCCCCATTAGGAGATCAGCAAGTTGGGGCAGAACCAGCAAAGCAGCTAAGCAAGAGTTGTGGTTGAGGTGGGAGGAAAAAACGAGTACTGGGAACCATGGGGACAAGCATCACAGGATGCAGAGGTGAGGGTGGAGAACAGAATCACAAGTGGCTGAGGACCCTGGCCAGGGTAATTTCGTGGAGAGAGGGGCAAGCCTGGAGTGGGTAGAAGAGAGTGAAGGCGAGTAGTTGAGTGAGGGGAGAAGAAACAGAAGATTACAATTAGAGGGGGTTAGGGATTTTTGTTTTTCCCTTAAGTTAACGAGAGAGGGGAAGCTGACAGTATGGCAGCTGTAATCTCACCGCTAGGGCGAGAGACCCATCTGTTGAGCAGGCCTGGGTTCCTAACTGCCTGAGGCCTTCCGGTCAGTTTCCAAACACCCAGGGACTGACGTTAGAGTCTGTATGGCAGGGGGTGGAAAACGAAGCTCGAGAGAAGGCCAATCAAGCAGAGCCCGGGGACACCGGCCCTCATCCCGTGGCTTCCCTTGGGTCCCCCGGGACGCTTCCCCGAGGTGAAAGTGGGAGTCCTCCGCCTCACGGCCGGGCCTTTCCGCAGACTGCAAGTTCACCTGCCACTACCGTTGCCGCGCGCTCGTCTGCCTGGACTGCTGCGGGCCCCGGGACATGGGCTGGGAGCCAGCGCTGGAGCGGGACACGAACGTGGTGAGCGCGGCGGGGGCAGGGGGTGTACGGGCGGGACACGGACGCGCGGACCAAGGACTCAACCTCAACTGCCGCCCAGGCGCTACACTCAGTGAGCGTAATAATAACGGATTTCGCGGTGGCAAAGTGTCGCTGGCTCTGCGGGCGGGCTCAAAGGGAGCCTACGGTGCGAATTCCCGCAGGGACCCCAGGAACCCGGAGCCAACCACGGCGAGCCCTGAGCCGTCCAGGCACTGCGCAGGCGCACTTCCTGTGCCTTTCCTCACTAGCATCCGGTCCAGTGGCCACGCGAGTGCACATGCGCATACGCTCCCACACGTCCCGTAAGGGTGGTGGGTCTGTGAGGCGGAGCTCCTGAGCTGAGCTGCCTGAGCGATGAGGTCATCCTGAAGGCGAGGTGTGTGTGTGGCCCCGCCCCTCGACGTTCCTCCCTCAATGAGAGAAAAGCTGGGTCCGGGCTGTCTACGTTTCAGTCTTAACGGTTGTGGTGCAGACGCTGCTCCTGGCGCACGCGCGCACAGAAGCCGGCACACACGCTCCGGGTTGGCGGCGACAGGCCAACAAGGCTGGCGAAGAGGGCGGGCGGGCTCGCGCGGCGATGGGCGAGGCGGACGCGGGGACGCCTTCCTTCGAGATGACCTGGAACAGCACCACAAGCAGCGGCTACTGCAGCCAGGAGGACTCGGACTCGGAGCTCGAGCAGTACTTCACGGCGCGCACCTCGCTGGCTCGCAGGCCGCGCCGGGACCAGGTGGGGGCCGGCGCTGCCGGCGGCGGGCGGGGGGCGACCGCTGGTCCTCGTTCCTACCTGTAGGTTGTCGGGTCGAGTTGGTGCGCGGCCCCGCCCTCATCAGTGAGGACCCCCGCCTGTCCCGGACTGGGAACGGCTCTTGAACCGTCGGTCGGGCTCGCAGCTCACGGTGAAAGCCAGATTCCAGCGCCTCAGTACGGGCGCCGAGGCCTCCTTCCTGTCTCTGTTACGAGACCGGCTGGACCCGGGGAAGCAGCTGCGTAGCTTGGTAGACCAGGGACGGGCATTATTCCCCATGACTAAGGCCGAATGCGCAGTCTGAACTAACACTTCGATTTCTCGGTTTGGGCGCTCCCACCCCCTCCCTGGGGGACCTGGGGGAGGAAGTGGAGGGGGAGGAGTCCTCGCCGGGAATCAAGAAGTGTGTTAAGGAGGAGAGAGAGGCAAAGGAAGGTCCGGAGCCTCCATTAGCACTCCTGGAAGGAGCCAGTTGAGCCCCTGCCTCTTGCTGGTCCTGGCCTTGTCACCAACTACTGGAAAGTAGAGGATTCCGATTCCCCCCTCTAAGGTGGACCTGGAAAAAGGGGATTTGGGAATGGATAGGAGGAGTTGCTTTGGAGCGAAAGCTTTGAGGAGCATTTTACCTCGTCTATCCACAAGAGGCTGAGAAGGTCGAATTGTAAATTGCCATGAGGGAGATGGAAAGAAAAGTATTAATCGAGGACTGTAAGATGTGAAGCTTCCCCATGGTTTTGAAGTTGGTGCCAGGAAAGCTGAGCCTCTCAGAAGTCTCCTAGATGTCCCCATTATCAGAGACCTCTGTGCCGTGTGCCACACATGTGACTGCCTAGCTCGGATAACTGTCATGGGCCAGAATACCTCAAGGGAGCACCCAGGGCATCAGGAAGGAGAGATGGGCACCAAGAGGCTCAGTATACCTGACAGCATGGTATACTGATGTTTTAGATGAAATTTTGCAAAATTCCTTACAAAAGGACTGATGCTCAGCACCCCCAAAAGCTCAGCCCAGTTGCTTCACTGTGAGGTTTAAATGAGGAGCCTAGGGACTGTATCTATGTCACCCAGGCTTGAGCCATTTTCCATTGTGGAAAGGCTGGAGAACCACAAGGTACTAACTAGTTGAAAAGGGGACTGGAGGATCCCAAGTCGTATGTAAAATACAACCAGCTGTCACTGTGGATGATGACAGAGGAGAGGGTGGGTCACTATGGTGCAGGAAAAGGGAAATCCCATGGTCCTCCTGTGCATCCCTCTGGGACAGCT
Source organism: Choloepus didactylus (assembly GCF_015220235.1). Lineage (NCBI taxonomy): Eukaryota > Metazoa > Chordata > Mammalia > Pilosa > Megalonychidae > Choloepus > Choloepus didactylus. The sequence continues at coordinate 203,219,061 of NC_051307.1, read as the reverse complement.
CTTTGAATCCGCCTCCAGCCGGTAACTTTGGAAAAGGAAAACAAAACTTCCTCATCTAGAATCCTGGCACAACAGTGCAGTGCCTCCAGTACAAGTCCCTTGTTTTACAAATGAGAGATTCTGAGAGGTATACCTGGAGAAGAAAAGGGGCTGGAACTGAGGTAACTATGGTGGCCTGGGAAGGGAAGAGGAAGGAACAACATTTCTCATTCCCAGGCTGGAGCTCAGAACTGTCAAAGGGGAGTAAGTCAGTGCCATCTCTGTGCCTTCTTGCCCTGGAACTAGGGTCTGCTTGTGTTTATTCTGCCTCCTGACCCTAGCATGCCTCCCATCTGGGTGTTCCTTCCCATTGGGGCCCTCCTTCCTGTCTCAAGACCTCTTCTGGGCCTGAACAAACACATCTACCCTTTATGCCTAGCCTCCAGCCCTAATTTTACCTCCAAGTCCCACCCTACCCTCCAGTTTTTAGGGGCCCCACCATTTGATTTTAATAGCCTGATAAAGATGTTCACTGTCCCCAACAAGGTTCCTGCTGATTAAGGACCTCTTTGGAAACTTGGGGAAGCAAATGGTCTTCCATTCCTACCTCATCCTCAGTACCTTTTTTTTCCTCTGAGGCCCCAGCCTCAGCCCTCAAACTTGCTGACTGCCGAATAGCAGTAGGTTCTTGGTGAAGAGTATACTGCTAAAAGGCCATGGACTCCATCCTGCTTTCTGTTCTGTCCTCATTCGTTCCCATCACACAGTTTAAGCAACTTAGTGGGCTTCAAGGCAGCAGTTAGGGTACCTTGGCTCCGAGCTGGGCATAAGGCCATTTTACAGGAGATCCTCTGGTCAGAACAACCTGGGACAGTGAGCAGTGATCACAGCTATGTCCATTTGACATCAAAAGGAAGTCAGGCTGATGCAATGGGCCAAGGGATTTTAATAGAAGAAAGTTAATTCAGAACCCAGGCCTTGGCCCACTCTCTACCCATTCAGCAAGAATCCAGTGCCTGGGGGGAGGAGACTGAGTGGTGGAGCAAATATCTATGGGCTAAATCTCCAGATAGCAAGGACAGGTGCAGCAGCCCACCTGCTTGGCATTTGTATGTCACAATAGTTTCCCCATTATGTCTGAGATGCCCAGGACCAGGCTCAAGTACCCCACTAAGGGGCATTGGGTTGCTGAGGTTGCTCTTCCTCTCCTGCCCATTGGTGACTGGACTCCTGGTGTATACCAGTTCCCACACCTCCCACCATGCACTAGGTCATTACTCGGTGCCCAGGCAAAGTAGACTGCTTTCTAAAGGACACACCCTGACCCCACCAAGTTAGGGTGCCAGGCTCAGGCTATACAGTTTAGATGGAGTTTTGTTTTAAACAAAGGTCTCTCATCAGAGTCCCTCATCTTTTCCTGACCCCTCATGCCTTCAATTGCCCCTAGTTGTAGAGTGAAGTATTCGGCCACGCCCTACAGCTGGCATCTCTCAGGGACACACCCCAGTGCTGAGGAGGCCCCAGACGCAGCAGAGAAGAGCTGAATGATTCTGCCTTTGCTGTCTCTACTACTGCTGGGCAGCTGTGTACATCAACAACGGGGGGCCAAAGGCAGCTCTGGGGCGGGTCCAGAGGGCCAAGGATTCTTCTCATCAGGCCTCCAGCTTTGTTATTGATTTCCAAGGGCTGCCCGGGAGGCCCCAGATGAGCCAAGGCAAACAGGTATCCCCATCCACCTCCCGGGAGGAGAGGGGTAATGACAGCCTCCCAAGAAGCCTCAAGAAGCCTCCCTGCCTGTGACATGCATTGCAGTGACATGGGTTCCTTAAGGGTCCAATGTCCATGCAGGCTCTTTTCTCTTTCAGGATGAGCCTGTGGAGTGGCAGGCACCTGACCTTTCTCAGGCTGAGATTGAGCAAAAGATCAAGGAATACAATGGCCAGATCAACAGCAATCTCTTCATGAGCCTGGTGAGTTGAGGGCCCAGGGCAGGGGCATATAGCAGTGGCAGGAATCCAACTGTGTACCTGATGCCCAGAGGTGACAGCTGAGGTATTCGTGGATAGGCCTAAGCAGTGACTTTATCACAGCCAGCCTAGCCCCAAGAAGGCTGACACTGCCTGAGTCTGTTCCATCTCACTCAGAACCTGAAGGCATGGTCCTAATCTTTCCTCTTCAGAACAAGGATGGCTCCTACACAGGCTTCATCAAGGTTCAGCTGAAGCTGGTACGCCCTGTCTCAGTGCCCTCCAGCAAGAAGCCACCCTCTCTGCAGGATGCTCGGCGGGGCCCTGGGCGGGGCACAGCCGTGAGGCGCCGCACCTCCTTCTACCTGCCTAAGGATGCTGTCAAGCACTTGCACGTGCTGTCACGCACACGAGCACGTGAGGTCATCGAGGCCCTGCTGCGCAAGTTCTTGGTGGTGGATGACCCCCGCAAGTTTGCACTCTTTGAGCGGGCTGAGCGCCATGGCCAAGGTGGGCTGTGTGTATGCATGTGCCTGGGCATGTGGGGGATGAAGATGCTGGGCCTGACTGTTTACCCTCCTTCTCCCCAACCCTCTTGACCCTTAGTGTACCTCCGGAAACTGTCGGATGATGAGCAGCCTCTGCGGCTGCGGCTCCTTGCAGGGCCCAGTGAGAAGGCCCTGAGCTTCATCTTGAAGGAAAATGATTCTGAAGAAGTGAATGTGAGTACAGCCCTCCTTTCTTGGTTGTTACTGGGCAGGGCTGGTGGGTTGCAGCTTCTAGAAGGCACGGAGGAAGAATACGGCTAGAGGAGAAGCCCTGCAAAGCCTCTCCAGAAGAGTATGAGCCTTATAGCTGAAGTGGAGGCTGCCAGGCCACTCATTCCAAAGATAGGGCCTGTCCAGAGAAGCCAGGAAGAATCATCTCAGTACTTTGCTCTTCCTGGTATAGAAGTTCAGGGGACATGGGAATCCATCTGATGGCATGGTGAGCCAAGGCCAAATCAGAGCCACATAAATGGGCTCAGGATGGCATACAGGCCTCCCTTTAGGCATTAGAACTTTCTACCTGAAAGCTTTCCAACCCCTAAGCATTGGGCCAATGGAGTGTGATTAGGCCCAGAGTCTGGGTATGACCTGTCCACTAGTAACTGGGAAACATGTGGTTTGGTTGCCTGTCGGTGAGATGACTGCCCTACTTTGTGAGGCCTTCATCTTTCATACCTGCTGTTGGGAAGCCCAGCATTTAGACAAGAGTCTGATAGAAAGCTGCAGCCTAGCTTTAGTGACCACCATGTGCTGGTCTCCTCTAGGCAAGGTTTGCTGCATTGGCCATGCCTGTTGTAGCCTATGCTGCCCCTCCCCTCCTCTCTTTGTAGTGGGATGCCTTCAGCATGCCTGAACTGCACAACTTCCTGCGCATCCTGCAGCGGGAGGAGGAGGAGCATCTTCGCCAGATTCTGCAGAAGTACTCCTATTGCCGACAGAAGATCCAGGAAGCCCTGCATGCCTGCCCCCTGGGGTGACCTTTTGTCCCATTCCCACCCCCTCCCACAGGGTGAAAGGAGAATAGGCAGTGCCAAGGGCAAGCCGTGTGAGTGTGACATGGCCCGTGGGGCCTGAGGAGTGAGTGTGCATGGGGCCCTTCCCCAGCTGTGGGTATGAGCTCAGAGAACAGCTAAGGAGCTGGCTCCCTGTGTCCACTAGGTGTGGCAGGGCAAGTCTCTGCACCCCTCTGCCCCTCATGTACTGAGTCATGGTGGGCCAGGGCTGCCCTGGGAAGATGCTGCAAGCTTGCAGCGTAGGTGGAACAGACAGAAGTTTCCCTAATTCATGGCTCTGATGTGAGATTCTTGGAAAACCCACAAACAAAACGGGAGCATGTTTGCAGGGGAGAGGATCCTCATTTTTGGGGAAAGGTTGCACATTTTGGATCTTGGATGGGGTCTCAGGACAGCCCTATCAAAGCCAAGAGTGGGTGCTGAGGATATGGCAGACACCCAGGAAGAGTCTAGGTTCCCTTCAGAGTGCACCCTGACCCCTCACACACCCTGTGGTCAGGGAGTGCTGGCTCACAGTGCAGCAGTAGTGCCTTGACACCCCCTCTAGAGAGGGTGCCCCTAGGTCAGGGTCTGTATGAGTGGGCACTGGCCCAACTCTGTGCCTTGTTTGCCAACCAAAGCCAGGATCTCTCCCTCAGGTATTTGATGTGTGAATGTATGCAATGTTTTGTGGCCTCAGCTGAATGCCTCCTATAGGGAAAGGGGTTGGGGTGTCAGTCATCAAGGGCTGGGGCCTGAGAGAATTGGCTGCAATAAAGATTTGAAAATCTTCTTGCTTTTGGACTTTGTCTCATGGGCTCACAGCCACAGTTGTCCCTCATGCCAGTGGTTACCAAGGATGATGGGTTCATAGGGCACCTCCTTTGCCAGGTCACCATGGGGATGATTTGTGAAGGAAGTGGGACATGCATATGTACTCAGTCATCACTCAGCACCCAAGGGTGTGGGTTGTGGTGGGCCCAAAAATCAGCTGCAGCCAGAGCTTAGGGAAATGTCACAGACACACCAAGCTCTGGTAGGCACTGTGGCTTAACTCGTGCACCAAATATTTACTGAGCTGCTACTGTGGACCAAACACTGCTCCTAGCACGAATATAGAACTAACCATTCTTGCTTTCATGGAGCTTGCATTCTGGTGAGTTTAAAAAGAACACTGAATTTGAAGGAGTGCTTCATACCTGTCTGTAGCTATATAACATTTAGCCGGTTCCTTAATTTTGCTTACATGCGGTTCTCCACATGTGACAGTGGTGATCTGAGAGACACTTGTGGGAACAGAAAGAGGCCAGGTGAGCGCCCCGCGGCGGGGTACTCCCGCCCCTGCCACGCCTGGCCTGGGTTCAGGCCCTAAAGTGGTTTAGGGGGGCCTAGTGGCCGCGTAGGTCCATTGGCCTTAAGATCTGGGGGCGCCGAAGCGGCCAAAACGACACGCAAAGTCCGGTTACCTGGAATGGGAGAAGCCCTAGCTGGAAGGGCCGCAGCCTGCCGGGACTTGGTGTCTCGCAACGCGTGCCGGGATGCGTAGCGTCTGAGAGGCCATTGGTCCCACCCCACTGACCGACGAGAGCAGCAGCCAATTAAAGAGGGCAATGCGCGCGGAAGCGGAAGTGAGGTTTCCGTGGAGACGGTCGAGCCTGCGGAAGGTGGCGGCGGCATCTGAGAGCGGGGAGATCCAGGCAGGGCATGGCGACGACGGTGGCGCTGTGAGGGCAGAGCGGCCGCGGGGCCCGCCATGAGCCGGCGGCCCTGACATGGGCGCCAGCGGCTCCAAAGTTCGGGGCCTGTGGCCCTCCGCGTCGGCGGCTGGGGGCAGCGGCCCGGAGGCTCCCGGCGCGGCAGGTGCAGAACAAGCTTTGGTACGGCCGCGAGGCCGAGCCGTGCCCCCCTTCGTGTTCACGCGCCGCGGGTAAGGGCGCGGACCCCGCCCCAGGAAGGACAGGCGGGCGATCGGTCGCCGCGCGCCATGGGGAGCAATCCCCACGACCGGGTCAGGATGACTCCCTATTTCGGGCCGTTATCGGAACAACGAGTGGGGAATGCTTGGCCACGGGTTCCTGGCGGCGTGGCCGCTCTGAAGGTCTTCCCTAGGGGAAGTATGGACCTTAAACTTGTCCCCGGGGCTGAGGCACGCAGGCTTCCCTCCTTCAGCATGCTAAAGCCAGAATAGGGCTTCCACAAGCCCTCCAGACCTCGTTCTTTTATTCCCTCCACCCTAGTCTGCAAGTCAAAGGCTCTTCCTCTTGCCACTTCTTCTGAGGGGAAAATGGTGGAGCTGGACCTCTGAGGGTAGAAGCCAGGAAAGCAGGGCCAGGCCCCAGTGTTGAGGGTGGGCAGGAGAAGAAAGACCCTCACCCGGGTATGTTCTGCAGATTTGGAGCACTGACCTTCCCCTCATGGGCCCAAATGACCTGGCCCTGATGGGCCCTGGGGGTGGGAATGCAGTCTCCTATGTTTAGTCTTCCTCCTAGCTCAAGCATCTGCTGTCTCAGGCTTTGGCACTAGGCTTTTTGGAGTAAGTCCAACATGCCCAGGCCACTTCCCTGCCCACTCCTGAGATCCTCTGCCATGCTGGTTGAAGGCAGGGGCCTGATGCTGGAGTGGGCCGTCCTTGCTGAACCAGGAATGAGAACTGGCCTTGGCTACCTGGACAGTGTGCTTTGGTTTGGCCTCTATTCTTGGGGTCTCTCAGAGTAGTGCTAGCCTCCACCTCACTCCCAACTGCTGTCTAATAGAACCCAGACTGCAAGCAAGGGGTTATTCAGGCATATTAATCTCCCTTTCTTTCACCAAGTTTGTTCCTCTCCACTTGGGTGTAGGCACACATCCATTGGTCCATGGCATTTGCCATGACCAGGTGTGAGGCTTCAGCCCATCCTGTTCCCCTCTCCCTCTACACAGCTCCATGTTCTATGACGAGGATGGGGATCTGGCTCACGAGTTCTATGAAGAGACAATCGTCACCAAGAATGGGCAGAAGCGGGCCAAGCTGAGGCGGGTGCATAAGAACCTGGTTCCTCAGGTGAGGGACTGGGCAGTGCTCATAGAGCCTGAGTTGAATGTGTGGAGATAGACCCAGATGAGGTCTGCTGTCATGGTGGGGATCCTTGGGGAGGATCTGGGAGGAACAGGAAGGCTTCCTGGAGAAGAGGCCCTGAGCTGCCCCTCATTAGCCTCTATTTCCATGGCAGGGCATCGTGAAGCTGGATCCCCCCCGCATCCACGTGGATTTCCCTGTGATCCTCTATGAAATGTGAGCCTGGGGGGTGGCAGGCACAAGCATCTCCTGCCCCAGCAAGAAACCCCCAGGCTCAAGGTATGGCTTCCCTTGAGGAGGCCAGGCTGGGGCCACACCCTGAATAAACTCCGTTGGGCTGGAATCTTCATCTGTGAGCAAGACAGTCCAGCAGTGTTGGTTGGGTGTTGGTTTGTGTATGGACAAGGGGAGGTGGCTGGAACTGGTGAGGGCTAATGGCAGAGTCACCAGCCCACCCTCCCTGGCAACCCCTGCAAGGAGCAAGGCAGGGTACACCCTGGTCAGGAATGCTTGGTTCCTGTGCCCTTGCCTGGTCTGTTTCTTCCAAGTTTGCCTGGGGCCTAGCCCACTAGGGGCTACAGCACTTTACAATCAGGGTCTGCCTTCTTCCAGCCCCTGGGCTGTGAGGGCTGTACACAAGTGGGAACTTCCTTTCCCTGGCTTCCCTTACCCCCTTGTTGGAGCATTTCAGCCATTTGCTACCTCGATTTCTCCTGTATTGGACAGAGTGGGGCAGCACCAGTCTGATGCTTCCCACCCACCTGCTCATCTGTTCCCACCCCCAGATGAATGGACAGTTTGCTGGCTGTTGGTAGGAGTAGGAACTGGTTGTGGGAGGCTTCTCCCTTCACCCAGGGCTGAGCTGACCCCTCCCCACTACAACTAGGTTGTTGCATTGGCCCCCAGTTGAGAGAATGCAGGCAGGGATCTGGAAGGGCTGTGGATGCCTGTGCCTATGGGGAGTTGCCCCACCCTACCTACTCAATCTAATCCTCATCTTTGCACCAGCCCCCCCGCCCCATTTGGAGGGGACCATCTACCACCCTGTGGTAAGGGACAGCACCCCAGGGCTGATGCCAGCAGCTCTTGGGGAGCCCACCAGTCCTCCAACCCTCCCCCCACAGTATCCCCACCCCTTCAGGATAAGTCAAGGAAAAGTACTGGAGCTCCTGCCCCTTGTGCTCTGTATGGAAAGAAAGGAGGGAACAACCATAAAAAAAAGGAATACTTAACTGTGAAGGTTTGTAAATAGTCTAGTCCATGATATTGTTGGGGCAGAGTCTGATTTCTATATAGAGATGATTTTTTTTTTTTTTTTTTTTTTTTTAAATTCTCTACTGTACAAGCTGTGTGCTTCTAGAGTGTGGGAAATGGCTTGGGGAGGGTGGCCCCCAGCCTAGGAAGACTGCTGTGTTATTTGTTCAATTTCAATAAAATTATTTGTAGATCCTGCACATGAGAGTGGTATCCTCTGGGGCTATGACACCCAGGATCTAGACCATCACCTGGGCCTGACCTTCCAGAGTGAGCCTGAGCCAGCATGTGACCATCCCAGCTACAGCCAGCAGGTGGCAGCGGGTGTACATAGCCCAGACCTGGGGATAGGGAGGGGCTCAGAATGGAGGGCCACTCACTTGTCTGTTGTGTTCAATATGGGGGGGGGGGACCCTGGAATTGGGGGGCCTTAGGATGCTTCATTAGGGATTGGCCTCACCTGCCTGACTTGGGGTTAGGTGTGACCCCAGATGGGTCAGCAGTGTCAGCTGAGCCCAAGTGAGAGAATGACCTGAGCCCCGTGGACACTCAAGACCCAGCTTATATGGATGTCAGCCTTGGCTTACTACTAGACTGTGCAGCCCAAACCCACCTGCCTCCTCCCAGGCCTGCCTGTAGACACCACTGGGAGAGTGAGCTTAGGGTTCCTGTTCCAGCAGGCAAGGCTCATACCCTAGTACTGCCTCTGCTCCCTGCTGCTCCTCTGTCTTCTCACCTGCACCCTATCCCCTATGGATGTTCTGCTTGCACTTCTCAGGTTCTGCTAAACAGCACATTCTCAGCTAGGCCTAGCCCTTGGCTATCAGCCCAACTCCCAGTTAGGCAGTGGGGAGTTCAGGGATATAGGCTCCTGGGTCTGGGGAGCTGGTCTTTTGGAGGCTTGAACTTGTCAAGTGCAGGTCAGGGTCACCCTTTGCAGCCTGAACTTGTAGTCCTGGGGGGTACTTTCCCATTACCCACACAAGATGACAGAGATCAGGCCCTGTAATCTCCCACTGCCCTCCCGATCACCCATCACAGGTGGCATCCCATCATCCACCACCACTGTCCCAGCATGGGGGAACTCCCTGTGCTGGGCCTGCCCAGCTGACCCCAAAAGCTGGAAACAATGGGGGTCAGGGCAGTGCTTCCCCACTCCCTCCCGCTGGGCTGTGCTCACTTCCTTCCTGAGGCTGCCTGAGGAAGTGTCCCAGCCCTGGGACAGGCTGGCCTGGTTTGTTTCCCCATAGGCCCCCACCCCTGGAGCTTCTATGCCATGTCCCGGGTTCTTTCATCCTCAGGGTCTGAACCAAGCTAAGTGCCCACCTCTCCCAATCTCTCAATCTCACAGCCCTTTGTTAGGAGAGAGGCTTCGACATTGGGGATGTGGGCCAGTGGCATGCAGGGGTTAGGAGGGAGTTCAGAGAGATCTGAAGGTGTGGAAAGGGTGCAGCTCTGTCCACACATCTAGAGGCATCTGGCAGGATCCTGCTTCAGCCCCCCCTGGATCCAGTGCATTATAGCCTCCCCTTCCCGCATGAACACACCCCCTTCCTCACCCATGTGGTAAGGAGCCTCCTACCCTGTACAGCAGGCTCAGCGATATCCACTCAGGAATTTGTTCTGTGGAAGAGCCCTCTGCAAAACCCTCCCAGCCCCCTTCCCCCACACCCATACACAGTCACACACATACTGTCCACTCTGTCACACTTGGGACACTTCCATTGTCAGTGGGAAAAAAAATTGACTCAGCTCCTGGAAGTTCACCCCCACCCCCATCCCAGGCTGGTTCCCTTCTTTGGCACCTGCCCTGGGGGGCTATAAGCCAAGCACCCCCAAAATAGTCTGACTCCCAAAAGCACCACCACAAACACCCCTTCACTCACACCCTCCTAGATTTGGGAATAAGCCTCCAACCCAGCTTAACGAAGCTGTTGTCATGGGAGAAGGTTGGCACCTGAACTTGGGCCCCTAGCCTTCCTATCACCTGGTACAGATGGTGGGGCCAGGGCTCAGTCAGGGAAAGGCTGGGGAGGGCAGCCAGCCAGCCCGACATGCCGGAGGGAAACAGGGTCATGGCGGTCCCCTCCCCTGTGCCTGTTCCTGGCCCTTTCCTCTCAAAGGGGCAGCAGGAAGTCAGGAGAAAGGGCTGGGATAGGAGGCGGGAGCCGGTGGGAGGGGATGGGGTTTATCAAGTCGCCGGCAGATTGCCCGACGGGCAGCAGCTGGCGCAAGAGGCCTGGAGAAAGAGGCTCACCCGGGAGAGGGAGGCCGCTGACTTAACTGGGCCGACAGGCTCCTACAAAGGTGAGCCTGGCGAGAAAGCTTGATCTGCACCTCGGCAGATGCGAACGCCACAACGCCCCTTTCCTCTCCTCCCGGGATCCCGGATGAGGAAGGGGCTGGGGGTGCAGATCCAAACCCTTTGGGGAATTCAGCCCTGCAGGGAGGAGTGCATCTAGGAAGAAGCGAAGAGGTCTCTCATAAGGCTTGCCCCGTCCAGCTCCAAGCCTGCTCCCCACCGGGAGGAGCCTGCGGGGCGAATGGGCCCCAGGATACCGGACGGAGGCCTCCGGAGAGCCCCTCGGGCCGGTTTTCTCTGCGGCCCGGCCAGGAATCTATGCAAAGGTTCAACTCCTCGGAGATAAGGGAGAGCCCTGGGGGCAGCCATACCTTCAACCAATACCCAGAGGGTGGGCAGAAAGGGACGGGAACCCAGGGATTGACCCGTCCGTGATAGGGGTCGGGAGCAGCAGGGCACACTCCTCTCAGCCCCTGCTGGGCCTTCCCACCCCCGGCTCGGCCGGCCACGCTGCGATCCGCGGCCCGGGTTGCCAGGACAACCACTGACTCTCTTAGCTCCAGAGGGAGATAAGGGGCGAGGGCTGGGGCGCGTCTCCCAGCCAGGAAGGGGGCGGGGCTTGCCTCCAAACCTGGGGCGGGGGGAGGGGGACCGGTCCGGAGGGGGCGGGGCAACACTGTCTCCGGGGACTGGGGATCCGCGCTGGACACGGTCCCCCTTTCCACACGAGGGGGCCCCAGGGTTGAGGGCTACACTCGGGGGTGCAGAGCGGGAGACGCTGCTGCCCCAGCCAAGGCTTCGGGGTCCCACAGCTCCTCCTTGTGGCAGAGTAGGGGAACAGCGTGTCCTTTATTCGCCCCCATCCACCACTACCGCAACCACCACCACCCCCCTCTCTTATGCCTATCCCTTTAAGGGGCTGGCGGAGCCGCGGAGGGGTAGGACTGTACCACCAGCGGCGGGCTGCGCGGGGAGAATTTCGGACTGGCTGGCCCTCGCGGCTGCAACTTCGAAGGGAAGCCCGGTCCGGAGAGGCCTCACGGTCTCAGATGAGGGTCACGTTCCCCGGGGGAGGGTCTGGGGGCCCCGGAGGCCGAAAACTGGGACTGGTAAGCTGGAGGCCAGCCCACCGTCCCGCCCCAGCCGCGAGTCCTGCCGGGGGCCCGCCCGCGCGCTGAATTCTTAAAGGGGCAGCGGGGCGGGGCGGAGCCAGCAGAGGTGCTGTGCCGGGGCGAGCTGGTGGAGCGGACCGGGCTGGCCCCGGGGCAGCTGTGGCCATGGCGTGGATCCTGGCGGTGCCCCTTGCGAGGTGAGAGCCGGCGGTGCAGGCCTTGAGGTTCTACACCTTCCGGCTGGGCTCCGAACACCCCCAGGGTGCGCCTGGAGGGGCAACCCAAAGACCCCACCCCCACCCAACCGGGCTAAGGCCCCACGTGCGGGCGGGGGCGGGGTCCCGCACAAAGGCCAGGCCGAGGGCGCTCGGCCGGGGACCCGCCTGGCGGGCGGGCGGGCGCGCGCGCGGTCTCCCGGCGGCGGCGAAGGGAAGGGCCTGGTGGCCGGCGCCGCCGTGGGAGGTCCGCCGCCCCCCTTGTCCCCGCGCTCCGTGGGGCATTGTGCCCGTGGCCGTTCGGACCATACATGGCTGTAACAGGTCTGGAAGACAACAGGCCCGTGAAGGGCAGGCGAAATTCTCAGCCTATGAGAGTGTCCGTGCAGTAGACTAAGTCCTGACAGCCTCACTCTCCTGCGGGACGGGTGCTACACAGATACCAGCTCCGCGGCTGAGTTCCTTCCAGCTTCTTTGCCTCTGCATGGGCTGTGCTCTGCCTTAACTGAGTGCTATCGTTTCTCTAGACCAGGAATTCCTCAGAGGCTGCAGGATAGGCCTCAGGGATTCAGGGCTCTCTGAAACCATGTGCTGGGTGGAATACAGTCTCTGGGCAGTGGGTTCATAGACCAATTTCTCCAATTCTCTGATGGGCCTCAGACCTAGCAGAGGAGCTGGATGCTCCTGGCAGTGAGTTTCCTTCCAGGGAATTTCACCTGTCCTTCAGGGGTCTGTGGTTTTCCAGACTTGTTACAGCCATGTTTGGTCCAAATAGCCACGGACACAGCAGCCCACATAGCGTGGACCTTGGGAGTGCGTGTGGCCTTGTGGTGGACATCTCTAGGGTTCTCTAGACTGACTTGCTCTCCCCTACCCTTCTCCCAGTTCCTGAACTGGTGCCAGGCAGGTGACACAGTCTTCCTGCAGCCCTCAGCATGTGGGCAGGCCCAGGCCCCGCCGTCACACTGGCCCTGGTGCTGGCGGTGGCATGGGCCACGGAGCTTAAGCCCACAGCACCACCCATCTTCACGGGCCGGCCCTTTGTGGTCGCGTGGGACGTCCCTACACAGGACTGTGGCCCGCGCCTCAAGGTGCCACTGGACCTGAAGGCCTTTGACGTTCAGGCCTCGCCTAATGAGGGTTTTGTAAACCAGAACATCACCATCTTCTACCGCAACCGGCTGGGCCTGTATCCGCATTCTGACTCGGATGGGAGGCCCGTTCATGGTGGCGTGCCGCAGAATGGCAGCCTCTGGGCACACCTGAAGATGCTGCAGAACCATGTGGAGCACTACATTCGCACGCAGGAGACTGCAGGCCTGGCAGTCATCGACTGGGAGGACTGGCGGCCTGTATGGGTACGCAACTGGCAGGACAAGGACGTGTACCGCCGGTGGTCACGCCAGCTGGTGGCCAACATGCACCCCGACTGGCCACCGGACCGTGTGGGCAAACAGGCACAATATGAGTTTGAGTTTGCTGCCCGGCAGTTCATGCTGGAAACGCTGCGCTGGGTCAAGGCAGTGCGGCCTAGGCAGCTCTGGGGCTTCTACCTCTTCCCCGACTGCTACAACCATGACTATGTACAGAACTGGGCCAGCTACACAGGCCGCTGCCCTGACGTCGAGGTTGCCCGCAACGACCAGCTGGCCTGGCTGTGGGCAGAGAGCACAGCCCTCTTCCCCTCTGTTTACCTGGACGAGACCCTCGCCTCCTCTGCCCACGGCCGCAAGTTTGTCAGCTTCCGTGTACGAGAGGCCCTTCGCGTGGCTCACAACCACCATGCCAACTACGTCCTCCCAGTCTATGTCTTCACGCGGCCCACCTACAGCCGCAAGCTCACGGGGCTCAGCGAGGTATTTGCCTCCTAGGGCTCTCTGCCTTCCTCCTCTCTCGGGAACTGCTGCAGGTTTGGGCTACCAACAGACCTCCCACCCACTAGTTTACTGGCTATTCTACTTCCCCTTACCTCAGGGTCTCTGCAACCTTGTGAGAGGGTGGCCTCATTATCCCCATTTTGCAGATGAGGAAATTGAGGCCCAGAGATGCTGAGAGGTTTGCCCAAAGCACAGCAAATCCAGGGCAGAGCAGGGACTTGGACCTGGTCATTCTGACTGTGAAGTCCATCCATCCCAATAGGTATGCCCCAGGCTCAAATGTACCCTTGGTTTGGGAAACTGAGACCCAAAGTGCAGGGTGGAAGTGAGCTTAAACATTTAAGTAAAAAATTCTTGCTCCATCAAAAGAGAACAGCAATGCTGTGTCCAGGCAGTTCTTGCCTCATGGAAATAAATACCTGTTGTTCCAAAACTTTAGTTCTTTCCAAAGAACTGAGAAATATTAATTTTTATGTGATGTCTTCTCATTCCTAGATGTTGTCACTCATCCCGGGTGGAGATCCTGGCTGGGAGTGAGGAGTAGAGTGTTGACCCCCAGCAAGGGGAGGGCTGAGCTGGGGGTCAGGAGGTCAGAGCAGGCTGGGGCCTGCGCACCTGTCTGTCCTTCTCCCCGTCATCTGAGTCTCTCCCAGTGACCGTCCCCTTCCCATGCAGATGGACCTCATCTCCACTATTGGCGAGAGCGCGGCCCTGGGCGCAGCTGGTGTCATCCTTTGGGGCGATGCAGGGTACACCACCAGCACGGTAAGTGAGGCCCCCCGGGCTCACCAGAGCTGAGTCTGTAGGAACAGGCTTGGGCCTTTGGCTGCCACCCTCAAGGTGAGCAAGCCGAGTCTTGCCCCTTGTCTGTCTCCCACCCGAGGCTTCCCTGGTGCCAACAGAGAAGGAGGGCACCCTCATCTCGCTCCCAGGAAAGTGTAAACACCATCTGGAACACTGTTGAGTCTCACCTCCCCTGCTTGCCCAGGTGGGCTCCGGTCTCTGCCCTCACCCCCCTCTCAGTAGGAGCAGGGACTGTGAGGGCTCAGGCACGCAGGTGTATGTACACATGTGCACACACATGCATGTGGGTAAGAGAAGGTACAGTCACCCAGCGTGGACATGGAGTTTCCATCTGGGCCTGTGGGCGGGGACAGCTGACCCTGACCCGATTCCTGGCCTCTTCCCCCAGGAGACCTGCCAGTACCTCAAGGATTACCTGACGCAGCTGCTTGTCCCCTACGTGGTCAATGTGTCCTGGGCCGCCCAGTATTGCAGCTGGGCCCAGTGCCACGGCCACGGGCGCTGCGTGCGCCGCGACCCAGGCGCCAATGCCTTCCTGCACCTCAGCGCCAGCAGCTTCCGCCTGGTGCCTGGCCGTGCACCTGGCGAGCCCCAGCTGCGGCCCGAGGGGGAGCTCACCCGGGCCGACCAAGACCATCTGCAGACGCACTTTCACTGCCAGTGCTACTTGGGCTGGGGTGGTGAGCAATGCCAGTGGGACCGCAGGCGGGCAGCTGAGGGTGCCGGCTGGGCCTGCACTGGGCCCCACCTCCCTGGCCTGCTGACTCTGGCAGCTCTGTCCCTCACCTGGTCCTTGTAGGTGTCTCCCACCCAGCTGCGAGGCAAGCTGGCTTCTGCCACAAGGGTTCTGCCAGACATATAGGAGCCTGCAGTGGGTGGACAAATGAGTTTGAAGGGGCAGAGCCCCCGAGATGCCCAGTGAGGCATCCATACCAGCTGTCACCCCCCTGTTCTAAGGGGGAGGGGCAGTCCCCTGGGAGGCCCCTTCTCTCCCTGCCAGAGGGGAAAGGGGGGCATAGCTGGGCTGGGGAGGGCCTGACCCTACTCCCCTGCCCCTGGATAGTTTATTATTATTATTTTGGGGTCTCTTTTGTAAATTAAATATAAAACAAATGCTTCATGCTTGGACTCTTCTGCTCCTTGACCAGGGCATGTGAGGGAGGTTCCAGGCTCTCCTGTGAGGTTTGGGCTCGGCTCTGTCTCTGCCTACGAGACCCTGTGCCAAGGACTTCTCATCCATTAAATGCATTTGCTGGGTCCTGGGTCTCTGGGCCCAGGACTGTGCAGTCTGTGGCTGCCCTGCTGGGAGTCACGGGGTGGAGGAATCCACCCCGCACCAAGGACCTTGCTCTCTCCCTTTTTTCTGGAAGGGGGTTGGCCCAGTGCTGGGAGAGAGATGGGGCTGATCGTGCTTCCAGCATTTGCCCCTGCACCCCAAGCTGGGCGGCTGCCAGCCACCTTACTTCACCCACCCAAGGAGAAGGGAGGAAGTGGATGTTTGGTTTTTCCTGTCCGGGCAGGTAGCCAGACCACCCCTCCCTGCTGTTCCCACAGGCAAGGGCCACTCCCCTATTCCACTCCCAAGCAGGGTGAACTCCAGCCACACATACCTCTCCCTGCCTGGGTCACAACCCTCCACTGGGTCTGGGGGATGGGTGGGACCAGGCAGGGGGCTTGGGATCTGCACCCTGAGGTCCCTTGCCTGTCCCCTTACAGAGATGCCTGACTAGTGGGGAGGGGGGACATCCTGAACCTGGGAGCAGCAACATCCTCGAAGTCAGCTCTTTCCTGCCCTGGGAGGGCATGGCTAGTCCCTGGCTGTCCCAGGAGAGAGAAGTAGCAGCTGAAGCAGTCAGACCACTCTGACCTGCTTCACCACCCTGGCCTCCGATGGGAATTACCCTGGGTAGGTCTCTCAGCCATCAAACCCACACCCAGGGTCCCCGTGTCTGTGTCAGTGATGATTTATCCCTGGCTCCCGCCCTGCCCTCCGGAAACTTACTGACTCGGGGGAGACAGACATAAGAAACAACTGATTGGTGAGGGCAGCCCAGAGTGGGGACTGACTGGCCTGGCTGCAGGGGCTCAGGAGGCATCCCCAAGGAGATGCTTTCTACGTTGAGTTTTGAAAGGCGAGGAGTAAGCTTGATGCTAGGGAACCCGGCACAGGCAGCAGCCTGTGGAAACTCAGCCAAGGACTTAGAGTTCGGGGCTGGGGTGGGGCTGGCTGCAGGCAGAGGCATGGAGGTGGGGGGCAACCCTAGGGCAGTCCCAAGCCTGACTGTCCAATGACAGTGACTGTCTCCCCGATCAGTAAATTCTGAGGACACGTGCCAGGTGCTGGGCTAGGTGCTGGGGATGCATCTGTGAACCACACAGACATAGACCCCTGTCCTCTTGGGGATGACAGTCTGGTGTGGTCAGAGAAGCAGATCCCCAGAGAAGCAAGCCCGGCCAGACCACCATCAGCTCAGGTTAAAGCCATCAGTGCCTCATCCCTCTGGTTGTTGATGGGCAGAGAATGGAGAGGAGAAGGAAGTGGAGTGGTTCCCAGTTGCTCCTGGCTGGGTGGATAGAGGCTGGACTGGAGAGATTTAGGGATCAGTCAGTAGTCATGGGATGGGGGTGCGTAGCAGAGGGAGGGCAAGGAAAGAAAAGCTGTCACCTGCCTGTCTACACCTGTAACCTCACACGGGTGATCCAGATACATGTATGACTTTCACACAGCTGAAACCTCAGGAGCTGTGACCCCACCTAGCTATGACCCCTGCATACCTGGAAATCCCCTGTGTACAAAGCTGTGATACCCCCACACACACAAAATTTAACTCCCCCAAACATCTGTGACACAATCCCTGAGGACTGAGGGAACATCTGTAACTACCCCCACAACAGTAACCTCCCCTGCACAGCTGTGACCCTTCAGACAAACCTGTGACCATCTTACATCACTTCCCCAAGAGGACCTGGAAGACATCCTTGTGGAGAGTCCAACTCAGGGACGCCTGGAGTGGTCTTGTGGGTGAGCTGGATGGAGTGGGTTGTGAGGTGGCCCAGGGGCCTCAGATATGCACAGCCAGAGAGAGGAGACAGACTGAACCCTCAAGGTGTCTTGACCCCAGACACAGACACAGCCTGCACCAATCTGCCCAGAAACCAGCCAGCAAGAGCAGGCCTCTGCGCGGGGCCCTGGGGTGGGAGGGGGCTTCCTACTGTCCCACCATTAGAGCTTCTCCCTTGGACTGAGCCAGCTGATGAATGCTGGCCTGCTGGTTTCCTAGGTAGTATCAATTGCAGCACTAAATTTCTAGAAGCCACTAGGAGCCTTGGAGAGAAAGGGCAGGGGCCATATTGGTGCTCTCCTGTTCCCTCGCCCTCGGGAATTGTGTCAGCCCCTCTGGGCCTGCATTGTTATCATTCTGGGACCTGCTTCCTGAACAGGATCAGCAGCTGCTGCCACTGTGCCCACACCCCCCAGTCCCCAGCACCCTGGGCCCTCTTCTTCAGCCCAGCCAGCCTGTCCCCATGCCGGGGGGCTCAGTGGCTCAGGCTTGGCTGCAGACCCAGGCAGCACGTTCACCAGAGTGGGGGCAAGGTGTTTCCCTCACCCCACCCTGGTAGGCAAGCCTGGGCCAGGGCACCTGGCAGGTCTCAATAACCAGCTTCTGAACCAAATGAAAGAACAAGCATGTGGTCACTGATAGACTCATGTTCACACCCAGGGTTATGCAAACATGGGGTCTCACAGTCACAGATAACTGCCTCACACACACTGAATTAGTCAAGGTTCTCTAGGGAAACAGAATCAACAGGAGGTATCTGTAAAGATTTTGAGATTTTGTAAGATTGTCTCATGCAACTCAGGATGCACAAGTCCAAATTCTGTGGGGCAGGCTGAAGGTTTTCAATGAATTCCCCAGGAGAAGCTGGCTGGCTAAAGTAGAGATGAACATTCTCTCTTCTGACTGCTGATGTCATCACTTCTTTTAAGGCCTTCAGCTGATTGGATGAAACATCTCTCATTGCTGAAGGCAATCTCCTGAGTTGATTGTAGAGGTAAATTAGTCATAGATGCAATCAACTTACTGATGATTTAAGTCCACAAAATGTCCTCGCAGTAACAGGCCAGTGCTTAGTTGACGAAATAACCAGGCACCATCACCTGGTCAAGTTGACACATGAGCTTAATTCTCAAAGTCCACCCCTTGTCAAGTTGGCACATCACCTTAAAACATACTTAATCTCCAAATAAAAAGCTGTAAGATACATTTTCACCTAACAGTAATCAACTGTCCTGTGTACAACCGGAAACACACTAAATCTCTTCAGAATAGGGTACAAGTCCTTAGGTAACATTCACTCTTAAACTTGATATCCTATAACTTAATTACTATGACATGAACTAACGCAACTTATGTCATGTGATAACGGGATGAGGAAAACAAAGATATTTGCCTTACGTACATATACAAACATACTCATAACAAAGCAAGGAAGAAGTATTCCTACCATTGCAGTCCTCGGTTCTGTAACTCGTCACACGGGTGTCACTCGTGTTTTGTGACTACCCTCTACTACCCATTCTGTGTCACCTTTACCCTCAGCAAGCACCTCAGCCACTGTGGTTCTTTGCCTGGTGGGGTGACCCAAACCTTCATTCCTGAAGTTTCTGGGCCATTTGTAGTGCTGCCTGCATTGAGTTATTGCAGTTTTCCTTTAACTTTAATCACAGGGCATGGCTGGCGTTCCTAAAAGACACCATAGGGGATCTCATGTATTTTCTGGGCAAACTCTTCTTTATCTCCATTGACTAGTTGCAGTCCTATTTCTCCTTGATAGTCAGGATCAATCACCCCAGCCAGTACAGTAATCCCCTTCTTTGCCTGTTGATTAACAGGCGTGAGGAACCCAAAGTGACCAGGTGGCAGTCTTAAATTCCAGTTCAGTGGAATCATTGTGGGCTTCCTGGTGGAAGGACTCCTCCTTTTGGAACTGAGACCTGTAAACCAGTAGAGCTTAAAATTGCAGAGACAGGAGGCAAAAATTTTTCTAGGGGCTCACTGGGAGTAATAGTGAGTGGTACTGCTCCCATTTCCACCCCTTGATTCCAGCACCATGAATCCTGGCTATGGGAGGAACAGCACTAAAAGGTGGACACTGATTTAGAGCATAGACACCTCCTGGAGAACACCGCCCCAGCCCTGCAAGGTATTGCTGCCTAGTTGATGCCTTCAACAGGCCATTCCACCATTGTATTAATCCAGCTGCCTCTGGATGATGGGGAACATGGTAAGACCAGAGAATTCCATGAGCATATGCCCATTCCCACATATCATTTTCTGTGAAGTGGATTCCTTGATCAGAAGCAATGCTGTGTGGAATACCATGCAGTGGATAAGGCATTCTGTAAGTCCAGAGATGGTAGTTTTGGCAGAATTGCATGCAGGGAAGGCAAATCCATATCTGGAGTATGTGTCTATTCTAGTTAGAACAAATTGCTGTCCCTTCCATGATGGAAGTGGTACAATGTAACCAACCTGCCACCAGGTAGCAGGCAGATCACCTCGGGGAATGGTGCCATACGGGGACTGAGTGTGGGTCTCTGCTGCTGGCAGTTTGGGCAATCAGCAGTGGCTGTGGCCAGGTTTACCTTGGTGAGTGGAAGTCCATGTTGCTGAGCCCTTGCATAACCTCCATCCCTACAACCAAGGACACTTTGTCCATAAGCCCATTGGGCAATGACAGGAGTGGCTGGAGAAAGAGACTGACTAGTATCCACAGAACAGGTCATCTTAGTAACTTGATTATTAAAACCTTCCTCTGCTGAAATCACTCTCTGCTGAGCATTCACATGGAACACAAATATTTTCATGTTTTCTGCCCCCTCAGAAAAATCTATCCATATGTCTTCCCCAGACCTCTATGTCACCAATTTTCCAATCACGTTCCTTCCATGTCCCTGACTATCCAGCCAAACCATTGGCAACAACCCATGAATCAGCATGCAGACGCCCCTCCAGCCATTTCTCCTTCCAAGCAAAATGAACAACCAGGTGCACTGCTCAAAGTTCCACCCACTGGGAGGATTTCTCTTCAAGGACATCCCAGAAAGGAGCTGTAGTCCTGCAACCATCTACTTTTGGGTAGTACCTGCATATCGTGCAGAACCATCTGTAAACCAGGCCTGAGTTTTCTCTTCCTCAATCAACTGATTGTAAGGAATCTGCCAAGAGGCCATTGCTGTGGGCTGGGAAAGAGAAAGTTATGTGGCAGGAGCGGGAGGCACGGGCATTTGGGTCACTTTTTGTAACTTACTTGTGCCTTCAGGACCCGCTTGAGCCCTATCTCATATATCATTTTATGATGGAGTGCTGCTGTGCACACCCAACTTTATGGCTTCATGGATCAGACAACATCCAGCTCATGATCGGTAACTCAGGTCTCATGGTTACTTGGTGGCCCATGGTTATGTGTTCAGTCTCTATTAAGGCCCAGTAGCAGTCCAAAAGCTATTTTTCAAAAGGAGAATAGTTATCTACATAGGATGGCAAGGGTCTGCATTGTGATTCTCTTATAAGGGCCTGTCAAAGGCTTCAGACAGTATCTCTATGTGCCACTGACACTTCCAGCACCATTGGATCCACTGGATCATATGGTCCAAGCAGCAGAGCAGCTTGCACAGCGGCCTGAACCTGTTGCAGAGCCTCCACTTCTTCTGGTTCCCACTCAAAACTAGAAGCTTTTCTGGTCACTCAGTAAATGGGCCAGAGTAGCACACCCAAATGAGGAATATGTTGTTTCCAAAATCCAACGAGGCAAATGGCATTGTGCCTCTTTTTTGATTGTAAGAGGGGCCAAATGCAATAGCTTATCCTTCACTTTAGAAGGGATATCTCAGCATGCACCACACCACTGGATATCTAGAAATTTCACAGAGGTGGAAGACCCCTGTTATTATTGTTGGATTTATCTCCCATCCTCTGACACACAAATGCCTTACCAATAAGTCTAGAATAGTTTCTGTTTCTTGTTCACTAGGTCCAGTCAACACGAAAACATCAATATAATGGACCAGTGTGATGTCTTTTGGGAGGGAGAGATGATCAAGTTCCCTGCAGACAAGAATATAACATAGGGCTGGAGAGCTGATACATCCTTGAGGTAGGACAGTGATGGTACATTGCTAGCCTTGCCAGCTGAAGGCAAACTGTTTCTGGTGGTCCTTACTAACAGCAAATGAGAAAAAAAGCATTTGCCAGCTCAATACCAGGTACCGGGGATGTGTTGATTTGCTCCAGCAACTATACCACATCTGGAACAATAGTTGCAATTGGAATCACCACCTAGTTAAGTTTATGATAGTCCACTGTCATCCTCCAAGACCCATCTGTTTTCTGCACAGGCCAAATAAGAGAGTTGAATGGGGATATGGTGGGAATCACCACCCCTGCATCCTTCAAGTCCTTAAGAGTGACATTAATCTCTGCAGTCCCTCTAGGAATCCGATATTGCTTCTGGTTTACTACTTTGCTAGGCAGAGACAGTTCTAGTGGCTTCCACTTGGCCTTTCTTACCATAATGGCCTTCACTCCACTAGTCAGGGAACCAGTGTGGGGGTTCTGCCAGTTGCTGAGTATGTCTATTCCAATTATGCATTCCGGAACTGGGGAAATAACCACAGAATGGGTCCAGGGACCCACTGGACCAACTGTGAGACAGACCTGAGCTAAAACTCCATTGATAACCTACCTCCATAAGCCCCTACTCTGACTGTGGACTACAGTGATGTTTTGGGTCTCCTGTAACTAGTATCAGTTCTGAGCCACGTCTAATAATCCCTGAAATGTCTGATCATTTCCTTTTCCCCAGGGCACAGTTACTCTGGTAAAAGGCTGTGGGTCTCTGGGGAAGGCTGGGAGGAAGATTAACAGTATAAATTTTGGCTAAGTAACAGGGTCCTTCCCCAAGAGGACCTGGCCTTTCTCTCATTCAAGGGCTCTGGTCTGTAAACCATCTCAAATCTGGGAATTAAGGGGTTATGACTCTGTTTCTATAATTCAAATTTGTTCACTTGACCTGGAACTCTTCTGCTTACACAGATCAAGTAAGAATTTAGTAGACTGCCCATCTATCTTACTTCTAAATACCCCATGATCTACTAGCCAATGCCATAGGGTCTCTGCAAGTCAGACTATTTTGACTGCTGCTTTGAGCCTGCTGTCCATTAAGGTAGCCACACCCACTTTGTCTTTGGCGATTACGTGTTGCCACTTGGCTTCTTGCAACTTGGAATCCTGTCATTTCCATTGTGTCTAAGGATTCCAGCTCAGTGACAGCAGTTCCCACAATAATATCTGACCTACAGAGAAGACTGACCACAGAACTCTTCAGAGACGATGGAGTTAGTCTCACAAATTTATTCCTCACAGTCCTGCTGAAAGATGTGTCCTCTGGACATTCCTGGGGTGAGTGAGCAGGTCTTACATGGTAAATCCACTCTGACATTCCAATCTCTCTAAGCCTTTGGATCCCCTCTGGGGCATTTCTGGCATTTCGACCTTAGGTAATGTCAGTCAACTTTTGATCCATGTTTCAGCCAACCACCTGAAGGAACTGTTAAAGCTCTTCCTAACCCATCCAGCTACAACATTGAATCCAGAATCTCTGCTAAGAGGGCCCATGAACTTCAGTCTAATTATAGGTCTGGAAGAAAAGAGGGGTGGTGGGGGTGGGTCACAAGAAGAATTAGAAGTGTCTTGCAAGCCAATTACCTCAGGGCATTCTGTTGCAGTATTTCATCTGGTGAAATAGGATTAATCTCTCCAGACAAAGGAGTGTGGGCTATTTCCTCAGGGGAGGTGGTGACAGGTTTATCAGGCACTGTACAGTTAATCCCTTCAGATGGAGATGGGTAGCTGTTTCCTGAGGGCAGACCATTACAGGTTCATCTGCCAAAGACTCAGCAGAATCTAGGGCTTCAAGGACCCCACCACCGTCATTACCAATCCATGTGTCCCCATTCCAATTTTTAGGATCCCATTCCTTTCCAATCAGTGCCTTCACTTTAACAGCAGTCACCCTGTGATGTATTTTATGTTGTAATTCTGCCACTCACACAATGAAACTTTGTGTCTGGTTTTCAGAGATCTGACATCTGTGACTACATAAAATAAGATTTTCTTTCAGGACACACATAGAAACCACATCCTTCATGTGGTGCTTAAGTTGCAAATTTGAAGCCTTCAGCTCATCCCTTTCTTTTATAACTGTATCCAGAATATTTAGGAACAACCAGCCAACATCATTGTACCTTTTAACACCACAAAACTCTGTTAAGGTGTCAAAAATGCTCTCACCTAGAGCCTTGCCTCTTATAAGCATTTGAGTAGCCTTATCCAGTCATGGTATTTTGTGTTATATCTCTATTACCAACTCATGCCAAGGACTATCAGTGCCATCTCGAATATTAGAAATAGAGTGATTAGTGCCTTTGAATCTAATCAGAGTAGAGAGCCAATTGCCAAAACCCCAGAAACAATTCAGAAAGCCCATTTTTAAGATTCTGTTTCTCAAGAACCATTCCACACGTGGTAATTTTAAAACTTTTAACGGATTGGATGAAACTTCTCTCATTGCTGAAGGCAGTATCCTCAGGTGATTGTAGATGTAATCTGTCATGGATGCAATCAATTTACTGATGATTTAAGTCCACAAAATGTCCTCACAGTAGCAATTAAGCCAGTGCTTGCTTCACCACACAACTGGGCACCATTACCTGGCCAAGATGACACATGAACCCGACCATCACACACACCCAGCCCCAGGCACTGGGTCTCACATGCACACATTTACACACCACTAGAGTTTATGCAGAGGCACAGACGATCACTAACTGGGACTTCCCAAAGACACCATCACTGACCCAGCACCTACATAATGGGGACTTCACCAGACTTCACAAACAGAACCTTTCAGAAACAGGCCCTGAAAGCAAGGCTGACTTATCCACTATGCGCAGAAGGCACAAGGCCTAGGGCCCACGATAACTTCTAGGGGATCATGAAAATGTTTTAATTTTAATTTTTGTTTTAACCATGACACGGCCCAAGAGAGCTTTTGTAGCCAAAGGACTAAAGAAAACACTGGACACGTTCTGAGACATGAGCTTTTATTATAGGTCATGGATTCAGGAGCTGCTCTGAATGGCGGCCAGTTCAGAGCACAACATGGAAATAGTCCACACTTTGGGGGGCTGAATAAGCTGCTTATAAGGGCTCAACATTCCAATGGGTAAGAGAGCATAAGGCAGGGAGCCTGGTGGTGCAGCATAGGGAGGGGTTGATTGTCAACAGGGAGGAGGAGAGGATTATAGAGATAACAGTATTTTCAGAGGTATTTTCAGGTATAGATTACAGTTAGCATCTGATATTACAAGGAGAATAAGTCAAACCTCAACTGACCTAGGTCACGCAAGTTGCTGTGTGCAATCTTCAAGGCACTTGGTGAATGCCCTGTGCCCAGGGTTCTCACAAACCAGAAGAAAAAATATGTAATAATGAAGTCAGTCTGGATTATATTCATCTTTATACCAACACAGTCACAAAATATATTTTTAAATATTTTTTTCAAGGAGGAAGTTGGCTCAGGAAGGCAAAATTGCCTGGGGCCCACAAATGTCATACTGAGGCTGTGCCGCAAGTATAGTCCCTGTGTACACAACCCCAAGGCAACCAGATTCAAGGAGTGAAAAGAGGCCTGCCCAGCTGGGTATGCCACTCAGGCAGCCCCACCCCCCACCACTACCATCTTCCCGCAGCTCCAGGAAAGCCAAGAAGCCCTGCCCTAGCGCTGATGGGGTGGGAGGGGCTGCTTCCAGCCTCTCCGCCCTCTCCACCAAGGGCACTTTACTGGAAGTACAGAGGTGGCCCTGCCTCCTGGCGTGGAGTCTGACCCGGGACCCGCCCCTTGGCCCGCTCCCAGACTGGGTGGGGTGTCCCCCCACTGAAGCTCAGTTTCCAGCAACAGCTTCTTCCTTTACGAGTCTCTGGTACAGCTGAGGCCAGAGGTGAAGAACAGAACCAGGCCGGGCCCTGCCTAGGCCCCCACTCTGGGATCAGGAAGTTTGGAGGATGAGGCCTTTCAGCTCTGAGGTCAGTAGGGACAAGGGCAGACGGGCAGGTGTGCAGGAAGGCTGGGCTGACCTGTCCTTGTTCCCTGAGTATCCCCTCCAATGGCTGGCTGGGATTCCTGGGGGAGGGATAGCAAAGACCCTCATTGGTCATGTCAGCCTTGGGGCTGAGGGCCTAAATCTTGGCTGCCCTTCCCAGAGTAAACGTCACAGCCTCTGTGGTCATTGGGGAAGAAGACATGGGCGGACCTGTGGTAGGCGGAGGGCAGAGCCTCCAGTGGCATGGCCCCCCTCCATACCTCTGTCTTCTGCCCTCTGCTCGATCCAGGCCCTGCAGGTCAATGTTTACCTGAAATCAGAGCAGGGGCAGGTTAATGAGCAAGGGCTTGACCTGCCTGCCCTGAACAGGGGTCAGCGGGTTCAGGGCCCCCCTTTCAGCTCTGCCTCCCCTGACCAGGTTCTCTTAGGCCTTCCTCGTGCCATGGCAGCTCACCTCCTGCTCGTCTGCGCTCTCTTCCTGTCCTTGCTCAGCCTGGCTCAAGGCTCCAGGGGCCCCGTGGTACTGAACCAGCCCTTCACCACCATCTGGAATGCAAAC
Organism: Choloepus didactylus; assembly: GCF_015220235.1. Taxonomy (NCBI): domain Eukaryota; kingdom Metazoa; phylum Chordata; class Mammalia; order Pilosa; family Megalonychidae; genus Choloepus; species Choloepus didactylus. Next base: position 203,193,230 of record NC_051307.1, on the reverse strand, counting down.
ACCCAGCGGTGCCTCGAGAGGCACGGTGTGGACGTGGATGTCAGCATCTTTGATGTGGTGGCCAACCCGGGGCAGACCTTCCGTGGCCCTGACATGACCATTTTCTACAGCTACCAACTGGGCACCTACCCCTACTACACAACTGCTGGGGAGCCCGTGTTTGGTGGCCTGCCCCAGAATGCCAGCCTGGACAACCACCTGGCCTGCACATTCCAGGACATACTGGCTGCCATGCCTGCACCTGACTTTTCAGGACTTGCAGTCATTGACTGGGAGGCATGGCGCCCACGCTGGGCCTTCAACTGGGATGCCAAGGACATTTATCGGCAGCGCTCACGGGCACTGGTACAGGCGCAGCACCCTGACTGGCTGGATCCTTTGGTGGAGGCAGCAGCCCAGGATCAATTCCAGAGGGCTGCACAAGCTTGGATGGCGGGCACTCTCCAACTGGGGAGGGCACTACGGCCTCGTGGCCTCTGGGGCTTCTATGGCTTCCCTGACTGCTACAACTATGACTTTTTAAGCCCCAACTACACAGGCCAGTGCTCACCAGGCATCCGTTCCCAGAACGACCAGCTGGGATGGCTGTGGAACCAGAGCCGAGCCCTCTACCCCAGCATCTATATGCCTGCTGCTCTGGAGGGCACAGGAAAGGCCCAGATGTTTGTGCGGCACCGCCTGGGTGAGGCTTTCCGTGTGGCCTCAGGTGCTAGAGACCCTGACCTGCCAGTGCTGCCCTATGTCCAGATCTTCTATGACATGACAAACCACTTCCTGCCCCTGGTAAGTCATCTTCTGTGAGACCACCCACCTTGCCACTGCACGGTCTTGTGACTGGGACCATATAGCCTGGTAGCACTTTCATCTATTCATTCATATGTTTGTCGAGTGCCTGTGTGCCCAGCTCTGTGCTAGGCATTCAGCATCAGAAAGCTGTGTCCATGCCTGTGAGGGTGACACAGTCTAAGGGGGACAGGCTGGCGGGCCCGAGCACCCCAGTGAGGGTTACGAGCTATATGACCAACCCAGTGGTGTTGCAACAATCTGCGGTGGGGAGGGAGGCCCCACTGAGCCCTGCTGTCCCCTTTCCCAGGAGGAGCTGGAGCACAGCCTGGGGGAGAGTGTGGCCCAGGGGGCAGCAGGAGTGGTGTTCTGGGTGAGCTGGGAGAACACAAGAACCAAGGTGAGCCTAGGCCCCAGGTGGGAGGTTCCAAGGAGGGGGTTCTAGACTGACTGGGGAGATCCTGACCCACTCTTTCCATCCCGGGAGTCCTGGCTGGATGGGCCGGCAAACAAGTGCCTTGATGCCCCGGGTGGGCCCATGCACAACTGTGGTGTCCTTGATGCTCTCCCCTCTCCACCCAGGAATCATGTCAGGCCATCAAGGAGTATGTGGACACCAGGCTGGGGCCCTTCATCCTGAATGTGACCAGTGGGGCTCTCCTCTGCAGTCAAGCCTTGTGCTCTGGGCATGGCCGCTGTGCCCGCCGCTCCAGCCACTCCGAAGCCCTCCTCATCCTCAACCCCGCCAGTTTCTCCATCCAACTCACACCTGGTGGTGGGCCCCTGACCCTGCGGGGTGCCCTGTCACTTGAAGATCAGGCACGGATGGCTGTGGAGTTCAAATGTCACTGCTACCATGGCTGGAGGGGAACACAGTGTGAGCAGCAGGGCATGTGATAACTGGCCACGGACTGAGATGCACACCTTGAGCACCCAGTGCACCCCGGGGCCTGGCCATGGCCTTCTCAGGTACAGGCATGGTCACACAAACGGTCACAGTCGGGAGTACACTCCACAACGTCACAGGCTCACAGCCCAGCACACACACGCAGGCTCACAGCCAGGAATAGTCACATAAGAAGCCAGAGCCATGAGAAACACCATTGGCTCCATGTCCACAGGCACCCATCCAGCAGGGTCCTAGGCTGCTCCAGACACTAAGCCAGTCTTTAAATTGCAGAAATCACAAGAGCTGGCATTCACCAAGCACCTACTCTCTGCTAAGCTCTGTGCTAAGCATTTTAGCAACAAGGCTGTGAGGAAATTGAGGCACAACACAGGAAGGATACTGTGTTCAAAGTTGCCCATCCAGGAATGAAGGGGAGAAGCCGAGATTCGAACTCAGGCTGTCTGGCTCCAGAGGTGGAGTCTTTGAGTTCCTACTGTGTGCTGATGGTAACCAGCCCCGCACAACCCCTGAATCCGCTCCAAGGCACTAGCGCCGCATAGCCCCGCAAATAAAGCAGACCTGATTCTTACTTCAAGAGCTGTCTACTGAGCGCTTAAAATGTGCAGGCCCTGGGGTTCTGAGGGCACAGTTAAAGCCCCTTCTCACCCCGGTCTGGTGTCTGTCCGAGGGCGGCTATTTCACAGGGTGGGGCCCAAATTTCAGGAGGAAGCTTCACCTGAGCGATGCCGCGCCGGGCTGGGGCTGGAGGCCGGCGGAAGCTGAGCGGAGGCGGGACCAGCCTGGGCCTGGGCGGGGCGAGGTGCGGGTGGAGCCAGCTGGAGGAGGGACTCGCGCCCGGCAGAGGCTGTGACGCGTAGGGCGGGGGCAGGGCCTGTACCCAGCAGGAGCGGGAGGAGGCGGAGCCAGTGGGAGGTGGGGCCTATCCTGAATCGGCGCTGTGACGCGCAGCGAGCGGGGCCTGGCTTAGCCAGCGCGGGCGCAGCAGGGGCGGAGCCAGGGGCGGAGGCTGAGCTTGTGCGGGGTTAGAGTTATGACGCGCTAGCCGGGGGCGGGGCCTAGGCGGGGACGCACAGGCTGGGGCGGGACCTGGCTGCGCGGCCAGACCTTGAGGACCCAGCCGTCGGCTCGCGGTCGTGCGGACTGCAGTGCGTCCGCCGCACCGCTGGGGACCGCTGGGGAGAACTGAAGAGTCCGAGCTGGAGCAAGAGCGAGATCCCGAGCTGTGTGGAGCGAGGACACGGAGCATCCCGGAGCCCGAAGTCAACATGTCAGTATTGCCCCCTCCCCACGCGCGGCGTGTCCGTCCTCGCTGTCCTCCATTATTCCCGTCCGCACCGCATGTCCTGTCCCCAAGTGGCCATGGCACCCCGCATGCCTTCCCTGCGTTGACCGTTCCCTCCGAGTTCATGCCGCGACACACCCACCGCTAGAGTCAAACTCTCAAAGGCCCCATCCCTGGAAACTCCAAGGCCTGTGACCCACTAGCAGGGAGGGGGAAACCAAGGCACAGCAGAGGAGGTGTAGCCCCTCTGAAGATGCAGGAACTCGACTCCGCCCACAGTAGGTGGGGTCAGCATTGACCAGGTTAAGCCCGCAGGGAGGTCTGGGGCTTCAGCCTTAGGGGCGGATCCTGGGGCTTCCTCTCTCTCGTAGCCAAGGGGTGCGACTGCTGCGGCTGGTAGCTGATGCAGGTGAGGGGCCCATAGCCCTCTGAGTGGGATGTGGTGTGAGGGAGGGCAGGGGGCTGCCTGTTACTGACAACTGTTGAATCCCCTCAAGCTCAGGAGATGCTTCTGGGGAGGTGGGTGGGGGAGGGGAGCCAGGACTACCCCACACACATACTCTGGAGCAGGTGAGTAAAGGGGTGCAACACAGCTGTCCCACACCCCAGAAATCCCTCAGCAGAGACCCTCCTGCCAGCAGGAACTTTGGCAGGGTGGGCAAGCAGTAGGGTCTGGGCACCAGTGGTGTGGGCCTCCAACTTGGCAGCCGTTGGACACCCCTGTGTGAATGTGGAAGGAAGCTGTGGCCTTTATCTAGGGTGGCTACAAAACTCAGGCCAATGGGGAACCAGGCCTGCAGGAGCCACACTGCTGGGTGGCTGTTGGCCAGGCTCAGTGCTGGTGCTGCTGGGGCCCAGTCTGAGAGACCACTCAGGTCCATGCCCAGAGTGTTGTGAGCTGGGCAGAGTTGGGGAGGAGGCCATAGGCTCTTTGCCCCAAGCCGGGAAGGCCAGTCCAGGGAGGGGAAAGCTGAGCCTGGTAGGGTGGATGGGTGAATTGGGCCCCAGAATCAGCTAGGCAGTAGGTATGGCCCAGGTGGTCAAAAAGGCCGGGAGCTGGAGGAAAATTGCAGTATAGGGAGAAGGAAAGGAGGGGGTGATGTCTGGGGGAAGCTGTGTTCCCTGCAAAAGGAGCCTTGACCAGATTTAAGCAGAGGGATCATGGGGTCTGGTTTGCATATTCTGTCCAGGGCTGGCCAGCCACAGTAGAAGACTGCTGGAGGGTGAGCAAGGAAGCTGGGTCAGCTGTCCTAGCACAGTAAGGTCCTCAGAAGGACAAAGTTGTAGCCAGAGCAGGCTGGGGCCCGGACTCCTGGGTTCTCCCCGGTCTTCAATTCACCATTGCCTTCAACTTCTCTCCAGTGTGGGGAAGGATACCCTGGACCCATCCCTCCTGCTCACCATTTGAGTCAGGTACTTCCAGGTATAGGGGGTGGGTCTCCTTCAGGTCACTTGTGCCATCGTGTGGGGACAAGGTATTGCCCACCAGTCCCCAGTTCCAGGGTGTATTGCCCCCCTTGCATTCTAAACACTTCCCTGTCCCAACCCTCCCCACCCTCCTGGCATGGCCCAGCATGGGCTCTTGTCTCCAGGAGAGACTTTGTGGTCTGAGGAGATACCACTGCCTGGAGGCTGTGGCCTTAACCCCAAGCCTGGTGCCAAACCACCTGCAGCCCAGCAGATGACCTTGGCTTCCAGCCTGGCTCAGCTAAGCCTGGATACGACATACAGGGGAGAGCTGACTCTGAGCTACAGTCCAGCCCAGCTGACCCTGATCCCAGACCCTGCACACCAGACAGAGCTGATCCCACGTCCCAGCCCAGCCAAGCTGACTCCGGATCCTGCATGCCAGCCAGAGCTGACCCTGAGCCCCAGACTAGCTGAGCTGATCTCGGGTCCTGCCTGTCATCCAGAGATGACCCTCAGTCCTGGCCGGGCTATGCGTACCTCAGATGCCACAAACCAGCCCAAGGAGACCCCAGTCCCCAACCTGACCAAGCTGACCCTGGAGCCTGTGCACTGCCGGCCTGAGCTCATGGATGCCTGTGCTGACCTCATCAATGAACAGTGGCCCCGCAGCCGTGCCTCCCGCCTACACTCCCTGGGCCAGTCCTCAGATGCCTTCCCACTCTGTTTGATGCTGTTGAGCACCCGCCCCACACCTGATGCAGCACCCATAGTGGTGGGCCATGCCCGTTTGTCACGAGTGCTGGACCAGCCCAAGAGCCTCCTGGTGGAGACAGTGGTGGTGGCCCGGGCCCTGAGGGGCCGTGGCTTTGGCCGCCGCCTCATGGAAGGCCTGGAGGTCTTTGCCCAGGCCCGGGGCTTCAGCCGGCTGCACCTCTCCACTCATGACCAGCTGCACTTTTACGCCCACCTGGGCTACCAGCTCAGCAACCCGGTGCAGGGCCTGGTCTTCACTAGCAGAAGGCTGCCCACCACCCTGCTTAGTGCCTTTCCCAGGGCCACCTCCCATCAGCCGCCCTGCAAAGCCCCCAATCCGACTGCCCAGGCTCCCCCAAGGTCCTCCAAGGGGCCCCCACTGCCACCACCTCCTCCCCTGCCTAAGTCCCTGACCACCCCACCTCCACCCGTGGCAGGACCCCCTCCAAAAAACTTGCTGGAAACACAATACCGAGACCTGAGGGGATGCCCCGTTTTCTGGATGGAGAAGGATATCTGAGAGCCACCTAGAGCAAGGCACCATCTTCTGGATCAATGCCTAGGACAGTACTAGTCTTAACCCACTGGCCATATCTCAGCCCCTGGCTCCTGGGGGTGGCTTTAGCCTGGGCATATTTCCTAAGTGCCAGTGGGGCCAGGAGGTGCCCCCGTGGCTCTGAGCAGTGTGGCTGAATAAAGGCTTCTGTTGGGTGTGGCTGTGACTGTTTATTTGTTGGCCCCCACCCTTACCTCCCAGTCTTGTATCAGGACTCCTGTGCCTGGATGAGACCCCAGATCCACTGACACCCTGGATGGAGAGACATGTGCTCTTTGCTTCTCCCACCCTGCCAGGCCCAAGAGACAGGAAGCAGAGTGGCAGTTTCCTTCCCTGTTCCCTCACTCTTCACCATTCACTGTGTCAGGCCCTGGGCCGGGCACAGGCAACAGAGAAGACAGAGAGTCTTGATGCAAGGGGACAGATAGGGAGTCAGACAGGCATGCAGTGGCTGGATCCACGCTGGGACAGGAGGTACAGAGGCTCTGGGAGCCCAGATGCCTTCTCAGGAGGTGAAGTCATGGCAGAGACTTGAGTGCTGAGGCAAGAAGACAGAGGTTGTGTTCCTGGGACAGGGAACAGATGGGCAGACAGGAGGGGGCTTGTGAGAGCTGGAGGGCAGGGAGTTGGCTTGCAGGCAGTGGTGGTGCCGTGGCAGAGATGGGAGAACAAGGGAAAGGAGCTGCCCAGGCCATCTTGGGGTGTGGCTGCTCTGAGGCCTGTGGGACCCCTTGGGGACGGGATCATGCTTTCTCCAGCACCCCAATCCTTGTGGGGAGGGACTGGGAGAGCTTTCCCTGCTGTATGGAAAGTCTGGCCATGGCTGTGGCCCCTAAACCCACCGCCCTCTTTCCTGCAGGTTTCCATTCCTGGAGCATGACCATGCAACTAAGCCCAGCTCTGGTGCTGGGGATAACCCTGTGCCTGGGTTGTGGCCAGCCCCCACCACGGACCCCTGAACACCCCTTCTTGGTGCTGTGGAACGTACCCTCGGCACGCTGTAAGGCTCGCTTCGGCGTGCAGCTGCCACTCAAGGCCCTGGGCATCACAGCCAACAGCGGCCAGCGCTTCCGTGGCCAGAACATCACCATCTTCTACAAAAACCGGCTCGGCCTTTATCCCTACATTGGGCCCAGGGGCACAGTTCACCATGGGGGCATCCCCCAGGCTGTGCCCCTTGACCGCCACCTGCTGTGGGCTGCTCGCCAGATTCGCCACAGCCTAGCACCCGGCTTCACTGGCCTGGCAGTACTGGACTGGGAAGAGTGGTCTCCACTCTGGGCTGGGAACTGGGGCCGCCGACGGGTCTATCGAGCCGCCTCACTGGCTTGGGCACGGTGGGTGTTCCCCCACCTGGATCCCCGGGAACAGCTCCGCAAGGCCCAGGCTGGCTTTGAGCAGGCAGCCCGAGCACTGATGGAGGACACACTGTGGCTGGGCCGAGCACTGCACCCCCATGGGCTCTGGGGCTTCTATCGCTTCCCAGCCTGTGGCAATGGCTGGCACAGTGAGGCCTCCAACTACACAGGCCGCTGCCATGCAGCCACCATCGCCCGCAACACCCAGCTGCGTTGGCTCTGGGCTGCCTCCAGTGCCCTCTTCCCCAGCATCTACCTCCCGCCCAGGCTGCCGCCTATCCACCACCAGATATTTGTCCAACGCCGCCTGGAGGAGGCCTTCCGGGTGGCCCATGCTGGACACCCACATCCCCTGCCCATCCTGGCCTATGCCCGCCTCACACACCGGAGCTCTGGGAGGTTCCTGTCCCATGTAAGTGGAAGCTGGGGCTAGGAGTCTGAGTGGAGGGCTCTATCCTAGAAAGGTCTGAAGAGACCTTGCCTAATGGTATCAGAGGGGAGGCACTGCCCTGGGGCATCTGATGAGGGAGGCATGGTTCTGTCCTGCAGCATCTTGGTGGGGAAAGGCAAAGTCCAGCCTTTGGAGCCCTGGTCTGAGGGGAGACATTTCCTGATGGAGGGCGTAAGAGGCCATGCAGAGGCTCAGTGCCAAGGGGCCCCACCTTGGAAGTGGAATCAGATCATGGCAGTGAACTTCTTGAAGGGGGGTCCAGATGGCTCTGTCCAGTCTGGACCTGGCTGAGCAGCTCTCTACCTGCAGGATGACCTCATACAGACCATGGGAGTGAGTGCAGCACTAGGGGCTGCTGGCGTGGTGCTCTGGGGAGACTTGAGCTTCTCCAGCTCTGAGGTGAGCATTGCCCTAGGGTGGGGAAAGACCAGGTATCTGGGCCAGGGAGCAGGAGCCTTGGCACAGCCCTCCCCATCTCCTCAGAAGGAATGCTGGCGTCTCCACGACTATCTGGTGGGCATCCTGGGCCCCTATGTGACCAACGTGACCAGGGCAGCCATGGCTTGCAGTCTTCAGCAGTGCCACGGCCATGGGCGTTGTGCCCGGAGAGACCCAGGAGAGCTGGAAGCCTTTCTGCACCTGCAGCCAGATGGCGGCCCTGGAGCTTGGGAGTCCTTCAGCTGCCGCTGTTACAGGGGATGGGTTGGCCCTAGCTGCCAGGAGCCAAGGCCTGAGGAGGCAGCATAAAGCCAGGAATCACCTGCCCTTAACCTCGCACTCCTCTTGTCCCTGCTGCCACCTGCCCAGCCCTGTCCCACCCCTGCTCTATTCAGCTTACTGTCAACCCTCCCCCATACACAGGCAACTTCCCTCCAGATTCATAGGCAGGTGGAAGGGGGAGAAAATGCTTCCATGATTTTAAAAACAGAGGCCCTCTGAGATTACCTGACCCCCTCAAGATGAGGAAGCAGCCCCATTGTGTGCCAGGGTTCCAACTGGTTGGGGTTGCCAGGCCAGGGCTCTGACCCTGATTGGGTCCATGGGCAGGTCACAGGAAACCTGGCCAGGGACAGGTGGCCCCAGAAAATCTTGGCAAACTCTGGGCCTGCTAAGCTGTTGTCTGTATTCTGCTTTCATCATAAACTCACTTTTTCTCTTGCTTCCTGAGGTTTGGCTGTTCCCCTTTTCTACCAAGTTCCATGCTCCTCCCGTGGTCCCCTTACCGGGGTGGTTCTGTAGGCCCCATCGCGAGTGCCTTGTGGCAACTGTCCTGCCGTGGAGGCGACTCCGAGGGGGCAGTTTCAGGGTTAACCACCATACACGTGTCGCGCGGGAGGGGGAGGAGGCCCGCAGGCATTGTGGGTGCATAGTTCAGCTAGAGCGTCGTCGGCTTACGGGCCGAGGAGTAAACTACAATTCCGGAGGTGCTATGCACCCAGTGGTTCCATGCGCGCGCAGCCCCCTGGGAAGAGTAGTTTCGGCCGCGGGGATGAAGGTCTTAGCCGGATGGCCCGGAACTCGCCTTCCCGGCGACCCATTTGGCAGGGCGGGGCGCCTCGCGAAGATGGTGGCGCGCGTGGCGTGTGGCTCCTGTCTTCTGCCCAGATCTCAGCGCCGCGCACCGGCTGGCGTCTCGCTAGTCCGGAGCCCCCGCCCACCCGGTCCCTGACCCCGCGCCCCCCGTGCGCGGTTTCCGGCATGCCCCGCGCCCGCAAGGATAACGCACCCCGCAAGGGTGGCCAGCGCCGCGGAGGGGGTGAGTGCGGGGCGCCGGACAGCTGTTGGACGGTTTGCGGGGACCCTTTATGGGGTTCCCGTCGGTATCCCCGAGGGCCCCAGAGTAGAGACAACGCTTTGACCAGCCCGGCGCTGCCTCGCGGAACTACCCTGCGACTGGCACGTGCCCTGGGAGACTGCAGCCACGTGTGCGTCCAACTTGAGCACGCTGCCCACCTGTCCGGAGCCTTTGCTCTGGCCAGTGCTCCTCCACCCCAATTGCCTTTTGAGGTGGACAAACCCGCCGGATGGGCTGGGAACCGTCCTCTTCGCCAAGCCCTGCTCTTTTGCCGTCCTGGGCCAGGAAGTTGGTGGAAGGCTTGGGAAGGCTAGCCTGCCCGGGAGAACTGAGGGGCAATTAGGAAGCAGCAGGATTCTGGGGAGCTTGGCCCCAGAGGGCATGCAGGAAGCCCACACCCTGGAGTCTGGACGGTTCTCGAACTCACTTATCAGTCTCCACCAGAAGCGCGTCCTGATGCAGTAAACACATATGTTGACTCTGCCGGGATGGGGCACCTGTGGGGCACAGCCAAGATCCAACACTGCCCTAAATGGCCTTGGATGAGAGGACATCTAAGTGAGTAGTGACATTCCCAGAGGGGTGGGCACTGAGACTTGTTCACTGAGTAGTGTCAGCCCCAGATTGAGGGACCAGGGAGGCTTCCCTGGGGAGGGGTTCTGAGTGAGTTCTGAGAGGGTGGAGAAGAGAGCATCACGCGTGGGGAACAAGTTATACAAAAGCTTGGTGGCTGAAGGGACTGTGGCACAGTGGAACATATGAGGAAAGGCTGGACTGCTTTGGCAGGTGAGTAGTGAGAGAGGAGGTGAGCAGAGGCCAGTACACAGGGCTGGACTTTGTCCGGCAGGCAGGGAGAGTAGTCCCTGAAAAGTAATGCCAGCCCGGTGACCAGAATCTGCCTGGGCTCTGCTGCAACAGCATCCCTTGCCATGTCAGCCTCTGACCTGGACAGAGCCCCTTCACAGGAATGCTCCAGCCCTGCTGATCCTGACGCCCCCTGTCTTCAGGAGCTCACACAGTTGGGGGCACTTCACTTTTTGCTGTTACTCCCAGGGCCTGGAGGAACTTGTGCAACCATCTACCCGTGGTTAAGGGGGGAGGGGGGCTCTGTGGCTCAGAGATCAGTATGATCAAAGCCTGGATATCCCCTACCCCCCAGGAGCTGGGCTGCCGCCCCCTAGGGCCAATGGGTGACCTGGTGAGATTGTTGGCCCACAAAAGAGCGTAACAAGTAACTGGTTTAGTTGTTGTCTCCATCTCCCACCTGAACCCGAAAGTGGTGCTTTTGCGTTTCTGGTTTGCGGATAGAGAAACTGAGACACTGGAGGCTAGTCACCTGACCAGTTACATACTTGTTAAGGTATAGAGCTGGGATTTGAACCCCAGGTCTGCCTGACTAGAATCTAAGCCCCTGATCAGCACTCTGCCCACTTCGTGGGCATGATCTGGGCTGGTAGCTAAGCTCTCCCAGGATCTGCCTAGACATACCCTCATTCCAGCTTAGGCCACAGGCCTAGGTGGGGCCTGTGCAGCAACTCCTGCCTCTACCTGCTTCAAAAGGGTACTGTCCACCAAGTCTGCCAGGCATGTCTTTGGGCTGTACCTGGTACCTGATGCCATCCAAGAAGTAGACCCTCCTTCCCTCCCTTTCTCCTCCTTCCTGACTCAGTAGCCCCCTGGGCCAGCCTCTGTTGCTTACTTTAGCCTCAGTTTTCTCATCTCCCAGAGGGAGGCACATTCTATCTCGTGGGGTCATGATGTGGGGTGAGGTGCCCCCAACTAACCGTTCATTGATGGAGGCAGACTGAGTGCCCCTTTCTGCCCTCCCCAGGTGCCCGGAGCAGTACCCAAGCTGACTCAGGTTCCAGTGAGGATGAGGTAGCCAGTGAGGCATGCAGCACTGCCAGCGAATGCCCCAGCCTTCTCAGCATCACAGCAGAGGACAACCTTGGTGAGAAGGGGTAGGAGTTTGGCAGGGGCTCAGTAGAAAAGGGCAGGAGGTGGGGTTGACAAGCTGGCCTTGCAGGGGGTGACATCGTGGATGAGCAGGCTCAGCAGGAAGACCTCGAAGAGAAGCTGAAGGAGTATGTAGACTGCCTCACAGCCAAGAGGTACTTCAGACCACCAACCAGCCCTTACACTCATGTCCCTGCCCAGCCCATGCCAGTTGTGACCTGGGGAGGTCTAGCCCACATGATCCTCCCTCTCTGCCTCCCCAGTGCCAAGACCCGGCAAGGTGCCCTTGAGAGTTTGCGCCTGGTCCTGGCATCCCGCCTACTCCCTGACTTCTTGCTGGAGCGCTGCCTTACACTGGCCGATGCCCTGGAAAAGTGCCTCAAGAAAGGTCTGGCATGGGGCAGGAGGGCTGTGGGAAGGACCTGAACTGGGCAGGTGCTGACCCGAAAGCATTCCCACAGGGAAGGGTGAGGAGCAGGCCCTGGCTGCTGCGGTGCTAGGCCTCCTCTGCATACAACTGAGCCCTGGACCCAAGGGCAAGGAGCTGTTCCATAGCCTGCAGCCGGTGCTGATCTCTGTCCTCAGCGACGGCACAGCCAGCCCTGCTGCCCGGCTCCATGTGAGTGTTCCCATGCCCAATAATACCCTCTCCCCATATCCCTAAGTGGAGCGGTGGGTTCCACCTGCTCACCAGGCTTCTCCACTCTGAGGGGCTGTTAGTCTGATTGCTGGGACCCAGGCTCACCCCTGGCCATGGCCCAGCTTTGCCATCCTCCCAACAGTGTGCGTCTGCTCTTGGCTTGGGCTGCTATGTGGCTGCCGCCGACATCCAGGTGAGTGGCCGGTCTTAGGGGGCAAGCGACAGAGCGTATAGGCCCCAGTTTTGCCTTCGAGCCACTCCCCTGCCTCTCTTTGCTTCTAGGACCTGGTCTCTTGCCTCACCTGCTTGGAAGGTGTTTTCAGCCGGGTCTGCGGCATGGGTGGCTCTACAGCGCCTGTGGCCTCTGCCAGCCTTCATGGCCTGCTTTGTGCTGCCTTGCAGGCCTGGGCATTGCTGCTTACCATTTGCCCCAGCACTCATGTCAGCCGTGTACTCGACAGGTAGGGGTGGCTGCCTGACAGGAGGAGGGGAGACGTGAGAAGGCCCCTCACCCCCACACACAGCTCATCCTGCCCCTTCACAGGCACTTGCCCCAGCTGCCCCAGCTTTTGTCCAGTGAAAGTGTGAACCTACGGATCGCTGCCGGCGAGACCATCGCCCTGCTCTTTGAGCTTGCCCGGGACCTTGAGGTGAGGGAGATGGGGGAGTGTGCCTGCTGATGCCACCTGCCTGTCCCAGGCTGGAGGTAGGGGATGCCACAGAGAACAGGGCAGCCTTAGAGGAGTATGAAGGGGAGGTGACCCCAACACAGACTTGCATATCGGAGGACAAGAAGGAGGTTAGGGGAACCAAGCACAGAGAAAGGGGACTTTCTCAATGAAGGGAAGGAATTGGGGCATCATCCCCATGCTAAAAGTCAGCTTCTGCCCGTGTGCCCTCCATCACTCCCCCAGCAGGAGGACTTCATTTACGAGGACATGGAGGCCCTCTGTAGCACTTTGCGCACTCTGGCCACTGACAGCAACAAGTACCGTGCCAAGGCCGACCGCCGACGCCAGCGCTCTACTTTCCGCGCAGTGCTGCACTTCGTTGAGGTGCGTGCGATAACGTGTGTGTCCTAGCGAGAGCATGACCCCAGGCACAGCAGCCCAGCCCAGTCACCTGGGACCCCTCTAACCTGCAGGGCGGCGAGTGCGAGGAAGAGACAGTGCGCTTTGGGTTTGAGGTGCTCTATGTGGACAGCTGGGCCCGGCGTCGGATCTACGCTGCCTTCAAGGATGTGCTGGGTTCGGGCATGCACCACCACCTTCAGGTAGGGGGCGGACAGGGCCGGGGCAGGCAGGGCTGCTTTGGATTGGCCTGAACTCACTGCCATCTTTGCCCCCAGAACAATGAACTGCTCCGTGACATCTTCAGCCTGGGCCCTGTGCTGGTGCTGGACACCACTGCCCTGAAAGCCTGCAAGATTCCACGCTTTGAGAAGGTTTGCACTCTTGGGCACCTTGACTTTCCCTCCATCCCCTTGTTTCCTGGGGGCCTGGAGCTCTGCAGGGGCTGGTGGAAGGGCCCTAGACCCCTAGGCTTTGGCCTTCCCAGCTCACCAGGTACTCCCTTCCTCATCTCCCTCCCCAGCACCTGTACAATGCTGCTGCCTTCAAAGCCCGAACCAAGGCACGAAACCGTGTGCGGGACAAGCGGGCAGACATCCCTTGAAGCACTTCCGGCCAGAAAGGGGGCTGTGCACGCCCTTGCCCGTATTTTTAACAGAAGACACTGCGACGACTGGTCTCTGCCAGTAATTGTCGCTTTATTTTTTTAATGACAAAACCAAAAACAAATATGGGAGTGGAGGGCTGGGGGTTAGGTCACTTGAGACCCTGGCCCTTTGCCCCTGCACGTCACCCTGTGGCCTCTTCCTGCCCTGTCTCAGACCGAGCCAGATGTGTGTCTGCCCCTGGGCTCTCAGGCAGGCAGGGGCATGTGATGGGATGAGGGGACTGTCCCTTTCTCTCTCTTCCAGGCCTTGCTCCCCTAGGGTGACCCACTTCTTTTGGGGAGGGGGATAGTAGAGCATCTGGGTAACAGATGGGGAGGTAAGGCTACCTAGAATGGATTTATGTGCTGATTGATTATAAGATTATTAGAGATAATTAAACATAATATGCAGCCTTATGTGGTTCTGGCTCCTGGGTGTTTCTGCCTGTCTCCCTCTCCCAATCCACCACTCCAGACTTGAGCACAACTGGGTCTCCTCCATCCCACCCTTGTCCTCCAAGGCAGCCTCTTCCCACGTGGATCCCTCTTACTCAGAACCCAGCCTGTCTTTGGGAGCCAAGGCTAGACCCCCACTGGGAGGCCTGGCCAAGTCTAGGTAATCTGAGTGGGAGACAGCTATTTCTGGACTTCTGAACCTGTTATCTGGGGGTGGTCACTGGCCAGGGTGCTGACTGGCCATGAGGAGCCAGGAGGCTGGTGCCCCCTCTGACCTTGGGACACCCAAAGCAGGGCCTTGGCATCAGAAGGCTTGGCTAGGCCTGGCCGGAAGAGGTCAGGAGAAGCAGGCAGCTGTGAGTTCAGGGTGAGTTCTTGTACAAAAATCTCTCCAAGGAAGCAGTATAGATGTGGCTAGCAGACAGGGAGGAGAGCCCTGCCAGCAGCCACTTTATTCCACCCTCACACAGCCCGGTCCCAGGTCCTAGCAGCACCTCAACTGGGCATTTGGGCCTGGCTAGAGTTGAGCCTCCGCAGCTGGCTGAGGCTGGCGAGCCGGAGTTTGAGTAGCGTCTCCTCCTGAGTGCGCAATGTATGCGCCAGGATGCGCAGGGATTCACTCTGCAGCACTGCAGACAGGCAGCAGTGTTGGGGGGTGGTTGTCAGGCCACATGCTACCCAGCTACCCCTCCCTACCTACCACACCCAGCCCAGCACCAGGGGGTGCCCGCGAATCCCCCCTCCACTGCCGCTGCCTCAGCGGCTGTGCCCTCCAACCGTGCATCAAGGACTCAGGTTCCAATCCCTTGCCCTTGGTGCCCACTGGCACCCCACGCCTTCCGTACCACTCAGGTAGACGGCCAGGACGGCGAGTGCCAGGCAGGTGAGCACCAGCAGTGTGAGCAGCAGCAGGAAGCCCCTGCGGCTATGCCTAGGGCTGCAGCCGGCCTGGGAGCACAGTGACGGTGGCAAGACCCCCAGCAATTCATCCCATGGTCGCGCCTCCTCAGCCAGGAAGGGGTGCAGCGAGCCTGCAAAGCAGGTGGGACATGGGGGGTGGGTAGTGGAGGTGCCTGCTTTCCTCCCCTCCCCCAATGCATCTGTCCCCCTCAGCTGCCACCCTCACCTCCACTGTGTAGGTCACTGATGGACTCTACCCGGTGCAAGCACACCTCCTGCAGGTGGTTGGGTGCCAATGGCGCCCTGCTCCTGGGGCTCAGTGTTGGCGCCACAGTGTCTGCAGGGGCAGCAAGGGGCAGACTCAGCCCTCTGGTCACCACTTCCCTCCTCCCCAGGAGACCTCGGGCATGATGGAGACAGAGGGGCATTTGGCTAAGAGTTGCCTAAAACGGACTCAGGAATGACACTTGGTTTAGAGCCTGGGTGACCCCAGAATTCCCTTGGCAATCCCACTCAGATGGCTCATGTTTGTTTCCTTCAGAGAGCCTCAGGATTTTCAGATGTTCCTTTGCTTGCTTATTTCTACTGCATAGTTTATCAACCTTGCAGGACTTCACCTACAGTGCATGGAATTCAGCCCTGCCTCTTCTACTAGTGTTTATTTTTCCTACAGACCCCGAGGGTTAGCTCTCAGGCCAGACCTGGTGCCTGGCGCCTCCTCCACTCCATGCAAAAGCAGCCCCCCTCTAGCCTCTGTGGTGCCTGTCCCTCCTGGCCGTGGTTCTGCATTCTTTAACCTACGCAGCGTGGTTCTGCTGTACTGATGTGAACCCTGTTCACTCAAAATCCTGGCAGGGGTGCGGTCTTTGTTATCAAACTGTTTCTCATGCCCCTGAGCTCTCCCTTCAGGCTTCCCTTTGAGGCTGCCTGGACTTTTAGGTTGTTTCCATTTCCCTTCAGACATCCCAGAAGAACATCCGTCATTAAATATGAAGGGTTTCCCCCAATTTCTCAATAGTTATTAAGGACAGATTCCCAGAAGTGGAATTACTGGATCAAAGAGCAAGGATTGTCCTCTGGATCGACTGTCTGAAGCCCCCAGTAAGGTACAGCATCGTCAGCATTAGGCGTCCCTGTTGAAAGAAATCTTTGCGCACACAAGCACATTTGTGAATTTGAGAGAAGAGAAAAGGCTCTTAGTACTTGGGTTTCTTGGTCATTATGTGTGTAGCTTCCTGCTCAGGAATTATCTATTCACAACCTCTATGTATTTAATCAATTGAGGTCTGTGTACTTTTCTGGTGACTTTAATTACTTATTTTCGGACCCATAGAAGTGTTTATTTTGTGATTTCTAAATATTTGATTCTATGTTTTTCTGGTTGCTCTTTTTTGAATTTTTTTTTTTTTAAGCTTTTTAATCTTAGGCCCTTAAGACCTCCAGATGCCCAAGTGGAAGCTAGGTAATGTGTAAGGGGCAGGGAGAGCGATGCATTGGGAAAATATCCCCTTTGGAGAAGGAGGTACCTAGGACCCTCTGGATCTCCCTCTCAGGACAGTAGCTTGACCATGATTTATTTGAAACTGCCCCTTGACATGCTCAAAAGCAAGTAAACAGAAACAGACTGCCAGTCATGTCTGAATCATGGGTTGGGGGTCATGTTAAATTCTTTCTTTTCACTTTGCTTTCTAAATGGAACATGGATTCTGTTTGTTACCAGGAAGAATACACAGTAAATGCTATTGTTAAGACCCCAAAAGCAGCAAACATTCCCCTCCCACCAGTATAAAATGTTGAAAATAGATGAGAGTGCATGCAGCCGGGGAGAGTAATTGACCAGCTGAGCCAAACTAGGCTATGAGCTGGAGCCGTGGAGTGCCTGGTCCTGCATCCCAGCTGGCACTGCTCCTGAAGGGAGCTGCACACCTGGGTCCTTGCTGTTCAGCCTCTCTGAGCCTCAGTTTCTCTTACATGCAGTTGGGCAGTTAGGTGAGTGATCACCAAGGGCTTAACTAGCTGAGACAGCCCGGCAGGCCGAGGGACCCCAACCCTCAGCGAGTTAGGGACACTGATGTTCAAGTTGGGGCAAGCCAGAGGCTCTACTCCTAGTCCCCCAGCCAGGTGCCAATCAATTCCTGGAACCCCTGCCTACCTCCAGTCCCAGCTTTCTCCAAAAGGAAGAGCTGAACTGCCTAAATGCCCAAGCCCCCTTGGACACAGCCTATAGTTGACCTACCCCTAACTGGGCAGCTTTCCCCCAACCCCAGTCCTTCCCTGCTGTCCTCAACAGGGGAAACTGAGGCAGGGCCTGAGATGGAGGGGTTTCAGGCATGCTGTGCTCCCTCTCCATGCACAGGGACGGGTCCCTTTACTGTGAAGCTGGGAAATGGACACTGATCAACCAAGGAAATGCAGTCCGTGGGGCAGGGGGTGGGTTTCTCCATAGTCTACAGAATCACAGGACTGGGTTCTTGCCCTCCCCTCTGGTCACCCTCTCCTACCTTCTTGCGCCTCCTCAGGCATGGCGGGTAGCAGGCAGTTGGGGCCGATGACAGTGCCCAGTAACAGGACTGGATGGAGGCAGCAGTGGCTCCTGAGGGCCTAGGGAAGGCCTGGCCTCCTACCAGTCAGGGCCTAAAATAGGCCTGAGCTCAGCCCACCAGGCTATATTTAGACAGGGTGGCTCTCAGCTCTGGGAACTGGCAGCGTGACCCACATGGGCCAGCCTGGACTGTCCATCTGGTGGTGGAGTCCATGCAAGGCACACCTCCACTAGCGCATGCACCCAGGTCCTTCTCAGGGAAGCACACCATCCCATACATGCACAGGCCCCAGAGGCTCGGTCCACACCGGCTGCTCCAGCAACGACCCACAGGACAGCCAAGACATGCAAGGGGACCCTGTGACTCTCCACCCCTGCAGACCCCACCCACAGTCCACTGATCTCCTCCCAGCAAACATGCAGTAAACACCCTCCACTGTGTCCCCTGCTGGTGCATGGGCTGAGGGCAGCTGGAGCCCAGTGCTGCAAGTTCTCTGAGGAATCACAAGGGGGCAGAGATACTCCACATACACAGATGTCCATGCTGATAGATAGTTGGCAAACCTGGGTTGGAGGCCAGGACTGCTATTATCTAGTTTATAAACTTGGATACAGGAGCCACCCTCTCTGGCCTTTGTGTGTCTCCTTCCGAACTGAGGCAAAGCAACCCAAGGGCTCTACTTCCTAAACCATGTCAAATCTATCGCTCCACTGTATCACATCAGCTTCTTTCATGATGGCAAGCTTGTTTCTACCTCAAGACCTTTGCACTAGCTGTTCCTTTCTTCTGGAATGTTTTGTCCCAGATATCCCCTTGGCTGGCTCCTTATCATTCAGCTCAAATGTCACCCCTCAGTGAGGTCTTCTCCTCTTTTCCACATCACCCAGTTTTACATCATGGCTCTTAGCCCTGAAATTATATTCAGCATGTACTGTCCATGCCAGCATTCCCAAATGCCCTACAGAACCTGCTTCTTCACATGAAAACCACCTTTAATCCCCATCATGCATCCTTGGACAGAAGGAGAAACTGAGGCCCTGAGACAGACTGGTGGGAAGATGCCCAAGGTCACACAGCAAGTCCTAGGACTAGAGGCTGCCCACTGGGGCCGTTGTAGCTTTGGCTGATAATGTGTTTATTGCGTTGTTTTAGTACAGCCGGCCTGCCCCACCCCTGCCCCCAGCAGCCCGGCCTGTTCACAGCTTCCTGCTGGCTGCCCAAGGAGGGGTCTCCCAGGGTGTGCACTCCTGGCACCTCCACAGCCCTTGTGGTTGCTCTAGAGCCCTGCTTTGTCTACCCCCTCCCGACCTGCCAGACCCCACACCCAGCCTGGGCCACCCCTCTCAGGGCTACATTCAAAGGTTATCTTCTGTTAATAAATAAGCCTGGCGGCTGCCCCTCAACAAGAGCCTGTCGGTGTTTCAGTCAGTCGGCTGGAATCCGCAGGGAGCCCAGTTCCGATCTATCCGTCTCCGTGTCCCAGGTCTATCCGACCCCTCTCCCGCCCGTCGTCTTCTGCCTGTCCTCGGCGTGGAAACGCCCGAGTCACCAATGAGAAGCGCTGCGTGGCCACCGTTCGGCGCGCGGCTCGGGGCTGTGAGTCCGCCGGTTGCGGCCCTTCTTCCGCGGTGCAGGCGGTGGCGGACGCTGCGCGGGCGGTGAGCGACACATGCGCAAGGAGCTCGCGCCACCGCCACCGGGCTCCACTAGCTGCAGGAAGTCTCGGTACCAGAGCTTGGGGCCCGGCGACGCTGCGGGCACAGCCTCCTCGGCCCGTGCCAGCTGCTCGGCCTGCGCGGAGCTCAGCACGTGCAGCGACAGGCGACGCAGAGGCTGCGAGAAGCCCTGCTCTACGGCAGAGCAGAGGTACACGCCCGAGTCCCCGCGCCGCAACCCGCGCAGCAGCAGCCCCTGCGCCGTACGCTCCGCGCGATCCTCTGCGGGTACCTGCGGGAGGGGCCAGCGTGAGGCGGGGGCGCCGGGCCGGGAAGAGGGGTCCCTGCCGGAGAGAGGGACAGAGAGGCCTAGAGGAATCAAAGGCCGAACCGGAGCCGGAACAGGGTGCCCGCGAGTGCACACTTGTAGACAGGCTACCTGGGAATCGGTAGTCTACAAGGGAAGACCTGGAAGCAGCCCCGTTCACCCGAATATGGGGGGCGGGTCAAAGACCTCAGTGGGCGGGTCGATTAGAAGCCTAGTTGGAAGGAATGGACCCTCACTTGGTTTTGGGGTGCAGGTAAGGGACCAAACTGGATGGGACGGGTATGCGGCCTGGTTGGGCAGAACCTGATTGGGCCTCTCCTGGATGTAGGGGACGGAATGGGGGGGGTGTCTAGGAGGGATGGAGGGAAGCTCACCAAGGTGCGGGGTGCTTCCCCCTCACGCTGAAAGGTCCACTCCACGCGCGCCTGCAGTGAGCGGGGTTCACACTCCAGGAAGGTGCTGCCGCCCTCCACGCCGAACACCTTCCTTTCCAGCAGCGCAGGGCGGGAAGAGTCTGGGGAAAGGGAAGTGTCCGATTCAGGCACCGCAAGGTGGGGCGGGGCGTCTCCAGGGTCTGAGGAATAAAGGCAGTTGGGGCACTCACCCCCGGAGCACAACGTGCTAGGGTCGCCGTTCCTTATGTCTTGCCGTCGAAATCTCCTGGGGGGAACATTGGAGCCTGTGAGCCCTTCTTCCATTCCTGGCCGCGAAAGACCCTTGTGCTCCCTCCCGGTGGCCCGCCCCCGTCCCTGTCCCCGTCCCCGTCCCCGCCCACCTCTTGGCACTGGGCTGGAAGCGCGTGCAAGCGGCCCCGTCCCAGGCGCAGTAGGGGTCACGCGCCAGGCAGCATTCGGCGCAGGCGCGGCCGTGGGCAGCGCAGCGGTGGAGCGCGATCTGGGCCACCGCGCTCCGCGAGGCTACGTACAGCTGGTGCTGGGGGGCATGAGGGGCTCCGGGATGACCAAGGGCGTCCCTGCACCCGCCTCCCGCCGTTCAGGGATCCTCTCCCCCCTCTTGACAGTTGGGAACACTGAGGTTTCTTTGAGGTTACACAGTCTAGCGAAGGCAGAGCCTATTCTAGAACCTGGGGCTGTGAACTATCAAGAGGGTGCTTGAGGGGTGGGGGCTCCCTGGGCACACCCCTGGTCCATCCCACAGACACACACCCCCACACACACATCCTTCTTGTCACTCACCCTCTTGGAAGAGATCTGCATGCTGGTGATGGCGGCAGAGTCCTAAGAGGGAGAAGGGGCATGAGGATCAGGCCTCAGTGGGGTGGGGGGACCGGGGGCCACGTGGAGTGAAGCCTCACCTCAAACACGTGCAGCTCCTCCAGGAGCAGCCCTATGGGCCTGCCGCCTTTGGGGACCGAGATCACTTTCAGCACGGTGCCTGCATCTGCAGGGATGAGAAGAGGTGAGTGCCCTCTAGTGTTCCCTGATAGCCAGGGCAGAGGCCTCCAAGGCCGCATGAGTTGGAGCACCCAGGGCAGCATCCAGGAGGAGGGGAGGCAAAGCCCAGGTAAAGATACAGAGGTGGGACAGGAAGAGCTTCCACTACCAGGCCAAGAAGCCTGCATGAGATCCTACGGGTGGATGTGGCAGGACCCTCACCTGTGCCAATGAAGAGGACGTCGTATTGTCCATCAGCAGCAGCTACACGGTCAGCAGCGATCTGGGTGAAGGTATACTCCGCACCGACTTGGAGGAAGAGAGGGCGCCCCGCCATGGGCAGGACTGGGTTGTACATGAGAGGGTGGTTCCGGGCAAACTGGATGACATCATCTGGGAAGTCCTTGGTAGAACTAAAGGTGCCAAAGGTCTTGCTGGGGCACTGGGGAGAGGGGCACAGCAGGGGTGTGGATGTGGGGTTCTGGTGGGTAGCCCTCTATGAAGGTCCTCAGGGGACTTGGGTTGGGGGAGTGGGGAAGAGAGCCCTGCCTCAGGGATCTGAGAGAGGATATCCAGCCTTGCACTGGGGTATCTGAGGGGAGAAGCCTTGGCACATCCCTGAGGAGCCCTGGTGACTTTGATCTTTTCCCACCCTTAACAAAAAGAAGAAACCACATTCACCAAGAAGACCCCAGGCCGAGTTCTCCAGCCCTGAGGCTTTGGAGTAGGTTGTGGCAGGAGCCCCTGGGCCACGCACCATGCCAGGCCGGGGATAGGGGACGCGGCCCTGGTAGGACACCCACTGGTGCGTGGGTCCCTCCTTGTGTGCGAAGGGTCCCAGGAAAGCCCGGCGCACGTCGTTCATGCTGTACACACACACCGCCGAGCCCTGGAAGACTCCACTGCAGGCAAAGACCAGGGCGGAGTTAGGGGTCCCCACAAAAACGTAGTCCAGCCCAGCCGGTGGGGCCCCTAGCTCCCTCTAGCACCCTCACTCCAGCCCCCACACGCAGACCTGGACGTGGTGAAAACGGCGTAGAGCAGCGGGCTGCGGCGGTCCCGCGTGGGCAGCAGGAACACATCCTCTGCGAGGAAGGAGCCTGGTTGAGGGAGGATGCACAGCCCGGCTGGCCAGGCTCCACTCTTGGGGTCTGTACCCCTGCCCTCCTTTCCTCACTCCCGGCACTCACGGAGCTGATCGAAATGGGTGTCACCCTCGAGGCCAGGCACCGAGCACACCAGGCGCGCCTTGAGAAACGTCGTCCACTTGTTGACCAGGCTGCGCTGGCCACCCACGTCGTTCTGCGGGGGCGAACGGAGGGGATAAAGTGGGGCGCGGGCCGGGAAAGGGTTGGGGGCGGGGTCGTCCCGCATAGGCACGGTCCGGGGACTCCTCACCCGGCAGATCTGGCCGACGCGGGACACAGAGAGGCGTCCCAGTGCTGGTGCCGCCTCCACCGCTAACTCACGGAAGAAGAAGTAGATCTTGTCGTCATCCGGGTTCTCGCTCTCCGGGATCCAAAAGACCTTGACGAACTTGGGCTCTGGTCGCAGCGGGAGGAGCAGGGTCAGGGAGTTCTAGTCCCTCCCCACCTCCACTATGGGATCCACCCCGGGCTCTGCTCACCCACCCATCTCAGCGCAACACCCAATCCAAAGGGTCAGAGTCCGCTATGCAAGCAGCAGCCACGAGGGGGCAGCAGAGACCGTGGCTACCTGGGCGAGCAGGCGGGAACCCCGGGCCTGGGGGCCAGGAAAGGGGGTAGATAGGGGATCTAGTTTCAGCCTCAGTCATGAATTCTCTTCACCAGGAAACCCACCCTTGCTTCAAACTCTCTCTTTCCATCCTATTGCTCTTGGAATAGATTATTCTGACCCCTGACAGTCCTGGTCCTTTGCCACTGCTCCTTCCAAGAATCTTTCCTTGGCTTGTTCCTGCCTCAGGGCCCTTGCACTGTTTCCCCTGCCTGGAATGCTCTTCTCCCCTCAATCCTGCTGTATGGCTCTCTTGTGCTTTGGGAATTAATTCACACCTCCCCTCAGCACACCTCTGCTTTCTTTCCCTTCCTATTCTCTTCTTGGCCCCATGGCCATTGGAACTGATCTTATCATGTATTTGTTATGAGGTCTGTGAACACACAAGGACAAGGTCCCACCTGTCTTGTCTGCTGCTGTGTCCCCAGTGCCTGGCTTGGGCCTGGCGCACAGTAGGTGCTCAGTGAGAACTGGTTGCATCCACTGCTCACTCCCTCCACGGGCCTTGTTCACCACCACCCTGTGCGAGCATGAGGGCCCCCTTCCCACCACCGGACCCACCAGCCTCTCACCATTGAGCCAGCGCGAGTCGTGGGGCTCTGTGCGGAGGCTCGGCCTGTGGCCCAGGCTGCGGAAGATGGTGAAGTCCCGGCCCATGAGGTCTGCAGCCACCCCCGAGTACAGCTCCTCCCCTACAGGCCAGGGCAAGGGCTGCTCAGCCAGGCTGACGGCTCTTGGGACAGGAGGGCCCGGAGAGCTCCTGGTGGGGCTCTGGGGGATTCCCAGGATTTAAGGGAGTCTTGGGACTTTGTGAGGTCCTTGAGTCTCTAAGGGTTTCCAGGAGCTCCTTGGGGTCCCGAGCTTTGGACTCACCCACCAGCACGGAGGCAGCCTGATGCTTGGGGTCATAAGGACTCTTTCCTTTGCCATCCTCCAGGCTTCTCAGGTCCAGCCGGAGCACCGGCTCCTCGGAGGCAAGGGGAGGACTCGCTACTTTCAGGCCCTCCCTTACCCCACCCCACGCCACCCTCCTGCCTGGGCCCAGCCTTACCTCCAGCCCCTGGCCCACCTCTACAAATGCACAGATGGGGTGGAAGGCCCCTGTGCCACAGGCCAGCAAGTGGGTGCGGTTGTACATGTGCAGCATCTTCACAAAGTTCATGCACTCGATCTAGTGGGCAGGCAAGGGTGGGAGCAGTGAAGCCTCCCCCCAGAAAGGCAATCTCAAGCAGTCCCAGCTCACTGATGGCACCCCCATCCCTTTCTCTCTTCTGCATCTGCCCAGGCAAGTACCAGCATGGGTCATAGGACCCGGGTACCCTTGGTGACCAACCCAGCTCCCACCCCCAAGGATTGGTCCATGGGAAAGCATAGGCCTACACAGCTCCGCATGACTTGGAGGGCCCCCCAAACAATACATGAGCCACCACCCTGACTCATCACCTCCAGACCTCAGCCGCCTCAAAGCCCCCACTCTCGCCTCAGCCAGAACAGGCAGGCCTCTGTCTTAGAAATGCCCTGTCTATGGTGTGAGGGACTGGCCCACCCCACTCCCACCCTGGGCAGCTGGCACTCACAGCAATGTCTTTCCCAGCCCAGTTGCACTCCTCTCGCCATTCCACAGGAGCCAGCCAGGTCAGCTATGGGAGAGGAAGGCAGGGGACACAGGTCAGGGACGTGGGATGTTCTCTATCCTCTCAGGAATCCCAACCCCCTGGGTCTCTCCAGGCAGTCCCCGGGCCTCCTTCCCTGAGCAGCACTGGGGGCTGGGGGCCCCTGGCACCTTCTTGGCCCTCTTGCTGATATTGTCCAGGCTGAGGGAGGCCACGTGATTCTCAGCACCCACAAACAGGCGTCCGCGCTCCTCATCCACCAGCAAAGCCTCATAGCAGCAGGTCCGCGCCAGCCTGAAAGTCCGGAGACCATGCCGAGCCTGGAGCTCTGCGGCATGGGGACACCACTGAGGACTCACCAGCCAAGCTGGACGCCCCCTGCAAGTCCCTGCCTGGGTGTCTGTCTAACAGGCCAGGGTTATACATGTGAACTTACTCACAGGTGAGTGTACCTGTGTCAGTGTACGTGGGGGAAGCAGGCCCACCCAGGTGCATGTGCTACCAGGGTGGGTGGTGCAGGCCCCGGAAGGGGAAAGCAGGGTGAGCTCAGGCATGCATGGACAAGTAATGTTTCCGGGCGAGCGCCCTGGGAGGCCAGGCTTGTGGACGCCAGGGTTCCAAGGGAGGCCTGGCATGTAGGGACAGCCAGAACCCCAACCCCAAAGGCAGCTGAAGGTTCTCTCCTTGCCACCCTTCCACCATCCTGAGTTCAGCAGAATTGCCTGCCGGATGCCACTGCCTAATATCTACCCTCCTGTGCAGTGGGGCATGAGAAGGGGACTCTGATGGCCCCGATGCCTGTGGCTTCTGCGGCAGGGGCATGGCCTGGTTGGGGGTAGGGGATGGGTCAGAGGCACAATCGATTGCCATGGGGACAGGAGAGGTCTTCCTGGGAAGGCGTGAGGAGAATGTGGGCAGATAGGTTGGGGGCCAAGGCCAGGACAGGGTTAACTGGGGATGGCCAGAGAGTGTCCCCCAGGTCAGCCTGAAACCAGAGTCCAGTGACAGGCACACAACAGCAAGCACAGAGCCCACCGCCACCCCCTCTGGGCTCCTTTCCTGCCTATTCCATGCCCGGCCCCTCAGCTCGCCAGGTGCACCTACCTTGGAAGGAGAGCCGCAGACGTGGGGGGCTGGGGGCAGCACCCCCCAGCACCGCAGCCCAGAGCAGGGCCAGGCCCGGGATCATGGCGGAGGCTGGGGCCCACCCCATCCCGGTGGCTCAAGGCGCTCAGGGTTCAGCAGGCGTGTGCGGAGGAGCCTTGAGCACCCTGGACTCTGCCCCAGGATCTGGAAGAGAAGGAGTCGGCAGCGCGGGCGGGAGGCGAAGGGGTAGTCCCCGGGGATCAGATTACAGCCCGGAGGGGCACGCGGCTGGGGGTCGCATTCCACTTCCGAGCCCTCCCCTTGGAGGGTGCCCCGCCTGGCCACAATCTCACACAGACACACCCACACGGGGCACACCCTCGGTGGCCCCCACATAGGCAGGCGCCGGCCCCACCACGTCACCCTCCCCAGTCCCCCCCACCTCCTGTATACACACGCACAGACATTAATACACAAGCACCGGGTGCCCACTTCATACCAGCTTGGGACTGGAACCGGGGACACCACAGATAAGGTCCCTGAGTAGGAGGAGGCAGAGCGCCAACAAGGACTGGGACCGATGCAGTCATTTCATAGGGTGCCAAGTGCAATGAGCAAAACAATCCAGTCATAGGAGCGAGAGTGTCAGGAGGGGTCGGGCCTCTAGGAGGTGACTGTGCACCCACGGGGCCACGAAAGAGCACAGTGGCACATGGAACCCTGGACTAGGGGTATGGGTGACTACAGTGGGAATGTGCTTAGGAGTGACCCTTTGGGTATCTGTGTGTACACATGTGCACGAGTACTGTATGTGTGTGAGTGTATATATGTGTGTATACATTTATGTGTGCATGTGCTGATGTATATGTTGCACATGAAGTATAGGTGTGTCACGTGTGCAAATGTGTGCATGTGATGTGTGCATCTGTGTGCATATGGTTACAGATGTGTTATGGGTACATGTATGAATTATACATGTATACACACATGTGAATGTGTGCACATACGTATGTGTCTCTGCATATGCAGGTGAACAAATAACAGTTGCAACATCAACCAATCCCTTCGGCTGAGACCCTCATGAAACCCTTTTCAGCATCCGCAGGGCGCAGAGCCTGGGCCCCTGGAGCTGGCAGAAGCCGCAGCCTCTGACTTGGGGCTGCTCCCACAGGCCGACCCAGCCATCCAGCCTCGTTTGACCTCTCCCTTTCCGCGCCTCAGAGATGGTGGGTGGAAGGGGCTGCTCACACACAGAGATTCTGAAGAAAGGCCTCAGACCCAAAGGGAATCAAGCAAGAAGCCAGGAGAGCCGAGGCGGCCCCTCACCCAGCTCTGGGTCAAGCTGCTCTCCCTCTCAGAGCCTCCACGGTCTCCCTCAGCCTCTCTCTCCCCCTGATCTCCTTCCCGCATCTCTGAGCCCCTCCACCTCTCCAAGCTTGAGTCTCTCCCTGGACCCCTCAGATGGAGCCAGGCTCTGGTGGCAATGTCCCCCCTCCTCCAGGAGCCCTGGGGTGGCGCAAGGACCCCAGGTAGAATCCAACAAGGGGTGCAGCTTCTGGGGCAAGTCCCAGACCCCTCCCCTGCCCCACAACTCCTGGCCCCCTCCCATGGCAGGTCCCGCACCTCCGCCGTCCCTCCGCTGACACTTGCCGCTGCCTCTTCCTGAGCCCCTGAGGTCTGCAATGCCGAGGAACCCCCGGCCGCCTTCCCACACTCCACCAAGAACTCTGGCAGCGACGCCCTCCACCCCTGCCCCTTCCCGTCCTGGGGAAGGGGAGAAGCCTAGGGACGCCTGGGCACCATCTGACGGCTCCTTTAAGGCACAGCCCCCGCCCCCACCAGCCCAGCCGCCACCGCCCCGTTAAGTTTACGGGAGGGCGGATCGGGTGACCGGGCAGGCGGCTGGGACCGGCTGGAGATGGCAGCGGGGCTGGAGCAGAGCAGAGCGGAGTGGGCACACAGGGAGGGGCGGGTAGGGACGACCCTCCCCTGCCAGGCGTCAAGGCTGAAAGGTGCTCCAGGCGGAAGTGGGGAGATCAGTCAAGGCAAAGGAGGAAGAAGCAGCAGAGACCCCCAAATGTCAGGCGGCACTGTGAAGCGGGCAGAGGGAGCAGCTAGGTGGGGGGTGTCCTCAGGGACTCGGGTTCCTTACCTACCTGCAGAGGCTGTGGGGTGGGGGGCTGAGGGGACAGGGACTGCAGGGGATGGGGGTGCACAGCTGCCACCTCAGCTTCCAGGAGCTGGCTGGGATGGGAGGGCCTGAGATCATGGAGCAGGGGAGAGGATTCTCAAACGGAGGACTGATGGGCCCCCAGGCCCCAGGCCCCAGGCCCCAGGCCCCAGGCCTTCCTTAACACCTGGGCCACACAGGGGCTTCTGCAGCTGGCCAGAAGTGTCAGGCAGGGGAAGGGAAGGGAGGGCCAGAGAGGGGCAGGCACAGGAGGCCCAGCAAAGCTCAATTCTGCACTGTGGGGTGTGAGCCCCATCCAGAGACCCCCATCCTGGGCAGCCTCATTCTGCATCTCTGCTGGGAGGTGGGGAGGCAGAAGACATGACCTCCCTGACTCTAGCATTCCTAGGTTCAAGATGGGAGGAATTGTCCCCCACCAAACAAAGGGGCAGGAACCAGAGGGGGCTTTACAGACAAGACAGGGCTCCTACACGTTGGCACCTCCTTTGGGAAGGGGCTAGAGGCTGGTCCTGGAGCTGGGTCTGACAAATACTTCTGATTTGAGTACCCCTTTGGAGGGGCTGCCATGTTGACAGTGGGAGAGTGGGGACCTCAGGACCACCTGGGTGGACACACAGGGGCATGAGGATGGGCTTTGATCTCTCAATCCCTCCAATAGGCATCCCGCCATCTCCCCAAGGCTGACTAGCAGCTCTTCAGGCATCAGCCAGGCCGTGTGTGTGCTTCAAACAAACATGTTCTATTGCCCATCCCCTGGGTGCCATCCAGCCAGGCAGGGGCAGGGGCAGCATAGAGACTCTTCTCTAAGCCCCCTTGGGTTAGAAGTATCTGCACCCAGCCAGAGAGAGGCCATGCCCACCCACCCTCCTTCCTGAGCCCCAGGACCCCCTGGTGCTCCTGGGCTTGCCCAGCTGACTGGCTCTGGGGGACAGGAGAAGGTTGTGGATGAGCAGGGGGACGAGGAGCCTTCAGGTGGGGGACTGGGAGGATGCATCCCTGTTCAAGCTCCTGGACTTCCAGGATGTGGCTTCTTCCTGCTGCCGGGCTAGCTGCTTCTGCCTTGGACCTGGCAGCCTCCCCTGGCCCCGTGCAAGCAAACAGAATTCTTCAGCTGTTTACAATTTTCCACCCAAGCAGCCAAGATCAGCAAGTGCCTTCTGAGGCTTCTACCCACCCCCACTGTGCCCCCAGACTGCCCCCACTGACTTAAGTTCTCCAGGCCAGTTCCCAGCCTCTCTTTCATCCCCCCAGCCATAAGTCTGCACTGGGAAATGGGACCCTTCGCCATCTTTCCAACATCATGGGACTCAACCCCCAGCCAAAGGGACTGGGCCATCGAGGTCCACCTGAGCCTCATGCACTCACCCCCACCCCAAGATGTGTTCCCTCCCCTGAGTAGGAAAGGAGGTCCCAGGTATGTAAGCTAAAGTTCCTGTGTCCACAAGGTCTCCTTTCTGCTCCCCAGCTCCAGGTCCACGCCCTGACACCCAACTGTATGCCAGGTCACGGGTGGAGACCGCCATTAAGACAGCATCCAGGAGTACAGCTAGGGCAGGACACTGGCTAAGGAAGGCTGTGCCAGCCCTCTCGGTGCCCAGCTGGGCTGGATCTGGCCTTGGGCTCCGCACTCACACCTGCTTTAGCCATTATGGCTTGTGGCTCAAATGTCACAAAACCTTTCCCTGTTCTGGCCACGTGAGTACCAGGCTACCCTGAGGACTTAGGCATGGGGGTAGGGTGGAGAGCAGGCCCTGGAGAGCCCCCAGTCACCCCATGCATCACCTGAGGCTTGATTTCCCTCCCTACCACCCACCCTGGGGATGGGGGATCTCCTGGGGAAGGGTCAGCGCGTCTGTCAGGCCACTTCTCCCAACACCCCTGGCCTAATCTCTCTACTCCCAGGGGACCCCTGGCCCACCTTTTTGAAAAGATCAGCCCCTCCCCTCCTTGCCTGTTCCCCTTCCCTTCTGAGAGCCAAGTCAGAGCTGAGGTGGAGGCTGAGGGAGGGGCTACCAGGAACTCTGGGCCTCTGGCTGCGGCCCTCCCCTCACCCCGCTCCGCCCCTACCCTCCGCCTCCTGCACATTCCTCCCCGGCTGAGGTCAGCCCCTCTGGGATGGGGGCACTCCCCCCCCATCCCCCGGCACCAGCCACATCACAGTTCTTCACTCACTCCTGTTTTCTTCATTGCCCAGCAGGGTGGAACAGAGAAGAGAGGGGGCTGGGGGTGGGGCTTCCCTCTCCCCTCCCACTCCAGAGCCTGGGGGTGGGGACCTGTGGCGGGAGGGGAGACGGCTGCAAAAGCGGACTCCATTGGCCCTCACACTCATTAACGCACATTTACATAAATGCTACTTTCCCTTAATCTGCAGCGGGAAAGCCTCCCGGGAGGGCCAGTTGGTTGCCCCCGAAGGCCCTGGCAGGCGTGGGGCTGGAGCCTGCCGCGTGGATCAACCCCCTTTGGTAGCCCAGGGAGGGGCGGGCTTGAATCCTGACACTGTCACACACCAGCTGTGAATGCCTGAAGGGAAGTGTGAACTTCTCAGACCACTCCCCTCATGTCCCCTGCAACTGTAACAGTGGGCCAGACAGGCCTGCCACGTGGGAGGGGAGGGGGGGAGGTGCTGCAGGTGGGCACTCTTGTTGCCACCTCAGCTCTGGGCATCTTGGGGCATTCAGATGTCTGAGGGCCTCGTAGGAGACCTTTCACTACTGCCTCTCCCATCCCAGCTTCAAGGGGCCCTTTCTAGGTTCTGCTCTCCCTCCTGGCCCCCACCTGTCCATACCACAATAACTTTCTCAACAGTCTGTCCCTGTGCTCACGGGCCCACCTGGACCTCCCTCCGTCTCTTCTCCAGCCTCTGGGACCCCTGAGATGTCTCACTCCACCACAAGTCTCCAATCCACCCCCAGCTGTGTCCAAGTCCACGGCCCTCCTCCTGGGTGCCCACTTCAGGAAGGCCCTTCTCTACTTGCCCTAGGCTTGCTTCCTCCTGCAGCTTGAAGTCTGACCTCATCACCCTCCCCTACAGACCCTTCTGTCACTCCTCTGCAGGCCTCCCCTTATAGTCCACTTCAGCTTCCTCCATCCCCTGACTCGGATTGCTCCCTGAAGCCAGGGGTGGGGGGATCCCAGGCTCTTGGCCTGGTTTTCACGCCAACCCTCCCCAGCTCAGCCCTGGCCACCAGCTGCCCCATTTCTGTGATTCATCTTCTTCTCCAGGGCTTGGTTTGGGCTGTGCCCCCCCCCCCCCACACACACACACACAGGGCAGGCCCTATCTTTTGCCACCTGCTGGACTCTTCATCATTACTCACTATTTACCTTGGGGATCCCACTTCTTCTATGAAGCCCTAGATCTCCACTGCACCAGGGTCAAGCCTCTCTGCAGGGCTCTGGGTTTCCCACTGTGTGTGTGTGTGTGTGGGGGGGGGGTGACGGTGGGAAGACAACAGGGGCTATCATCATCTGGGGGGTCCCCAGGACTCAGCAGAGGACAGGCACGGGAGGACAGGAGATGGTGAGCCTGTAGGAAGCGTTTCAATTCTCTTGAGTCCTCTGAGCCTGGTGGGAGTGTGGGACTGATGGGGAAGGGACACCTCAGGCCTCTCCTTGACCCTGCCCTGGTCCTCCAGTTCCTGACTCTCCCCATTCTCGATTAGAGTCAATGAGAGGGGATATCAAACTATGATTTTTTCTCCCACCAAGATCACCTGCTGGCTACCCCTCCTACAAGGAACGAAACCAAGGTAGGGAGGAGCAGTTGCTCTGGACCCAGCAAGAGATCCATGGCCTTGACCCTTGCCCTCTTGGACACCCTTGTCCTCATGCCCACCACCATGTGACTAACTGAGGAGTTGAGCAGCCTCTAGGCATAGACACATTTGCTGTCACACAACTGCATACATTCCCCAACTGGCTGGAGGCCCTCACTGAGTAGGTGATGGGGGCTGCCTTCCCCTCTGGGGGCCTGAGGGGGTCTGGGGAATGCAGAGCCTCATAGCAGGGATGAGGGCCCCTAGGATCTCTTTTAGAGCAGTAGATAGAGATTGGGATCGGTTGTTTGGAAGTCACCTGGGACCCAGAAGCCAGCTAGAAGCAGCAGCCCACACCCACCTGACTCCTAGGGCAGCTTGGCCCCAGCTGGTGGCTTGTGTTCTCTAGCCCTGGTGACTGGCATGGCACTCTGAGTCTGGGGGAGGTGGGATGACTCCTAGGGACCCAACCCTTTGGAGAGCAGGGAGATTCTCCTGACATCAGGAGGGGCCACTGGCCTGCTCTAGAACATAGCAAGGGGTTCTCCAGGCATTGACAGCTGCAGCAGCCTTGGAGGCCCCAACTCTAACCCTGGGGAGGGCACCCTCCATATTCTGCACCTGGCATTTGGGCCTCCACCCACTTGTTGGGCATGGGGGTGGGGTGGGCCGGGGGAGATGTGAGGGAGGCTGCCTGCCTGGCTCCTCCGTAGAGGGTCCCCCTACACCCTCCCTCTTCAGTTCTCTTTCTCCCCAGCTGTTCCCCCACCCCCAAATGGGTTAAAAATAACAAAGCTGTCACCACATCAGTAGCCTCAGCAACTATTTCAAGTGGGGTGGGTCCTCTGGGAAGAGAATCAGCTTCGTGGCTGCCTCCACAGGCTGTAGACAGCCTGCCCCACACTGGGACCTGCAGGCTTGGTCTGGGAGCAAGGCTCTGCCTGTCTTGCTATGGGTCCTGGGCCTCGGAGCTACAGCTGCTGATGGGTGGGGACAGGAAGGTAGTTCTGCTTAGGGTGGGAGAGCCCTGAGGGACGCAGGGCCAAGGGAGCCTGCTTCCAGGGATAAAGGATGGCCAAGTTCCAGCCAGGGACAGCTCCAGTCAGTGGGGGATCCCCGGGAGCTGACCACATGGAGTCCCTCCAGTCAGGGTGCAGGACACCTGGGCAGACCCTCCCTGTCTCCCTGCCTGTCACCCCCTATGACTGGGAATTTCCCAACCACCACCAACAAGGCTGAGTTGAGAAGCCGCCCCCGCCAGTGCTAGGACAATGGAGCCTTATGCCCTCCAAATCCGCACCAGGGTAAGAAGGCCCAGGGAGGTGGGGGCCTAGCCATGTGTACCCAGGGAAGCCCCACTTGCCGGAACCCCCACCCAGACCCACGACCTGGCCAGGTACAAGGGGGATCATGGCCAGAGCTCTGTATGGCCCACCCTGGGAGGGAGGCACTGGGTGTGCCAGGCAGGCAATGCCAGTCCCTCAATGGCCCCTCTGTGCTACATTCCCTCCACCCAGGATGGAAGGAAGGAACTGTCTCTGGCACCCGCTTCCTGCTGGGCTGGCATCGTGGTCATTGGTGCGCCTGCCGGCACATCTGGGGCTCAGTGGGGCCGGGGCGAGTCTCTGAAGGAAGGTGGGCATCGTGGGTGGGGCACAGGATGCTATTCTCTCAGTCTGCCATCAGAGGCAGGGGTAGCAGGAAGGGCCCGAGGAACTGGGAGTTGCGAAGCGTTGATCTCCTTCCGACGGGGGAGGCCGGCCGCAGCCTCTCATCTCCTGCCAGCACCCGGGTCCAGAGGCCCAGGGGACTGGCAGGTGTGTGGGGGCGGGGTCCCGGGTCTCCGGCCCCACCCCTCCCCCACCCCATTCTT
Organism: Choloepus didactylus; assembly: GCF_015220235.1. NCBI lineage: Eukaryota > Metazoa > Chordata > Mammalia > Pilosa > Megalonychidae > Choloepus > Choloepus didactylus. The sequence goes on along the minus strand of NC_051307.1, from coordinate 203,160,071 downwards.
GCCTCCCCGGCGCCGACCCCCGCCCGCCCGAGAGCCGGGCTGCTTTGTCCCTTGGCGGGCTCAGAGCCGCCGCTGCTCCACAAAGCAGCCTTTGTGCCCCGCGGCCTCTGCGGGACCCGGTGACGTCAGCCGCGGAGACTGACCTGACGGGCAGAGCACGGGCCGCGGCGCCCTCTGGCGGCTGGAGGCGCAGGAGCGGGGCCTCAGAGGCCTGTCCAGCTCCGAGTCCTCCCCGTCAGCTCCACCTGCTGCTGTCTCCCCGCTCCTAGGAGAAAGTCCTGGTGCCTCGCCGAACCCTCAGGGCCCAACCCACAAGCACCTCCGGCCCTGCCACCTACCGTTCCCTTCTCCAGCAACGCATTTGCACTTCCCGTCGCCTCATGGAAACTTCCACGTTAAAATCCTAGTGCCGCCAACGCCCTGCAGCCTCCAAGCCCCAACGGGGCGCTGCCCTTGGCTACCAGCACAGTGAAGTGTGGCTACCTCTCTGTCCCTCTCCCTTTCAGGTTTGAAGGTGAGGGGATCTTCTGGGACAGAGGCCTTTCTGAACACACCTGAAAGCCCCCACTTGACGTGATGGGGAGCCTCAGCACTGGGCAGGCCTCTGGGCAACAGCTCAGCTTGGGCAAAGGGAAGATGTGGCAGGGGCTGCAGCCTACCCGGCTTTGTGTCCTCAGGCAACCCCCCATCTCTGGGTCTTTGGGCCTCAGAGGTCAGCAGTGACGTTTTCCTTCTGCACTGGAGACCTGCTGGACACCCCTCTTGCTCCCAGTGTGGAAAAGCCCCTTTGCTAGAACAGCCCCTTAGGGAACCTGTCCAGTTGCTGCTCTAGCCAGGCCTGAAGGCTGCCCCAGACTCAGGGCTGTAGAGGTGCAGAGAGGAGGTGGGGAGACAGACCCTGCAGGCAGGTGGCCAAGCCCAAGTGGGGACACTGTGGATCAGCTGGGCCCAAGGACGCCCTGAAGAGCCCAGCACAGGTGAGGCTTCAGGGCTAGACCACCACCTCGCACACCAAGCTCTCTACTGCTGGAAGAAAAGAACGCCAAGTGGTTCTCAGTATTTTTTTCTTTCTACATTTTATTATTTCAAACCAAGTGAACAATTCCATAAAACATGTGAAAAAAGCAAGGAAGTGTTCGACGCTGAAGGACCCGGGCCTGGGGCGAGGGCATGAGGGGCGTGGCCCCCCGGCAGGCAGCGGCGGTCCCTAGGTTAGCGCTACGGGGCTGCACTGGGGTTAATGGAGCCAGGGCCCAGGGCCTCCGGGGCGGGGCCCGCAGTGACGCTGGCAGTTGTCTGCACAGCCCTTGGAACCCGATTCTGTGGAAGGCAGGGCAGGGGTGCTGCCCGTACAGGGGCAGCCAGCAGGAGGGATGGGTGTAAACACACAGACACACTCAAGGCACGGAATCACTGGAGTGGGCAGGGGGTGGGGGCGCTGGTCAGGACCTGACAATTTTAAATAGTTTTCTCTAAAATGCTTTCTAGGTTTACGGTCTTCTTGTCTTTCTTTTTTTTTTTTTAACTTTGATTTTTTTTTTTAAAAAGCTACGAGAATGAGCAGGTGGACTGTGGTCTCCAGGAATGGTGGCGTCTCACGTCTCTTGTGCTTTTTCCTTTGGGGCCTCCGAGTGGCTGGCGGGGTGGGTGGGTGGGTGGGAGGCTCCCTGTAAACATTTGGACTTGGGCTGGGTCAGGGGCTGGTGTTGGGCAAAGCCAGGGGTGACGAGCTGGAGAAGTGGGAGCCCCTCCAGCCACAGGCCTTGGGAGACTCCGTGTGTGCCTCCCCCTCGCACCCCCCCCAAAACAGAGAACAAGACAACAGTTAAAAACCAGAACGGATGCCCAGGAAGGGGGTACCCATGGCCATTCCCGGCACCTTGGACAAGGGCGGGCTTCAGCTAGGGAGGCCTGCGGTAGCCCCTCCCCCAAGTCTCTGGAGCTGAGGGAGGGGAAGGAGGAGCCGAGAACAGAGAGGAAAAGAGAGAAGCGCCAGTGGGGGCCGGTGGGCAGCGTGGTCCTCTTGCCCCATCTTCTTCGGGGTTGGGGGAGGAGCAGAGTCGGCGATGGCCCTGGAAGTGGGGGGGTAGTCAGGGCCTGGGCAGGGAAGTAGCCAGTGTGTGCCTCTCTCCTCTCCTCCCGTCAATGGCCCTCTTCTTTATCCCACCCACTGGTTACCAGGGACACAGTCACCACCCAGGAGCCAGTTTCTGTTGCTGGGTTACATGGAGGAGGGGCGTCTGAGCCCTGGCAGAGTCATCCCCAGCTCCACCAGAGCTGGTGGGGCCAGCCTCGGCCCAGGACCCTCAGAAAGGTCCCAGAGAAAGAGAAGCACAAGAAGCGAGAGGAGCGCAGAGCTGCTCATACAGAGGAGGGGGAGGCTGTGCCCCTTCTGGCATCCAGCCTCCTCTGGGCTGGGCCGATGGCCTGGTCGGGGAGGAGGTGGGGTTTCTGCAAGAAAGACTGGAGCAGCCCGCCAGCCCTTCGCCTGTGTGGACCCCTGGGCAGAACCAAGCCCAGGCCACCTGTGCTACTCCCTCAGTGCCCTGCATCCCATTTAGATGCCCTCCTGATTCTCTACCCTGTGCTCCCTCCCTTGACCTCTGGTCTCCTACTTGGGACCCCACCTCCAGATTCACTCCCCCTACCAGAGCCCTCCGCAGTCCCCCACCTCATCCCCTCTCTGCCCCACTTCGTTCCTCCCCAGCTTCCTACCCTGCGCCCCTCTGGCTCACCATCCTGCCAGGCCCCGCTTGCCCCTCAGAAGAGGCCGCAGTCCTTCAGGTTGTTTTTGATGATGACGTCAGTGACGGCGTCAAACACAAACTGCACGTTCTTGGTGTCAGTGGCGCACGTGAAGTGCGTGTAGATCTCCTTGGTGTCCTTGCGCTTATTCAGATCCTCAAACTTGCTCTGGATGTAGCTGGCTGCTTCGTCGTACTTGTTGGCCCCTAGGGGAGACAAAATGGTGAGGACTTCTGCTGCGTGTGTGGCAGGCAGGCCTCCATCCCGCATGGTGTGTGCACAGACAGATAACGTGTGTACACACATGCACAGGATGGCTGAGTGTGTGGAGGAGGAGGCCCGGGGGTACATGTACATGGCCGAGTGTGTGTAGGGGGCTCCCTGTGTGCAGGCACCGGTAGACAAGCCCCGCGTGTATGAATGAGGCTGCCAAACGTGGGGGCACCAGCTCCTGCAGGGGTGTCCCGCAGTTGCCCTTCTGTCCAGTGGAGGGTGCTCAAGGACCACCTGCTCACTGCTGCCTGCGCTGGGGGCAGGCACCGCCCCTCCCCAGAGATCCCGCCCCCACACCTGTGTACTCGGGGAAGCAGATGGTCAGGGGGCTGTGGGTGATCTTCTCCTCGAACAGGTCCTTCTTGTTGAGGAAGAGGATGATGGACGTGTCTGTGAACCACTTGTTGTTGCAGATGCTGTCAAACAGCTTCATGCTCTCATGCATGCGATTCTAGGGGCAGGGCAGGACGGTCAGCTGCTACTGCACCACCCTGTGCCCTGCCCCCACCTGCCCGCCATGCCCAGGGGTCTCTCACCATCTCCTCGTCCTCAGCCAGCACCAGGTCATAGGCACTCAAGGCCACACAGAAGATGATGGCCGTGACACCCTCAAAACAGTGGATCCACTTCTTCCGCTCAGACCGCTGACCACCCACATCAAACATCCTACGGACAAGAACGAGGTCGCCTTAGCTCCAGAAGATGGAGTGGGCCCATTTCACAGACTAAGGAAGAGGCCTGTTCAGAGTGGGGCAGCTGCCTTCCCGGAATCATCCACGTTCACCCAAACTCACCCCTGGTTCTGGGCCAGCACAAGCCTGAGGCCCACAGGGTCAGGGGTCTGGTCAGCGGGGCAGGGTCAGCAGAGGCCCATGAGCCGCTGGCAGGAGGCACACATCCTGCCACTGATTCACTGGGTGATGAGAACATGCTTTCCCAGAATCAGTCGCTGGCCACCACACAGCCTTGAGAAACCCCAGAGTGGGGCCAGGGGATCCTAAACCAGCCCCCACTTCCCAGCATGGCTACTGGCAGGCCCCAGCCCACCACACCTCCCCTCCCCTGCCCCCAGTCCACAAGGGAGACCAGGCCCTGTCTGCTGCACACATGCCACTCACTTGAAGTGTAGGTCCTTGAAGGTAAAATGTGTCTCCACAATGCCCGTGGTCTTCACACGGGTCCGTAGCACATCCTGCTGCGTGGGGATGTAGTCGCTCTGCGCAATGCGCTCCAGGTCGTTCAGGTAGCTGGGGGTCGGGGGTGGGGACAGTTAGTCAGTGAGGGCCGGCACAGGGCCTCTTACCCGGACCCCAGGCCGGTGGGACGAGGCCCCTTCTCTCCCATCTTCCATCTCCCAGGCAACACCCTCACTTCTTTAGCCCCTACTTCTATCTCATTCATTGCTCAGACGAGGAAACCTGGACTCAAAGCTCCTTGTCTCCCACCTGTAGAATGGGCCTGGGAGAAGGTACAGCTCTGTGGCTAGCCAGCCAGGCCTGCCTTCAACAGGACCCAGGGTGGGGGGGCTGCAAGCGAGGGGATCAGGGTGGGGAGAAGGCAAGGGATGAGTTCTTCAGCGCGGGATTCAGGATGCTAATCGTGGCAATTATGGCACAGCAACCTGGCACGGTCCCTCGATGCAGGGTGGACAGGTTGGGGCCTGCCAGGCCCAGTGGGCTCTCTGCCCAGCACCTAGTAAAATTTGGGCTCCTCGGGGGGAGGGCATTGACACCTGCTTGGTGAGGGGGGAAGAGGTCCCTGGGGCCCCTCACTACTAGTTCCTTTAATTAGTATCATTGCTGCCCTGGCTGGGCCCTGGGCCCAGATCCATTGCCTGCTGCAATATCCTTGCCCATGCCATAGGGCTGCACTGGGGCCATGGAGCCACTGCCCTCTGCTGAGGTTTCGCCTCTGCAGCAGAGCTGCTAGGGCCAGCCCTTGGCTCCCACTGGCAGCCAGACCAAGCTGGGCCAGAGGGAAATGACCTCAGAGATGCAGGGACAGAACAGAAAAACAGGAAAAGCCATGGGGGACTGTGACGCATGTGCAATGACCTGCAAAGCAGGCCTGAGGGTGGGCTCCACACCAGCCTCCACCCTCTCCCCAGGAGGCGGGCTCCCCCTGGGCCCCACCCCCAGGCCCACTGCAGCCTTGGGGGATTGCTGTGAAGAGGGGTTGGGGTATCCCTGCTCCCTGTAGTGTTCCAATCGCCTCCAACCCCCAGTGATCTTGTCAAAGCAGACACCTGCCAGGGAGCGCAGAGCCTGTGCTCACTGCCGAATCCCCCACCCAGAACAGCACTGGGCACGCAGTGGGTGTCTAGTAAACATGTGGGGAATGAAGAAGCAGGACAAAAGAGGAGTGAGAAGTGGACTGGGGTGGCTCTGTCCCTGTCCTCCTTGCATATCCTGCACACTGAGGCGCAGTGGTGGATAGGGCCCCCCCACCCTGCCTCCAGGACCTACGGGCTCTGCTGATGGCTGAGCCTCTGTGATCTCAAGGAGGGGTGGCTCCCACTCACAAGGGCTTTCAGGGCCCACGAATCACAACCAGGCAAGACCTGCCTCCCACCCCTCCTCGCCAAGGTCCAGCCTTCTCTGGGCAGCATCAGGCTTGGATGGAAGTAGGCTCAGGCAGGGTGTTCCAGACAGAGGGCCTAGCTTAAGCAGAGGCAGGGAAGGGGAGGCACCACTCTTGCCCCTGGCCACCAGCCTGTCTGTCCTGTCCCCTGCTGGGGTCCTCAAGGCACTGCACCAGGACCGTCTCAAAAGGTGCCAGCATGCCACGCCTCTGAGACTCCTGCCCCCCGCCCCTTGAGTCTCCAGCCAAGTCCTGGGTTTATCCTGGGACCACCGAGGGCTCAAGTCCAGGGCTCTGAACTGCATGCACACTTGTCACCTCAAGTCCAGGGCTCTGAACTGCATGCACACTTGTCACCTCCAGGACAACCTCCTTCCCCCTTGTGTCTCCCTCTCCAGCCAACCTGAGCATCCTGTATGTCAAGCTCAGCCACCTCTGCCCTCCCCTAGGATTTAGCACATGCTGTGCCCCTGCCTGGAACCTCCTTCCCATTCCTCCCCTGGCTAACAGAGCTCAACTGAGGCAGCCCCTCCTCTGGGCCTTCCCCTACCCCAACTACGGCTCTGGTGCCCCAGGCTGTCAGTGCCTGGGGATGTGTCTACTCTGCTCATCACTGTGTCCCTGAAGCCCTGACACACAGCAGGTGGCAGCAAATGTCCTTTAGAATGACTGTCTTTAAGAACAGCTAAGACTCAGTTGGCCTGGAAGAGATGTTCAGTTCAAGCCACCCCACCTGCCATTTCTGCTGGCTTTTTAATACCATGCTTCCCCACCCCACCCCCAATAATCCCAAGGCCGAGGTTGACAGGTATCAGCTTCATAAACAGAGACCAGCAGCTTCTTTCTGGGTATGCTCAGGCCCTCCAGCCCAGCCTGTGGTCCAGACCTGCCCCCGGCCCTGCCCAGCCCCCTGGAGCACTCACTAGGCGGCTGAGTCGTTGAGCTGGTACTCCCGCGAGCGGCCAAAGCAGGCCTGCACACCATGGTCAGCCCAGAGCCTCCGGATGACGCCAGACAGGTCCTCAGGGAGCACGCCCTGCTCCTCGGCCGTGCAAGACAGTGCAAACAGCTGCCTGGCGTCGTCCTGGGCACAGCAGGTGGGTGGTCAGTCAGCCTCAGGAGCACACCCCCACCCCGTCAGAGGCAGGGAGACCTCTGGGAGGGGAACCCAGGCTGGGGAGTTCCTGGGTCCTCCAGAACAAGACTTATCCTGGAGCTTTTAGGGAGGTGGGGGTGGAGTGGGTGGGGTGTCTACTTACCGCGCGGGAGGGGTCAGCAAAGTCAATCTGCAGGTTGCCCATGGCCTTGACGATGGCCATGATAGACTGGATGGTGTTGCTGTAGACGACTGCCCGGTACTGCCGGCACTCCTCCTCTGAGTAGCCATCCTCGTGGATGATCCTGGCAGCCAGGGGTCAGGGGTTAGGGTCCAGAGAGTCAAGGGACCCCTCATGGCCGCCTGGGGCTCCTGGGGCCTGCAGGGACCCACTTCATGGAGGGAGAAGCTTCCTCCAACCCGCCGGGACCTGAGGGGGGATGACTGCCTCTGAGAAGGTCCCGGGCCTGACTGAGACTGGCTGGGCCTGTACCGGGGGGAGGGCAGTGGCGAAGAATCTGGGGGCTGCCTCCCACGCACACCACTTACTTCATCTGCTTGACGATGGTGCTCTTCCCTGACTCCCCAGCACCTGAAATAGAGGCACAGGCGGTCAGGGCCACACAGGTGGATGCAACCAGCAGCCCCAGAGGCACAACTCAGCCGCCTCATCAGCTGCACAGTGAGGTGGGCAGTGGGGCCACCAGAGCTGTAGCTGGCAGGGTCATGTGGACCTGGACCACGTACACCCGTGGCAGCCTCTCCCTGGAATCAGGGCTGATGGGAAGGAGCCCCACAGACCCCAGCAGGGGAGCAGCCTCTCTGCTCCCCACATTCTAAGCTATAGCTGCCAAGGGGCCTGGGCTAGGGGACAGACTAGGGGACATAGTCCTGCCTCTCAGACATGGCCCAGGGCCCAGCCCTCTGTCTGCTGGACCCAGGTCTGCCCTGACCTGATGGAGACCAGGACCTGGGAGACACACAGTGTTACATCCCCCTCATCCTGGCACCGACTGAAGCCACATCAGACCTCACTCTTGCACCCTTCACTGGTGCTGAGCTCTGCTGGCATTCTTTTCTGTGACTGTCACAGCAGCCCCACAAGCAGGGACTGTTTCTGCTCCCATTTCACAGACGAGGACACCAAGGTTCAAAAAAGTAAAGTCTTGGCCCAGAATTCAAAGAGGCAGGGGGACCTGTGGGACCATGATGCCTGGCACCCAGCCCTTCAGAATGAGGGTGATAAGAAAGCAGAATCCCAGGTTCCATCCCAGACACAGAGCTGGCTCTGGAGGGGTGTGGCCCAGGAGCCTCCCTTCCCCAGGCAGTCTGCACAGGGACGCACCAGGACCAGGAGAGCCACCCCATCTCCCTGGCCTGGGAGGTGGAGGGGGTGGGGGCAGGGCGTCACCTCTCTCCAAATGCTTCCTGCCCTGAGCTCCAGGTGGGATGGACCCTGGCTGGGCCCACCTCTCCCTCCTGGCCTACGCCCAGGCTGCTCCTCCTGCCCCTGCCCCATCACCACCATCACACCTCCACCTCTTCCCACACCTGTCTGTGGTCTTCTCCCATCCCACCCCAGAATGGGGCTCTTTAGGGGCTGGCCCAGCTGAGTGGTGACTGCAATTGAGTCTCCCGGAATGCTGTTGAATGACAGTCCCTGGGCAGGGCAGACTCTAGCCAGGTGACCTGGGTCCTCTGAATAGAGTCTGGGTGTGAGCCCAGAGCGGGTGGTCCCAGAGATGAGGCTGAGCAGGAGAGCTGGGGGGCCAGGCCCTCAGCAGGGGCTGTGGAAACAATGAGGGGGTCGATCAGCAAGGCACGGGGGGGGAACAGGTAGACAAGGGCTCCAGGCACTGCTCTCCCAATCTGCTAGGGGTCCCTGACAACCCCATCTGCTTGATCCCCAAAACTGACTTGCTCCAATCATGGAGCTCTGTGCCAGGCACGGCCTCTCGCCACCTCCATGCCCCTGCCCCTGCGTTTCCCTTGGCTGAGCCTTCCCGGTCATGTGCCCCCAGCCTCCTGATCCCCTCGGCGGGCCTGGGCCATTCACCAGATGGGTGGCGGGTCTGTAAGGAGGTCACATGGGCCCCTACCCCAGCATTCCTCAGGCTGCTCTAGACAACACCAGAGGATAACAGGGCTGACAAACAACCATGAGCAGCAAATACAAAATCAGCAACGGTGATGACAGCAAAGCTGTGAACAGCACCCACCATGCACCAGAGGCCATTCTATGCCCCTTGCGTCCACCATGCCATTTAGTTCTCACAGCAATCCTGAGAGATAGGTTGTACTCTCACCCCCATCTAACAAACGAGGAAACTGAGCCACAAAGAAGTGGCAGTAACACCATTACCATCCTTCCGTGGGCAACCCACCTTGCCTGCCAGGCAGTGCCTCCTAGAGCTGTCCTTAGTGCCTCACGCTGCAGCTGGGCCACGGAGTCCTCAGGCCCCAGCAGTACTTGTCAGCAGGTTCACTCCCTGCTTCCCCAGGCAGACTCCAGTTCAAGTCTCTGCAGTGTCCTCCGAGCGGCAGCAGGCACAGGAACAGGGCAGCAGAGCTCGCCAAGTCCCCAGCCTGCCTGCGCCACACCCTCCAGAGAGTTTCACATTTTACCAGAAGCTGAGGTGCAGCTGTGGCCCCTACACAGCCAGGGCTCGGTATGTCCACAGCCCAGTAGCCTCCCCAGGAAAGAAGGGCTGAGCTCTCCTCATGAACACCACCAGGTAGCAGGAATCCCTGGGCTTCTGGTGGCCGCAGGCTTGTTTCCCAGGACAGTGGGGGAGTGGGAAGGTGTCACAGATGTGCAGGCTCTGGGCAGGCCCTGAGAAGGGGCCTGGGGCAGCGATGCCCTCTGCCAGTCCAGGATGAGGTTTGTCCCCTCTTGTGTGACTTTGGAACTCCTGCCACCTGAGACACGGGTTTCCATGATTGGCACCAGGGGTTGGACAGGGCAGCTAGCCCTTTGATCACTCTCTTGGTAGTGATGTGGGCCATCTGTGACCCTTCTACTGATTGGAGATGACAATACAAACTAGCTTTGCATCTGATTTTCCTAGCAGCAGTAGGCCTGGCAGACACCAAGGTGGGCAGGACCAGGGAAGGCCAGGCTGGGAGCCAGGACACTTGCTCTCTGCCGTAGCCAGCCATGTAACTGAGGGCCTGGTACCCCACTCTTGTTGAGCCTCAGTGTCTCCTCCTAAGACCTCTCAAGTGCTAAAGGAGCACATTCTCTGCCCCTAGTAGGGGTCACTGCAGGAATAGCCCCATTTGATAGGTGGGCAAACAAAGGCCATGCAGCCTCTACCCCTAGGCTCAGGGCGGTCCCTTTGTCCTTCTAGTAGCCGTGACTCAGGCGGGAAGGAGTGAGTGGCAGACAAGGGCGTGGTGCTGGCGGCTACGCAGGAAGCAGTCCCTGCCCAGCCTGGAACCCAGGGACAGAATTAAGGGCGAGGCCAGGGACAGCTACAGCCCAGCAGGGAGCCAGGGCAGAGCTGGGCAAGGTCTGGGAATCATGTCCGGATTGAACCGGGGTGGGCAAGGACTCTGGCTCTCAAGCAGTTCACAGACTGGGTGCTTTGGGTGCTATGGGGCAGCAGTCCACCCTGTTCACTCCTCTGGCTGGGTGCCTCTTCCACTGGGGCCTGACAGCTCTACCCTACCAGATAGTCCTGTACTTGGCTCCGAGTTTGCTTGTACCCTGCCAGTGCTGGGTACCCAGCTCCCCCACTCAGCCCTGCACCTTCCCCTCAGAGGAAGAGGCTTTACCAGTTGGCTATGGGTTGCTGCAAAGGTGCTGGGTAGAGGAGCCTAGTTCACAGAAGGTGGTGGGAGTCAGCCCCCCCTGCCCACCGAGGGCCCCACCACGCACTCCATCCGCAGCTGATGAGATCAGGCCCGCTCCCCGGGGTGGCCTCGGCGTTCCCGCTGAGCCACACCTCTTCCCACCAAGAAAGAAATCTCTGCAGCCCTTGCCCCGGGTGCAGCTGCTGGGCCCACAGCAGGCAGGCAGTAATCGCCTGGGTGGCAGCGGCTGCTCTGCATTAAAACATCTGCTTCCAGCCTAGGAGCACTGAGCCCAGTGGTGAAAGGAACAGATGGAGGGAAGGGAGGCAGTGCCGCCCCGCCTGCCTGAACGAGGCCAGCAAGGCTTCCGCAGCAGGAGACAGGGGCCGCAGGTCCAGTCACTTGATGCTTACAACAAGCCCCAGCACTCAAGTCACTATGCTCCTCTAGAACCTTCCACCTCCCAGATTAGGCTTTGCCCTGCTGAGAGGCCCTGACACGATGCTGTCCTCTCTGGCCTCAGTTTCCCCTCGGAAGAGGCTGCTGGGACTCTCACTTTAAGGTCCTCTCCCTGAGGGAGGTCCAGGTCTGCCCGAGCCCTCGTGCCCCGATCCTTCCTGAGATCTCCAAAAGCTTCAGCCCTGTTCCAGTCCCCTCCCTGGCTCATCAGTGAAGTAGAAAACACCATTATCTCCTCCTAGAGAGGATTAAATGCAAAGCTGGGACACACAGTGAATGCTCTGATAAAAGTTATTATCACTACTTTCCTACCCTTTGGAAGAATACAGACTCCCCCAAACCTCTCATTCCGTGCAGCCACAAGGCAATGCTGTGCTGCTCCCTGCAACAACGCGACTTGCAGAGTGGGTTGCTGTGGTCACCTTTTTTGAAGATGAGCTTCTGAAGGCTTTCAGATAAAGAGCAGATGAAGAGCAAGGAACAGTGGCTAACAGGCTGCTTCAGAGCAGTGGTGGTTCCCTGCTGGGACTTGGTCAGTGTAAGCTGGGACACGAGTCAGAGCCACTGGCTCCTCTGCTGGTTTTTCACTTTGAGTTTTTCACCTTCCTTCCACACAACCCGGCACTGCTACAAAGCTGGGGCCCCCTTCCTGCCCAGGAGGCTCGTTACAGACACTGCTCCCTGACCGTACACACTCAGACGGCTGGGCAGGCTGGGTAGAAGCCTTCCCTGCAGGGAGGCCCCTTGCTGGTGGGCTCTCCTCGAACATGTGGGGCTGGGGAGAGCAGCCAGCCAACGTGGCAGGCCTGAGGGCAGAGATTCTCATAAGAGGCAGTGGCTGGGGCCACAGGGGGGCCGCCCACCGTTGTTCGGGCAGACTTGGGCAGCAGCCCAGCTCAAAGCCACAGCCTCAGACCCACCCACACTGCCACAAACCCAGGGCCCACCCGAGTGGGCGACAGAGGGAAAGACGGGGATGAGCTTTCCTGGGAAGCCCACCCCAAAGGTAGCTCAGACTCCATCTCCCACTCCCACCCCAGGAAGGTGCCAGGCTCCGGCCTGCAGTTCCGGGACCCCAACACCCCACCCTTCCCCTGCAGCCCCAGGGGCCCAGGCGCTGCCACCACCAGGGGGAGCTCGGCAGCTAGAGACACGGTGGAGGAGATGGGGGCTGGGCAGTGCTGGGGCACTGTTTTGTTTCCGCAAAGCATCCTCAGCAACTAAGGGCAGCTGGGGGGAGGCGGTGGGACCCTCACCCACAGTGCCCTCCGGGGCCTGGGAAGCCCCCGGGCCTGCTGAGACTCTGCACACACTTGAACAATGGGAAAGGGGGGTGAGCCCTGCCAGACAAAGGCCCTCTAAGCCCCGCCCCTGGCGTCTCTTCCTTCCTCCAGGTGCTGCTTTTTGGCCCCCTCACTCCCTCAGAGGAGGTTGGGCCAGGACCTGGAACTGTGGTGGCCAGCTCTTGAGGTCTTAGATCGGCCTTGTGACACCCCCAACCCATGCATGTAGCCTCGTCTTCCCACCGGGTGCCCCTATAAACCCTACACCTCCCTTCCCCCTGTCCTCACGAGCTGGGCAGCCTTAAGGCTGCCCGCCCAACCCACTATCAGGGAGGTGCTAGCTACCAGGGCCTGGCCCGCTACTGCCCAGCCAGAGCCCTCTGTGCAAGAGAAACTGAGGCTTGGGGTCCCTACCCAAACAGAGAGAACTTTCCAGGGCAGGGCTGTGTCTCCTTCAGTGCTCTCTCCATCCCACCTCCTTCCCCCTGGTACTGTATGGAGGGAAACTGAGGCACTGAATGAGGAAGTCCGGCCTGGGAGATGGAGGCCCTGGCACCTGATCAGGCTTCAGGTCCCACTCTCTTGCAGGAACCAGGAGGCTCTGGGGCTCAGCCTCAGGTCAGGGCCCAGGTCCAACCACGAGCCGGGCCATTTGGCACAGCCCTCTCCTGCCGAGCTTCTTCATTTGAAGAATCTCTTCGCTGTTCTCAAATTCCCCTACCTCTCTGCACTGTGCTGGACTCCAGGTGAGATGCCCAGCATCCAAGCCTCAGCGTCCTCATCTGTGACATGTACCCACCCCTCAAGGGAGGTGCCAAGCCCAGGGCCTGCCCTGAGAACCCCTCAGGTCCTCACGTGTATCCACCCCAAACTGTCCATGTGCCCACAGGCCACAAGACCACTCCGAGAATCACGATATCACAGGCTCCAGCACGGCGCAGAGAGGGAAGTGGGCAGCGTGAGGTCATACAGGGAGGGAGGCGGGGGACTGGGCCCTCTGGGACCCAGCATCCTGCGTGGCCGTGAGGATGCATGGTCACTGCGCATGGCCTCAGGGCCAGAGAGGTCTAGATGCTTCCTGAAGCTGCTCTGGCTCTGAGAGAGCCCACTAGGGCCTGGCCTGATAACACAAAGCAAGACCCCTGGGAATCTCCGTGAGGGAGGGCAAGGCCCCACCAGAACACAAAACTCAAGACTCTGAGGCCAAGGAGCATGAGGAACTGGCCTCACCACTTGCCATGCCGTCACCAGCCCACAGACAGCCTCATTCAGCCTCCGCACGATATCACCACCACTGCCACAGTGTGAGCCTTAGCTGGAGCATGAGCCTTATCGTGAGGGGACACAGGCTGGAAGGGAGGGTGGGATGTACAAACAGGGGCGACTACCCATAGAATGAGGCCACCCTCTGGCCGCCCAGCAGATTTCTGTATCTGAGCAGGAGAAAAATTTGTGCACAGTCTTAGGTCCCACTCTCCAGGGCAGACAGACACCCCTCCCTGCCACTTCAATTTCCTAAAAGAGGAATTGGGGCTCCCAGGGCAGGGCCTCTAGACATACACAACACACGTGGGCACACAAAACATCTGACCCAGCATCTGCTGGCGTCACGACCAATCCATTCCCGCCAGCTGGGTGCAGACTCTCCAGGGGCCACCGTGGCCAGGGGGCAGGTGCTGAGTCACTGCTTGGGTTGTAGCCTGGCACCACCACTTATTTGGGTAAGTCATGTAATGTCCTCAGCTTCCATTTTCCCATCAGGTGTAATGAGAAACAGGTGAAATTTTGGTCCCAGCCTGACAGGGTTAAATGACCACAGAGAGTCAAACTGTGCACAACGGTCAAGGCTCAATAAGAGGCTGCTGTTATCGCCAGAGGGGAAACTGAGGCCCAGTGCAGATACCCCCAGGCACAGAGGGTGTAGCATGGGGGAATCATTGGGCTGGGCCAGGGTCCCCTCTATCCAACCCTAGGCAGGGAAAACCCAGGGTGAGTTAATCTCAGGGCTGCTGGATATTTCCGGGCATTCATCTTGGCCTGTGGCTGGCCTTCCGGCCTAAGAAGGTAATGGCCGCTCGGGAATCTAAGAGCAGCTCTGTGCCTTCCTGATCACCCTCCCTCCAGCGTCCCTCTCCCAGCCACCACTTCCTGTGGCCAAAGGAGGAGGCTGGAATCCTTCTCAGAGGCACCAACTTCTCTGGGATCTTGGGCCCAGCGGCTGCAGGGGCAGGACAAGGGACAGAGCTGCCTGAACTACCCTAACCCTGAGCGACCTCCAGTAGGGCGAGCTTGAGTAGGTGGGGCTTGCCTCCCAGGTCCCCACAGCTGACAGAGCTCCAGGGTGGGGGAACCTCGGGCTCCCCCCTCCCCCACAGCACCCTGCAGCCTTCTGGCCTCTTCCTCTTTTGAGCTCCTCCTCCCCCAGCTGCTTCCTCCTTTTCCTCTAGTGTGGACACCACTTCCCGGAGAGGCCCCGGGCCCAGCCCTGACATGCAGACCTCACTGCCCCCCACCCACCTGGTGCACAGTAAGTGCTGCCATCCATCGCCATCCACTCTGCATGTCCTGAGGCTGCAGCAGTCTTGGTGCCCAGGAATGCACCAAGCCAAGAGGACAGCTTCTCCCCAACAAGCCATGTTTGATCCCTCCTTCAGGCCTTCCCAATCACACTGGCCTGGCACTCACTTCCAAGCCAAATCCTTGTGAGTACACACAGTAGGCCAACACCAAAGGCCCAGCTCAGCAGTGGTCACTTATTACAGGGAGACTGTTCCTCCCAAGCCACCAAAAGCATCCACAGCCCCAAGAAGCAGCAGTGTGGGGGTAAGGGTGGGGTAAGGGTTTAGCAAGAACAAGAGTTCCAGGCTGGAGGGGCTGGGTGGGGCTGGGTAGCAGGGTGCCCCACCCTGTACCTGTGGCTGAGGGAGGGACTACCTGAGAGAATCAGGTACCAGGGCCACCATCAAAGGGTAGATGCCCTCTGCCCTCCCCTGGGCACATTTCAGGGCATTGGTTGGCAGGTCCCACCAGCTGTGGTCTGGCCAGAACCTGCTGGCCCCTTCCCCAATTCTTACTGAACCCTAGGACAGAAGGTGCTGGGAAAATGAGACAGATGCCTGACCTGTGCCCTGCCTCCCGCCCCCTGCCCCCCACCCCAGCGCTTCCCCCGGGACATAAAGGGGTGGATGGGAGGCAGCTCTCAGGGTCTGGGTTAGACTGTCCTGTCCTCTGCAAGGGGTGTGGCAGGAGCAGGCCCTGGTCCCTCTGGGGCTAAGGGCTCATGTGGTCTAAGCCTCCTCCATCAACTGTTCCCGGCGAGAGAATAAGTGATTTTTTAAGCCAGACCCAGAGCGACACAGCCAGGGGCTGAGATCCAGGGCAGGGTGTACAGGACGAGCTTGCCTGCCTGTGGCCAAGCAGCCCAAAGGGCTGGCCCCCACAGAGGGGGAGGCCCCAGCCCTGGCACTGCCGGCTGCCACTTGCTGGGCAAAAGTTCCCAGGTCTGGGACACCCATGAAGCCACCAAGGGACCTGTGGTGTCAGCCCAGGGCTACCACCCTGACAGGCTACCCAGGCCTGTGGGGGTTGCTGACCAAGCCCAGTCCCCATCTGGCAGCCTAGGCACTAGCTCAACACAGTGGGTGGTTCCATGCTGCATGGAGGCCCTGTGCCCACCCCAGCTGGCTTGACTTCCCCCTCCAGTCTCAGCAGCAGCTCATTCCCTCAGACGACTTGCTCCACCTTCTGTCTAGGGGTCTCCTACCCCAGCTTCTTGCTGCCCTCTCAACCTGGGACACCCCCCGCCGAGCTCCACCATTTCTTCCTCTGCAAAGCCACCTCAACTCCCGGCTCAGGGGTGTCCCTTCCTGAATCCAGTCTCACTCTTACCCTAGAGGTACAATTTCTCACGTTGGCTGCAGCTGACGATGGGGTAATGGGAGGGAGCTGAGCCCAGCAGGAATGGGCAGGATGCAAGCGGGTGTGTGTGTGTGTGTGTGTGTGTGTGTGTGTGTGTGTCAGAAAAGGTGTGTGTGTGTGTGTGTGTGTGTCAGAAAAGGCTTGGACCCTCACTCAGCTCACCCTGAGCGTGGGAGCCGCTGCCCGACCCGCTCTTACAGACAAAGCCTTGCCTGCTCTGGGGGAGGGGTGGGAGAAGAGATTCAGAGGCCCAGGCAGCCCCGCCCCCCATTCAAGTGCTAATGAACTCCAGCCGGGATGGAGCAGGCGGTGGGAAGACGGCGGCTGGGGGCGGGCCTGGGTACCAGCCTACCTGGTGCCCAGGGCCCTGCCACACCCCCAACCCCAGGCCCCCAGGAAAGATGTTTAGCTTCCAGAGGTCAGGCCCAAGATTTCCAGGACAGCCTGTCACTCCAGCTGGCACCACCTGACCCCATGCCTCAGTTTCCCCAAGCGAGGGGGTTCCTCAGTGCCCTCATGGCACCCATACTGGAGCCAGGCAGCTTACAGGCTGCGGAGACCTCTCCCACCAAGCTCCCAGCTCCAAAGCAAAGGGTCCCTCACTTATTTTGATACCTTCACGCTCTGGTGAATGGGGAGGGCTCTTCAAGTGCACAGCCCCCCAATATCCGTGGCTGTGAGTGAGCACCCCTGTCCCTGGGTTTTATGGAGGGAGAGCAGGACTCCCGCCAGGGACTCACCTGCCACCCAGTCTCTCAGCCAGTATACTAGGTGGAGCTGGGATTCAAACTTATGTCTGTTGACACCAAGGGCTGTTGCCTCCTCTCCCAGGCCAAGAAACACTGGCCCAAGGGCTTGGGAGCCTAGGCCAGGTCCTTCTGCCTCAGGACCTGTACTGACCTCTGCCCCCAATGCTTCGCTCTGGCAAATATTACTCATCCTTCAAGGCAACATACAGAACCTCCTCCAGGAAGCCCACCTTTTTGTGGACTCCACTAGCCTCCCAAGACAGCTGTATAGCAGCTGTCCCCTCCCACTAGGTTTCTACATGTGCCCGGCAGACATGAATCACAAATCAGGTCTATACACAGTAGGGGCCCATGGCTATCTGGCTACCCGGCCAGGATCCCATGCTAGCCCTTCTCATCTGTCTCCACCTAGACGAGGCCCCAAGCAGCAGCTCCCTCTCTTCGGGAGCTATGCCTTGTTCATGGATATGCTCAATAGTTTCATTTCTTTCCACACACGTTTAATTGGCAACTTTAGTATGTCAGGCCCTTTGCTGGAAATACAGACAGGACAAAAGTCACAAAACTCCCCTTTCTTTTCTTTTGGTAAACCTAATTGCACTCTTGCCGTGTGCAGTCTCAGCCATGGCGAGGACTAGAAATCCCATGGGCAGCAGCTGGACACCCTGCAGGACTGCTCTGGCCCTGAGCTCCAGTGCAACAGAATCAAGACAACCAATGTTTCCCTTCCCGTCCAAGGCCATCGCGTGGGGAGCCAGCCTTGCAATCCCTTGCGAGCACGGGCTGGGCTGGGCTGGCAGTGGCCAGTCTTGCAGAGGGCCTGGGAAGGCTGGGAGACACCAGGCTCTTGACCGGCACTTGGAGGGTGCCTGGACCAGCCAGCTCAGGCTCTACTGAAGCAGCAAGGGACAGCAACCCTGCAGTAGTCCCCACACAGCCTGAGCTGGAAGGGAGACTGCAAAGCCAGCCCCTCCTGTGGATAGGTGGAGCCCCTGCTGGGTGCTGCCACCATGACAGGCTGCAGACAGGTCAGGTAGAGTTCCACACAGATGGGTTAAGAGCTGTGTCTGAGGTGCAGGTGTAGCCCGTGGTGGGCTAGGAGGAAACAGCCCAAGAACTTTTCCTCTCAGTTTCCCTCCCCTCAGTCCTGGTCATCAGCCCTACACATAGCACTAGGTGTGGCTCGCTGCCTGCCATCTTACTCCTCCATCCATACATCCCCAAAACCAAGTTCAGAGGCTACTTCCTTCACTCAACAGACAAATAGAAGTGCCCAATAGGTACTAGGTTCCAGGGTGAGCGCAGAAATGAACAGGACCCAGCCCTGCCCTTGCCATCTCCAGGAAAGGCAGCTGTGCCCCAGGCAGATACCACACTCTGATGGGGAAGCACTAGTAGCAGGAGCCAGTGGAGAAGCCGTACCCAGCCTCAGCAGAGGGGGCGGTCAAGGAAGGTTTCCTGGAAGCTGATCTCTGAGTTGGGCTGAGCCTTAAAAAACAACAAAGGAGTGAGCTAGATGGAAACAGAGGGGAAGCAGGCCATGCAAGGGAACAGCAGGTGCAAAGTCCCAGGGACAAGAGAGCTGCCCTGAAGCTTTCATGGCCCCATCCGTGGGCATGGCCTCTGCTTTCTCTGTGAGGCTGCCCACACACGCTCAACCCCCAAAAAGAGACCTCCTTTGGACTTCTGGTTTCCTTTCCCCTAAGTGTCCAGCACAAGGACCTAAATTCTACCTGGACTCCACTAGACAGTCAAGCTGACTTGGGTGGGGGTGGGGGTATCCCTGTAGTAGGGCTGGTATCAGCTCCTCTGCTCCCCCCACCAAGCTGCCAGGAAAAGTCCTCTTGCCAGTGTGGACGTCTGCCTCGGCCCTGGTGACAGTGACTGTACCCGCCCACTGGCAGGGCTACTCTGAACAGGAGTGAGCCAGTGTGCAGGTGGGGCAGCAGGCGTGGCTCTGGCTGGGAGGGAAGGCTGGCAAATGCCCAGCCTGAGTCCCGTTGTCTGTACAGAGTCTCTCCCGCTATGTGGGACAGGCGCCCAGCACTCCGAACCTGCCACGGCTGGGCTCCTACCACCACTTTGTACCTGGATGGAGAAGGGATGGCTCAGCCGGGACGCCACCCCCAGGCAACCACAGCAGGTTGGATCTTCAATTTCAGGAAGAGCTTGCTCTCCTAGCCCCTTTGCAGTGTATGATCTGCAGGTCCTAACCCCTACCCCACACCCCCCACAGAAACCTCCCCGAAGCTCCTGTTCTCTCCCAGGAAGAGCCCTGGCACTCCTGTGGCCCTCCCCTGGCCAGCCCAGGAAGCCCATTTCACAGACAAAGCAAAGGTCAGAAAGGCAGGATGCTAGGATGGGCTCACCAAGCTAGAAAGTGCTGACCCAGACCCTGCACCCCTCGCGGCTGCCAGCTCACAGCTCAGTGTGGGAGGGGTTGCCGGGCCCCACCTGGTCCGGCCTAAAAGCTGAGCTGAGCTCCAAGCGGCAAGGTTGGCGGGATGGAGGGCCCTTCAGGGGTTGGGACACAGAACAGGCCAGCAGCCCCTGTGTCCCTCACCTTTACTCCAGCCCCACATCTCCTGAGTCACAGCTTAATCGGCTAGGGAAGGGGCTAGCTAGAGGCCCCAAGCCGGGCACCAAGAGGCAGCAGGACCGGAAGTGCCCTCCCCAGGCCCAGCGGGCAGCAACAAGCATTCCGCCGCGTCGACACCCACTCACTGCCGCCACCGCCGCACTTCGCAGCAGAGACAGGAAGAGGCAAGCGCCCAAAGCAGAGCAGCCCAGGAGGCTGGGCCGCCGCCCCTTCCCGCCCCTTCTCTTCCTCCCTGCGGCGGCGGCAGCAGAGCGGATGCCATTTTGAAACCTCCGGGGCTGCACCCCTGAGGCCAGGCCCCCAGGGACAGTCAACAGATGAGCCCCTGGATGGACAGTTATTTGCTGACCCTCAGCCACAGGCCCAGCCCACAAAGCCCAGCTTTTCACAGCCTGGGGTCTGCATAGTGGCGCTAAGGCCAAGGGGCCACACCCCCCCAGACATACACTCTCCAGCCTCCAATGCCGCTGTGGGGGCCTCCCCCACAACCCTCCCACTCCCACCCTTGAAACCCCCAAATCAGGCTGCCACTTGGTACCACACTGATCCCCAAGGGAAGCTGATCCGAGATGCCCACCGGACCCACCATCTCTGCAAAAGGCCAGCTCAAATGCTCAGAGGCACCTGACCCACCCCCAGCTGGTCCACACTCCCCCCTAGGAGGGTCCCAAGATACTACAGCTCCATCCACTCCCGGAGGCCACATCCCAGCTCTTCAGGCCGTTTCCCACCGCCGTCAGCGGATCTCCTCAGCCCGCCCGCAGGGGCAGCAATATGTCGGCTGCCTCACCACTTCCACTTCCCTCCACCCTTTGAGCAGCCACCATCTTCCCGGGCCTTGGAAGCGGCCGCAACCCCCACCCCACCCCCACTCCCCCCACTCCCTCCTACTCCCTGGAGGCTCAGGGACTAGCCTTGAAACTTGAAAACGTAACACAAGCGGAACCTCCCTGAGAAGCTTGAGGCCTGGCCTCCTTCCCCCAGGCTGACCCTTTGGGGCTTCACTCCAGCCCCCTCCGGGGCTCTGTCTAACAAGTCTGCTGCCTCACCCAGCCCCTGGGCCCCTCCTCCCTGCCTGGCCCAACTGTGCAGGGGTGGGCGAAATCTAGGGAAGGCCAGAGAGTGGAAGGGGGGTGCAGAGGTTTTTGGGGAGTGATGCCTGCAGAGGACCTGGGGGGGGCCAGAGGCGGGGAAGTGGGGCCTCTACAGGTTTGGGGATTCCAGCTGAAGCGAGGGCCCATGATCAGTTGTGGTTCTCACTCAGGAGGTCCCTTAAAAGTCAGAGGGCACAGGTATAAAGTTCAGAGTATGGATGGGGCACAGGAAGGGAGTGGGTGGGAGCCTGGGAGGGGCCGCAAGGATGCTCATGCCCAATAGGAATACCGGGGAACAGGTGAGAACAAGAGGAGCCTGAAAGAGGGGGCCAGTGGGGTTCTGGCGTTTGGGTCAAGTCTAGGGAAGGACGGAAAGACAAGATGGGGGATTCTAAGGGTCTGTAAGATTGGTCAGCAAGGGATGGTCAAGCAGGGTGGCTGGTGTTGGGGGCCTGGTGGCTGGATTTGGGGGTTTGGAGTCTGGGATGAGTTGGGGTTCTGATCAAGAGGCCGGGCTACAGATCTGAGGTCTAGGCCGACTCAGGGTTTCAGACCCTTATTTGGCGGGCCGCTTGGGTTTCGGGCCAGGTTTGGGGGTCCAGACCGGCGCGGAGTGTGTGTGTGTTGGTGGGGAGGGGGTTCCGAAGCCCTTGTCTGCGCATTCCAAGTCCTTGTCTGGGAATCTGGGCCGAGAACTGGGGCAGGGGGGGGTCTCAGCGCGGGGCGCGGCCTCACCCAGCAGCAGCAACTTCACCTCCCGCGCCGCCTTTTCGCCGTCCTCCCGCAGGTTCTTATCGATCATCTTGGAGCGCTCGGCCGCCGCCTTGTCCTCGGCGCTCACGGTGCAGCCCATCCCGCCGTCCGCCCGGCCCGGCCCCCACACGGCCCCCGGCCCGGCTCGGCCCCGCCCGACCCACTCCGCTCCCGCCACCGGCCCTCTGCGGGCAGCTCTCGGGTCGGCAGTTCCGAGCGTCTGCGGGCGGTGCCTTCCCCGCCGCCGTGCCCCGACGGCGGGGCGGGCCGGGGGTGGGGCCGGAGCGAGCCAGGCCCGGGACTGGGCCGGGGCGGGGCAGGAGGCGGACCCAAAAGAGATCCGGGGTCGGTGATTGGCTGAGGGCGGAGCCACGGGAGCAGCTAGGCGGGGCCCAGGCTGGGGCCTGGGCTGGAAGGGGGGCCATGCAGAAGGATGGCCCTAGAGGTAGAGCTAAGCGCTGGGATTGGGCTCGGAGAGGTCTGCAGGCGGGGCCAGGCTCCGATTGGGTGCGGATCCAAACGCCTGGAGCTCTGCGGCTCGACGGCGGCGGTGGGAGGATCTCGTAGCCCGAGGATAGGGGACTGGTGCACCTCCCGAGGAGCTGTAACCCGCCCTCCGAGCTTCCGCGAGTTGGGCTATTGAGGTGGAGGAGGCGTGTCTTCGTCACATGTTAAAGTTAACGAACCCAATAAACTTGTGTGGCGTTCTACAGAACCCGGGAACTCTGTAGACTGCGGTTTTCTCAGTCTTAGGGCGGGTTTGCCCCCTTCTCTCTCTGGGTTGCAGCAAAACAAAGAAAATGAAGTCGATTGCCACCTCTTCACTTTGGCCCAGGCTGCCTCCCCCAGCGGGGGTTCATTCTTCTGTGCCTCCAAGGCTTATCCGTCCTTCCCTGATCTGCTGGGAGGCGTCCTCCTGCAGGCAGCGATCCTGGACTACAGTCTGGGACGGCGCAACCAGGGCCCGAGAAAGAGAGAGAAAGACAGATGCCACGGGACTTTTGGAAACAGAAGTTACCAGGATCTTATGACCTGTCCCCTCCAGGGCTTGTCCTCCACTGGTGGTAGCCACAACCCCACAGCCTAGCCTTCGTGGCCTGCCTCACTGCTGGATGGTGGCTGCAACCCTGTAGCCTATCCACCACCCACCCCAGGCAAAAATGGGGTGGGGGCAGCAGCCTTTCTGCCTGAGCGTTTCAGTCTTTCTGATCCTGCTCTCCAGCAGGAGCCCACAGCCCTGGCCTCAACAGGACATTTGAACGGTCTGCCCTGTGTGGCCCTAGTTGCCATGAGCTCAGGAGGCCCCACAGACAGGGAAGGTCCATGAAGTTGGGGGGGAGGTGCCACCAATGCTTGTTCACCAGCAGACCCCTGTTCAGCACAGCCCCCCTCCTCGGGCTGGCTGTCCACTCTCCCTGGAGTGCCTGGGTACACCCATCTGAATGGCTCCCTTGTTTGAAGAGCCAGTGGCCTATAGGCCCTTCAATGGTTTTCCTAGGTCCCCTCCTGCCTGGAGGCCAAACTCAGGCAGGCCCTGCCATGGGCATGTCACAAACCTGGCAAAAACCAGGTTTTTGCCCATCCAGGAGACATTCCCTAATATAAACCTGGACACAGACCCAGCCAGAGACATGCTCTATACCTCCACATAGAGGTCCAGTCTCCAACGTGCCTCACATCCACGGAACACACTATAAAAATGGGTGTGCGCAGCCAAGAACACAGCCTGTTTGCGCACAGACTACAAACCCAAGGCGGGCCTCTTCCCTGCTAGCCCCGCCCTGGCCAGCCCCGATCCTCACTCCTCAGGCCTCCCCCCACCCCCATCTGCTCCTAGCAACAGCCGACAGCTCCTGCAGTTGCCCGGCAACATGGAGAACCTGTCAGCCCCTTGGAGGCCCGGCTCTCCAGAGGTGGGCGAGACACAGACCCCAATCAATGGAGGCAGGGCAGGGCAAGGCCACTGGAAGGCATGGCCTCCGCCAGCCTCAGGCCAGGTCCCTGTGGCTGTGCTAACCCCCTGGGTCTCCCTGAACCCTTCCCGCCAGCCAGCTACTCCCTTCCAGCTATATGCTCCTCCTAGGGAGTCCGGTACTCCCGTCCTTCCACCCCACCAGAGGCTTCCTCTCTGTCTTCAGGGGCATCTCTGGGGATCTGGCTAAATCTCCACTTGCCACTCCAGTTACACACATCCCACTGCAGGGACTCAGACCCCCACATGGTCATCTCCAGCTTGACCTCTCCCCTGATTGCCAGCCCCATGGCCACCACTGCTTGGAGGCCTCCCCTTGACACCTTGAAGACCTCAAGAGCCCACAGTCCTAAACTGGGTACATCCCACCCTCACCAGCCCCTGGTCCTGAGGATGCCACCATTTCATGGCCTCTCCCACCAGCCACAACCATTAATTCCTCCTCCCCACCCCTACATCCTGTCAGCCCTTTCCCCTCCTCAATTCTACCTCAAACTTGTCGCATTTTTCTGTCCCCACTGTCTCCCATTCTAGGCCTCCAGCCTCCTCCCTGGCTCTCCTGTGTCCCTGCTACAACCCATCCTCCACATGGCAGCGGAGGGGATTCTACTGAAACAAATCACATCAGTTTCTTGCTCACAAACCTCCTGTGGTTCCTCAGGGCTCTGAGGATAAGATAAAGCCCACACACCCTGCTTTGGACAGTGCAGGAGCTGACAGCGTAACCGCTGGCAGCAGGGACTCTGGGCAGGAGCCAAACCTGCAGGCTGCAGGACTTTGAACAAGTACCGGAACCTCCCTGTGCCTCAGTTTTCTTATCAGTAAAACGGACTGGTAACAGTAATACCTCCCCACCGCACAGGCTGAGGTTAGGACTAAGGGAGGAAATGTAGGTAAAATGTTCAGAACAAGGCTGACACACGGAAAGCCCTCAATGGGGGTGAGTTGTTATAGTGATTTGTGTAAGGCCCTGTAGGGGATGTCCCCGCCCACTGGTCCACCTCATCTGCCTCCACTTGCAATACGCCAGCACTCCAGCCATCTGGTAGGCCCTGCCCTCCCCCTTCCCACTCCCTTCTGTCCGTCAGTCCCTCCCTGCCACCTTTCATTCCCTGGCTGTGAGGGACGGCTCTTTGACTTCCATTGTCCTGGAGCTTCCCCTTCCCAGGCCCAAGCCCACCAGGTCTCTGATTCCAGGTCCTTTGCAGCATAGTGCTGTTCCTTCAGGGTGGCAGGTAGATATAATTCAAATTAAATTAATTAATTACCCAAATCCTCCCCCCACCCTTCCAGGGGTTCTCCCACCCTGGAACAGGGAGAAGTATAAACAACTAATTCTGCTACCACCATAAAAATATTCACTCTGGTTGTATCATGCAGAAAAGGGAGAAATTGATCATGCCTGGGCAGGTCAGGGAGCCTTCTTCGCGGAGGTGATGTGGGGAGTGCTAGAGAGAGAAGAGCAATGAGTAAGGTATTTCCTGGAAGAGGGAGCAACACATGCAAAGGTAGGGAGGCAGGACCAAAAGGGTGGGTCTGGGGAAGGGCCAGAGGGAAAATCGAGGCTCAGAGCTGGAGAAACTCCTTGCTTTGCAGCTGAGTCAACTGAGGCACAGAAGTCAGGACCCATACATTTTCACCCATCCTCTTTCTTTAATATCCCAGAATCCAGGGGTCCTTCCAGGGTAGACATTTTTGGGGAAGGGTGTGACTGCTTGCCCAGGGCCTCATGGGCACCAGAGGAGGTATGACTTGTCCCCATGCCCTCCAGCCCAGCACCACCTGGACTAGAGTAAGAAGGACAGTGACACAACATCCAGCAGAGCCAAGCATGGCACCCCGGCTGGAATGGAAAATTGGCAGCTGCTGGCTCACCCCAGGACAGCCAGGACAGCCTTGGAGCTCACCACTGGCCACAGAGTGGGTCCCAATTGTTCCAAGCTCCTATTGCGCAGCCACCCTAAGCAGTGGAGGTGCAGTGGAGACCCCCTCAGTGGACTGTGGCCCCACCCCCAACCCCAGTCCGCAGCTTCCAGGAAGGGGAAGCTGCCAGCACTTCCCCAAAGGCAGTTTCGGGGCGGGTATGTCTGCCCCACCTCTCCTGCCCAGAGTCCAGGAACAAGCAGGACCCCACAGGGAGGTCCCGAGTCTGGGGTCCTGACCACCCCATCTCCATGCCTCCCAGGAGGTAGGGAAGCCCCAGCCCAGGCTCTGTAACCACCAAATCAGCCTTGCTGGCAGGGCCCCGGCAGCTTCTGCTTTGCAAACTGCAGTGATAAAGAGCTCACTCCTTGCCTGCAGCCCTGAGCAGGCTTCCATCTCCTGATATATCCCTCACATGTCCCCCTTCCTGCTTTAAGCACAGTTCTGACATTGCAGTCAGTGATTATGCTCTCCCCACCCGCTCCCTGCCAGGCCTCTTTCCTCAGACCTCTGTTCCCTGCAGAGGCCCTCTTCCTGGCCATTCACCCCTTCACAGACAGTTGGCTTTGACCTGGAGATCCCAGGTCCCAGCACTTCTTGCCCAGAAGTTTCTGGAAGGGTTGGAGAGCCCAATCCCATATGGGCTGGTAGTAGTTGAGAGGAGGGGCTCATCTGTTCAACCACTGGTGAACCTATCATGTGCCAATGTGGCAGGAACCCTGTGGTGTATCCTTGATTCTTGAAGATGGGTGTATAACTATGTAGCTTATACAGTGTGACTGTGTGATTGTGGCTCACTCCCTTTTTCCACTGTATGGACAGATGAGTAGAAAAATTGGGGACAAAAAGCAAATGAATAATATGGGAGGAGGAGGGGTGTGGGATGTTTTGGGTGTTCTTTTTTTACCTTTATTTTTATTCTTATTCTTGTTTTTTATTTTTTGAAGTAATGAAAATGTTCAAAAATTGTGGTGTTGAATGCACAACTATATGATGATACTGTGAACAATTGATTGTACACTTTGGATGACTGTTTGGTATGTGAATATATCTCAATAAAATTGCATTTAAAAAATACAAAAAAAAAATTTGAATGGAGAAAAGAACCCTGTGGTGAGTGAGGCAGCCTCGAGGATCAAGGAGCATACGCTAAACAAGTAAACAGGGAAATGCACTCCACAGTTTTGGAGGAAATTAATGGGGTGATATAGAGAGCCACTGGAGGTGTACACAGGAGGGGACAGTCCGAGGAGGGACCCTTGAATCATGAGAAGGGACCAGTTATGTGACAAGTCAGTAGAATAGAATGAAAGCCAGAGGGAACAGCAAGTGCAACAGCCCAGGGACAGGAGAGAGTTGGATATTCTGGAAACAGAAAGGAGGCCAGGCTGGCCAGAATGACAAGAGCAAGAGGGACAGTAGCACGAGAGGAGAACAATCAGTCAGCAGGTACC
Source organism: Choloepus didactylus (assembly GCF_015220235.1). NCBI lineage: Eukaryota > Metazoa > Chordata > Mammalia > Pilosa > Megalonychidae > Choloepus > Choloepus didactylus. The sequence continues at coordinate 203,133,378 of NC_051307.1, read as the reverse complement.
TGATTATGCAGGGCCTATGGGCCACAGTGAAGACTCGGACTTCATCCTGGGAGTGGGGCAGGCGGTGAGTTCCCAAGTCCCCAGGAGATGCTGAGGTAGGAGTGGGTGTGAGCCTGCCCTGGGCACCAACATTTCCGAATCAGTGCCCACCCCCCAGCCCTGCAAATCCAACTGGTCCCAGCCATTAGGGTGTTCCTGGTGTGACTGGGAGGAACCGCCCAGGGCCCGGTCGGGGTACCTAGGAAGGCCTCAGAGCTGAGACCAAGGTCTAAGCTAAGCCTCCCTCCCTGTCCTGGAAGAGCTTATGGTGCAACCTGCCACTGTGCCTGCTGCTGCACCCATTGCACACAGAGTCTCCAGAGGCCACCTTACCAGGGAAGCCCGGGGGCCTCCAAGGGCCCAGAAAGCAACAATCAACCCTATCCCCAGGAGCCACTGCTTTGCTCATGTTGTTGCCTAGTCCTCCCTGCCATGCTGTCCAAAGGCTGGGGCTGGTAGCCTCTCTCTTGGCTCGTTAGGGCCTTCATTAGTGCTGCTTCCTGGAATTTAATTTAATGAAAGAGCAAAAAACAGACCTAATGAAGGTGATGCAACAGCAATGGCCCCTGGAGGTACAAAGCAAGGCCTCCAAGGCCCAGCCACCTGGGCTCAGGGGCAGCCTGTAGAAGGTGACTGGGAGTTGGGTGGGGGTGATGGAGGAGAGAGAAAGAGACCAGTTCTGGGGTACTGCGATGGAAGCCGGTCCTTGAGCTGTGGGTGCCTGGGGGGTAGAATGGGAGATGGGGAAAATTCAGGAAGCAATTGTGGGGACACTGGACAGGAAGTAAACGCTGCAAGTGAAAACAATTAGACTGAAATAGAAGGACAAGCCTGGTCGGGGGTTCCTTCAGACTAGTGAAGAAAAAGCTTCTGAGAAGCCATCAGCCGATGCAAAGGCCCTGAGGTGGAAACCAGCATGTTATATCACAGCAACAGAACAGGTTGTGGGCTAGCACCTGGGGATGGAGGTCAGCAGATCATCAGGGTCGTGGGGCAGGCAGGAAATTAAATTTTATTCCAAGTGTGAAGGAAACAGTTGGGGGGTTTTAAGGCAGAGTGACATGATCTGATATTTTAAAGTTCCCTTTGGCTGCTTTGAGAGGAATGAACCCTGAGGACTAGAGAGAAGGCAGGGAGGCAGAGGGTGGTCACCAGGTGGTGCAGGAGGTGGGGGTGATGGAGTAAAGGCCTACAGGACTGTGGTGCCCACAGCGCCATTGAATTCCATTGAGAAACCGTAGTGAGTGACTTGCTCAGTGGAGCCCGGCGCCCATCCCCAACCCTCGAGGCCAGCAGCTTCTGGTTGGCCCGGTTCCTGTCTATCAGGCTGCTGTGGCCTGGGGGAGTTGAGGAAGCCCTACCCCACCTCCCCCACCCCCCTGGGTAACAGAGGGGGATGCAACATAGTTGCCAACTGTCGGCTGGCAAAATTGGACCTCCCGGTCTCACAGCCTTGGCCCATTCCAGACAGGCATGAGTGGCGTCCATGGTGCCACTGTTCCCACAGATTGAGAAACTGCTAAGAGTGACATGCTCGACTGTGGCTCCTGGTGCCCACCACCAACTCTTGAGGCCAGCAACTTCTGGTCAGCCCGGTTCCTGCCTGGCGGGCTGCTGCGGTCTGGGAGATTGGGAAAGCCTTCCCCCCGGATACAGAGGGGGATGTGGCACAGTTCTGATCCAACTATTGTATGGCAAAACTGGACCTCTGGGTTCCATAGCCTTGGCCCTTTCTGGACAGGTGCTCACAGTGCCTGCAGTGCCACTGTTTCCACCTGCCCAGAAGCAAGGGGCACAGAGGGCAAAAATTAACTTACCTTTGTAGGGACATGGGGAATAGGTTGCTGAAGAATGTCATCTGCTGGCAGGCTGGGAAAGTGCAGTCTTGGGAAGCTGCTTTCCTAACTCTCTCCCCAGGGCCTGCTGGAACTGGTCTGCACCCCCTGTGTGTGACCCTGGCTCTGTTTTGGCTGGGAAATACTGATGAAACAAGTGCCAAAGAAGAGCTTTAACACAAACCCAATCAACAAAAAAATCTTAGACAAGAGTAGGAAACCAACCTTCAGAATAATCTTTTCAGATAATCAGATGCCCAGAGTCCAGCAAAAAATTAAGACATACTAAGAAACAAGAAGATATGGCCTAGGCAAAGAAAGAAATTTAAAAGTTGGAGGAGATATAGAATTTGAAACAACTAATCAAAGATGTTCAAACAAATCTCCTAAACCAGTTCAAGGAGATGAAGGCAAATATGGCTAAAGAGATAAAGGATATCAAGAAAACACTGGAGGGTTCTCCTCCCTGGCCATGGCGTTCATATCCGTTGCCTTCTGCTATATGATGTGCTGCTGCTCATCACTGCGCTTATCTTTTTCACTGTCTGGCACATTATAGCATTTGATGAATTCAAGACTGATTACAAGAATCCTATAGACCAGTGTTTTAGTTTGCTAATGCTGCCGGAATGCAAAACACCAGAAATGGATCGGCTTTTATAAAGGGGGTTTATCTGGTTACACATTTACAGTCTTAGGGCCATAAAGTGTCCAAGGTAACACATCAGCAATTGGGTACCTTCACTGGACGATGGCCCATGGTGTCCGGAAAACCTCTGTCAGCTGGGAAAGCACGTGGCTGGTGTCTGCTCCAAAGTTCTGGCTTCAAAATGGCTTTCTCCCAGGATGTTCCTCTCTAGGCTGTAGTTCCTCAAAAATGTCTCTCAGTTGCTCTTGGGACATTTGTCCTCTCGTAGCTTCTCTGGAGCAAGAGTCTGCTTTCAACGGCTGTCTTCAAACTATCTCTCATCTGCAGCTCCTCTCTCTGCTCCTGGGCATTCTTCAAAGTGTCCCTCTTGGCTGTAGCTCCTCTTCAAAATGTCACTCTGAGCTGCACTGAATTCCCTCTGTCAGCTCATTTATATGGCTCCACTGATCAAGGCCCACCCAATGGGCGGGCCAACACTCCATGGAAATGATCCAATCAGAGTCATCACCCTCAGAGGGATGGGGCGCATTCCAAAGAAACACTCAAAGAATTACAATCTAATCAACACTGATAGGTCTGCCCACACAAGATTACATCAGAGATAATGGCGTTTTGGGGGACATAATATATTCAAACTGGTACAACCAGTGTAATACCCTGAACTGTTGTGCACTTCCAGAGTACCTCATCTGTGCTTTCTTCTGTGTCATGTTTCTTTGTGCAGCAGAATGGCTGACACTGGGTCTCAGTGGAGCCATATAAATGAGCTGACAGGCAGAGGGAACTCAGTGCAGCTGTGAGTGACCTTTTGAAGAGGAGCTACAGCCAAGAGGGACACTTTGAAGAAAGCACAGGAGCTGCAGATGAGAGACAGTTTGAAGACAGCCATTGGAAGAAGACTCTTGCTCCGGAGAAGCTAAGAGAGGACAAATATCCCAAGTCCAACTAAGAGTGACATTTTTGAGGAACTGCAGCCTAAAGAGGAACGTCCTGGGAGAAAGCCACTTTGAAGCCAGAACTTTGGAGCAGATGCCAGCCACATGCCTTCCCAGCTAACAGAGGTTTTCCGGGCACCATTGGCCATCCTCCAGTGAAGGTACCCAATTGTTGATGACTTACCTTGGACACTTTATGGCCTTAAGACTGTAACTTTGTAACCAAATAAACCCCCTTTATAAAAGCCAACCCATTTCTGGTGTTTTGCATTCCGGCAGCATTAGCAAACCAGAACAGATTTTGGTTCTCTTGCCATATCATATTTGAAGTATATTAGTAGACGAGTGATGAGTGGACCAGGACTCTATGACCCTACAACCATCATGAATACAGATATTTTAGCATATTGTCAGAAGGAAGGATGGTGCGAATTAGCTTTTTATCTCCTAACATCTTTTTACTACCTCTATGGCATGATCTGTGTTTTGGTGGGTTCTTAGAACACCAAGAAGAATTGATCCAGTTAAGTGCATGCAAAAGCCACCAAAGGAAGGGATTCTGTCCAAGAGTAGCCTATGGAATCTGATCAGTTACTTTTAAAAATGACTCATTTTAAAAATGTTTCCATATTTTTCACTTGTGGAAAGACTGTTTTCATATGTTGTGCTCGGATAAAGAATTTAAATGGAATTACATATAAACTAATATAAAATGATTACCTCTAGTGTTGACAAGTTTGAACTTGTCTGTAAGGAACAGCCATAATCCTCCGAATGATTCTATTAATTACTGACTGTCCTTAGTCCATTGGAGGCTTTTGTTTATAGGACCGTGTAGGGCTCATTTTGGTTTTATTGAGATGCTACCTACTTATAAATTAGCTGTAGATATCAGGTGCTTTTGATGAACTGAAAATGTGCATCTGACCTGTGGGAAACATCATGAGTTCTCTCATTTATCATGTAGATCATTATATAAGGATATATTTACAAAAATAAGAGTGGGATTTTTTCCCCTTTGACTTGAATATTGTCCCTGTATATTGCATGAATGAGTGATTTCTTATATTTCCATTAAAGTAATATACTTGCTTTAATTCTTAAGCATAAGTGAATATGATATAAAAATATATATTGAATTACTTGTGAAGAATGCATTTAAAGCTATTTTAAACATGTTTTTACTTGTAAGACATCACTTATTAAGAGATTTGTTATTATACTTACTGTTCCAATAGGGTGGTAAAAATATTCTTAAGAATTTGCAATGGATTTAATATCCAGAATATATATATATATATATATATTTTTTTTTTTTTCCAAAACTGAATGAGAGAGAACATTGTATAACTGTCCTGCTGTTCCTTTAGTGCAATACAATAAAATTCTGAAGTTAAAAAAAAAAAGACACTGGAAATGAAAGACACAGTAGCTGAGATTCAAAATATGCTAGAGGCATACAACAACAGACTTAAACCGGCAGAAAAAAAGAATCAGTGACCTAGAAGAGAGGACATCCAAAATCAAACAGACAAAAGAACAGATAGAGAAAAGAATGGAAAAATTTGGCCAGGGTCTTAGGGAATTGAATGACAACCCAAAGTGTGCAAATATATGCATTGTGGGTGTCCCAGAAGGAGAAGGGAGAAGGGGCAGAAACAATATTAAAGGAGATAATGGTCAAAAATTTCCCAAATCTTATGAAAGACACAAGGATACGAGTCCAAGAAGTGCAACACACTCTAAACAGAATAAACCTTAATAGACCCACTCTGAGACACATACTAATCAGAATGTCAACTGCCAAAGATAAAGAGAGAATTCTGAAAGCAGCAAGAGAAAAGCAATTCATCACTTACAAGGGAACCACAATAAGATTAAGTGCCAATTTCTCATCAGAAACCATGGAGATATAAGATTAAGTGCCAATTTCTCATCAGAAACCATGGAGATGAGATGGCAGTGGTATGGTATATTTAAGGTACTGAAAGAGAAAAACTACCAGCTTGGAATTCTTTATCTGGCAAAACTGTCCCATCCAAATAGGAAAGGAAGAAGTAAAACTTTCACTATTTGCAGATGACATGATCCTATATTTAGGAAATCCCGAAAAATCTACAACAAAGCTACAAGAGCTAATAAGTGAGTTCAGCAAAGTGGCAGGATACAAGATCAACATGCAAAAATCAGCAGTGTTTCTATACACTAGTAATGAGCATTCTCAGGAGGAAATCAAGAAAAAAATTCCATTTACAATAGAAACTAAAAGAATCAAATATCTAGGAACAAATTTAATGAAGGATGTAAAGGACCTGTATTCAGAAAACTACAAAACATTGCTAAAAGAAATCAAGGAAAACCTAAATAAATGAAAGGACATTCCATGTTCGTGGATTGGAAGATTTAATATAGTTGAGATGTCAATTCTACCCAAATTGATTTACAGATTCAACACAATCCCAATCAAAATTGCTACAGCCTACTTTGAAGAAATGGAAACCCCAGTCATCAAATTTATTTGGAAGGGCAAGGGGACCGGAATAGCCAAAAACATCTTGAAAAAGAAGAATGAAGTTGGAGGACTCACACTGCCTGACTTTAAAGCATATTACAAAGTTACAGTGATCAAAACAGCATGGTATTGGCATAAAGATAGACATATTGATCAATGGAACTGAACTGAGAGTTCAGAAATAGATCCACACATTTTTGGTCAATTGATTTTTGACAAGGCAGCCAAGTCCACTCAACTGAGACAGAACGGTTCCTTCAATAAATGGTGCTGGGAGAACTGGATATCCATATCCAAAAGAATAAAAGAGGAACCCCGATCACACACCTTATGCAAAAAATAACTGAAAATGGAAAAGACCTAACTATGAGACAGGATGATAAAACTCCTAGAAGAAAACACAGGGAAGCATCTTCAAGATCTTGTGGTAAGCAGAGGTTTCTTAAACTTGACACTCAAAGCACAAGCAACAAAAGAAAAAACAGATAAATGGGAACACCTCAAAACTGAATACTTTTGTGCATCAAAGGACTTTGTCAAAAAGGTGAAAAGGCAGCCTAGTCAATGGGAGAAAATATTTGGAACCACTGATCTGTTAAGGGTTTAATATCCAGAATATATAAAGAAATCCTACAACTCAACAATAAAAAGACAAACAACCCAATTTAAAAATGGGCAAAAGACTTGAACAGACATTTTTCCAAAGAGGAAATACAACTGGGAAAAAAGCACATGAAAGGATTCTTCAACAGCACCAGTTATTAGGGAAATGCAAATCAAAACCACAGTGAGATATCATTTCACACCTACTAGAATGGCCATTATCAAAACAAATTAAAAACTACAAATAATGGAGAGGATGTGGAGAAACAGGAACACTTACTCATTGTTGATGGGAATGTAAAAGGGTACAGTCGCTGTGGAAGACAGTTTGGCATTTCCTCAGGAATCTAAGTGTAGAACTGCCATACGATCTGGCAATCTCACTACTAGGTATACACCCAGAAGAAATGAAAGCAGGGATGCGAACAGACATTTGCACACTGATGTTCACAGAGGCATTATTTACAATTACCAAAAGATGGAAACAACCCGTGTCCATCTACCAGTGAATGGATAAACAACATGTGGTATATACATACCATGGAATATTATTCAGCAATAAGAAGGAATGATGTCCTAAAGCACACAACAATGTGGTGAACCTTGAGAACATTATGTTGTGTGAAATAAGTCAGACACAAAAAGACAAATATTGTATGATCTCACTAATATGAGCTAATTATAAAGAGTTTAACTTAAAGAGTTAAAATCTAGAATATGAGTTACTAGGCGATAGAATGAAGGGAGAGAATGGGGAATGGGTGCTTATTGTGTGCAGAATTTTTAACTTAGGTTGAATTTTTATGCTTGGAAGTGGCTAGAGGTGATGGTAGCACATTATGGTGAGTGTAATTAACAGCACTGTGTGTGACTGTGGTTGAAAGGGAAGTTTAGAGTCCTGTACTTCACTAGAAGGAAAGCTAGAGGATAAAACATGGGACGTTATAACAGTGAACTCTGGACAATGAGTGTGATTAATAGTAGAAATATAAAAATGTTCTTTCATGAACTGGAACAAATGGACGTCACTATTACAAGGAGTTAATAATGGAGTGTTATATGGGAAAAAATAAACCTGTTGCAAACTATGGGCTATAGTTAACAGTAATATTTTAATGGTCTTACATCAACAGTAACAAATGTACCACACCAATGCTAAGGGTCAATAATGGGTGGAGGGGATTAGGAATATGGGATGTTTGGAGGGTTTTTTTTTCTGGAATAATGAAAATGTTCTAAAATTGATTGTGGTGTTGTAGGCACAACTATGTGATGATACTGTGAACCATCAATTGTACGCTCTGGGTGGATTTTATGGTATGTGAGTATATCTCAATAAAACTGCTTTCAAAAAAAAAAAAAGCCTATAGGGACAGGGCTGTCCTATGTCCCCTGGGAGAGGAAAGCACAGGGGAGAAGGGGAACAGACAGGACATTTAACTGGGCAAAGCTTATGCTTCCATGAGCAGGGTCTGGCTCCCCTTCAGCCTCCCCAGCAGACCTGGCCCCCTCTCCAAACTGTACAGAAAACTTGCCTGAAGGGACCCCCGGCAGACACCCCCATCCCCGACTCCACGCCTCCGGGCACCTCTCTTGGAGTAACCTTCCCACTTCTCTAGACAGCCTTCCCTGCCCTGCTCCTGTGTCAGGGCCTGCGCACAGGGACCCGAGGGCCGTATTACAATAGGGAAAAGGCGGCGCCAGGAGGCTGTGCGCCGAGTGCAGCCCGGAAACCCGCCGACCCTTTTTTCTGCCTTTGTCCCCTGCCCTCTGGCCCTCGTAACCGCGCACATTCTTGGTCCTTGCCCACAGCAGCTGCTTCGCACACCTCACTTTGCCGACTTGCCCCCACCAAGTTTCAGCACACTCCCCACCCCCACCCGACCCAGGCCGCCCCTGCCTGGCCGAAGCCGGAAGCTTTCTCGGGGCGCGCTCCCCCACCTCTTCCGGGGGCTCTCTAGGCCGGAGCACCAGCTCTCGGTGGCCGCGGGAGGCCCGGACTCGGCTTCGCGTGGCAGCGGCGCCTCCTGGTGGGCGAGGGGCGCATCGCGGCGTCGAGGCCGGCTCTATCCTGCTTCTCGGTGGCTACCTCGTCTCCAACACGCTTCCAGTCGCGCTTATTCCCGGCATGACTGCCTTCCCGCCTCGTCCTTCCTCTGGCCCTGGCCCCTCCTGCGCCGACTGCCCTCCCTATGGGGCAGTAGCCTCCTGTCCTGCTCGGCGCCCTTTGGCCCCTCATTGCCCTCGCGCAGCGCCTGGCCCCATCCGGCTAGGCCCTCCCCCGGCCGGGTCCGTCCTTGGCCCACCCTCGGAACGACCCCATCAGACACTCGCCTTTTTACTTCCTATGGACCTGGGGTCTCTTCGCTTCTGCTGTTTCCTCTGCTGGGCCTGCCGTTGGGGGACGTTCCCCTGCCCCTCTTTATAAGGGAGGTTAGATGGTGATTTAGGTGATTCTCTCTGTAGTTACCTTGCCTGCTCCCTGAGAGCCACGGCTCTGTGCCCATCCCTGACACCTAGGTGAGATGGAGGGAGGGGTTCTGGGTTCCCAGCTGGGTTTGACCTCAAAGACTGGCAGGATAGGGAGAGGGGCTGGGTAATACTTAGCTGGGCTTCAGAATACTGGTCTAAAGGGTAGGTCTGGGGGGTTGGCCCCTCCCTCCCTCCAGTTGGGCCTAGCTCACTGAGAACCCTACGAGTGGGAAACATTGGCAGCGCAGCACTCACCTGCCCGAGATGCGCACTGTCCAAGCCCTACTGACCTCTCCACTCTCTCCTCCTCCTGCTTCACGCCTTCCTCCCATGCAGCACCCAGGAAACCTGTTAAACACTGACCATCCCGCCACCCAGCCTGGCACTGTCCCGGGTGGGTGCTGCTTCCCCCCTAACCCCACAGCTCAGACTCTGGCCATTGACCGCCAGGGTGCAGCAGAGGCTGCTTCCCACAGCTCTCTGGGATTAGTTCCTGGCTAATCCTGTCCAGGTACTGCTGTGGGGGGAGGGTTTTTGCAGGCCCCCAGTGGGTTTGCAGCCTTGTGTAGTGTTGAAAGCAGTTTTGTTCTCTCAGATGTTCTTTCAGGGCCCTTTTGCTACTTTTTCTCTTTAAGCACCTTTCAATCAGTTAATACTGCTCCAGGTTGTTTGAAAGAAAGTCAGTTGCTGGGTGACTTTAAACTAGGATCAGGGCAGATGCCAGGACCAGTCTCCTGGGCCTCCACCCTGCTCTCACCCCTGCTGCACCTGGCTGGATCCTGGACAGACAATGTCCCCAGCCACTAGCCCTGCCCAAGCCAATAAGTGGCCACTTGGCATACCTCCCTGATGCCCAGGCCCCACTGTACAATCTCCACCTACGTCTTCCAGCTTAGTTCCTCAGGGTCTCCGACCTCAGAAGTCCTTTACCTGCCTCTAAACCACGATCCTACCAGCTTCTTCCAATCTCTTACCCTCACTAGCCTGTCTTCTGCCCAAGTTCACCTTAAAAGCCTCTGTAGCCAGAGAGATTCTAAATGGAGTCAAGAGGTCACTCTGGTGGGCACTCTTATGCACTATATAGATAACCTTTTTTAGGTTTTAATGCATTGGAATAGCTAGAAGTAAATACCTGAAACTACCACACTCCAACCCAGTAGCCTTGACCCTTGAAGACGATTGTATAGCAATGCAGCTTACAAGTGGTGACAGTGTGATTGTGAAAGCCTTGTGGATCACACTCCCTTTATCCAGTGTATGGATGGATGAGTAGAAAAATGGGGACAAAAACTAAATGAAAAATAGGGTGGGAGGTGGGGGGTGATTTGGGGGTTCTTTTTTACTTTTATTTTTTATTCTTATTTTCACTTTTTCTGGTACTAGGAAAATGTTCAAAAAATTGATTGGGAAGATGAATGCACAACTTTGTGATGGCACTGTGAACAATTGATTGTACACCAAGGATGATTGTATGGTATGTGAATGTATCTCAATAAAATTGAATTAAAAAAAAAATCCTCTGTATCCATTATCATTCTCCTGGCCCTCTCCCTTCACAGAAGTCATCTATACTTGCTTTTTCCAGTTCCGGTCTCTCACTCTCTTTTCTGCACACTCCAGTCAAACTTGTCCCCTGCCTCCATGAAACTGCTCTGGTCAGGGTTCCTAGCAGCCGGCATGTTGGACTCCAGTGGGCTGCTTTCCAGCCTTAACCTCCTCTGCAGCATTTGATGCTTGCTCCCCTAGCTCCCAGGTACCCACATTCTCTTGGTTTTCCTCCCACCTCCTTGTGGCTCCTACTCAGCTTCTTTGCTGGTTCTGCCTCATCTCTCCCCGGGCTCAGGCCTGACCACTGCCTCTGTCTATTCTCACCTCCCCCATCTCATTCAGGACCACAGCCTTAAATACCAGCTACTCACTCACTTTGCCTCCCAGATCCAAGGCTCCAGTGCTGGCTTCTCTCACACACTCCAGAGTCACCCAGCCAGCGGCCAGCTTGCCATCTCTACTTGGATGTCCACCCAGTGACTCAAACTCTTCATAGGCAGAACTAATCTCCCTCCCAAACCTGCTCCTTCCCCAGCCTTCCTTCTGCAGCTCATTGCTCAGGCTAGACACCCTTGGCTCCTCTCCACCCCTTCCCTATACCAAACCTTCAAAATAAACACAGGGTCTCAGCCCAACTCTGCCACCCAACATGTCTGTCCAGAATGACTGCAGTAGTCCCTGTGTCACCCTGGGCCTGTCATCCTCCCACCTGAGTCCAGTCTCAATGCAAGCAGCCAGAATAATCCATTTAAAACTTGAAAGAGTTGCTGCCACATTGGATCTTGCCACCTCTTCTGTTCAGGACTGCCCGGCATTGGCTCTCATCTCACCCAGGGAAAAATCCAAAGTCCTATAGTGGCGGCAAGGCCCCACGACCTCTGCCCCCTCCATTAGCCCCCACCTGCCCCTTCTACCCTCTTCTGCCTCACTGGGCTCCAGCCACACTGTCCTCACTGCCTCTGGTACTTGCCAGGTGTATACTGCCTCAGGGCTTTGCACTGGCAAGTCCCTCTGGCTGGAGTGTTCAAGCCCCGCCCCCTCCTCCCCAGACGTCCACGTGGCTCTTTCCCTCTCCAAATCTCTGATCAAACTTTCCTTTCTCTGTGGCAGGGCCCACCCTGACCCCCCTCCCCACCCCCTACCCTCATTCTCTCCATCCCCCTTACCCTGTGCTTTTTTACCCTCCATAGCACTGAGCATCTAATAAGTGACATGACTTAGTATGTTTAGTGTTTCTGGTCTGAATCCCACACTTAAAATGTAATTTAAAGGAAGGTAGATGTCTTCACTTTGTTCCCTGCTGTATTTACAGCTGCTAGGATGCCTGGCACATAGGAAATCTCAGTAAGTACTTATTGAATGAGGGAATCCTATTTCAGTTGATGGGCATATGTGTGCATGTGCATGCGTGTGACGAGGGAGCGGGCAGGGGCAGCTGCTGGGCAGGGAGACCAAGCCAGGCTTTTGCCTCTTCTCCTGATCCATATTATCTTATTTGTCTATAACAAGAAAAACGGTGAAAGTAAATGTAGAAGACATTCGTATTGGACTTTCTGGCTGCTCTAGCTTGTCAATATTTCAATTTTTTTTGCAAAGCAATTTTTATAAAACAAGAGAAGAGAAAACTTGGGAAATTCTCTAAAACATACAAAAATGTTTAATGATAATCACCCAAAGGCCTGCAGAACCGTTCTCATGGAGACCAAGTGACTGGAGTGTGACGGTCAGGGACGAGGGATACTCATTTTCAATCAAATAGTCATGGGAGCGCTCGGCTTTTGGATTGTATGTATTGGCTAATTTGCTGGACCCCTGACTCCAAGAACCTGCTGCCCACCAGTCCAGCCGGAGAAAGTCTGGCCAGGAAGATAGAGATGGCCTCTCGGGGCTGGGGTCTGTCGCCCACCTCAGCTGCAGGGGCATATCCCCTGGTTCAAGAGGCATGAGGCTGGGACTGACATTTTACAAAGCTCCCGACAGTCCTCCTGCTGCTCTGACATGCAGCCTTCCTTGGATGGAGAGAGTACAAAAGAAGCCCCTCAGGGTCTGCTCACAGGGCGGACTCTGCCCTTTCCTGCCCCCCACTTCCTAGGAACCAAGAGACCCAGGCGGGACTGTGACCCATCTGATGGGGGAGAAAGCAGAGAACCCCAGAGGGCAGCCCCTCATGCCAGGGCACCTTGAGCCACAGCCACCTCCAGGCCATTGTCAAAGCTGTCTCCTGGGGCCATGGGGCTCCTCCATGAGTCCCCAGGCTGGAGTCAGGTGCCTGGGGCTGATGGGAACAAGACTTAGGAAGCCCCCTGTGCCCAGCTGGCACTGCCGTGAGCCCAGCAGCTATTGGCTTGAGGAAGTTCTTTCTTCAGGGGTTTCCCAAGCTGGCAGCTGCCTTGCAAGCTCAAACTGGATTTTTCCTGTTGCCCTTTCCCCGGTGGTGTGGCGGCCAGGCTGAGTGCAGGGTCTCTCCTAATGAGGATTTGGTGCCAGGGCCTGGGCAGCTCCATCCGCTGGATCCTGGCTGATTCAGGCCTGCCAGAGGCAGCGGGCAGCTTCCCAGCCCCACCAGACAAGGCACCTGGGGTTGCCCCCTCCCCCCTCTGCAGCCCCTGTCCTGCCCTGGACCCTCCTCCCCCACCCCACTCAGGGCCCCACACACAAGGACTCACTAATCCACCTTTATTCACAGTGGATTTTACTATCAATAAAAAGATCAGCCCAACAGGGCACAGGACCCCTGGTTTTGACAGAGAGTTGACATGGCAGCCTGGGAGTAGGGGAGAGGAGAGAGCAGGGGTCCCTTCCAGAGCTTCTGCGGGGCTCAGCTGCCCCCAGCTCAGATCCTCCCCAAGGCTGCTGGAGATGCACCTCACGTTGCCTCCTTCCGGAGGCCTCTCTCTGTCCCACTTCCTGGGGCCTCATTAATTCCTCCCCACCTCACCCGTGAGAAAGCAGGTCTGTGCTGAGCTTGGCCCAGGCCCAAAGCTGGGTCTGCGTGTTGCTGGTTGATTTGGGAGGCAGGGGTTGGAGTGGGGTGGGGGTCTTGCCCTGTCCCCACCCCCATCCCAGGGAAGGGGACAGAGGGGACTCCATCACCAGCCAGGCCCAGGCTCCCACCCTACCTACCAGGGACCGAGGGGGTCTAGAGCCCAAGAATATAAAACACAGCTGGTCTTACGTACAATATTTATAAAAGGGGGCTGCCAGCCTCTCCACCCCGACCCTAGGCTGGCCCCTGGGGTCTTTGGCCTCCAGGTGCAGAAACACTCTGGGCCCCAACTTCGCCCTTCTCCCTGGAGTGGAATGTGAACTATGGCCCAGGGCTCAGGCTGGGGGTGGGGTGGGGAGTGGGGAAGTCCCAGCCTCCCCGGGACTGGTGAAGGAATAGGTCAGGGGTCCCTTAGGGGAGCCCACACTGGCCCCACCCTCAGCAGGTCCTGCTGGCTCCAGCTGTGGGGTGGAGGGTCTCCTGGTGGAGGGGATGGGAGAAGGGGGCATGGGTGTCCAAGGCCCAAGTCCCAGTGTCTGAAAGGGGCTTGGGGGAAGACTGTAGGTCTGGCTGGGTCCAGCTCTGTGTGCCCCTACAGGCTGGATGACCTCAGGAGATGGCTGCTGGCCCGTGGTGTATGCATCTGTGCAAGGTAGGATGAGGGGCTTGGGCAGGACCTGAGGTGATAAAAGGGGGCAGGGGGTGCAGCTCTGCCCTACCCCCAGCTCAAGATGCCCCTGCAGCTTCAGAGCCCAGCAGAGTGGTGTCCCAAGGGCTTGGTTCTGGCTCTTTAACAAAAGACCTTCCACAGAGGGCACAAAGGCAGGGCTAAATGCCATGGTGTTGATCACATCCTCATCCTGCCCCTCGACTGGCCAGTGGATGGAAGCAGGGGCTGGATGGTCTGGGCAGGGGTGCTAAGACGAGGAGGCAGGGCAGGACAGGGTACCCTAGTGGCTCCCTCCTTGCTGGCTGGTTCCCGAGACCCAGTCAATGATGATGAAGCTCAAACTCATGGTCATCAGCAAGAGGCCAAGCATGGCGAAGCAAAGGGCCTGAGGGGTCAGAGATCAGGGTCAGGTCTGAGGTCAGGGCAGCCCCCTCAGCCCCACACCAGCCCACCAGCTTCCAGGCCCCTCGCACCAGGATTTTGGGGGTGGACCGTACTGGCTCCTTCTCGGTGGGCACGATGCGGAAGTAGAAGATAGCAGGGAAGATGAAGATGAGGCACGGGGCAGATGTGGCACCTGCAAAGAACAAGGCATGGCTTCTGCCAGCTGATGTCCACCTATTGGCTAAGGTCTGGGGAGGGATCCTTCAATGAGATCGATCATCCCTTCCTGCAAGGGTCTCATCAAGCTCCTAGATCATAGGGGAAAGGTTCCTAGCTCTGCTTGATTCTAGGAGACCACCTCCCCCAACCCCTATGCTTATTCCCTATCCACCAGAATGGAAAGCTGGTAATATTGGTATTAAGAGAAGAACCTATCAGTGAATGACGTGAGGAAAGAGGAAAGCAAAACCAAGAGATGGAGAGAGATGGAGCCTTGATATTATTTGGGCTCCTGGATACAGCTTTTCCTGAAGGCTTTTCCATTATTTTAGCTAATACCTTCCTTTCTGCTTAATTCATTTTGAATTGGATTTTGGACACATAGAACCACGAGTGCTGGCCATGATATCCATCATTCTAAGCCCCAGGGTCTGTGTGTCGGTCCCTGCAAAGCTGGGTTGGGGAATCAATCCCCTAAGTTGGGTTGCTGCAAAGATGTCTCATAATCGTCTTATCTTCCAGCTCACAGTCCCGACTGGGATGCGGCAGTGGACAGAGCACCAAACCTGGAGTCCAGTGGTCCTAGGTCTGAATCAAGTCTCCTCCACTCACCAGCTATGTGACCAGGCTGCTCCTTTAGTTACCCTGAGATTCAGTTTCTCAATATGCAAAATGGGACAAGACCTAACAACATCCTGTGTGGAGGCCCCTGGCCCCTGGGCTCCATCCTGTCTCCCAGCAGGGGTTGGTCCAGGCCCTGACTCAGTGGTTCTGAGCCCTCAAAAGGTATTAGTATAATCCGAAGGACAAAAGCCCAGACAAGATGCCAAGCTGTGATGGCAGACAGCAGCCATCACTTAAATACAGGGTGTGAGCTCAGGAATCTGTCAGGATTTGCAGAAGAGAAATTCTCTGGGGCAATACCCACCCTCCACACATGGCAGGGCTAGACCCTTACCAATGACCCCAAATATGCCCAGGATGTTGGGGGCAAAGATGACCAGCAGGTTGATACAAGTCAGCAGGCCCAAAGCAATAAGTGTGTGCCGTAGCCAGCTGAACTCCTGGTTCTGAAACAGCATCTGCTGGATGGCACGGCGCACCTGGGAGGTGAGATTGGGAGGGGCCATCAGCCTGGCAGCCCCCTTGGCACCACCCCATTGGACTGGTTCCCTGCCCCCCCCAGCTCACCGGGAACAGAACGATTGGCACTGTGAGCGTAACTGCTGTCAGCACAGCCACGCGCACACACAGGATCAGCACATTGAACGGGTCCACCTTGCTGTAGGTATGCAGCAGCTCTGCCTCCACCCCATCTATGGCAGGCAGGGGGGGCGGTCAGCGGGCAGCCTGGGGTGGGGGTTGGGGTCTGAGCTGCCGGCCCACCCTGACACTGTGGGGGGTGGCACTCGGTCTCACCTCCACGGCTGCAGGGCAAGGTCAGGCGTCACACACCTAATGAGCACCTATAGTACGTGGGGCGCCATGGCCGCTGGCCAGCCCCCTGCCCCCCAGCCTGGCCTCCACCTCTGCCCCCACTGGCCCAGCCATACCGTAGAAGGTGAGGTAGCCGAAGAGGGCAGCCAGGAAGTACATGACATACATGACGGCGATGGACAGGTTGGAGATGTGTTGCATCTTCTGCTTTGAGGGGCTATGGGGCAGCAGGGTTGGGGGGGGTGGGGGTGCTGGTGCCGAGCTGGGCCATATCAGGAGACCCCACACCCTCACCTTGCCCACACCCGAGGGAGTCTCCCACATGGCAGTCAGTGACGTTGTTGATAAAATGATTTGGCTCCCGGCACCCACCCCCGTCGCTCCCCATGTCCTCAGGACCAGTCTCTCCCTGCCCCTCCCCAGCCGCGGGCACCTACTCCTTGAGCTCTGTGTAGATGGGCAGCACCTCAGGGTGGCAGACGAAGGCAAACGCCATGATGGGGATGGTGTACGCTGTCTGGGGGACATGAGGACTGGGTCAGTGTACCCCCCCACCCCTGGGCTCCCAGCTCCCACCCCGGCCTGTCTGCACCTGTGTGTTGAGTGTGAAGTAGCTCGGCGTGCAGAAGGCTGCAGCCTCAGTTTCCATCTGCAGCTGCACCTCCCCCTTGATGACCTCCACACGGCTGGAGTTGCCCGTGACGTTGGTGAAGTCGGTGGGCAGCGGGCAGGGCACTTGGAACTTTTTGTAGATGACCTGGAAGGGGATGAGGGTTTCAGGGCCCTGCTCGGCCGCCTAGGGAGCCGCCGTGTGACTCAGGCTCTCCAGAGAGACCTGCCCTGTCCTCCCCCTGCCCGGGGGGTGACTCACGGCAATGAGGAAGAACATCATGCAGCTGAGAGAGAAGCCGCTGGAGTAGCCCAGGTAGCCTGCAAAGCAGAGGGGAGCTGTGAACCGGGGGCCCCTCCCGGGCATCTCTCCACCAGCCCCCTTTGACGTGCTCACCGAGCTGCCGCATCAGTGCCAGGGGCAGAATGATGGTGATGGAGACCAGGATCACCAGGTAGTTCCCATTCATGTACCAGTCCCTGCGGGGAAGGAAGTGGGAGCCGGGGTCAGAGCCCACTGCACCCGGGGCAGCTACCTGCCTCCCCCAGTTGCAGTCACCAGTGGTGCCCCTGAACGACCTCTGAAGAATGCTTTCCACAGCTCTGAGCATCCTTTCCCCATCTGTAACGAGCTCACAGTCTCAGCACCCTACTCCCGGGTGATATGAGGACTAAGGCAACGGCCTGGCCTTGCCTGGGAATCGTCACCATCATGGCCACTGATGCTGTTTTTCTCAGGACACACAGGGCTGGGCCCAGCATCCCCGGGGAGTGGCCCACAGGGGCCAGGGGAGGTGGGATGAAAGAACCTGGCTCTGGAGGGGGGCTTTGTTCCTGGTGGTCTCAGGGTCTTGCCCACAACCTGTGCCCCACTGTGGTCTCTCCTGTGTGCATCTTGCAAGGCCCTGCCTCACTCAAGGATGGGCACAGGGTACAGGGAGAGAAGGGACAAGGTCATGCTTCAAGGCCAAGCCCATAGGCCAATGACTTGGGAAAGGTCCCCAGGGCTGGGGGGCAGAGTCCCAGCTCCCTTCCCTCCTCCAGGAGCTGCCCTCAGCCTACAGCCCCTCCGCTTGTAGTCAAAGGCAGGGCCCGGCAGTCTCCTCTCTGCCCCTTCCCACAAAACATGGTCGATGCTCAGTCAGTGCTGTCTAAAGCAACGGGCAACTGGGACACCCTGGGCTTAATCTCTTGGCGTGTGTGTTTGGGGGGGCAGCGTAACCCCCCAGCTACAGTCAGGAATAGCAGGAGCTTAGAGATAAGCCCAGGGCTCTCGCCCCACTCACGCTGACAGCTGGGTACGGCTTTCCCCACCTTGCCCCCACTCCCACCTGTCCCCCATCCTGGGGAGGGGGTCCCCTAGGTATTTCATAAATATATGTGGGCTGGACATTGGCTGTGCTGGCAGCTCTCTGCCCCCGCTACCACCTACTTGGCTGCTGTCTCATCTCTCCCACCAGCCCAGCCTGGGCTCCCAGGGCCTGTGGGTGAGTATGGCAGGATGGACAGCCTCCTGCCCTCACCCGGCCCCGCTCCACCCTGGGGCTCACAAAGTTTTATTCTCCAGGTTCAGGAAGGTCTGTATGACAAGGGGTAGCTCCGACTTGATGATGTACAGGTAGCTGGACATGGCTGGAGGGAGACAGGTGGGCAGGTCCTGGGGTCAGCTGAACCAGGCAGCCTGCAGACTTGTCCACCCACCAGCCTGCCACCTGCCCACCAGCCTCACCTCCAATGTTCTGCAGTGTGATGGCCAGGGCCGCTGCCAGCTTTCCCGGGGTCCCAAAGGCACGGTAGCCCAGCTGTTCATAGGCACGGATGCCTGCCGGGACAGGGGGTCAGGACAGTCGGGGCACCCCACTCCCCAAACTCCCTCCTACTGCAGGCCTGGTTTGAGGCTCACCCACGATCCCTGAGGACTTAAGCAGCAGGTGGATGGAGTAGCTGGAGAGCAGGGCCACGGCCGTCAACAGGAACCTGGGGAGGACGGGCAAGAAGAGGCCACCAGAGAGTGGTGGGCTCTGGGAAGCCTGGCTGTGTGGGGTCTGTGATCCTGGGTGTCTCGACCCCCAAAAGATGTGCCTGCAAGCTCAGCAGGCCCCAGGGGCAGTGTCAACCCAGAAGGGGCCCTTTGAGCATCTCCTGCCCCTGAATCCTTGGGATAAGCCCACTTTCCATTCAGGCTGCATGGCAGAGCCCCACAACCCGAGGCCTGCCCATGGGAGTCGAGCCATTGGGTGTGGATGTGGTGGAAGGACAGACTCAGGCTTGTAAGGCTGGCCTGGCATTGAGACCTCAGCGGGTTTACTCGGCAGGGAGGTGTATTTGTCTGGCCTTGGCTGTTTTTCTTTTTAGCTGAGGTTTGGGTTGAGTGTTAAGAAATAGCCACCCAGTGCAGCCTGGGCCTGGGGACAGGGAGTTGGAAGGTCCTGGGAGGTCATGGTTGGTTGCTTGCTTAGGGCTCCCTGCCCCTGAGACTATCTTCCAGAAGATTCTCTGAGAGCACTCACAGGAAAAGGATGACACCCGTGTTGGCCATGGCGTAAGCGAGCCCCAGGATACCACTGCCCATGATGGCGTTGCTGAGATTGAACACTGACATCCCAAACGATGTCTTCCCCTCGAACTGCAGGCACCAGAGGGGGACAGGGAGGGGTGGGGTGGGGGGTCAGCAAGGCATGGGGGAGGGGGCATTGGGGAGCTCCCCCTCATTGTTCCTGGGCCTCCCATCACCTCCCCAGAGCTCCCAACAGTGTCCCCAAGTCCCCCCGTTGCTGCTCCGGCTCACGTCAGTGAAGTGTGGCTCCTTGCTGGGGCTTTTCTGTAGGAAGCCCTCACCCTCAACACAGCTCTGTCTGGGGCCCTCGACCCTGCAGGCACAGGCCAGGGCAGGCGGCTCAGCTCCAGGCCCTTGCTCTGTACCCTCGCCCTGCCCTGCCCTGTCCTGAGCCACAGCCAGGACCCTCCTCTGCTTACCTCTGGTTGCCCACCATGGGCATGGCAGCTGGGAGCAGCCCCTCCAAGTGTTTGCCATTGGGCACCAGCTCCACCATCTCCGTCTGCAGAGGTGTCTCCATAGCTCAGACAGCGCCAGGAGCACTAGCTCTCACACCAACACAGTCAGGAGTCTGCAGAGCAGACAGTCCTTCTGATAATCACCCCTCCTTGGGCCCAATTCCCAGCCTCCCACACAAAGCCTATAGCCATAGCACACCTCCCAGAGGGTCACTCACGACATACCTGCCCAGGCAGCCCTGCTTGCTGCCTCCCTGGGACCTGCCTCAGGGATGGGATGGAGTTCGGACACCTGGGTCCCCCAGGCCATCATGGCTGGACACCTCAGCCAGTGTGAGCCCCCCCAAGCCAGTCCAAGCAGGCCTTCGGGGATCTCAGGTCATTCGGCCGACCCTTACTTCATAGACGGGGAAACTGAGTTCAGAGCTCAGTGGTGCCAGGACCCTGGATGCTGATTCCCAGGCCCCCTGTCCCCACTCAAGGTGGGTCTTGGGCTGATTCCCCTTCCCTGCCATTAGCACTGGGAGACGGTTTTCTGTACTGGCCCCGCGTGCCAGGGGCCTCCCAGCCAACCTAGAATGGCACTGCCCGACGGCTAGAGGCCTCGGAAGAGGGTGAGGGCTGTGGGCTCTGTTCCCAGATGCCCGGCAGGCAGGGCTGGCAGCCAGAACAAAGGGCCCTCTGTGGGCTGAGAGCTGGCACTGGGAACGGCAGGCGCAGACGCTGCCCCCCCGGAGCCAGGAGGCCTGAGGTGGTGCTGGTGACGGGACACCTGGGCCCTTCCCGCCTGGCTGTGAAGGGCCCTTGGGAAGCCTTCCAGGAAATGGGTACTCCAGGGCCAAGCTCTCCTTCCAGCTTCCCCTCCCCTGCCAGGGGACCCCCACCTCCAGAAGTGGACCCTCTGAGCAGATCCTCCGTTTCCTGGAGCCTCGGGCAAGGAGGTTAGGGTCTTGGCCAGCTGGAGAGGGGCCTGGTTCACAGGATCGGTCTCTCCTTCCCCACTCTCAGGCCTTGGCTCTGCTGGGTCTTGAAGAAACTGGCTGCACCCCCCACCCCAACACACACACATACACACACACACGCTGCCCAGACAACTCACTGGCCCCTTTCCCATCACTGGGGCCAGGTGCCGCCTACCCCATGCCCAGAAGGTGCCCAGACACAGAGCGCCCAGGCTCTGTGAGGACATCCTGAAGCCAGACCTGCCAGCAGGAGAGCCAAGGCCAGAGTGGAAACCAGGAAGGGGGCGGCACTGCCAGGCAGGTCAGCCAGAGCCTGGTCCTGAGGCCATGGAGCCCCTTCCTCTCGGGAGTCCCCAGTCCTGCCCACTGTCCCCCATCCCTACTCCTGACCCTGACGATCTCAGGTCTGCTCTTGACTCTGGAGCACCAGCGTTCACAAACTTGGCACTAGCAGGTGGATGTAAGGTAGGTAGGGGAGGCTGGGCCACGCTGTCCCAGGCCCAGATGTCCTCAGGCAGCAGCCACACAACACTGACCAGACACTCCACACACACGACACACACCGCCCCAGGCAGTCCCCAGGCATCCTGGCCCTGGGGACCCCATACCTGGCACCCTTCGTCCATCTCAACCTCCTTCCTCTGATGCCTCCATCTGAGGCCTCTTTTCCTGCCAGCCCCACACACTCAGGACCATGAGGGTGTTAACATCTCTTCCAAGCCTTCTTCCCCTTGACCAGGGCTCCCAAGTTCAGCCTATCCTCACGCCCCTGCCCTAAGACTCACCATCAGCATCCCTCTGAGAATCCCATCTGGTGTGGAGATGCCAGTGCCCAGTCTCCAGAGTCAGGCTGGCACTCAACCTGGGGTTGCCCTTGCCTGGCCCCCTGCCCTGGGCAGGCTGGGACAGGCCCTCGGAGTGTGCTGAGTCGGCAGCCTGGACAAAGTACTCTTCTCTGCCTTAATATCCTTCCCTAGCAGCCAGGCATTGCCTCCAGGGAGACCACAGCCCATGGCCTGGGCTGCTGGGAGGTGCCTGAGTTCCTGGCTCCAGGTTCCCCGGTCTCCCAGCAGGACCTGGGCAGAGACCTTTGGGGCTTGGTGGCTGTTACTCACTCATGACTGATCACTGCCAGGTCGTGGGCTGGCCTGAGAGCTGAGAGAGGAGATGACACACTCTTTTTCCAGTGGTCTCCGGTCTGGAAAGGACAAGACGTCCAAACACACCTTCTACCCTATACCTCCTGCTGTAACTGAGTGTGAGCCACAGAGTGCCGGGACTCAGAAAAGGGGAAAGGGAAGAGTCAAGGAAGGCTTCCTGGAGGATGAGGCAATGGAGCCAGTCCTGAAATGCCAGTAGGTGCCCTCGAGGTGTGGAAACAGAAAAGAGCACTGCAGACAGAGAGGACATAGCATGGGCAAAGGCTCTGAGGTGTGGTATGAATGTAGATGTCATTGGGAGGGTAGAATGAGTGTTTCCTGGCCACAGACAAGTCCGACAGGGCCTTGAAGGACAGGATGAGAAAGTCTGCACTTCAGTGGAGGCCTGAGAGGTGGCAGGCCTGAGGGCTGAGGGCCGGGGGGCTGGGGTGGAGGTTAGCTCTGTCCTGGCAAGCAGCCCTCCAGCCTTTCCTGCGGCTGCCAGCTCATTACCGCCGGCTCCCGCCCCTCAGGCCTGCCACCTCCCAGGCTGCTTTGTACCAGGGACTCGGTAGACTCAGGGGAGGGCCCCTCATAAGGGAAACTGCCAGCAGATCCTGAGCCTCTGTGGGGAAAGCCTGGATGGACACCCTGAGGCTGAGGCCTGGCGTGGCCTGCCTGGCTGTGAGAGCTGGGTAGAGTTCTCCCCTCTCCGGACCTCAGTGTGGCCCTGTCCTCTCGGGATCCCGTGAGGTTTGGCCAAAGCAAGGGGTGGAGTAAAAAGCATCTCTGAAGGCTTACAACCAGAACAGGCCACTTGGGTGCCCAGAGAGGGGACAGGCAACAGAGTGGGGAGATCACTGCAACCCTGGGGGGATGGGGGTGGGGAGAGGTCATCAGAAAGGCACCTGTCATGGGGGCAGTAGTGTGGACCCAAGCAGTAAATCGATGGCCCAGGTCACTGCCCTGGGACCTGTTTGCTCTGCTGGGAGATAAGGGGCAGGAAGGGACCAGGAGCTACACGGAAGGTGCAGCAGGTGACACCTGCCGACGCAGACATCACAGGGTGAGAATTCGTCAGGCACACCTTGGCAGGTGTTGGGTTTGGCTAATTAAAGTTTTCAAGGCCCAGGAATCCAGGCCACCACAGGGCGGATGCTGACGTCAGCACACCTCTCTGTCCCAGGACTGAACCATGATTTGCTCCCCAGTGCTCAGGGGTATGAATGGGTCTGCAGCAGTGGGCTGCTCACATGCTGCCCCTCCTGTGCTGGTCCTGTGGCCACATGCGCTGGTGAGGACACAGACCCACGGGAGCTTGCCGCTATGGCCCCCAGGCCTCCTATGCCCAGGCAACCCGGACCTCAGCCCAGATCCTAGGGGAAGAGCAGCTGGTCTGACTTGAGGGTCCACTGCGGTTATCTTGGGGGACTCATGCGGGGGGGTGTCCCCAGTTCCAGCACAGCCCATTCTCACCATTCCCTACTTCAGCTGAGACAATGCCCCTCCCAGCCTGGCACCCATTTAGACAGCTGTTCCTCTACCCACTTGCTTCCCCAGGTTCCAAAGGGAAGGCATCTGCACCTGGGACATGCTGTCAGTCCAAATCAGAGATAGCTGATTTAATCGAGACATTTGAAAGATGTGTACTCAGGGCATAGCCGCAGGGATTGGTGGGGACCTGAGGGCTGAGGTCAGGGATCTGGGGACAGAGCCTGTAGGAGGGTGTTCAGAGCAAGGGAGGGTACTAAAACCCACAACTCCAGACTTTGACACCAGGAGCTACTACTCCCCGTCCTACCACTTCCCCATCATCCACCCTGAGCGAGTGACCAGTGTGTGGCCAGCACCAGGCTGGTACTGAGGGTGGCACGTGGGAGGGAGCACACAGCCTGGGAAGAGGCAGATGGCCCAGAGAATGGATATATTGGCCACACTAATCCCCCATCCACCAGCTTTCTGTGTCCTGGGTATCCAGAGGTGTCCAGGAAGATCTGAGAGACACAGCTGGGATTGGAAGGTGAACTTCCCTATGGCAGCCTCCATTTTCTAGACACCCACGAGAAGCTGAGATTTGGACCTAGTCCTAGCCACACAGGCCTTCCCTCTCCGGCCCAGCTCTGGACCCCCTTGCTCAGGCTGACCCCTTTAGTGGCTGGAACCTCTTGGCTTGAGACTGTGCCAGAGCCAGCAGCAGCCCCCTCTCCCTGCCACTGCCAACCTGCTGAGAGGGACATGCAGAGGCCCAGATGAGGCAAAGGAGAGGACGTCACGTGCCTGTGGCCCCCCAAGGGCAGGGGAGACCCCACACCAGCCAACACATCCTCTCCCCTGCTGACCCGGAATCCCCTGGAGGCGGCCAAATATTTGGACAGCCGGATAGCTGGCCCCAAAGAAAGCTGGAGCGGGGGACTGGGGCAATTCAGGCTTCATTGGAGACCCCCATGGGGGCAAAAGGCAAGGTCAGCCTGGAAGAGGGGCACCATCTGATGTCAGGAAGAGGCCAAGAGAGGCAAAAGGAGGGAAAGGAGATAGGCAGGGAGAGGAAAGGCATACATTAGTTACATGCGTCCGTGCACACTGATCCAGACAGACAGAGAGGCTCAGAGAGACAGAGAAACACAGATGAATAGAGCGGGACATGGAGAAAAACACCGAGAGACAGAAATCGCATGTAGCGAGGTGGACAGAGATTCACACAGACAGAAAGAGATGGCCAATGAGTCAGAGATAGCCAGATGGAGAAAGAGATAGAAAGACAGCTGAGAGAGAGGGCCAGTGAAAGCAGGGACCCCAGCAGGAGCAAGAAGGAGGGAGGGAGCCAGAAGTCTCAGGCGAGGGGGCAGCAGGCCCAGT
The DNA here is from genome assembly GCF_015220235.1 of Choloepus didactylus. Taxonomy (NCBI): domain Eukaryota; kingdom Metazoa; phylum Chordata; class Mammalia; order Pilosa; family Megalonychidae; genus Choloepus; species Choloepus didactylus. The sequence continues at coordinate 203,108,508 of NC_051307.1, read as the reverse complement.
GGGCACTGCAGGGATGGCCAGGCAGGGCAGTAAAGGACCCGACAAGAAGGCTGCTCCTGTACTACCCTCTCTCCACAAAGGCAGACGATGCCCCCACCCCAGCCAGGTGCAGGGACATCCAGCAGGTGGGACTGAGCCCACCAGGGCCACAAGACCAGGCCCAGCTGGAAAGCTCAGAGAGTTCCCTGGTTCAGCTCCCCTGGCTTGTCTATCTGCACAATGAGAAAGATATGTGGAGACGACGGTCACTTGGGGTGACCCCCATCCTCAGCAGCTATGCACGTGTGCAGACGTGCTGGCTGAGGGGCTGTGTACAGGACGTAGCCCGCAGAGCGGAAATTCAAAACCAAACCACCCCAGGCCACTGGCCGGAAAGCCCCTCCTGCCCCAGCAGCTGGTCCTTCCCTTTGGCCCCCAGAAGGCCCACCCTGTCCTCTAGAGCTCCCCCCTGTCCAGTCTCAAAGATCAAAGGCCCACTTTCCAGAGTCAAAGACCCACCCTTTACCACCAGACAGAGTGTGCACAGAGCACATAGTAGGTGCTCATTTAAATATTGTTAAATGACTGGAAAGGGTTCAAGGCCCTCGGCAAGCCCCATGCTCATATCACTAGCTTCAAGTGGGGCCTGGCCCCTGGCATGTCTGCACTAGAACATCTTCCCCCAGGGTTCCCATCCTACCACAACACAGACCCCAAATACCACCCCAGCTTTCGTGCACACAGATGCCAGGAATTCACTTCCCCTGCCTGGGACCTACCACCTCCCCAAAACATGTTTCCCCCTCAAACTGTGTGCCTGTCCCCATACCCAGTTCAGATTTCTGAGACAGACTTAGTTCAGCTCCAAATCCTTCCCTGACCTAGCCCAGAGACCATGAACCCCCCAGTCTGACCCATTGTGCCTCAGTTTCTCCATGTTCCAGGGCTCCAAGACTACCTGCTGCACGCATAAGGACAGGAGCACCCAACTCTCGTGATCTGGCCCCCTGGAGTCCTGGACGGGAGGGGCACAGAGGGTTGTGATGTGGGCCCGGAGGACCAGCACTCAACAAAGGGTGGCAGAGATCAGTGAAGGGGCCCAGGGGCCCAGGTAGAAGGCAGTCTGAGCCATATACCCCGACCCTCCCCAGAGACACAGCACCTTGCCCCCAAGCCTGAGGAGTCAGAGACTGCCATTCCTGATTCCAGTCATTCCAGCCCTGGCAGAGATGTGCCAGGCCTGCCCTCACCCATCCCTGAGCCCTCCCACCACTGGTCCCAGCAGGAAGCCCCCTTTGGCTAGGCTGCAACTCCCCCCCTCAAAATGGAACTGTTTCCTGATCACTTGAGCTTTCTTTGTCCCAGACTGAGAGCCTCCAAGGGATTTGCTTCCTCCCCACAAGGAACTGAGCCCCCACCCCAGGCCATGTACTGAAGAGGAAGGGGTGGAAGGAAGAAGCACCCCTACCAGGGGCAGCAGGGAGGCTGGAGGCAGTCCCGGAAGGTAGGACAGGTCTGGCCGGTTGAAGGAAAGATGGTCATGGGTGGGGTAGGGTCCCCAAGATATTCTCTAGGGTGCAAAGGCCTTTGACTTAGCGCCCTTCGGGCCTGCCCTGGTGACTCAGGTCACCCTGCAGGGGGAGAGGGTGAATCCCCACAGGCCTCACTCCTGGCTCCCCCTCCCCCGGTGTAAACAAATACACGCATTCTCTGTGGCCAATCCGCAGGACCCATCGGGCGGGGGCGGGCTCATGCAAATAAAGCCCTCGTCCCTTCCCTCCGCCGACGCGGCGCGGGTTCTTACACCCCCTCCCGCGCGCGGGGCGGGGCGCGGCGCACAGCAGCGCCCTGCGCCCGTGTGCCCGCTGGCCCCGCTGCAAATGGCACGGTCTCCGGGACCGCATGTACCCCACGGCCCTTCAGGCGGCTCGGCCCGATCTGCCCTCGAGCCCCTGCCCAACGCAGCCGGGATAAATATACCCGGATTCCCGGCGTGCCAGCCGGCCGGTTTTGCCTGTCAAGTCAGGCGGCCGTCGGGCCAGCGCTCCAGAGTCAGCCTCAGGCTGCTCTCGGGTACCCCTCTGGGTCCCTCTCCAGCCCGCCCCCGTGGGCCCTGACCTGGGACGCCTGTCGGGTATACTGCCCCGCATCCCCAACAAGGCGTTCTTGGGGCCCCAGTCTAGTAGCCACCGACCTCCTGCCGTCCCGCGCCGCACGGCCGAGAGGCGACGAGGTGTCCCACCCCGGATCCCGCTCAAGCCCGGAGCTGGGTCCCGACTGGCAGATACCCAGGCCTGCGCCCGGAGCGCGCGAGGCTCCGGCTCGTTGCAGACGGGGGTGCCTCTCCGAGTCGGGGTGGGCGAAGGGACCTGCCCGGAGCCCGGCCCCGGAGCAGAGGGTGCACCTTAGAATTTGCCCTGTCCGGTGCCCCTGGGCCAGTGGGTCGGCGCCCCCAGCGGTACCTGGGTTCGCGGATGGGGACTGGCGGCGGTCCACTCTGCTCCAGGCTGAACGCGAGGCTGCAGCGGCAATAGCCGCCGCGGGGGATGAAGGGCGCCCGGCCCCGCCCCCGGCCCGCCCCCGGCCCGCCAATCCCAGGCGGCCCGCGGGAGGAGGGGCTGGTCCCGGCAGAGGCGGGGGCCCGGGCGGGCCTGGAGCAAACGGGCAGCCCGAGGGCTAAGGAGCCCCTAGGCAGGAGAACAGCCGCGCCGGGAGAGGCTCAGCTGGGTCTTGGGGGAAGGCGTCAGTCCCAAACCCACTCACAATGAGGTGTCTGGGTACCAACCCAGAAATCCTCTGCCTTCACCTCTCTGGCAGCCTGAGGGGGATCTTCAGGCGAGAGGAGCCGCAACTGGGCAATGCTTAACCTCGGTGAAGTGTGGCTTGAATGGTGGATTTTCAGATATCACTCAGGCAGCAAAATACCTTTTCTGCCTGCCCTGCCTCACTCCTGCCCACGGGCTGCTGGGGGTGAGTGGGGTGGAGGAGTGTTCCTATATCAGTTCTGTGTCTTCACTCCAGATACCCAGGAGGAATTGAGGCTGGAACAGACAGGTAAAGGGACAGCGAGGACACTGAGCCTCACCTGGGGCTGCCCTGGCCATGCCCCCTCCCTCCATTTCCTTACTTCTAAGGTGTAAGAGACATTCTCCTCTTGGGAAGCTGGGATGGGACTTGGTGCCCTGGATGGGAGTGGGGATTTTGGATGGCCCCGTTCTTGGCTGAAGGCTCTTATCCCACTCTTCCCTGCTTCCTACCTGGGCTTCAGTGCTCAGAGGTGGATGTCAGAGCCCCAGGCCCAGCCAGGGGAAATCTGGGAGAGGAACTGACCTTGGGGGTGAGCTGGGTGGGCTGAGGGGGCTCTCAGAATAGCCGTCTCCTTTGCTCCTTAGCCCCTGGCCCTGATCTGATCACTCCATGGCCCCTGCTGCTCCTGACCAAGCTGGACGTCTCTGTGTCATATCTGCCCCCATCCCTGATGCTGGGGGTTGCCCTCAGAGGATAGGCTCAACCCCTCCCTGCCCTGGGCTGGGAGTCAGGACTCCTGCTGACTCACAGCACCACCCTAGCCAAGCCACAGCGTGCCTCAGTTTCTCTCTGTGTTTCAAGGTAATGGCTCTCTTTTTCCCCTGGGCCTGGAGGGATTGAGTAAAGGGGAAGCTGTGAGCCAAGAGCAGGAGGGCCCAAGAGGGTGTCAGGGGGCTGAGAAGGCAAAAGAGAAGGGTGCTGGCACAGTTGCAATCCCTCAAATCCTCAGACCACCCAAGCTCCCACCTAGCTGGTGGCTGGAAAATAGGGAGGGTCAGCATTTCCCTCCTGATTTGGGGCTGGTGTAATCCCCAAATTAGAGCTCACCTGGATCACGAGGAGCCCTCAGATTGCCATCCCCCAATGTGACTTGAGGGTTGCCAAAGGAACAGTGCCAGATAGAAGAGGTGCTGACCAGCGTCTCAGATCAGACCTGTCCCCCACCTCCAACCTGCAGACACCCTGGATGCTCATGGGACCCATTTGCAAAAGTCTGGCTTTCCCAGTGGCAGCTCCTGAGGGGCCAGGGTTGGGTTCAAGGTTACCTTCACGTGAGTGCTGGGGTCCACGCCCCTGACTGGGGGGAGCAGAGGACGGCTGGGCTGGAAGGCCTGGAGGTGGGTGTGGTGTGGGGTCCCCAGGCCAGGCCTGTCCTGTCTTGGCTGGGCTGGGGGAGGGGCCAACTGTTTATTGTTGCTGGGCCTGGACCCCGGCCAGGGCAAACACAGCTCCGAGGGGCCTTTCCCGCCACCTGCCGCATCTCCCAGCCCAGCCGGGAGAGCCTTCTCCCAGAGGCTGGAGGGAACTTCCATCTGGGCAGCCACAGTGTTGGGGGCAGCTGCCAGGGGTGGAGGGGCGAAGCTTTATCTCAGACTTCAGGCCAGACTCCCTCCCCCCCGCCCCATCCCCCACCCCCACCCCTGCTCCATTCTCTTGTCTACCAGAAACGTAAATGTAAGCCTGAGACTGCCAAACACACATGAGGAACTTTGGGTCATCCACACAATGCCCAAGACCCTCTAACTGGGATGACTCATCTTCACCTCCAGCCGAATGCTCCCGGAGCCCAATCCTGTATCCACTGGCTTCCCAGATACCCTGCAAGTTCCCACCCTCATACCCCCCAACCTGCTCCTTCCTCCCGTTGGCCTCTCCACGCCCCTCACTTCCCGACTTGTCACACACATTTTCCTGCTGTTTCTAGGACATGCCAGACTCCGTGACCCTGTGCTTCAGCCCTCGTGGTTTCCCAGCGCCTGGGGTTCCCCACCCTGCCCCACCTCCTTGGCAAACTTCTGCTTGTCCTGTGACACCCAAATAGAAGATCACCTCTGAGAACTCTGCCCAAGGCACCAGGAAAAGCCAGCTATTCCAACAGTTACTGTGGCTCCTGCCATCCCACCCACACTGCCCTGGCTTCAGTGTGTCCATGTGGTCTAGACAGGAAAGCTCCTGCCAGGTTGGAGGCGCAGGAATCAGAAGAAAGCCTGATGGAAAAGCAGGCTGTGGTGATGTATGCGCAACTATATGATGAAACTGAACAACTGTACAATTTAGATGATTGTATGGTATGTGAATATATTTCAATAAAACTAAATTTAAAAAAAAAAAAAGAAAAGCAGTCTGTGGGCTTCGCTATGCCAAGGGGAAGGAAGGCCCATGCCAGGGTGGGGGAGGGAAAGGCCACTCTGGATGGAGGGCAGAGCTTGGTCAAAGGACCGGTGGTGGGAGACTTGAGTGTGAGTGTGGGATTCGCACTGAGAGGTGGGGGGCTGGTGGGGGAAGGACACGTGGTCTGGGGTCATGTTGGAGTCATGTCACAGGTGAGGGTGACACCCTACCCCACCCCCAGCCCCAGGGTGTGAGGGCACGCCCACAGCACCTGGCTATGCTCACCTAGTTTTGGTGCCTTTAGTGGCCCAAAGAGGGTCGTGGAAGTGTGCAGAGGACCCGTGGGCAACCCTCCTGTCTAGCCCTTCCCTGGCCTGTGCCCCCAGACCTGGGGACCTCTTGGCTGAGATCACCCCTACAGCCCTGGCATGCCTGCCCACTCACCCCTGAGATCTGGCCTCCAGCTCCTCTGGCCACTGGAGCGGCTTAACAAGCCCAGGTCACATGGGCGGTGCCACCACACGTGGGGAGGGCCCAAGTCCAGTGGCTACTCGGACACTGACGTCAGCAGCATTAACTGTCTGTCAGGCTTCTCTAATCTCCGGTCACTGGTTGGGCCAGGTTAGTCCCGCCAGAGCCAGAGCTGAAGCCCATGGGGGTCTCCGGGGGAACTTGAAATTGCAGTTCAGGCAGGGTGGTAGTGGCTGGAGGTGCCCACAGTCCATGCCTCTGTCTGTAAGCCTGGAGTGCGGCCGCTGGGCTGTCTTCAGGCCAGAGCTCTCCGAGCCTCTGCCCTGGCCTGTGAATCAGGCATTGGGCCACCAATCCCATTCCTTAGGGTATAGTTGTGCTGATATGCTGCCTGGGGCCGAGGAGGCCATGGACAGGACAGCTCAAGGCCAGGCAGCGTCACCAGCCCATGGGATCCAGAAATCCTGGTCCTGAATCTCAGACCCTGGGGTAGGAACTGGGTGTGGGAGGGGACTCCCTGGGGGGTGGGGACAAGTCCCTGCAAGGTGTTCAGGCTTGTCTCTTCCCCTGGCCCTGGAAGGATGGGGAGCTCATAACCTTTTTTTCTAAGACATGGAGGCTGTGTGGAAGACCCCATTAGCCCATTTCTCCTTGGCAGCTTCCTCCCTCTCAAGTTCACCACCTCCAACTCCTTGAGGCCTCCTGTCTTCTGTCTTGCCTCTCCCCACTGAATCCTCCTGTCCCTGCCTCCTGCCTCACCTCTGGCCAGTAAACTGCTCAGGCAGAGGGTTGTTAGTAAAGACAAATGTCCCCAGCTCAATCAAGTTCCCCAGCTTAGGGGCTTGCACCACTGGCCCGAGTCCCATCCTCCCCGGGAGCTCTGGGCAGCACCAACATGGCTGCTCAAACTGTCCTGGGCTCCCTCACCCGTCCAGTGTTCCCCTGTTCTCAGGCCTGGGCTCCCTCACTCTCCCTCTCCAGCCCCGGCTCCCCCAGGCTCACGGCTCCACCCACCACCTGAGGTCATGGATGCCACCCATGTGCTACCTTCTGCCCAGCCTGAAGAGTCTGTCTGCCTCCTGGACATGTTCCCCAGGTGCCCACAGGTCCTGCAAACTCAGCCCGTTCAACACTTGAAAATCTTTCCTCAAGTGGGCTCTTTCGCTGCAGTTTTTGCTTGGGGTGGGGGGGTCATTGCATGCACTTGGTCAACCACGCAGACCCAGACCCCAGGCCTCTCAGACCCTGTCCCCTGTGAGGTGATGAGGTGCCTCATGGACCCTGGGTCCCTCTCCCCTTCTCCTCAATGCCCACATGGAACCCCAGGAAAAATATACACCCTTTAAACATACATTTTTATGAAAAATTTTAATGATTTTTATTTTTTCCAGAAGATTTTGAAAATACTTTTGATGATTTTGCTTCCATTAAAATCGGGAAAGTAAAATTATAATAGGTTTTATTTGGGGTATAAATAAAATATTTAAGATTAAAATAATGTTTGTGATTTTTAATACACCTGCTTTTGAATTTTTTCAATGCTCTTTGAACTACTTTCAACTACTTTCTGGAAAAAATTAACCATTAAAAATGCATAAAAACACATAGAGGGACACACATTTTTCCTTCTGCCTCAGGCTTCGCTTTGGCTCTGTATGGCACTGTTGGATCCTGTCTTTATTTTAAATTTTGATATTTTGTTCATTGTAGATTTGTTTCCATTCATTTGGATTTTGTAAAATATTGCATTAAGATATTACCTTGATTACTGAATTTTTTGGCATTACATTTTGCATTCAAGGTGAGCATCTCACGGGCCTCACCCAGCAGTTACTGGCCCAGCTTCAAGGGCTTCCATGACTTCCCACCATCTTCCAGAGAAAGCCCAGGCCCCTAGCCTGGCATTCAGCACCTGCCCACCAGCCCCACCACCCCTGCTCCTGCCCCACTACACCCCTGAGGCCCACACACTCATGCTCCCCGCCACAGTGAGCCTCCATCTCAGAACTCGCCCTTGATCCAAGACCATCCCTGTGAACATTTCACTGTGGTCCCAGGCAGAGAGATCTCTGCTTGTTCCTCTCCCCCTCACCCCCTTCCAAGAGGCAGAATTGGTCCCAGGCCCCCAAAAATGCCCTCCACCATGTCGAGCCAGGTGTTTCTCCCTGGAAGAAGTCATATTCTCACCTCATGTCCAGAGCAGCACTGGGGCACTTTAATAAATGCCCATGACTCGTGATAGTTAACTGCCCCCACCCCAGAAAAGGACAGCTGGGGCCTGATGCAAAGGTTTATTACTACATCTGTGCATCTAGCTGAGGGGAGTGCAAATTGTGCCCTGGCCCTGCCAGACAGAAGCTCCTTGTCTTCACCTGCAGCACAGGCCTCAGCCCACCGGCAACAGCGAGGACTTGTGCTTCATGGGGGAGGAGGGAGCATGGAGGTAGGCGACATGGGCCTCCATCTCTGATGGTTCAGGCATGGCTTTCAGTTTTTATGGCCAGGGAATGGGCTCTAAACAGACAGGGCAGGAGAAACCGCTGACAGGGGCAAGAGGGTCACCTGAATTTGCTCGTGACCACACCTGAGTTAGGCCCCTTGGGGCACAGCATGGGCCTCCATCCTGTCCTGAATCCTCGGCCTGGAACTGATCAATGGGAGCCGGACTCTGCCCCCAACCACCCCCTCAGGACAGCTTGACCATTGGCCACGGTCAGTGTCAACAGTACCCTCCCCCAACAGACCTTCCCCCTGGCTGGCCAGCCCAGGGGTCTGCGAGTGGGTGGGTGAAATGGAGTGCGGGTCTGGTATTCAAGATGAAGGGGGCAAGAGCCTGCAGGGGAAAGGAGCTAGGGGATTACTCTGAGGCTGGCTTGTGTGGAAGGGTCCAGTTTGAGTCTCTCCCAGGCCTTTTCCCCAACTAACTAATTCATCTACCTGGGGGCTGCACAGGCCAGAGTTGGCTTGGACTTTGGGTCCTGAAGTTGCTGGGTGGGACAATCACTATCCACTGAGTGGACAGGTGTCAGACTTGTCACATGGAAGCGACAGGGCTGGAGTGGGCTGACGGTAAGCAGCAGACTTGCCTGGGGGAGGGATCCCTGTCTGACCCCCTGTCCTTCATGAAACTCTGGGAGAGCTGTTTGCTGAACCCAAACCCCTGGGCTGAGTCGTGGGCCCCTTGGGGTGGAGGAGCTGTAGGAGATTGGTCCACTGGACACTGCTGAGTCACCGTGAGCTCTGCTGCCCCAAGTCCTGCCTACTCCTAGCTGGAGCTGGCTGCTGTTGGTCCCAGAGGCCAGCACAGCCAGGCCGTGAAGGGCAGGGCTGTGGTAGGGGGCATGGGCTCTGGAAGACCTGGGGTGGGGGCAGGGCATGAGGGAGAGTGTGGACCTCAAGGCTGGCAGGGCTGGGGGGCTTTGGGTCTGTGGCTGTTGGGACTGGCAGGCTGGGGCCCAGGAGTCCAGAGGGCTGAAGCTATAAGGCAGCTAGGGCTACAGGGGCTCAGGGTGAAGGAAGCACATGAACTCAGGCACCTAAGAGACAAAGGGAACCCAGTGGCGTTCCTGAGCTCCCAGAATAAACGGACTTAGGTTGAGGGACACTCTGGTGGTGGGCCTGGAAGCTCTGACACTTAGTGGCTTGTATAGCCGGGTCAAAAGAGATTAAACGGATAGAACTTTTTGGCTGAGGGAAGGAAGGGCCTTGCTAGTGGGGCGTAGCCCAAGGTGCAGAGGTGGGATCTGCAAGTAACGGGGTCTGGGAAGCTGGGGGTGAGGCGCCAGGCCATGAAATTGGGGTCGGAGAGCGGGGTGGGGCTTGTAGCAGTCAGTGGGCGGGGCCGGGTGATCTGGGGCGGGGCCTGCAGCAGTGAGGTGGGGCGGGGAACTGGGGATGCAGCGGCCGGAGAGGGGAACGCCCTGGCCGGCGGGCACACCACATCAGAAGAGGCCGCAGTCTTTGAGGTTCTCCTTTATGATGATGTCTGTGACGGCGTCGAAGACGAACTTGACATTCTGCGTGTCGGTGGCGCACGTCATGTGGGAGTAGATCTCCTTCACATCGCGTCGCATATTGAGTTCGAGGAACTGCACCTTGATGTAGTTGCCCGCGTCGTCGTACGTGTTGGGTCCTGGTGGGGTAGAGGAGCTCTCACGCCCTGCCCCGAACCTTTCCCCGGGATGTGGGGGGCGCTGGACGACATCGTGGGGCTGGAGCTCCCCCTGGCGGCCGTGCGGGAAACAGGTCAGGGCTGGGGGTCTCACCGTCGTAGTCCGGGAAGCAGATGCTGAGGTGCGCCTTTTTGATCTTCTCGGAGAACACGTCCTTCTTGTTGAGGAAGAGCACGATGGATGTGGTGGCGAAGTAGCGGTGGTTACAGATGCTGTTGAACAGGTGCAGGCTTTCGTGCATGCGGTTCTGGGGAGTGCAGCGGCTGTCGGGCACCGGGGGACACGAGCAGCCGCCCCCATGCGGGCCGGGTCCGACAAGCCAACCCGCTCCTTCCTGAGCTCCCGGGCACGGGGGCCTGCCGGCTCAGACGGCTCCAAGAGATCCTCTTCCATCAGACAGTTCCCGAGTGGGTCTGATCCCCCCAGGTCTGTCTGCAGGCTGCCTCCTCTCCTTTTCTGAAATTAATCCTCCCTCTGAAACACTCCCCTGGTACTGTCTGCCTCTTTAGGCGGCCCCGCCTCCCTGCTCAAACACTCAGGTTCTGCTTGGCACTCACCACTTCATCGTCCTCCACCAGCACCATGTCGTAGGCGCTCAGCGCCGCGATGAAGATAATGCAGGTCACGCCCTCGAAGCAGTGGATCCACTTCTTGCGCTCCGAACGCTGCCCGCCCACATCGAACATCCTGCGGGGCCGTTGGGGCCTGAACCCGCGGATCGAGTACCCTGGACGCGCCCACGGGCATCCCCTCGCCTCCCCAGGCTGGCTGGGAACTTCTCGATGGGACGAGAATCTGGAGGGGTGGGTGAGGTTTTCGGGAAGGGGCAGGGTCTCTCCTAGGGATGAGACCTCTGGGACCCGGCCGGACCTTGGGGTGGTGGACCCCCGGGCAGGTCCCCGGAGCTAGGGCGCCTGGTCATACCGGAAGTTGAGATCCTTGAAAGAGAACTGCGTCTCGATGATGCCTGTAGTCTTGACGCGCGAGCGCAAGACGTCCTGCTCAGTGGGCACGTAGCCTGGGGTTACCAAGCGCTCCAGGTCGGAGAGATAGCTACGGAAGACCCCGGGGTGTGGATGGGGAGTGGGGAGGGTATGGCAGGGCCCGGCCCGCGCCCCTGCGTCCCGCCAGTGCGCTCACTAGCCGGCTGAGTCGTTGAGCTGGTACTCCGAGGCGCGATCAAAGCAGGCCTGGATACCCGAGTCCTTCCACAGCCGCTGGATGATGTCGGACATCTCTTTGGGCATCGTGCCCTCCTCAATGGTGTCTGCCATGTGCATTAGCTTCCGGGCGTCATCCTGGGGGCAGGGAGAAGGTTGGTGGTGACCGTGGACTCAGGCCAGGCTCCGCGCCTCGGGTCCCCAGAAGCCCCGTCCAGCCCGCCTCCTGGCGCACCTGGCGCGCAGAGTCTCCATACTGGATGTTGAGCGTGGTCATGGCACGCACGATGGCCAGGATGGACTGCAGCGTGTTGCCGTAGATGATGGCAATGAACTCGAGGCACTCTTCTAGAGAGTACCCGTCCTGGTGGATGATCCTGCGGCCAGGGAGAGCTGGGTCAATGCCTTGTGGGCCAATGGGCAGGGGCGCACGCCCACCCCTACAGGCCTCGGGACGGGAAGGGGTACTCACTTCATCTGCTTCACGATGGTGCTCTTCCCGGACTCGCCAGCGCCTGGAAGAGAAGACGCACCTCGGAGCTGCACCAATCGTCCCTGCAAGCCACCCCGGCGATGAAGTGGCTTGCCCAGGCCTGCTGGGTAGACACCCAGCGGCAGCCACCAGGGAGCCAGCCCAACCCCCAGCCAAAACTGCTCCACCCTCATTCAAAATAAGGTCCTGATGCCCTGGCGGAAAAAACATTTGTTAATGTCAGAAAAGTGACAGAAGGGTTCAATGAAGGGAAGGAGCAACCTCAACTGTGCTGCAGAGCTCCCATGACCCTGGTTGGCATATACAACCTTTATGAGCCTGTGAGACTGAACTAAAGAAAACCTGGAGCACCACCTTGTGGAGCCATGTGGTACTGCTGCCAGGGATTATTGGAGCCTGATCAACTCCTTCACGGGAGTGGGGACCAGGATGCATCTCAGAGAGGCTCACAGGGAATTAGCGCCTTTGGATGGGGGTGGGGTGTGAGGGGATAGGGACAGGACGTCGGACACAGTTAATGGGATTCCTGGCTTAGCCTCTCTGACTTCCTTGGGGTGCCCTGGCTTTGTTTCTGGGCCCCCTTCAAGCTGGTGGACTGGATCCTGGAGAGCCTGGGTGGAGACTGCTGGGCCCTCTTGGGTGGGTGACCAGTGGCCCGAGGCAGGTCTGCATAAGCCCCACCTCTTCCCACCAATTATCTAATCCCGACTGAGCCTCAAGGACCCCTCCTCCTCAGCACCCCTCCTCCCCTTAGCTGCTTCGCAGGGCTGCCAACGATCAAGTTCTGACACTCTGAGGGCCATTGTCTGTGGGTCTAGGTGGTCCTAAAGGCTCCCCCACTCCCAGGAGGACTGTGACCCTTTCATGCCTAAGAGAGTAGCCCTATTGTGCGGCTCCTGATGAGGCTCTTGGTTTCTGAGACCCTCAAGCAAAAGGCTCATCCAAAAGGGCAGTGGGCTCACACTTCTGGGGAGGGGAGGTTGCCTGATGCACAGCCATCTAGAAAGGGTCTCTATGGGGCAGGGCTCCCACTCTGTGCCCTGCCCCGTCACAGGCTCACCCTTGCTTCACAAAAGGGCCACCTGCTTGCCTCCAGGCCGCCGACCTGGAGGGCCCACACCCTTACCCAGAAGCAGCAGTTTCACAGTCCGGGCATCCTTCTCAGCATCTTCTTTCAGCTTCTTTTCCAGCTCCTTCGAGTGCTTCTCCTCAGCGCTGGCCCCAGCCCCCATGTCCCAGCAACAGGTGAAGGCACAGGGTTGGCAGGAGGCTCTTCTGGATGGAGGGAATCGCCAGAGCCAGGCTTGGGCCAGCTGCTGGTCTCCCCAGATACCCTTCTGGACCCTGGACTGGCAACCAACGGGCTCTCCAGGAACCTGTGTAGGCCCTGGTGGGGGCTGCTTGGTGGGATTTGGGGGTTAAGAGTGCCCAAGAGCCAATTGGAGACAAGGACAGGTGAATCCAGCTCAGCTCCCCACCCTCTAATCAGGCTAACATGGCCCCAATCCCTCCACCGCTGACTCTGCACGTCCTCTGCCCCACCCCCTCAACCCTCTAGAAGAGGCCCCAGAGACCATCCTGCCCCAGTCCCAGAGTGGGGAGACATGAGCAGTAGGGTCACAGTGAGAAAGGGGAGGCTAGGCCCTCGAGCCCAGTGGGTAGGGGCTGGCAGCAGGAGTAGAGGGAGAAGCATGCCTGAAACACCTGCTGCTTGCCCCACTCTAAGCTTAGCACTCATCTCACTGTCCGCTTCCGCTGGCCCTGGGGGATGGGTGCCCACATTATCAGCCCCATTTCACTGATGAGGAAGTGGAGGCTCAGAGGGTCACACAAAAGGAGGAGGTGGTTGATTAGGGCTGGGTAACTATGGACCAGGGTTCCATGCTCTGCAGGGGCTCAAAAAGTAAAAGGTGGGCACTGCATTTGCTCCATGCAGGACACTGGATCTGACCCAAGCAGGGTCTCTACATGCTTCCTAGAAGAAAGATGATGGACTTGGGTGGAAGTGCATGTCACTTGAGTGTGTGGGTCTGTCCTTCACTTGCATCGAGGAAGTCAATGACTTGACATGTGTTTGTGCATGTATGCCTGTGTGTATACATGTGCCTGTGTATTTGTGTCTGTGTGCATACATACGTGCTCTTACATGTAAGGGTGTGTATGTGCCCTGTGGACATGTTTATGTGTATGCTTGTATGTAAACAAGCATGGGTGTGCTCATATGCATTTCTCTTCATGTGCTTGTGCTTGTATGTGTAGTTTGCACATGCTTGTGTGGGTGCATGTGCATACATATGTATGTGCATGGGTATGCAAATGTGCATGCATGTGCAATATATGTGAATGTACATTTGCCTGCGTTTGCATGTGAGTATGCCTGTGTGCATGTTTGTATATGTGCATGCCTATGCATATTTGTGCATGTGTGTTTGTATGGATGGCTGCTTACGCATGTATGCATGGATGTGCATCCATGGGAGCATGTCTCAGTGCATGTATTTCCACACAAGCACGTGCATTTGTGCATGTGTGTGCCTGTGTGTGTGGGCATGTGTGCTTGCATATGCCTGTGTCTATAAGTTCACATGTACTTGGGTAAAAAGTCTGACTTGCAGAGATGGTCAGTCTCTTCCAGAGAATGTTTTGTGGGCTATTGTCAGATGGGGAAACTAAGTCCCAAAGTACATCTGGCATTCCCAGGAGCCTGGAGGGGTAGGGTGCTCTGAGGCTTGCCTCCAGGGCCTGCTCCTCAGCTGAGATATCTGGTGCCCGTTTGCATGTTCAGGTGGACCCGGGTGCACTGCTGCACAGAAGTTCCGGTTGAGTCAGCAGTATTGAGCTCCTAGGCTCTGGGGATCCCATCCCACCCCCTATCAGAAGACCTAAGCGCTGGGCTCTCAAGACCCATTCAAAGGCCTGTAGGCCTCTTGACTCCCTGCAACCAGACTGCCTCTTATCACTCAACTTTGCCACAGACCCCAGACACCACCAGGGGGTGCCAGGACCTTAGACACGGAGCAGTGAAGGCTGGCTCTAAATCAAGTGGATACTGGCTCCTACCAAGGGCCAGCGACTGTGACATTTACCCTTATTTGGGTGTGAGGGGACATCTGTCTGGGTGCATGACTGATTCATTTGTGCCACTTTCAACCTCCAGTCTCCATCCATCCTCTCCAAACCCAGGCATTACAATTGGCCCTGGGGGTCTCTGCAGCCCCTTACATTGCTCAGAGATTCTGGGTAGAGCAGAAGCCCAGGTTTGTTAAACCAGCAAAAATCTGTTTTCTGCGTATTGGGTTTGCTTAAAAGATGGTCAACCCACTGCCTCCTGGGCCCCCACTGGGCCCCCCTTACCCCCCAGGTGTGGCCCTGTACCCTGCCAGATCCACGGGCCTCCCCAGCTCTCAGCTTCCCCTGCCATAGCCTGACTCTTTAAATTTGGCCCTGGACCCCTAGCCCCACCTCTCATCTCCAGCAGCTCCCCACCTAGCCCCCAGTCTTTTCCACCCTTGAACATTTGTATATGCTGGGCGCTCTGCTGGGAATGGGTTGGAAGAAGGCAGGAAGGAGTGGGATTTTTGTCAGATTATCAGGGTGGGGGGCAGCTGGATGGTGAGGGCTAAGCGATTGTCTTGCCAATTCTGAGTCCTTAGTGCCTAGAACAAGGTTGAGCACAAAGCTGGTGAGAAAGCAGCACTGGAGCAAAGGATCAAATGACTGAAATGAATAAATGGCAACTGGGGCAAAAGAGGTCTAGGAACTGGTGGCCAGGCCATGGCAGGGCAGGGGGCAGGAACATGAAGGGCAGAATCTGGGGCTTGAGTCAAGCCCCAAACCCCCATCCCTCTACCCCCAACCAAGGAGAGAAGTCAGAGTCCAGTCCCAGAGCCAGGGTTTATTAGCAAGATGGGACCCAAGAGCGGCTGTGACCTGGGCAGCAGAGGGCCGTCAGGGGCCCCCACCCCCAACCCCACCTACCCAACCACCCCCCAGAGCTATTTACACCCATCACCTCGAGCTGTGGGCAGAAGGGAGTGTCCTGGAGAGGCCCATACAGGACCTGGGCCTCCACCATGGCACCCTCTCCCCTCAGCCCTGCCTGCCCAGCCCCTCTGCTATTCTCCCAGCCTCCAAGTCAAGGGGCACAGGAAAAATTAAGAAGAGGTGGAGTGGGGGCAGACCTGCCCTGGCCAGGCCGGAAGGGGAGGAGGGGCTGGAGATTCTGCCCCACCTAGGCCAGATCTACTCTTCTATCCCCAATAAATAGAGATTAAATACCCAGGAAGGGGCTGCCCGTGGCCGAACACCCCTCTCCCAGGCAGGGGCCAGCATCCTGTGATGGCCCCTTCTCCCCTCCTCCGAGTGCAGCTGAGCCCCAATCCCCACTTCCAAAGCAGTCCTTGCGTCCATGTCTGTGCACAGCCCGGGATGAGTGTGCAGTCTGTGCCCTTCCTGCGTCCTGCAGATCCTGGTGGTGGCTGTTGTGCAGGTGGACTCCCAGCTGAGTCTGGGGACTGCGTGGTCCTGGCCCGGCCCTGCCCACTGCCCACTGGCTAGGCAGGCTCTGTTCTCTACTGTCTTTGATCAACGTGGGTGTGGGTGTTAGACGATGCTGCCACTGAGGCAGGTTACGTTCAACCCACCAATAAATACTGTCTTTGCAGGGGCAGAATGTGTATAGAATATAGATATTTTATATATATATATTTATATATTTATATATATCTTTTATATTAAAAGGGACAAGGGCTAAGCTGGCCCATGGCAGGGCTTAGGCAGCTGGCCTCATGTGTCCGGTGGGTGGTGACGGCGGTTCCGGGGCTTTTTCTGGTCCTGGGGCTCGGGGGGCCTGAGTGCCCCTGGGGCCTCCCTGGGGCTGGGGGGCATGTGGCGCCAGTAGCCCTGGCAGTACTGGTGGATGAGACCCACTTCCGGCTGGGCCAGCAGCTGGGCCAGCTCCTGGTAGGGAGGTGTCGGGGGGCCTGCGCCCAGAGGGGCTGGGGCGCTTGCAGCCAGTGGTGGGAAGAGGGCGGCATGGACGGCATCCCGGCCCAGCACGTGCAGCTGCACCCGTGTGACGACATGCTTGAAGTTGTTCTCGGTGGCTGTGCAGGAGTAGAGGCCGCGATCGCTGAGCTGCAGGGCCCGAAGCAGCAAGCCCTGCTCTGTGCACAGGAAACGGTCCTCAGCGCGAATCTGCAGGGGCAGGGAGTGGGGGTCAGGGGGAAGTGATCGCCCCACTGTGCTGGCCAGCTCCCAGATCAGACCATCTCTGCGGCCCTTCCACGTAGGCGCACCACGTGGAATTTCCATATAACAACAGAAACCCACATGAAGTCTTCATAGAAGGACAGATGTGTGAATGAGGCATCTGTACACATTTCCATGTCAGGAGAGATGATCGTTAAGAGGGGGTTCCATGCAACAAGAGAAATTTCGTATAACGAGCACACAAACATGGAATTTCTACTTAATGAGGACTAGCCAAATGGGGCACCCCATAGAACTTCCATGTAAGGATGGCTGTGAGGCATTCCTGTAAAATGAGGGCTACCCCACAGAATGTCCATAGGCTGGGGTTCACCCCCATGATGTTTCCATATGATGAGGTATACCCCAATGGGGTACATACACATGGGGACTTTTCATGTACAAAGGCATGCCTGTAAATGGTTTCCATGAGGCTCGCCCCACGGAGCTATACTCAAATGACCTCCATAAGGGAAAGAGTCTTGGAAGGGATTTCCCAGAGTGAGGGCTGCCCCAGATTGCCTCTCGTACCACATTCCACCCCTGTGGACTTCCCACTGCCCAGGGACTCCCACCTCCGTGTTATCAGGCTGTGGGGTGCGGAGCTCACCTCTCGGTGCCTGTCACTGGGGTCTCGCTGGAACAGCCACTTAACAGTGGCCTGGGGCGAGCGGGGCTGGCACTCGAGGAAGGCCGCGCTGCCCGCCACACCATACTGTACTGACTCCACCGTGTTCCTGTTGGCTGCAGATCAGGAAGGCGGTGAATGAATGCAGCAGGCACAAGGGGCTCCCACCCACAAAGGCAGGGCCGTACCACCAGGGACCCACTCTTTAGGAAGTGGCCAGAGATTTCCCATCTCCAAAACCCCAAGCCTCCTACCCTGTACCGACCACCTGAGAATCCTTCCTCTGTGTGTGTGTGTGTGTGTGTGTGTGTGTGTGTGTGTGTGTGTGTGTGTGTGTGTGTGTGTGGCGCCCTATGAGCAGCTACGTGGGCTGCCTAGGGCTCTGTGGTCTGAGGGGTGCCCCGTGGGGAGGCACGGCCCACTCACCGTTGGAGTTGAAGCCGCGGCACTGCCTGATGGGGTTCCCGTGCCGCACATCCTGCCGGCGGCTCCTCCTGGATGAAGAGAGCTCCTGAGGGAAGGCTCCCGTGGAAGCTGCCCCCTCCCAGGTCCTGGTAACCCCCAGTCTCCAGTCCAGGCAAGGCCCTGTCTCCCAGGGCAGACTGATGCCTTGCCCACAGATTCCCCCAGGGTATTATCACATCAACCCGACCCCCACCCCAGACAAGGGGTCTGGTGGTCAAAACCACAGGGGCCTCAAGGTCCACACCTCTTGGAGGACGCTGTGTAGCGAGAGCAGGCCTGGCCATCCCAGGCACAGTAGGGGTCCCGGGCGAGGCAGCAGTCAGCGCAGGCGGCCCCGTATGCCTGGCAGCGGTGCAGGCTCAGGTGTGTGACACCCACGGCTGAGGCCACGTACAGTTGTTGCTGGGCACACAGACAGGCGTGCATCAGTTCCCTCCCCACAGCCAGCCCCCATCAGCAGCCTGTGGGCCCAGACTTTTCCCCTTCTGTGCCTGTTGCCCCATCCCTGAGCTGTGCCTCAGTTTCCCCACTTCTGGGCCAAGGTTTCAGGCTCCACTCCCACCTTCAGCCAACCTTGCCAAAGACTCACCCGCTTGGAAGAGATGGTCATGGTCTTAATGGGAGCCGGGTCCTGGGAGAAGAGAAGGATGAGCTTGGAACCCTGGGGACACCCTCCCTGCCCTGCCCTGGAGGTCTAACATCAGGTGCTGGGACTGGGGAGGGTCTGGGTGAGGAGTGCAGGACTGGGTGGTGTCGCACCCACCTTGAAGACCTCCACCTCCTCCAGCATGAGCTCCTCCATCTCCTGGTCGTCCTTGGGCAGCACGATGACTTTCTGTACTGTCCCGCGGTCTGGAATGGGCCAGGCAGGGCCTCAGTGGGGCTGGGGATGCTGGGAGAGGGGCACCAGCCTCAGCCCCTTCCCCCACCAGGGCCCAAACCCCTCGAGGGCAGTGGAGTAGGGGCTCTGTGCCAAGGTTGGAAGGTCTCCTCAGGGGAGGTCAGGGGGATTGGGTCCCCCACCCTGGACCCTCATCCCGGGCTCTGGTGAGAACAGGACCCTGGCAGTATCCCTGTGGGCTGGTGGCTGCTGGATCTGGGTGGGTGCACGCTGAGTCCCAAGATCTGGGCCTGTGTATCTTGCAGGGGTCCTGATCTCTGTCTCTCTCCCCACTCCTGTCCATGTGTGTCCCAGGCACCCACACGTGCCCCTGCACTCCTTGTCCCCCCGGGGATGGGGATGGGGAGGAAGACGAATATGGGGTTTCCGCACCCCTGGCCTCAATGATCCCGGCACAAGGAGAAGGCTCTAAAGGATGAGGGTGGCAGAGCTGACCTTGAGGAGCCTGCAGCACCTGAGCCGGGCAGGTCCCAGTCCCCGAGGAGCAGCACTCCCCCCCCCCAGTGGGCCCAGCATGGGAGGGGCTGGGAGCAGCAGTGGGTACCTGTGCCCAGGAAAAGCACCTCATAGCGCCCGTCCGCTGCATCCACCTGGTCCACGGCAACGGTGGTGAGGCGGTAGGCAGCGCCGGTGCGGACTACCAGGGGCCGCCGCTGCAGCGGGTACACGGCCTGGTACATGAGCGGGTGGCCGCGCATGAAGTTGATCACTTCATCGGGATAGTCCTTGGTGGACTTCATGGATGGCGTGAAGGTCCCACCAGGGCACTGTGGGCAGGGGGCTGGGCGTCAGTCACCGGCTGCCCAGGGCGAGCACGCTAGACCCAGCTGCAGGAGAGGCCTCTACGTTGTCTGTCCCCACCCCCTCCACCTGCCCCTCTCCTCAAAACCCCCACCCAGGCTTCTACCCCCACACTCTGACCTCTCCGCAGGTCTTACCCTGGCCAAGGTCCCACGTGGTCAAATCTCACAGCCTTGTGTGCCAGGACTGACACACCCTTTCCACATCCTGGGGCCCCACCCCAATGTCTCTGGCTGCTCCTCCCCTTCCCCCTTGTTCAGAGGATGCAGGCCCTGAGATTCTCTTAACAGAGACTCCTCTTTCTCTTCCATAATGCTGTCCCCTCTGCCCGGGGCTCAGCCTGCTCCCTACCCTGCCAGCCTAACCCCAGTCCAGGCTTCCAGCCTCCCGAGTTCACCTCTGGGGGAGCCTGCTGGGACCAGCTCCCTGATCCCAGATCCGACTCCATGGAATTGTGACTGCCCGCTGCATCCAATCAGGCCTGGCTGCTCTCCTACTCAACCCCTGCAGCAGCCCAGATCACACCAAGATAAACTCCTCACGACAGCAGAGGTCCCAGGGGCCTGGCCTCCTTGCCGACCAGTGGCCAGCTACGCTGAGCTCCAGCCTGCCTCCCAGCTTTTGCCTTGAAGACTCTTCCCTCTGACCTTCGGCTCAAATACACCCCCTCCAAGGGCCCTCGCGGAGCAGCCTGCCACACGGTGCTGCCACCTTTGCCCTGGGTCCTGCCTGGCTTCCTTCACAACCTGATGCGATGTGTAGAGGGGGGTTTATCTGTGTTATAGTCCCCCCTCCCCATGTGGCTATAAGCTCCCTAATGGTGGGGCCATGTCTGCAGGCGGCTGACCCACGTCAGGCGTCTTAGAGGAAGACGAAGAGAGAGCGAAGCCAAAGCAAAGGCTTTGAAAGCCAAGAAGGCAGTACTGAAAAAAGATCTGTACTTCATCCACATTCCAGTGGCCCAAAACGCTGCTTCTCAGAAGAATGCCCCCAGGAGAAACAAGCTTGACTGCCCGCCATGCCATCATCAAGTTCCCCCAACCACTGAGTCAGCCATGAAGACTGAAGACAACACCACCCTTGTGTTCATTGTAGACGTCAAGGCCAATAAGCACGAGATCAAACAGACTGTGAAGACGCTCTATGACATTGACGTGGCAAAGGTCAACACCCTGATCAGGCCTGATGGAGAGAAGGCACATATTCAACTGGCTCCTGATTATGACGCTTTGGATATTGCCAAAAAGAATTCGGATCATCTGAACTGATTCTAGCTGGCAAATTCTAAATACAAGTTTTTTGACCATTAAAAAAAAAAGGTGGGCTGTGGGCTCCTCACCGTGCCAGGCCGTGGGTAGGGCATCTTCCCGGAGAAAGGCATCCACTGGTAGTTGGGGCCCTCCTTGTGGGCAAAGGGCCCATTGAAGACCATGCGAATGTCGGCCATGGAGTAGACGCACACAGCAGAGCCTCGGAACACAGAGCTGCAGGCAGGGCGAGTGGTTACGGTGGGCAGGGCAGACCAGAGGCCCCCCAGCCTCCCCCTACCCCACGGCTCACCACCAGGCTGGGGTCCTCAACAAGTCACCCCTGGGTCCAGCCACACCCCACCCCTGCTGGCCCGGGCCCCAGCCTTACCCCGACGAGGTAAAGACAGCATAGATGACCGGGTTCCTCACGTCCTGGGTCTGCTGGACAAACACGTCCTCTGGGGCAGAGGGAGAAGGCGCTGGGAGGGCATCTTAGCCAGGAGCCCCAGGCCCCGCCCACCCACGCGGCCTCCATCCCCCTGGTGGTAGCCACAGGCCCCCTCCCGCCTGATGGGCACTCACGGAGCTCATCGAAGTGGGTCTCGATGCCATCGTCGCCCGGCACGGAGCAGACCAGCCGTGCCTTTAGGAATGTGCTCCACTTGTTGACCAGGCAACAGTGGCCACCATCGTCATTCTGCGGGGGTGCAGGGGGCGAGGGAGGGTCAGCTCACTCACCTCGGACACCCACTGGAGCAGGCCTGGTGAGGGGATGCCCAGGGGCCCCCGCCCGTGCCTACCAGGCAGATGCGCCCGATGCGGGCATACACGGCGGGGCTCTGCGGGGTCTCTGCCGACCGCTCACGGAAGAAGAAGTAGAGCTTGTCGTCGTTGCGCTCCGCGCTGTCAGGGATGAGCTCAGCGTGGATGAATGAAGGGTCTGAGGACGGGCGGGGGTCAGTGAGGCGAGCCCCTCTTCTGATAGGGCCGTTTTCCCCACCAGAATACCCCACCAAGCAGGGGAAAACCCCCAGGGCATCCCCAGACCAGAAATCGCCCCCTCCCCAGCTGCTCACAGAGCTGAAGACGGCCCCCTTCCTGAGCTCCTGGCGTCGTCCCAGTAAGCCGCCCACCTAAGGTCTCGCTGGCTGCGCTCACCATTGAGCCACCGGGAGTTGTACTGGTCCGTGCGCATGGCCGTCTGCTTTCCCAGCGTGCGGAAGATGGCTGCGTCGGTGCCCATGAAGTCAATGTACACACCAGCATAGAGCTCCTCGTCTGCAGAGTGCGGGCCAGTCAGGGGGTTTGCCTGTGCCTGGCCGGGCTGTCACCTCCCTCAGGCCCCCAGGGCAGGACCTCAGTGGTGGGCTGCTAAATGCTTAATGACTGGCTCTGGGGGCTTTGGGGGGTGGAGGGCAGGGAGCCCTGATTAAGGCCAATGGCCAGTCTCCGTGGTGGAAATGCTTCCACCATGGCCAATTTCAAGCTACCAAATTGAGGTCCCTGAAAATGGAGTTGGCAAAATCTGCCAGCACCATCCTATACTGTTTCCATCCTGTAGATACAATAGATGTGAATAACCTCAAGAGTGTAGACAACAGTAACGTGTGGTCATCAGAAGTAATGAATTTTTTTAGAAGTAATGAGCTTTGAGTATTTGTTACCTTTTTAAAAAATGTGATTTAACTAATTGTAGTTCTATATAATTTAGTTTTTAATAATAGCTGCATTTAACAATTAGCTCACAAAATTTCCCAGAATTTGACAATTGAGCTGGCTCCAGCACACCGCTTACTACGTGACTTCTCTCTCAGGCTGTCTCAGGCTCCCCCAGAGGCCGTCTCCTTGACTGGATTCCCTGAACAGGGCCTGGTTCTGGGTTCTGCCATCAGGCAAGGGCCGCCTCACTGGCCACAGTGGGGAGGATAAGGCCTGCCCCCCTGCCCCGGGGGCCTTTCCCAGGCTTGGAGGTGGCACCGTGCCTGGCAGCTGCCCCGAGAGGCGGACTGAACTGGGTGGCCAGGAAACAGGCCGGGGTCAGGGGTAGGGGGTGGAGAGGCGGCAGCTGCTCCAAGGTCCCAGGCAGAGCCTCTCCCACCTGCCCAGACCAGAAGCACGCGCTTCCCAGCTGGTCAGAGGGCCAGACATCCCTGGTGCTTCCTTGTGGCTGCTCCTGGCCCCCCAGACTCACGGAGAATGTGCTACTGGGCCACCCCCTTCCACACACCTAATCCAGGCTCAGCTTTTCTTCTCCTCCAGGTAGCCTGAGGGTTCTGGGCTTTGCAGGGACCACACTGTGTGTGCCAGGATGGGACCCGGCCCCCCTCGGCTCCCCAGCCAGATGGAAGGTCACACCCCTGGGGTCTGACTCTGAGCTCAACGCCCAGGTCTGGCTGGTCTCTCCCTCCCCATACCAGCTAGGGCCCACGGGACAACACGCTCATATTCTGTGCTGTAGAACCAGGGAGGGGCGCAGGGAACTCACTGATGAGGGCTGAGGCTGTTTCCAGCTTGGGGTCGTACGGACACTTGCCCTTCCCTGACTCGAGTCTCTCAGGCTCAAGGTAGAAGACGTAATCCTGCAGGGCAGAGTGGGGCTCAGCACCGTCCAAGCCCGTCCCACAGCCAGGTAGGACAAGGGTCAGGGACGCCCTGACACCTCCTCCCCTGCTTAAACGCCAGCCAGCAGGTCTCCTGGGGCAGGGCTGAGCTGCAGGTTCCAAGGCAGGTACTTCCTGGTCACGGGTCTCAGGGCAGACCTGGGGATTGGGTCTTGGAGGGTCCTGCCTTTGGGGCCATGAGAGGGGCATGGGGTGGGCTGAGCCTCTGGGGCCCCCTCAGGCCACAGAGGGACAACTCTGTAGGGTGTGGCTGCCTGCCCTGGGCCAAGGAGGGGCTGCAGACCTGACCAGGGCAGGGGACGCTGGCTGAAGGACTGGGGTCTTGTCCTTTGCCACGAGGCCAGAGGACTCTGAGGTAACTGTGTCCCCCATGCTTTCTGTCCTACCTGTTGTCCTCAGGACAGACCAAGAGGCCATGGCCTTTTTCCCTGCCCCATGGTGCAGCCCTCAGGCAGGGCCCTCCCAGATGGCATCTCCCTAGAGAGCCAGGAGTGGAAGGGCCCAGCCTGGACCACATAGAATCTCCAGTCTCCCGTGCCTCCTGGCCCAGCCCTTAAGATGTAGAAGGGAGATTGCCGAAGGCAATGGGACCATGATGAGCTCATGGGGCCACGAGGGAAAGGCAGGGAGAAGGGAGGCAAAGAGGAAAGGAGAGAGGCACAAGGCAGGAAGGAGGTGGCAGCAGGTGGCAAGGATGGTGATGGGAAGGCGCACACAGGCCCACTTCTGGTCACACTCTGTACACGTGACTTCCTGCACACATAGGGGCTGCACGCACAGAATGGCACACATCACTGCCAGCACACGGAGCCCACTGCTCACACCCTGGACACACACACACAGAGTCTGAGCCCATCCCACTTTGTGGCAGTCATCGCCATGTACAAACGCTCAAGTGACCACGTGCATATCATTCACCGGCAGCCCCTACCCCCCATGCCCGCCCCTGCCCAGCCCCAGCTCCCCCAGCCCAGCTCTGGGTTATGACTAGTGGACACACTGTTCTTCCCTTCCCACCCCAGGGGAAGACAGCCCCAAGCACCCGAGCGTCTACCAGGTGATCCACGGGAAGCATGGGGCAACATGCCAGGCTGCGTGCCTGGGCCACGGTCCTGCTCTGGGTGCTGAGTGAGGTGTGGGTTTGGGGGGGCATGTATGTGTGCCCAAGTGGGTGTTGGAGTGTGCTCAGCAATGTCTGCAAACATGTTCTGAGTGGCTGAGGCACAGCTCCCCCCTGGGTTCCTGTCCTTCCCACCTGGTGGCTGCATGACTTCTTGTCTGCAGGGTTCACACTGAGGCTGACACGGATCTGGCTGGGAAAGCCTTCAGAGCCTGAGGGTACTGCAGGAGCAGAGGCAGGAGTAGGGGACAGAGGGATAGAGGGAAGCCCCTGGGGAGACTGGCCTGGGGTGCAGGTTCCTGGGCGGAAGGCCAGGCCCAGGGTGAGTCCAGCTCAGGGAGTGCTGCCTGGTGAGGGCCTTGGGGGATAAGGCCCACCTGGTGTGGGGCCGTGGGTGTCGGGCGGAGGGCACCATCCGTGGCTCTGCTGCCTCGGCCTCTGACCACCTGCATCTGGGTCCACGGTGTGGCCTGAGGAGACGAGGAACAGGGATTAGAGCTGGGGGTGGCAGGGGCTGGGGGAGCGGGCTCGGGCTGCCAGCCTCTCACACCACGCAAGCCACACACACACACAAGCACACGGGCCCCCAGAGTACACATGTGTGCATGCACACACACACCGGCTTGGAGCACGCTTGCATACACACGTGCCTCTGAGGTTCAATCACGTTCACACATGCCCACATGGAAATGGAAAAGGGCAGAAGCAGGTAGGATGGGGCAGAACTGGGGTGGAAGCAGTTCCCCCAACCCCCTGGACCTGGGGGAGGAAGGCAGCGCTCCTCCAGGCCACGTGGCTGAAGCTGACCCTGACATCCAGCCTCTTGGTGCTGAGGCCCCCGCCTGGCCCTCTGGCTTGGCCTCAGGGACAGGGACCCCATGCATGGCCAAGAAAAGTGTTGCCATGTATGGAGCGAGCGCTTACTATGTGCCAGGCACAGTGCTAAGAGCTCTGGGAGCATTAGCTCACTGCCTCCTCCTGGCACCAACCTGTCGAGAAAGGGAGCTGTCAGCCTTGATTTCAGGTGAGAAAACTGAGGCAGAAACAGGTGAGAGGAGTCACTTGCCCAAGGTCACAGGGCTGGGAAGCTGAAGGTCTGGGGCTCCAGCCCATCATCCCATCAGGACCCTGGAAAGCGGCCACAGTGGGGGCAGCACAGGGCCGGGCTGGTGGTGGCTTACCTGGGCACGGCGGCCTCGGTTCACGTAGGTGCACACAGGGTTGTAGGCACCTGTTCCGCACACGTACAGGTGTGTTCGGTTCCAGGGCTGGATAAGCCTGACGAAGTTCCCGCACTCGCCCTGGGGCCAGAGGGAGAGCTGCGGTGGGGCCCAGATGCCTGGCCGGCCAGTTCCCTCCCTGGGGTCACCTGGGTCCCCCCACCCACCCCACCTGTGGACCCCAGGGCACTCACGTTGCCATCCTTGCCTGAGAGCACACACTCCTCAATGCGCTGGGGGGAGGCTGCCCAGTGGATCTGCCGGAGACGGGGGTCAGAGGGTGCAGTCCTGGGGTCCCAGGCCCCTTCCCTCCTCACACCCCGCCTCTGGGCCCACCCTTACAATAAGGGGCTCGCGGTTGATGTCGTGCAGGTCCAGGGACAGCACGTAGTCCTTGCTGCCCACGTACATGCGGTCGTGGTCCTCGTCCTTGAGCAGGATTCGGTAGTCAGTGGTGTTGAGCAGGAAGTTGAAGAAGTGGGCAGTGCCCGTGGCCTTAAGCTCTGTGGGTGGAGGATAAGACTGTAGTCAGGACCCTCGGGGACCATCTGGCCACACCCCCTTTGACAGAGGAGAGATGTGGACCCTGCAGTTTCCCTCAGGGCCCCCGCCCCACCCTTCCCCTAACCCCCAGCTTCCCCTCCCAGGCCCACTGAGCTCCCTCTCCAGTCCCTGCCCAGCCTGGGGAGGAGAAAGTGGGGCAAGCCAGGGAAGGGGCCACACCCCAAGCTAAACCCCCAACTCATTGGCAGCCCCAGCCAGTCTGTGGGTCCCAATGAAAGGGCAGTGAGTGTGGGCCAGGGTGTATGATGGCATCAAAGACTCTTTGCTCAGGGTGGGGCTGGCTTCCCACAGGGGCCTAAAGGGTTAATGAGCAGGTAGGGGTGAGAGGCAGGTGGTGCAGCCAGGAGAGCCCAGACACTGGCATGGAGCCCTCCTGCCCTGCCCTCGCCCCATGGAGCACCAGGCTGAGAGCAAAGCTGGCACACAGCAGGGTCCTGAAGGTGTCTGAAGCAGGCTAGCCAGGACTGGAAGACCCTGCTGGAGCCACGCTGCCCCACACACCTTCCGCTTCACCCACACTCAGGGATGGCTGGGGGTTGGGGGTTCTCCTGGGGAGGGGTCCAGGACTCAAGCACAAAGTAGCTCCACCTACAAGGCCCAGGCTGACTCCAGAGCCTGGCAGGGCAACGCTGACCCCACAGGGCCACTAATGGTGGAATTCCTAGGCTGCTTTGAACCAACCAGGAACGATCATTCCCAGGGAGAAGGCCCTCCCCCTAGCGCCGCAGAGTCCCAAGGGCTGGGGGCAGGGCCCAGTTGGGTCCTCAGTTTTCTCTTTTTTGTGGGCTGTACCTCCTGAGCTCAAGTCCAGGGAGGTGGAGAAAAGCCTCTCTTCCTTGGGACGGAGGACAGGAGCTTGGCCAGTGGCAGACAAGGGACTCCAGGAAGTTTGGGAACCTGCCTCTGGAGGGGAGAGCTGAGGGGCTCCCTTGGCAAACCCCTCCTACGCCTCCCCCCACCCCCAGCTATTTTTAGTTCAGCAGGAGAGGGAGGATTGTAATGAGGGTGATGAATATTCACAAGCACAGGGGGCTTGAGATGGCAGCACACTGAAGAGCACATGCATGTACACCATGGCCCACTCACCAAGGGGCTCACACGCAGCCCACCGCCCCTCCCCACACCTGCAACCCATTTCACAGACGAGTCCATCAAGGAGGAGGCCTGGGCCTGCCATGGCACCTGCAGTGGAGAGCAGCTGGGGTCTAAAGCCCCCAGCTCAGCCTGAAGATGGGAAAAGCAGGTTGCCCTGCTCCATCAGTAAGGTTGCCTTCCCTTTGGGGCAGCTCTCCCTGAGTGGCCTGACTGACCCTTTGTGCTGGGGACCCCGGGGCAGGGCTAGAGGGACTTTCCCTGAAGGCAGCTTTGGACAGGAGCTCCAGGATGGGCCAAGATGAGTATGTGGGATAGCTGAGGTGGGCTGGGGGCCAGGGGGCTCTCAGAGCAGACCCAGAGGCCATGTCTGACACCAGGACCTCACTCTGAGGGGCTGGGGGCAAGGAAAGGCCTCACCCTGCCCAGCTCTATACGGCCACGGGGGAACACAGGTGATGACCTTGGCCAACCGCTGGGACGCAGGGACACTGAGGGATCAAAGGGCCGATCCCTGCCTGGCCACAGCCTTATAAGCCTGTCCGGCGGCGCCTCTGAAGTCCTGGGCAGGGCAGCTCAGGCACCTGTCCTGCACCTGTTGTTGGGTCACTCGGAGTCCCCGCCCAGCCACCCAGCCACAGTAACAACAGGAAAGTAAATATTCCCCCATCCCTAAGGCTGGGAAGTGGCCAGAGAGGAAGTAGAGCTGCCAGTGGAGCCCCCCCAGGCTGGGACAGCCCGCCAGGGGTTATTTATACCCTGGCTGGGGGCATGGCCTTGGTGATGCCCTTACCCATCCCACTAGGCTAGGGGGCACTTTAGGGGCAACGGAGGGGAGGGGGGAGACTCGTGGGCACCTTCAGACAAAGGCCTCGGGGGTGGGAGAAGTGCCAGATGCCTCCCCCCCACCATGCCCCATTCCAGGGACACCTAATCCCTGCTTGCACCCATGCCCAGTCTATAATGCAGACCCTCCCCTGCATGGCTATGCCATGACTCCCAGGGCCTCAGCCCCAAATCCAAGCCCCCAACCTGAGCCCAAAGCCCCAGCACTCCCAGCTCCTGATCCTTCTGCAAGCAAGGCAGGGCAGGGATCATTCAACAGATGAGGAAACGTAGAGCAGAAGACTAGCTTGATCTGACATCCTGCTTCTCAATCCTCTGCCTCACCCAGGGGCAAGTCTGTCCGGGGCGGAGGTGGGGGTGGGGGGAGTCATCAAGCATCTACTACTACGTGCAAAGCCCTGTGTTCACGACATCTGATTAGCAGATGCAGACATAAAGGCACAGAAGAAGGAAGTGACATGCCGGGGGAGGGGATGTGTGCGTGGCTGTGAGTGGGGTTTGCACCCAGGTCCGTGGCCTTTGGGGCTAAGGGAGCAGGAGGCCCAGAAGAAGCCAGTCCTGCTGGAGACTGTCCGTGACAGGGCAAAGGCTGGAAGGTGGCTCACGCTCCATCGACAGGGTGCATGACTCAGGACTCTGGGGACCTCTCCCAGCGGCCATGGATGTGGCGTCAATGGCTGTCGTCACAGGACATGATGCTTTGATCACTGTGGAAATTGTGGTGGGGAGGGGAGCCCCCACGTGGCTGTTCGGGGTGGGGAACAGTGGGACCGAGGGTCAGGACCTCGGCTATGGCTCGGGCTACTGGCCTGGGATTCATGGCCCCAGGTGGGACAATCTGGCTCTCCAAGCATCACTTTCCAGTCTAGAGACTGTCTCTTAGGGGCCTTCCTAGTACTGACATTCAAAGTGATGCTGGGTGGGGGGAGTCCTGCTCTTATCTCAGGGAGATGTCGACAGCTGGGCGTTCTTCAGCAACCCCCACCCCACTCACCCATCCATCATGGGTGGTCTCTGCCTTGGTGGGTGGAAGAGAATGGCATGGGGTCCCAAGTTCTCTCCCTGAGGGACCAGCTCACAGATGTCAGCACCTCTTGGAGGCATTCCCCCTCCCCATTCCCATCCCTGCTGCCCTATTTCCCAGGGCTGGGGTGGGGAACAGAGAGGGCAATGGGGCAGGAAGGGGTTTCATGTCGACTCCGTCCAATGCCTACTCCCCCAACTCCAATCAGCCTGTCTGCACCACTCACCAACCCACAGGAGCAGAACTAACTCCTGAACCACCCATGCAAACCCACCCTACTGAAGGGAAAACCAAGGAAGAGAAAGGTGAGAGATTTCCCAGGTCACAGAGTAAACTGGGCATGGCTCTGGCCTTGCCAACCCACAGCTGGAGGGCTAACCTCAACTCATGCCAGACCGTAGGGAAGAATTAAAACAAGGGGCCCCCTGACAGCCGTGCACCCCCAGCTCCAGAAAGGAGGACTGAGGTCCAGGTGAGAATGAAGCTCACCCCAAGTCACGGGGTTGAGGCGGGACCAGGGCCTCCCCCCACCCCAGGGCACAGGAACTGGAGCAGGGCAGGGTTAGGCAAGTGGGCTGGAGCCTCAGCTAGCCCTGGGTACCCTCCTCTGATACCTGTAGCGTCAGTGGGGAGCTTATCCTATCAGCCCCTGGGTCCCCTAAGGGGCAGGGACTTGGGCCAAGGAGACGTGGAGGCCCAAGGGCGGGTCAGTTGGGGCCGGGTATTATCCTCAGGCACGTCCTCAGGACTGTTCTCACCTCTGCCTCAGTTGTCCCAGGCCTGGATCTGGTGGCAGGAGTGTAATCCATTCCCCATCTCCATGGCCATATGGGAGGAGGGGGCTGCAGCCCAAGTGAGGGCTCTGTGGGTACCAGGGCTCTGACCTCCAGGCCCGGGTGTGCGGGTCAGTGGGCCCGGGTGATGCCTCCTGTGAAGGGCTCCCTGCCCCCATATCCTCACCCAGCCTGGGCATATCCGGGATGGCTTTTCCCATCATTAGGAAGGAAAACCTTTTCTGGCATCGGACAACTCATTTCCGCAGTCATTTCCAGCCTGTAGCACTTCCCCATGGCCATAAGGCACTCGGGGACCTGGCCTAGAATGGCCTGGCAGAGGTCCAGAGGCAGGAACATTCTCAGTGCACAGAGGCTTGGTCCTGGGGGAGGATAGGGGTGGGGTTCTCTGTTTTCCCATCTCTGGGAAGCAGCTGACATGCCTCACTCTAAAGGAGGTGGGAGGCAGGGTCCACAGCCCTCACCCCCAGACCCCGAGTGGATGACCCCCACCCCCTGCTGCCCGTCCCCAGGACACTAGGTCAGCTACCAGTGCGACAGGGGCTGCTGCACAAAGGGGGGTCCTGGAGCAGAGGTGGGTGCCACACCCCCTTGGTTACAGCCCCACAAAGCATCAGGCTTTGACTGACAGCAGCACCTCCCCTCTGCTTGCTGGGTCCCGGGAGGGTGATGGACAGGCTCCTGCAGCCCAGCCCTGACCTCTGGCCTTGTGTGGGTCAGTGCGGTCCTAATTCCTGAGCCAAAGAGAAATGGAATTGGGAGGGTGCCTGGCCAGGCTCTTTGTCAGTGCTTCATCACTGGAAAGACAGACCTCCTGCCCTTCCAAGGAGGGAGTCTGAAGTGGATAAGGATGAGGTAGCAGTGGTAGCAGGGCCCACGCAGTCCCTCCTAGACATTCCCATGGGTTCTGGGGAGGGGTGGCTCCCCCAGTCCCTTTATCACTCCCCCGAAGCAGTGAGGGGCCTTAGAGGAGGGCCCCAGAGTAAGGCCCCAAGGCTGGGCTGGCCCCCTGGCTCCTGGCCTAATCCCCTTTTAATGAGTGGCCAGCATGGAGGCCTCAGCCCCTGGCCATAGCCCAGCAACCCTGGGAGCCCCAGCCAGGCTGGGCCGGGGGGCAGGGCAGCCAGAAGCCTTCACTCGCACCTTTCCCCTTTTCAGCTCACCAGCCCCATTCATACTCCAACGCCCAAGACCCCAACCTCAGACCAGGCCAACCAGGGCCCGGGGCACCAGCAAGAAGTCCTACCAGGGTGACACCTGCCTTGTGCTCCCACAGACCCTCTCTTTGGCTTTAACCATTTGCTCAGGCCCAGATCCCACAGGGGGTTGGTGCAGGGAGGCCTGTCACTGCTGACCTCCAGGCTGGCTCCCCAACTCCCTTTTCCCCACTGGATGTTCTGGATGGGATCCCCAGGTATAAGGTTCCCCTCCCTGGGGGGTAGGCTCCAGGTTCCTCAATACGTGTCCCCCCAGTCATCACCACCCCTGGGCCGTGGCTCTCCAGGTGGGAGACCCAGAGGCCTCCCCAGGAGCCAGCAGCACCACCCGCGCCCCCTACCCCCCAGGCAGGTGAGCCAGGTCGGTGCCAACAAAACCAATTACAGCCGCTCTCACCCAATTAGCAACTAATTATGGCCTCATAGCCCATTCAACATAATTAACATGTAAATGACTCAGCGTGTTTATATTCAATAACCGCTCAGATTGAATTTAATTTAAATGTCTGAACTGGGGACCTAGTTACCGTATTTCACCACCTAGAGCTACCACTTCCTGTGACTCGTCCGCTCCTCCAGAGGGGAAGGAGCCCAGGCCAGAGTCAGGAGGCGGCGATGGGGGTGGGCAGAGGGCAGCAGAAAGACGTCAGGGTGCTGGGGCCGGCGACACACACTGGCCTAGCCCTGGCTTAGATGGCCCGAATGCTGGCAAAGCTGGGGGTGCTTGCCTTTCCCAGGGGTGTGGGGAAGTGATGAGGCCAGAAGAGTCCCCAGCGGGACCCTCAAGATAGGGAATCCTCTGGAACGACGGGTCGACGGGTCGTCATAAGGGCTACTGTAAACATCCCAGCTGTTCAGTAAACTCCAAGCCGGAGCTGGAGCCGCCTGGCTGGGCTGAAGCTCCACTGGGCCCTCCCCTCCGGCTCTGGGGGCTGGGGCTTGGGGTCTGGGGCAGGCAGGCCCAGGCACGCTGTTCCCACGCCCGTTCCGCCCCAGTGCCCACCTGCTCCGCCCAGGAGGGGCAGGCTGGGGGCACAGGCTGGGGGCTCCTCAAACCAGGAGAAGCCGGAAGGGAAACAGCAGGGTCGTCCCTGGCACACCTGCAGCCTGGAAGCAGGGGCCCCACTCCAGCAAGCCTGGTGGCTTTTGGTCTTTCTGCCCCAGTAGGTGGAGCCTCTCCTCCTTGGCGCCTGCACTGACCCCTGCCCACCCCCCACGTCCCGGCAGCGCCTGGTCAGTCTGGGGCTCAGGGGTTCTGGGAGGTTCTACGTGGGTTGCCTGGGAGAACACCTTTGGGCAGTCACTGGCTGAGCAGAGTTCGGAGCTCCAGAGGTTGGAGGTATGGTCAAGGGACCCCATCTGGAGGGGCAGGAGAGCAACTCACACAGGAATGTGCTCCCAAGGGACTCAGAGGGGGCGGGAAGAGGAGGTTGGTCCTGAGGGAGAGGGCTGTACTCTCGCAGGTGGGGTGGGTGAAATGGCGGCTCTGTGCCTCCAGCTCCAGGCCCCCGGCCCACCCCTCCTCCCACATTCCAGACCTGGCCCGGAAACCCCTCACTCCTTCCTCTACCACCTCCTCCTCTCCATGACAGCAAAGGACAACAAACTCTCCATGGCTCATTTACTCCGATAAATCACCCAGATGGACAGGCCAGGATGGGACCGACAGGGCGGTGGGTGTTGGGACCCAACCCCTGACCCAGGGCCCAACCCCCACCTCTGCTGCCCTCCTCAGACTCCTGGGGTCCATGCAGCCCCTGATCATCACCCCACCCAGAGATTCCCAGGAGGCCCCAGACAGCCTCAGCCCCTTCCCTAACATTCTGATGGGGAAGCTGAGGCACAGAGCAGTAGATGCCCTCGGTCGGCCTAGAAGGACACAGTGAGAGCAGGTGAGGAGCCCAGAGGGGCAGTGAGTGCTCCACACAGTTCTGGGGCTGGGACAGGAAGGTGTTCATCAAAACAGCAGGCTGGGCCTCCTTGGGCAGAGGTCCCTCAGAATGCTCCCCACTGAACCTCGGGTGCTGCAGGGAGTCCACAAGGCCCCAAGTCCTAGCCCCTGCTCTGCCAATTGCAGTGTGTGACTCAGAAGCCACCGGGAGCCAGTCACGCAGGATGACCAGCAGATATGCAATTCAGTGGACTCTGCCCACGGAGGGAAGTGAGGGCATCAGCACTGAGAGCCAAGTGGGAAGGACCAAGGTCCTTGGCTGGGGAGCAGAGAACTCAGAAGAAGGAGCACGTCCGGGTAGGAAGGCAAGGAGGGGGCAGGGTGGTGATGGGGGGGTGGGGGAAGGAGGAAGGAAGAAAAGTGGGGGAAGGAAGACCTGGCTAACCCCACAGGCTTCCCATGTCCCTGGAGGAGCCAGTAGCTTGAGCTGCCCCTCACTTGCAGAGATACACCTGAGAACCGGCGCTTTACCTGTGACCCTAGTGAGAACGCCACAAGTCGGCCTAGCTGAGGCCCTCTTCCCCCAGGATCGGCCCCCTGGATCCTAGGCCGGCAACCCCAGTCCAGGCCCCACTGCTTGCTGTGGCGGGACCCATGGTCAGGGTCTAGAGCCCAGGAGGCCTTTGGTCACCCCAGCAGCCTCCACCCTCTCCCTGGGGCTGCTCAGCAGGGGTGGGTGGAGGGGTTTGGGGTGGGCGCCAGGCCTGCCAAGCTCAGGCACCCACGTGAGCCAGGCTTTGGATTCGGACCACAGCCTGCTGGCGGCCAGGCCTCTGGCACAGGCCCTCTTGCTATTTCTAAGAAAAATGCAGCAGGAATCCTCTCTGCTTCTCCAAGACTCCAGGACAGCACCAGGCCCAGCCAGGAAAACATGCTCTCAGCCTAGTCATGTAGATGCCCAAGTGAGTGCCCCAGGTCTCGCCACCCCCTATGGCAAACTGCAGGAGCCAGAAAATTATTCGTGGAGAGGGCCATCATGCAGGCCGTGTGCCCCACCAACCAGGCTGGAGTGCTCATCTTGGGGGAGCCACCTCAGAGGCTGCACTCCCTACCAGATGCATCGCTATCATCGGAATTTTTTCACAATACATTTTTAGCACCTCTGCCATGAGAAAAAAAGAGCTTAAAAACCGTAAGGAGAAAATCCAAACTCTATATCCTAGTACCAAAAACAAGACCTCATCCAGCATCTTGCCCTTTCTTGTAAGCGCGGCGCCACCCACATCTCTGCTCTTGCTCTTCCTTCTCTCATGATCTCCCTTCCCCTCCTGGAGATGCAGCCTCCTCCTCCAGGAAGCCTGCCTGGATGCCTCTGGTAGGAACTCTGTTCCTGGCCCCACTCCATCCCCCAGGGCTCAGGGTCCCCCCTGCTGTCCTTTCCAAACACTGTCTCCCTCACCAGAGGTGAGACTTCTGGAGGGATGAGGCTGTGCGTGACTCCTCGGGGCATCCTTCCAAATCAGCTCTGCCACTGTCAGCATGCTCCTGGGGACTGCGACTTCTTCCACCCGGGCAGTAACCATATTCACACAGTGAGTCCTCCCGACAACCCAATGAGGTCGGTGACCATTCTTATCCCCATTTTACAGATGAGGCAGCAGGAACACAGAGAGAAGTTAATTACCCAAGGTCTAGCCAGAGCCAGGATGCAAGCCAGGCGGCCCGAGACGTTGAGATGCTGCTTCCATGGGCCACTGCCAGGCCTACTGTACACAGGAGGACGCCAGGGCTCAGAGAGGCTAAGCCACCCTCCTGCCCGAGGTCACACCACTGACAAGGGTAGAAACAGGGTTTGTCTGCCTTTAAGGCCAGCACTTTCAACAACCACCACCACCACCTCTGCATCATACCAAATCTAACTGCCCCACTCCCTGCCCTGGGTGAGGAGCTGGAGGCTGCCCAGGAGTCAAGGGCCAGGTACCCACGGCCCGGAGGCCACCCCTGGGCCATTACCACCTCTGGAGGGGCCAAGGGACTGGAAGGCACACACACACAGGTGCAGACAGCCAAGAGCCCACCCTGAGGCTCACTGCCTCCCAACCACAGAGTGAAAGATGGCTTTATAGGCCAGGGCGAGATTTTTATCTTAGCGGTTTCTCTTTAAATTCTTTACGATTACGAAGCAGTGGGGGCTGCCAAGGAACATGATTTACTCCTTGAGCATGCACCAGCTCCTCGCTCAGTGCCAAGGGAAGCTGGAGCCAGGGAAGGAGGGGTGGGCTCTGTGCCAGGGAACCAGAGACAAGGCCTGTGCTGCTGAGGCCCAGCCAGTGGTGATCCCATCCAAAGCTCGGTGGAACCCGGAAAGGCCACGACTGAAGGCCCCAGCCCCTGCCCCGGCTGACTTAGGCTGGGCCTCAGGTAGGTTATCGGGCAGGCACAGGGACCCTGTCTCCACTCTCTCCAAGGATCAAATCCTGGCCAGCTGGTGGGGGTGCAGCCCCCAGGATCGCCCCTCTGCTGAAGCAGCCGTTTCCAAAGTCCCTTCTCAGGAGAGAGGTGGCTCCCAGGCTCCTATTTCCAGGAAAACGGAAATCCCAGATGCAGGGATCTGGGCTCAAGTTCAGGCTTTGAGTCTTCCTTTCTCCCACATCCTGGCTCATCCTGGAACACTCGCTCTCCCTGGCTTGCCAGTTCCAAACCCCACTTGACCCCCCTGCCCAGCTCCCTGGAGCCAGCCCTGGCCTCGAAGCTCCTAGGTCTCCTCCCCAGCCCTTCCCTACTCCCTCTCTCACCCCCCATCCCCCACCCCCCCAGGCTCTGCAATCTGTGTCTTGGTTGGTTGGCCAGAGAACCCCTGGGGGGCAAGGGGGCTGGTCTGTCTAGACTTGCTCAGGGTGCTTCTGCCTCAACCCACATTCGCCAGCCCCCACAGGTGAAGTAAATGAGCTGTGACCCCTGTGAACCTCATCACTTCCAAGCAAGGAGGCCTGGCAACCACGGTCCTCTGATGCCACATGCTAATGGTGTGAGCCCCAGAGGCTCAGAGTGTGTGTGTTGGGGGGGTAGGAGCAGTGATCGGTGCCCACCCAATCACTGTCTACCTATAGAACGTCCTTCCTCACTGAGCAAGCCAGCTATGCCCAGAGCTGAAGAGGGCAAGAACCCTAGGACTGCTTTGGACATAGGAAACCTTTCTTCTCTTGGGGCCCTGGTGTTCCCATCTCTGAAGTAAAGGGGTTTCCTAGAGGACCCTGCCAAGTGGAGGGGCTGTGGTGAGCCAAGGCTGGATTTAAAGCCTGAGAATACACAAACTCAAGTGCTGCTGCTTCAGTGATTGGAGGGGACAAGGAGTATGCCTGGTGCAACCACTGCCCTTTCCTTTGGAAAGGCTGGAGATCCCTTCAGGCTTTGGGGGACCACGGCTTGTTTTTCACCAGGGTCTCCTATTATTATTATTTCTTTCCTGCCCTTCTGTGGCAAAGAGAACTTCTGCTCCCTCCCTACTCCTGCCTCAGTTTCCCCAGGGTCCGCCCCCCTCATGTCATCACAAAACCCCTTTCCTCCACTAACTACCTCATGGCCTCAAGTCTTGGCCAAATTGAGCCCAAACAGCTGGCTGCCGAGGGTTGGGGGGCGGGGGCTTCCTGGGAAAAAGTAAACACTCCCTGAGTGGAACAAAGGGTCTGGTGGCGCCCTCACACCTCCCTGCTGCTGCCAAGAGACTGTGGGCCCCGAGCCTGGGGCACCTTGAGGGCAAGGTCAGGGCAGCTTGGGGCCAATTGGTGTTTGCAAAGGGGGAGCCTTCTCCACACCTTCTCCAGAGACTCTGGGGTGGTGGGGATCCCTGGCCCAGTCATGGGTGGGTAGAGGAAAGAAGGTTCTGTCGGCCAGGTTCTCAGCCCCAAGCAGCCAGGAGCTCTCAGGAATGCTCAGGAACTGGGAATCAGAGACTCTCACCGGCTCCCAGAAGTCTTGCTCACCTAACCCCTCACTTCTGCCTGCCCTTGGCTGTGCTGCTGATGGAAGCTCAGGAGATGGCCCATAGGAGTATCCCCCCCGACTCCCGCCACCCCCCAGCCTGGCTGAACCCTGAGCCCTTCCTCCCTCAGGCCCTCCCAGCTCTCTAGACCTGGCCAGGGCACCCAGGCGGATGGGCGGGCAGGAGCTCAAGCCTGGCCCAGTTCCTGCCTTTGTTCCTTTATCTGCCCTGGGCAGCACAGTCCCTCATGCCAGCACCTCCGGCTTGGAGGGTCTGGCCCAAACTGGGCCGGAACTGGTACCTCTCAGCTGCAGCAGGACCCAAGGCAGGGGAGGGGATGGCTGGTGTGCCAGCTGCTGTATCCATCCAAGGCACAGACAGAGAAACTGAGGCACAGAGCCAGCAGGACTACCAGTGCTTCCAAGAGCAGCCCTCTCTGTGCCCCCCATGTGTACCTCAGAAAGAGAAGCGTACTTGTCCCCCACTTCCCAGTCCCTGGCCTGGCTGTGGGGTCCCAAATTCTCTTTATTCATACTTGAAGAAACACTCAGTGAGAGCACATGACCCAGCCGAGACCATCTAGTATGGAGGATGCACAAGGCCTGGTGCCTAGTAGGTGCTTGGCTCCCAGGTGGCACTGCCAAGCCAAGTGTCCGTTGTTTTTTCAGCCAGTTGGACTGTGAGCCCCCAGCACAGGGCCTGGTATATGGGGGGTACCCAAGTACCTACTTCAGCTGAAGTGACATCTCAGCATAAAACTAGGACACAAGGTCACAGTGGGAATGGGGAAGGTTACTCCAGGCAGAGGAACCTGCGTGTGTAAAGGCACAGAGGCTCCCCGCAGCCCAACCCCAGGCCGCGTCAGCACCGCAGGCTGGCTGCCAGCCTGAGAGGCAAACGGGGTTTTTAGTCACCGCGGGTGTTGGCTTCAGAGCTAACTGAGAGGGAATCAAGCTGACACTCTGTGGGTGCCGGCAAGGCCAGGACGCCGGGGTTCTATTTCTGGTCTTGCCTCTGCCTCTTGCCTGACCTTGGCTCTGTCCTTGTCTGAGCCTCGGTTTCTCTCTCTGGAAAACAGGAACAAAAGCCTTTGTCCCTTTGCCTCTGGAGGTCCGAGAAGGTTTAAAAGGAGCACACAGGCTTTCCTATGTCTCGTCCCTCCTGCTTCCTCTCATGGGTCTCCAGGGTGATGACAAAAATAACACCCAGCGTGGATCCCTGGGCTCCAGGCATCCCTGGGATGTGGAGACCGAGCCACCCCTCCCTTTCTCTGCGGGGTCAGGGGACCCTACACCCCTCCCCGGGCTGGGGAGGGGACAGGAGGGGACCCACTTTGGGGAGGGAGGGGCTTCAAGATTTATTAATCTACTCTGAGGAATTCCACCAGGGGAGGGTGGAGGGATCACCAGAATAAATATCTTACCTTCACAGGCCTGGGGAAGGTGTGTGTGTGGGGGGGGGGGGGGATTTGGGAGGTGTTCTTTTACAGATTAACTCTTCTCTGCCCGTTTCTCAGTCCCTACACAGGAATCCTTCCGGGTACATCCTCAGAAATTCCCAGAAGTCGGTGACTGGGAAGAGTGGATAATAGGCAACTCACTCCTGACTCCTCCCGCTGAGCTGCAGGGGTGGGATGAGGCCAGGGGAGGGGCCCTACGGAGGAACACAGTGGGGTGGGGGCTGGGCCTTGGCCAAGCCTGAGGAAGGAAAGTGCAGCCCAGCCTTTCACCCCAATACCGCGGCCCGGAAACCTGGCCAGCCAGGGCTGAGTCGGCCCCACCCAGGGCAGACGGCTGGACAAAGTGACCTCGGGCCGGAGAAGGGCCAAGGCTGAGGACTCAGCAGTCACTCTAGGTACCCCCGGCCCCAGCATGACCTCTGCCCCAACCCCAGGCTGAGCATAGACTCTTCTGACCACACTCTTGAGGAAGAGGCCAGGGAGCCAGAACACTTGGGCGTGTGCCCCACCTGTGTTTACCTGCCCAATGGGGTAAGTGCAAAGGTGACAGAGCCGGGGGACCAGCCCCTCACTCTGCAGACTCCAACCCATCACTAAGACCTTCTTGTGACTTCCCAGGCAAAGTGCTCTCTGCTGGGATGGGGTGGGGTGTGTGTGTCTCAGCAGCTCACACTGTCCCTGAGCCCATCAGGTGGTCCACCCGCCAGGTGCACAGTCAACAGCACCCTCCCCGATTCCTGGGAACTCCTCCCACCTGGAGACCCATAAGGAAGGTTCCTCAAGCACCCACAGCACCCCAGGATCTGCCTGACCGTCTGTCCCTCCATCCCAGGGGCTACTCAGGGCGGGACAAGGTGCCCAGTTTTAGTAAAAAGGGGCCAGAGATATCCCCATCTCCTCAATCATCAAACGGAGAAAGACGACCCGCAGACCTTAGTCCACCCAGTCCAGGACCCCACAGTCCAACCCTGGAAGGTGCCCACACTCAGACTCAGGACCCTTCCCCAAAATGTCTAAGCAATCCAGACACCAGCTTTTCCCAGCAAGTCACTGGCCTCCACATGCCCAGAGCAATCCATGTGGCTGCTCAGTTTGTCCCTTCTCTCCTGTATAGTGGGGCCAAGTGCTGTGAGCAAGGCCGCCTCTTACCTTTGAATGAGAGCCGAATCCGGGGCATGGCCTGGTAGTGGTCCTGGGTGGGGGCAGCTGGCCAGGCCCCAGTCAGAAGGGAAGCCCAGAAGAGGAGACCAGCGACAGGCATTGTGAGAGGGGCCTGGGGCCCAGGAAGCAGGCTTGGCTCTCCAGACACCTGAGGGTGGGGGGACCAACAGTGGGATTTGTGAGACAGATGGGGGGGTTCCCATCTTACCAACAACTCCCTTGTACAACTTCTGCCCATGGTGCCTCGATATCCCCACATGAACAAAAAGGGTGATGGGTGCCTCCTTGCCCATATCCCCAGCCTGGGGCCATGAATGTCCAAAGTGTGCAAATCTCACACAGGTTCTCGGGCCTACATTTGTCTGGGGAGGTGTCAGCAATGGGTTTGAAGACTAGTGGGCAGCCTAGGGTTACCAGAGCTGATGAGAGCCAAAGGGAGCCAACCTCCAGCTCAGCATCCTGAATTCCCTTCACAGGGCCCAGCTCCAGCAGGTGGTCTTGGAGCCCTCCCCAAATCCCCAACAGGCTCTCTCCTCTGCACCCACCCTCACAAAGGGGGCTGCTCCTCTCCCACCTGAAGGAATGGTGTCCATCCCTGCCTATTCTAGCCAAACCTCACCTCCCAGTGCAGGGAAATCTGGACCAATTATTAGGTGGGGAGGCATGGAGGAGAGTGGGGCAATGAGTGAGACACACCAGATGGAAGAGGAGAGGCAGAGAGTAGCAGGGTTCACTCCTACTGAAATCACAGCAGGAGGGATCCAGGTTAGACAGGCAGAAGGACTTCCTGCCAGGGAAAAGTTCCAGCCCTGCCTCTAGACGGGTGAAGAAGGAGAGGAAGGATGGCCAGCAGGCCTGGGGTAGGATCTGAGCCAGCCTCAAAGACCCCTGCAGAACCCCCACCCCTCAGCAGGTCTAAGTTTTGATTCTGTGTTTTTCAAATATTGTCTCCCCAGGCAGGCTGGCTGTTGGGTAAACGTAGCCCAGCACCAGTTGTCAGAACATATTGCTCCCTCCCTGCACAAATCAGCGCCAACTCCCCCCACCCCCAAACCAGATACGCTGGGGGTAGGGGCACCAAGTATGACAACGTGAGCCCCGTTCCCCAGATTTGCCCTGTCTGTTCTCTTCTCCCATGGGAGTCAGAACCCCAGACCCATCCCCTGGGGTGGGGGTGAGGGGTATTGTGGCCTGTAAATCCCCTGTTCAGAGCCCTGTCTTGGCTGCCCCAATGCTGAGGCAAGGCTCAGACTCCACATCTGAGTTTCAGGTCCTACTTTCCAGACCCTGATGCCCTCCCCAGGCCCACTTCTCCCGAGCTTTCACCTCTCCTGCCAAGGCAAACCACTGGTGGTTCCTCAGACAGGAACTGCAGCTTCAGGTCTCCTGGCCTACTTTCCATGTAATACCCTCTGCTGGGAACACCCTCTCCCGAGTGCCTGACACACCTCTTGTGTTCCTTCAAGATCCCCCATCACCACTGCTCCCTTCTGGGAGGTGTAGGAGGTTGGCTGAAGGAAGGGAGAATCAGAACCAGCCCCTCCCCTAGAGCAGTGGGGGCACAGAACTAGTGCTGACTGAATGGCAAGCTCTAACAAACAAGGGGGCAGGTGGGAAAATGAGATGCACAGCCTCCATCACCCTCAGGGTGCACCTGGGAGGCCCCCACTAACAGATGTGGATATACACACGTCCACACGTGCAGGCCCACACATGTCCTCATAAGCCAGCGTTTGCTCAAGAACTTGACCTGCTAGTGGGGTGGGTTCTGGCTGTTCTGTTCTGGCTAGGGGAGGGCACGAAGCAGCCTGAGCCCCTTGAAGGGCTTTTGGGCCGCCTCTCCCCCACCCCCATGACCTCATTTCTCCTGCATCCATTTTCACGGTGATGGGGTCAGGGTCAAAGGACAGGACTGGAGTTCCCCAAGGTGTCCAGAAAAGTGGGGACCTTGCCTCCCACAATGTTCTGACCCTTTAAAGGGCTGATGGGGGGCACTCAAGTCTGCTAGGTCCTCAGGCCCCAAGTCCAAACTCCCTCCTTGGCAGCCTGGGGTGTGGTGGAGAGAAGGAAAGGGAACAAGTAAGAGAGGAAAAGAGAAGGGGAGGGGAGGGCATTGTCGACAGTCCTTTTGGAACTGCCAGTCCCTAGATGCCTTCCACTCAGCCCCAGTGGAGACTTCAAGTCTGGCCAAGCCCAGGTGGGTGGACAGAGGAGGGACGGCCACCGCCACCTGGGAGCCCACCAGGAGGAGAGTAGAGAAGGAGGGTAAGAAGGCTGGCGGGAGGGAGCGAGGGAGGCAGGCGGGAGGGAGGGAGGAGGAGAGAGGGAGGAGAGAGGGAGGGACAGAGGATAGACGCTTGCTCGAACAAAGAAACGAGGAGCTGGGGCTGGCGAGGGGTGCAGGGAAGGGGCGGTCAGAGGAAGGGTTCCGGAGGCACCTGGGGGCGGGACAGAGGGCCAGGTGGTCAAAATGTCCAGCCCGATCCAGACCTCCCAGCCTTGGAAAGGGGTGGGGGGTGGGGGCAACAGTCTGCCTCAGGGAAGGGAGGTTGGCTCCAATGAGCTGAGAACTGCCTGGATAGTGGGGAGGCAGGAGCAGGGGCTGCTGGGGGACATGGGGAGGGAATTATTAACAGCTCCCCACTCCCTCCCCAGGCCAAAGCTCCTTCCTGGCTTCTAAGCCGCCACCTCCCCCAACACTCCATGGATGAGGAAGCAGAGCCACCCTCAGTGTGGCTGGGACCAAAATCCCCCTTTAATGGACAGGGTTTTCCAGTCAAGGTCACCTGGGCCTAACTCCATCCACCCCCCACCCCCCCATGTATGCTGAGCAGCAGGAGAGGGGGGCCTTAGACTGGGCTGCTGGCCTTCCTCCCCAATACCAACCACCCCCAGCCCCCCGCATTTCCGGGCCTGGCTCCTTCAGAGCCCAGGGGTAGCAGCAGGGGTAAGCATGCCTGTGTCCTCACCTCCTGCCTTGCCCTAGATACCATACCCCCATGGGGCCCAGGCACGCCTTCTGGCTACCCTGGGAAAAGGCCCCAGATTCAGTTTGAGCTGGGATGAACCTAACCCCTGGGTGCAGTTTCCTTGCCTCTGCAACTAGGACAGGGTGTGAATTCAGGAGGGCAGAAGCCCCCAACCTGGCCAAGTTCCAGGGTGGACACATGAGTGCATTCAGTTCTTCTCCTCCCCCTGGTTTGGTCCCCGGACATTGGTTAATGGGTTGGTGGCCGCAACAAAGCTATCTCAAGAATTAGAGTTATTTACCAAGCCAGGCTCCCTGCCCTGCCTCCAGCAAACACCTCCTGGGAGCCCTGCCTCATTCCTGGGCCACCTCGACACCCCAGTCTCAGCTACTGTGGAGACCCTGCCAAACCCTTGATGGTCCCCAGTCACTTCATCACAGGGGTTCCAGCCTGCTCTGATGGGAGCTTGAAGACCTGTAGGTTCTCTCAGCTCACCTACTCCTCACAGAAATCCAAGCAGGACTCCCTGCTGGAAAAGCAAACCCAAGCTGGCAGTTGGGGGTCCCGGGGACTGGAACAGTGCTGGAAGAAGAGCCTCGGGGTTGGCGGTCCTTCTCCTGTCCCACCACTTAGGAAACCCCCTACGTGGGGGCTGCCAGTATAGTGCTTCCCTTCGGACTGACCTGGTTATCAGATGGAGACACTGAAGCAGAGTAAACGCGCCTTCGGGGGAGGAGGGCTACCTGAGCTGCTAGAGGGAGTGAGAGCTGAGTGGAGAGAAGGGGGTTCAGGACTCCCTCTCCAGGAGCTTGGGGGTGGAACTGTAGGAGCGTCCACCTCCCAGGACCATGCGGAAAAAAGTTGCTTTGCACACTGGTGATCCCGCAGGCCACATTACCCACATATCCCCACGCCGCCCCGGAGCGAAGAGGTTCGGGGCGCCGGGACAGACAGCGTCCACCCCAGCCTCGCTGCCCCTGCGTTCGCCGGCAACCCTCGATGCCCGCGGAGTCCCGCGCTCGGGACACTCCCACGGAGTTGCAACGCCGCGGGTCTCAGAGGAGTCGTGGGGTGGTCCAGCCGCCTGCCCGCTCCTTCCCCGTTCCCGCCGCACTTACCTCTCCCGCAGCGGCGGGGCCCCGGCACCCGGGAGGCGCCGGCGGCAGCGGCGGCGGAGCGGCTCCGGGTTGGGCCGGCCCGGGCTAGCGGCCCCCCGGGGCCATGGCCCTACCCCGTGCCCTCTCGCCGCTGCGCCTGAGCCGGGGTCGGCGCGGCGGCCGGTCTTGGCGGGCTCCACGGGCTCCGGGCGCGTCAGCAGCCGAGGCCCCGGGACCCAGCCCGGGCCATGGGAAGGCTCAGGGGCGCTCGGGGCCGCCTCCCCCGGGGCGGGCTGCGGGCGCCCCCTGGCCGGCGCGCCGAGGGCGCATTCCCCGGCGCGGGGCGCGGGCGGCGGCGCGCGCTAGGCTTCGGGGAGCAGCACTCGGCTCGACTCGGCTCGGTGGCGTTGCGCTCGTCTGGCGGCAGGACCGGGGCCGGGCGGCCACACCG
The DNA here is from genome assembly GCF_015220235.1 of Choloepus didactylus. Classification (NCBI taxonomy): domain Eukaryota; kingdom Metazoa; phylum Chordata; class Mammalia; order Pilosa; family Megalonychidae; genus Choloepus; species Choloepus didactylus. The sequence continues at coordinate 203,064,291 of NC_051307.1, read as the reverse complement.
GGCTGTGCGGCTCCTCTCGGCGCGCTGTGGCCCTGCGCTGCGCTCGGGGCTCGCCGGACCCCGGCCGCTCGCTCCTTCGCTCGCTCTCGTCTCGCGGCGGCCAGCGGGACAGGGCGCTCGGAGCCGCGCGGGGAGCTCCGGCAATTGGCCGCCCGTGGGCTACATTTGCATAGCGCGGCCCCGCCCCGCCTGACCCGCCCAGCCCCACCTCCGGGGCGGGACCCGCCCGACCGCCGCCCCGCCCCCGCTCCACCTGTCCGCGGGCCAGGTTCAGGGCTCCCACGCGCTGGGGCCGCCCGCGCCTGGGGAGGCTTGTCCGCGCCCCGCGCCCCCGCCCCCGCCCCCACCTCGCGGGCGGCGCCCCCGCCCCGCCCCGGCTTTGTCTCTCCGTGGATACACCGCGCACACCGCGCCTGGTGTTTACCCGGGCACTCAACTCCCTGGCGGGAAGGGCGGGCGCGCCGGGAAGCAACCAGGCTGCGCTCACCTGCGCACCCCCTGCTGCGTCCCTCCTCCCCTTCACGGCCGGCCGCGCCCCTGGCCCCGCGCGTGAGCCCCGGCAGCGCGGGGCCGGGAACTGCCCGGGCCGCTCAGCAGGTGGCGGTGCAGCCCCTGAGACGGCAGGCACCCCTGGACCTGCCCGCGGCCGCCAACTCTAGCCCAGGCCTGGCCGGGGCAGCCCAGCCACACTGCTCTGTCCAGTTGCCCAACAACTCCTGCCTTATTTGAAGCCAGCAGGCCCCACCTCTTTAGTTCCGTACCCCAGAGAAGCCAGACGGTCTGGGGTCACCTCTCCTATTGGCCTGGTGATAGGCCCATGGCCCATGACCGAGCATGGACCTACCTTTGCCCGGTCTTCCCCCATCCTCACCCAAAGGCCATGGCATCACCAGCCATGACCACAGTCTCAGCCCTGCCCCACATACGCTCCTGATGTGTCAACAGGGGCTGTGACACATGTGTGTATCTCATATACCGTAAGGGAAGAAAAAGAGAAAGCAAGTGAACGGTGGAAGGCGAAGGGATAGTAAGGAGAGTGAGACAAAGAAGCGAAAGGGGAAGTAGCGCGAAAAAGGAGAGAAAGAAGAAGAAGGGAAATAAGACTCCTCCCCCTTCTCCTTCTCTCCTTTTTCTTACTCCTCCCCCATTCCTCCTCTTCTCCCTCCTCCACCTGCCCTCTCTCTCCTTTTCCTCCTTCCTTCTTTTTCCTTTCTCCTTTCTTCTTCATCTCCTCCTCTCCCTCCTCTCTTCTCCCTCTTCCTCCTCTCCCTTTCTCTTTCTGGCTAACAACACTCCCAGGAGACATCTCTCCCCTGACCCATTGACCAGATGACTGCAAGTGTAGAGTGGGGGTGGGGAGTTAGGAATCCTTCTGAGGGTCTCCTCACTCCAAATAGGAGCACTTGCCTGAGTGCTCCAAGCAGGGGCTGGGCATTTGAGGTGAAGAAACACCAGCCTGGGGTTATGGGGGCTGCAGTGACAGAATCTGTGCCTCCCCCCTCTGTCATGCCTCATTTAAAATGCTGTGACAGTCATCCTTCCTCATCCTCATTCCCCTGCGCCAGGGTCGCTCCTGAAGTCACTACCACGGCACACCCTTCACCAGTGCAGGTTTCCAAGGCCATCCCTTCCCCCCACAGACTCCATGGGCTCCTCGTAGCCCGGCCACTTCTGCCACCGTATTCAGCACCATCATCATCTCGGTCAATAAGACAGAACTGTCAGGACTCACCAAAGACTCCAGGATGCTGAGTTGGAAACAAAAGAGACATAATTGACCTGTCCATGGAGCTCCACTGAGACACACAGCGTAGACTCAGGACACAGAGGCTTTGCAGGCAGAAGGCTACAGAGAGGGAAGAGAGCTTCAGCCAAGCCAGGGCTCCACACAGTGGAAGGCCCATTCTCTCCTAAGCAATTAGAGAAGGCTGAATAATCAATACAAAAAAAAGCAAGTATTACTGGAGCAGCAAACCCTCACTGCACCCTTGTTCTGTGTCAGTGCTGGGCTAAACATTTGATATTATGTATATTATTATAATCTATTTTATACATATGATATTTTATATATGATGCATATTACTGGTAAGAATTTCCTGTGATTTTGCCTTCAGTTTGCCTTGAAACCAGCCCTGGACACCAGGTTGGGAGACCCTGCTTTATTGTTATTCTTCCCCAGGTACTTCAGAGTCATGCTGAGAAGCAGATGCTTCATCCACCTTGGACAGAAACCAGAAACCGGGAGAAATGGGGTGAGGCCTGTCCTGTAAGCGCCAGTTAGTGGTGCCCTGAGAAAGAGGCATATTCAAGAGCTGGGGGAAGGTTCCAGGTGGGAAAGGCAGGCCATAGGGCCCCCCTGGGGCTGAGGGCCTGCAACCCAGACAGGCCCTCCAAAAGGCTGGCCATCAGTGCTGGGGCCCCGGAGTTCAATAGATCTTTATCGAATGAATAAGCGAGCAAATCCCCATAGCGCTAGATCAGAGGGAGAGCAAGAGTCAGGATGCTGAGGGGCCAGAGAGCCAATGCCCCATCCCACCACCTAGCTTCCTCTGCCACTCAGAGACCTCCCAAAGCCACTCTGCTATTGTAGCTCCTCCCTAGCACCACCCTGGCTGCCCTGAGGGGTGATCTGAGGGGAGACAGCCAGGCAGACTTCCCACCAGTCAGACTTTCCCCCTTCTCTGTAGGACACTCAGCTCCCAGCATCTTCCTGGCATGCTCTTCTCCAGGTCTCCCATGGCCCACACCTTGTACCCGAACGTATGCAGAACGTGTGTGTGTGTGGGTTCAGGTAAGAGATAATTAGGCCAGGTCTGGCACCCCCTCTGGCCCTGCCTTTTCCTGCATGAACTCTGAGTGCCTGTGAGTTGGGCCCTTGCCGTGGCATCCTGGCTGCACGACCTTGGGCTCACAGCTCGGCCTCTTGGAGCTTCCAAGGTGCCTTCCAAGGTGCCACTGTGCCCAACGCTGAGGGGTGCAACTGGGAAGGAATTGGCCCCTTTGGCCCAGACCCCACCCTTGGTGCTGGTGTTGGCAGCAGGTGAGAGAGCCTTAAAGATCCCTTCCCTCAGATGCCTCCAGCCCTTCATCCCGGCCCAGCCTTTCTTCCTTGCCATGCTGTGGAGGCTGAAGCACAGTTTCTGGGCCTCCTACTGCTTGTCCATCCTCTATCTGTCCACCCCTGGCCTGTTTTGGCTGGAAAGGGGGAACTCGATGCCCTGGATGGAGACCCTACCCTTGGGCCTGTGCACACGATGCACGTGGAAGGCTGGGCCTGGAAGGCCTCAGCCTCGGAGACTACCCCCCACTGGCAGCCTCCCCTGGCCCGGTCCCGAGGGAACCTGTTTCCCGGGCCTAGCAAGCTGAGCAGGCCCCGGCCCGCCCAGCCCCAGCGTTTTTGGCTCAGGTTTCCCCACTTTCTGGTTTTCTCATCTCCCCGGCCCGGCCCCGGGCGCCGCAGGCTCTCTGGCCCTGCCCCCACCACCGCCCGGAACTGGGAAGGGGGCCCAGGAGGGGGTGTGGGGCAGCCGGTTCGGCAGCAGCAGGAGGGGGCAGGCAGTGAGGAGTCACCCGGGGCCCAGGCCCAGGATGGGGTTCAGCTCAGCCTTCTCCTGCCCAGCCTGCCCCGGGGGCTGGCTCTGAGCCCACCAAAAGCTAGAATGACACACCTCCCTGGCTGTTCCCCAAGCTGCCTCCAGGCCTTCTCTGCTGTTGTTCCCTCTACCAGGAATGCTCTTCCCAGACTTCACCGCCCGTCTAAACTCTGTTTTTCCTCTAGATTCGGGGCCTTGGCTACCTCCTACACCCACAAATGCTGCCACTCTCTGCACAAGGAGGCTGGCTTCCTTCTCTTCTTGAGGCCGCCTCATCCCCTCTCTCTGGGCCTTTGCAAAGGCTGCTCCTAGTACCCAGAACTCCTTTCCCGTTTCCCTTTAGATCCTTCAGGTCTCTGCACAGGCGTCACCTTCCAGGAAGTCGGTCCTAATGGCCGGTTCAGGTACCTCCTCAGGCCTTTGAAGGTCCTGCACCCTTTTACAGACCCTAAGAGACCATGCATCCTCCTGGCCTGCCAGCCCCCACCTGGACCTGGCAGCAACTGCTTCTCATATGAGTTCAGAGGTTCAGAATGAACAATAGAGAGGAGGACATAAAGAGCTCTGAGACCCTTATGTGTGACCCCACACCCCCCCATCCCGTGTGTGTGTGTGTGTGTGTGTGTGTGTGTGTGTGTGTGTGTGTGTGTGTGTGGTGGGCAGTGAGGAAGGTTGCGGACGGGTGGTTCCAAGCTCTGCTGGCTTTGCAGTGACCCTTGACCATCAGCCAGCCTAAGCACATCCTGTTTAGACAGAAGCCAGACAGCCATCCCTCACCCCCTCAGGCCTGCCAGCCCCTGCTGGAGAGCCTGGGTCCTCTATACAGAGCTTAATCCTTATCTGGCCTTGGAAGAGGCCTCCCTAAGAACTGGTGGGGTGGGAGCGCTGGGGTTCCTCTGTCCCCCATGACAGAGGCCTGGTCTCTGGGTGCCTAGGGCCTTAGGTCAGTAATAGTCGGGCAGCCCCAGCCTGCGGTAGGGGTGGGGGGGGGCCTGACTGAGGGGACCAGGCCTATGTGGAAGAGACCTTGGATCCAGGACCTGGGGCCCAACCTGGGAGCCCCTCACCAGCTCCTCCTTGGCCATCCCCAAGTCAGCTGGGGCAGTTCCTTCCTTCTAGCTGCTGAGGCTGAAAAGCCTTGGAGTCAGCCTGGACTCTCTCTCACATCCACATCCAATCCATCAACAAATACTTTCAGCTTCACCTTCAAAATATGCAAAATGAGATGATCACTTTTCACCTTCTCCTTGGCCACCACCTCCATGACCACTCTTGTCTCACCTGACAAGTACAGGAGCCTCCTCACTGGGCTCCCAGCTTTCACCTTGCCTTCTACAATCTGGTCAACCTGGATCCAGAGGGACCCTGTTAAAATGGGAATCAGGTCATGCCCCTCTCCTGCCCAAGTTCCTCCATGACTCCTACTTTCTGAAAGTCAAAGCTGCCTCTTTCCCAGAGCCCATCAAGGCCTATCCATCCTCCTCCTCCCCTCCCCCATTATCACTCGGACTCATCTCCTCCTTCTCTTGGCTGCAGCCTCCTCATTACTCCTCCCACACCAGGCAACCACAAGCCTCAGGGCTCCTGCACTGACTGTTCCCTTGGCCTGGATGCCCTTCTCACTGACATCCCGGCGCCCAGAACAGAGAGTGGCACATGAATGAATGACTGGAAAGGGCTGCTATGGGAACCTGATCCTAGAGTCCCATGTCCTCTGATCAGGGGCTATGAACTACTTTCCACCCTCATTTTGGCACCACCTGTGTTCACACTCACCTGGGCTGACAATGGGCAGGGCCAGGTGCCTGCTTGTTCCCTTTCCCCCTCTATCTAGAGCTGGGCTTAAGACAGAACGTCTCTAGTTGCAGCAGCTGGGACTCAAGGTAGACTTTGTCCTAACTCAGAAGGCAGTCAGGCTCCAGCTGTGAGCCCTCCAGGGGCAGAGGCATACCTCATGACTGGGGGAGGCCTAGGCAGGCCTCTGACAAAGCTGACTGCGGCAGGCTCTGATCCTGTGGGGTTTCTGGCTGCCTCCCAGGTCCCGCATCTGCTGTGCACACCCCTCCATGTGTCTGCGCCGCCACGATCCTGGGGGAGGGGGGCCAAGGAGGGTCCTGCAGCCAGGCCTGCAAGCTGGGATCTGGACTTACTTAGTTTCAAATGACTTGGGAATGTCCCTTCCGTGACAGCCTCATAGCCTCCCCTGGCCCCCCACTCCCAGCAGGGGAGTGGGGCCCAGATGAAAGCAGCCCCTCAGAAGGGGAAAGGGACTGGTGGGTAGAGCTGGGTGCATTACCAGTCTGGCTCTCGGTCAGTCCCAAGGACAGGCTGCACTAACAGACCACCGTCCCTGCTTTCAGGCCGTAGATCTGAGGACAGAGCACCCCAGCTCAGTTTCTAGCCCCTGCTGAGCCAGGAAATTGAGGGTTCGGGACAGTGCTGGCACCTGTCCTGGGTTACAGGGCCTCTGTGGCATGGCAGCATTGGAACTGGTCAGTGAGAGATTTCCTCTGGCAGAGAATCTCCTGTTTAAACTTGTGGCCTCAGAGCGGTGGAGTGCAGGCTGGGATAGCAAAGCTGATGCTGGGAGGGTGGGGAGCTGGGCCTGCCCTCCCAACCTGGTGCTTGCCGAGCCCTCCCCCCTAGAATGATGACACCTTCTGCTCCCTGCACCGCAGCTGGCAGGGCAGCAAGGCCAGGGCCTGGGCTCCTACCCCAATTCGGGGGACTTCCTTTTCTGTTAGGGTTTGATTTCCAAACATCACTGGGCAGAGCAGTGGCTGCTTGAGCCCCAGAGACCCTCTTCCCTGTCAGCTGCATGACTGTACCCCAGGGATTTGGGGCTCCACCTGTACTGTCTGTGGAATCCCAGGAAGGACTCCTCTGGCTCAGTTTGACTAGAATGTCACTGTGTTCCCATTTAATAGAGGGGCATACCGAGATCTTGAGGAGCAGGGGTCTGGGCACCTCCCTCTGGGGGTCTGAACTAGGCCCTCTTTGAATGTTGGGGTGCAGACTCTGAGGGAGCCTTGTTATAAAGGATCCCACTGGCTGTTGGACAGCCAGAGAAGAGGCTGTGGTCATCCAAGAGAGGGGACCAAGGCCTGTCTTGGTCACTGGGGGTGCCGCTGGGTACCTTGAACCTGGCCAGGGTTCCCCCCTGCTTCCCCAGGAGCCCATCCACTGGTCCTGACCTGGAACTTTGGGGTGAGGAGAGAGGCCTCCTCCCCGGCCCCTATGCACCCCCACTGACACACTTGGCCCTCCTGGCCAGCCTTCCTGCCCGCTTCTCCGGAGACAGTGGTGTACACTTTCATCTGAAGACAAGTCTCTGAAAAGCTCATGTTCGCTGCCGGAAGGAGCAGGGCCCAGCTGAGATGGAGAGATAAGAGACTAAGTGAGTGTTGGGGGGTGAGGGGGTGGTGGGCAGGAGGGGGCAGGGCCTGCATGGGGTGAGAGCAGAAACTCAGACGCTCCCTGTGCTGCTCAGCGACAGCACCCCCCAGGCCTTTTCCTGCCGCCCAGAGGAATCCGTTCATGTGTCCACAGCCTGCCTGAATACTTACTGTGTGCCACCTCTGCCTCGGGCACAGTCATGCAGCCAACAGGGAAGAGCGTCAAGTAGCACCCCAACCCTCCCGGGCCCAGACTGGCCCTGACTCCCGAAAAGGAAGCAGCCGCCCCCATGCTGATTGTCAGGCTCCTCACAATCCCGTAGGGGAAACTGAGGCCTGCAGCATGCCCATGTTCCGTGCCCTCTGTCCATGCCCTGTCCCTGTTCCCTAGCCCAGTTACCCCAACCTCTTTTTTAAAAATGCAATTTTATTGAGATATATTCACATATGATACAGTCATTCAAAGTGTACAATCAGTTGTTCACAGTATCATCATATAGTTGTGCTTTCATCACCACAATCAAACTTAGAACATTTTCATTACTCCAAAAAATAAAATTAGATTAAAATTAAAAAGAACATCCAAAACATCCCACTCCCCTCCTTCCCCATTGTTCATTTACTTTTTTTAATACAGTTTAATTGAGATATATTCACACAGTCATCTACAGTGTACAATCAATTATTCACAGCACAGCACCAACATACAGTTGTGCGTTCATCACCAGAATCAATTTTTGAAACTTTTCCTTACTACAAAATAAAAATAAAAGCAAAAAAGAACACCTAAATCTTCCCACCCCCTTCATTCCACCCTATTCTTCATCTAATTTGTGTCCCCATTTTTCCAATCATCCATCCATACACTGGATAAAGGGAGTGCAAGCCACAAGGTTTTCACAATCACACAGTCACACTGTACAAGCTACATAGTTATGCAGTCGTCTTTTAGAATCAAGGTCACTGGGTTGCAGTTCAACAGCTTCAGGTTTTTCCCTCTAGCCATTCCAACACACTAAAATCTAAAAATGATATCTATATAGTGCATAAGAATATCCTCCAGAGTGACCTCTCGACTCCATTTGAAATCTCTGTCACTGGAACCCTACTTTGTTTCATCTCTCTTCCCCCTTTTGGTCAAGAAGATCCTCTCAATCCCACAGTGCTGGGTTCAGGCTCATCCCAGGGAGTCATATCCTGCATTGCCAGGAGGATTCACACCCTGGGGAGTCATGTCCCACGTAGCGGGGAGGGCAGTGAGTCCACCTGCTGAGTGGGCTTAGAGAGAGCGTACCCCAACCTCTTTTGATCCCACTCCTCACTGCCATCCTCACATACCATCGCCAGCACCCCCCTACCCCGTTCTCTCTGTCTCCTAGTTCCTGCCTGGAGGAGGGGGTCACATGGAGATCCAGGTGGCTGGAACTAGGAGGAAACTCCTCTCTGTTATCTGCCCCCACCTCAGGGCACCCATGCTGGGGGTGCTGATTTTTGACTCCCCGGCCTCATCTGAGTCTGATTCACTCAAAAGACATGTCCCACAGACCGTGCTCTCAGCCTCAGCTTCCCTCCCTGCGAAGTGGACTCTGATGCATCCCCTGCCCCCGCTGTGGCTGCTCCACTGGCGGAGTACCCCAACGGGCCGTGCTGCCCAGTCAGGGACATCTGCACCTCAGCCTGAGGGCGTCTTAGGTGACCCAAAGGTGGGATCTTAGGCAGCAACCCAAGGCCCTGGGTTGACACTGAGCCTCGGGAAGCCCTTGGGGAAACACTGGGCAGGGCGGGCCAGGGCCATTCTCTGAACAACGGCATTTCCTGTTGGAATTTTAGTCACCCAGAGAGCCAGGCCCAGTCCGTCGGCTTCCCCAGGTCTCAGGCCCTGCAGCCTGGGAGACCATCATCCTGGGACTTTCAGGCAGGGAAGGGGCCCTAGAGGAAGAGGGAGAGGTGGGGCTGGGGGAGAGACACAGGGCCTGGGTTTGAATTCCTGTGAGCTCCCTACTCCAGCTCCTCCCCTGGCCCCAGTGTTTGCTCTCAATGGGGCTAGTTGGCTGTTGGTGGGGGTGGGAGTGGGGGGCGAGGGGGCACCTTGGGACTCCCAACTGCCCAGGCAGGTGCCAGTTCCTCCCCCTTCTGTCACCCATTCATCAAGGGCAGCCCTCCACCCCTAGGACAAAGGGCTCTGCGTGCCCTGTTTCTCCAGGCTCTAGAGAACCCATCCCTACCCCTCTGCTCTCCTCACAGGGGCCCAGGGTAAAGTCTCTGCAACTTCATACCAGGGACTGGTGGAGTCTCATCTGGCCAGCACCTGGTTCCCCTCAGCCTCTTCCAGGCCAGACCTCAACAAAGCTGCTGCTTGATGAATGGGCAAACTAGGGTCTCAAAAGTCCCACGGAAAATCTGAGTCAAATTCTGAAACCCAATTTGCCTTCTGTGTGGCCCAGGCAAGTCTGCCTCTGGAGGGCTCCCAGAAAAACCTCCATACCTGGGGGCCGGGTCCCCAGGCCTGACTCAGCAATTCCTTAGGTCCCTCCCAGGTTATCACACAGAGCTCCCTGCTGCTCCCTGGCCTTGGCTGGCTCCTCTCTCAGCAGCAGTGCCTTTCCCTGTCTCCCTAGGGAGGCCTGGTCCAAGTGCTACCTCCCCCAGAAAGCTTCCCCTGATTGCTCAGCTGGTACAGAGGTCTCTGTCTTCTGGGGTCCTTGGGGGTGGGGGGTGGGCTCTCACTCTGCCTGTGCTTTGGCCGAATGTCATTCATCATCGCTCGTTCATCTGGCAGGCATCACGTGGACGCAGTGTCGGCACAGGCGCTAGGCCACAGAGCACATCTCACCCATGCTCTAAGCTATGGACTCCAGAGAGCCTGGTTGAGTCTCCCTGAGACTAGGGATGCAGGTTCAGCTCTGAGAGGATGGGCATAATGATCAGAGGGAGCCCCCAATCCTCCACCCCAGTTCTGGGTGGGCACCTCCATCTCATCTTGCTCTCCTCACCACTGCTGAATCTCCACCTGAGTTTGTCTTGCAATTTCAACAAAGTTGACTCTGTGGAGAGGTGGACCAGACTCACAGGCCTAAAGCTGGGAGGGGAGGCCTTGATGGCACAGGGTTGAGGGGATGTGATCCGTGCAGGGCCCAGGCCCCACCCTGCACCTTGGAGAGGCCGGGTGAGGGCTGGGAGCAGAACCCCAGGCAGGAAGGGCCTGGCACCTAGAGAAGCCTGAGGCACAGAGAAGTGTGGGGACCAGTGAGAGGCCTGGGCGGTGGCAGGAGCCCTGCAGCTCTGGCCTCACTGTCCACAGAGTCGTGGAGCTTCCATGGAAGTGGGAACACAGGGGGTTGCAGGTGGGGCCACCAAGACAGCCGGGTGGCTCCGGGGCTCCTTGACCTCCCTGTGCTTCCTTCTTCCCACCAAACCTCAGGGCTGACATTGCTGGGCTTTGGAGGTGGGTACACACGTGTGTGGGCGGCTCTTCTGCCTGTCAGCAGGACCCCACCAAGGACTCCTGAACTCCGAGCCTGGCTATGTGAGGGTCTTGCCCATTCATGTACATTTGTTTGCCCAATCTCTGGGCCCCAGTTTCTCACCTATTAAATGAGGAATCAAGCTCCTCCCTCACAGAGTGCTGGGAGGATTAAACAAGTCTCCAAGAGCAGATGGAGGGGAGGGTCGGCACCTGCATGCAGGACATACTCTTCCTCTGTTACCCATGTTATGACTCATCGTCCCTCCTCAGTGGGTGACAAGGAGACTCGGATGCCATCGCTGGGGGCACAAGGGCCTGCCTGGACTTGCTCCTGGCCCCAGGAATGAGTAGGTGGGTGTTTCTCTTCTCACCAACAGAAGGGTTCACTCAGGCTGGGCCAGTCCACAGCTGCACAGCCTGACCCCGTCTCCTGCAGCCATCTCTTCTTTTCACACATCTGGGCCCCACCCAGCAGCACACACATTCACACGAACTGGTGCCTCTGCAGGTATGAAGGAATCCTCATGTCCTCTCCAGGTTGCCATGGGAACATGGTGTTGGCAAAGCAGGTCACCTGAGACTCCTGGGCCGCACACCTGCCACCCTTCTGGAACAGGTCAGCCCCACTCTGGCCCCTACCCCTGGCCCACCATTCCTGGCCACAAACCTGTGGCTGTGGGATCTGGCAAGCTGATGAGGCCCCAGCTATGAAGTGCTCCCAGACCAGCAGAGAGGTGACCTGGCGGGTGTGTCTGGGGACCATCAGAGATCTCTCATCTTGATGGATGTGGGAGCAGCCTGAGCAAGGGACTGGAGGTGTGATCTGGCACCGTGTGTCCTGAGGCCAGGGGGTGGGTGCTGCCTAGAGAACTCAGTGCCAGCTTCAGTAGTGAAGGGCTTGGGTTTGGGGGGTGGGCAGTGGCACATGAGCTCCGTTTTGACTGACGCTGGAAGGGGCAGGAGGGGCCAGGGCTGAGCTCCGCTAAGGGGCTGGGTGAGGGCAGATGTGGGCCCTGGAATGGTTCTGGGGGAGGCCCCACCAGGTGAGGCCAGGTGAGGAGGTGGCAGCTGGACCAGGACAGCTGGCAGGACTGGTCAGAGGGGATGCAGTGGTGCAAGGAGCCAGGTCAACCCTGCACACAGGGCTGGGACAGGGGGATTCTGGAACCATCAGCCGCTGGGAACTTTGCTGCCTCTGGGTACAGTCTATTAGTTGATTGAGGGCTATCTTCCCAGAGTATAGGGCCCCCCACTGGAGGACATAATGCCTTCATGAGGGGTGGGAGGCTAGGGGACCTTGAGTTCTGGGAGGGCTCAGGGCCATAGGCTGTGTCCCACTCACAACTGCCACCCTCCCGGGCTTCCTATTGTCCTCCCCTATGCACCTGGCTGGGGTGGGGCCCACCTGCTTACAAGGGGGCATGGGTTACTCCTCAGAGGTCCTGCCCCAGCACCCTTGTTCACAAAAGGTGAAACTGAGGCCCAGAGGAAGGGCACTTGCCCAGAGTGCCAAGGGGCTGAGGGCTTCAGCCCCCCATGGTCTCTGTCAGCCCCTTTCCCAGGCCCCCACAAATAAGCATTCTGAGCAAAAAAAGGAGGCTCAGGCTGCAAGGTAGATTTGAGGCCCTGATAGCCTTGGTCATCCCTTCCAGAGCCTCAAACCCTATTTCACCTCCTTGCTCTGGGCCCTCCCCAGGGTCCCCAGAGAGTCCCCTATCCAGGACAATACTTCTGGAAGACTCCAGGCTGTCTGCTTTTTTTTCCTCCAAGAACCTTCCACCTTGCCCCCGGGCCTGCTTCTTGTGGGCTAGGGAGAAGTCCGGGGGCAATCCCTGACCACTCTTCTCTGCCAGCCCTGCCTGGGGTCTCCCGACTTGATGGACTTTGGCTCCTCCAAGCTCTCCTCCAGGAGGTGGACCTGCTGAGCCAGGTCTGGGGAGAGTCAGGTAGGGGTGGGGAGATGGGGCCAAGTGGGATCTCAGAGCAGGGTTTGCCAAAGAGGAGGCCCAACCTACGTCTCCCTCAGGGGCTACTGGGGCTCTGGGTGTCAGGCAGGGCTCCCAGCTGCCCAGCACCCAGCAGGAGTGGGGCTACCTGCAGATCAGAGGCCCCCTTGTCCCTTATCTTCCAAGCCTCCTTGGTGGCAACATCCAGACAAGCATCCCATTCTGGGCTGAAATTCCAGCCAGCTGCCCACTCCCCCACCTAGGGGTCTGGGACCTGTCAGCTGCACACTCTCCCAGGGACCCCCTCCCCCAGTTGCATATTCTCCTGGGGACCTACCCAGAGCATACACTCTACCCAGGATTCCCTCTGCTGCACGTTTTCCCCTGGACCCCATCCCCCACCCGCACCCTTGGACATGCGCACACCCTCCTGCCTGTAAGAACACACACACACACACACACACACACACACACACACACGGTCTCATTACCCCCTGACCCGCCCCCATTTTGTTTACAGTGGGCTACTTTGAGGCCCCTCCTTTTCTCCCCATTTCCACCCCACATAGATGGAGGGTGTGGAGGTTTGCAGATGGGGCCCCTGACCTACCAGTGGGAGCCCAAGCTTAGGAGCTGACCCCTGGCTGATCCCAGAGAGCCCCCCAGGCAACCCCTAGACAAACACACCCCCGCCCCAAGGCTTCTGAGGCTTCCGTGGCCACCCCTCTCGGAGACCCTGCCTCCCACTCTCAGGCCCGGCTCAGCCGCTCCTCCCCCTCCCCCTCCCCCCTCCCCCCTCATTAAGCCTCCTAAACCCGCCAGCTCCCTGAAGCAGGAAATTGCATTCTGCCAAGATTAAATGGACTTGAACGCCCTGCCTCTGCCCGGGAGGGAGGGGAGCTGAAAGGAGCCAAGTTGCTGGGGGTGGGCGCCTGGGATGCTGAACCTCAGACTGGGGAGAGGTGAGACCCAGAAGAGTAGGGTATTACAGGATGGGGTGGGGGCTTCCTGAGGGGCAGAAGGGAGAGGACAGGGCCTGCAGGGAGGCAGGGGGCTGGCGGTGATGGCCTCTTGCTGTGGGAATGCGAAGCCGTGAGAGGAAGCCTTGCTGTGGGGGTGGGGGCGAGCTTCTGATTCCGTGGCTGCGTGGAGGAGGGGGTATGGGGGGGGGAGGGGGGGAGGAAACGGTGATTGGGAGGTGCGAGGGGATGCCTGTCAGGTTGAGACCCAACCACCGGAAATGGGAAATGAACCTTGGGGATGTGTGCTAGGTGTGGGGAGGGGGTGACTCACTGCCCTTTTGGAAGACCCAGAGGGAGGGGCTGGCACACCTCACATGCCCCGCTGGCCCGGCGTCTCACAGCAAGGGCACGGTCCAGAGGCTGGGGACCCCTGTGTGCCCTTGTGTCCTTGGGAAGATCTGTGCAGTTCACAGGCACCCAGGATCCCACACTCCCCTCCCTGCACAGCAGCCCCATTGTCCCCATTTCCCAGATGACAGCGCTGAGCACCTCTGCCACCAGGTAGCCATTCCAGGCTTGAGGGAGAATAATGCCAGTCCCTTCCTTCCCCAGGTGGGCAGGGCAGGGACAGCTGGACTGAGTGTGGGCCTCAGCTGGGGGGCTCCCATCCAGGGGCCAGCCCAACTCTGAGTCCAGGCCAGGCCTTCGGGACCTGGTAAAACCACGTGGGCTGCAGCCAGGGCTGGAGGGGCAGGAAGGCGCACAGCTGGTCTGAGCAGCTTGGGCCTTGACCCTGGGGAGACAAGGACCTGGAGAATTATGAGCAGGGGTGACTTCTCTGGTCCTCAGTCTGCCACCAACACTTAGGTGCCCACTGTGTGCCAGCCTGTCCTTGGCGTTGGGTCAGTGGATGACACTGGGACCCTGGGAAGGACAGCCCAGCACCATCCGCTGGGTGGCAAGGAATGAAGGGCCATGGAGGAGTCTTCCTGGAGTGAAGTAGAAGCCATTCGTATGCCAGAGAGAGAGGAGATAGGCCCTGGGGGTGCTGAGGGAACTTCAGCTGACTGAACACAGTCAGCCATGGTGCTGAGGGGTTGGAGGTCCATGTGTGGTCATCTGGCATGACGGGGGCAATAAACAGCCACAGAAGGGGGACAGAGCTTCTGTTTGGGGTGATGGAAAAATCTTGATAATGGATGGCAGTGAGGCAAGCATTAACACTGTGAATGCAATTAATACCACTGAGTTGTATACTTGAAAGTGGTTAAAATGGGAAATTTTATGTTGTATGTTACCACAATAAAAATTTAAAAAAAAATGGATAGCCATGGGGATTTGTGTAAGCTCCAGAACAGAGCTGGTGATCTGAAAGGCTGGGGCTCCCTCTCCCCCTCCCCCCAGCCCTGCCCCACTTGGGGCCCCAGCCCCACCCAGCTCCTGGGCTGTTTGTTCAAAGGCTGGTGCCCATCTCATGCAACCTGAACTGGGCAGCTAGTTTTCCAGAAAGAAGACTGGCTCCGTTCTGGCGGCTGATGAGAAATGGGTTTCACCTGTCCAGATGTGGGAGAACTGACCCTTGGGTCCCTGGGAGGGGCAGGCAAGCTGTAGGGCAGGTGCACGCCTGGTTAGGGGATTTGGGGTCACCCCGTTAGGCCCGGGGGGAAGATAGACCGGTCCCTAGCAGTAGGGTGCTGGCTGCAGTGCTGCACCTGCTGGGAGGGGACACAGCTGAGTTCAGACAATAAGGCTGGTGTGGTGCGAGGCCTCCCCCCACCCCCTGCCCCCAACAGCCTGAATGTCCCCTGGTCACTTCCTGGTTGGATTCTCAGCCTCCAATCAGAACAAGGGAGCCAGCTACCTGTGAGATCTGAGCTGGCCTGTCCTTCATGTCACTGATGGGCAGTGACCCAAGGTCCTGCCACCACCCTGTCCTGCCTTCATGTCCCCCAGCACCTCCCCTCATACCGCCCTCCTCTGAGAACTGCTCTCAGAAAAAGCCTGTCCAGACAGTTCCAGCCACAGGGCCTGACAGAACGTGCCCCTCTGGGTTGCAGCTTGGAGACCCCTGACCTGCCTAGCTAAGCTCAGAGACCTCTCCTGCTGGAAGCCCTCCCTGGCTCCCAGGCTGGGGCAAGAGCCTCCTCAGTGTCCCTCGTCTGCTGTGAGGCCCCAATCACAGGTCAGATCTCTCTGTATCTGCTTTGTCCTCCTTTTGCATGGGACTGTGAGCTCTGGGAGATTGGACACCGTCCTTGGTCATACCTGGTCCTCCAGGTCCTGGCAGCACCAGGTAATTGCTCAGTCAACATTTGTTGACAAGTGACAGACCAAATGGTACAGGTATATTTCCAAGGCTTTAAGGCAAATTCATTCACTGCCTTGCACATGGAACAGCCTGTGTGTCCTCTTTCCTAGGCCCTGGGGTGGGCGGTGGGTGGGGAGGTCATGGATGTTAGCCGGATGTGGTTTCTGCCTGCAGGGAGCTCAGGATCTTCTTGGAGGACAGAACTGGAACTGAGGAACAGGGTGCCATTCCCTTGGGCCCCAGAGAGCTCTGGGCTGGGTGGTCTGTCAGAGCATCAGGCACCAGGGCAGGCTGTTGAAGCCAGGGGTTCTTCCTGTAGGGGCTCCCGAGAAAACACTATCATCAGGCAGGCTGAGAGGGTTTCCTAAGCCTCTGAACTCTGGCCTCGTCAGCCAGCAGCAGGGACCAGCTTCAATGACCACCAAGTGTGCTGCCCCCCAGGTCTGATCTGCTCCCTGCCCCTGTGGCTGTGTTGCCTGAGCAGTGACCAGAACCACCACCTCCACCCCCACAGATAGTCCCACAGCCTCTGCTCTCAGCAGGGGGGAACTGAGACCTTCAATCCCCTACCTGGGGGCCCATTCAACCATCCAACCGTCATTTCCCGTTGACCAGGCCCTCTCATCCTGCCCTGGGGTCAGAGCCTTGCCTTGGCAATCTGAGTAAATGCCCCTTACTTGCCACACTGTGCCCTGGGGTGGGCATTGCCCCCTGCCCCCACTGCCAAGCTCCCTAGGTCTCCCATTCATGAGCTGTGGGATTTTGCACACATATTCTGCCCTCTCTGAACCTTCAAGGATTCCCAGCTCTACCCCAGGGATGCTCACCCCTTGTTGGGCAGGCGGCTTCTGGGAGAACGAGGGCACATGTCAGGGGTCTGGGCTGGCACATCCCACAGGCTATAAACGTTGCTGGCATTTCCTCAGTTTCCCTTTTAAATGCCCCCTGGAGAGGCAGACCTCTGAGAGCCCTGATTCCAGGTCCTGGGGTCCCAGGGACCCCTCTCCACTGTGGCAGAGCAATTTGGGGTTTCTCGACACTCAAGAGTCAGGCTGATTCAGGGATACCCCCAGTGGAGTTTGAGGCTTGCTCAGTGTGAGATGTGGATGCATAAGGTGCAGGGGTGGGGGTTGCTGGCTCGGACCCTGGAGGAGGGAAGTTGCTAGGAATCCAGGCCGTCAGATGCCTCAGGACGGAGCTACTTCCATTCACATCCCACTGACCCTCATCCTGCCCCAAGGGAAGACCTGATAAACTCAAGAGCCTTGGACCAACCGTGCCTTGCCCTGGTGGCCCCTCTCTTCTCCCTTTCCACCTGTGCCCTTCAGCTGGCTCCAGATGGGGGCTTTGGGGCTACAGAAGCCTGCCAGGGCCAGGAGACCATCTTGAAGGGTCTGTCCAGCTGGCCTTGCTCTAGCTGATGCCAAGCCCCCATAAGCAGGTCACACTGTATGGGTCTCACCAGATGCCAGCAGTGTGCACGAGAAGCCTCCCACAGACCTGCTCCCCCAGGACCCCAGCCACAGGGTCTCAAGTGTGCAGGGGACCTGGTGGAGCTGCAGGATGGTTGAGAATCAGTTCCCTTGTGTCTGCGTGGATGGGTAGGGGAGTCTTTGGGGAGTCTAGGAGCCATAGGGTGCTGGGGGAAAGAGAGGGTCTGGGCCTCCCTGGGTTCACTAATCCTGGGTGGGGACAGCAGCCTGCAGAGAGTTGGTACCTGAGAGAGAAGCATTCCCCCTCTGCCAACTGCTGGAGACACCCAGCTACCTTGTAGCTGAGCATGAAAAACAAAAGGCTCAGGGACCAGTTTCCCCACCTAGGAGACCCCCACTCTCACCTAGAACTTGGGTTTGGGCTCCTTCCTCCTAGCCTGGGGCTTCTCTGGTCTGGGAGGCACAGGGGCCAAAAGAAAAGTGGGCAAGGGATGGGTGGGTGGGCCACGGCGCTCCTGCATCCCGTCCCTGTCCCACCCTCAGCCCCACCATCTCCTTAGCAGGGGTCTCTGGTTTAACCCCTTCCCCCACCCCTCCCACCAGCTGGCAGGAGGACAGGAAAGAGTTAAGGATGCTCACCATCCAGAACCCTGTGGCTTTGTCTGGGCCAGTGGAGCCCACAGGGCTGTCGGGAATAATAATTCATGAACAGTGTCGAACACAGACTTTAATACCGTGCATGTGAGGGGCCGCAGACCCAGATGTTCAGGCACTTATGGACCTATAAGGGCCTCCTGGGCTCTCGGTGGGCAGGAAGGTAGAGAGGTCCTTCCCGGGTGAAGAGAGCTCTGGGACTGGGGTGGCCTTTTTTAAAAAACAAAAACATAAACAAACACTGTCTTATTGTCATAAAATATATATGACATAAAATTGACATTTTAACCATTTTTAAGTTTACAATTCAGTAGCTTTAATTACTACAGTCACAATGTTGTGCAGCCATCACCACTATTCCCAAAACTTTTTCATTGCCCCAGACAAAACCTCTGTACCTATTAAGCAGTAACTCCCCATTCCATCCTCTTCTCAGGACCTGGCAGCCACTAATCTACTTTCTATGAATTTGTTTTTTCTAGATATTTATTTCAAGTGGAACCATACAATATTTGTCCCTTTGTGTCTCGCTTACTTCATTCAGCATGTTTTCAAGGTCCGTTATGTTGTAGCATGTACTAGCACTTTATTCCTTTTTATGACCGAATAATATTCCATTGTATGAATATCCCACATTTTATCGGTTCACCTTCTGGCACTTGTGAATAACGTCTGTTGTGAACACCAGTGTATAAGTATCTCTTTGAGCCCCAGTTCTTTTGGGTATATATCTAGGAGTGGAATTGCTGGATCATACTATAATTCTATGTTTAACTTTTTGAGGGAGGAACCGCCAAACTGTTTTCTACAGTGACTGCACCTCTTTACTTTCCTACTGGGGCTGCTTTTTAATAGACAATTGGGTAGGGCCATGCTTATCAAGAACAAACTGGTCTCTGGAACTTTCCTGTCTTGAATTAAGGAGGAACAGGAGTAAGCAGGGCCTTAGGCAGCCTGGGACCCAACCAGGGTGTTCTTTGTAGCTCCCCAAAGTCAGCCTGCCCACCTGTGCCCCTAGAAGGGCCCTTGGGTCCAAGGGACAGGGAAGCTGGAGGGAGCTTCCCTTTGGCCTTGGCACCCACCTGATGACCCTTCAGTCCAGGCTTTGGGGAACCAGGCCTGGGGCTGCTGGAGCTAGAGTGAAACGCCACATCCATCCTGGGGTAGAAGGGCCCCCCACCTGGAGGATTGATGGGATGGGAGAACAGGAATAGATCTGAGCTGGTGGGGGAGGTGGGGAGGGTGCCCCTGCTGAAGGACCTTCCCCAATTTCTCCCTCCTCAAAACCTCTCTTCTGGGGGACGTCCTGTTTATAAGAGAACCAGCCTGCTGCAGAGACAAGTTAAGGTGTAAAAGAGTTACAGGCAGATGAAGCAGGGCGGGGCAGTGCACAGTGCTTGGGGCCAGGGTGTTTCCTGGGATGGGGCCCCATCATTCCCCAGACCCTGTCCGCTCTGTGCAGGAGGACAGGGCATCCACCTTTCTGTCCCTAGCTCTCAGTTTCTCTTCTCCCAGCCAGGAGGCAGGTGGGGAGCAGCGAGGGGATGCTGGTCCTCATGAATTTATAATGACCAGACTTAATAAAGCAGGTGCCTAGGGAGAGAGGACGCTATCAGGGAGGGGGAGGGACGAAAGCTGGCTGGTGTCTGCCTCCTCCTTCCCTCCATCCTTCTCAGATGCTCTCCACCCAAATCTGGCCAGCTTGGGGTTCCACTAAGCTCCTTAGCACCAGGACACAGCACAAACAACATCTGTTTCTTGTTGTCCTGGGTCCCAGTATCTCGAGATCCCCAGATGAGTCCTGGGGACATGGGGGGTGGGGGAGACGTGGGAGGATCCCTGTCAACTCCCTGCACCTGCATAGGCATATGGCTACACAGGCTGCATCCTCAACCAGGCATCCCAGGTGTCCTGACCTCTACCTGCCCAGCCATGTGAAGCCCTAATCTTCTCACTCTGGTCCTGAGGCTGGAGAGAGAATGGGGAGGAGGTTGCCCTATTCTCCAGGGTCTAGTCTGAATGGAGTCAGGCAAGAATAGAAGCCCAAGTCTTCCCACCAGCCCCTCTGACCCTCCAACCTCCGGCCAGTGGCTTTGCTCACTACCAGCAATACCCCCAGCCTTCTAAGATTCAGAAAAGAAAAGAGAAGAAAGAAGTGTTTGAGAATGAGGATTGAGGGGTGGAAATTACCTCAACTGAATTTTAAAAACCCCTGGCTGGTTGTCATGGCAACAGAAAGGTGCATCCCATCACCATGGCAACAGGCAAACATCAAGGTCTGCTGCTGAGACTGGGGATTTGGGACGTGGCCGGAGGGGGTAAAAGGAGGAGTTGGGCCTGGACTAGAGCAGTGGGGGTGGGGGCCCCCCACTGGCAGCGGGGTCAGAGGAGAAAGGATTGGTGGGGTAAGCCAAAGCCCCCACTGCCCACCCCTCTCTCATACTGCCTCCAGCCTGGGAACCTGGGGAAGGGTCCTGAGCCTGCTTAACTCCATTCTTAATTCAGATTCTGACCCAATAGAGTCTGGTGCTTGAAGAAAAGACTCTTGAAGCCACAGTCCAGGAGTCACCACCGCTGATCACTGGTATCGAGAAAGAAGATGCACATGCCCAGGAAACAGATCCCTGATACCCGAAGGACAGTGATATAAGACCCTGAGGAAAGCTACGCCACCTCTGGAGGAGGGCTTGCAGCACCTGGAGCTCAGCAACACCTTCCTGGAGGATGGCTCCTCAAGGTAGCAGTCATCTCTTCCAAGGGCTTGGCCTCCAGGGCTGGAGGAGAGACATATCACCAGGACCCTGGTTTGGTGAGGATACTTACAGGAAGCCCAAGACAAGACAGTCTGTCAGCCAGAAATATGGAGGCAAATTTGACAGGTCCTGGTGCAGGCTGAGGACTGACCTGTGCGGCCATTGGGTCCCAACTAACTCTCTCTCACCCACAGGCCCTGTGCTGGGGGCTGTACTTTCGGGCTAACTGGCCCCATGGCCTGACACTCTACCATTAGAGTCAGCCTCTTGGGTCACTCCGTGATCCATAAGATGCTTGTCAGACACACCTGGGAACATCATGGCTCCTGGAGTCTCTGGCTTTTCCATTAATGCATTAGTGTAGCTGAGGTTTGGAGATTAGATGGGCTGTCTGTGGCCTTGCAGGTCTGTGTGTGTGTGTGTGCACATACATGCACATAAGTGCAGGACAGTCAGCAAAGGAGCTTGCTAAAATACAGATTCCCAGGCCTACCTGGAGAGTTCCCTTTGGAAGAAGGCATGGCCTGGACACCAGCATTTTGGGGAGACACCGGAGCACTGGGCAGGCTGTCCAGGTAGGCTGTGTAACACCCGGGTGTAAAAGGAGCATGTCACAGTCGGGGGAAAAGCAGCCTGAGACAGATAGCAAGTGCCTCCTGACTCAGGAGAAGTAAGAAGAAAGAATCCAAGGTGCTCTGGCTTCCTGCCTTCCCTCAAGACACTGCCTTGGCCTCTTCTCTTCCCGGAGGAGGGAAGGGAGACAGCGGCAGTCCTTCCCTGCGTTCCCCCAACCCCAGGGCGAGTAGGTGCCTCAGTTAAAGCTCCCTAGCCCAAATGTCCCTCTCACAAGTGGGAAGATTGAGACCTGATGGGGCCAACGCGTGTCCAAGCTCCGCGGCCCGGCCCTGGGAGGGGGAGACGCGGTCCAGGCAGGGCTGCCGGTCTGGATCCAGCCTCCTCACTAGCCCGGGTCGTCCCAGGTTAACGAATCCCGGTGGCGGGGAGCCAGGATGATTGCAGTCACGCTCCTCTGCCAAACACAAAAACCATCCGGCCGCGGCCCCGCGCACGGCCCCCCGCCGCCCACATCCGCCCTGGGGCGGAGAGGAAGCGCCCTATTGGGGTCTGAGGGAGCGTTTGTCACCTCGGCCCCAGCCCGCGGGGCTCTCCGGCCCGGGAAAGCGGCTCAGAACCGCTGCGGCCCGAGCTACGTGGCCCGGGGTGTGCACCCCCGGGGAGCGCAGGCGCAGCGGAACGCGCCCCGGGGGACTCGAGCCCTCCGGCCACGCGCCCTGGCCCCGCGGTGGTCGAGAGGCCACTACAGAACTGGAGCAATAGAGCTGCTCCCAGGCGGGGCGAGCCCTGAGCCGGCGTCAGTCTCCATCCCCACCCCCGCCCCAGGCCGCGCCAGGTGGGGCGCAGCCGCCGCCGCCCGAGTCGGCAAGTCGCGCCCT
Source organism: Choloepus didactylus (assembly GCF_015220235.1). Classification (NCBI taxonomy): domain Eukaryota; kingdom Metazoa; phylum Chordata; class Mammalia; order Pilosa; family Megalonychidae; genus Choloepus; species Choloepus didactylus. The sequence continues at coordinate 203,042,327 of NC_051307.1, read as the reverse complement.
GCCGCTCCCCGGCCCGTGTCTGACGCTGCGGAGCACCTGCGACGGCAGGCCAGCGGCAGAGCCGGAGCAGATGCGCTGCCGACCCCCGCCTGCACCCGCTCCGCCCAGGCCTCCGCCCTGCACCAACAGGGGCCTGGCGGCACCGGTACCCAGGCTCCCAGGGGCCAACCAGGGGAGGCCGTGTGGGAGCCAGAGCGAGGGAATGAGGGCTCCTCCCTGAGGCCTTCTTAGCCTCTCCCCCAACCCTCACCCCGGGCCAGGAAAGCCCCGTCTCACTAGGTTCACTATTATTGCCTTTTCTCTTTCAATTCCAGGGCTGCTTTTAATATCCTAGCTAAGCCCCTAAATGTGGCTTCAACCCAAGCCTGGGTACAGTCGTTGTCCCCACTGAAGCAGGACTCAAATGTGTCCCAAGTACAGAATGTACCCCTAGAACAACCTGGGTGATTTATTTAATACAGTCCAATACAATATTTACTCACATCTTGGGTATGGTATTTCATCACATTCTAGGTGTCATATATATATATATATATTCACGGCTTAAGGATAATATTTCTGTCCTGAGAGCATCAGTATTTACCCACTTCCCAGGTGCTATACTTACCTACAACCTGGGAGAAGTATGCTTCTCTTCCCCTTGGATGAAGACTTTCCCCATGAACTTAGGACAGTATTTACCACCCCCCACCCCCCCACCCCCCATCCCCACCTCACCCCCACTACCACCCCCACCACCACACACACACACTAATTGCTGTATTTCCTCACACCTTAGGTATGGTATTCACCCTCTTAGCCATCCCGAGGACAGCATTTGCCCACACTGTGGGGACAGAATTTACCCCTCACCCAGGTTCAGTGTTTATTCACACTCAGGTACAACGAAACAGTGTTTTGTGTTTCGTTCTCCTGTACATGGAACTTTCAGACTCTCCTGTCCTTGGTCCTGGCACCCAGATTGAAGACTATTTTTTGGGATGGGATGAGACGTGAAGAGAGGGCTGGCCAGCCCAGAGGAGGACTGCTCTGTGCTTTGGGGCAGGAGAACCTTGGTGTCGATGAGGAGGCAGGGAGTCCCTCCTTTGATGCTGACCCCTCAGATGGGGTATCTGCTGATGTTCCTGCCAGCCACCCTGCAGCCCCACTGGGCCAGAAGAATTTGGCAGGGGTGAGAGGAACAAAAGTCATCAGGACATGGGGGAAGTCAGAAGCCAGGGCAGTGGCACTGTTGTGTGGGCAGTCGAGTACAGGAGGCTGGCCTCATTCCCAAAGTCCCAGCCCTGTAGTAGGAGCAGCCAGGATGACTACTCATTGAGAGATGAGGGCGAGAGTGGCCCTGGGCAGTGTGGCACCTCAGAGGCAGCTCCCTCCCTCACTCCTGCCCAGCCGCCTCCCTGGCATGGGACCCAGGAGGCCTACTCAGTCATGCCTACCCCTACCCAGAGCTCTAAGACCTGACTCTGCCTCCAGAAGCTCAAGTCCTGTGGTTTTGAAGCTGCCTCTCTCTCCTACTCCCAGGACAAAGGTTTGGGCTGGGACAAGGCAGATCCCGCTTATCTCATCATAAATATTTATCAGGCTTGAGGGCCTGGTGCCTGCAGCTGGCTGGGGGTAGGGGAGTGGAGGCAGATGCTGCAGAAGGATCTCAAAACGCTTCCCTAATGAGGGCTCTGTGTGGGGAGAGTGCCACCTGGACCTTGGAATCCTTGGGGAGGAGGAGGACAGATGGACAGCGGGACAGTCAGGAAGATCCTAGAGGGACTTGGGCAAGATCTGGCCCCCTGACCTCCCCATGCACCCCAGGAATGTGGGGGAGGGGGAGCCCGAAGAGGCCAAGGCTACCACGACCTCCTCCTTGGACTATCCTCCCCACACACATTTGCTCAGAGCTGGCTCCACACCCTTGTCGTGCCCCAGATTCTGCTCTCCCTCTGTTAGTGCTCCCACACAACCTTCCCAGAACTGTTACCCCCACATCACCCAGAGTTGGACTTTCACCTACATCATCCTCCCAGGTACATTGTCTCTGCAGACTGTGCTTTCCATACACTGTCCATGAGGAGCTGTGCCTCATACAGACCTCACCACCCCTCCTAGCCCCAACACCTTCCCCCTAGAACTGCACTCTGCACCCCCATTCTCCTTGAACCTTGCTCCCTTCTTCCCAGAATTGTGCACTTGTCATCCTCCAGGACTGAATCCCCACAGGAACATTCAGGAGTCTTCCTTCACCCACATGAGTCCCTCTCTTGGGGCTCCTGACCACAGGTCCTGGGGGTTCTAACAGTGCCTCAGTTCCAGCTCTCTGTCCATGTCACCTCCACCCCCACCCCCACATCCCTCATTGACATGCTGGTGGGACCCACAGGTGGAATCACAACCCTCTGTGCAGAGCCAGAGTAAGCAGAGCAGCAGGCAGCTGGGAGCCTTTGTCTCCCGGTCCCTGGTGGAGTAGGGGGGCTTGGGCAGAGAATGAACATTTTGGGGCCCAAAGCCTCCTCTTCACTGCCACTGGCAGGCACAGCTGCAGATAAAGGGGAGCAGCCTTAGCCAATGAACACCCCCTAGTCGATAATGAAGGGCTGTGGGGGAAGGGACGGCCTTCGGCACAGCCTGGGGGGGACAGGAGGCGGCTGCTTCCGGAAGCCCAGAGCGCTGGCTCATTAGAGGCAGCCTGGCAGGGGTGAGGAGACAGCTAAGTGGGTCAGTCACCTTCTCCCAGACTGCCTGCCTGACAGGTGTGGGTGGGAAGGAGGATTGTTGGCCTGTTGTTCCCTATTGAAGCCTGTCCTGTCTCAGGTCCCCTCTCCCTCTAACACCTCTGCCTGAGCCCCATTCCCCATCCAGAGCTCTTACCCCCTTCCATTGCCTCTCCCTCTCTAAGACCACTCTCCTCCCCTTTCTCAGTGCCTCCTTCTGAGCCCCTTCCCTTTTCTGAGTAGCACCCCCCACCCCCAGGTGCTGGCCCCTCCACCAGCCTCCCCAAGGCATCCTCCAGACTGAACCACACCTGGGAGAAACTGAAATCTTAGACTCTTCCTCACCCCCGCCAAAGAAGCAGACATCCCTGTCCTGGCCACGAAAGGCAGTAAAATAGGCTCCACTGGGGCCCGGCCGAGGACTGTGCCAGAACAAGCATCCAGATTTGGAGTGGGGGGATGGGCAGGGTAGGTTCCAGGCCAGGGCTTTTCTGCCCCCCAAACCCCTGCAGCCAACTGACCCTGGACACACACTCTTGGTTACAAGCTGGGGTCTCTAACAGGGCTCGAGGGCCCCACTTTGCCCCCACAGTCATACAATAATCCCTGTACTGGCAGATCTCTCAGGAGCATAGGGTGGGGGTGGGGGGCATCTCAGAGGCAGGGGCTTCCCCATGCAGTGCAGGGAGGTCTGTGAGGAGACAGGGTCTGCCAGGGTCTCCTCCCAGCTTGGGGCAGATGTAGATGAGAATGGGACGGGCAGCCTGTCAGCTGCCCCTGCTCCCTTGCCCTTCCAGGTTTTGGTTGGGCCCCTTCCTGACCAAAGACCTTCTAGGGCTCCCCCATTTCATGTCAAAAGCACTCTACTCAGGCCCTGGAATTAGAGCAGTCCCTTTCTAGAAACATCTAGACCCGTGCAGCTGATTCTAGGCAGGGGGAAGAATATGGACAATGCCCTGCTGCCTTGGATGCTGTCCGGATACAGTTCTGGGAGGGGCTGAGTGACTGTCCTGGTCCCCACCAAGCCTCACCCGAGTCCAAGGGTCCCAAGGGTCACTAGATCCTGGCAAGACACCATCTGGCTGCACAAGGGTTAATCTCAGGGTGTCCTCCCTCCCCATCCCAACGTGTGTGTGCAGGCAAATTCCAGGAACGCTTTCCATTAAGGACGCTCAGAGCAGATTTCATTTACATTAATAAGAACCAGAAAAATCTGCAGGGTTGGGGTTGAGGAGGTATGTGGCTGCTGCTCACATTTTGCATTTGAGTCTGGTGGAGACTGAGGGACTTGGGCTGGGCCCCTGTTCTTAGAGGAGAGGCCCAGCCAAGATAGTGCTGTGGCTCCTAGTCTGAGGGAGGAGGTAGAGTCCATCCAGTCCTGGGAGAGCCCTGTCTGAGGGAGGAGGCAGAGCTCAGCTGGCCCTAGGGACTCCTAGCTAGAGGGGGATGGCAGACTAGGTGGTCCTCGGGGCTCCCTGTCTGAAGGGATGGCAGTACCCAGTCTTGAGTGGGATAGGATACCAATCTATGGAAATGACCAGGGTCAGGGGTGAGAACTCCAGGCTTCAATGATGGTGGCCTATTCTTGGTGAGCTCTATCAGCCAAGGCATGCTGCTGTCCATTTCTGAGCCTCAGTTTGCCAGTCTGTGAGAAGGCAGTTCCCTCCCCTCCCTACCAGGAATGGCTGCAGATGTTAGAAATGAAGGAGTTGAGCCATAAACCAATCCATTTCTGGCCAGTGTGCCCCCTTCCTCCATTCCAGCTCTGCCTCTCAATCCCTGAGCTAGCTAAGCAATGGCTGGCTCTTTTGGACCACATTCAAGCTGATCCATCTACCTGACAGTATGTAAGGGTGTGCCTGTCGGGTGGTGGCGTGTCCTACAGGCCTGGGGGCTCTCTACCCCTTCCTGGCTCCTAGTTGGCTGCCAGACCTGGCTTCCTTCCTTCAGGGGTAGCAAGAATATCTGATTTCCATCCCTGTGGGTGGGGACCAAGCCAAGCTGCACGTGTGTGCAGGGGTGAGCTTGCCTGCCTGCAGTTGGCCTGCAAGTGTGCCTGCCTGTGTTGGTGGCTTGGGGATAGGAATGCATGTGGCATGCATGCATACAGGGGGTTGTAGTCTGCAGGCAACTGTGTGTTTTACTCCCGCACATGTCAAAGGTGCTGGAGAAACACGCAGGCTGCCTGCTTTGGCTGGATGACTGTGGGCCAGTGCATGCGGTGCACGAGTTTTATGCTTTTGAGTACAGCGAGCAGAAGAGGAAGAGGAAGCCCCAAATCTGGAGGCCCCAGGATTTGGGCCCAGCCCTGCCCTGTGCTGGAGTTGCCCATCCAGACTGGGCATCCTTAGACACTGGGCTGCAGTGGACCTGGGGGCCCTGGACTGAACCCACCTCTCATCTCTCAGGCCAAGCTCCCACACCCCCAGCCCCCCTTGGGCATCCATGAATCATTCTCAGGTAGCTCCTGTCCAGCAAGTTGGGGCAGGATCGTGGTAGTGGTGGTGTCCTTGGGAGATGGGAGCCTAGCTCTGGGGCCTCTGTGATGCAGGGAAGCAGGCAGGGGTCAGGAGGGGTCAGGCCTCTGTGTCCTCCCTCTCTCACCTGCCTGCTGTGGCCTCCCCCTTCAGCACTCGAAATTTACTCTTCACTTGCTGCTCAGCTGTCTTATCTCTGTGGCCCACTGGGGGTGGAGAGGAGCTGACTCCCCCAGACCCTACAGCCCCTACCCCATGTTATCTTGCCCCTGCAGCCTCCTCCCACTCCTCTTCCCAGTATCCTCTCAGCCTCACTCTTTGTCTCATGTCTCTTCCTCTGACTCTCCCTGCCTATCTTCTCTCTCCCAAGGGTGTTGCAGCATCCCATGGCAAACCTCACCCCCACCCTCTGTCAGATTGTCCCAAGCACATCCTGCCTGTGCTGGAGACTGAGCCTGTGCCTGCAGCAAGGGTCTGGTCTATACTGAGTTCCCTGGGCCCAGGTGCCAGCAGGGTAACCTCCAGCAACTGCTCTGCTTTGAGGCTCAGATTCCTCTTTAAACTGGGGTGAAGGTGGTGCTTGGGACTAAGCAGGATGGAAGGGCCCTGCCCAACCCCAACCCCCTCCCCTCTGCAGTGGTGGAAGGCTCCTTCTGGCCATGTGTGGCCATCCTCCAAGAGGGTTCTGACCTTTACCCAAGTCCATGAGGGCCACTGGGTACCCCTTACCTCCATCTGGAAGCCCAAGGCAAACTCTGGGGCAATTCCCTCTGGGCCAGAAAGACAAGCTGCAGGTCTGATGTGGGCTGTGCCAAGAGAATATTTCTGTGAGAGTCAATAATCACGCCAATGGGTGAAGGATGTGTGAGAGACAGAAATGCATTTTATCAACCACAGAAACCGTTTACCTGGGTTGGAAAGCATTGCTAACAGACTGAAGCATTTATTGTGCACAGAGTCAACCTGGTCCTTGCCCCAAGGCTGGGTGATATGGGGTCACTTCCCCTTCTAGCTGGTGGGGGTACCCCAGGGTAGGAGACTGGTTGAGAGAATGCAGCATCCACAGACTTAGTGCTCTGGCTTGCCTGGCCCCACTCACAGGGCTTTGAGGCCTGATTTGCAGCCAGGTCTTCCTGAATCCCATAGGAACCTGGAAAGAGGCCCTGGAAACCCCCAGTGTGCCAGGACTTGGTGGGACCCCTACAAACTTCTAAGCCAGAGAGGTCAGATAGATGATGGAGTGCTGCCACCTAGTGGCCACAAGCAAGCAGCACAGTATCCTCCTTCAGGTTTGGGTGTCCAGGGCAAGCTCCCTCCACACCCCACCTGTTCCTGAGGGCGTTTGTCCCTCCGGAATCAGGGTGGTTGGGATCCGGGCGCCCTTGAGACCCCCGGCCAAACTGTGCATGCCTGGGGAGCTTAGCTCAGGCCTGGCCACTCATCTGGACTTTGAAACTTGTTTGATGCACGGCCATGACAGCTGCTCTTGGACGACTCTCAAAGTCCTGTCCACTGATTGCAGCAGCTGTTCTGGCCAAGGGCGGGCTGGATGTGGGATCCCTGGAGGCTCCCTCTAGTTCAATAGGAGCTCCTTCCAAACTGGGGATTTGGGCTTCCCTGATTGGGAGGCGTGCACTGCTCTCAAGGCACGCACCTCTACATCAGACAAGACTAAAAGGAATGGTGACTCCATAAGTAGGGAAGGGTAGGACACAGCACACTCATCCTTAGGCTCAGGGCTGGAACAGCCCCTGATGAGATTCGGGCAGGGGTGTGTGTGCGCCGGGGCCCTTGAGGCTTTAGCCTCAGGTACATAGAGGGTGAGAGCAACTCAGCACCCTCAGGATCCTTTAAATATGGTCTTCCAGAAGGGATCTGAGTCCAAGGCATAGCCTCTCAAACTTCCAGGAATGGGGCTGTCAGTTCAGATGTGGGGTGAAATGGATGGTGGTGGGGGTAGCACCATGTGAATGTGATTGATCCCACTGAATAATATGCTCGGGAGTGACCGAGATGGGAAAGTTTATGTTGGGCTTCCAGATGTGGGGTCAGAGCTTTAGTTGTCTGGTTATGTATAATGGTGACACAGGTGACTGTGGAGCAGCAGGCTGGAAGAAGGGCCTCCAATTTCTCTGAGATGCTGGCTCAAACCATTAAGGACACACCAACTCCATGACCACAGGAAGGCCCATGTCAGAAATGACTGCAGATCCTGTGGTCTAGAGCAATGTTTCTGGGAGATCTGAGCATCTGAGGGGAAAGTCCACTGTTGGTGCCAAGCAGGACTGGATCCATTGAAGTGCCCTTCCTGGCGTGGGGAAGGGTCAATCTGAGACTGAAGATGGCTGACACAGGGCTGGCTCTCCTGCCAGTGTTCAACTGTGGCTCCCCCAGGGAAGAGGTTCCCTTTGATGAGCTGGGTGCATGTAATTAAGAGCTCCCCAGATCCCATTGTGTGTGTACTCACCTGGAAGCATCTTCCAGGCTAGCTGTCAGATGGATCTTATTAGGCCACTTGTGACTGCTGCTCAGGTGCAAAAAGCACTAGCATCTCTGATTCTGCCAGGGCTCTGTAGGTGCGGCTGGTCTCTTCTCCCAGGGCTGCCGATCCTGAAGACCATGCCCACCCCAGCTTTGGGAACTCGGGCCTTCATTTGTGGTTTCCAAACCTTACTCTGCAGAAATCCTGGCCTGGGGTGTCTCCATTTGTCTCCACCCCTCCCTAGCAATGTTCTAAGATTAGCCTCAACCTCTCTAACGCACTGGCTCGAAAACCTGTCCTGAGCATGTTTCGTTCCAATTTTGTAAGGGCCAAGCCTGCCTGCAAATGAGGAAATGAGAACATCTGCAAAAGCAATGAAGTCCCAGCTGTAAGACCAAGTTCTAGAGAACAACGCCACCCTTCCTGATTGTATGCCAAGCCGTGGCACACCATCACCAACTCACATGATTCCAAGAGCAGCTTTTGAGCCCAGCTTCCTGCTCTTGTCAAGCATGGTCTTGCTGGTCAAAACATTCTCCTCCCAGGTGCTGGAGAAAAGGATGGGGGGACCCCGTTCTGAATGGAAAACTCTGCAATGTTCCCAAGCATGTCCTCAGTAGCTGTGATGAGAAGACAGAAGGTAAGTGCTGTGCTGCTCGGGGAAAGAGATGGCCTCCTCAGTTCCTTCACCCCAGTGGATGGTAGACCAGCTATCATTCTGTACCATGGCCCAAAGCAGGGAAGTTCTGCCCCACACAGCTGTAACATCCCTGCTCCCTGCATGCCTGGAATATAGTACACAAAAACTCACTTTGGTCCTTAGAAATTGGAAGAAAGTGCATAACTCAGTTATGGTTTTGAGTTTCCATGAAGGGCTTTAAAAGATTCTAAAAAATTCTTGAACTTTAAAATCTGAACATGAATGATGGTGGCAAGGAAAATAGGATATGATACTACTTGTAAATTAACTTTTAACAAACTGATTGTATCACCAGGCATAACTGGCTCTAATGTGCTTTACCCACCACTCACCTAGGAATAAAGACACACACAGTACATTCATTTTTTAAGGTATTTCTTTTGTAAAGGAGCCAGATTTGGCAACTAGACTGAAAAATCTTCCAAAATCCTGTACAAATGTGTAATATACAAATATACACAAGGCTTCTGCCAAGAAAAGACAGCACAACAACAAATGATAAGAGGTGGCTTTGGTGTCACATACCACCTAGGGCATCCCAATACCCCCCAGAAATGTGAGGGGCTGATGGACCACAACACAGTCTGCACATGTTCAACATACTACACTACACTATATACACTAAAGTATAAAAGTCCCACTGTCCACTCTGGCTTGTTCACAAGCCCTTTGACAGGAAGGAATGCCATTCAACCAGGTGACCCACATAAGGAGTCCCTTTAAGGTGGGTGGGAGAACCTGGTGGAATGAAGTGGTTCACCCTAACGACTATTAACTGCACAAGGCATGCCCTTAAAAAAACAGGCGGTAGAGTGAATTCAGGTGGTGGACCACTCCTTGTATTTCTTAAAGCTTCTTGTCAGCTCTCTCTCATATGCAGTCTCACTCCATCTCAGTGAATCGGGCAAACATGGCTTTCCGGACAGCATCCTTGTAGGAATCTGCACCCGACAACCCATATGCACTGCCTTTGGCTCCTAGGCCAGCTCCTTTTAGCCGGACTTGAGCCTGGGGGGACAAAAAAGGCAGTCAGCAGTTGACAGGCAAGGCGCAGATTGCTCCCACTCCCTTTCATCAAGCCCACTCTGTAATGAGCAGTATAACCCACCAGGAGACAGGAGAGAAGAAGTTTTATAGAAGATAAGGATTTCTAAAATGGAGAACTGAAGCAAGGTTAAGGACTGAGGGAATAAAATGGGCTAAGATAGACAGGAAGATGAAGCTATATCCCCAACCAACCCCCAAATTCCAGCTCAGCAAGCATTCATGCATGGAAAGAACCCAAAGCACCCAATGGAAGCCTAGGTAGATCACAGTACTTGCCAGGACATTGTAATATCAGCAGAACCTACCTGCATAGGATAAATGTGGTAAGAGTGACCTAAGCTGTGTTGATGGCTTGGAATGGGAGCAATTACTGGTAGAGCTGTCATCTAAAAGGTCAGTCCGTGGGGACTCTAATCCTAAAATTATGTCTCGATCTGAGTTCTGACCAACTATGGGATTTCTCACTGTGGAAGAAAATCTTACCAATTTTTAATGGGTTCTGTATATAACCAAAATTATTTAACCACAGTACCTTTAATTAAATTAAATTTAAGCTACTTGAGTTTGAGTTGGAATTAAGTACTCTCAGTGATAAAGTTTACAACAAGGTAAATAGAGATACACGGTCTTTGGGAAAAAGTGGCTGAACCTGACTAGAACTTAGGGGTGCAGGGAAAAAGAATCCCATGCAATGGTGATAGGATTTTCTGACTGCCCTTTTGTATAAGGTTAAAGCTGCTTTTTGGATTTTAGGCCCTCTGGGTTACTTTTATCTCATCTAATCCCTGAACAGGCCTGTAAATCCGGCACCCACTGCTTACCTCAATGGGGGCTGTGATACCTTGACATTTCCTTCCCAAACCTGAGCCTTCTCGCCAGCCCATGGCCTGCAGCATTTTGTTGCCAATGTTACTATGGTCAATGCCATCTTTGGTGGGTTGCTCATAATTCCTGCCAGTGGCAAACACACAGTTACTTAAAACAGTCAGAACACCAGCTAACAAACTTGAAAAAGAACACAACACATACACAGTGCCAGCATCAAACTGCTTCTTGCGCTTGGGCTCTGGAGGTTCTGGGATGCCATACTTCTCCCGTCTTTCCGCAGCTCGATCTCGATATTTCATCTATGTGGGAGAACAAACACTACTAGAAATTTTTAATGGTTGAATACATTTTTACTTTATGACTATCGCCAAGTATTTTTTAAATCTGGAGCTTGACTTGTTAGATTGGTGTGAAATACCAAACTCCTTTGTTTTCCTCACTGTACTTAGTCATATATAAAATCTCACATTTGTAGAGAGTTGAATCTGGACCAGAACTATTCCTCCAACAAGCAATTTTACTTAGTGAGCCACCACTTGTCAAGCTCTTTGCCCAGCTCACTGGGCTGCGTGTACAGCCTGCCAAAGTCCTAAAGGAAAGAGAAGACAGGCTTGCCCGCCCCTCTCAGCATTTGGACAGCCCCACCTCCAGGGACAGATAGCATAAAGGAAGCTTCCAGAGACCTGTTCAGCAGTCCCTAGGGAGCTGGCACCATAAACAGTGGAAATAAAACAAGAAGGCAAAAGTTCTAACTACAGACATCTCAGAATTATCTCAGGATGGGAAACTCAAGTTTATTTCTAACCCACAGGCCTCTATTTCATTTAAAACCCTACCTGCCTGGCCCTCAACCTACCTTATCAATCACCAGCACTGCCTGCCTGCCTTCATAGACATCTGCTTTCTCTGCCAGACCCCCATCATTCTCAGCTTCCCATGCCCACCCTTTCCTTCCAAATCACCTGAGATCATTTCATACCCTGTTGTCCCCTGAGCTTAATCTGAAGCCTCCCTCATCACCCATGAAGGTTTCCCTGGCCAAGCCAGCCCAGAATGCACTCTCTTTACTAAAATCCAGTGGACTTCACTAGTGAGCATTTGGCATTCAGGACCTATGAGCGGTCTTGAGGGTGTGCTTCTGTTCTCATGAAGGGATGAAGTGGGGCTCACAAAGCACATATAGCCTGTGGTCCAGTCTACAATAAGCCACAATGGCTGGGTGACAAGTGTGTAACAAATCCTTCCACCCTACCCCTGGGACCTGGAACCAAATGCTACAAATCAACCAAAGGCAGATATCCCAAGATATTCTTTGTAGGGGTGCAATGTCCCATACTCACCTCTCTCTCTCTCAGCTCCAATGCTTCCAGCTCCTGCTCACTCAGCCTGGATCGTCGGTATATGTCCATGTTTTGCTATGCAAGAGATTTTAATAGCCAGTAATAACTGAGACCATCGTAATTTGAAATGTTATAAAATTATCAATATCTAAGGTACTGGCCAAGGTCCAATTCAATATAGTGTGGCATGAAAACTGGAGCCTGGTATGTGAAGAGTTGCCATACTCCTTTCCACTCTAATCTGGAACAGCCTACTAAAAGGCAATCATTCAACAGCAGGTATTTACTGAACATTCAACAAGACCAGGGCACTCACATCTGTCTTGCTGCTCACCCTCCCCACCTCAGATCAGCTTAGAGAAGCCGAGCAACCTTGTGCAGGTCCGAGAGCTGCTGGTGCCTGACAAGGGCATCTCTGTTTGGGAACTGGCGCCGGCAGAGCAGGCAGGCCATCTTCTTCCAGTCAGCCAGCTTCTCTTCCTCACTCTCAAGTCTCTCCACCAGCTCCTCCTCATTGTCACTGTCACCACTGTAAGCAGCAACCAGACCCCTCTGGGGATAAAAGAGGTTGGGTGTTTGGAAATGTATGAGAGATAGCAATGACTATGCACCTGGATAAAGTAACACCTTATCCAAGATCAGAGAGAAGCCCCTTTACTCTCAAATTTTAGAAATAAATCACATTTCACCTTAACTGTATGGAGCAGTCAGGTCCCAGTGCTGGGCCTGACGGCCTTCTAGTACCAACCTTCTTGGGGCCCAACAAATGGGTTCCTGGATAACTGTTTACAAACCACTGACCACATGTGAAAGCCCCAAATACAAGAGATCAGAGTAATTGTCCAATCAGACCAGCATCTACCAAGTAAATAAGCTTTTCTTGTCTTAATTTTCTTTCCAGGCCATTAAAACTCTCTATTTACAGTTGCAGTGAAACTCAATTAACTGAACTTAGGAATTCACGCTCCATCATTGTTCCAGCTCACCTGATCTCACGCACAGAAAACAAAGCCCTGAACACGCATCCTGTGTGCAGACTGTTCCAAATACCCACCGACAGTGAATTCATCCGCTTTTAAGTAGGAATCACATTAGCCAACAAGCAACTGAGAGTCAAAGTGAGAAAAAAGCTACAGATATGGTCTTTAAAACATTGGTGATACTTCCTTACTTTGAGGGGATTCTCCTCGTCTCCATTTCGCACCAATTCTGGGATGAGCTGCTGCCTTTCAGCTAAAGCTCCCTGGGAGACAGAGAACAAGCCATGAGCAAGTTTTACTTACACTCCCATTTTGAAATATGGCCATTCCTGCTACTGTTACCTTCTTTTCAAAGAGAGCAAAGCCAGCATCTGCTGCGGCAGATTCTCTCCTTTCTTCTTCCCTCAAGGAATTGACAGGTTGAAAACTATTTTTAAAATTTTCTTTCTGCTTGTTTAAACTCTTAGCCCAGCGTTCCATGTCTTTGGCAATCTAATGTCAGACAACAACCAACACCATCAAAAAATATTTAGGTAGAGGAATTTAAAACAGTTACTGCCCTGTGGCATGACAACGAGCCATTAAGGATTTTATCTCAACCACACGCCCTGTAACAAAGTCTCTTTTGCTTTTACTTCTACCTATTAATATTTCCATGAGATGCTATCCCACCCAACCAGTCATTAGTGAGTATGGCTCAAAAGCCTCTGGGATTTCCAGGGTATCTTTTTTTCTAAGTATTTAGACAAACTAGCAGGCAATGTAAAGAAATACTAACAAACTACAAAATGCTCAAAGAATTTAATATAAATAAAATGTGTGGTCCAGTTTTTAAGAATTCAAATAGAGCTGATTATAAATGCCACAACCCAAAGACTAGAACTTAAGCCCAATACCCCAACGAAGGAAATATCAGTCTCCTGTTCAGGTCATACTTCTACCTGCTGGGCTGTTTTGCTCTTGGGTTTCTCCTTCTTCTCCTTCCCCTCTTTTGCAGGAGGTAGGCCTGTCTGCTGGTGAGAGCTTGACTCTGCAGCAGGCACGTAAGTCTCCTTCTCTCCATCCCAGTAAAGGTACTGTTGGGTTAAGGAATTGTAGTAATACTAGAGAAAAAAAAAAATAAAATAAAATGCAGACCTTCTGCAATGTCAAATCATTAACTTAGAGAAATATTTTATTAAAAAAGTACATGGTTATACACACAAATGTTGTGGTTCAGTAGTATTTCCTGCCCAAATGCCTTGGTAGAGATAATGAACCAGCCAGCCAAGGGGCATGAAACTTCCAGGATCAAGGAGAATGGTTTCTTCTCAAGAGTCTAGTTCTCATGAATTTAACCCATGGGCCTAGAGAGTACCCAAAGAGCAACATATCTCACTCCTTTCCATAGACAGATCATTTACACTAAGCAGGTGGACAGAAAGGCAGTTCAGAGGCAGACCTTAATCACACATCCTCCATGACAACCAGTTAATGGCTCAAGATCAGGCTCACCCATATGGAACTCTTTGGACATTGAGATACTCAAGTACAGGGTTACAAATGCTAACTTGAGAAACAGAAAGGAGGTGATGGTGAAGTAACCTGATCTGAAGCTTGTAGAAGAAACATCAACGGAGGAAAGGTGGCACCTATTCTCTACTCTTCCTTATTCCCCAGTCATTCATTCTACCTGCTCAACAGTGACCCAGTAGAGACGGTCCATCTGTTACTTCCCTTCTGGAGAAAGTGGTATGGGTAACAGACACAGGAGTCATGACTTCTACGGCAGCCAGGTATAACTGCCTGGAAAATGACCAGACTTTATAAGCAAGGTAACTGGAAGAACTGTGCAGAGGCTGAGCCTGCCCTGCTCAGGCAGGTCACACACAGCTCGACGCTTCGTTCTCTCAGAAACCACAAGCTGTCAGCAAAGACCTAGTAGCTATAAATTCCAAGTTCCTGTTAAAAGTGCTTGTTTTACTATTCTATATATATACAGCTTCTGGTCATAAATATTTATTTATGGAGTGTTAAAAAGTTGCTTTTACTCTTTAAAAGTTACATACACCACCAAAAATAAATCACTCCATAGATGTGCTAAATTCTACCCTCATGAATATATAGCGATGTTAAGTAGAAGAAGCTAGACGCAAAAGGCCACATATTGTATGATTCCATCGATATGACATGCCAAGAATAGGAAAATCCACAGAGACAGAAAGTAGATCAGTTGTTGCCAAGGGCTGGGGACAGGGGAGAATGGGGAGTGATTGTTTAATGGGTATGGGGCTTCTTTTTGGGGTAATGAAATGCTCTGGAATTAGACAGTGGTGATGGTTGCACAACACTGTGACTATATGAAAAACTACTGACTTTCACACTTCAAGTGGTTAAAATGGTGAATTTTGTTATGTGAATATTCTCTCTCCCCCTCTCTCTCTCAAAAAACAAACAAACCCACATAGGGAGAAAAAAATTACAAATTTAGAACTTTCTTTACATACAGGTTAACAGCCACCTATATACATTTTAACTTGACAAAATAATCTATGGTAACTGAAGTTAGACTAGTTACTGAAGGGGATAGGGAGTACTGACTGTCAAGGAGCATGGAGGAACTTTTGGATGTGTTGGGAATGTTCTCCATATTTAAGTGGTGGTTACATGACTGTGTATACATATGAACATTTAAAGAGCTGCACACTTGAGTTTTATGCAATTTTCTGTATATATGTTATACCTCAAAAACAATTTTTTTTAACTCTAAAATTAAAATTTAAATCTTAAAACAAAAATTATATCTTGGTGGTTTTAAAAAAGTTAAAAACTAATCTGGGTCACATAAGAAAGTGAAACCAAATGTAAAGTGCTCAGCATCACTTGCTCCTTTGTAGGAGATACTTAATTTCATGCCTCATAAATGGACTAAGTAGAGCATAAATGGACTAGTGAAATCGAGGCAGAAAACAGTGCATTTACCTGTGAGTTGGGATCATAGTAGAGTCCTGTTGTTGGATCATAGTAATATCCTGAAGATTCATCATACTGGTAGGTGGATGTATCAGGCACTGCTGTAAAAACAAAATTTAGTACACAGTCATAACAGGTAAGAAACTGACTTTACTTCAAATTCTAAGCCGCTGAGATGCTGCAGGCCTTAATGTTCCTCTCTCTCTCACATCCCCAAATATCCCTCTGGCACCCAAAAAAAACTTAAATTAAACAGAGACAACAACTAGGACCTTCCAACTATTAACAGCCCTATGAGATTTGGCTTACCATATTTGGTACCAGGAACTACACCAGTAGGAGAAGCAGCTGGGGCCTGTGTACTTGTGCTAGTGCTAGGCTGTGCTTCCTCAGTCTGGAAAGAACAGAAGCTTCAATATAATTTCAACTGTAAAGCCTCTTAAGAGAAAACTAAATCACTGTAATTATCCAGGAGGAAGGACTCCCCTACCATACACACTATAGTAATGACCTAAAGCAATCCTTGAGCAAAAAAACATGCTACCAACTTTCTTCCTAATAATCAAGTCAAAGCATGCAGAAAGTATAAATACATCCTGGTTAGAACCTTCTGTTTATTTATGCCCCTACACATAGGTAAAATTATTATCTATCTAATACTACAAGACACATAGAGAAATAAGGTTGGAATATATGTACTATTCAATCCTGGCTTATACAGCAGGGAAGGATAATACTCATATAGCAAAACAAAACAAAGTTTCCCCAATAGTCATCAGCTCTGTATTTAGGATGACAGGATTACCGGAGAGCCCGGTGGATTGGAGGTTTGATTATACAGCTGGGGACTCTGGGACACTACAGCTGCTGAGGTGGTGGTCACTGCTGCGCCTGATAAAAAACAAAACAAAACAAAACACTATGGTTAGGGAGAGCCAGGGCAGTAAACTTGAAGTCAAACATCTCTATCTGTAATGCCTAATCTAGCCTTCTGGTATGTCAGTTCCTAATACCCTAATTGTCACTGAGTACCCTTGAACCTATTTCATTATTTCATAATCCTATTAGAATGTGACACACAAAGCTAATTATTATATGGATCAATGTCCCAAATAAAAGAGCTAAAACCACAAAACTCTTAGAAGAAAACATAGGGGTAAATCTTCAAGACTTGGTATTTAGCAATGGATTCTTAGACACAAAACCAAAAGCATGAGCAACAAAAGAAAAGGTAGGTATATTGTACCTCATCCAAATTTAAAACTTTTATACATCAAAGGATACTATTAAGAAAGTGAAAAGACAACCTAGAAAATGGGAGAAAATATTTTGAAATCATGTATCTGATAAAGGCTTAATATCCAGAATATATAAAGAACTCCCACAAACTCAACAAGAAAAAGACAATCCACCCAATTAAAAAAGTGATCAAAGGACTTGAATAGACATTTCTCCAAAGAAGATATATGACTGGCCAATAAGTCATTAGCCACTAGAGAAATGCTGACAGTGATTAGAGAAATGAAAATCAAAACCACAGTGAGATATCACTTCACACCCAACAGGATGACTATTATATTAAAAAAGCAAAAATAAAAAACAAAACCAAAAAATAACAAGTGGTGGCAAGGATGTGGAGAAACTGGAAATCCTCCCTCGTGCACTGCTGGTGGAAATGCAAAATGGTGCAGCTGCTATGCAAAGCATTTTGGAAAGAATTACCATATCATCTAGTAACTCCACATCTAGGTATACACCCAAAAGAAATCAAAGCAGGGATTTGTTCACCAATGTTCTTAGCAGTATCATTCACAATAGCCAGAAGATTAAAATAACCCAGTGTCCATCAACAGACGAATGGACAAAAAAACATGGTATAGCCATACAACAGATTATTATTCAGCTGTAAAAAGAAATGAGGTTCTGATACATTCTACAGCATGAACGTTGAAAACACTATGTGGAGTGAAATCAGCTAGACACAAATGGACCAAGACTGCATGATTCTGCTTATATGAAGTGTCTAGAACAGGCAAATTCATTGTGACAGAAAGTAGAATAGTGGTTACCGGAGGCTATGGGGGAGCGGAGAATGGGAGTTATTTAGGTGGTAGAGTTTCTGTTTGGATGATAAAAATATTCTGGATATAAATGGTGATGATTTACACAACACTGTGAATGTATTTAATGCCACTGAACTGTAAACTCAAAAATGGTTAAAAAGGTAAAGTTTATGTTACATGTATTTTATAAAAAAAATTTTTTTTAAACAAAGCTAAGAATTCTGTATGACAGGAAGAAGGAAAGGAAGAAAGAATTCATAACTGCTTTGGGGTTGAGGGAAGATTTAACTATTAAGGCTTTTATAATTCTAGACTAAAAACTAAAGCAAAAGGGCCCCATCTGATCTAAGATGGTACAGTGAGAGGCTTTAAAGCCACCCTGACAGAAGCTTTGAACAACTAGCAAGAACCGGCAGAAACATCTTTCTCAAAGCTCCAGAAAAGACTGCAGGAACAGGGTGCACACCAAATCAAGAAATAGGCTACTTAAACTGGCAGGTTCTCCTCGGCCCTGGCTGGCCTCTCCCTCAGCCCCTCATCGGCTGGGTGTAGTAGGCTGCACTTCCAGTTGGGATGCCTAGTCCTAGTTCCAGAGGGAGCAGATCAACCCTTGTGCACATTTTGTACTGGGAATATACATGTCTGGCCTATTAATCTGGTGCTGGCCTGAGTGACAACTTGCTGTAACAGAACTTCCCCTGAATGCAGAAGGTAACTCACAGAGCAATTCTACAGAATGCTGTGGGAAAGCAGTAAAGTCATACTTGCTGCCTGGGGTAATGGACTGCTGGCTGTAGGACATACAGAGCAGTGCCTGGGACCGTGAGCAAACTGTTTCCAAGGGAAGAGTGGACATTTGTCAGGTTCCTAACAAATGTCCCCTCTTCCCTTGGAAATGTAAATGGGGGAAATCCTGGGGCCACACTGCCTGCCCAAGACAAAAAGGCACGTGCAGAAAGGATCAGGGAGGCTTTGGCCTGGTGGTGTTCTCTACACTCATTGTATGTATAAGCTCTGAAAGAGAGCACTTGCACAGGTCAATCTGTGAAGACAGAAAAGGTGTTTTCTTTTCTTTCTTTTTTTTCTTTTTTAACAACAGATTGAAGCTGGCAGAAGAAAGAATCATAGAACTTGAAGAAACTGAATTCATCCATGTGAGGAGCAGACAGAAGAATGAAGAAAAGTGAACAGAGCCGTAGGAACCTATGAGATGCCATCAAGCATATCAATATATGCATTGTGCAAATCCAAGGAGAAGAAAGAGATTAAGAAGTAGAGAGGATATTAAAATAAAACAATGGCTGAAAACTTCCCAAATTTAACAAAAGACATGAAATACACATCTAAGATGCTTAACAAACTCCAAAACAGCATAAACCCAAATAGACCTAACATACTGTCATGTTATAATCAAACTGCCAAATATCAAAGATAAAGAGAGAATTCTGAAAACCTCGAGAGAGGAAATGTGTCACCTACAAGGGATCTTCAATGAGATTAAGTGCCAATTTCTCATCAGAACACATGGAGGCAAGAAAGCAACAGGAAGACATATTTAAAGTGCTGAAAGCAAAATATTGCCAACCAAGAATTTCGTATCTGGCAAAACTGTCTTTCAAAAATCATGGAAGGATCAGGACTTTCCAAGTTAAACAAAACCTGAGGGACTTTATCACCACTAGACTGACCCTACAAGAAATGCTAAAGAGAGTTCTCCAGGTTGAAAGGGAAGAACATTACACATTGACCAAAGCCACATGAAGAAATAAAGATTTCCAATAAAGATAATGACATGGGTAAATACAAACACCAGTACTACTGTATTTTTGATTTGTAACTCTACTTTTCACTTCTTATAGGGTATAAAAGGCAAATGCATAAAATATAATGATAAATCAGTAGTTTTGGATTCATAATGTATAAATATGTGATGTGGAACAAGAACTACACAAAGATGGGGAGACAGAGGGGTATAGGAACATAGTTTATGTATACTATTAAAGTTAAGTTGGTATCAAACCAAACAAGATTGTTAAGGATTTACAATGTTAAATTTAAGCCCCATAACTGCAAAGAATGGAGAGAGAAAGCAGAGTATAGTTTAACAGGGATGGGAGGCAGGGCAGAGAGGAATTAATGCAAAATAAGTGTAGGGCTTCTGTTTGGGGTGAAGGGAAAGGTCTACTAATGAATGGTGGGGAGGATACTGCAACACACTGTGAATGTGACTAATTCTACTGAATGACATGTTTGGGAGGGATTGGGATGGGAAGACTTATATTGTATATGTATTTCCACAATTAAAAAAAAGAAAGAGCAACTAAAGAGACAATGACAATTAAATGCAATACATGATACTGGATGGGACCTAAGAATGGAGGAGAAAAGGCTCAAAAGAAAAAACTGGAATACAGAATGTAAGCTTTGTATCAAAGTAAAATTTCTTGAACTTGATAACTGCACTTACGGTGATTAGATATCTAAGTGAATATCCTTGTTCATGGGAAATGTACCTGGAAGTATTACATGTTCAAGGAGTAAGCTGTGTACAACTTACTCTCTAATGTTCAGAAAATAGACAGATAACATTATATTGTTTTCTCCTGTAAATATGAAATTATATAAAAAAAAAAGTTAAAAAATAAGCAAAGTTCTCACAGCCACCCTTCTTACTGAACCCATGTGGGCATCCACAATTCTAGGGTTAAATTCCAAGAATGAAGACACATTGCAACGTGGTCTCAAGGAGGCTGTTATCAGCTCTTGGTGTACATGTACAATCCTAATCTTCCCCAGAACCTCAAGGTACATGGTGACAACCCTGAATGTGCCTCCCACATCCCTGCAGAGAAATGGACTTACAGTTTTGGGTTTAGTTAGAATATCTAGTTCTATCTCAATTGTTGCTTACACAAAATATAAAAGGGAGATGAAGTTTACTACCTGATGCAGATGATGCATCAGATTCCAATCCTCCAGCTTGTTGCTGATAAAACTGCTGGTAGTCCTGTGAGTACTGAAGAAAAGTACACCATTAAAGCTGCTATTCTCACACATACTCTGGAGACTAGAAGTTGGATGGTGGTTTAGTCTACTTACCTGAGCATACTGGACATAGCCATCTTGGCCTGGCTGCAGGTAACTATAGTCAACACTGCCTCCTTCACCACTCTGAGACTACAAAATGTCAACAGAAAAGGAAACACAGATAAACTTAGTGGACATCAATGAGAAAGCTAGAAGTATTCCCTAAAAACGTCTTTGGAGAGCTTCTAAGACATAAGCACCACAGGAGAGGTGAATTTGGGCAACACCACCGCAACTACCTTGAGCCAAAAGATCCTCTATCTTACCTGGGTGGATGACCACTGAGCAGCAGCAATGGCTGTACTAGCCACAGAGAAGGCGCTGACCCGGTTACCATCTGGGAGGACCAAGTCTCTAAAACCACAAAGACCCAATCACATGATTCTATCTCAGAGCACCTCCATTCAGTGCCCCCACACTGCCAAGGAATCAGTGATTCACTCCAGCCTTTGTTGGGAGGTCTCAAATGCCAGCAAGGCCACATTTCAGAGTGGGGAGGGTCTCTCCATGGGCAAATTCCTCACTGGGCAAGTGCCTCTGCAGTATCCCTGTCCTACTTCATACCCTGCCATTTAATAAGGTGTCTGTCCATTGGATGAGCAGTGATACCAGAAAAGGCAAATTTAGAGTGCTGTACTAAAGCATTACATACATGAAACTATTGGCACGCTGTTCTGGAGGGAAAGGATTATTTCTGGATGGGTCTGCACTATACTGCAGCAGCTTGCATAGCACATATTCTCAATCCATCTGCCATACTTGCCTTTTTCCTGCTCTGAAGTTTTCTGGCAACCATCAACTAGTTATAGAGGACAAGCAGGAATTAGAGAAGACAAATGTTGCTCTCCTGGCCTCGGCAACCAAGGAAGACAGTGTCCCAGTGTAGAGAGCACAGGCTCACGATACAGTTAGCGAAGATTCCTTGGATAAGTATGCAGATATAGCATGTTGAAATAAAGACAATAAAGCCACTTACTTTCTGGCACTTTTTGCAAAATCAACCCCAATAGTTTTGCCGTCAATTTTCAAAGGAGGATGAAGACTCTGCAATATCTGAAGCAACTGAGAAGCATCCTGAAGGAGAATATGAAGAAAAACAAGTCATGCAATGAAAAATCTCTCCCTACCACCTACCCCACTGAAAGAAACAGAACTTTTTACTACTAAAAAGAGAGTAGTGGTTCATCATTATATTTGCAGATATGAAACCTTGAGAAAAGAAATACTTCTCTAAGATGTGAAGATATTATCCAGTATTATTAAAGGAAAAAATGCTAAATTAATTTAAAACAAAGTATGAAGGAAGGTCTAAACTGTGGCTCAAACTTTAGTTCTGCCAGTTTTCTATAGGTATACTCACTATTTCAACTGCTTAAAAGTCCTGTAGTTTAGCAGTATAGTAACTGTCATTATGTAGTCTTCAACCTTGGGCCCCAGGAACCTCACTACATAGTATCACAATTAGATTAACTATATTTGCCTTTTAATGCTCACTTTCTTTTAAAAGAAAATATTCAAATAGCACCTCACCATTGCAGAAGACAGCTGCACAAATGCGAAGCCTCTGTTCTGCTGGGTCTGTTTGTCTTTTATGAGGCGAATGTTATTGACAGCTAAGGACGCGTAGGGAGACAGT
The DNA here is from genome assembly GCF_015220235.1 of Choloepus didactylus. Lineage (NCBI taxonomy): Eukaryota > Metazoa > Chordata > Mammalia > Pilosa > Megalonychidae > Choloepus > Choloepus didactylus. The sequence continues at coordinate 203,020,033 of NC_051307.1, read as the reverse complement.
GCTGTCATGATGGAATCCACCACAGTGTGTGGAGCTATGTTCCGAAGAATGATTGCTGGGGGTGAATGAGACAAATGATACACACACGTTCCTACCACCAATGCTTTTCAAGGCAGGTTCAATCACAAACAAAAAATTCCAGTCTGGGAAGTTCTTAGCATACCTTTTGCCCTGACATAGAGAGGATTCTATAAAGCAATCTTTTATGGAACAACCTGAAGCTGCTGCTGCTCATTAAAAAAGAATGAAAACAAAAACTTCCAACTGAAGTCAACTTCTAACACAAAGACTGTAAGATTACACTTGAACTTACTATCACAGTAGTAATCCACAGATTGAACTGATTCTGTGGTTCCAGGGGGCACTTCCTGTTCAGAGTCTGTAAGAAGGAAAGGGGAAAACTCAGTAATTGAGGGGACACACACACACCAACCCCCCATACAAAATCAATGTATTTCTAGTTAAGAAATACATTAAAACCCCCTAAGTTTTCACTTTCAGCACATTTAGCAGTTTCTAGCATTTGTGGCTATAGTAAAACCTCATTAATTTTGATATGATTCAAGTGGAATGCAAAACTTGGGCAGGACATTATGCCTGCACTGAAGAAAAACAGAAGCAAAATGCAAACGAGGCAAGACTTCTCTGTGCTCTCACAGTCATCATAAATATCCACTTAATCAAAAGTAAAGACTTTAAGGAAAATATACAAGTTACTTATGAAGTCTTCTTATTTAAATCCCTACAATCTATACTTTTCCTTAAGCTCATGGACAAACAGCTCAATTAGTTTTCTCAATCTTTTTTTAAATTAGAACAGTTGTAGGTTTACAGAAAAGTCATGCAGAAAGTCTGAGTTCCCATATACCCCTTTTCACACACACAGTTTTACTATTATTAACATTTTGTATTAGTGCAGTAGCTTTGTTACAATTGATGAAACATTATTACTATAATCATACTATTAACTACAGCCCATAGTTTACATTAGGGTTCACTCTTTGTGTTGTCAATCTTTGTTCTATAGTGTTTTTTTTTTCCCTTTTTTCTGGTAACTTATATACAATCTAAACTTACATACAATCTAAAATTTTCCATTTTATCCACTTTCAAATACACAATTCAGTGGTGTTGACTACATTCATAATGTTGTGCCTCCATCACTATTATCCATTGCCAACACCAATTAGGTTTTAATGCATATTCCAAACAGCTGAATCCTGGCTTACCAAACTTGTCGGCTCCACATCGGAAGCATTTTAGTCTTTTCCTGAAGTTGTTAAGGCAGCACTGAAAAAAGAAATTTCACATTAGGCAGGCTTTCTAGTATCAATGTGGGTTAGAGCAATGGGGCCACTGATAAATACCAGTAACCAACATCAAAAAAGCAGAAACTGGCATCATGTATCTAAGACAAAGGGGCGTTAACAAAAAATTTAGAATGTTACAGTGTGAATTCTTCCAAGAAAAAAAAAATCTTGAGGTATCAGAGAATTCCACTACTTTTTCAAGTTGGGGAAAAGTTTCATTGCATTCAAAAATCCTACAAGTCACTGGCAAAGTTCTTCCTTATATCAGAACATTTCATAGACCATTACGTATACACATTTTGAGAACCAAACACTGTCCAGTGCCCTACGGGGTACATGCAGAACAAAGAGGGCCAGCACTCTCAAATGTCAGTGTCAACACCCAAGTTCAAAATGATGCATTGGTGACAAGACCATAATAGATCTTATATAACATAAGCAGGATCACAAGGATTTTTATAAATGTAGTTAAGAAACCATGCCAAAAATTAAGAGCTTAGAATTCAAGAAACAGCAAAATGAAATGAACTTTAAATATTAATTGAAACACTGAGCTCAGAACCTATATTATAACAAAACAAAATTTCCAGTGTTCTGGGGATTCCAATACCAGCATAGGAGGACCAAACAGTCACAAAGGATGAAAATCACCTTATGATAAAAGCTGGTGATTGTGTACTTAATCGTTTTATTTGGATAGTGAAACAAACAGAAAAACAAAACCCTAAAGACATTTACCTCTTTAGGAAAGAATACATGCGTACCTTGTTACAAAGCCAATCTTCAAACTTAGGTCTGGGATTGCTATAATGCATTGCAATGTGCTTTCCTTGAATCACCAACTTTTTCTGTAAGAAAAGAAGTAATTAGTTATTCCCATTGTGAGGAATGTGTGTCCATTTTCCCAGGGCAGAGCACACTTCGGAAAAATCAGTGCTCTGGAATTAAATGGACAACATACGGGGAGGACCAACCACCGCCACCTATACTCTGCCCATCCAATCCTTCAGATAGGCAGTAAGAGAATGGGATGCGGAGTAAAGGTAAACGGAGTCAGGGAGTGCTGAGAAAGCTGCCAAACACTAAACGCTGACATGCACCAGGCCGTTGTCTCCAGCAGAGACAGAAGTCCTAACATTCAGCATTGACAGGCTGCCTGAGAGTGACAATCTATTTCAAAAAGCAGAAGACACAACTCTCCCAAGTTCTGAGATTGTCTCCTACTTTATCCTTTAGCATGGTGTCCTTGGGCTTCACTTCACTTTTCCCCCATTCCCCATCTTTTTGCAAAGTAAAAACCTTTATAATTTCCCCTTCCCCCAAACTCTTCCTTCAGGATGTGTCCTTTGGGGGACAAGGAGGGGAACTCACTTTATAAAGGGAATCTGGTCACAACTTTCAGGAGGGACTATTTTGAATGCCACCAACTCTACCACAGCTACATGAGATTTCTTCCTGCCTACTACAATTGTGTAATGTCCTAGATAACAGATGTCTTTTTCACTGAAATGAATGGTACTCTTCTTCAAGATGAGTAACAAGGAGGCCAATGAAGTTTCTTCGGGGGATGGGAGGGGTAGGAAAAGTTCATAAATGCATACACCACACCTCATCCTTCAAGTCAACCATGTGACTAAAAGGTACTCAACTTTAAAAGGTCAACTCTGAGCTAAAATCAGTCTAGCCAAAAGTATACCTAGCACCTGCCCCCAAAGAGCCTTCATTTAACAGAAGAATCTCTATTTTTCTTTTTCAGGGGGTAGGGTAGGGTTGTGAGCCTTGGCAATGTTACCAATAAAAGAACCCTTTATTTCTGGGGTGGGGTGGGGTGGGATGGGGTGGTCTGACACTATCAGAACAGATTTAAGTAGAAGGTTAGATATACAGGTTTTTAAAAGTAGCCTAACCCCTCTAAAAATACATACTGTTGAACAATTTGGTTCCTGCAAATCCTGGAAGATTTAAGACATGCTATAAATTGTCTCTCTGCAATATCTAAAGACAGACTGCATGTCTGGTCAAGAGGGAAAGAGTTGAAGGGCCATCCACTCACTGTGGGGTGTAGAAGCAAAAATAAAAGAAGCTGGGAGATAGTCAATAGATCATCTCACTAGGGGGGACATGTGCTGGGGAGACTCCAAACTACCACTGAGTCCCTAATCCTATTGTGGCCTTTTATTTCTGGAGTGAATTTGAACGGTAATAAAGTATTACACACTAATACAGCTTTGTATACATTAAAATTGTGGTGATTTTTAAATGTTTGATAAGTTTTATTTTCTTAGGAGTTTTAAACTCTCAAGCAAGCCATTCTGACACATCCACTGCATCCAAAGATGCTGTCAAGTCAAGAGAGCAGACACATGAAGCTTGCGTATGTTCTGAATATACCAGGATGGTGTCCACGATATGAAATGAAAGAAACTCTACTTTTATAAAATCAGGTTGTGACTTCTGGGTTATGAAAATGAGAGGCTTAAAAATCCAACAAATCAATCCATAAATGATACCCTCATTAGTGAGCCTTGTTATAAATGGCAAAAAGAACTCATTTCTGGGTGACTCAAATCACACAATGCTGCAGAAAAGCAACATAACGAGTTAGGCAAACTTCCCAGAATACACTTGGTTGAGGAATTCAATACTGTGCTTTGGAGTTCTTGCAAAAAATGTTATTTAAGTGCCAAGCACTAAACATTGTCTCGACAAACTGAAGGACACTTAAGTTAATGCACATCAAAGAACCATCAATGCTTTGCTTCTAACAGACTATAAATGGCATTCTCATGGAGATTAAATATTTTATAATTTATAATGTTAACACCACTGTAACTATATTAGAGATAGCAGCAGGGCAGGCTCCCAAGCTAATCTCATCAGACTCAGGTTTATTGTTCATAAATTCCACCTGGACTTTACATAGTCTCTGAAGACCCATTTGAGCAGTTATGACTCCAGAAAGTCTATGGTCTTCAGGCAGCAATAAAGAATTATTTATATTAAAAAATACCTGCTGCAGACTTCCATTATGTTCTGTCTCTTCATTGTCAAATAGAGAGCTTGATAATTACTCTCAATAGACATAATGAATAGGAATATAATCAGGTGGGGGAAAGGGCAACATCAAGATGTTTTGGTAATTACCAAACAGGTATTCAGTGGTTAACAAAGCCCTGCCATGTAGCCATGTTTAATTTAAAGGCAGAGCAAATTCTGCAATGCTGTCCTTGGTACTGTATTTATTCTAGTAATGTCAATTTTAATATATACAAAGCTTTTTTTTTTAAAGTCACTCCTTTGGAACAAACCACTCCTTCAACCTTTTTTTTTTTTAATTGTACAGACTTGTTCCATTTTCATGAATATCTAGACTTGGTGAGTGAAGCAACCTGATTGGCTTCCATCCAGCTGGTAGCATCTTGCAAGTGATAAAACTCCACGAAGGCGAAACCACGGCTTACACCTAGAGACAGCATTCAGATATAGACGGGATACTCGTGTTAGTCAGTTCCTTTATAACAGGTGAATCTCTCTCCCACTGCTTCAACACTGCGTGACAAAGCCAATTGGGAAGCAGCTTTACAAATGTGATTCGACTTGGGGATCTTCTTGATACTTTGCCATGGCAAGGAACCAAGCCGCCTGAACTAAGTGTCACTCGATTTGATTCCACACTTAAAAAGTAACCATGCAACCGATTACAAACAGTCAAACAAGGAGTTTATAACACTGCTACTTACCGAAGGGAAAAAAAAGCCCCTAAAAACAAAGTTTTAAAAAAGTTCCTCAGATGCTCTCTAACATCGTTTTCAAAGAATCACATTCCTTAGCCATGGCAAACCTTTCATTCTGAATTCATGTGCTTGAAGACTGGGGGGATCAGGATGTTCTTTAGGGACTGACGTGGGAACGGGGAAGAGAACCAGAATGGAAGGAACTAAGCAAGCTCTCACCTGTTTTCCTCTTCATCAGCCTCACGTCTGCAGGCTGAGGACCTTCAAAGGACTCCATCATTTCTCGAATCTGCACAGGGTTTTACAGATATATAGTTAAACCTTCAGCTACGTATAAAGAAAGTTCAAAAACCTGAGATTATATCAACTGCTTAATTAACCAAGTTTTTAACTTCTATCACCAAAATACAATTATCCTAAAAATGGAGTAAAATAAAAGAGGGAACACTTCTCATAGAAATTAATGTATTATAACAGCCTTGAAGACATTCATTTTATGCTACCTGGGAAGTTCCCTCAGGTGTAAATATTTAATGTTATGATACACAGCTTTGCCTATGGTATGAAATCCCCAAGCCTCCCTCCCTTAGTTTAATCATGCTGTTCTTGTCTTCTAAAGGACCCAGTCCAGAAATGAAATTTAAAAGAGGCAGAGAATTTGTTACTGTCCTCTGAAGTACATATGATGAAGAATAGCCCAAAAAAAAGGGGGGGATTCCTCTCAAGATTAGCATTTTCTGTACATTCTCAGACAGAAATAATTTTCTTACATTTAATGTTGAAAATTAAAGTTCATAACATTCTTAAGTTCCTAATAACATACAAAATAAACATTGACTAGGCCTAGAAAAGAGTACTCTGGTTGATAGGTTTGTTGTGGATGATAGATTAACCCCATATTATAAAAGGCAATGGTAAAAAATACATTAGCCTCTTCACCAAAAATATACCAGGCAGCAATACTCCTCAGAAAAATTGGATCAAATTTGTGAAATCAATTCTTAGTGACCCCAGATTTCCATAGTTACGTACAAAGTTTGCAGGATTATAGATCTATTTCCACACACAGAAGTGCTACAACTGAGCCAGACCCCCACTTTGAGACTCTAGTTCATGTTTAGTAACACAGAACTAACTTACTAACTAAAAAGAGCTGGTCATCTAGAAACTAAAGGTGGTTACTACAAGAGTGTAGTGATACAGTAACATATATAGTAATATAGTAACTAAAGATAGTTTAAGAATTTACCCCTAAGTGGGGGAGATAATTAAAAAGGGAAACAGAATTACAAAAGTGATTTACTGCCAAATTCAGGAGAAGATTAAATACTATAATTTTTAAATGTTCTAATATTAAGAACCCAACAAGTGAATTTTACAATACTGCACAATATTTGGGAACCTCAGAAATTCTATGTGGGATATGAGCCTTTTTATGATAGGCACTTCTATTTCTCTGAAGGAAACGTGAGATGCACAAGCATTACATCTGTGTGTCATTATCAGCTGAGGGGGCCTAAAAAGTTATCTAGAGCACTGCTCTCCCCATGCCACCCACTTCCTCTGCAGGCTCCCAGGTTCACATGCCTAACAGACTTTTCCTTAAGGGGACAATCTAATCAACCAGCAAGCCTTCCTGAGTTGAATGCTGCAGAATTTCTTGCACCCCCTTCTCTGCCTCCCCATACACTTTGTCTCCTATTGTCTCTTATTAGCTCTGGCCTCCCATTCTTTCCCTCCGTAATTCTAACCTGCACAGACCCTGCTACCAGGCAAAATCTTCAGTAACTTTCTTTTACACTTAGCTGGGCTTTCAAAGTCTCTGGCACCTGGTCCCAACACCACCTTTCCATCTTCCTCTCCCTGCCAAAAAATTCTTGTCTTCAGCTCACATGATTCCCCCTTGCTTAGAAGACCCTTTCATTATACACTTCCCCCAATCTCCACCAGACCAAAACATTTCTATCCACCAAAACCCAGCTCAACTAATATCTCCATGAAGACTTTCCTTATATTTCCCAGCTAGTAACAACCTCCCTTAAATAAACTCCCACAGCCCTTAAGCAGGACTTCTAAAAGGACCTCTTTCAATACTGACCCCATTCTATTCTGCATCGTCATCATCTGCCAATCTTAGTTATTCATCATAAGCTTTTTTTTTTATCATAAGCTTTTTAAAGCAGGATCTATAGCTCTGCATTACCAAACACAGTACATTATAATGTAGTAGGTGTGCAGTGGATTATAAATAATGGAATTATTACCCACTATTACCTCCTAACATGTCTCATTCATGATCACAATAGTTTTTTCCAGTACTTAGAAGCCCAAAGCTGTGTGAATCCAATACTTCAGCTTTTTCTAAAATTCAATTAAGCATTAGTCAGAATATTACTATGAATACTCCAGGGCCATAGATACTGGGGTAATGGTGGATTAATATCTTTTAAAAACATTTTTCAAAACCTTTTCACATTTATTTCATCAACAACACTGGCTGAGCAGCCTAATGCATTGAAGCCTTGGGGACATAGGCATGACCAATTCACACTGAGAATTGTTTTCAGAGATCTATGGTTCTGTGGGGAAACTGGGACATGTGCTGATGCCCTAGTATAGGTGCTACGTGAAAGTCATGAATACAGTGCCTTGAGAAGAGAATAAGAAAGAAGGAATTCTGCCTGGTACATCAGGAAAGGCTTTACATAAACGAGTCTCCAAGCAGAAAAAGGCATACTGGTAGAATGATGGACATGTCCAAACTGACCCACCAGGGAAGCAGGTAATGCTAGAATGAAAGGGTGAGGGGCAGAGATGCCACAGGAAAACAGGCAGGGCCCAGCACACAAAGGAGCTTGCTGGACAGTCTGAGGAGTGGGGAATCAGGGAATGAGCCTTATTTTTCAGCAGTTTCTCACAGATTTCAAAAGGATGGTATCATTTTCATCAAATCAAAGGGTGGCCGGGTTATGGAGAAAATGATTATTGATACATCTTTGCCTATTAAGTAACTCATTTGATAAAAATGTAGCAACTATCTTCTAAGGGCTAGTGAAAAAAAAAAAAGATCTGTTTCCTACAGTCAAGGAACTCATGAAAACTCTGCATGAGCTTCAAAGCCTAAATATAAACGATAATTCTGAAATAAGTGAGAGGATTTCATCCTAAAGACAGAAATATATTTCACTAGTTGAGATATTAACTTGAGGTAAAACAGTTACTTTAGAAATCTGATATTCATTGTCCCTACTGGACTGCTCATTAGAACGGTCATTTCCCCTTACATCGCTTTCTGTGATGGTGATGGGAAGGCCGCGCAGCATGATGGTCTTGCTCTCCCTCTCATCACTGATGTCATGCCTGTAGTCATGCTCTCCATAGTCGCCATCTGAATGGTAGCCATCCTCGGATCGGTCACTGTTTCTTCTTTCGCGTTCTCTCTGATTTACAATAAATAAAATTGCAATTAAAACCACTGAGTTTATATCCTTTGATTAAGGCCCTTTACTCCTAGGAATTTATCCTTAGGAAGAAAGTCAACAGAGACAAGATGAGAACTCTGTGATGATGTTTGCTGTGGCTTTTCCAAATAGCAAAAAAAAAAAAAAAAAAAAAAAAAAAAAAGACAACATTTAGTTCAGGAAGAAAGGTTTAATAATTCACTGTAAAGTACACAATCACACAATGAAATACTATTACCTATTACAATATGAAGATTAAATGCATGGAAAAAAAATCTATTACTTAAGTGGAAAAGGAAAAAAAACTGCAAAATTATATGGGCAGCCACAACTACTTCGAAAGAAATGTATTCATATGGAAAGGAATATGGGAGAAAAAAACTATGTTAAGATGACTGGACTGTAAACTCAACATTCAATGACTGAGGCATAGGGTTTATATATTATGCCTCGATTGCCTCATCTTTAACATAGGGATAATACCTATCTCAGACCTAAATAAGGTCACGTAAATCAAGTGTCAGCACAGTGCATGACACGTGAGCCCTATGTGAACGCTTGGCTGTTATTTCTATTATTATAAGGCTCAGTTTGTCTTTGGGGGTTATAATAAATTCAAATATATTTCAGAATAATAGAGGATTGACTACTATAACACTCAATAGGAGCCACTTATTAAAGTCAAGTGGACTAAATCCAAATAGTGGAATGAGACAAAATCTCTTCAGGTTTCGTGCATGCAATTCATAATTGTAATAATTCCATATAAACAGATGCTGTCACTCACTTCTGGACTGTCATAGTCTCGGTAGTCGTCATATCTATCTCCCCTCCGATCATCACTAGATCTCTTGTAATCTGAGTCCCGCCGTCTGCTTCTGGATTCACGTTCTTCACGGTCATCCCTGTCTATGATGGAACCATACCTTCCACTACGCTCTGTTCTACTCACTCTGCCAGAGAAAATAATTTTCATTTCATCTAAAGTAAATCATAGTTGTACCTTTGGAAAACATGTTGAAAATAAACCTCCCCTCCCCACAACAACCCAGTCTATAAGATAGAGTCAAAGTTAAAACTTATTATCAAATTCCAGTTTACAAAGACAACCAGTGGTAAAACACTTATACCCTACATACAAAGATAATTCTCAGGAATTTATGACAAACTTGAAAATACAGCCATCAAATACATTTTCAGGTTAAATATTTTTGAGAAAGGGATAGGTTGTCCAAGTTTATTCCTGTATTTTCCCAAGCCTGTATCCTACATATCACCTTTTTCATCCTCAACTCAGATCTTAGTGACCAAAGTTAGAAGAAAGAAATTATTTGCATTTCATCCAATTTCAAAGAAGAGAGCATCCTAGCTCATCCACTCTCAAGGTACCATACCTATTGAGAAATGAACCAACACCCTGGACATGCTAAATTTGTCTTTTTTTCCTATCAGGCAATTAACCGAGTAGTTCATTTATTAGTCAAATAGATGGTCACCCAAAAAATAGCACCTTCTAAGAAAATGATTTCCTATAGCATCTGGTTTATTTTTGGTTTTGGGCGTCATGAAAAATCTAATAATGAGAGGCTTAAATCCATTTTAACCATAGACAAATAGTTCCTTCATAAATTGTTTACCAGGTTCATAAAACTGTTGTGCAAGGACAAAACAAAGGAAAGATTTATTAGGGCCTCATTTAGAGTGCAAAAATTTAATAAAAAGAAACCAGGAAACAAGTAATCTAGGACTACCTTAAGTACGGTGCTGAGAGGCTCTAACTCTGTAAATACTAATTAGTAAGTTATTTAGAACCAGACTCCTGATACAGCATTAAAACAATTACACAATGGGACATGAACATTTCCCAAGTCCTTCTGGGTCATCAATTTTAATCCACTATTGAGGCAGGTGGCTGGATAAGTAAAAGTTGTGTGTTTAAATCAAATGGTCTAAGAGGGAGTATCTATATGTGACATGACAGCCAAATGCTCCCATCTTAATTTCCCACTAATTTTTAGTACTTTCTCTATTTTTTTTTTTTTTTTCCATGAAACCCAAGTCCTAAGTTTCTCAGCACCATAAGTCTGAATCGTCTTGCTATTTAGGGGACAATAACAACTGGCATTCATTGGGTGCTTACTACAGCCAGTCACTGTGCTAAGTGCCAGACTGCATGATTTCCTGGTTCTGCATAGGCTGTTGTCCATTCCTAGCACCCTCACTCCATCCTGTCTACCTTTGCCTACTTATCTGGAAGGCTCCACCTCAAAGGATACTTTATCTAGGAAGCTTTCCTTGCTGTAGCCAGGGAAACATATGCTTCCCATGTATTCTAACAGGACCCTAAATTCCTTTATTGTAGCACAGTTCACAAAGTAATTTCTTTCATCAGACTGCGGGCTTGTGAGAACAGGGATCATGAAGGTGCTCACTCCTATATTAAGTGCCTACCAATACCTGGCATAAAATAGACACTGAAATATTCACCTGATAAGCAATTTTTTTTTTATTAAATTCAGTTTTATTGAAATACATTCACACACCATACAATCATCCATGATATACAATCCACTGTCCACAGTATGATAACATAGTTATGCATTCATCACCACAATCTATCTCTGAACATTTTCCTTACATCAGAAAGAACCAGAACAAGAATAAAAAATAAAAGTGAAAAAAGAACACCCAAATCATCCCCCCATCCCACCCCATTTGTCCTTCTGTTTTTATCCCCATTCCTCCACTCATCCATACACTAGATAAAGGGGGTGTGATCCACAAGGTCTTCACAATCACACTGTCACCCCTAATTGTCTTCAGGAGTCCAGACTGCTGGGTTGGAGTTTGGTAGTTTCAGGTATTTACTTCTAGCTATTCCAATACATTAAAGCCTAAGAGGTGTTGATAAGCAATTTTTAACAAACAGTTCAGTCCCCACTGAAATGTGGAGATCAAAGCCATGTACTGTAGTTACTTACCGCTTGTCTGAACCCATTCTCCTACTGAAGATCTAGCACACTGCTCCAAAAGGTTCAAGTTTTGTTTTTTTCTAGGAGATGAGAGACTGGTTGCTGCAAATTTGAGAAAACACTTAAGTCAGTTCTATAAGCTGGGACAGTGAGGACAGAATTTAATCAAACAGTTAACAGTGACTGTCTAAGGGGGGAGGAGGTAGGGACCAACTGTAAACATTTTAGACATTCCAACATTATTTTAACAATGAGCATAACAAGAAAATGAAAAAACTTTAATATCAGATTCCATATTCAATAACAAAACCATAATAGGATACTCCCTAACCCTGCTCCTACTTTAGGATTACAAAGCAAAAAGGGACAGAACGCAATCAACTCTGCGTTCTGAATCAAAGCAGCCCTGATGAGGTAATTGACCGTTACAACATTAATCAAAGTGTCTTTATTAATACAGCGCAAAGTGAAATTCAAAAGATTGTGATGAAAAACTTAGGATCTCTTTGAAGCCGGGATGCTGAACTGACTGAAATCTACATTTATAACGCTACTGCTGACCCGAAGCAAACCTCGACACAACTTAATCGCTCGGTGACGATAACCACCGTGTCTTGACCGTGTCTTGACCCAGTCTTGACCACCACAGGCCATCGCGTCCAGCCTAGTCCCGCCGCACCCGGGGCCCAGACCCACCTCCGTGAGACGTCGCGGCAGAGATGGCGGAGCTACAGCCTGCGCGCCCGATCCGGGCGTCCGGCCTTCTCTCCCTCCCTGCACACACACCCCGCTTCCCCGCAAGGGCTGCCAACACACAGAGGATCACAGCCCGCAGATGCGGTTTCACCGAGCAGCCTTTCAGGAGAAGACGGATTCAGCCGCCGCTGAGGAGCGACAGCAGCCAGAGCTGCCGGGGTGCCTCTGAGGCGTACCCAAGGGACCGCAGAGACGGCTCCGCCGCTCAGCTCGGCTGGCGCTCCCAGGACGTGTCCCGCCAGGGGCAGATTCAGCCTGAAAGAAGAGGGCCTGGAGCTGGGCGAGGCGGCACCCTCTGGAAGCTGACAGCGCTGGCGGTGAGGAGGGGCGCGGCTCTCCAACGCCTCGAGCCGCTTACCCCCTTCAGGAGACCTGGTTGGGGCTGGTCGATCGCCACCCACAGCTGACAGGACAGCCCGAGGGACTTCTACAACGGCAAGAACCACGGGTCATTACGGGCGGCCGCCGCACTTACCCCCAGGAGAGACTGAAGCCGCAGCAGTAGCGGTTCTGCGACCCAAAACCTCCAAGAGGGTTCGGCAGCTCCACAAAATGGCGCCTCCGCCGACAGCCCGTCTCCTACCCACAGTACTTCGCGCCTCCCCCCCCTCCCCCCGCGTCATCCACCTCCTACGAGAGGCGTCCAATCAGTTCAGGTGTCAGGCTGCGCGAGGACAGACGGGAAGTGTGGTCGTCAAGGCCGCCTGTCACTTACTACGCCCTGTGTTAGTTTCTTTTCTCTTTCTTCTAAACTAACGCCGAGTTGCGAATCTTCCCTTTGCATACCCTGATTAGAGCTCTTAGATCCTTTATATTAGGTATAATAATTATTTGCCATTGCTACAAGGGTCTTAAGAGAGTAGTTTGTTCTCACTGATGCAATGTAAAATAACGTTTAACCCGGCTTCAAGAGAAGGAACTTTAGTTGAGCATCTATTGCATTACACTGGATTAAGTTACTGTGCTTTACAAACATCATCCGTCTTTATCTTAATACCCTATGAGATGAATATTAAACACATTTTGCAGAAGTTAATGGAATTCTTGAAGACAGGTCTTTAGAGCTTCTGGGGTCCTTCCCGTTGATTGCTATTCTCCAGTCTGAGTCATTTTCCAGGAGTAAATTACTATTTGAACTTCTAACTGGCATAAAGTTAACACAACCAAAACACAACATTGTCTCCTCCACAGCCTTCCCCAGCTCAGTAAATGCCAACTGCTTACTTCCAATTTCTCAAAAACCTTGGAGTCATTCATGTCTCCTCTTTTCCCCCATTTAATATCTATCCTGTTGACTTTATCTTCAACATACATTTAGAATCCAACCACTTCTAACTGCCCCTGTTTTTCACCATTCTGGACAAAGCCATTATGACTGTCATTGATTTTACAGAGACAGTGGTGAACTGGGGTATGAACTAGTAAGCCTTCAACGACTAGGATGGCAGGGATTTTTTTTTTTTTTTTGTTAGCACTATTATATACCTAATGTCTGTACTGGTGCCTGGCACATAGTAAGCACTCAAATATTTGCATTTGATGAATGAACAAATGAAGTGTAACATTTGTGACAGAAAGGAACAGGGATTGTTGGACATTCAGAGAGAGATTTTGGACACTGATTTGTCTCAATGAGATGGTGGTATTTTTATGCATCCAGTTGGCATAACTTGCCCCTTGGCATAACTTATGTATTTACAATGGAATTGATTCTTCAGGTTACACATACAGACTGAAAATTTAGACTGTGGCAAGGCAGAGGACGTTATCAGTCATGGGAAACTGGACCTACACTGCTCTCTTCTCTTTCCAGAGAAGATAAAAATCTTGCAAGAATAAGTGGAAGGATGTTAGTGAAGAGAGATTCCAAGTTAGGAACTTTAAATATTCTGGAAAATCTTTTCCTTGCAAAAGCATCTTTAAACATGTCCCTAACAATAGCTTATACTTCCATATCACAGATGTTAAATGACTGACTGAAAATTTGGGAGGTAATTAAAAATATGACAATAGTGTAATGGACTTAAATCATGTCCCCCAAAGATATGTTCAAGTCCTAATCCCCGAACCTGTGGATGTGAACCCATTTGAAAACATGATCTCTGAAGATGTTAGTTAAGGTGAAGCCAAACTGAATCAGGGTGGGCCTTAATCCAGTATGACTGGAGTCTTCGTAAGCAGAGGAAATTTAACAACCAGGAGTAGGAGCAGTAAGAGCGAGGAAACAGATGGCCATGTGAATGAGGCAGAGATTGAAAAATGGATTATCAGCAAGCCAACACCAGAACACTACCAACTTCAGAAAAAACCTGGCCTGTCAACACCTTGACTTTGGACATCTGTCCTCCAAAACTTGTGACACAATAAATTTTTGTTCTTTTAAGCCAATCAGTCTGTGGTATTTGTTATAGCAGTCCTGGCAAACTAAGATAGATGGAAAGGTAGAAATCTCTGGATTTTGGAATAATGGGTAATTTCTTTCCTCTGTATCTCTATATTCCTACCTTATCATCTATCTATATCTACATCTATATATCTATATAGTGACCAACTTCATATATATATAAAACCTTTATAATCAGAAAAAAGTACATGCATTTGAGGAACAGAAGGCACTCAAATATTTAATGAAATGAAAAAAAAATTAAACACAGATGGGGTCAATGCAAACCCTGCAATGGGTGATGCAGATGCCAAAAGTCCAGAACCTACTAGACTGAATGGTCAAGAGCAGCAGTCAACTATCTTGTCCCCAAAGCAGTTCAACAAACACTTCTGGGCATCTCCAAGGTGCTTGCTGGGCTGGGCTTGTCACCAGCCATAAAAGCTGTATGAATGTTCATAAATGATACAAATCATTCTTAAAACAAACTTGAGGGCAGCCCACAGGAAATAAGATGGAGTCTACCCAGTGGGAAGTGTCATCTTCCAAACAGTCTCTGGTTGCCAATCCTTTGTGGACATTGTTCTAGTGCTCAAGCTCCCTGAGGAAAAGCTGAGGTACCACCAAAAAAGCTTATGTACAGCTGAGCCACCAAAGATCTGTTTGAGAGCTGATGAAGTTCCGGGAGTTCTAAGAAATCCCAGCTAAGAAAAACAAAGATAATGGAGTTTTTTCTGTATTTGCTTTTTAAATAATTCAGATATATTCAATATAGAATAAAGGAGGATAGTCCTTTAAGGTTCTTTTCTTTTTTGATGTTAAAAAAATGTCCTCTCTGTAATGAAACTATGACTAGAGATCATTAAAAAAATTTCCCAGCACTTGGCAAAATAAAAAACCTGGTTCATATGTTATGGTCCCAAAGCAACTACTATTCCAGAAGATAAAGAAAAAAAGATTATGCAAGAACTCTTACCTGTACCAAGAAGCTAAAAATTTCTTTTCTCAGAGATGGGTTTTGATGAACTAAGACAAACATACTATCAAAATTTAATTCAACAAGTATTTCCCTGAGGTTCATAAGCTCAGCACTATTCACTAATATATTGAGTGCCTACTGTATTAGATCCTGTAACAGTTGCTAGGGATATAGTAGAAAAGAAAATAGCCCATGATCCCTGCCTTCATGTAACTAGCCTTCTGGTCAAAGGCCTCAAGGAACTTTGGAGGGACATCATAAAGTGATACATTTTTCACAACCCTCTTACTTTTATGAATACCCAAGGTACTCCTTTTAAAACATAAAAAACTTAGACCTCATTTCCAACAGTAACGTCTTCATTAAAACAGCAATATCAAACTACTATGGTGGTAGGAAGGGAAACCTGGTTCTGACCAATTTGGGGCAAAACTGGACCAGATCCCAAAAAGGTTTTGACCTACTCAATGAAAAGCGGACAGAAAGTGCTTTGTATCTCTCAAAAAGATATACCGAAAGTGATGGGGTCTAAGTATGCCTGCTTTTTTTTTGCAGTGATCATAAATCTGGAGATAAAGAACCTCAGTATCTGTGATTATGGTCTTATTTGGAAATAGGGTCTTTGCTATTAAGTTGAGGTTATACTGAATAAAGGATTGAATGAGTGGTATCCCTGTAAGAGACATAGAGGGAGAAGGCCATGTGAAGATGGAGGCAGAAGAGTTAATGCAACCACAAAACATGGAATACCAAGGATTGATGGCCACCACCAGAAGCTAGGAAAGGGAAAGGGATTCCTCCCCTAGACCCTGCAGACAACTTGATTTCAGACTTCTAGCCTCCAGAACTGTGAGAGAATAAATTTCTATTGTTTTATGCCACACAGTTTGTGGTACTTTGCTATGGTGGCCCTAGGAAACTAATACAGAAAGTAATAAGATAGAAGACCACCACAGATGGTTGGTCACCTGACCTGCAGACCATCAGTCAGAAGAGTTCTTGGAATACAGCTGTCTAGGGCTAAAAGGCTCAGAGCAACCATCTCATATAATGCAGGGCCATAAACTGAGGCTCCCAATTCCTAAGCCAATGTGCTCCCAAGGTTTGTTTTGTTTTCCTTTTGGAGGTGTGAACAAACATTAAAAGTTAAGAGAAAGGGATTACATCTGAACACAGCAATGACAAACAATTTAAATTCACATTTGTTGTTCCTGTCATCGGAAATATCTCACTGGCCATATTTTCTCCTTGGTTTATCCCCACCACACTCTTACACCTCCCACACCTCACTGCCATTCCCCCTACAAAATGCCAAATTTCTTTACATGTGTATGTGTCATTGTTTGTTAGAGTACATTTTGGCCCTTCTTGGTCCTGCCTTATGCAACCAGAACATGCTCTTAGACCAATGACTGGTAAAGCCAAATCTGGCTCCGCTGAGACAGAAGGCACAATCACTTATTTATGTATTGCACATGGCTGTTTTTGCACTAAAGCAGAGAGGAATAGTTGTGATAGAGTTCACCTAGCCCATAAAGCCTAAAATATTGACTGTCTGTTCCTTTACAGAAAAGTTTACAGACTCCTGCCTTAAACCATCAAGATGCTCTTCCAAAACACTCAGTTCTCTTCCTAAGAAACATTTTCCCCAGAGATATCTGGAAAGTACAATTCTTAATACCGTAATATGTTACCTTTAGGAATTACAAAAAAAAAAGAAAAAAAGAAAAAAGAAGCTATAATAGATTCATAGGATATAGTCTTTTTAGTTGCAAAGAATTAAGAAAAAAAACCCTCACTTTTGAAGCAAATCCTGTGAAATGGTATGTGTGATGATGCAAATTGAGAAATAGCTGAAAGAGGGCAGAGACCTCTTTGTACAGTTGTTTTTTTTTTTGCTTGCTTTTTTATTTTTCTCATGCTTTATCAAAAAATTAAGAAAAAAAACAAAAACAATTGAAAAACAAAGGAATAAGAAAAACAAATAACCTAAAATAACTTCATTGCTTCCAACATGTTCCTACCATACCCCAAGAAAATTAAACCAAAATCATTCCTGAGCATTCCCCTAGCATTAAGATTACTCTCAATATCTTATCTGTTCTTATTAGATTATCGTTTCCTTTTTACTAGTTGCTGCCTATGTTTAAGTCCCCTACATTCTACAATATTAAACATTTACTTTACATTTTTCAGAGTTCACATTAGTGGTAACATACAATATCTATCTTTTTGGGTCTGGCTTATTTTACTCAGCATTATGTCTTCAAGGAGCATCCATGTTGTCATGTTTCACGACCTTGCTCCTTCTTACTGCAGCATAGTATTCCCTTGTGTGTATATACCACATTTTGTTTATCCATTCCTCTGTTGCAAGACATTTGGATTGTTTCCATCTCTTGGCAATTGTGAATAATGCCACTATGAACATCAGCGTGCAAATATCTGTTCGTGACACCACTTTCAGATCTTCTGAGTATAGACTGAGAAGAGAAATTGCTGGATCGTAAGATAACTCAATATTTAGTTTTCTAAGGAACCGCCAGACTGTCCTCCAGAGTGGCTATATCATTATATAGTCCCACCAGCAACGAAAGAGTTCCAGTTTCTCCACATCCTCTCCAGCACTTGTAGTTCCATTTGTTTAATGGTAGCCATTCTAATTGGTGTGAGATGGTATTTCATTGTAGTCTTAATTTGCATCTCCCTAATAGCTAGTGAAAATGAACATTTTTTCATGTTTTTTTAGCCATTGTATTTCCTCTTTGAAGAAATGTCTTTTCATATCTTTTGCCCATTTTATAATTGGGTTGTTTATACCATTGTCATTGAGTTGTAGGATTTCTTTATACATACAAGAGATCAGTGTTTTATCAGATACATGGTTACAAGTATTTTTTCCCATTGCATTGGCTGCCTCTTCACCTTTCTGACAAATTCCTTTGAGGTGCAGAAGCTTTTAATTTTGAGGAGTTCCCATTTATCTATTTTTTCTTTCGTTGCTTGTGCTTGGTTGTAAGGTTTAAGAAGCAACTGCCTAATACAAGGTCTTGAAGATGTTCCCCCACATTATCTTCTAGAAGTTTTATGGTACTCTTATATTGAGGTCTTTGATCCACTTTAACTTTAGTGTAGGGTGTGAGGCAGGGGTCCTCTTTCATTCTTTTGGATTTGGATATCCAGTTCTCCCAGCCCCATTTGTTGAAGAGACTATGTCCCAGTTCAGTGGGTTTGGGGGCCTTATCAAAAATCAGTCGTAACAAAAACAAACAAAATAAAAAAAAAATCAGTCAACCATAGATCTGGGGGTTGGACAGTTTTAGTTACGGAGGGGAGGAAGAGCTAGGGCTATGGCTAGAGAGGAAGGGTAATGCTTACTATGCCAAATTGTGGTGATTATAATGTGTGAAGCCCTGAGCACCTAACAGTCACTCAGAAAAAGATACTGCCCCACATAATAATGGCTAAGTCAAAAGAGGAATTTTTTTTTTAAAGAGGAATTTCAAAGGTCTAATGAATAGTAAACCAACATATGGAAGCATATTCAATCTCAGCAGTTACCAAAGAGGTAAAAACAAACAATAACAAGAAACTATTTTTCACTGATTAAAGTAGGAAAATAATTTTTAGAGGTCTGAGGGCACTCATACAAGCTAGGGTTCAAAGGTCACTGTAACCCACCCATTCACACTGCTAACAGCAGGCAGTATTCCTGGGCTCATTGTACCACTTGGTGCTATATCAGCATCACCTCAAATGGGCCCATACCAAGGCACTCTATCTCCTCCCATCAGTTCTATCCCCCACTCATCTTTGGGAGAAAAATTTAACAAATATAATCACATTGAAAAAAAGTTTATTTATAAAAGTTCTAGCAGCAAGAACAGTAACAAAACAAAAGGAGAGACAGACAAACAAAACAAGAAGGAGGCTGTGTCTGTGGAACTTGTCTCAATTTTTTAATCAAGTTCCTTATACCGAGCAAACATGACTCTCCGCACAGCATCTCGGTAAGTCTCATTGGACTGTCTCTTGCTGGTTCTTCCTGGAGTCCCACCACTGGGCCCCCTCGTCCGGCATTCAGTCTGAAAAACAAAGACAAACAGTGACATGGGCACTATAAATTAATTAGTCTCAGGACTGGTCTCTGGCCACAAGCATTTGTGGACCAGTAAGGACAGAGTATGGGAGAATATTTTGGAAAGTTTAATTATTAAATACCCAAGATGAATAAGGAGGATGGTGACACTATGACCAAAGGATACAGGCTTTAATACCAGAGATATGAGAGGCTCTGTAGGAAAGAGAAGAGCCAATCTCCTATGGATGGCATTTTCAGAGGGGCACCAGGCCAATACAAAATGGGCAACACTCTCCCATATCATCATCTCTAAAGGCTCTTCTTGAGATCCAAGAGGCGGAGCTGTCTTCACTGGAACCAGAACTAACTTTATGCTCCACAAATTTTAGCCATCAAAGACCTCTCCTGATAATTCCTCTCAGAGATGACTTTGTATCTTTTATTGCTGGTTCCCTGGTCCCTTCTTAAATGATTTTTTAATCTCAAACTGCCTGAATCCCATCCTGCTCCATTGCTTACTATGTTTAAGAGTACAATGAGCTCTATTCCAACTTCTCCCTCTTTCCCCCCACCATGAACCAAATCACACAGAGCCTAGCATGCCTCACTATCATCCAGTGATCAAGACTGACAGGCTTCTCAGCTCTCATTCATCAGCAGTGGAGAAACCCCAGCTAAAATGCTAGGATACCATTCCAGGCCAGAGTGAGAGGAAGTTAAAAGTATATTACAAGTTCATGCCATACCAAACAAGATGGGAACCATTTTACCTCCTCTGCTGAAGCCAAGCCAGGCTGGCCATATCCTAGGCCCGTCCCCTTCCTCCAGCCAGTGACTTGCTGGACACAGCCTCCTTTGCTGCTACTGTCGATACCCACAGGTTTACAATCACTGCAAAAGAAGCAGGCATACTTAGATACCATCACTTTCAAAGTGCCCTGCTTGTGAGCCCAACCAATATAACATACTATTCTCTTGATTCAGATTTGCCTCCTATAAAGTATATTAAGCAATATTTCTGAGTGCCTAGAAACTATGCACCAGGCTTTGGCCTGGGGATAGAGAGATGATCAAGACTTGGTTCTGTTTGTGGAGAAGGATGTGAGAAGGGTAAATATGTTAACAAATGCCTATAGTACATTAAAGGGCTCAGCCATGAATGGGGGAACAGTGGATATCTGCTAGGGAACATGGTAGAGAAAATATAAACTCTGAATGGGCATTCCTGAAAATGATAGGAATTCCAACAAGACGGTACATCTGAATCAGGTCTTTACAATGATGAGTTTTGAGCAAGAAAAATAGTGGTAGGAAAAGACACAGCCAAGGAAGAGTCAAAGAACACAATTTGTCCAGGAGAGCATGAGAAGGAATTGACAAAGGTAAGGCTGCTAAGGACCAGACTGTGAAAAGCCTTGAACATTAAGCCAAATCACACTTCTGGACTTCATCCTTCATCCCAGACAAAGAAACCCTGGAGCCCAGGCCTCCTTTTAGGCAAGGTATATAGTCACAGGAAGGTAAGTTACAGGAGCAGATTTCTATTTATAAAGGTCATTTTGGTGATAGGGTAGAGAATGGAATGAGGAATAGAGGGAGCAAAGATTGGAAGTAAGGAGCCCAGTTTGGAGTTGAGCTGAAATGTGGGCAAGGAGATTAGAGATGTGACCACTAACTTGATAAAGGATATAAAGGAGGATGAATGGGTTAGACCAGGTATATGGTGATGTGATGATACCACAAATTGAAACAGGAACATTGAGGTTTAGCAGCTGTGCACTGGAGTATAATATGGAATATAATATTAAGTAAATGCTTAGGGTGAGGAGCATGAGAGGGGTCCAAGAATAGATGTCCAGGATGCACATGGAAATACAGATTTGGAGTTTAGAAAACAGACCTGGATTGGGAAGGGGATGGACTCAAGGGTCTTGTTAGCCTATTGGTAGTGGCTGAGGCCTGGGTACCTTAGACAGCCCAGGTCAAGAGGGTGCAGCAGCAAGAATAAAGGAACACTTAAGACATGGTCCTGGAGAACACCTGGACTTAACGCAGAAAAGGAAGAGGAGCAGGAAAGAAGTCTGAGAAAAAAGAGAGCCAGGAAAATGTGGTGTGAAGGGTGCTGAGAACAGAGAAGGATCATTTTCTTCACCCAGAAAAATCATCATCCCAACTGACTGAGTGGTCTTTCTCCTCCTCCTAGGGCTGACTCCTCTACCTTTGTCCTGGTTTAGTATATTCAAATTACAGAGAAGAAGCCCATCGATTCAGTGGTCCCACACAAGCTCTTCTTAAAAATGAAAATAAATTAGACTAGAATACAAAATCAGAGTACAATATACACAGTAAAAATATTATTTCAGGAACACGTCTTTTTTAATTCATACATACATGTATTCACACATGTGATAAAATGTAAATATATAACTCTTATTGTGGACTGTGGTCAAATAAGCTAGGATGCCAGAGTTCCAGTGTTCATTCAGTTTCCTCAGGGACCTTGTTCCATCTATCACCTCCCCTTTCCCATAGGCACAATCTTCCCAGGCTATTAGTTCTTTTGCTCATCAACATAGAGATTTGTTCAAGTCCCTCTTCTTCCTGTTCATGTACCTCTTATCACTCTTCTCTTTTCTCTCTTTCCTTCCAATGCCTTTACTGCTCATTATCATCCTCCCAGTCAACCAGTAGAAACTTGGGCATTTCAGTGACTTCCTCTTTCTCCAGACAACCAACTGATCCCCAAGACTGGCGGATTTGACACCTCTCTCTAATCCACTCCACTTTCCATACTCAAGGCATTCTCTCAGGCAATCACTATCTCTACCCTGAATCACAACAGAAGTTGCCTCAATAGTCTCTCTACAAATTTGTCTTCTGCACCATTACCAATCTCTCCAAAACACAAAAGCTATGACCACGACTAAGAGATTTCCGGTAAACCGAGATGATGGCATAATATGCTTCAGGGTAATATCTCCCCACAGAATTTTAAAACAACCAGCAAAAAATGGCTCCATTGTCCTCAAAACTCTAGAAAACAGTAAAGAGGTTATAGTAACTGGGCAAGTGCTGAATGAAGAAAAAACAGCTTGAAAAATAGTAGGTGAAGCTCATGGTGCCCTTGATAGCCCCTCCTCTCACCCTCTCCCTGGAGAGGTGTGAAGTCACCCTGTGCTCCAACTGTGGGGCCCTGGCCTTGTTCCAGAGGGAGAAGAGTAACCCTTACGCACATACCATGGTTCATGTGTGTCAGTGCCAATCTATCAGGCGTAAGATTAAAAGACCAAACCAGGAAACTTGACTCAAGTTTGCCCTCCCAGAATTTGTCTGGAAGTAAGAAAAGCAGTTTGCAGACAGCTAAAGCAGTGTGAGAAATAATTAGGTCAAAGCAGCCTGGGCAAAGTCTATTTCAAAGGGCATTGGGGGAAAGGGGCATTTGAATTCCTATAAACTGTGAATTCCTAAGGCCACAAAGAAGGAGGAGCCCAGGAGAAGAAGCAAGCTTCAAACAGTCTGTGAAAACACAAGAGAAGATTCTGTACTTCTCATTCACCTTGAACTGATCTTGATAGGAGGGCTAAGCTCTGAAGGAGACCACCAGCCAAAGCAGAGTCAATTTGCAAAGACTGAAAGGTGCTTTTTTGGCTTTGGTTTTTTTTTTGGTTTTGTTAGCTCCTGGCACTCAAGGAAATCTCTGTCATATCACTAATTGAATACACACTTAAGGAACAGATAGCTGAGGGATAAACTCCAGAATTAATACTTAAAATGTACTGTATGCAACCAAAAATTACAAGATAGACAAAGACACAGGAAATGATGGCCCATCCAAGGGAACAATATAAAAATCCAGAAACCATCAGTAAAAAGGACCAGACTCTGGATATTCCAGACAAAGACTTTTAAAAAGTGATCGTTAATATGCTTAGGGTGATAAAGGAAATCACAGAGCAAGAACTAAAATATATTAGGAAAAAAATGAATAAATAATGTGAGAACCTGTCTTCTTAGGGCTATGGGGAATAGGCTGCCAAAGAGTGCCATCTGCTGGGTAGGCCAGGAAAGTGCAGCCTTGGGGAGCTACAAAAAAAAAGGCTTCTTGGTATCTTTCCTGAACCTGTCCCCAGGGCCATTTGGAACTGGTCTGTGCCTGCTGTGTGAATCCCTGGCCCCTGTTTTGGCTGGAAGATACTTACAAAGCAAGCGTCAAAGAAATGTCTTAACACAAACCCAATCAACAACAAAATCCTAGACAAGAGAGAGAAACTGATATTTGGAATATTCTTATCAAGATAATCAGATGCCCAGATATCAACAAGAAATTACAAGTCATGCTGGGAAATAGGAAGATATGGCCTGGTCAAAGTAGTTTCTTAGACTTTACACCCAAAGCACACGCAACAAAAGAAAAAGAAATGGGAACTCCTTAAAACCGAATACTTCAGTGCTTTAGAGGACTTTGTCAATGGGAGAAAAGAAAAGAAAGAAAATGCTTGGAAACCACATACCTGATAAGGGTTTGATATCCAGAATATATAAAGAAATCCTACAACTCAACAAAAAAAACTTAAACAACCCAATTAAAAAACGGGCCAAAGACATGAACAGACATTTTTCCAGAGAGGAAATACAGATGGCTAAAAAGCACATGAAAAGATGCTCAGCTTCACTAGCTAGTAGGGAAATGAAAATCAAAACCACAATGAGATATCATCTCACATCTAGAATAGAGGCTATCAGACAAACAGGAAACAAGTGTTGGAGAAGATGTGGAGAAACTGGAACACTTACCCACTGCTGGTGGGATTGTAAAATGGTACAGTTGCTGCGGAGGGCAGTTTGGTGGTTTCTCAGGAAGCTAAATATAGACTTTCCTTACAACCTAGCAATCCCGCTACTTGGGATATACCCAGAAGATCTGAAAGCAGGGACAAGAACAGACATTTGCACACCGACGTTCATAGTAGCTTTGTTCACAATTGCCAAAAGAGGCAAGTGTCCATCAACAGATGAATGGATAAACAAAATGTGATATATAGATACAATGGAATATTATCCAGCGGTAAGAAGGAATGAAGTCCCAAAGCATGCAGCAACATGGATGAAACCTGAGGACATTATATTAAGTGAAATAAGTAAGACACAAAAGGAAAAATACTGTATAATCTCACTGATATTAACTAATTATAATATTTAAACTCATAAACAAAATGTAGAATATAGGTTACCAGGATATAGAATGAGGCTAAAGAATGGAGAGTGGTTGCTTAATATGTACACAATGTGTAACTAGGTTGAACTTAAATGTTTGGAAATGGATAGAGGTGATGGTAGCATGTTATTTTAACAATGATTAACAGTACTGAATGGTGTATGAATGTGGTAGAAAGAGGAAGTTTTAGAGTCATGGGAATGTATAACACAGTGAATCATGTGGTAGACAATGTCCGTGATTAATTGTACAAATATAAAAAAGTTCTTTCATGAACTAGAACTAATGTATGACACTAATACATGGAGTTATTAATAGAGGGATATATGGGAAAAGTAGTACCTATTGCAAACTATGGACTGTTGTTAACAGTAATATTTTAATATTCTTTCATCAACAGTAACCATACTATGGGTCAATAACAGGGGGAGCTAAGGGGTATGGGAGGATTTCCGTTTTGTTTTTATTTCTTTCCTGGAATAATGAAAATGTTCTAAAATTGATCATGGGGATATATGCACAACTATGTGAAGATACTGTGAGCCAGTGATATATGTATGCTATGGATAGTTTGTTTGGTCTGTGAATATATCTCAATAGAACTGCATAAAAAGTTACAGACCAATATCCTTACCAATATAACGCAGAAATCCTCAACAAAGTACTAGCAAACCGAATTCAACAGTGCATTAATAGAATCATACATCATGATCAAGTAGGATTTATCCCAGGTATACAAGGGTAGTTCAATATAAGCAAATCAATTAATGTAATATGCCACCATTAATAGATTCAAGGGAAAAAAAGACACGATCTTCTCAATGGATATAGAAAAGACAAGTGACAAAATCCAGCACCCTTTCTTTTATTTTTAATTTTTTAAAAATTAAATTCAGTTTTATTGAGATATATTCACATATCATACAATCATCCATGGTGTACAATCAACTGTTCACAGTACCACCATATAGTTATGCATTCATCACCCCCATCTATTTTTGAACATTTTCCTTACAACCAGAAAGAGAAAGAATGAGAAATAAAAGTAAAAAATAACACCCAAATCATCCCCCTCATCTCACCCTATTTTTCATTTAGTTTTTGTCCCCATTTTTCTACTCATCCATCCATACACTGGATAAAAGGAGTGCGATCCACAATGTTGTCACAAACACACTGTCCCCCATTGTAAGCTACTTTGTTACACAATCGTCTTCAAGGCTATGGGGTTGGAGTTTGATAGTTTCAGGTATTTACTTCTAACTATTCCAATACATTAAAACCTAAAAAGGGTTATCTATATAGTACTTAAGAATGTCCACCAGAGTGACCTCTCGACTCCATCTGAAATCTCTCAGCCAGTGAAACTTGATTTAGTTTCATTTCGCATCTTCCTTTTGGTCAAGAAGATGTTCTCAATCCCACGATGCTGGGTCCAGATTCATCCCCGGGAGTCATATCCTGCGTTGCCAGGGAGATTTATGTCCCTGGGAGTTGGGTTCCACATAGTGGGGAGGACAGTGAGTTCACCTGCCAAGTTGGCTTAGCTAGAGAGAGAGGGCCACATCTGAGCAACAAAGAGGTACTCAAGGGGACACTCTCAGGCACAATTATAAGCAGGTATAATCTCTCCTTTGCAGTAAGGAGCTTCATAAGGGCAAGCCCCTAGACAGAGGGCTCGCATACCAAACCGTCAGTCCTCAATGTTTGTGAGAACATCAGCAACAATCCAGGTGAGGAAGTCCATTATTCCTGGCTCCTCAGGGGCGGCCCTGCATATATATTTTTATTCTCTGCCCTAATTACTTTGGGATGTGTTGCTATTTCACTCTAACCTATAAAAACCTACCATATCTCACTTCCTATTCAAAGTTCCATGTAATTATGGTGTTTGAACAAACTGACTGTAGAAGTTACATTGTTTAGAAAATATAGATCCTGCACCAAATAAACATCTCTTCTTTTGGTCTCACATGAAGCTGAAGTTTTAAAACAGTCAGTTTTGACCTTTACCCTTTGGCCCAATTTGCCCGTCTTAACCAGATCTCCTTCATTCATATCCCTAATTGAAGTCTGGGCTCTTTTTCAGTTTTTTTTTTTTTAACAGTTGCTATATAAGCTAATACTGGCATTCATATCTGCCAAGCTCTAGCTCTGAGTTTCAGGTGTCCCACAGATACCCAACGTTTCAGAGACCGATCAGGTTATACACAAAGGGATCAGCATCTCAGAGTTTGGAGACAGCCATTACAATTCAGGAATAGAGTTGACTGCTGTAAGAGCTTACAGTCTAGGGACCATTACAGTAATCGTTCCCCTGATAGGCTGTGCTCTAAGATACGAGTCTGAGTTTACACATTGTAGTTAGTCAATATTGGTGAGGCATTATAATTTTTGCCTTTGTTTCTGGCGTACTTCACTCAAAATGTGGTCTACAGGATCCATTCACCTCGTTGGGTGTCTCACAGCCTCACTCCTTCTCATAGTTGCTCAATATTCCATTGTATGCGTACACCACAGTTCACCATTCTGTTCCTCAGTACATGTACTCTTAGGCCACCTCCACCCGTTGCAAATCATGAATACTGCCTCCATAAACACCAGTATGCAAATGTCCATTCATGTCTCTACTCTCAGATCTTCCAAGAACATACCCCATAATGAGGTTGCAGGACCTTATGGCCCCCACATATTTAGCTTCTTGTGGAACCACCACACTGACCTCCAGAAAGGTTACACCATTCTGCCTCATCAACAGTAAATAGGCACATCCCTCTCTCCATGTTTTCTCCAGCACTTTTATTCCTATTTATAATTTTTCCTACAATTTTATAGAGATATTCACATACCATACAATTATCCACAGTGTACAATCAGTTGTTCATGTTATCACCATACAGCTGAACATTTATCCCTACAGTCAGCACTTGAACATATTGATTACTATGAAAAAAAGTGTTTTTTTTTTTAGCAAGTAATAAAAAAGATAATAAAAAGAAAAATAAAATGTCATACAATACAATAGTAAGGATAGACAACACCACCACTACCAAGAATCCCATATCCCTCCCTTATATCCCCCTCTCTTACACATTTAGCTTTGGTATATTGCCTTTGTTACATTTAATGGAAGCATATTACACTGTTACTGTTGACCATAGTCTCCAGTTTGCTTTGATTGTGTTTCTTCCCCAATGCCATCCCTTTTTCAACACTCTGCATGGTTGACATTCATTTGTTCTGCCACATGTAAAAACATTTTTATATTTGTACATTTAGTAACAGTCATTGGCCACTCCAGTTTTTGCCAAGTTATACAGTCCCAGTCTTTATCATCTATCTTTACCTCTGGTGTCATACATTCCCCTATCCTACCTCTTTCAGCTTTACTCACAGACATCTTTGTTCAATATACTTATAATATTGTGCTACCATCACACAGTATTATGCTATCTATTTCTGGATCTATACAATCAATCCTACTGAACATTCTGTAGTCCTTCAGCATCAAATGCCCAATCCCTACCCTCTTTCTGTCTCCTGATAGCCTGTGTTATTAGCTTTTAACTCTTAAAGTTTGCTCATTAATGTTAGTTCATATTAGTGAGACCATACAGCATTTGTTCTTTTGTTTCTGGCTAACTTCACTCAACATAATGTCCTCAAGATGCATCCATGTTATTAGATGTTCCATGTCTTTGTTCTGTCTTACAGCTGCATAATATTCCATTGTGTGTATACACCACAGTTTGTTTATCCACTCGTTCATTGATGGACTTTGGGTGTTTCCATCTTTTGGCAATTGTGAATAATGCCCAATAAACATCGGTTTACAAATGTCTGTTTGTGTTTTAACTTTTGGTTCCTCTGAGTATATACCTAGCAACGGAATAGCTGGGTCATATGGCAGATCTATATTTAGCTCCCTGAGGAACCTCCACACTTCTTCAAGAGTGGTTGCACCATTCTACATTCACACCAATAATGAATAAGTTGTCTCTTTCTCCACATCTTCTCCAGCACCTATAATTTTCTGTTTTTTGGATAACGGCCATTCTGGTAGGTATGAAATTATATCTCATTGCTGTTTTGATTTGCATTTCCCTAACAGCCAGTGAAGTTGAACATTTTTTTCATATGCTTTTGAGCCATTTGTATTTCCTCTTCAGAAAAGTGTCTGTCCATGTCCTTTGCCCATTTTTTAATTGGGTTGTCTTTCTGTTGTTGAGTTGTAGGATCCCTTTATATATTTGGGATATTAAACCCTTATCTGATATGTGGTTTCCAAATATCATCTCCCACTTTCTGACAAAGTCCTTTGATGTACAAATGTGTTTAATTTTGAGGAGATCCCATTTGTCTATTTGTTCTTTGGTTGCTTGTGCTTTGGGCTAGCACCCCTTCTTGACAAAAACACTTGGAAAACTAGGAAAAGAAAGAAACTTCCTCAAAATGATAAAGGGCCGATATGAGAAACCCACTGTTAACATCATACTCAATGGTGAAAGACTGAAAGCTTTCCCTCTAAGATCAGGAACAAGACAAGGATGCCCACTGACACCATGGTTATTCAGCATTGTAATGAAGTTCTAGCCAGAGCAATTAGGCAAGAAGAAGAAATAAGGCATCTGTGCCAGTTTGGATGTATTATGCCCCCCAAAACACCATTATCTTTGATGCAGTCTTGTGGGGGTAGACATATTAGTGTTGATTAGATTGGAATCCTTTGATTGTATGTTTCCATGGAGATGTGACTCAATCAACTGTGAGTGAAACGTTTGATTGGATAATTTCCATGGAGATGTCACCCTGCCCATTCAGGGTGGGTGTTAGCTGGATCACTGGAGTTGTATAAAGGCGTTCACAGACAAGGACCTCAGAGCAGCTGTGAGTGACATCTTGGAGAGCAACTGAGAGTGACATTTTGGAGAGAAGCTGCAGCTAAGAGAGGACAAAACGCCCCAAGAGCAACATTTTGGGGAATGCCGTTTTGAAACGCAACCTGGGAGCAAGCAGACACCAGCCACGTGCCTTCCTCCAGTGAAGGTACCTGTTGTTGATGCCTTACCTTGAACACTTTATGTCCTTAAGACTGTAACTTTATAACCAAATAAACCCCCTTTATAAAAGCCAGTCCATTTCTGGTACTTTGCTTAAGGGCAGCATTAGCAAACTAAATTGGAAAGGATCCTATATATAGAAAATTCTGAAAAATCCACAAAAAAGCTCCTAGCACTAATAAAAAAATACAGCAAAGGGGCAGGGTATGAGATCAATACCCCCAAATCAGTAGTGTTTCTATATATACTAGTAATGAATGATGTGAAAACGAAATCAAGGAAAAAGTTTCATTTCCAATAGCAACTAAAACAATCAAATATCTTGGAATAAATCAAACCAAGGATATAAAGGACTTATACACAGAAAACTACAAATCATTACTAAAAGAAATCAAAGAGGACGTAAATAAATGGAAAAGAAATCAAAGAGGACCCAAATAAATGGAGGCACATTCCCTTTCCATGGACTGGAAGACTACTGATAAGATGTCAATTCTACCCAAAGCAATTTACAGCTTCAACGCAATCCCAATAAAGATTCTAACAATCTTCTTTGCAGAAATGGAAAAGTCAAATATCATATTTATATGGAAGGGTAAAGGACACCAAATAGCCCAAGCCATCTTGAAAAAGAACAAAGTTGGAGGACTCACATTTCCTGATTTTAAAACTTATTCCAAGCCACAGTAATCAAAATAGCATGGTACTGGCACAAGGATAGACATTTATACCAATGGAATCTAAGAGAGTTCAGAAATCAACCCTCACTTCTATGGCCAACTGATTTTTGACAAGGGGGCAAAGACCATTCAATTGAGAAAGGATAGTCTCTTCAGCAAATGGTGCCAGGAAAATTGTATCTCCATTTGTGACAGAATGAAGAAGGCTACCTACCTCACACCAAATAAAATCAACTCAAAGTGGATCAAAGACCTAAATACAAGAGCTAGAACTACCAAGCTCCTAGAAGAAAACACAGGGAAGCATCTTCAGGACCTTGTATTAGGCAATGATTTCTTAAGACTCTACACCCAAAGCAACAAGCAACAAAAGAAAAACAGATAAATAGGACTTCATCAAAATTAAAAACTTTACCTTGAAGGACTTTATCACTGAAGTAAAAAGACAACCTACAGAATGAGAGAAAATGTTTGGAAACTACATATCTGATAAGTGTTTAATATCCAGAATAGATATAAAAAAACTCTTACAACT
The DNA here is from genome assembly GCF_015220235.1 of Choloepus didactylus. Taxonomy (NCBI): domain Eukaryota; kingdom Metazoa; phylum Chordata; class Mammalia; order Pilosa; family Megalonychidae; genus Choloepus; species Choloepus didactylus. Next base: position 202,988,867 of record NC_051307.1, on the reverse strand, counting down.
CAACAACAAAAAGACAAACAACCGAATTAAATAAAGGGCAAAGGATCTGAATAGACATTTCTCCAACAAAGATAAACAAATGGTCAAAAAGTACATGAAAAGGTGCTTAACATCATTCGCTATTACGGAAATGCAAATCAAAATCAAAATGAGATACCATTTCACTTCCACTACAATAACTACTATTTAAAAAATGGAAAATAAGTGTTGCAGAGGATGTGGAGAAATAGGAACATTTATTCATTGTTGGTGCAGCTACTGTGGAAGACAGTTTGGCAGTTCCTTATAAAGTTAAACTTAGAATGATCACATGATCTGGCAATCCCACTTCTAGGTATATACACAAAAGAACTGAAAGCAGGGACCCAAAAAGATACTTGCACACTGGTGCTCATAGCAGCATTATTCACAATTGCTAAAAGAGGGACGCAACTCAAGTGTCCATCAACTGATGAATGGATAAACAAAATATGGGGTATACCTACAATGGAGTATTATTCATCCACAGAAGGGGAATTAAGTTCTGAGACATGGGACTGCATGGATGCATTTTGAAGACATCGTGTTGAGTCAAATAAGCCAGATACAAAGGGACAAATAAATTGTATAATCTCACTGATATAAAATTATTAGAATAAATAAATTCAGAGCCAGAAACTAGAATACAGGTTACCAGGGACAGGAGCAAGGGTAGGGAAGGGGGAGTTAATGCTGAAATTGTACAGTTTCTGTTTGGGATGTTGGAAAAGTTTTGGTAATGGATGGTGGTGATGGTAGCACAACATTGTGAACATAATTAATAACACTGAATTATATATTTGAATGTGGTTAAAAAGGGAAATTTTAGTTTGTATATATTTTACTAGAAAAATTTTATTTACTAACCATAGCACTGTAAACACAAATAGTGAACCCTAATGTAACCCACAGACTATAGTTAATAGTACAATTATGGTAATATTCATTCATCAGTTGTACCAAATATACCCCAGTAATGTATCTCCATTTGTGACAGAATGAAGAAGGCTACCTACCTCACACCAAATAAAATCAACTCAAAGTGGATCAAAGACCTAAATACAAGAGCTAGAACTACCAAGCTCCTAGAAGAAAACACAGGGAAGCATCTTCAGGACCTTGTATTAGGCAATGATTTCTTAAGACTCTACACCCAAAGCAACAAGCAACAAAAGAAAAGCAGATAAATTGGACTTCATCAAAATTAAAAATGCAAAGTGTTAATAATGGGGGTGGGGTAGGGTAATATGGGAGCTCTGTATTTTCTGCATGTTTTTCTATAAACCTACAACTTCTCTAAAAAAACCCAACCAACCGCCACCACCAATAAAACACCATTCCACAACCTCCTGCTGCCTTTGGCATGGTATTCAAGGTGTATGAACTTCACAAACTGGTCAGCCTCATCCCGTCACAGAATAAAGCCCCAACCTTCAGCCCCATCAAGCTACTTCCAACTATTCAAATGCATCATGTGCTCTCCCTTTTTCATTTACGGTATATGCAGTTCCCTTCAATTGAAATGCCTTTCCCTTCCCCACTGGATTTCTGGGTGCATGCTAAAAGACACAGCATCAGTTAAGCCTTTCCTATTCTGTGCTCATACAGTCCCGTCTTGTTCACCTGAGTAGTCTCTAAACTTAGTGCAGTGCCTGTACATAGTGGGTTATCATCGAATTTTGTATAATTATGAGCTTGCCAGTTGAGAACTATCTGACTGGAAACAAGTATAGGAGACTAAAGATCATTCATCTGTATCACTATCCAACCACTTATTTAGCACCCATGTGTGAGAATGGAGGTTCCCTAGAGAAAATCCTGAGTATTACATTCTTATCAGCTCCTTAAGTAGGGTGGCAGCATTACTAATAAGGAGAGAAAGGGTTCCTGACCACACACTCCAGACATGGCTTTGAATAGCTGAACCAGTCAGCCACCTTTACATGCAAACACACACATTCCCTGTGTAAGGACAAGTGGCCAAAAGGCCGGGTTGAACCTGCAAGTTCAAGGAGTTCAGAGAGAACCTGTTCCTGATAACCTCACCTCTCAAGGGAGAATCAGCAGCAGAATGGGAAAATGAGAGTTTTACCATTAGGCCTTCAGGCCTGGGCTAAGCAAAAAATTCCTGGCTTACCTGTCAGTTTCCCTGGAGTATTTAATCCGTTTCCTTTCTGGAGGGTCAAAAGATTGGAGTTTTTCCCTGTGATCACTTCCTCTTTCTTTAAACTTGCCCTGTTGGTAAGCAGAAGAGCAGATCTGAGCTTCCTATCCATGGTGAGCAGAGGCTAAGTAGGCTTTTTACCCCACTCTGATATTTCTTTTAATGTCAAGGGAATCAAATTGTTATAATCCCTAGGATTATAACATGTAGTCTTCTTCAGAAAGCAAAGCAGTGATTTCTCTGACTGGTAAATATGGGAAAAAATAAGCTGGAATGTCTGGCTCAGCTGTCTTTTCTTCCTCTGAGGATTTTTCACTATCCCATAAGATCTGTCCCCATCTACCTGGCTCTCACATGAAGTTACTCTCTGCAACTTAGTCTCTAACAGTAACAGATGTTATTTCAGCAGCCCTATTCACCCACACACCTCTTCACCTCTTTAATTTTCTCAAATGATTCAAATCCTGGGCAGGAAAGAAGGGTGTTATTTATTGGGCTCACCTGGGAACCCCAAAGTCACCTTTTTAAAACAATAAGAACTTTAAGTATAATTTATAAACAATAAAATGCAACCATTGTAATGCAAGGTTTGCTGAATTTTAAGAAAAATATACCAAAGGGTATATACCACCTTATAGAGCCTCTTTGTTCTCTGCTATCCTAAAAGGAGATCACAGCCTACACAAAGTCTACACCAGAAAGCAGTAACAGGTCAGCAAAGTTTACCTCCCGCTCTCTCCTCTCCAGATAGGCCAGCTCCTGCTCAGACTGTTTTATCTTCCGGTGGATTTCCAGGTTTTGCTGAGAAGAGAGGGAGTTCCATGAGTACAGGTCTAGAAAAAGTGGGTCCTAGAAATGCCTCTAGGCCTTTCCTGATGGCTGCTTTGGGAACATAGCTCCTTCCACTGACCAAACCTCTTAAATAATCCCTGGACCCTGCAAGCAAGTACCTTGCTTTAGCCAGTGAAAACCCAGGATCTAATGCTGGCTTCACAGATTAGTTATGCATGTGGCACAAAAGGGAACTTCATTCTCCTCTCCTCCAAAATGTGGAAGACAAAAACCTGGTGTATACCTCTTTATCTAAGGTAAAAATCATCGAAGAGGGGATTTCAGCACACCAGTGAAGAAAACCAAATGCCCATTCTATTCTCCTTGCTTACACCACCACCATCTACCATCCACCATCCTCTGATGCTATTCACTCTTTCAAGCCACCAGAGAACCATGAAAAGGAGCCCTGGAAAAAGCCGACTGCTCTGAGAGTCCCATAATGCCCTTGGGAATTGTTAGGAGACCAGAGTAGCTAATGTGTGCAAAGGTGATTCTTTGCATTGGATCAACCTAAGGAAAGGAAAACTGTTACAGTCTACTTTCCACTGTTCTAGTGCCAGTTCAGTTGGTGGATTTATCAGACAACAAGCTCCTCTTTCCTGACAACTACTTTTTTATCTCTTTAACCGTTTACTAGCATTTTTGCAAGGGAGCTCAAATCCAAATATGTCTGTCAGTCTTATGACTCAAAATCACAGAAGGTCAAAGGGTCTTGGGAGGTAGTCTGTTCAGGGATTGTCAGGGGGACCTTCTTGGTGACCTAGAAACTTTGCAGAGCTAGCTTCAGAGGCAGCTGGGAGAAGAGGTCTGCATGTTACTAAAGGCAGACATTCTTGGCTTTCAGCTACATAAGCCTGGGTTGCATGCTGAGACAGTCTAAATCCAACTTCCTCACCTGCTCTTGCAATGTCTGCTGAACAAGGAATGTGAAATGAATTCCTCTGTATTAAGACTAAGGGTTCAACTAGGCACTTATTTGTCTATAATTTGATTTCTTGGTTAGTATATATAAATGGAAGGACTGCAGGAGTGAACCAATGTGTATCAGTTTAACACATACCAGTAATTCGCTACATGAAGAGATGGCAGATTTGACTCACCTTTGGGGAAAACTGCACACTGTCAGAGCTGGAGGGAACCAGATGAAGCTACCAAATACCGAAGAGCATGGGCTTATCTGAAGTCAAATTGTTAGGTTAATAGCAAAGGTAAGATGAGAAACCCAACAAGTGACTTCCTACTTCATTACCCCTTCTCCTCCTATCTTCAGCAGATCCTCTATTTGTGCTGCACCAGCTACAACTATGCCTTGGTTCTATCTACACACTGAAGCTCTTTGAAGATGGGCACAGCCCTTAATGCTAAGTAACCCATGAACAAAAAGTCAAGTAACAATTCATTCTAGAACTGGAATAATTAGAGAACCTATAGATGATGTGGACTGAGGAAGGAGAGCATAAGCTTCTTTATTCCCTGCAATGTCCATAAAAGATAAGAGTCAGAAGTTTGGAAGGTTAGGGTCCCTTCCCTTAATACCTTGTGAAGGTCTGAGAGCTGCTGGTGTTTGATCAGAACTTCCTTATTGGGAAATTGCCTTCTGCAGAGCAGACAAGCTAGTTTATTCCAGTCCGTAAGTTTTTCTTCTTCATTCTCCTTCTTGGTCAGTTCTTCCCGCTGCTGGGGTTGCACTGTGCGAGGCTGCGGAGGAAGGGCCTGCTCCTCCTCCTCTTCTTCCTCCTCATAGTCACTGTCTCCTCCATATTCACCCAGGAGGCCAATCAGTGGGTTTACCACCTTAGGCTGGAAGGAGAAGGGTAGGGATTATCACCAAACTCAACCCATATTTTGGAGCCTGTTTTCTGGATATCCTGGTCATCATTATAGTTTGCCTGCTTTCTTCTCTTTCCATTGGAATAATGAAAACTAGGTTCAAAATGCACCCTCTGACCACACAGCACATTTCTCAGATGGAAGCAATATAGCTCCAGAGTGTGATCTTGTTTCTTGCTCAGAGATAAGCCAGAGAGATTCCCTTAGAAGTGACTCTAGCCACAGAACAGTGAGGAGAAGAAGAAAACAGTTGAAAGTTGGCATAAAAAATAAGGAAAGAGTTAAAAAGTTACAAGTTATAAAGAGGAAGAGGTAAGAAACACCTTCGAGTCATTGTAATCCACGGAGGAAAGGAAAGATAGCTATTGTTATGATACTGCTACTGATGATTTGAAATTATACTGGATTTCAAGTCCATTGTTTACCCTTGTAACAAAAATTTAGGAAGGGGACTAAAAGCAACTAAAAGATAAGCATCCATATGAGGGGTGACAATGGGATTGGGAAAGCCATAAGGACCACACTCCACTTTGTCTAGTTTATGGATGGATGTGTAGAAAAATAGGGGAAGGAAACAAACAGACAAAGGTACCCAGTGTTCTTTTTTACTTCAATTGCTCTTTTTCACTCTAATTATTATTCTTGTTATTTTTGTATGTGTACTAATGAAGGTGTCAGGGATTGATTTAGGTGATGAATGTACATCTATGTAATGGTACTGTAAACAATCGAAAGTACAATTTGTTTTGTATGACTGCGTGGTATGTGAATATATCTCAATAAAATGATGATTAAAAAAAAAAAAAAAGATAAGCATCCAGGTTAACAGAACCAACTGCTAAGAAAGGTAAATGCAAAAGGAATGGTTAGAATAGATGCTATGATGAACTGACTTGATGTGGTGTATGCAGAGTATTAATCAGGAGCTTATAGGAACTGTTAAATAATGATGCATGGTTATTGGTCTATGATCAATCAAAATGAAAAAATTAAGCATGGTGTGGTGGTTTGGAACTGTATGTACTCAAGAAAATCAGGTTCTTAAAGCTAACTCATTCCTATGGGTGTAAACCTATTTTAAGTAGGACCTTTCGATTAGGTTACTTCAGTTAAGGTGTGGCCCAGGGTGGGTCTTAGTCTTCTTAGTGGAGTCGTTCATAAGCTGAAAGTCAACATAAACTGGAAGATAAGGGAGAGATCAGCAGATGCCACCAGGTACCAGAGGAATCCAGGATCACTGGCAGTCAGTCTCTGGGAAAAACCTCTTTATGATGCCTAGATTTGGACATTTTCATAGCATCAAAACTAAGCTTGTAAGCTAATAAATTTCCATAGTTAAAACCAACACATTTCATGGTATCTGCTTTGAGCAGCTTAGCAAACTAAAACACATGGTCGTTACTGTTATACATTTGTATTCAGTCAGAATTACCTATGATTAGATTGAGATGATTACTTCAAGGAACCTAAAAATGAGTACAGGCAGACAAACCATAATAATGACCATGCATTTCACATCTAAGGATTCTTAAACAGCACCAAAGGGTAGGAAACATTAGGGTCAAGAAAATGGGTTTCCCATGTCATTTAGAGAAGAATTAGCAGGACCAAGACTATAGCTTAGTAAGGGCCAGGCAACCCCTTGTCTGGTGGGAATAGTGCAGAGTGGAGATAAAAAGGACAAATAATTGTCTCTGATTCTCTATTAATACCCCATTAGCAGATAGAAAAATTTACCCTATGCTTATACTTAACCCTTGTTTCTAAGATACAGAGAGCTGAAGGACCAAATTCAGAGTGAAACATCAGCCTTAGAGCTTTTTTTCTCACCTGGAACCAAAACCAGCCCCAGCCCTAGCCCCAGGCATCAGTGCCAGCCTTACTGGAGGGGGACTCTCTTCTTTCTTCACTATGGGAGGCAGGGGCTTCTTAAAGACATCCTCTGGGGAAGGCTTCCCCTCAATGGCATTTTCCTGAAACTGAACAAATCCAGAAGTAACTCATATGATACTCACAAAAAACTGGATTAAGAATTAACCCTGTTGAAATTAGGCTGATTTTCCAAACCCCATAATTTACTGTTGCTATAGTGATTATGAAATAAAGAGCTTTTTAAAAAAGAACTTTTTTTGTTTTTTAAAAGATGAGGCATTTGTATACATTATGTCCTTCAGCCTTCACTGCAATCCTCCCACAGAGACATTGATAATCTCATTTTACAAATGATTAGGAATAGGGCTATAAAGATTTAGTAGCAGAAGCAGAATCCAAATATTAAGCCCATATGACTCTAAAGTCTAAGTTCTTGTATGCTTGGAATGTTTCAATAAACCTTTAACTGCTTTAATAAAAAAAATTAAAATCTAAGTTCTTAGTCATATATATTTTCTCTATGCTTTTATACCCATAGTCTCTCTCTGTATCTCTCTATATACAAACAACGAGAAGTATTAGAAGGAACAAAAAAGTGAATTATGAACTGATCCACAGCAAATTCATCCATGTTCACTAATCCAAAACTGGTGTCAGGGTAAATCAATATAATCTTTTGGAAAATATTTTATATGATATGTAAAAATGTTTATCATATTTGACTCTGAAAATACACATCCTGAAGGAGAAACACAAATAAAATGTTAAATGCTGCATTGTAACAGTATGGGATTAGAAACAGAGTAGACAAGCAATGCGAGAATGATGAAAAAAAACGAGGGCAGAGTTTTACTGTGAATTTTTACCATAGAGATATTAAAAAGAGCTGAGTCACTTAGTTCTACCATCCATAGATTTCACATCTGTAAAACGGAGAGTTACCACGGGGGCATAGGGGCAGGGAGATTGCCTGTACTAGTAATTAAGCATACTTTTTAAAGGACAGCAGACCTATAAGTCCTCCTACCCTTGTCATGCCTCTGTCTTTTTTCTCCTTGCTCTCTCTTTTGGATGTTTCCTTCTTGGCACTTGACTTTCCTTGACTTGTGGGTTTCTTTTCCTTGATCTCATCATCTTCAGGTGATCCAGGGTCCTGGGGCACATAGACTTCTTGCTGTGACACAGGGGAAAACAGGTAAATCTATAGAATGTTTCACTTTCTCAGCAATTCTAGGTTTAAGCAGCGCAGTTCACTTTGGGAACAGCTCTTTGACTCACAAGCCTAAAAAGAGTCTATGTCAAAGAATCAAAACCCATTCCAGGGACCCAGGACACATCTAGACTATACAATGCCCACTTTTTCAAGAGCAGCACTGTTCTTACTTGTAATGCCACAAGGCATTGATTTTTCATATAGGCTATATATAAAGATGTATTGTCAATATCTTTAAAATCCACCTGAATAAATAAAACTCAATACAAGATCTGGCCTTTTAAAAATACCAGATTAGATATGAGGTACAGAGAGTACAACAGTCAGAGCAGTTGTCCAGAATGGAAAGACAGGCTGTTTCCACAGACTTAAACTTTTCCACTTTTCATGCAATTAGCATCCAGAGAAACAAGCAAAAAAAAATCTTGACATAACAAATTACAGGTGCTTTTCTCAAAAGAATCATTAACAAAGCAAACAAAGTCAAAAATTCACCTGGGTGTTAGGGTCATAGTAAGTTCCTGCCAAGGGGTCATAATAATATCCAGTAGCAGAATCATATATGTAGCAGTCAGATGATGCTAAAGGAAATGAAACCAGAGCTAAAATTAGTCTCTGTCTAAATGCAGTCTTTGCTGGGGGCTCATTAAGAACAATCCAAGAACAAGGCTGGCCAACCCAAACAGCTGCAAAACCTGCAAACGGTGCTCTCTCTGGATGAGCACTGCCAGTCAACAGTGTCTCTTGTTTATTATTTGCTTGGGGAGAAGAGGGGGGAAATCTCTCAAGTCAACTTTGTGATCATAGGGATTTTAAGTAATAAGGAGCAAGTTAAACCAAAAAGAACAATAGAAATAAAACAAAGATCACTTACACTGCTGGCTTTGTCGATTTGTATCTGAAGACCAGTCTGAATTTCTGCCACCTCCCCTCCTATCTCGGAAATATTTTTTACCCTATTACAGAATGGCAAGTTAAAATTATGGAACTCAAAACCCAACTGAAAAAAAACCAGTAACATTAACAATTAGCTTGAGAGAATTCAAGATCACCCTTTTAACAGAGCACCCCCAAACTGTTAAAGCCTACCTGATAGTAATGCATGTGGTCAGAATGGTCCCCAGAATCATTTCTGCAACAAATGACATAACAGACAAAATTACTCTAACCCTACAGATTCACCAAGAAACTCTTTTTCCCCATTTTTTCAGGGAAAAGAATCAACCCAGACATCAAGTAGGTCTGGTGGCCCAGAGACTCCTTAGGAGAGGTGCAGCAGGACTCCTACAAGGCTGTTTGTTTGCCAGAGACAAATAGCAACCAAGTGGAGGGTGCTAAAGCAAGATGTGCCCCATCCCTGTAAGCTGGTCTCTCTAACGCAGCTGCTTTCTAGTTACCCCTCCTGGGTGAAGATGAGTGAAGAGGAATTAGATTTTCTAGTGTTATGGGGTTATGCATAAGGGCAGGAGAATGAGAGCTCGGGAAAGCATTTCCTTAGGATCCCAAGGGGCAAGGATTTTATAGAGATTTTTCTACACACCCAAGACTTTACCATCATTTGGGCCCAAAAAAGACCCCAGGCAACCAAGAGGGAAAGGACTAAAGTAACTACTACTATGAAATAAACAAAAAAAATCCTGTCAGAGCAAGGCAGGTTTCAGACAAAGAAAAGGTATAATTGTACTTGAGAAGAAACTTACACTGTCTCTGCAGCCAGGAATAGGAGTTTCCTCCCAAAAAGTAAAGTGGGAGCAGCACAAGCGAGCCTCACTGCTCTACCTTACCTTCGTTTTCCAGTGGCCAGGTTTACAGCTACCATCTTCCCATCAATACTAAATGGTGGATCAAGGTTCTGCAAGATCTTCACTACGCGAAGGGCTTCCTAGGGAACCAGAGATATGCTTGAACCCAAAGAGAGAAAAGGTCATGTCCTTCGAAAGAGAACTGAACAAGGTTTTCCTTCTGAGAAGAGAAATTTACTAAGTGTTATGTTCTGATCATAATTTTAATAATAAGGGCACATTGGGAGAAACAGGCAACTCTTAATGAAGGACTAATTAGAACAGGAGTCAAGTCAAAGTAGATGCTCAGTTGCTAGGTTCAAATCCTCTTTTTCAGGTTGCAATTGTCATCATATCAGATCCAGTTTACAAAGTCTCTTGGATTTTTGAGTAAGAAATCTAAGAAATAGCAATGACTTTCACTATTATCGTTAATGCTATTTTCACAGAAAAGGGCCCTGCAACTAAAAATTCAACCCATGAGAATCTAAAGTAATACTTCAGAGAAAGAAGAAATGTCATTTTATCATCAAATTCAAAATTAACAGTGGCTGAGCAAAACACATCTAAGAAAAAATGGAAAATTCACTAAAATCTGGATTCTTCACAAATGACTAAGTTCTCACTTTAACTGGAAATGTGAAATGACTCAAGACAAAAATGGACCTGGAAAAGCACTCAGAGTTAACTTATAGGGCCGTTACCTTACCTGAATCAACGTTAAATTTACTAGGTAAAACAAGAGGGGTTACAACATCAAGAAGCACAAGATAATTCAAATGACAAAAGAAGCCCCTCAAACCTTCTCTAGAGTTCTGTAGCCAACAGTCCCTAGACCATTCCAAGGTGGGGAAAACTCACCGCATGGGAGTCAAGGTCAATAAAGCCATAGGTGTGGCCCATGGGGCCAGTTCTATTCTTGATGATACGGACGTTGGCAGTGGTAAGGCGGACATAGGGCTCCAGCACTTCCACTATCACCTCAGGCGGAGTGGAACGATAGATGCGTTTTAGCATGATTGCTGAATAAACCAAGCACAAATGGGAAAGGAGCAAGGAAAGAGAAAGGTGAATTTCTGAAGTCCCAAGATGCTGATGGTCATTTTTCAGTGCAGATAAGTACAGATATACTCTGTTCTAGAAAGGCTGGTTCTATAAGGAAATGCTAGTCAAATATTTCATACTTTCCTTTTCTATACCAATACTTTAGAAATCTGAAATGATGCCTTGCTACATTTGTATAGCCACTTGCTATGTGGAGAATGTAAATTCCTTCAACTGGTACAGGAAGGCCCACAGAAAGCCATGTCTCCATAGTCAGGATGAGCACAGTTCTACTAGCGTGTGAGGTATGCTGGCCCCTAGCCACAACACGGGCCATCTGTGCTCCAACTGTGTGGGCACAGACCAGTACATACACTGACAAACCACTTACTTTTGCTCTCCCCATCCTGGCGTGTCTCTCCAGACCACGACTCCTTCTCTCGGTCTCTTCGAAAGGTGAGCCCTTCCCTTCGAGGAGGCAGATAACTTTCTGCTTCTTTCTTTTGATGCCCCAAGCGTGATTCTTGTCCTTCTTCCCGCTTCTTGGGTTCAGGTTCCTTATCAGCTGGCCTTGAGGGCTGGCTGGGCTGTTTTTCTGATGGTGCAGGTATGGTTGTTTTCTGAAGCTGAGGGTAGGTTATTAATTCCTGCTTGGCCTCTGTCACTAGAAGAGAAACAGAAAGAGAACCCCCCAGCAGACTTTACCACAAAAACACAACTGTTGTGACTCCTTCTTATCTCTCACCAAATACTCATACTGGAATGCTTTTAATAATATTGTCTCAGGAAGAGCTGCAGTTCTGGACAAGAGACTTTAGGAAAACTAATGAGGCAGCAAATGAACTAGTTCACAGAGTAAAATATCCAAGCACTTAAAACTTAAATCTTATGATCTTTCTATCATTTCCAAAGCATTTAAATATAGCAAATCCTTCATGAGAGGCTGGGTCTGACTAATACAAGCAATGGTAAGAAAAGATTTGGGGACAAAATTACAAAAGGTATGGACCTGGCTAAAGATTCGGTAGAAACATATATCTCAAAACTATCTCTGGGAACCATGCTTCTTCCAGTGTTATGGTACTAAGACAGCTGTCTTAAAATCTAAGACAACAGGCTCCTCTTCTCTGGCTAGAAGTTGGAAATAGATCTACCTCCATACAACTCTTTTATACTCAGATTACTATAATGAGCAAACGTCATTCAAAACATAAATGATCCAAGGTGATCAAATCACCTTTTACAGCAGAATAATTTCTCTAGTTAATTAGGGACATATTTTTGCAATTAATTCATTCTGGAGGGTGTACTGGAAGCCATGTGGCTCAAAATGGGACCTATAAGAGTAATGTAGAGATTACTCAATAGCAGTGGCAAGTAACTAGTAGAACACCTGCTTTACATGTTCCCAGTTTAAAGCTCTTCCAGCCATCTCAGAGCTACGGAGCTCAAAAGGGTCCTCATAAACCATCTCTCTTTATTTTTTAGAGTAGACTGAGAAGTCTTTCTTGAGGGGAAAAAACACAACTTTGCCTAATATGAAATAAAACTAAAACAAACTAACAATCTAAGTTGATTAATTATCTTCCTACCTATTGATCGATTCTCTGTAGCATACAGATCTTTTCCCCAAAGATTTTCAGAACACTTGCCTCAGCCCTCACTAAAGAGCAGAATCTCCACTGCTGGCCAAAAGCCCAGCTAATAAACTGTATGCCTCCACTGCTGGCCAAAAGCCCAGCTAATAAACTGTAGGCACGATAGTTGGGAAGATGGCAGATTGGTGAGCTGTATGTTTTAGTTACTCCTCCAGGAAAGTAGGTAGAAAGCCAGGAACTGTGTGGACTGGACACCGCAGAGCAATTTGACTTTGGGCATACTTCATACAACACTCATGAACACGTCGAACTGCTGAGATCAGCGAAATCTGTAAGTTTTTGCGGCCAGGGGACCCGTGCCCCTCCCTGCCAGGCTCAGTCCCGTGGGAGGAGGGGCTGTCAGTGCTGGAAAGGAAAAGGGAGAACTGCAGTGGCAGCTCTTATTGGAAACTCATTCTACTGATCCAAACTCCAACCATAGATAGACTGAGACCAGACACCAGAGAATCTGAGAGCAGCCAGCCCAGCAGAGAGGAGACAGGCATAGCAAAAAAACAGCAAGAAAAACTCCAAAATAAAAGCGGAGGATTTTTGGAATTCTGGTGAACATAGAAAGGGGAAGGGCAGAGCTCAGGCCCTGAGGCTCATATGCAAATCCCGAAGAAAAACTGATCTCTCCGCCCCCTGGATCTTTCCTTAATGGCCCTAATTGCTTTGTCTCTTGGCATTTCAATAACCCATTAGATCAGTGAGGAGGGCTTTTTTTTTCTGTTTCTAAAACAATTACTCTAAGAAGCCCAATACAGAAAGCCTCAAAGACTTGCAATTTGGGCAGGTCAAGACAAGAACAGAACTAAGAGAGCTCTGAGACAAAAGGCAATAATCCAGTGGCTGAGAAAATTCACTAAACACCGCAACTTCCCAAGAAAAGGGGGGTGTCCACTCACAGCCATCATCCTGGTGGACAGGAAACACTCCTGCCCATCGCCAGCCCCATAGCCCAGAGCTGCCCCAAACAAACCAGTGTGAAGGAAGTGCTTCAAATAACAGGCACACACCACAAAACTGGGTGTGGACATTAGCCTTCCCTGCACCCTCAGCTGGTTGTCCCAGAGTTGGGAAGGTGGAGCAGTGGGAATTAACAAAGACCCACTCAACCATCATTTCAGCAGACTGGGAGCCTCCCTACACAGCCCAGCAGCCCAGAACCGTCCTGGGGGGACGGCACTCACCTGTGACATAGCACAGTCATCCCTCAACAGAGGACCAGGGGGTGCACGGCCTGGAAGAGGGACCCACTCGCAAGTCTCAGGAGCCATACGCCAATACCAAGGACTTGTGGGTCAATGGTAGAGACAAACTGTAGCAGGACTGAACTGAAGGATTAGACTATTGCAGCAGCTTTAAAACTCCAGGAACACCAGGGAGACTTGATTGTTAGAGCCACCCCCCCTCCCTGAACGCCCAGACACACGCCCCATATACAGGGCAGGCAACACCAACTACACACGCAAGCTTGGTACACCAATTGGACCCCACAAGACTCACTCCCCCACTCACCACAAAGGTAAAGCAGGGGAGAACTAGCTTGTCGAGAACAGGTGGCTCATGGATGCCACCTGCTGGTTAGTCAAAGTGTACTCCACGAAGCTGTAGATCTGATAAATTAGAGATAAGGACTTCAATTGGTCTACACATCCTAAAAGAACCCTATCAAGTTCAGCAAATGCCAACAGGCCAAAAACAACAGAAAATTATAAAGCATATGAAAAGACCAGACGATATGGATAACCCAAGCCCAAGCACCCAAATCAAAAGATCAGAAGAGACACAGTCCCTAGAGCAACTAATCAAAGAACTAAAGATGTACAATGAGACCATAGTACGGGATACAAAGGATATCAAGAAGACCCTAGAAGAGCATAAAGAAGACATTGCAAGACTAAGTAAAAAATAGATGATCTTATGGAAATTAAAGAAACTGTTGACCAAATTAAAAAGATTCTGGATACTCATAGTACAAGACTAGAGGAAGTTGAACAACGAATCAGTGACCTGGAAGATGACAGAACGGAAAATGAAAGCACAAAAGAAAGAATGGGGAAAAAAATTGAAAAAACCGAAATGGACCTCAGGAATATGACAGATAATATAAAACGTTCGAATATAAGACTCATTGGTGTTCCAGAAGGGGAAGAAAAGGGTAAAGGTCTAGGAAGAGTATTCAAAGAAATTGTTGGAGAAAACTTCCCAAATCTTCTAAACACCATAAATACACAAATCATAACTGCCCAGAGAACTCCAAATATAATAAATCCAAATAAACTCACTCCGAGACATATTCTGATCACACTGTCAAACATGGAAGAGAAGGAGCAAGCTCTGAAAGCAGCAAGAGAAAAGCAATTCACCACATACAAAGGAAACAGCATAAGACTAAGTAGTGACTACTCAGCAGCCACCATGGAGGCAAGAATGCAGTGGCACGATATATTTAAAATTCTGAGTGAGAAAAATTTCTAACCAAGAATACTTTATCCAGCATAAAGCTCTCCTTCAAATTTGAGGGAGAGCTTACATTTTTCACAGACAAACAAATGCTGAGAGAATTTGCTAACAAGAGACCTGCCCTACTGGAGATACTAAAGGGAGCCCTACAGACAGAGAAACAAAGGAGAGAGAGACTTGGAGAAAGGTTCAGTACTAAAGAGATTCGGTATGGGTACATTAAAGGATATTAATAGAGAGAGGGGAAAAATATATATGACAAACATAAACCAAAGGATAAGATGGCTGATTCAAGAAATGCCTTCACGGGTATAACGTTGAATGTAAATGGATTAAACTCCCCAATTAAAAGATATAGATTCGCAGAATGGATTAAAAAAAAATGAACCATCAATATGTTGCATACAAGAGACTCATAGACACAGGGACACAAAGAAATTGAAAGTGAAAGGATGGAAAAAAATATTTCATGCAAGCTACAGCCAAAAGAAAGCAAGTGTAGCAATATTAATCTCAGATAAAATAGACTTTAAATGCAGGGATGTTTTGAGAGACAAAGAAGGCCACTACATACTAATAAAAGGGGCATTTCAACAAGAAGAAATAACAACCATAAATGTTTATGCACCCAATCAAGGTGCCACAAAATACATGAGAGAAACACTGGCAAAACTAAAGGAAGCAATTGATGTTCCCACAATAATTGTGGGAGACTTCAACACATCACTCTCTCCTATAGATAGATCAACCAGACAGAAGACCAATAAGGAAACTGAAAACCTAAACAATCTGATAAATGAATTAGATTTAACAGACATATACAGGACATTACATCCCAAATCACCAGGATACACATACTTCTCTAGTGCTCACGGAACTTTCTCCAGAATAGATCATATGCTGGGACATAAAACAAGCCTCGGTAAATTTAAAAAGATTGAAATTATTCAAAGCACATTCTCTGACCACAATGGAATACAATTAGAAGTCAATAACCATCAGAGACTTAGAAGATTCACAAATACCTGGAGGTTAAACAACACACTCCTAAACAATCAGTGGGTTAAAGAAGAAATAGCAAGAGAAATTGCTAAATATATAGAGACGAATGAAAATGAGAACACAACGTATCAAAACCCATGGATGCAGCAAAAGCGGTACTAAGGGGGAAATTTATAGCACTAAACGCATATATTAAAAAGGAAGAAACAGCCAAAATCACAGAACTAATGGATCAACTGAAGAAGCTAGAAAATGAACAGCAAACCAATTATAAACCAAGTAGAAGAAAAGAAATAACAAGGATTAAAGCAGAAATAAATGACATAGAGAACAAAAAAACAATAGAGAGGATAAATATCACCAAAAGTTGGTTCTTTGAGAAGATCAACAATATTGACAAGCCCCTAGCTAGACTGACAAAATCAAAAGGAGAGAAGACCCATATAAACAAAATAATGAATGAAAAAGGTGACATAACTGCAGATCCCAAAGAAGTTAAAAAAATTATAAGAGGATACTATGAACAATTGTATGCCAACAAACTGGATAATGTAGAGGAAATGGACAATTTCCTGGAAACATATGAACAACCTAGACTGACCAAAGAAGAAACAGAAGACCTCAACCAACCCATCACAAGCAAAGAGATCCAATCAGTCATCAAAAATCTTCCCACAAATAAATGCCCAGGGCCAGATGGCTTCACAGGGGAATTCTACCAAACTTTCCAGAAAGAACTGACACCAATCTTACTCAAACTCTTTCAAAACATTGAAGAAAATGGAACACTCTCTAACTCATTTTATGACGCTAACATCAATCTAATATCAAAACCAGGCAAAGACGCTACAAAAAAGGATAACTACCGGCCAATCTCCCTAATGAATATAGATGCAAAAATCCTCAACAAAATACTTGCAAATCGAATCCAAAGACACATTAAAAAAATCATACACCATGACCAAGTGGGGTTCATTCCAGGCATGCAAGGATGGTTCAACATGAGAAAATCAATCAATGTATTACAACACATTAACAATTCGAAAGGGAAAAATCAAATGATCATCTCAATAGATGCCGAAAAAGCATTTGACAAAATCCAACATCCGTTTTTGATAAAAACACTTCAAAAGGTAGGAATTGAAGGAAACTTCCTCAACATGATAAAGAGCATATATGAAAAACCCACAGCCAGCATAGTACTCAATGGTGAGAGACTGAAAGCCTTCCCTCTAAGATCAGGAACAAGACAAGGATGCCTGCTATCACCACTGTTATTCAACATTGTGCTGGAAGTGCTAGCCAGGGCAATCCGGCAAGACAAAGAAATAAAAGGCATCCAAATTGGAAAAGAAGAAGTAAAACTGTCATTGTTTACAGATGACACGATCTTATATCTGGAAAACCCTGAGAAATCAACGATACACCTACTAGAGCTAATAAACAAATTTAGCAAAGTAGCGGGATACAAGATTAATGCACATAAGTCAGTAATGTTTCTATATGCTAGAAATGAACAAACTGAAGAGACACTCAAGAAAAAGATACCATTTTCAATAGTAACTAAAAAAATCAAGTACCTAGGAATAAACTTAACCAAAGATGTAAAAGACCTATACAAAGAAAACTACATAACTCTACCAAAAGAAATAGAAGGGGACCTTAAAAGATGGAAAAACATTCCATGTTCATGGATAGGAAGGCTAAATGTCATTAAGATGTCAATTCTACCCAAACTCATCTACAGATTCAATGCAATCCCAATCAAAATTCCAACAACCTACTTTGCAGACTTGGAAATCTAGTTATCAAATTTATTTGGAAAGGGAAGATGCCTCGAATTGCTAAAGACACTCTAAAAAAGAAAAACGAACTGGGAGGACTTACACTCCCTGACTTTGAAGCTTATTATAAAGCCACAGTTGTCAAAACAGCATGGTACTGGCACAAAGAGAGACATATAGATCAATGGAATCGAATTGAGAATTCGGAGATAGACCCCCAGATCTATGGCTGACTGATCTTTGATAAGGCTCCCAAAGTCACTGAACTGAGTCATAATGGTCTTTTCAACAAATGGGGCTGGGAGAGTTGGATATCCATATCCAAAAGAATGAAAGAGGACCCCTACCTCACCCCCTACACAAAAATTAACTCAAAATGGACCAAAGATCTCAATATAAAAGAAAGTACCATAAAAGTCCTAGAAGATAATGTAGGAAAACATCTTCAAGACCTTGTATTAGGTGGACACTTCCTAGACTGTACACCCAAAGCACAAGCAACAAAAGAAAAAACAGATAAATGGAAACTCCTCAAGCTTAGAAGTTTCTGTACCTCAAAGGAATTTGTTAAAAAGGTAAAGAGGCAGCCAGCTCAATGGGAAAAAATTTTTGGAAACCATGTATCTGACAAAAGACTGATATCTTGCATACATAAAGAAATCCTACAACTCAATGACAACAGTACAGACAGCCCAATTATAAAATGGGCAAAAGATATGAAAAGACAGCTTTCTGAAGAGGAAATACAAATGGCCAAGAAACACATGAAAAAATGTTCAGCTTCACTAGCTATTAGAGAGATGCAAATTAAGACCATAATGAGATACTGTGCCGGTCTGAATGTATTGTGTCCCCCAAATGCCATTATCTTTGTGGTCTTGTGGGACAGACGTTTTGATGCTGGTTAGATTTGCTTGGAATGTGCCCCACCCAGCTGTGGGTGTGACTTTGGTGGGATACTCCCATGGAGGTGTGACCCCACCCATTCAGGGTGGGCCTTGATCAGTGGAGCCATATAAAACATGCTGACTCAAAGAGACTGAACAGAGTGCAGCTGTGAGTGACGTTTTGAAGAGGAGCAAGCTTGCTAGAGAGGAGCGTCCTGGGAGAAAGCCATTTTGAAACCAGAACTTTGGAGCAGACGCCAGCCACGTGCCTTCCCAGCTAAAAGAGGTTTTCCGGACGCCATCGGCCATCCTCCAGTGAAGGTACCCGATTACTGATGTGTTACCTTGGACACTTCATGGCCTTAAGACTGTAACTGTGTAGCCAAATAAACCCCCTTTTTATAAAAGCCAATCCATCTCTGGTGTTTTGCATTCTGCAGCATTAGCAAACTAAAACAGATACCATCTCACACTGATTAGAATGGCTGCCATTAAACAAACAGGAAACTACAAATGCTGGGGAGGATGTGGAGAAATTGGAACTCTTATTCATTGTTGGTGGGACTGTATAATGGTTCAGCCACTCTGGAAGTCAGTCTGGCAGTTCCTTAGAAAACTAGAAATAGAGTTACCATTCGATCCAGCAATTGGCACTTCTGGGTATATACCCGGAAGATCGGAAAGCAGTGACATGAACAGATATCTGCACGCCAATGTTTATAGCAGCATTATTCACAATTGTCAAGAGATGGAAACAACCCAAATGTCCTTCAACAGATGAGTGGATAAATAAAATGTGGTATATACACACGATTGAATACTACACAGCAGTAAGAAGGAACGATCTCGTGAAACATATGACAACATGGATGAACCTTGAAGACATAATGCTGAGCGAAATAAGCCAGGCACAAAAAGACAAATATTATATGCTACCATTAATGTGAACTTTGAAAAATGTAAAACAAATGGTTTATAATGTAGAATGTAGGGGAACTAGCAATAGAGAGCAATTAAGGAAGGGGGAACAATAATCCAAGAACAGATAAGGTATCATGGGTAAATTAAATGTTCTGGGAATGCCCAGGAATGACTATGGTCTGTTAATTTCTGATGGGTATAGTAGGAACAAGCTCACAGAAATGTTGCTATATTAGGTAACTTTCTTGGGGTAGAGTAGGAACATGTTGGAAGTAAAGTAGTTACCTTAGGTTAGTTGTCTTTTTCTTACTCCCTTGCTATGGTCTCTTTGAAATGTTCTTTTATTGTATTTTTTTTAATTTTTTTTTATTTTTCATACAGTTGATTTAAAAAAAAAAAGTTAAAAAAAGAACAAGGAAAAAAATATGTAGAGCCCCCTTGAGGAGCCTGTGGAGAATGCAGGGGTATTGGCCTACCCCACCTCGATGGTTGCTAACATGACCACAGACATAGGGGCCTGGTGGTTTGATGGGTTGAGCCCTCTACCACAGGATTTACCCTTGGGAAGACTGTTGCTGCAAAGGAGAGGCTAGGCCTCCCTATAATTGTGCCTAAGAGCCTCCTCCCAAATGCCTCTTTGTTGCTCTGATGTGGCCCTCTCTCTCTACCTAAGCCAACTTGAAAGGTGAAATCACTGCCCTCCCCCCTACGTGGGATCAGACACCCAAGGGAGTGAATCTCCCTGGCAACGTGGAATATGACTCCCGGGGAGGAACACAGACCCGACATCATGAGATGGAGAACATCTTCTTGCCCAAAAGGGGGATGTGAAAGGAAATGAAATAAGCTTCAGTGGCAGAGAGATTCCAAAACGAGCTGAGAGGTCACTCTGGTGGGCACTCTTATGCACAATTTAGACAACCGTTTTTAGGTTCTAAAGAATTGGGGTAGCTGGTGGTAGATACCTGAAACTATCAAACTACAACCCAGAAACCATAAATCTCGAAGACAATTGTATAAAAATGTAGCTTATGAGGGGTGACAATGGGATTGGGAAAGCCATAAGGACCACACTCCCCTTTGTCTAGTTTATGGATGGATGAGTAGAAAAATAGGGGAAGGAAACAAACAAACAAACAGACAAAGGTACCCAGTGTTCTTTTTTACTTTAATTGCTCTTTTTCACTTTAATTATTATTCTTGTTATATTTTGTGCTAATGAAGGTGTCAGGGATTGATTTAGGTGATGAATGTACAACTATGTAATGGTACTGTGAACAACTGAATGTACAATTTGTTTTGTATGACTGCGTGGTATGTGAATATATCTCAATAAAATGAAGATTTAAAACAAACAAACAAACAAAAAACTGTAGGCACACTAAGTTCTAACCTCGGATCAAACAGGTCCTTCAGAAGGCTACCTGAATCCCACATTGAGCTATATTTTACAGTCATGCCCTGGGCTTTCCTCAAAGGATAATATCAGAAACAAGCATATAATAGTCACTGTTACAGGACTGATGTTAGGGATGCCTTTGATAGACTCGTCAAAGTTGTCCACCCATAGGCGCTCTGGAAAAAGTCACTTTAAAATTAAATGCTTGAGAAATTGGTTGGTTTAGTCCTTTGTAAAAATAATAAATTTCCCCAACCCTGATTATTTCCTTGTGTTTATATTTTTACTTTTATTTTAACACGTGTTTTCCTGTTGAAGCCTTCTGAAATGCTTAGATGGAGTGCAAATGAGCAAACAATATTGATGTCAAGCCACCCCAGCCTGAAGAGGCTGCAATCCCATCTCCCCTGGCAGGAAATCGTTCATTGACGGGTCTTATGAAGCTGAGCATCACAATTTATTTTTAAAAGGTTTCAGATCAATCTGGTATTTAGGGATGACAACCCTTTAAAGACAAGGATGTTTTGCCCAGCACAGAAAACAAAAACCATCACCACCTCTACTACTCACCTTCCCTTGGGCATTTGCAGAATGAACACGAAGATCGATGTCCACCAATGCTGGCCTTACACTGCAAAGGAAAGGAAAAATTTTCAATTTGAACAAAAACATTTTAAAAACCGTATGTATATCCAACACAGTAATGTCTGTCAAAAAAATGAAAGAAACAAGCCATATACCTACAAGCCTAAAGGGTCTGATGCCCTCTGTCCCCTATCCCCCATCAGAGCTGGCAGACAGGATCTAATGAGCTACTGCTTGAGAGTGATCTTCTAGCAGGATGTCCAAACTTTGGAAAAGCCAAAATTGCCTTTGCCCTGAATAAGAATTTCTATGGTAAATAAACTTAAAGAAACCAGATATTAAATGGTTTATAGGATACTATTGCCCCAAAGCCTTTACTATTCAGTCTGCTCCCAAACTCAGTCCTGAACAGGTTAGCAGAGCCCCATTCAGGCTTGGCTGGAACTAAGAAGAATCTAATTTTCAACTCCTTTTCTCAAATGCTTAGAACAAGGGGCAAGAAGGAGAATTAAATATATAGGTAGAGCCTCTTGCACTTATTTTAAGGATGTTATAGAGGGAACATTCACTAACTCAGAAAAAGGGGAGAGATACTTTTGCAATGTAAACATAGTTCCTTTTGTCTGATCCTGTGATCAAAAAGTTAAGCACATGGCACATCACCAGAGGCTACATACGCAGTGATGGCCCCTCTACCCTCCAACGAAGTTCAGCAAAGTGCAAAGCACTCCCTAGATAGCTCACTGAGCAAGTGATCTCTTTTAGAGGATAATATAACCAAACCATTCAAAACAGAGTTCAAAAATTTTCCCTTTAATGTTTGTTCCTTCCACCTCTGATAATAAAATAAATAATACATGTGCATTATAGCTAATATAGAAATAAGAAGGGGGTGTGTGAATAACCCATAATCCCATGATGTAGAGACAGTCACAATTAAAATGTTAAATGTTATCAAAATCCCAAAGGACTTTTTGCGGAAATGGAAAAGCTCATCCCAAAGTCCACAGGGATTTGCAAGGGATCCTGAATAGCCAATCTTGAAAAACAAGGAAAAGTGGGAGGATTCATACTTCCTGATTTCAAAACTTACTACAAAGCCACAATAATCAAGATAGTGTGGCAGTGGCTTAAGGATAGACTTATGAATCAATGCAATAGAATTGAGAGCCAAGAAATAAACCTATACATTTATGGTCAATTGATTATCGAAAAGAGTGACAAAACCATTAAATGGAGAAAGAACAGACTCTTCACTCTCTTAAATGGTGCTGGAACAATTGGATATCCACATGCCTAAAAATGAAGTTGAAACCTGACTTCACACTATATATAAAAATTAACCCAAAATGGATCAAAGACCTAAATGTAAGAGCTAAAACTATAAAACTCTTAGATGAAAACATAGGGGTAAATCTTCATGACCCTGGATTATGTAATGGTTTTTAGATAAGACACCAAAAGCACAAGCAACAAAAGAAAAAATAAATTGAACTTCATGAAAATTGAAAACTTTCCTGCATCAAAGGACACTATCAAGAAAGTGAAAAGACAATCCACAGAATGGGAAAAAATTTTGCAAATCATATCTGAAAAGGGTCTACTATACAGAATACATAAAGAATTCTTACAACTCAACAATGAAAGGGCAGTCAACCCAATTAAAATGGGGAAAGGACTTGAACAGACATTTCTCCAAAGAAGATATATACAAATGGCCAAAAAAGCATATGAAAAGATGCTCAATTATTAGTCATTAGAGTAATGCAAATCAAAACCATAATAAGATACCACTATGATGGTGATAATAATAAAAACTGAAAAAAAGGCAAGGATATGAAGAAACTGGAACCCTTATTGAGTGCTGGTAGAAAAGTAAAATGGTTCAGCTCTTGTCTGTGGAAAACTGTTGGTGGTTCCTCAAAAAGTTAAACATAAAATTATGCTATGACTGAGCAATTCCACTCCTGGTATGCACCCAACAGAACTGAAAACAGGGACTCCAATAGATATTGGTACACCAATGTTCATAGCAGCATTATTCACAATAGCCAAATGCTCATCAATAGATGAATGGATAAACAAAATGTAGTATATCCATACAAAATATTATTCAACCACAGAAAGGAATGAAGTACTGATATATACCATGACACAGTTGTGCTAAGTTAAAGAAGCCAGACAAAAAGAGCCGCCGCATAAAGAATACACATATCCACATAAACAGAAAGCAGATTAGTGGTTGCCAGGGGTTGGGAGTACGAAGGAGTGGAAGTAACTGCTTAATGGGTATGGAGTTTCCTTTTGGGGTCATGAAAAGTTCTGGAACCAGATAGTAGTGATAATTGCACAAAATTGTGAATGTACTTAATGTCACTGAATTGTTCACTTTAAAATGGTTAAAATGGTAAATTTTATGATATGTGTATTTTACCACAATAAAAAAAATGATCAAAAATGTGAAATGTTTTTCTAAATTAACACTTTAAGTCAGAACCTATGAAACATAAGAGCTTTGGCTAAATGACAACCACATGTATGCAAGTTGTATTTCATTGTGACAAATAAAAATGTCAGGCTAAAATTTTTTAATTGAATTTTGCCAAGCTCTAATACTTCTAATGAATCCTGGTTTAGAAACTTTATACATTTTTTCATAATTATTCTTGAAACTACACTGCAGCAATAAAACATAAATTATATTTTCATGCTCACTGAAATATAATTAGACCTCTAATAATCTTAAAATCTGCCATTCTAAAAGAATATGGAGTTTAACAGAGGTAATATGCTCATGGCACCTGAAGTTCTATACCCTTGGAAACCATCAAATATCCCCAAAATGTACACCCTTTGGGTCCACAAAACCACAAGTTTCCACCTTTCCAAACACCAATTCCCCTGTGACCACCACCAGGAAGAATAACCAGGAAGAGGTTGGTTTTAAGTCAAGGGATTGATATTCTTTCAGTTCATAATCAGCAGAAAGCACATGCCCGTGGGAAAGAGCCTCCAACCACAGGCCTAGAATCTTCTATGACCACAAGAAGCAGCTGGTAAGAGGAGTTATGGATGATCTTGCCCTAAAAGCCAGTTCCTCTGAAGAGAATGGAGGAAGAAGAGCTTTGTCCTTGGCAATGCACACTACAGGCAGCATTCTTGGAGACATGGAAGGGCTGTGATGTTGGATCCATCCACCTCTTACTTCAAAGAAAAGTAATTCTTGGCACTTACCCGTTTGCAGTACCAAAAATCTGGGTTTGGTACATACTCGAGTGTAACCTCTTTGTTATGGATCATTAGATGCCCCTGTGAAGACAAAGACAAGACAAAAGCCATCAACAACCATAGGGAAATTGAGAGAGGCAAGAAGGCACAGAGAGCTTTTCCAGTCCCCAACCTGAAATATTTTATAAAGGTAAGGGGAAGCTTATTCATTCATCAACAAAAGGAAATGATTGTTTTAATCTGCCCTCAAGAGGCTTGGGGCAGTATGGAAAGGCAAACTTAATAAGCTTAGGGAAAAGGAGTGGTCTTCGGCCTTGGCTCCTGCAGGTTAGGGTGCTGTCCTTGGGCAGGCCAGGCCCAGTCTACTCCTCCAGAGGTCATGTAGTATACTCTTGAGTCTCAGAGAGAGTCCCCCTTGGCTCGGAAACTAGCATACTATCAAGAAGCAAACTCTTCCTTCAGCTGCACAGAGGTACAAAAACTCTCTCAATTATCTTCTTTTCCATGGCTAACTCACATCTTCTTGGAGAGGTGGCAAGGGCTATAACCTTGGTGTCTGAATATTTTCTTTGTAATAATGGCTGCATGGCAAAAGCACCAGGAGAAAGAGGTACAATACTGAAGACGAGAAGAGAGGAGGAAGGTGGAAGCTTTACAGCAGGTCACATCCTTATAGCAGCAAACTGTGAATGGCTGGTAGGAGTGGTGGTAGTGGCGGCAGTAGTGGCAGTATCACTCTGGCTTGGAGCCTGCAGAGTGAGCTGGCCCTGAGACCTGAGGAGCAAACACTGGCAAATAAGCCCTGTGGGAAGGTCTAGCACAGGAACAGGTGGAAGAAGAGGCTCAACAAGCCTATACTTACAGAATTCCATTGCCTTTCCAAATCATGAATTCTATTTCACACTAAGAAAAAATAAGTTTTGTTTAATGAAAGCTAGCCAGTAGATGACTGTTGGAGCAGAGGAGAAAAATTTCTGCCTGTTGACAAGGGACCCTCACCCACACCTGTAAGAGAACTAATTGAGGATGTGACTCTGCGACTATCCCCTGAATTATGTTCATTCTCCACCTCTAGGGTCCTGTGTCTCCTCGGACAGGGCTCTTAAGTCATATAGGGCATTTCTTTGCATTTGGACCTCAGTTTCTTGTTTGAATCCAAACAACTGTCAAAAAATGCTTTACCTCTCTGCTTTTCTTACCAAAAAAGTCAAGAGAAAAACAGAATAAAATTACTGTCTTATCAAAACCAAAGGAAAACTGCCTGACTACCTAGGTCCTGGACTCTGGTCTCTGAGAAACTGCTTCCTGGATTGTTCTCAAGGCCAGAGGACAATGAAAATTAAAAAATGCTAACACTTAAGTGCTAACTCAGAGCCAGAAACCACTGCGTACATTATCTTAGTTAATCCCCTAAGTGATCTCCATTTTACATATGAGGAAACGAGCTCAGAGAGGAAAGATCATCCAGCTGGTGAATGGCAGAGCTGGATTCACACCCAGGGCTGTAAAGAAAGGATCTCAGGTTGCATTTTAACAATTCCTGCTATGTGTTAGGGATAGGCAATCTGCCCTCAGGAGCAAATCCAGGAAAGAGAAAAGGGAGGGTCAGAGTAGTGCCACTTTGCCAAGCTCTACCCATGTGGCGAGTTGGTCAAGATGGTCCCCTTCACCCAGAGACAAAACATCACATCATTAAAGAACACATACTCTGGGCCAGATTCCCTAAATTTGAATGCTGCCTCTATTACATGCCTTTAGCAAAGCCCTAACTTCTCTGTACTTCAGCTTCCTCAACTGTGAAATATGGATAACAGGACCTAATTCACAGGTGGTTGTGACAATCAAGTAAATTAATATATATGAAGAGCTTAGCATGGAATGTAATGAAGACTTGACAAATGCTAGTTATGATTTTGAACCCAAAGTGCTAGAAAAGGACTACCATCAGCAGCTAAGACTAGACAAGGTCAAATTCCTACCTACTCTGCCTTGCTTATGTGCCAGGTAGTATTTCACAAACCATTTCAATCTATGGAAAGACTAAGCTTTCACTGGGAATGAAATGCCAGTCAAAACCGATATTCTTATGGAGCACTTAATGCAGTTGTTCAAAGTGCTGGATTAGATTTTGGAGTCAAGGCTAAATTTTGCTGGCCTTTTATTATCAGTGCCAAGCAAAGTACTTGGCACAGAGGAGAATAAGCACTTGTTGAATGCATGCAAGAATGAAGGCTCCAACTACCCCTGCCGGAGTGCTCAGCACACAGTGGCCCTGGAGGGAGGTATTGCTGACATAGTGCACATATGTACATCCAAACCATAAAACATGCGGGCTACCATTTGAAGAGTGAATAGGCACTATTGTGAATCACAGTAAATTATAAATTTTGATTTCACCATCTGGAAGCATCAGTAGATTCAAGAATTTCTAAGGCAAGGAGCACTTTAGACTTCTCAGACAACAAATATGCTTTTCAAGGAGCTGCACATGACCTTACACTGACAGTAGGGAATTCTCCCTGCTCGGAGACTCCATCAACATATCAACATTGAGATGATTACCTTCACCTCATATGTTACAGAGACAATTATTTCTTGCTCCTCACAGAGTTCCCTACAACTCAGGTGGCCCTTCCTTTTCAACCCGCACATGGTTAGACATAAGGCTGCCAGTGACCACTGCTAAAGAATATAAAATGGTTTTAGCATCACTGCTGAAGAATAGCCAATTGTTTTAATAAGAATAAACAGTCAGAGAAAACACCTGAGTGAGAACAATAAGGTTTATCAACAATTTGATTCCTCAGCTGTTATCATACACAAGCAGCCCAGAAATACCAAGAACAGGTGAGATATACACTTGGCCCCTTCCCTACAGGCCCTTTCTCCAGGTTCACCAACATCTCCTAGGTGCACATAGGATTTATGTGGAGAGTTGGGCCAAGAATCTGATTAACCAGGTCTGGGTCCTAAAGAGGCATCATGTATTTAAAAGTAAAACCAAAGACATCTCTCCTTTCTCTGCAGCATTAGATTAGGCGTAAATTACATTGAAACCTGCTAAAATCCTCCCAGAGCCCTCACTTGCAAAGTCACACACATTTGTTCCTAAGTACATATTAAGGGGACTTATGTTAAGTTGCAAAAAGCTACCTAGAGATAATTGCACCCTCTGCAAAGCAAGCCATTACTCCCCACCTCAGGGACACTACAGAGGAGCAAACTGATTGTGTGGACTGCTGAATTTTCAACATCCACATTTCCATTTCCCTTTTCAGCTACTCCTCTGGGAGAATTCACAATTCCATTTTGTGACTGCCAGCCTGTGATAATGATTTGGGTTACAGAAATTAGTATCTACCATATGCTCCAACTGACTCACAGTCAACCTTCAAGGGTTTTTAAGGTACAGGAAAAAGTGGAAAGGAAAGAACACTTCTGGCCAGCAGATATGCAACATTTGTTGAAGATTTCCAACACAAATACAATCACAGTTACACTTTCTACTGAGAATACAATTGCTGTGTGACATTAGAGATCTTCCCATTAAAGCAGGGAGGCGAGGGGAGGGAGGGACAGGATCAAAAGACAGAGGAAAAGTATGTGAGTCTTCTGAATACAACTCACACTGAAAAATCAGCAATCCCTCTTTGTAGATTTGTGCTTCTTCTAAACACAGGATGGGAGAATCAGGTCATTGGTGGCTGGGAACTGGTACTGTTACTTAGCGATAGTAATCTTTATTCACAAAGCAACTTACAGTTTACAAAGGCATTCTTCACAAACGTCATCTCACCTCACAAGCAGGGCATATATAAAACTTAAATTTACATGAGAAAGCATGGCTGGGATACATGGAATAGCCCACCCAAGATTACAGGGCGAGTTAGCAACATATATGGGACTGAAAGTAAGGTTTTCTTTCACCAGGTTGCTTTTTTTTTTTTTTTTTTTTTTTAAATCATCATTTTATTGAGATATATTCACATACCACGCAGTCATACAAAACAAATTGTACTTTCGATTGTTTACAGTACCATTACATAGTTGTACATTCATCACCTAAATCAATCCCTGACACCTTCATTAGCACCCACACAAAAATAACAAGAATAATAATTAGAGTGAAAAAGAGCAATTGAAGTAAAAAAGAACACTAGGTACCTTTGTCTGTTTGTTTGCTTCCCCTACTTTTCTACACATCCATCCATAAACTAGACAAAGTGGAGTTTGGTCCTTATGGCATTCCCAATCCCACTGTCACCCCTCATAAGCTACATTTTTATACAACTGTCTTCGAGATTCATGGGTTCTGGGTTGTAGTTTAATAGTTTCAGGTATCCACCACCAGCTACCCCAATTCTTTAGAACCTAAAAAAGGTTGTCTAAAGTGTGCGTAAGAGTGCCCACCAGAGTGATCTCTCGGCTCGTTTTGGAATCTCTCTGCCACTGAAGTTTGCTTTTTTTTTTTTTTTTTTTTTTTTAAAACTTCCAGGGAGTCAGTCAACTTGTAACACTTGCCACGCCAAAGAGGTGGCTTCTGATGAAAAGCTGTACAAGGCAAAGACTAAAGAAATTCACAGGCAACAGACCCATGGGAAGTTTTTAGAAAGCCTGCCGTTAAGGCACTACAAGCACTTGATAGCACTGTCAGTATCCCCAACTGGCCAGCCCAAGGTAGTCTTTATGTTCTTAAAGTAGCTACAATTAGTCCAAGCTTTGTGCCAAAGACAAACAGGGAAGCTAGTAAATGGCTGCTACTAGAAGTTTCAACAACCATGACAATCAAATGGACCTGCAGAGAGAGTGAAGCAAGAAGAACAAAAAGAACAGGTTTAAAACAGAAGTTATTCCTCTTAGTACAAAATAATTTTTATAGAAGTCTTTTGCAAAGCAGTTAGGCCCATTCTATGGTGCAAGGATATGGTATAGTTCAAATACTTGTAAAACTCACTATTCCCAAAGGTCAAAATCAAAATGAGGCAGAAAGAGGAAAGGAGAAGAGGGAGGAAGGAGGGAAACAAAGGCCAGAAATCCTGTGGGATTTTTTTTTTTTCCTTTAGTTCATTTGTTTATTAGATCAACAAATATTTGAGAACATATTGTGTATCAGACACTGGGCTAGCAGTAAAGCCCAAGGCAAACTATTCCTATCTTCAGTAAGTTTGTAGCCAAGCAAGATTACAAGTCAAGAACAATTACAAGGGAAATGATTATTCTAAAAGGGAAAGTACAGGTTGCTATGGAAATCCATAACAGAATTCTTAATTATATGTGGAAGAAATCAGCCTAGATCAGATACTCTCTCCAGATTTAATACAATGATTTCTTTTTAACTTTGAGCTTGAGGCAACCTAACCTCAAGACCAAATTCCTCATATCAACCATATCAACCACTCAACAAAATGACAAAAAACTGTGAAGCTCTGTATGTCCTTGTAGTCTCTAGAAGTTCTGTAGCTTTACCCATTGACTTTCCATGCCCTCTGTTTAGATTGGCCTTTCACCCAACTAGACCTTGAGGCTCCTGTGGGATCAGCACTGAACAAAGAAACCGGTTTCAGGGTCCAACTGACGGCCGAGGGACAAGGAGACACCATCCTCTCAGCTATTATTTCTTGAGAAAATTTTTCTTGTCTGGATTATAGTACAACAAAAACTTTTTTCTAAAGTGCTCTTTAATAACATTTATAACTACTTAGCCAGACTATTTGGTATTTCCTAAGAAGATACCAGCTACAGCCAGTACCTAGCCAAAATGCCGTTCCTGCTCTTTGAAGCAAGATGGCTGGCCTGTGTTTCACTGAGCCCCAACCACTAGGTTCAGCACTGCCTCTCAAGCTGAACTCTGCTCAACCAACAAGGTAGAGGAGAACAACCAAGAGAACATGAGTCCTAATATGCTGAACAGGCTGCATTGTTGGGCCCAACAAAAGGCTGCATGGTGTTCCTGAGGCATATCCCAAAGGACCAGCAGCCATTCTTCAGGCCTCACTACTGAAGAGACATTATTTCTACTGGCTCTTTATCTATTACCTCCCACCCATGAACCTTAGCTCTTTTGAAGGCTGTCTCTAGTCATTCCCTTTGGCTTCAACGTGATTGCTCAGATATTTCAGAAAGCCCTGTTGACTTACTTTCTGCAGAAACAACGCCCTGAAAAAATGAATAAAATACAGAGCTACTGGATTTCTGAATACCTACTGTTTCAACCAACATTTTAGGGAGGTAACCACCCACCATTCTTTTTTCTAAGGTAAAAATTTATAGACTCACTGCAACTCTTAGAAAAACTACAAGATTGAGAATTGAGGCTTTGAGTCAGAAAAGGTTCATTGGGAACAGGAGGTTAGGTTCCTAATCCTTTTAGGTCTACTCATTTTCACATCCAAATAACATAAAGAATGATCAAACTTCAGCTCCTAAAAAAAAAACAAAACAAAACAAGGGAAGGTTTTTCACATTTAAGACATGCTCAAGTTAAATTAGTCCATATTTAGAAAGCAACATTTGCTGAGCTACAATATCATGGCTGCCATTATAGCCAAAGATGTACTGAGTGAGAGATCATCCTTGCACATGGCAGAAATCTGTGCTAATCCACGAGTTTGGAAGGACAGAGCAAAGAAGTTTCTAACAATGCTCCAGATGGAGATGCTGCCAAGTGTTATAGCCCACATCCATCAAGAAATCCTCCTGATCAGACCTGGCACATGAGGTTTCACACATTAGCTATATGACTTCACAATCTAGTACAGACTTAACCCTTGGATGCCTTTAAACATCTTCAAACCTAAAACATAGCACCCAGTGTATTAAAAGGAATATTGGTATCCCAATATTGGTAGTGTGAAGGCTACCAAAAATTACTGAGATGTTAAGTGATACGTAATTGAAAATGTCTCCCCTTTATAGAAAAAGCTAGGGAGAAGGAAAAAAAAAAAAAAAAGGAGAGCCTTGCATAGTACTAGGAAACATTTTGAGGTTTCTATTATACAGAGAGCCTGCATGTCTGGACTTTCCAGGACAGTTCCAACTTCATTTTCAGTCTTGTTGAAAGGCTGTATGTTAGATAGTGTAGTAAATCACTTTGAGGTTTTGGAAGATAGTCAACTCACATATTTACATTACAACACACAGCTGGCTCCCCTCCAAAAGATTTCAATTCAATATACTGAGATTATTTCTTTTCATGAGAAGACTTCTAAAGTTTTATAAATTAAAAAATATATATTTTCTGAGCAGCTGACTAGGCATGAGGTTTCAGCAGTGAACAAAACTCAGTACTGTTCTCATGGAGATTTTATTTTAAAGTAGGAGGACAATAAAAAGTATATAAATAAACAAGTAAGAAGCAAATATCACTATCTGAAATTCTTATCAGTAGAAGTACAAACTGAAAGAGTTCTTTAACACTGCTGGCAGTGAAGAGAGACTATAGGAGAGTAAGAAACTTTACGTCAAAAGGGAAACTGTGTTGACAGTTGACCAGATATAAAAAGCACTGTGAGCTGTATTTACAATGGACAAAGGCAGAATCAAAATATTGGCATTACACATTACATCATTACACAATGATTATATAAATCATTACAGACAGCAGTTCTCCAAGAAGAACTTGAAGGTCCCCAGCAATCTAATACTGTCTTAGCTTGCCAGGGCTGCTGTAACAAAATACCACAAGCTAGTTGGCTTAAACAACAGGAATTGATTGTCTCAGTTTTGGAGGCTAAAAATCCAATATCAAGGTGTCAGCACAGCCATTCTTTCTCTGAAGTCTGTAGCATTCTGATGGTGGTTTATATACAACCCATAACTCAGTTTCTGCCTCCATCACATGGCCATCTCTTTCGCCATCTGTCTCCTACTAATGGGTCCAAATTTTCTGTTTATAAGGACTCTAGTCATATTTGGGCCTACCCTGAGACAGTCTGGTCTTATCTTAACTAATACATCTTCAAAAATCCTATTTACAAATAACTGCACATTCACAACACTGGGGGTTAGACTTGAACATGTCTTGGGGGGGACGACGACATAATTCAATCTATAATAAATACTCTCGGCTCATCCATAGGTATAACTGGATGCCACCAAGAGAAGGGAAAATGATAAACCACACTTGAGAAAGCAAGAGAACCTAGAAAAACATAAGATCAAGACATACTCTTACACATGCTAAGACAGGTCAAGCAAAAATTTGCTGGTGTTTTCAGGAGGTATTCTACCTCTGTCCTGTACAAATCTTGTATGTTAGTACATAGTAAGATTTAGAACTCACATTGAAAAACTACATACAAAGCTGCCTAGGAAAAACATGGTCTTTATTTTACTGTAACTTCTCTAGCTTCCGAATCATTTACCTTTCTACATACCTTATATCCAATCTTTAGAAACTGGTACCAGTGATGGTCTGTTACATAGTATATGCTTTAGTCTCCAGTCATCAGTCTATTCCTATAACGGATTGTTTTAAAGGATACAAGAACAGAAATGTAGATTTCCAAATGTATTTTATTTATATATTTTACTTGCATAATTAGTATTTTTTTATTATAAGAATATCTAAGGTTTGGAGAAACAAGTTCTGTAATCTGAAAGAATCTGGAATCTTGTTCTTAACCTTAAAATTAAGAGCCACCTAGTAGTCTCCCATTACCTATTTGCCTCCTTTTTCTTGCAAATAATTCCCTCATTTTTAACTGGGCACATGGCTACCTAGAATAAAGAAGTTCCCCAGCCCTCCTTGTAGCAAGTATAGCCATAACTAAATTCTGGTGAACTGGTCTAAGCAGTGCTTACAAAGTCCAGGAAGTATCCTTAAAGGGAAGGCCATGCTCAATTTTATCACTTCTTCCTTCTCATTGTCTGGCAAATAAAAGAGATGGCTGACACACAAATGGTCATCTTGGACCATAAGACAGAAGTCACAGTTTGAGGATGAAAAAGCTACATGGATGAAGGAGCCTGGGTCCCTAACGAACACAGAACCACCATATGAAATCCTGATGGTTCAGACTTCTTTCAAATGAGAGAAATAAAAATAAACTTGCTTAAGCCAGTACTATACTTAGTTTTCTGCCACTCCCAGCAAATCTAATCCTAACTGATACAGATGCTCTTGGAAATTACTGGTGATAGGAAGAGGTAAGAAATAATTTTGTTCAAAAGTCAAAGACTATGAAATAAAGAGAAAGCAGTAGAATAATCTACTTAAGTGGTGGAACAAAAGGTGCAAAAGGTGTAAGAAATGACAAAGTAAAAAAAAAGCTCATGCTCTTTCTGCCAAGTTCCAGACCTTCATCTCTAACAGTTACCCTGGGGCCCTGCTGTCACCTCACGTTCAACATATCTAAAACAATCATCTTCAGCCCTCCCTCCCAAATGTCTTCCTTTTATACATGTTTTACTTCTTTTCAAGGTACTTCCATTTCCCAAACTCAAGATCTCTGGGTGGCCTATGATTCTGCCCTTTCTCCTTCCAATACCCAGTGTTACCAAATCCTAAAGATTCCTTGTTCAAATGCTCTTTCAAACCTGACCTTTTTCTTCCTTATCTACTCTTACTTCCTAGTGCAAGCCATCATCTCTTCACATCTCAACTGCTAATCTAGATCCTAAGGGACCTTTTCCTTTTGAGTTTTTCCCCTCCAGTCATACGTATACATCACCACAAGAAAAGTCTCACTTTAGTGACATTTTGACCTTGTTATATTCTTGTGCTGCTCCCCTCCCCAAATTAAAGACTAAAAAAATGCAGGGCCCTTGATAACCCTGTCAGACCTATTTTGGACTTTCAAAGTCATTTCATTTGCTACTTCCCAGAGTATGATGATAAGAATCAGACATGAATTTGGAATCTAAAATTAACAAACAAGAACATGTAGCCAGCTCTGTCAGAGCAGAAATAATGCATTAACAATTTACTATCAAAGACTACAGACCTAATAGGAGGTTGCTTAGGTTGAGAGGGAAGGGGAGGGGAGGCCAAAGCTCTAGTTTCCAATTACCATATATATTCCAAAATAAAAGGATTCCAAATAGAAGGGAACACCCATTTTCCCAACAAGAAGATGGCCACAAAACAATTTGACCACCTAGAATAATTATTCAATTTGAATGAAATTTGAGTGAAATTGTCAAATATCTACTTATATTTATATAAATATTGTAGGGTGTGATTGAGAAAGCCATATGGACCACACTCCCCTTTGTCCAGTGTATGGATGGATGAGTAGAAAAATGGGGGGGGGGGGGGGGGGGAAGGGCAGCCAGTGTTTTTTACTTTAATTGTTTTTTCACTTTAAATTTTATTTTTATTATTTTTGTGTGTGTGGTAATGAAAATGTTCAAAAATTAATTTTGGTGACGAATGTACAACTATATAATGGTACTGTGAACAACTGAATGTACGCTTTGTATTACTGCATGGTATGTGAATATATCTCAATAAAACTGAATTAAAAAAAAAAACATTGTAGGAGATCAATAGCTACTAAATTATTGTATCTAGGCAGCACTCAATGAAAGCTTATACTAGGTGACAGGCTGAAAATACAAACAAAATCCAACAAGTCTGCTCATAGGTATATATTAACAGAAATGAGTAGACATATTCAACAAGAGAAATAATTTTGACAGCATCATTTGAAATAGCCCCAAATGGAAAACAACCCACTGTCCATCAAATTTATTTTAATCACATCACTTTTAATGATTTTTTAACTAATTTTAACATCCATCAATGATTACTGTTTGTAACAGTTATTACTGTAGGGTTGCCTAATGGCTATTCTGCACCCCACCCCCCCATCATTCTGTCTACATTTGTTGGAATTCTACTGTAAGGAAGAACTGTCTCTTTTCTCATACTTATTTATATAGTTATTTATTTATATTATATGGATTTAATGAATTTTTATTCCATGGGTTATAATCTACTTTCATTAAGAAAAAAGTGGAACCAATGAACATTTCTACACTAGAAAACTATAAAGCAGTGAAAACAAACATACTGCAGTTACTCACAATAAGAATCTTATTTTTATACTTAATATTAAGTATAAAAGTCAGATAAAAGAATATATCCTGTGTGATTCCATTTACAGAAGGCTCAAAACAAGTCAAAGGACTCTATGGTATTAGAACTTAGGGCAGGAACAGGGTAGAAAAGATAACCAGGAGAAGAAAAGGTTTTTTGAATACTGAGAATGTTCTGTTTCTTTACCTGGCTGGTGATTACAAGGTGTGTTCGCTTTTTCTGTGTTCAAACACTTTGTGATAATTCACTATGTAGTACATTAATGATCTGTGCTCTTTTCTATATTATGTAATATTTCAAAAAGGGGGGGCAGTTATTTAGAAATATTGGTGTTTTCCATTCGTATACTTCATGAGTCTATTTTATTCAAGCTTTCCACATGCTTCTTTACCACCAGGACCATCATCGATAGAGCCATTTTCAGTAATCTAACAATTTCCTAGAGCACATTAACTGCCATCTAAGTTGCTAAATATCTGACACATTTTGAATCTGTGAATAATGCCATTATAGGGAAGATCCCAAGCCAAGGCACCTTTACTTTTTGACATAAACTTATGACAGTCAACTCTTCTACTGGTCCTGTAAGTAAATTTGAATACGTGCTTTATTAAAAATATTATCTAACATTGCATCTGTGAGATTATAACCCAGAATAATCACTGAAATTATGTTAACTTTCTTTGCCTCCTTAAAAAAAAAAAAAAAGTAGATTCTATCAGTTGATCTCTATAAACCACCAAAACTAGCATGGACTGAGGTCACTGACTAATGCATCTTCCTCAAATAATATTTTGCAGCTCCAAATAAATAGTTGATAAAACACCCTATAATAGCAAACACTCTCTAAGAACTTCAAAAAAAAGATTCTCTCTTTGTTGCGGGATGAATTTTTGGTAAAGCCATCTCATATTCAGGTAACACGTATTTTCAACATTTCAAAACATTTCCTTCTTCACCAGACTGGCAACTTTTTACAAAACATTATGAAATATTTCCAACACATAGAAAAGGAGAGAATACGATGAACACCTACGCATCACGATCCGGTATAAGTATTTTGTTAAGAAGTACTTGGCACTGGTTGGGATGTAGGGAAAACAGATACTCTCAAACACCACTGGTGAAAGAGTAAATTGGGAAACTTCTGGGTGTCAATTTGGCAATATTTATAAAGTCATATAAAATACACTTACCATTTAACTTTGCAAGTCTACTTTGAGGAATTTATCCTAAAGAATTAATTAAGGATTTGTCACTATTTAGCTACAAGGATATTCATTCGGGAAATTTTTAAAAATAATACATAACTCAAAATTGTCAAATGAGGAACTAGTCATGGTAATCTATAATATTGATCATTAGACTCAGTAAAAGTGATGTGATTAAAATAAATTTAATGTCAAGGAAAGAAGTCCACAACATCTGAAAGGAAAAGCTTATAAAACAATTTGTATAAGATTATCCCATTTTGTAAACATATAGATTATGGATGATATATACACAGAAAAATCTGGAAGGATACACAGCAAAATAATAATAGCAGTACAGAGATTATTGGAGATTTTAATTCTTTTTTTTAAGCTGTATTTTCTACTTTTTCTATAATGGAATGATTTAATATAAACCACACTGACAAGAGTGATGGTGAAGAACTAACCTAAGTAATTTTGAAAAAGAGGATTTTCCTTACACACTCTGAGGCTAAAGACAAAAAGAATGTACGTAAATACTGTACTCTACTTTTTCACAGGAGTATGAATTAACAATTACGAAACTAATTCATGTATACCCTAGGATTGAGCAAAGAAGTAAATATATTGTAGATAATGAGAGCTAGGTTTCTCACTGTTGGAGAAAGGAATTACAAATAAGGAAAGCAGCAGGAAAGCTAGAATGAACCCTGTGGTACTGGATTGGAATTGGATTTATCAGCAAGAAATCACATTTTTAAATATATAGATAGATATGCATATGTGCGTACAGACCAAATATTTTTAGTTCTGTCCTCCAAGAGGGTCTATAAACAATGAAACCCCAATAACAATGAGTACACTTAGTACACCAAATCTTGGCTTCTAAGTGTCATTCTCCAATAAAAGGAACCTAGGCTTTTTGGAAAAATGGCTGATTCTACGGGTAGGACACACACACACAAAAAGGTTGTAGGCATGTTGACGTGAGATATCTAATTTAAAGACTTCCAACGATCATCAGATCTAGGACAATTTTAACAAAAAAATAATGAAAGGAGATTATAACCTGTGACAGTATGAATATATTGTATCCCCCAAACGCCATTATCTTTGATGTAATCTTGTGTGGGCAGACGTTATCAGTGTTGATTAGACTGTAATTCTTTGAGTGTTTCTTTGGAATGCACCCAAAGCTGGAATGCACCAGCTGTGGGTGATGACTCTGATTGGCTAATTTCCATGGAGGTGTTGCTCCATCCATTTGGGGTGGGTCTAAGTTGAGTCACTTGAGCCATATAAATGAGCTGACGGACAAAGGGAACTCACTGCAGCTGTGAGTGATATTTTGAAGAGGAGCTACAGCCAAGAGGGACACTTTGAAGAATGCACTGGAACTAAGAGAGGAGCTTCAGCTTACAGAGACATTTTGAAGACGGCCGTTGAAAGCAGACTCTTGCTCTGGAGAAGTTAAGAGAGGACAAATACCCCAAGTGCAACTAAGAGTAACATTTTTGAGGAACTGCAGCCTAGAGAGGAACGTCCTGGGAGAAAGCCATTTTGAAACCAGAACTTTGGAGCAGACGCCAGCCACGTGCCTTCCCAGCTAACAGAGGTTTTCCAGACACCATTGGCCATCCTCCAGTGAAGGTACCCAATTGCTGATGTGTTACCTTGGACACTTTATGGCCTTAAGACTGTAACTGTGTAACCAAATAAACCCCCTTTTATAAAAGCCAATCCATCTCTGGTGTTTTGCATTCTGGCAGCATTAGCAAACTAGAACATAACCCATGGAACAAAAAATCATTAAATCCATATAATACAAATAACTATATAAATAAGTATGAGAAAAGAGACAGTTCTTTCTTACAGTAGAATTCCAACAAATGTAAACAGAATGATGGGGGGAGCAGAATAGCCATTAGGCAAGCCCACAGTAATAACTGTTACAAACAATAATCATTGATGGAAGTTAAAATTAGTAAGTGAAAAAGGTATACTAAGAAATAGGATATTTACATAATCTCAAAGCATGTCCCCAAAGGATACTGACTAATTACAAAAGACAAAAATTGTAACTTCACAGTGGAGAAATCTGGCAAGTACCACCTTAACCAACAATCAAGTTAACATCACTAGTAATGGGACAAAACCACATGCCTATATGATGATTTATCAGGAAAGACACATCACTGCTGTGGTATTCTTGCCAAAAATGCATTACTTGAATTTAATCATGAGGAAATATCAAGCCCGAACTGAGAGACATCCTTCAAAATAACTGGCCACTACTGTTGAGAAGTGTCAAGATCATGAAAGACCAAGAAAGACTGAAGAACTGTCACAGAAGAACAAAGGAGACATATTTAAATGAAACATGAAATTCTGGACTGGATCTTAGAACAGAAAAAAGACACTGATGGGTCAAATGGCAAATTTTGTAAAAGTTCTGTGCATTAAATAACGTTAGTTAATTTCCTGATTTTGATCACTGTACTATGAAGGATAGGAACAAAGAATACAATGGATTATTTCTACTATTTCTATACTTTTTTTAAAGTCAGAAATTATTCCAAAATGAGAAGTTAAAAATTTTTCAACACTTTAATCCCACTATAGTGTCAAGAGTTAGGTCCATTTTATTCAATAATAAATACATACCATCTATCCTACAAGTCAACAATAAAAAGAAAACCCTATTTAAAAATGGGCAAAAGACTTGAACAGACATTTTTCCAATGAGGAAATACAAATGGCTAAAAAACACATGAAAAGATGGTCCACATCACTTGCTATGAGGGAAATGCGAATCAAAACCAATTAGATATCATTTCACACCTACTAGAATGGACAGTATATATTAAAAAAAATAACAGAAAACTACAAGTGTTGGAGAGGATGTGGAGAAATAGGAACACTCATTCACTGCTGACGGGAAATGTAGAGTGGTGCAGCTGCTTTGGAAGCCAGTTTGGCAGTTACTCAGGAAGGTAAGTATAGAATTGCCATATGATCCAGCAATCCCGTTACTAGGTATATACTGAGAAGAATTGAAAGCACGGACGCAAACAGACATTTGCACACTAATGTTCATAGCAGCACTATTCACAATTGTCAAAAGACAGAAACAACCCAAGTGTCCATCAACTGATGAATAGATAAACAAAATGTGGTATATACATACAATGGAATATTATTCAGCTGTAAAAGGAATGAAGTCCTGATGCATGTGACAACATGGATGAACCATGAGGACATTATGCTGAATGAAATAAGAAGCAAAAGGACAAATGTTGTATGATCTTACTCGTACAAGCTAATGATAGAAGTAAACTTTTGGAGTTAAAATTTAGAATATAGGTTACTAGGAAAATAGAACAAGGGTAGAGATTGGGGAATGATACTTAAGGTGTGTAGTATTTTTAACTAGGTTGAATTTAAATGTTTGGAAATGGATAGAGGTGACGGTAGCATAAAATGGTGAGTGTAATTAACAGCAATCAATTGTGTATATGATTGTGGTTGAAAGGAGAGGTTTAGAGTCATGTATGTCACCGGAGGAAAGCTAGAGGATAAAACGGGACTGTATAACACAGTGAATCCTGTGGTGGATGATGATTGTGATTAACAGTACAAATATAAAAACGTTCTTTCATGAACTAGAACAAATATATGTCACTATTACAAAGAATTACTAATAGAGTGGTATGGGGGAAAAACACACCTACTGCAAGCTATGGACTATTGTTAACAGTAATATTTTTTTTTTTATCATCATTTTATTGAGATATATTCACATACCACGCAGTCATACAAAACAAATTGTACTTTCGATTGTTTACAGTACCATTACATAGTTGTACATTCATCACCTAAATCAATCCCTGACACCTTCATTAGCACACACACAAAAATAACAAGAATAATAATTAGAGTGAAAAAGAGCAATTGAAGTAAAAAAGAACACTGGGTACCTTTGTCTGTTTGTTTCCTTCCCCTACTTTTCTACACATCCATCCATAAACTAGACAAAGTGGAGTTTGGTCCTTATGGCTTTCCCAATCCCATTGTCACCCCTCATAAGCTACATTTTTATACAACTGTCTTCGAGATTCATGGGTTCTGGGTTGTAGTTTAATAGTTTCAGGTATCCACCACCAGCTACCCCAATTCTTTAGAACCTAAAAAAGGTTGTCTAAAGTGTGCGTAAGAGTGCCCACCAGAGTGATCTCTCGGCTCGTTTTGGAATCTCTCTGCCACTGAAGCTTATTTCATTTCCTTTCACATCCCCCTTTTGGTCAAGAAGATGTTCTCCATCCCACGATGCCGGGTCTACATTCCTCCCCGGGAGTCATATTCCACGTTGCCAGGGAGATTCACTTCCCTGGGTGTCTGATCCCACGTAGGGGGGAGGGCAGTGATTTCACCTTTCAAGTTGGCTTAGCCAGAGAGAGAGGGCCACATCTGAGCAACAAAGAGGCATTCAGGAGGAGACTCTCAGGCACAAATACAGGGAGGCCTAGCCTCTCCTTTGCAGCAACCGTCTTCCCAAGGGTAAAACTTATGGTAGAGGGCTCGACCCATCAAACCACCAGTCCCCTATGTCTGTGGTCATGTTAGCAACCATGGAGGTGGGGTAGGCGAGTACCCCTGCATTCTCCACAGGCTCCTCAAGGCGGCACTACATCTTTTTTTTTTTCCTTGTTTGTCTTTTTTCTTTCTTTTTTTTTTTTTTTAACTTTCCCTTCTTTTTTAAATCAACTGTATGAAAAAAAAAGTTAAAAAGAAAACAAACATACAATAAAAGAACATTTCAAAGAGACCATAACAAGGGAGTAAGAAAAAGACAACTAACCTAAGATAACTGCTTAACTTCCAACATGTTCCTACTTTACCCCAAGAAAGTTACATAATATAGCAACATTTCAGTGAACTTGTTCCTACTACATCCATCAGAAATTAACAGACCATAGTCATTTCTGGGCATCCCCAGAACGTTAAATAGCTTATCTGTTCTTCTTGGATTATTGTTCCCCCTTCCTTAATTGCTCTCTACTGCTAGTTCCCCTACATTCTACATTATAAACCATTTGTTTTACATTTTTCAAAGTTCACATTAGTGGTAGCATATAATATTTCTCTTTTTGTGCCTGGCTTATTTCGCTCAGCATTATGTCTTCAAGGTTCATCCATGTTGTCATATGTTTCACCAGATCGTTCCTTCTTACTGCCGTGTAGTATTCCTTCGTGTGTATATACCACATTTTATTTATCCACTCATCTGTTGAAGGCCATTTGGGTTGTTTCCATCTCTTGGCAATTGTGAATAATGCTGCTATGAACATTAGCGTGCAGATATCTGTTCGTGTCACTGCTTTCCGATCTTCCGGGTATATACCGAGAAGTGCAATCGCTGGATCGAATGGTAGCTCTATATCTAGTTTTCTAAGGAACCGCCAGACTGACTTCCAGAGTGGCTGAACCATTATACAGTCCCACCAACAATGAATAAGAGTTCCAATTTCTCCACATCCCCTACAGCATTTGTAGTTTCCTGTTTGTTTAATGGCAGCCATTCTAACCGGTGTTAGATGGTATCTCATTGTGGTCTTAATTTGCATCTCTCTAATAGCTAGTGAAGCTGAACATTTTTTCATGTGTTTCTTGGCCATTTGTATTTCCTCTTCAGAGAACTGTCTTTTCATATCTTTTGCCCATTTTATAATTGGGCTGTCTGTACTATTGTCATTGAGTTGTAGGATTTCTTTGTATATGCAAGATATCAGTCTTTTGTCAGATACATGGTTTCCAAAAATTTTTTCCCATTGAGTTGGCTGCCTCTTTACCTTTTTGAGAAATTCCTTTGAGGTGCAGAAACTTCTAAGCTTGAGGAGTTCCCATTTATCTATTTTCTCTTTTGTTGCTTGTGCTTTGGGTGTAAAGTCTAGGAAGTGGCCTCCTAATACAAGGTCTTGAAGATGTTTTCCTACATTATCTTCTAGGACTTTTATGGTA
Organism: Choloepus didactylus; assembly: GCF_015220235.1. Classification (NCBI taxonomy): domain Eukaryota; kingdom Metazoa; phylum Chordata; class Mammalia; order Pilosa; family Megalonychidae; genus Choloepus; species Choloepus didactylus. The sequence continues at coordinate 202,945,947 of NC_051307.1, read as the reverse complement.
CTTTCTTTTATATTGAGATCTTTGGTCCATTTTGAGTTAATTTTTGTGTAGGGGGTGAGGTAGGGGTCCTCTTTCATTCTTTTGGATATGGATATCCAACTCTCCCAGCCCCATTTGTTGAAAAGACCATTATGGCTCAGTTTGGTGACTTTGGGGGCCTTATCAAAGATCAGTCGGCCATAGATCTGAGGGTCTATCTCTGAATTCTCAATTCGATTCCATTGATCTATATGTCTATCTTTGTGCCAGTACCATGCTGTTTTGGCAACTGTGGCTTTATAATAAGCTTCAAAGTCAGGGAGTGTAAGTCCTCCCACTTCGTTTTTCTTTTTTAGAGCGTCTTTAGCAATTCGAGGCATCTTCCCTTTCCAAATAAATTTGATAACTAGCTTTTCCAAGTCTGCAAAGTAGGTTGTTGGAATTTTGATTGGGATTGCATTGAATCTGTAGATGAGTTTGGGTAGAATTGACATCTTAATGACATTTAGCCTTCCTATCCATGAACATGGAATATTTTTCCATCTTTTAAGGTCCCCTTCTATTTCTTTTAGTAGAGTTATGTAGTTTTCTTTGTATAGGTCTTTTACATCTTTGGTTAAGTTTATTCCTAGGTACTTGATTTTTTTAGTTGCTATTGAAAATGGTATCTTTTTCTTGAGTGTCTCTTCAGTTTGTTCATTTCTAGCATATAGAAACATTACTGACTTATCTGCATTAATCTTGTATCCCGCTACTTTGCTAAATTTGTTTATTAGCTCTAGTAGGTGTATCGTTGATTTCTCAGGGTTTTCTAGATATAAGATCATATCATCTGCAAACAATGACAGTTTTACTTCTTCTTTTCCAATTTGGATGCCTTTTATTTCTTTGTCTTGCCGGATTGCCCTGGCTAGCACTTCCAGCACAATGTTGAATAACAGTGGTGACAGCGGGCATCTTTGTCTTGTTCCTGATCTTAGAGGGAAGGCTTTCAGTCTCTCACCATTGAGTACTATGCTGGCTGTGGGTTTTTCATATATGCTCTTTATCATGTTGAGGAAGTTTCCTTCAATTCCTACCTTTTGAAGTGTTTTTATCAAAAAGGGATGTTGGATTTTGTCAAATGCTTTTTCAGCATCTATTGAGATGATCAATTGATTTTTCCATTTCGAGTTTTTAATGTGTTGTAATACATTGATTGTTTTTCTTATGTTGAACCATCCTTGCATGCCTGGAATGAACCCCACTTGGTCATGGTGTATGATTTTTTTAATGTGTCTTTGGATTCGATTTGCAAGTATTTTCTTGAGGATTTTTGCATCTATATTCATTAGGGAGATTGGCCGGTAGTTTTCCTTTTTTGTAGCATCTTTGCCTGGTTTTGGTATTAGATTGATGTTAGCTTCATAAAATGAGTTAGGTAGTGTTCCATTTTTTTCAATGTTTTGAAAGAGTTTGAGTAAGATTGGTGTCAGTTCTTTCTGGAAAGTTTGGTAGAATTCCCCTGTGAAGCCATCTGGCCCTGGGCATTTATTTGTGGGAAGATTTTTGATGACTGATTGGATCTCTTTGCTTGTGATGGGTTGGTTGAGGTCTTCTATTTCTTCTCTGGTCAGTCTAGGTTGTTCATATGTTTCCAGGAAATTGTCCATTTCTTCTACATTATCCAGTTTGTTGCCATACAGTTGTTCATAATATCCTCTTATAATTTTTTTAATTTCTTCAGGATCTGCAGTTATGTCACCTTTTTCATTCATTATTTTGTTTATATGGGTCTTCTCTCTTTTTGATTTTGTCAGTCTAGCTAGGGGCTTGTCAATCTTGTTGATCTTCTCAAAGAACCAACTTTTGGTGATATTTATCCTCTCTATTGTTTTTTTGTTCTCTATGTCATTTATTTCTGCTTTAATCCTTGTTATTTCTTTTCTTGTACTTGGTTTAGGATTGGTTTGCTGTTCATTTTCTAGCTTCTTCAGTTGATCCATTAGTTCTTTGATTTTGGCTCTTTCTTCCTTTTAATATATGCGTTTAGTGCTATAAATTTCCCCCTTAGCACTGCTTTTGCTGCATCCCATAGGTTTTGGTATGTTGTGTTCTCATTTTCATTCGTCTCTATATATTTAGCAATTTCTCTTGCTATTTCTTCTTTAACCCACTGATTGTTTAGGAGTGTGTTGTTTAACCTCCAGGTATTTGTGAATTTTCTAAGTCTCTGATGGTTATTGACTTCTAATTGTATTCCATTGTGGTCAGAGAATGTGCTTTGAATAATTTCAATCTTTTTAAATTTATTGAGGCTTGTTTTATGTCCCAGCATATGATCTATTCTGGAGAAAGTTCCGTGAGCACCAGAAAAGTATGTGTATCCTGGTGATTTGGGATGTAATGTCCTGTATATGTCTGTTAAATCTAATTCATTTATCAGATTGTTTAGGTTTTCAATTTCCTTATTGGTCTTCTGTCTGGTTGATCTATCTATAGGAGAGAGTGCTGTGTTGAAGTCTCCCACAATTATTGTGGAAACATCAATTGCTTCCTTTAGTTTTGCCAGTGTTTCTCTCATGTATTTTGTGGCACCTTGATTGGGTGCATAGACCTTTATGATTGTTATTTCTTCTTGCTGAATTGCCCCTTTTATTAGTATGTAGTGGCCTTCTTTGTCTCTCAAAACATCCCTGCATTTGAAGTCTATTTTATCTGAGATTAATATTGCTACACCTGCTTTCTTTTGGCTGTAGCTTGCATGAAATATTTTTTTCCATCCTTTCACTTTCAGTTTCTTTGTGTCCCTGTGTCTAAGATGAGTCTCTTGTATGCAACATATTGATGGTTCATTTTTTTTGATACATTCTGCGAATCTATATCTTTTAATTGGGGAGTTTAATCCATTTACATTCAACGTTAAAACCGTGAAGGCATTTCTTGAATCGGCCATTTTATCCTTTGGTTTATGTTTGCCATATTTTTCCCTCTCTCTATTAATATCCTTTATTGTACCCATACCGAATCTCTTTAGTACTGAACCTTTCTCCAAGTCTCTCTGTCCTGTCTTTGTTTCTCTGTCTGTAGGGCTCCCTTTAGTATCTCCAGTAGGGCAGGTCTCTTGTTAGCAAATTCTCTCAGCATTTCTTTGTCTGAAAAATTTAAGCTCTCCCTCAAATTTGAAGGAGAGCTTTGCTGGATAAAGTATTCTTGGCTGGAAATTCCTCTCACTCAGAATTTTAAATATATCGTGCCACTGCCTTCTTGCCTCCATGGTGGCTGCTGAGTAGTCACTACTTAGTCTTATGCTGTTTCCTTTGTATGTGGTGAATTGCTTTTCTCTTGCTGCTTTCAGAACTTGCTCCTTCTCTTCTATGTTTGACAGTGTGATCAGTATATGTCTCGGAGTGGGTTTTTTTGGATTTATTCTATTTGGAGTTCGCTGAGCATTTATGATTTGTGTATTTATGTTGTTTAGAAGATTTGGGAAGTTTTCCCCAACAATTTCTTTGAATACTCTTCCTAGACCTTTACCCTTTTCTTCCCCTTCTGGGACACCAATGAGTCTTATATTTGGACGTTTCATATTATCTATCGTATCCCTGAGGTCCATTTCGAGTTTTTCAATTTTTTTCCCCATTCTTTCTTTTATGCTTTCATTTTCCATTCTGTCATCTTCCAGGTCACTGATTCGTTGTTCAACTTCCTCTAGTCTTGTACTATGAGTGTCCAGAATCTTTTTAATTTGGTCAACAGTTTCTTTAATTTCCATAAGATCATCCATTTTTTTTATTTAGTCTTGCAATGTCTTCTTTATGCTCTTCTAGGGTCTTCTTGATTTCCTTCATATCCCGTACTATGGTCTCATTGTTCATCTTTAGTTCTTTGAGTAGCTGCTCTAGGTGCTGTGTCTCTTCTGGTCTTTTGATTTGGGTGCTTGGGCTTGGGTTATCCATATCGTCTGGTTTTTTCATATGCTTTATAATTTTCTGTTGTTTTTGGCCTCGTGGCATTTGCTGAACTTGATAGGGTTCTTTTAGGGTTTGTAGACCTATTGAAGTCCTTATCTCTAATTTATCAGATTTACAGCTTCGTGGAGTACACTTTCTCTAACTAACCAGCAGGTGGCGTCCACGAGCCACCTGTTCTCCACAAGCCAGTTCTCCCCTGCTTAGCCTTTTTGGTGACTGGGGGAGTGAGTCTTGTGGGGCCCAATAGGTGTACCAAGCTTGCGTGTGTAGTTGGTGTTGCCTGCCCTGTATGTGGGGCGTGTTTCTGGGCAGTCGGGGAGGGGGGGTGGCCCTAACAATCAAATCTCCCTGATGATCCTAGAGTTTTAAAGCTGCTGCAATAGTCTAATCCTTCAGTTCAGTCCTGCCACAGTTTGTCTCTGCCACTGACCCACAAGTCTTTGGTATTGGCGTATGGCTCCTGAGACTTGCAAGTGGGCCCCTCTTCCAGGCTGTGCACCCCGGGTCCTCTGTTGAGGGATGACTGTGCTATGTCACAGGTGAGTGCCGTCCCCCCAGGGCAGTTCTGGGCTGCTGGGCTGTGTAGGGAGGCTCCCAGTCTGCTCAAATGATGGCTGAATGGGGCTTTGTTAATTCACACTGCTCCACCTTCCCAGCTCTGGGACATTCAGCTGAGGTTGCAGAGAAGGCTAATGTCCACGCCCAGTTTTGTGGTGTGTGCCTGTTATTTGAAGCACTTCCGTCACACTGGGTTGTCTGGGGCAGTTCTGGGCTATGGGGCTGGCGATGGGCAGGAGTGTTTCCTGTCCACTAGGATGGTGGCTGTGAGCGGACACCCCCCTTTTCTTGGGAAGTTGTGGTGTTTAGTGAATTTTCTCAGCCACTGGATTATTGCCTTTTGTCTCAGAGCTCTCCTAGTTCTGCTCTTGACTTGATGTGCCCAAATTGCAATTCTTTGAAGCTTTCTGTATTGGGCTTCTTCGAGTAATTGTTTTAGAAAAAGCACAAAGGATTTAAAAAAAAAAATAAATAAATAAAATAAACGGCCCTCCTCAGAGATCTAATGGGTTATTGAAATGCTAATAGACAAAGCAACCAGGGCCATTAAGGAAAGGTCCACAGGGCAGAGAGATCAGCTTTGCTTTGGGATTTGCATATGCGCCTCAAGGCCTGAGCTCCGCCCTTCCCCTTTCTGTGTTCACCAGAACTCCAAAAATCCTCTGCTTTTATTTTGGAGTTTTTCGTGTTGTTTTTTTTCTATGCCTGTCTCCTCTCTGCTGGGCTGGCTGCTCTCAGAGTCTCTGGTGTCTGGTCTCAGTCTATCTATGGTTGGAGTTTGAATCAGTAGAATGAGTTTCCGATAAGAGCAGCCACTGCAGTTCTCCCTTCTCCTTCCCGGAGCTGACAGCCCCTCCTCCCCCGGGACTGAGCCTGGCCGGGAGGGGCGCGGGTCCCTTGGCCGCAAAAACTTACAGATTTCGCTGATCTCAGCAGTTCCACGTTTTCATGAGTGTTGTATGAAGTATGCCCAAAGACAGATTGCTCTGTGGTGTCCAGTCCACGCAGTTCCTGGCTTTTTACCTACTTTCCTGGAGGAGTAACTAAAACTTACAGCTCACCAGTCTGCCATCTTGCCCCGCCTCCAACAGTAATATTTTAATAGTCATACATCAACAGTAACAAATATATCACACCAATGCTAAGGGTCAATAATATGTGGGGTTATAGCAGTATGGAATGTTCTATTTTGTTTTGCTTTAAGAGTAATAAAAATATTCTAAAATTGACTGGGGTGATGAAGGTACAACTATGTGAAGATATTGTGAACCACTGATAATACACTTTGGACAGACTGTATATACACGAATGTATCTCAGTAAAACTGCTTAAAAAAAAATATACCATCTAGCTCAGAGCCTTGCACATAGGAGGGACTCAGCAACCACTGTGTTAACAAAAGTTATAGTTAGTTACTTCTGATAGTTCCAATGTGGTTCTAGACAGACACAGCATTCTATGTCAGAGCAGGTCCCATTTACAGCAAGTGTTACTATATTTAGATATAATATATGCATTTTTTTTTACTTTGAGTTTAGTCTCTATAACTAGTCCATGCTAGCCCTAGTCACATGGCTCTGTGAAGCCTTCCTCCAAAATAAAACCCAATGAAAAGATGCAACAATAGACAATTCAAATGTTTAACACACTGTAACCAGAGACAGTGAAAACTAGCGTCCACATTTAAAATGCTCCCTGGAAAATTAATCTGATATGTGAAGTACACTCAGTTTTAAGAAATCTCAACTTGAGTGGTTTTTACAGTAACTGCTACCAAATGTGTGTGATCTGCTCACCCACCACCTTCTTCTCTGGGATAGCAAGACTACCTTTGTGATATCTCAAGCTGCTTCTAGAAATTTTCTGTCACCTTTAATTATTAAAGAATCTTATTCTGGTCCAGATATTCAATAAATCTCATTCTAAAGCTCCTACCCCAAGGGAACAGGCTAGGCTTGTGATCGGTAGTCTAGAGGGTAGGCAGGAGCTGTGTGTCTGCACTCCCAACCCTACACACCACTCCCTACTCTTCTGGGACCAGGAGGAAGGTAAGGAGAAAGATGATGTATGGCAACCTGCTCATATTTTGACTAACCACAACTCTTGTCCCCTTAAGCCAGGGTTTTTCAGCCTCAGTACGCTTAACATTTTGGGTCAGATAATTCTTTATTCTGGGGGCCATTCTGTGCATTGTAGGATGTTTAAGAGTACCCCTGACCTCTATGTACTAGATGCCAGTAGCACCGCTCCCAGTTTTTTGTTTTTTTTTTTTTTATTAAATTCAGTTTTATTGAAACACATTCACACACCATACAATCATCCATGGTATACAATCCACTGTCCACAGTATGATAACATAGTTATGCGTTCATCACCACAATCTATCTCTGAACATTTTCCTTACATCAGAAAGAACCAGAACAAGAATGAAAAATAAAAGTGAAAAAAGAACACCCAAACCATCCCCCCATCCCACCCCATTTGTCCTTTAGTTTTTATCCCCATTTTTCTACTCATCCATACAGTAGATAAAGAGGGTGTGATCCACAAGGTCTTCACAATCACACTGTCACCCCTTGTAATCTACATTATTATATAATTGTCTTCAGGAGTCCAGACTGCTGGGTTGGAGTTTGGTAGTTTCAGGTATTTACTTCTAGCTATTCCAATACATTAAAACCTAAGAGGTGTTATCTATATAGTGCATAAGAATGTCCACCAGAGTGACCTCTCGACTACATTTGAAATCTCTCAGCCACTGAAACTATTTTGTCTCATTTTGCATCCCCCTTTTGGTCAAGAAGATGTTCTCAGTCCCACGATGCCGGGTCCACATTCATCCCCGGGAGTCATATTCTGCATTGCCAGGGAGATTTACAACCCTGGGAGTCGGGTCCCACATAGGGGTGAGGGCAGCGAGTTCACCTGTCGAGATGGCTCAGTTAGAGGGCCACATCTGAGCAACAAAGAGGTACTCAGGGGGAGACTCTTAGGCACAACTACATGCAAGTTTAGACTCTCCTTTGCGGCAACGAGCTTCATAAGGGCAAGTCCCATGATCAAGGGCTCAGCACATCAAACCGCCAGTCCCAATGTTTGTGACAACATCAACACCACTCCAGGTGAGGATGTCCAACACATCCACACCTTCCCCCAGATCCTCGACCGCTCCCAGTTTTAACAATCAAAAATGTCTCCAGACATTGCCAAATATCCAATGGTGGGGGAGGGGTGAGGAAGGTATTAAAATAACCCTCTTAATAATCCAAACAGGAAATCAAGAAAAAAAAATTACATTTACAAAAGAAACTAAATCAACCAAACATCTAAGAATAAATGTAACCAAGGATGTAAAGAACTTATACTAGAAAATTACAAAACATGGCTGAAAGCAATTAAATAACCGGAAGGACATTCTGTGTTCATGGATTAGAAGATTAAATATTGTTAAGATGTCAATTTTAGCCAAAAGGAAATAAAGACTAAATGCAATTTCAACCAAAATTCCAACAGACTTCTTTGCAGAAATGGAAAAACCATCAAATTCAAATGGAAAGGTAAGGAGACTCAAACTGCCAAACCCATCTTGAAAAAGAACAACAAAGCTGTAGGACTCACATGTCCTGATTTTTAGAACTTCTAACAAAGCTATGGTAATCAAAACAGTGTGGTAGTAGCACAAGGACATACATTGAGACCACTGGAATTGAATAGAAAGTTCAGAAGTAAATCCTCACAACTTTAGCTGACTGATCTTTGACAAAGGTGTCAAGTCCACTCAGTGGGGAAAGAATAGTCTCCTCAACAAACAGTGCTGAGAGAACTGGACAGTCACATCAAAAGATTGAAGGAGATCCCTACCTCATTCTGTATTTAAAAAACATTCAAAATGGATTACAGACCTAAATACAAGAAATACAACTAAAAAATGCCTAAAGGAAAAGATAGGGAAGCATCTTCAGGACCCTGTGTTTGGCAATGGTTTCTTAGACTTTACACCAAAAATGCCACGAACAAAAGAAAAAAGTAGATAGAAGGGACTTCAAAATTAAAAACTTTTATGCATCAAAGGGTCTTACCAAGAAAATAAAAAAACAACATACACAATGGGAGAAAATATGTGGAAAACATATACCTGATAAGGGTCTAATATCCAGAACTTATAAAAACTTTTACAATTCAACAACAAAAAGACACATGATCCAATTTAAAAAATGGGGAAAAGACTTGTACAGACATTTCTCCAAAGAAGATACATAAATGGCCAATAAGCACATGAAAAAATGCTCAAAGTGATTAGCCCTCAGAGAACTGCAAATCAAAACTACGGAAGTCAAAGAGCTTCCAGGAAGTTGGTGGAGTAGGGAGCAGTAGGGCTCACTCCTCCAACAAACAGCTAGAAGACAGTAAGGAACTATCTGAAACAACTGTTCTGGGGCTCTGGAGGCCAGGAGAACACTGTACAGCATCAAGGGAAGAGCAGAAGAGGGTAAGAAACAGCAGTAAGGAACTGTGAGTAGCTCATTCTACAGTGGCTGCCAGCACCCATCCTCCACTTTCAAGGAAGGCTGCCTTGGGGTCTGGTCCCTGGCTGGCTGCTATGGACAGAGAAGGATACACAAATCTTCCCCAAGAACAGGGATTGAGGAACATGGCCAAGTACTGATGACAGCTTTTGATCGGCAAATTCAGATCGCTGGGTCCTGGCTCTGATCTGTTTTTTCAGCCCACCCTGGACAAGGATGGCTGTGGTCATTGTTTAAACCCCATTCCCGACAGGGGCGGAAGTGGTAAGGTCTTAAAACACAGTGCCACCTTAGGGCTGTGGGGAATGGTTTGCTGAAGAACTCCATGTGCTGCACAGGCCAGGAAAGTGTAGCTCTGGGGAGTCCTCAAAAAGGTTTGTGGCATCTTTCCTAACCCAGGGCTCTTTGGAATTGGTCTGTACCCATTTCATAGGTCCTTGGTCTGTTCTGCCTGGAAAATACTGACTTGGGCAAGTCCTCTCTGTTGTGACCATCCTCCCAGAATTTGCTTTCTAGATAAAGTGCTAGAGGCAAGGAAAGGAGCATTAACACAAAACAAACAAACAAAAAAACTAGAGAGGTCAAACAAAAACAAACAGATCAGGAATCCCAGAGAAGGAACAAAGGAAAGGAAGCTTTCTCCTAAAGGTAAAACAATTGCACAAATAGTGCAATCTTAAAAATTGTACCCCATATCTTGGGCAAGAATCAGATGAAGAAGAGTTGAAAAAATCTTATCAGTTAAACGTGGGCAATTCTAAAGGTCTAGAATAAGAGTTGAAGAGCTTTAACACAAAGCCAATCAACAATGAAACCACAGGCAAATAAGCCCCAAGGGTGTAAATCTCCCTGGCAACATGGGACATGATTCTGGGTATGAGCCTGGACTTGGCATTGTGGGATTGAGAAAGCCTTCTTGACCAAAAGGGGGAAGAGAAATGAAACAAAATAAAGCCTCAGGGGCTGAGAGATTTCAGAGTCAAGAGGTCATTCTGGAGGTTATTCTTATGCATTATATAGATATCCCTTTTTAGTTATTGGTGGGTTAGAGTAGCTGGATGGAAATGCCTGAAGCTGTTGAACCGCAATTCAGTATGCTTGGTTCTTGAAGATGACTGTATAACTATATAGCTTATATGGTGTGACTGTGTGATTGTGAAAACCTTGTGGCTCATTCTCCCTTTGTCTAGTGTATGGACAGATGAGTAGGAAAATGGGGACAGAAAGTAAATGAATAGTGGGAGGGGGGAAGCATGAGATGTTTTGGGTGTTCTTTTTTACTTTTATTTTTATTTTCTTATTTTCATCTTTATTTCTTGGAGTAATGAAAATGTTCAAAAAAATTGACTGTGGTGATGAATGCATAACTATATGATGATACTGTGAATAACTGATTGTACACTTTGGATGACTGTATGAATATATCTCAATAAAATTGCAATAAAAGGCAAGAGAGAGAAACAGATAGTGGCAGTTTGAAGCTATTTTGTACCCCAGAAAAGGCCATGTTATTTTAATCCATTCCTGTGCTTAGACCTTCTGATTAGGTTATTTCAACTGAGATGTGACCCACCTCATTCAAGGTGAGTCTTAATCCTATTACTGGAGTCCTTTCTAAGAGGATAAAACACATACAGAAGCTAAGAGATGAAACTGAGAAGCTCACAGAAAAAGCCCCAGAGAAGCTGAGAAACAAGGACACATCCACAGAAGCTGAGAGAGGAAGCCACTGTAGCCAGAAGCTGAAGTAACGAAACCTGAGAGAGGAAGTACCAGCAAATGTCACCATATTCCTTGCTATCTGACAGAGGAACCCAAGCTCACTGGTAACCAGTCTTCAGAGAAGGTACTGTCTGGTTAATGCCTTAACTGGGACATTCTGATGACCTTTGGACTGTAAATTCATAAACTAATAAATCTCCATAATTAAAACTCAGTCCATTTCTGGTATACTGCATTCCTGCAGCTTTATCAAACGAAACACTGATCTGAAGAGTAAACTCATCAAGATAATCAGATGTCTAGCATCAGCAAAAAATTACAATCCATACTACAAAATAGTGAGATATGGCCCAGCCAAAGGTACAAATTAAAACTCTGGAGGAGAAACAGAATTTGGAACAACTAATCAAAGATGTTCAAACAAATCTCCTAAATCAATTCAAGGAAATGAAGGGAAATTGGCTCTAGAGATAAGGATATTAAGAAGACACTGGGTGAGCATAAGAAAGACTTTCAAAGTATGAAAAGAAACATAAATTATGGAAATGAAAGGGACAATAGAAGAGATTAAAAATATACTAGAGGCATACAACAGCAGATTTGAACAGGTAGAAGAAATAATCAGTGAACTAGAATACAGGACAATTGAAATCTTACAGGGTCTCACAGATTGGTATGGGTCCTAGAAGGAGAGGCGAAGGGAAAAGAAGCAGAAAGACTATGTGAGGAAATAATGGCCAAAAATTTCCCAATTCTTATGGGAGACATAAATATACATGTCCAAGAAGTGCAATGTACTCCAAACAGAATAAAGTCTAACAGATTTACTCCAAGACACATATTAAACAGAATGTCAAATGCCAAAGATAGAGAATTCTGAAAGCAGCAAAAGAAAAACAATTCATCACATGCAAGGGAACCACAATAAGACTAAGTGCTGATTGCTCATCAGAAACCACGGAGGCGAGAAGGTAACAGTACGATATATTTAAGGTACTGAAAGAGAAAAAGTGCTAACCAAGAATTCATTATCTGGCAAAACTATGCTTCAAAAATAAGACAGTTGAAAATATTCACAGACAAACAGAAATTTAGAGAGTTCGTCAACAAGAGACCTACCCTACAAGAAATACTAAAGGGAGCTCTGTAGGCTGAAAGGAAAAGACAGGAGAGAGGGGCTTAGAGTAGAATGCAGAAATGAAGATTATCAATAAGAATAACTAAAAGAGTAAAAAGAGAGATAAAAATGATATGACATTTAAAAGAATAAAATGGTTGAAGTAAGAACTGCCTTTACATTAATAACATTGAATGTTAACGGATGAAACTCCCTAATCAAAAGACACAGACTGGCAAAATGGGTAAGAAAGTATGTCCCAACTATATGCTGTCTACAAGAGACACACTTTAGACCCAAGGTTGTAAACAGGTTGCAAGTGAAAGGCTGGAAAAAGATATTCCACACAAACGGTACCCAAAAAAAGAGCTGAGGTATCTATACTAATATTGGACAACACAGACTTTATGCAAAAATGCTATGAGACAAAGAAGGACACTATATAGTAATAAAAGAGGCAATTCACCAAGAAGAAATAATAATCAGAAATATTTAAGCACCTAACCATGATGACCAAAAATACAGGCGGTAAACACTGGCAAAACTGACAGGAATGTGCTGGTTTGAATACGTTATATACCCCATAAAACACTATGTTCTTTTAATTCACTCTAGAAGGGGCAGACCTATTGTGGGTGGGATCTCTTGATTAGATTATTTCCATGGATATGTGACCCTGCCCATTCAAAGTGGGTCTTAATTAGTTTACTGGCATCCCAAGAGAGCTCAGAGGCAACAAAGACACACAGATGCTTAAAGAGAAGCTGAGACACAATCTGAGGAGAAGCTAAGATATATAATCCACAGTTTGCACCTGGGAGGAGCAAGCAAGGACCCACAGAAGCTGAGATAGAATCCCAGAGACATTCTGGAGAAAGCCACTGAAATGAGAAGCTAAATCCAAGAGAGAAGTTTCAGCAGAGCCAGCCACGTGTGTTCCATGTGACAGAGGAACCCCAGATGCCATCAGTCTTTCTTCAGAGAAGGTATCATTCTGTTGATGCCTTAACTGGGACATTTTCATGACCTTGGAACTGTAAATTTGTGAACTAATAAACCCCATTGTAAAAGCCAATCCATTTCTGGTATACTGCATTTTGGAAGCTTTAGCAAACCAGAACAGGGAGTGATAGACATCTCTAAAATAATAGCTAGAGATCTCAATACATCACTCTCTTTGACAGAGAGAACATCTTGACAGAGGATCAATAAGGAAACAGAGAACATGAATAACATGATAAATGAAGTAGACCTAACAAAAACATACAGAACATTACAGCCCCAAACAGCAGGATATACATTCTTCTCAAGTGCTCATGGATCATTCTCCAGGATAGACCACATGCTGCATCACAGAACAGGTCTCAATAAATTTAAAACAATGGAAATTATACAAAATACTTTCTCAGATCATAATGGAATGAAGCTGGAAATCAGTAACAGGCAAAGAACTGGAAAATTCACAAATTATGGACATTAAACAACACACTCTTAAACAATCGGTGGGTCAAAGAAAAAACTGCAAAAGAAATCACTAAATATCTCAAGACAAATGAAAAAGAGAAAACAACATATCAAAACTTAAGGGATGCAGCAAAGGCAGTGCAGACAGGGAAATTTAGAGCCCTAAATGCCTACATTAAAAAAGAAGAAAAGAGCTAAAATCAAATTCCTAACTGCATAATTGGAGGAACTAGAAAAAGAACAGCAAACCAATCCCAAAGCAAGCAGAAGAAATAACAAAGATTAGAGTAGAAATAAATAAAATTGAGAATAAAAATAATAGCAACACTAAACAAAGCCAAAAGTTGTTCCATTGAGAAGAGCAATAAAACTGACAAACCCTTAGCTCTACTGACAAAGAAACAAAGAGAGAAGATGCAAAAAATACATAATTAGAAACAAGAGGGGGGACATGACTACTGACCCCACAGGAATAAGAAGGATCATAAGAGGATACTATGAACAAATGTATGCCAACAAATTAGACAACTTAGATGAAATGGATAATTTCCTAGAAACACACAAACAATTGACACAGACTCTAGAAAAAGTAGACCTCAAAAACCAATTACAAGTAAAAGAGAGTGAATCAATCATCAAAAACCTCCCAACAAAGAAAAGCCCAGGACCAGATGATGGCACTGATGAATTCTACCAATCATTCCCAGAAGCATTAAGACCAGTCTTCCAAAAAACTGAAGAGAATACTACCTAACTCCCAAGAAGAAACATCAATCACCCTAATACCAAAGTCAGATGAAGATACTACAAGAAGAAAGTTACAGACCAATTTCTCTAATGAATATAGATACAAAATTACTCAACAAAATACTTGCAAATTGAATCCAACAGCACATGAAAATAATCATACACCAAGATCAAGTGGGTTTTATTCCAGGTAGGCAATTAATGTAATATACCACATGAACAAATTGAAGGGGGGAAAACCACATGAAAATCATGGTAGATGCAGAAGAGGCATTTGACAAAATCCAGCATCCTTTCTTGATGAAAACACATCAAAAGATAGGAAAAGAAGGAAACTTCCTCAACATCATAAAGGGCATATATGAAAAACCCACAGGTATCATCATACTCAACAGTGAAAGACTGAAAGCTTTCCCTCTAAGATCAGGAACAAGACAAGGATGCCCACTGTTGTTCAACATTGTGGTAGAAGTTCTAACTGGAGCAGTTAGACAAGAAAAAGAAATAAAAGGCATCCAAATTGGAAAGGAAGTAAAACTTTCACTATTTGCAGATGACACAATCCTATATACAGAAAACCCTGAAAAATCTACAACAAAGCTACCTGGGCTAATAAACCAGTTCAGCAAAGTAGCAGGACACAAGATCAACATACAAAAATAAGTATGTTTCTATACACTAGTAATGAGCAATCTGAAGAGGAGATTAAGAAAAAAATTCCACCTACAATAGCAACTAAAGAATCAAATAACTAGGAATAAATTTAACCAAGGACGTAAAGGACTTGTAGGTAGAAAACTACAAAACACTGCTAAAAGAAACCAAAGACCTAAATAAATGGAAGGATATGCAATATTCATGGATCGGAAGACTAAATATTGTTAAGATGTCAATTCTACCCAAATTGATTTACAGATTCAATGCAATCCAAATCAAAATCCCAACATCCTACTTTGCAAAAATGGAAAAGCCAATTATCAAATTTATTTGGAAGTGTAAGGGGCCCCAAATAGCCAAAAAACATCCTGAAAGAGCAGAACAAAGTTGGAGGACTCACACTTCCTGACTTTAAGGCATATTACAAAGCTACAGTAGCCAAAACAGTATGGTACTAGCATAAAGATAGATATACTGGCAATCAGAATTAAACTGAGAGTTCAGAAGTAGACCCTCACATCTATGGCCAATTGATATTTGACAAAGCTGTCAAGTTCACTCAACTGAGACAGAATAGTTTCTTTCAACAAATGGTGCTGGAAGAACTGGATATCCACATTCAAAAGTGTGGTAGTTTGGCACTGTTATGTACCATAGAAAAGGCCATGTTCTTTTAATTCATTCTTGTGGGTGCAGACCTGTTGTGGGTGGGACATTCTGCTGGGGTTGTTTCAACTGAGATGTGACCCATCCAATTCAAGGTGGGTCTTATTTCTTTACTGGAGTCCTTTATGAGAGGATAAAAGGCAGAAACACCAAGAGACAGTTGTGAGAGAAACACCCCAGAGATACTAAAAGAGAACCCACAGAAACACAGAGAGAAAACCACTGGAATCAGAATCTGAAAGCAATGAAACCCAGGAGCTGAAAGCAATGAAACGCCATCTATGTGCCTTGCTATTTGACAGAGAAACATGGGAGTAAAGGAGCAGCAAACACTGGCCATGTGCCTTGCTATCTGACAGAGGAACACCTAATGCCAGCAGCCTTTTTTCAGAGAAGGTATCCTTTTCTTGATGCCTTAATTTGGATATTTTTATGGCTTTTGAAATGCAACTTGTAACTTAATAAATCCCCATTGTTAAAAGCCACCCATTTCTGGTATATTGCATTTCGGCAGCTTTATCAAACTGAAACAAAAAGACTGCAAGAGGATTCCTGTTTCACATTTATACAAAAACTGACTGAAGATGGGATCAAAGACCAAAATATAAGAGCCAGAACTATAAAACTCCAAGAAGAAAATGAGGGAAACATCTTCAAGATGTTATGGTAGACAATTACACGGAACTTTGAATAGGAAGTGAGAACTGGTAGGTTTGTACAGGTTAGTGTGAAATAGCGACACATCCCAAAGTAATCTGGGCAAAGAATAAAAATATATATGCAGGGCCCCCCTGAGGAGCTGGGAGAAAATGCAGAAGTGCTGACTTCCTCATCTGGATTGTTGCTGATGTTCTCACAAACATTGAGGACGAACAGTTTGGTATACCGAGCCCTCTTTCTTGGGACTTGCCCTCATGGAGCTCGTTACTGAAAAGGAGAGGCTAAACCTGCTTATAATTGTGCCTAAGAGTCTCCCCCTAAGTACCTCTTTGTTGTTTGGATGTGGCCCTTTCTCTCCAGCTAACCCAACTCAGCAGGTGAACTCACTGC
This sequence comes from Choloepus didactylus, assembly GCF_015220235.1. Classification (NCBI taxonomy): domain Eukaryota; kingdom Metazoa; phylum Chordata; class Mammalia; order Pilosa; family Megalonychidae; genus Choloepus; species Choloepus didactylus. Next base: position 202,929,508 of record NC_051307.1, on the reverse strand, counting down.
CCTCCCCACTATGTGGGGCCTGACTCCCAGGGGTGTAGTAAATCTCCCTGGCAATGCAGGATATGACTCCTGAGGATGAAACTGGACCTGACATCGTAGGATTGAGAACATCTTCTTGACCAAAAGGGGGATGCAAAATGAAACAAAATAAAGTTTCACTAGCTGAGAGATTGCAAATGGAGTCGGGAAGTCACTCGAGTGAGCGCTCTTACACACTATATAGATAACCCTTTTTAGGTTTTAATGTACTAGAATAGCTAGAAGTAAATACCTGGAACTATCAAACTGTAACCCAGCTGCCTTGACTCTTAAAGACAATTACATAATAATGTAGCTTACAAGGGTGACAGTGTGATTGTGAAAGCCTTGTGGATCACATTCCCTTTATCCAGTGTATGGATGGATGAGTAGGAAAATGGGGACAAAAACTAAATGAAAAATAGGGTGGGAGGGAGGGGTGATTTGGTGTTCTTTTTTTAATTCAGTTTTATTGAGATATATTCACATACCATACAATCAGCCATGGTGTACAATCAACTGCTCACAGCACCATCATACAATTGTGCATTCATCATCCCAAACTATTTTAAAAAATTTTCCTTATACCTGAAAGAATCAGAATAAGAATAAAAAAATAAAAATAAAAAAGAACACTCAAATCATCCCCCCAATTCCACCATAGTTTTCATTTAGGTTTTGTCCCCATTTTTCTGCTCATCCATCCATACACTGGATAAAGGGAGTGTGATCCACAAGGTTTTCACAATCACACTGTCACCCCTTGTAATATACATTGTTATACAGTCGTCTTCAAGAGTCAAGGCTACTGGTTTGGAGTTTGGTAGTTTCAGGTATTTACTTCTAGCTAGTCCAATACATTAAAACCTAAAAAGGGTTATCTATATAGTGAGTAAAAGAATATCCACCAGAGTGACCGCTCAACTCCATTTGAAATCTCTCAGCCACTGAAGCTTTATTTCGTTTCATTTTGCATCCTCCTTTTGGTCAAGATGATGTTCTCAATCCCACAATGCTGGGTCCAGATTCATCCCCAGGAGTCATATCCTGCGTTGCCAGGGAGATTTATACCCCTGGGAGTCAGGTCCCACATAGGGGGGAGGGCAGTGAGATCACCTGCCAAGGTGGCTTAGTTAGAGAGAGAGGACCATGTCTGAGCAACAAAGAGGTACTTAGGGGGAGACTCTTAGGCACAATTATATGCAGGTTTAGCCTCTCCTTTGCGGTAACAAGCTTCACAGGGGCAAGCCCCAAGACAGAGGGCTCAGCATGTCAAGCCGTCAGTCCCCAGTGTTTCTGAAAACATCAGCAACAATCCAGGTGAGGAAGTCCAACACCTCCACATCCTCCTCCAGCTCCACAGGGGGGCCCTGAATATGTATTTTTACTCTCCGCCCAAATTACTTTGGGATGTGTTGCTATTTCACTCTAACCTATACAGACCTGCCATATCTCACTTCCTATTCAAAGTTCCATTTAATTGTGGTGTTTGAACAAACTGACTGTAGAAGTTATATTGTTTAGAAAATATAGATTCTACACCAAATAAACATTTCTTCCCTTGATCTCACATGGATGTTGAAGTTTTAACACACAGTCAGTTTCAACCTTTACCCTTTGACCTGATTTGCCCTAGTCTTTACAAGATCTGCTTCATTCATATCTCTAATTAAAGTCTGGGCTCTTTTTCAGCTTTTTTTTTTTTTTTTCCCCTTGACAGTTGCTGTATGCAATAATACTGACATTCATACCTGGCAAGTGCTAGCTCTGAGTTTCATGTGTCACACAGATACCCAACGATTCAGAGGCCAATCAGGTTATACACAAAGGGATCAGCACCTTAGAGTCTGGAGACAGCCATTACAATTCAGGAATAGATTTGACTACTGTAAGAGCTTACAATCTAGGGACTATTACAGTAATCATTCCCCTGATAGGCTGTGCTCTAAGATTCGATTCTGAGTTCACACATCATAGTTAGTCCATATTGGTGAGGCATTATAGCATTTGCCTTTGTTTCTGGCGTACTTCACTCAAAATGCTGTCTACAGAATCCATTCACCTTGTTGGGCGTCTCACAGCTTCACTCCTCTTTGTTGCTCAATATTCCATACACCACAATTCACCATTCTGTTCCTCAGTATATGTACCCTTTGGTCACCTCCACCCATTGCAAATCATGAATACTGCCTCCATAAACTCCAGTATGCAAATGTCCACTCATGTCTCTGCTCTCACATCTTCCAAGTACATACTCCATAATGAGGTTGCAGGACCTTATGGCCCCCACATACTTAGCTTCTTGTGGAGCTACCACACTGACCTACAGAAAGGCTACACCATTCTGCTCTCTCATCAACAGTAAATAGGTATATCCCTCTCTCCATGTTTTCTCCCACACTTTTATCATGGATAAATCTTGAACACATCATGTTGAATCAAATAAGCCAGACATAAAGGGACAAATAAGATATGATCTCACTTATATGAAATCAGCAAAGTAAGCATATTCATTAAATCAGAAACTAGAATACAAGTTAATTAGGGACCAAAAGGGAGAGAGGAATGGGCAGTTAATGATGAACTGGTGCGTAGTTTCTGCTTGGGGTGATGGAAAAGTTTTGGCAATGGATCATGGGGATGGGAGGCACAACTTTGCACATGTAATTAACATCACTGAGCTGTATATTCAAAAAGGGAAAGAAAGGGAAATTTAAGGTTGTATATAAAGTTACGACACACACAAAACCCACAGAATTGTACAACACAATGTAAACAGTGAGCTAAAGTTAACAGTATAATTATAATAATATTGTTTCACGAATTGTAAGAAAGCTACCACACTAATGCAAAATGTTAATAATAGAGAAAACTGTGTGTGTGAGGGTTGGGGGGTATATGGGAACCTTGCACTTCCTGCATGATGTTTCTGTAAACCTGTAACTGTTCTAATAATTTTTTTTAAAAAATTTTTTTAATTGCCCCTTAATAACCATGGCTTTACTTTGGTTTGCTTCCTTTTCCCACTGGTTGCTATTGTTTGCTGGTCTAATTAAGCACATAGTTCTCCATGTGTAGGAAGCATCCAAATGTAGCCTCTCCATGGAGGAATATATTTGTTGGTTTTTTGAAAGGCCAGATAAACACCTCACAGTACCCATGAGTGGGAGGTCTGGATCTGGCTCTACTTATTCTATAACCCTAACATCAGCCGTTGCCAAAAGAAACCTACCCCAAAGACCTTGCCAAAGAGGAGACTCTCTTGGGGGTACTGACAAGATGGTTTAAGTGCCAAACACCTTCTACAATCTCCACTCAACCTACTGCAAACTGCAAACTCATATACCTTGCCCCAACAAAGACCACCTCCAATCCTGAAGGAAGATTATGGTATGGTAGGAGGACAAGTCAAATGATGCAACAATGTCAGTGCTGCTGGAAAGAAGTCTTTAAAAAGGATATGCAGGGGGGAAAGAACCCATCCTAGCAGTGATTTTGTGCCCCACCCCCACCGCAATAGCTTTGAGCTTTGTTTAGCAATTCAAGGAAATCAGGAAAGCTACACATTGGCACTTACAAACCACCTCCTAAATGTCTCCCGCTAAAAAACAGCCCAAAGATTTCTTAATGGCATTTGCATTTTAAATCTAGTTCAGAACAGTCCTTTTCTTTATTTCTAATTGTGAATAGCTTAAAGCAGAAAGTTCATTCAACCCTGAGTGATAACTTCTATGCCCAAGCCACATGACGAGTTCAAATGAAGTTTATTACCAACTCCATCCATAATCTTTCTCATTTTTAGCTTAAACATTCTTCTGTGACAGACATCATTAGCAAAGAAATTCTTTATACATTTTAAGACCCCAAAGTTTTAAGTCGCTAGCCCTCAGACAGACAGCCCACTTTAAAAAACATATATATATTAGTAAATGAACCTGTGTCTTATTTTAGATCTGGACTCATTTCCACTGGGCTGGGACCCTGAACTAATTTCCACACCAGGTTCAAATACTTTATTTAAAAAAATTGAGATATAATTCACATATCATTTAAAGTGTATAATTCAGTGGTTTTTAGTATATTCACAAGGTTGGTCAACCATCACCACTACCTAATTCCAAGATATTTTCATCACCCCAAAAAAGAGACCTCATACCCATGAGCAGTCATTCCCCATGCCCGTTAGTCCCTGGTAACCACTAATTTATTTTCTGTGACAGTCCTCTTTTTCTCCTATATATTTTTCTTTGGAAATAGTATTTATACAGATTAAACACAAATTCACCTGGCCACAGATTTTGGGAACATACACATTACTAGTATACATCATTAGCATTACTAACATCATTATGTGAGATTAAAAATAATTACTAGATAAGCCTACATAATGATCCAAGATTATCTAAGTCACATCATCCAAACCTTTAACAAGAAATATGCACATATAATCCACTGAGTTACAGGGCAGACGGGCAACATGTGTCCCTGTGGAGAACAGGATACAACGATGAGTTGGAACCTCCAAGTTCAACTTGGAAGAAGGCAACTAATAACTTTCAATGTCAACTGCAACCTAAAGAGATTTTCTTAATGAAAGAACTACCTGCAACACTAGCTTCAGAAAGAACAAGGCTCTCCACCATCGGAGTGTTAGGATGGCAATGGTCTCTGCCTTCATGGATCTGGATGCCTGTGCACTCATCCCGCAGATGCTGCAGGAAAGGTGCTACCCACTCTCCCTCTTTCAGTCTAGACATTCCAGTTCATGTGATAAGCACTGGGCAACAGCACCATGTGAACTAGCTGCCACAGATCCAGCTGTCACCCAAGGTAGTGCATTTTCAGGTATCTCTGAATCCCAAGAGGCAGATAAGGAGCCAAGGAAAAGGAGGAGTTGGAACAACCCAACAGAGTCCAGCATTACAGTATCACCTTTACTATGCAGCACTGTGCTGGTTTGAAACCGTTATGGACCCCAGAAGAGCCATGATCTTGTGGAACCTTTTGATTGAATGTTTCCATAGAGATGCGACCCACCCAACTGTAGGCAAGACCTTTGATTAAATTATTTGCATGGAGGTGTGGACCCTGCCATTCAGGATGGGTCTTGATTAGTTCATTGGAGTACTTAAGAGAGTGCAAGAGCCAACACAGACAATGATGCTTGGAGACACTTGGAGATGCAGACAGAAGAACGTATGGAGATGCTAAGTTAAGAGATGAAGCCCAGTGTTTGCCCTGGAGAGTCTAAGAGAGGACCCCCAGATGCCTGGAGACAAACGCACTGGGAGAAAGAAGCAAGGACACACAGGAGCCGAGAGAAAGGAGTGAAGACAGGAGCCCACAGACATTTTGGAGAAAGCCATTTTGAAACCCAACCTAGGAGCAAAGGACCAGCAGACACCAGCCACATGTCTTCCCAGATGACAGAGGTGTTCCAGCCGCCATCGGCCATTCTTCAATGAAGGTATCCTCTTGTTGATGTCTTAGTCTGGACACTTATATGGCCTTAGAACTGTAACTTTGTAACCTAATAAATCCCCTTTATAAAAGCCAATTCACTTCCAGTATTTTGCATAACGGCAGTATTAGCAAACTGGTACAAATACTTAATATGTGCCATCTACTGTGCAAAGCATTTAAATACATTCTATACTCTAACTTCACAACTGATCTGAGGTAGATACTATAATAATCCCCATTTTACATATGAGGAAACTGAGATTGCTAAATTACAAAAAAGCAGGAAGTGATGAAGGTGGTATACAACATCATAAATCAAAGTCATAATCAAGATCCCAAAATGCACTATGTCTCTGCATAACTCCTGAACCATTTAATTAGAATTAAAGATATTCTGCTCACTTTTCAATAACCATCTATAATCAAATTCCAGAAGGCCACAAGACATGAAAATTAGCATTTTGCACAATCCCATTTTTATAAAAAGTCAAACATTAATTAAAAATACAAGCTGAAAGAGAGATGTGACAATATCAAAGTACAGTTAAAATAAGCATTTCCAATTTAGCACAAATTAAGAATTAGATTACTTCAATACATGGTTTATGCATGATAAAGATAATTTTAAACCTCATCGTGGGAGACACATAAGAAGTTACTCTTAAAACTACCAAATGATAAATGTTTATTTTTCAAATTGAGGAGAATTAAATTGAATCTAATTTAGAGCACCTCTTACAATTACTGGAGAGAGCTTGAGATATAGCAAAGACAGGGGCTAGTTATCAGAGTTTAGGGTTTTAAAGCAACAGGCTAGATTTCCAGTGTGGTCTAACCACATTCCACTCCCCACATAGTACTATTTGTTTCCTGTTCTTTCTGTTGAGAAGTTCTCTCTCTCTTGAAAGAACTTACTATTTGAAAGCTAGGGCATCAGAAAATCCTAAAAAGGCCTAGAAGCAGTCCAACTCGGCAGGCTAAAGGAGAAGTATTTATTGCTGGAAAAAAAAAACCCTCCTGGGGAATGTCACCACATCCTCTTTTAACCACATGCTTCACAAAGCCAAGAGTGGAACTGCTATAACTTAAAGACTTTCTTGTTAAAGTCAGACAAGAAGTTGTGATAACAACAAACATACACTCAACATGCACTGTGTGCCAGGCCAGGTTCTAGTCACTTTACATGCATTAACATGTTCAATCCCTAGAGATATGTGAGGACACAGAGGTTACACTACTTACCCAGATTACACAAAAGGTAACAGAGCTGGGATGTGATTCCAATTCCATTCTGCCTCCAGGAGCCCATGTGCTTATTAACCTTATGTTATACTGCCTAGGGCCCAGTGAAGACTCAGTGGCTGGATGGGTGACTAAATTACATAATCAAATTATCAATCCTTGAAATCATTTTTACTTCTCCTGGATACCCCAACTCTCCTTCGAGTGAGAAACTTCAATAACCTTTGGTTTACACTCATTTTAGAATTCATTTTCCTTTCTGTTTCCCATCAGTGACTCTACTGATGGCAATCAAGAGGAGATACTGAAATGAAAGTTTCAAGGAAGGATACCATGACTCAAGCCACAAGTTATGTAGGTGAGCCAGGACATTATATTCTCCTCAGTGAGGTAGTTTTGAGGTAAGGGTTGGTAAGGGAACACCACAACATTGCAGGTATTTATAAAGATTATTGTTTTTTGTTATTTGGAATACACACAATTTAAGCACTCAAGTGTTGCATACAGTATTATGTCATTGCTACTAACTTGAGTAAGTTTCCAAGAAACATGGGTCTTCACCCTCTTTTTCCATCATTGCCTCACAGTCTTCCCATTCCCAAGAACATAAGCTTCCCATATTCTCTAATTTTAATCACAAGGACAGAGACATTAAATTTAGGATTTGGCTTCCTTCACATATCTTCACAAATTTGCTGTGAATCTTCAATAACCCAAATTTTCTTAACCTTCTTAACACAAAAAAACACCATTTATAAAAAAAACTTCATGTATTCTACCACCTTATCCCTCCACACCAGAAAAACCCAGTATCTGAAGGAGTTTTCATATTAGGTGATAAAAGCATCCTCTTCTTTGGACTTTATAAAGTCAGCCAGTGATGCCAAGAAAGCTGAGTAAAAAATTATGGAGAAAAGACTTCTTCTCCCAGAGCTATCTCTTAGAAAGGAATTTTAGTGAGTATTTGGCCAAGTAAGAGCAATCATCAATCCTGCACATTTAAGAATGGTAGGAGAAAATAAAATGTCCTATATCTAATTCCTGCAGACCAAATGGGAATAGCTTGAGAGAGCTAGCACAGTACTCACAACAAGACAACCACCAAAGCGATCAATCATTACTCTAACACAATGCTTCTTACTTCTACCATTCTTAAGTCTCAGTGCAATGGTACACACAGAGAAAAGGAGGTGATATTCATCCTCAAAGGACTTGGAAAACAAAGAATAAAGTTATGGTCATATAATGCTGCTAGAAATAAATTTTCTGGTAGGGGTGGAATGAAAGGCTCTGTCTCTCTGTGTTTGCTGCTAGAAATAAATTTTCTGGTAGGGGTGGAATGAAAGCCTCTGCCTCTCTGTGTTTGCTAGCTGTCCCCCTTTCTCTACACAGAGAAGGTGAAAATATAACCTGACAGACCTCTGGTTGGAAATCACTTCCCCAGAGAGACAGCTGCTGGCTAAGTGATACCCTGGTAGGCCCCTTGGCCACAATGCTCAGTACTGCTGTAGAGTGCTCTACTGTCTGATACCTCCATGTAGGTGCTGGGAAAGGGATAGAGGGGCCTTGGTTATCCCAAGCAACCTCAATAAAGCACAAACAATCCACAATATTTGACAAAGCAAGCTGACAGAATACAAATTTATCCCCTTCTCCTAGACATACAAGTATCAGTTAATGATACACAAAAGACATATTCACATCAAGAGTCAGGACAGCAAAGAGTTAAGAAAAATTCAATCCAAAGCATTCCACAGAAAACTCCTCAGAAGCATTTATACACAGAGACTCAGAGTGCTCAGCAGATCCTGGTACCTTGCAATCTGTACCAATTTGGTCTACAAGAAAACTTGGAGGAGAAGGAGAATGGATGAATAGACAAAGACATTCATCTTCCATAAATTCTTGCTTTATTCATTCTGTGGAGTCAGAATTTTTTCCCTTACATTCTCATATCTCTCATAAGATTCTGAACTCGTGTACCACAGGGAGATTAATCCACATCCATTTCCTTAAAGAAACAGTTTTAATAAACTCCAGATACAAAAATAAATGTGTTTTCCTAGAATTGTGACTGGAAAGTAAGTCCCAGTTCACCCAAACATGCCCTGTTGTTGGTATCCACATCCAATTAGCAGCTCCCTTTTCTCTCCCAAAAGAATCCCCATTTGGACAGTAAATTTCGTGATCATGTCTACATATTTAACCAACAGCCCTTCCTTGGACTTGTCCATAGCAGTTCCAAGAGCCCAAAGCAAACAAGATGTTCCCACCCATCCCAGGGAGAGACCTGCCCAATAAGGGAGACTGTACCATAACAAACAATGCTTTCATGCCTGCTCACTATAGTTAAATTCTGCCAGCATGGATATTTTCATATACACTGAAGCTTACTAGTACGATGTTCGCCTTTTTTGCTTTTAAAATGAGGGGTGGAAGGGGTTGGTACAAATAAAACAAAAAGAAAGCTCTCAATTATATGTTTAAATGGATTTTCATTTCTGGCCACAGAAAAGATTGTGACACATATTTAAACAGGTCATGGATGAAGTCATGTGGCACTAACAGGAATGTGGCTGGAAACAACAGACTGCTTTTTCCAGGCAGGAGTGGGAGCTCTCACGACAAAAAGTGGCTTCTTAAGGGGAGAGCAAAGTGGTTAAGAATGTGGGCTTTGGGATTTTGCCCAGCTGGATATGACTCCTGGCTATGGAAATAATTAGGTGGGTGACCATGGCAAAAAAACGAATTGTGACTAGAAATTACTAGACAAGAAAGGAAGGGGGAAGGAAAAGAGGAAAGGAAGAGGAAAGGACGATCACCTAATTTCAAGTGCTTACTAAGTGTTAGGTGCTATGTTAAGTGTTCTGCATATATTTTTTACCAAGAGTTACTGCTTGAACGTAATGTTACTCTTGAAGAAGCTTCCTGGATCACCCCATCTAAAATCGCCCCCAATAAGCATTCTCTCAATATCCTGCTTGCTTTCTTTGTAGCCCTTAGCACTACCATATATCGTATTATTTTTAACTTGTCTACTTGCTTATGATCTGTTTCCACCCACTAAAATAAAAGTTATATAGTCTGTCCTATTTGTTCACTGTTATAGCCCCAGCACCCAGAAAGGTGCCTGGCAATGAGCTTATTTAATCTGTCCCAGAACCACATGAGGTAGGTACTGGTATCATCTTACAGAAAGAGAATTGAGCCTGAGGGAGGTTAAAAAAGTTGCTGGACTGAAAAATGTGTATTCTCAATTATGTGTTATTGGTTGGTGTAGATTAGATGCCATTGTCTGGAGATAGGCATGGGATATACAGAGCAAAGGCATATAGGGAGCAGTGTTGGTGAAAATGTCTACTTAAATATAGAGAGACATTTGTTATTGTAGTCACTGAACCACTAAATTTAAGTGGCAATTATTAACTTCTATTTCATACACTGAAACAAAGGAACATTAATTGTGGACCCAAGATTTGCTATCTATTGCATAGTTAATGGAAAATACTGAACCGTTTTAGCTTTTGAGTTCAGGTAAAGGGTTTAGCAGAAAAAAATCTATTTATTCTCTGATCCCTAAGCTTGTATAGTTTACAATGAGAATTCCTATAAACAAAATTATCTCAATGCATTTAGTTCCTTGGTTCAGATAAAAATAATTTGAATAGCAAGGGTTACATGTAGGCATGTTTGTAAACATACAAAGGAGGAAGAAGGGGAAGTATTGATCTGTATTCAGATTTATTCTACAACCTATGTATGGTGAGAATAGTGCAATAATATCAATCTGTAAAATTTATAACATGGCCACTATTTTGTGATATCAAATAAGATGACTACAAATATTCTGAAACTTGAAAAAAAATAGATGGGCATATAGGGAAAAAAAATACTTATTGCAAACTAACTACTGTTAGTAGTATTTTAATGTTTTTTCATCAACAGTAACAAATGTACTATACCAATACTATGAGTCAACAATGGAGGGGGGTTAGTCAGGGGTCTGGGAGGATTTGAGTTTCCTCTTTTTTGTCTGCATTTCTTTTCTGGAGTAATGAAACTGTTCTAAAAACTGGAAAAAAAAATTAATTGTTGTGATGGATGCACAGCTATATGATAGAACTGGGGGCAACTGATTGCACACTTTGGAACTTTGGATAATTGTATGGTATGTGAATATTCTCAATAAATAAAAAAATTAAAAAACAAAAAACAAAAAAAAACTTGCTGGAGGTAACCAAACTAAGAAGTAACATCTGACTCCAGAATCTGCACTCTTCTATACTATACCACTTAAGCACAAAAATTTCCCATTCTCAAAATTTTTTCCATCAACATGACTTGCACAGGCCCTGAGTTGTGGTAAAGGTTATTTAAAAAATGCTAATCGGATCATAAAATCCATGCAGTTCAGCAAAAGAGGTTTCTGTTGTGTGGCAGAGCCAGTATGTTCTCTGCCCCATGGCTGGGGGAGAATAAAAATCTGGGAAATGGGGTTAACTCAGTAAGAATAATGATATGTAAGATGCCTTACTAAGGAATAACTCCGATGGACATTGAAAATGAAATCAGACAAAAACTTAAAGTTTGAGAGAACATCCTATAGAATCCATGAGTACTTACTAATCTGTCACTTTTCTTTAGTCTGAGATTATAAGGTCCTAGAACATAGGACTCTCTCTTTCTTGTACTCTTGCACAGAGTGCCACAGAGTGTCCCCTATACAACGAGTACTGCTACTTCTCAAAACACTCTACTTCACACCTGGAAGAATTCTGGCTCTGCTCCAGCTTTCTTCTGGTATCCTATTCCTGGGCAAGGGTCATTCATCAGGGATCTGGGAACTCTAATATTGTTTATAGAATGGAAGGTGAAGGGGGGTGCCCCAAGTTGGCTGGTAGCACAATTTCTGGCACATAATTAGTTTTTGTTAAACAACTGACTCAACAACGGGACACTGAACAAATCAGCCAATGAAAAACCTGCCAAGACAGGGGGATATGGTCCTAGGCCAATCATTCCCTGAGGACCTGACTGCATTTAAAATATTACTTCAAAAGTTTCCTTTAATTAGTGTCTGTTCCCAAAGCATTTAGAGCATATCATCTCCAGACCCATAAGGGGAGAGCATTGCCAAAGAAGGGAAAAGAATAAAGTTAATGAGCCATGCTGAGTGGAACAAAATCAATGAAAGAGTATTAGGCTTCAGAAGAGGAAGAGTTCTCATATAATACTACTCTTCTCTGGAAGAACTTTCTTTTAAGATTCTGGGATCAATGCATTCACGGTGTTAAGTATAGACAGTGGGTATAAAAATCTAACTATATCACTAAGCTGCTTTTTCTCCTCTTCAAAGATGGAGCAGCTGAAGCACCAGAAAGAAAACTAATTTTCCCAAGGGCATCCTGACAAGAAGGACTCTATCCATTTAGTAATTTCTCACAAAACCATCAGAAGAGTTCAACTGAAGATCCAGATGACAATCCTAGGTGGCAAGCTGAATACCACTACATGGTTCAAATATACGTAAGTACAGATTTAGATTCAACAGCTCTGACTATATGCAGCCAAGGAATGCATACACAATTCCAATTGGTAAAGATCAATAATGAATGCAATAAACACGAAAAATTCTCTCCTCTCTCCTCCCTGATGGCCCTCTTGCAAAAGCGGCAGGCCCATGCAGGCAGGACCGAGTTGCCACCAGGAGTGGCCATCAGAAGGTCTTCACCCTAGTATGGGCATAAGTTATTGACCTAGAATCCCTGTGCCCCGCAGATCCTTGGGGTGTCACAGACAGTCAAGGATCATTCTTCATCAGGATCCCCTTTCTCAGTCACACTCCAAAGGTAAGCCACTCCAGACCTGTCATTTTTTTCCCATCTACTATCTTTGGAATCTAGCCCCATTACAACTGGCTCTGGTTTTTTAAATTTTTAGGACTCTGTGCCCATTAACACTTCTAGAGAAAAACCTTCCCAGACCTCTTTCACGTTTATTCCTCACCAACCACTTTTTGGATGGCATGTGGAATGCTCTCAAAGACAGATCTTCTCGTAACCTTTCCCAAAGTGAATCATTTTGAAACCACCCCCTCCCCATACAATTAAAAAACATATCCTTCCAGCATCATTTTTGACCGAAGTTCTAAAGCAACCTGGTTGGACTCCATGCATCCGATGGCATCTTCCAAGAGTGAAATTCCACGCAGACATAGCCATAGTCGTAACCTGGGGACAGCATTTAAATACAGACGGGAGTGGTGTTAGTGCCTTGCAAACACAAAAACCCACTTAAACCCCGTTTTCTGAACCCTTTAAACATAAGCCCCTCCCAACTAGTCCATCCCTCCCCCTACACTAGGCAACAGTTGCTACCCCAAACAGAAAAAAAGCACTGAAGAGAAAATCTAGCTGTTCTGGACTTTGAGATTCATTCCAAATGGCTTTTTCTAATAACCAAGAAGATCTTCTGCACTCTTTAGCACTGATGATCCAGTGAGGGTGCCCCAGAATTCGGTAATCCCACAGAAAAGTTTGGCTGGGGACCTGAAACACTTTTAACCACAGGCTGAATCTTCTGGAAAAACAAAGTCAACAAAAGCAGGAAAATATCTGGGGGAAAAAAAAACGGATCCCAAAAGAAGAGGGAAAAGCAGTTATCCCAAAGCTATGCTAATAGAGTCACCACTTTTCAAGCAAAAAACCACCTTCAAAGACAGAAGTGCTGACAGACTGAGGCAACTATTCTGTTTGGATACCACGGGAGGCTTCTGGTTGGCAGGGGACAGACCATTTCAGGTCTCCTCTTTTTCTCCTCGTTTCAACTCAAGTCATAAGCCAGCTAAAATCTTTATGAAAGGAAGAAGGTGTAAAGGATAAATAAGTACAAATAGCTGGTCCACAATAGTGCTTAAGTACAAAGACTGGCTGTTGGGTAGGCTGGGGGAGAGACAGCAGTTGTTAGCAATCAATCCATGTTCAAGAACTGTATGCACCCTTCAAGTTATAAAATACCCTTCACTTTTCTCCTGAGCAAGTGTCATTTACAGCACAGAATAGGAAGTCATGGGATTTACAGGTTGTTGAACTCTTAATACTAACCCATCCTATAATTTCTATCATACTACCACCATACAAATACAAAAATACACTGGTCACGGCAATGCTGCACAAATGGCTTTCATGCTTCTTCCACTAACTCAAAAGATGAAGAAGCTCATCTCAAGCTCATCACAAGAAGTGACACTATGAAGAGGAACAGCAAGAAAAAAGACGGGATTTGTTCAGACGAGAAATAAAACTCAGAGAAAGAGAAAAAACACAAAACCTTTGACAATTCTGAGCACAAAGTAAATAAAATAGAAAACTGATAGCACTGAATCAAGATATCAAAGTCCAAAGCAATAACAACAAAATACAAAGAACTAGAGTAATAGAAAGTATGGCCTAAAAAAAAAAACCAAACTTGGTGAAATGGGTTGGATTCTGCGTCACATGGAATAAATGACCTGAAATGCCTTATTATGATCATAATAATATCTAGATTTTTGACTTCTTGAATACATAGGTTTAATAAGAAATGTTACAATGGTATAAGTTAATCCTTGCATTGAGTTATAGGAAATAAACAGGAAGAGGAAACAAAAGCTATTAAAATCTCATCACTACCTTCAGCTGAGAGAGAGGTTTTCTATACTAGTTTCATAGCTTTGACTAACAGGAATTAAACCTAAGTTCTCCAACCTCTTTTAAATTTACCCCAAAATCATTCTCCTCTGAAGAGCTACTCTTTGAAGAAATAAAACTACTTGAAAGAGAGTGTAAATATTTGTATATATCCTATTAACATTGGATATTGTTTTGTTAATTCCTATCAAGTGGAATTTCTTGATCAAACCCAGTGAACACCTTATCATAAAACATTCTGCATTTTGTAAAGGAGTCTGAATGTTCTTAGGAAACACTGTAGAATAGAAGAAAACAACTAAGAAGGTGTTTTATACCAAACATCTACTGCAAACATTCAAATGCATGCCACAATCAGAAAGGGCGAGCCACAAGAACAAGCAGACATACTCAAGTGTGTTGACTGCCTCTACAGAACAGCTTAAAGGAACTGTCCAGGTGCATGGAAAGCAACCCTTTCCATAGCTGACAAGTGAAAAATATGGGAATTAACATCAAGATGGCAAAGCCTGGGTTCCTTTACATGCTTATTACAAGTACCCATACTGGCCCAGAGGAGCCCACAGAAATCTATGGACAGAGGGAGGGAAAATTCAAGACAACATTCATTACTTTGCAAAAGGACAAAGAGACTTTGAAACTAAGTTTAATGGGAATAAGAGATATATAGTCTGTAGGAAACATTAAGTGCTCTTAATTAGTATCTCTGTACACTGTATACAATAAGCCTGTAATACTATATTTTCACAATGTACTTGAGATTTAATATGAAACTCACAAGCCCAACACTCAATTTCTTCTACCTAGAAATTTAGCTATCAAACAAAAATAGAAATTTAAGGCTAAATTATAATGCCAAAAAAAAATCCAATCTTGATCCCAGGCATTTTGTGTGTTCCAGACTCATGGTTGTACTAGAAGGATTTTCAGGAATTGCCAAAATTTAATATGAATAATGGTGATGACATAACACTTACATATAGTGCTTGCTGGTTCAGGGCTCTATTTTAAACAGTTTTAAATATAATTTAATCCCTACAACCCCTTTATGAGGCAAATATCATTAACCAAATTGTACCCATGGGGAAGAAGGCCAAAAAAAAAAAAAGACTAATTTACTTAGTCATCTCAATGGTAAAGTAGCAACACCAGGCTTCAAACCCAGGTAGTCCAGATCCAAATTGATGCTGTAAACCATGTACAGCCTCTCATCCTTTAATAAGATTCTACACACGCTTGAGCACAGCTAAGAACATGCCTATAATTAAGCAATACTGAAATTAATGGACCTACAGTTGCTCCTATTCTAAAATAGCTATGGCAGAAACCATTGTGAGTGGGCCCCATATGCAAATTAGAAAGCATTCACTCTCAGGAACTGGCTATACTGGTTACCAAAATTCTTCCGGGGGTGGGGGGGGACACAAATAAGAACAAAGACACCCCCAAAACTAAAAAGTCTTATTGTAAATGACGGTTATAAAAATTATGCAGCAATAAGGAAAGATACTGATAGGGTATATTTTAAAAGCTTTAAAAATGACATACTCATGAGGACAATTATGTAAAATGTGTATAGTAAAAAGGACTTGAATTAAATACACTGAAATCACATCTAACTCAGAGCTAGAGACAAAAGTCAGCATGTGAGATGAAAACTATACATTGTCAAAATCAAATTGAAAGAACCCAAGGTGGACTACAACATAGCATCTCTCAAAATATTAAGTCCAACACTGCCAGTTTGTCCTCCAGTGTTGCAACAGATAAGCCTTTTCTTCAGGTGACACCAGATGAAGAACTTGTCTTGCATTGAAGGGCCACAATGTATAAAAAATACATCACTCTAAATACTAGAACCACAGCCAGCACAGTGAATGCCCACACTCAGAGAAGATAAGAAATGAAGATCAACTGAAGCCACAGCAGAGTCACATATCTGTCTATCATGCTCACTCTACTCCATAAGAGGGAAGACAGAATGCGGGATAGGGGTAGAAGGATCAGGTAGCCACAAGGGAATATTCAGAAGTCTGAAAATGCATGTAATGCAACACAACTATTTAACAAAATGATTCCAGTGGCTGTATTACTACAATGAGATAACTGGAGAATTTCTATTTCCCAGATGTAATTCTCTAATTCACAGAAAAAGTTCTCTAAGCACAGAAAATATTCCACCCAGAAACCTAAACAATCTAAGAATGAATAACTAACCTTGAATTCAGAATTGCTAGGAACCATTTGGAATCATCAAGATGGTAAACTCAGTATTAACAGTCCCATAAACAGATACTCACCTAAAGAGAGTAACAATAAAGTATATTTATTACCTTTTCTTCCACTGTACATTTGTTGGGAAGAAGTCTGGTGGGCTGATGGGTCTTTGTACTTATTTATAGGACTATTAAAAAGCATTCCTGATTCCATCGGAAATGGATAGATCTCTCATAGAAATGTGAAGACTCCTTATAGTTTTTTAGGCTACTGAGAAGGATGAGAACAGGGCAAGGGAAAGAAAATCTATCAAGGTAATAGTAAAATGTCAGATCTCTATCTTCACTAACCATGTAGTTGCCCTTTCCCTACAAAAGGGAACCAGGTAGCATAAAAGGGAGCAAGGTACAGAAAACAAAGTCCTGACGAATGATATTCAATCCCAGACCAACTCTTCAGCCTCTATCCCTACACAAGCTGACACAGTGATGACAGCAAACGTGGCTCCAGATCATTCAGGTCAGCTGTTACTCCATACCTGGCCCAGCTTTCATAAAAATTATATAGCAATATTTATTTAGGCAAACGAGATGGGCATTATTTCCTTCAAACACATCTAGAAAAATCCAACTAACATTAAAAAGTTCAGCTGAAATTCCTATTAGGCAAGTATTAGTTGACTTCAAAAAGGGCCCAGAATATACACACCAACTATGAAATGTAAAAAGGGGATCAGGATTTCGAAGGACATAGGAAGAGAGGGAACAAAGGGGTTTCTTAATTTTATTGGGTATCTTTGAAGGAAAGAAAAACTCAGCTTTTTTTCTCTAAACAATGAGTACTATTTCTTTAAGAACAAGGCATCATGAATATAAAAAGCACCATGAAAAATATCTTTAATAAGATTTGAGAGCATATGGTTCTATAGGTTTTGTTTTCCTAAATCCATTTCAGTGGGGATGTAGATTTTTAGAAGAAAATTATTATTGCCATCAAGTTAGAGATTTCAGCAAAAACCCAAACAGAACTGACCCAGGCATCGGAATGGGAATAACAGAACAAAAGAGGACTGTGTGCAAGTTTTCCAACCGATACTTTGCTCTGTTAAAACGTCAACTGAATTTACATCTGCAGCTTTCATTATTAAAATTAGAAACGTATCTGACTTATACATCAACCTACCATATAGGAAGGATGAAACTGACCTACATGAAATCTACCACTTTGACATCTTATAAGCATTTTCAATTTTCTCCCTTTCAACTATGCATATAGGGTTGCTGGTTTATAATAAAACAGATAACACAAGGAAGATACACACTAACGACTACTTGCTAAATTTCTGAAAAATACACAGGGTTTCTATTTTACTTAATTATCCATCTGTGCCAACTGTCTGTGGGGATTTTTTGGGGGAGCGGGGTAAGCTGAGAAGTGGACAGTTGTATTTTTAAGTAGCTTTCAAAGTCTAAAATCAATCCCAGGGTCATTTCATCCTGATGATGTTTCTCTGGACCCAGGATAGTATTTGTTAGGACACTTTCATCCTTTCATCCTTACTCTATTTTCTTTCAATTTCATCAGTATTGGCAGTGCTATGTGAACAAAGTGGAAGGCACTGTCCTTGCCCTCAGGGAGTTTAATCTAATGGAAGAGTCCTAACAAGTACAGATATGCATAGACCACATAAGTTGAAAAAGGGAGCAATTACTCCTTACAGAGCCAATGGATATAATTCAATTATTTTCCATGTAATGCAAAGAGATTAGGTAAAAATAAAACAAATGAATAAAAAACATAACCCTACAGAGCAAACATGAGGAATAGGACAGGAGCCTTTGCAGATATGCTTTCCCCAGCCAAGAACATTCTGGTCTGGCAGGAAAGAAGGTACAAGAAAACAGAAGGGATTGCCCAGGAGAGGAACAGCATTGAAGTGGGAGCAAGGTGCCCATGCAGAGAGTGATCCTAAAATAACAGAAGTCCCATATTAGGGATGGGGATGCTTTTTTTCATTTCTGCATCCCCAATCCAGCATAATATCTGGCATGTGATGGCTCTCAACTAATGTCTTTTCAATTGAAAAGAGCATCTTCACTGGAGCAGCACACTGGAAAGAAACTTTTATGGTTCTGTAGAAGCTACAGCTAACTCACCAAGAGATTTCAGGCAAGCCACTTCTCTCTGGACCTGGGTTATCCCACATGGAAAGTGGCAATGATGGTAACTCCTTCACAGGGTGGTTTCAGGAGTGGAAAAGATAACGCATTTCAGCATCTCTATGCTTAAATTATAAAGTACTATTAGGTCAGGGACCAAAGACCACATAGCTTCCTGTGTTGCTGCTTCTCAAATATGCCCCAATAGTAACATCTTAGCAGCTGAAAGGCAGTATGAATTTCCTCATTGTCTTTTAGTGCATACTAAGAATTTATCTACTTCCTCCATAGGTCACAGTCACTGAGCTATTTTCATTTTGACTGGGAAGAAAAATATTGCCCATAAACATTTTTTCCCACTGCCCTGCCTCAGTCCTTGTTGGGGGGTGCAGGGGGAGGACATTGCTCACCACTCTTCTGGGAAGGTTCCACAAGATAGTGGCTTCTGGGCTACTACTCAGGACAAAAGCAGATCATATCAGCCAGCTAATTGCCCATTCTAGAAGTGAACTAGCAGAGAAGTGTTGGACACCTGGCATTCTGTGAGCTTTGTACTTCAACCAGACCTAGATATACAACGCTAACATCACAGAGGTGAGTAATACAGCAACTGCACCTGGCCAACTATGCACTGTTACAGATAACCAATGACCAACTGAAGGTACTGTACCCAGCTCTGAGCCCCATGTCTCTGTCTGACAAAGAAGGCAAACACTGCTTTCTGCTCTGTCATTTCTGATACCCATCTCTCTCAATTCATGAGGTTTGTCTCTCCCTATAAACCCACATATACTTTATGCTGAACTTAACTGCAAACACTACTACGACTAGCTAACTGTGGAAGCACTTGTCCTCCAGGCAGCCATTTGAAAATATAGGTCTATTCTTGGTTAGGATTTCTCCAGAAAGGATCCATCTTACCAGGTATACTTGTACATGTCAAACACATTCACTATCTGATAAACAAGGTGAGCATTTTCTAGGGTTCCATATTAAGCCAAAAGCTAAGAAGAAATTTTTAAATTTTCTAACAAGCATAGAATTTAAAATTACTTCCATGAAACAAACTACTTAATGGAAAACTCTACTCCCTCAAGATAACACCATGGTTTTAAAAATTAAAATCAAGTCTGTCAGGTACCATTTTGGGGGAACTTTCTTGGAAGTTCTACTCATCCAATGTTTTTTTTTGTTTTTTTTTTTTTCACCAGAGTTTGCATATACATGCAATCTAATACTTTGAGATTGAAGAAACATACCCCATATACTTACACAAATATTACTTAACTAGATTCACACATTACCTACATCACTGCCAAGAAATGCTATAGCACGGAGGGCGACACAAGGCAACTTGGCTAATATTCTCTTCTTTAGTTTTGAGACAATCAAAGACTGGAAATCATTTCAAGTTTGTGGCACAAATCAAGTTAATGGATTATGAGGAAACACCTAACCAAACCTACGCTAGGCAATGATTTTCCTCCCCTCACCATCATTCAGAGACACCTGGATCATTTTGAAAAATGATATTATCCAGTCATCTTCCTTCAACAATCATTAAAAAATCCCTCTAAAGGCAAAGTAACTCTCTTTGAAAAAGAAAAAAGATGATAGGGAAACTTCCCCAATACTGTGATTGAAATAACCAAGACCTTTCAAGGTTTCCCAAGGCCTACTTCATACTCTGACAAGATCGAATGAAACAGCCCCTCTTTGGGAGTTAGGACTATCTGTATGCATTTTTATTTATTTCTTTCCTGATCAATTCCAATGACACCCCTGAAAAATCACTGATTATTAAAATTTTACCTCTCTGAAACTCAGGGAACATCATAAATAATTAATTACATGCTGATCTCTATAACCAATGTTTACCTCTAAGCATTCGTTTTTGTACTATTTCTTTTAATCCTTTTCCCTTTAAAAGTCCCATTCTTGTATCCTCTAGCAAATTTAGGATTAGAATCAACTAAACACTTTTCATCAACAGTAATCCAGAGTAGTCAAATTCTTCAAACTTTCAGCCAAAAAATCCCATCATTTATGAGAACTCACAGATTCACTTACAAAAATGAAATTATAAGACACCGTGGCCTCTTCAGAAGAGGAATGCAGAACAGTCATCCTAGAGACCCATTTTCCACAAAAGCTGAAAAATCTTAAGGTCAGAGATGACATCACATATGTTCACTAGCACCTCAACACTCCACAGACGTTGGTTAGATGAACGAATCAATAAAAAAATAATACACTGGTCAGTAGTTTCAATGGTGAAGCCACAAATACCAATCAGAACTGCATTCATCAAACAATGAATCACAAGTTTTTCAAGGTTACAGATTGCTGTTTTCTTTAAAAAGATAAAAAATATAACAACATTCCTGTGCATAGCTTACTGAATAGAGACTAGGGACAATCAATTATGAACTCTACCAGGAAATATAAGTATAGATCAACAGGTCTTTAACATCTGTGCTGAAACTCTACGAAAAGTCTCTAAACTCATGAAAGGCCTTTAAGAAATAAATCAATCTTTATATGACTTGTCAACCAATTTTCAAGGTTTTTATTTTTTTACTGAGCTATAATTCACATACCATAAAATCAACCCTTTTAAAGTATGCAAGTCAGTGGTTTCTAGAATATTCACAAAATAGTACAACCATCACCACTATCTAATTTCAAGAAGGCTTATATAAGGTAGAAAAACCTAAGCAAGAAACACAGAAGCAGATAACTGTTTTAATTTACATTCTGAGGGTAGGAAATGTAAGCTAGAAAAAGAGGACACAGATTTGATGTCTTGGTGCAAAGGAAGGTTAAAGAAGCCACTGTATTTTTAAATCCTGTAAATAGTTTTTATGGATGGCCTCTATCTATTACTCATTTAAGGTAATTGTGTAAATGGTTTCCCCTCCCTGGACTGAAGCTGGGAATCAAGCAGGCCCCTGCACTATACAGGCTGATTAAAGACCGTTTTCTGCTACTTCAGCAGAGGAAACTCTTTGATGAACTCTTTTAACCATCAGAATGAAAAGAAAGCCCCATGGAAGACTCAGTCAAAGTCACCTGATTATTTGGCAAAAGAAACAAGTAAGGACTACCGAAGGCAGGAGCAATTCTACCTAGAAAAGGGAGAGGAACTCAGAAAGGCAACAGAACTGACATAGGGCTGTAAACAAAGTTCAAACACTTCTCCAAACTCAGAGAGGAAAACCCCATCTCAGACAACTGGTTGTGGAGAAGAGGAAATAATCTGCTTGTGTCTCAAAATTTATATTTTGGGAGAAGAAAATCAGGAAATTTCTTTAACGAGTGCCTTCCTGGCTTTCCCAACTGCTGAGGTTTCTGTGCCCTAGGCCATATGCTTCTCAACTGTGAGGTGGGCCACTGATTTTTGCCTTGGATCATGAGGTCATCTTTCATAGCTGACAATGTGCCCTTTGGAAGACTTTCTCCCAGGAAACACTATTACATTTAAAGAGATCTCTGCTGCATCACTGCCTGAACGAAGGGCAAGAACTCATAGCCTGAGCCCTGCTGGAGCCCGCCCCTGTGTTCTTCAGGGATGGTACCACATTCTCTGTTCAGGTGAGACTGTGTTGTGGCCCCAAATCCAATCTTCAAGGAGGTTAGCCCACAGATATTGAATTTCATCTGGGTATTAAATAAATAAATAAAACCACTAAATTCAGTATGCTTCTGCTTCCTATAATAACTCCCACCACCCACTCTAAGAACCCAGATTATTCTCATATAGTAAAAAACATCAGACCCCTAGGAGAAAATAAATTGTCTTCCATTGGAAAGTGAAAAGACTTTATGAATTTAAGTATCTCCTCTCTGCTCCCCCAAAAGGCAAGCAAAACAATTAGAAATAGGGAAATACTTAAAATACTCTATCCAGAGCTGCTATAACAAAACAAATTATTCCCTGCAACTCTGGGATATCCTGGTGCTACAAAAAAAAGAAAAAAAAAGGGGGGGGAGCAAGGTATAGGACAGCCAGTTTTCTAAAACCTGTACCTCACACTAAAATCAATGCATGATACATCTCAACTCCTACTCTAAAAAAACACCCCACCCTCCAAAATAGACCACAATTTAAGAATCTCAGCAGAAAAACAGATTAAGGCATCTGCTCATCATTGTCATGCTACATTCTCAAAACATCTATCTGTCCTACCTCCAAATCTTATATGCAGTTTAGGTACAAGCTTCACAGTTCACAAATCAACACCCATCAAGCGGGCAGTAGTTCGTGTTTCTAAATAAAGTGATGCCCTGGACTGTGAAGTTGTCCTATTCTCAGATCCAGAATGGGACTCTATATCCAAAAGCCTCATGGAAAGTAGCATGCAGGGAGTCTAGTAAAAGCCAATGATAATATTAAAAGTTCCCTATCTGGGTGGCAAACTATTACTAGCTATCCTTGCTGACTTAAGGGGGTTCAAAAAGGGAGCTCAAAATGATATTTGTATTCTCTTAGGCCATGCTCCACTCACTAGCTGACAGAACTGAACTTTTAACTCCCCTTAGAGCCTCACTATACCCATGGAGTCAAGCCGTCACTTCCTCAACGGTCCAGTGAGCTGCTATTTTGCAGCAAGCATCACACCACTCAACAAGGTTCAAAATATATCATGACCAGAGACAATTTGTTCATGTCTCTGCTCAAGCTGCTTAGCCAAGGTTCTACTGCCAGCATATACACCTAGGTGATTTTCTAACACAACAGGTAATTCCTTAAAATGAGGATAAGGGTCACAGAACACCCGTATTTTCTAACAGAACACTTAAAGTATTTGGGTGCGAAACTTCAAAAAGGAAATAAATAAGCCAAGTCACAGGTAATTCCAAAGATGATCAAAATTATCCCTAATTCCAGCATGTCTCCCCAGGCTCACCTGATCCCTCCAGCACCGCATCATGGGATTCTTCTCTAGGCGTGTTGTTCTCCACTTGGTCACGGGGTCCATTCACTGCCTCCATGAGAATCGCCCAGCCCTAAAAAATGCCTCTTGGCTTCCCAAACATTAAGCTCAGCCACCTTTCCTGACACTCATCTTCCCCAAATATGGTACCAAACTTGATAAGACTCCTGTTGAGAACAGCACTTTCTGCAGCTTTAGAGATGGGACAAGTAAATATATTTTCCCATCAGCCTATAACCAGTTTTTCCTAAGAAACTAAAAATGTTTCCTTGTCTGTTCTGTAAATGCCAAAAACACAGCAAAAATGTGTATTTTGCATTTTCCGGTTATGATTTATTTTTTCCAAAAGGTGTTAGGCTATTACATCTTTAGCTACTCCATTTAGGATACCATAGACTATACATGTTCTGTATCATCAGTGTCAATTCTCCAGTTTCACAATATATTTCTGCTCCTACACTAAGAGATCCTCTCTGGGTTTTTGTTCTTTTTTAAGTAAGGCACTTCTGTTTTATCAACATGGAGATAAAAAAAACTCAAACCATTTCAATTATGAACAATGAAAAGATATGAGCCTATCATCATTAAGAAATGCAGAGGGTCAGGGCCTCTGAAACAATGTCTTTTCAGTATACCCAAAATGTTAGGAGAGGAGACCAAGTAACCTGGTCACTGCAAATCCTCACTTCCTAAGGAGAAATTTCCTTCCCAGGGCCACAAAAACTGCAATTTCCATTTACCACGTGAACACTTCTAGAATCAAAGCAAGATATTGCTTCTTCCCACTTGTACTATTTTAGTAATCCTCTAGCTTTTTGAGGTTAGTTAGTGAAACAGAACAGAAATATTATGTAGCACTTCAGTTACTATAGGGAGTCACTTTCTGTGCTTGAGACTTGTGAGGAAACATAATCCAGAAGCTATAATTATCATTTTCACATAAATCACTTAAATGGGTACAAATCCCTTTTGAAAAAAACATCACAGCATGCTTATACACAAAATCCATTTCTCTTACATATTATCCAAGCCCACCTAAAAACCACAAGCAATTCTGTCTGCATTCATATCTCACAGAAGCACTGTGAGAGTGAGAAGATCTAGAGCCATTCTGAGATATCTGGAAGAAGTATAGTATATAAACAAAAAGAACAACACTAAGGGCATGAAATAACTTCAACACCACTCCATCTCCTGCCCCCGCTCTGTAAAGCAGAACTCAGGTATCAGGTAGGCAAGGAATACGCTTGGCATGCTCTCCCAAAGCACATAAGCATTAGCTTTTTCTACTTACGGAAGATCTACTTTCTTACTAATTGACTTTCAAAATGTGCAAAAAAGTTTCATAAAAAAGAATCAGAACCAATAGTCAATCTAATGAAATGGTTCTCACACTTCAGGGCACATCAGAATCACCTGGAAGACTTGTTAAAGCACAGACTGCTGGCCTGTCCCCAGAACTGGATTCAGTAGGTCTAGGGTAGGACCCCAAAATCTGTGGCTTTAACAAGTTCCCAGGTGGTGCTGATGCTGTTGGTCCAGGACCCACTTTGAGAACCACTGCTCTAGAGTGTACTTGTAGACAGAAGTTGCTCATTGCAGTCTTCAACCTGCCGATTTCTGCTGATTGTTTAAAAATAAAACACATCAGCTTTATGTCAGGTTTTCAACTTTTTATTAGAAATAATTTCAAAGTTACAAAAAAGTTACAGAAAAAATAGTACAAGGAACACATTCATATACCCATCACCCAGATTCACCTCCTGATAAAATTTTGCCCCATCTGCTTTATCATTACCCTCTTATTTCCTCTCCATATATATCAAGTATTTTTCCTAAGCCACATGAGCGACATCTGCATATACCTTGGTCCTTTACTAAAAACGTCAGTGTGTATTTCCTAAAAATAAGGATGTTCTCTTACATAACCACAGTAGTCACCAATATTACTGAATTTAAAATTGATATACCACCACCACAATCAAGATACAGAACAGTCCTATTACCTCCCAAAGGTTCCCCATGCTGTCACTTTACAGTTAACCCCTACCCTAACACCCTTGGCAACCAGTTTTCTATCCCTATAATTTTGTTTTTTCCAAAATGTCATATAAATGGAATCATATAGTATGTACTTTTTTTTAATTGTAATAATACACATAAAACTCAACACTTAACCATTTTAAAGTGTACAATTAAGTGGCATCTAGTACATTCACAATGTTGTGTAACCATCATCACCACTAGTTCCAGAACATTTCCTCATCCCAAAAGAAAATTCCATATTCATTAAGCAGTCACTTCCCATTCCTCAACCTCCCCCAGCCCCTGGCAACGACCAACTCGCTTTCTGTCTCTATGGATATGCCTACCACGGATATTTTATATAAACAGAATCATACAATATGTGGCCTTTTAGTATCTTTCACCTAGCATAATTGTTTTCAAGATTCATCCATGTTGTAGCATGTATCAGTACTCCATTCCTTTTTATGGCAGTATGCAGCCTTTGGAGTCTGCTTTCTTTTACTCGGTATAATGCCTTTGAGATTCATCCATGTTGTTGTGTGCACAAGTAGTTTCTTCATTTTTATTGCTGAGTAGCATTCCATTACATGGATATAACAGAATTTGTCCATTTGCCAAGACTTTACTCCTAATACTTTTTCCAGGAATATAATCATATAATTCAAGGTAATTTACAACTAACGGGGTTATACTATATTTGCAAATGGCAAGTTAAAAACTCAAATATACAGAACACGTGTACGTTCACAATCAATCCCCTTGTCTGCAATTCAAAAATCCAAAAAGCCCTTAACTATCTCAAGGTTTTTGGTAAATTTGTAGTTAAGTCATTTGGAAGCTAATCCTGACCTACACTACACAGAGTCTCTCTCTATAGTCTTTATTAGTGAGAATATTCACATTTTGCTACAGAACTATTATTATGTCTGAATATGCATCCCCTGGGGGAATTAAACGTATGTGCCATATTACCTCTCTAAAATCAGAAAAATTCGTAAACTCATCTGCTACCACAGGTTTTGGATAAAAGCTGTGACCCTCCACTTACACAGCTCTAAAATGGGACAGAAATCAAATTAATACATTACTAGAGTCAGTGAACAGGCATTAATATTTTCTATTATAGACCGGCTCTCCCTTACATCAACTAAAAGGATGAATTCTACGCCACAATCTCCTGTATTAAGTGTAATGTCCACCCTGTATGGTCTCGGCAGGTTATAACTCACCTAAAAAACTTGCACTTTCTGCTTACAATAGTTTCACTTTTTACACTGAAATTCACACATGATCCCCCCCCCCCCGTTTGTTAGAGATTATGAAATCAGGTTGTTTATAAACCCTTTAGTCTTCTCTCCTCTCTACAACCCAATATTTGAAATGTATATTATTTCTACACTATTACAATGTATATTTGCTAATTTCTTCTGCAATCACAAAATACATTATCTTTTAACAAGTATTTAAAGCTCTAATAACATCCGATTGTTCCAAGACACCTTCTTCAGCAGATATGTAAGATCTAAGCTGTGCCGCTGTAAAATCTAAACCACCCATTAATGCCCCTTACCTGAGAGGGGATCACAGCTGTTCTCTACATATGTCATAGACATATTCACCTATTAAGTCCACGCATACTAGGCACCTACCAAGCGCTGGACAGTGTCAAGCAATGGGAAAACAGCAGGGAACAGGACTGACAAAGCTCCTGCTATCTATCATGGAGCTAAACCTGTAGTGGGAGGAGTAAGACACAAAACCTCTGAGAAAAATATCAGAGTGATAGATCCTACAATGAGAATTAAAATAGGATATTATGGAAAGTGATTGAGGCGTGATTTCAGATTGGATGGTGAGGCAAGGCCTCAGAAAGGTGAAACTGAAGCCAAGAACCAGCTCCCAGAAGATGAATTCAGAGATAAAAGCCAGTGCAAAGGCCCTGACACAGAAAGAAGTTTGGTTTGATCAAGGACTAGAGAAAGACTCAATGTGGCTAGAGCATAATAGGTAAGGTGGAGAGCAGTACAAGATGAAATCACACAAACAGCCAAGTGCCAGCTCATGCAAGGCTTTGTAAGTCAGAACAAGGAGTTTGGAATTTCTCTGAACTGAAATGGAAGACCATTAGAGGGTTTTAGGCATGGATCTACTGTGATCTAACCAATATTTTCAAAAGTTCATTCTGCTTGCCACACAGATGTAATATGGATAACATGGGCCTGGTAATTCAATCCTTTCATTAAAAAAAAAAAAAAGAAGAAAAGAAAAGAACTATATATATTTATACTACTTACTTCACATAATAAAATGCCAAGAAAAGGTCGCATTTCCTGAAAGGTGTGTGTGTGTTTTTACCATTGTCCTAAATGATCTCACGTGTATCAATGTCTGTGGTCTGCCAATTATGATTCAAATAGCTACCACAGCCAGCAAATGCAAGAACTTCCTCTTTGAGCCCTATAAATTAATATAATTTTTACTCTCCTACAAATCTGACAATGTAAGTTGAAAGTCAGTAAGTACTTAAAGGACATTGAAGAGTTTAAATTGCTGTTATTTAAACATCAAGACCTCTCTTCTTTTCTAAACATGCCAATACTCAAAAAAGCACAGTCCATGAAACAAGTTGAAAGATAAGGTTATTACCCTATGAGTTAAAAAGCAAATCCAGTCTGTAAATTCTACTTTTAGTTCCCACAGATAATAGTGTATCAAGAAACACATATGAGACACATACAAAAGGCAAAAGGCTTCAAGAATCATTACTGTACTTCAAGCCTCTGGGGGGGGGCGGGCAGACAACACTAACTTGAAAGTAACCAACAGAAGTGAGGCACGCAAGAAGAACAATGTAACTACTCTTGGTCATGTTTCCACAAATTCATTTGATGCTTTTAAAACAAAGAAATGATCAGTTTCTGAAAAATAATGCTTCTGAGTTTCTTCTGAAAATGTAGTAAAAATACATCTGGGCCCAACAAAATGCCAGAGTCTTTCAAGCACAAAAACTTATCTTTGTGCATAATTTTCTTCTGAAGAACCAATTTGAAGGAGAAGCAATCTAGTTAAAGCAAAAATTTTACTCCATGGTAAGCTATTTAAAAGTAAACCATACACGGAAATATATATTTGAATTTGGTTAAAAGGGGAAATTTCAGGTTGTCTATATGTTACAACTATATAAAATTTCTTTTAAAAATCTGTAAGACTATACAACACAGTGAACCCTAAAATAAACCACAGACTACAGTTAATAGTACAATTATAAAAATGTTCTTTCATCAATTGTAACAAATGTATCATACCAATGCAAGGTGTTAATGATAGAGTGGTATATGGGAACTCTGTATTTTATGTATGATTTTTCTGTAAACATATAACTTCTCAAATAAAAAAAATTTACATAAAATATATCTTCAAAAATATGACATGCTCTTATCTTAACTGAAGATTTCTTTAACTAAGGTACTGCAATTCCAAGTTCTATGAAAGGTTAATGTTCTACTTTCTTCAGTTTAAAATTCTTCAAAATAGATCATTAAAGATTACCTTTATTTTTAAACCATTTCATATTAGAGAGTTCTAAAAATACTGGTCAAGTTTGTTATCTCACTTTTGATGACCTTTTCTAAAGTATTACTTGAAGAAGCTGCCTGAACTTGGTAATCTGAAATATTAGGAGTACCTCTGAAAAGTTTCATCTGTGGTTTACACCACAAACAGGGAGAAAGCACTTCTAAATCGACTCAAGGATTTCAATAAAATAACCACTGTAGGACTCTATTCTCAGAGAAAGAAAATTCAAGAAACCACTAATATGTACATTTTTTCTTGAAAAGCTGTAAATTTCACCTTGAAGCAATGAAACATAAAATTTTACATATAGTAAGCTGATTAAATCCTATTGGGCTCAGACCTAAACATTTCATCACCATGAAGAATACAAATAGCAAGTGTAATTATTTAATTATATAAAATATATTCAGGGACAAATGCTTCAACACTCACTTTATATCTCAAAGGCACTCAGAAGAACTGGACCAAGTATCACCCATGCGTGGAAAACCATTCACAAAGAACCACACTAAGCTTAAAACTGACTATTATTTGAAGGCACCTACAGGAGACTTCTGAAAATCTTCATTATGGTTTCTTAAGAATTTCGAGTAGCACACGATGCAGAGATCTGACAAACACCTTTCCTAAACCCAAGACCACATGCATGTTGAGAAACTCACCTGTGTTATACTCCTTCAACTGCAAGTCCTTCACGGGCACGCCATCAGGAGGCCAAAAGGCGTTAAGAATCTGCAAGGATATGGTGTTTATACTAGTGATATAAACCACAGTCAAACAATGAATATAATATAAACTCTCTACTTGTTTTTATTCTACAAAATTTAAAACTATGATTACTTTATAAAAAGGCAAAATTAAGCCATGCACATTACAGGTATTCAAAAAATGGTGAATGTATAGAACATGATTATTAAACATTCCCAAATATATAAGAAAGACAAAATAGCATAACCTTCAAGAGCTCCAGATCTGAACTCAGATTGCCTGTACTCCAAGTCCAAGCTCTCTTGCTCCCTTGCGGTATAACCTTAGGCAGGTTACTTAAGCTTTCAGTGCACTGTTTCTCATCTGTTAAATATAAGATGATGCACTGAGCTCATTCCAGTCCAGAGCCATGGCACTTGAACTCCCCAGCCTGGTCAGTACTTTGCCCCATCTTCAATTGGACTATTCTTTTACTGCATTCAGGCTTTGGTTCAAATGTCACTTCCTATGTGAAGCCTTCCCTTATTATCCAACTTTAAACAGTCTCTTCTAATGCTTTAAACCTTTAATCTTCTTCAGAGCATTTATCACTGCCTGAAATTGTATTACTTATATGCTTTGTTTATTATGTACGGAAGCAACAGCTTTATAATGTATACTGATGTATTACACAGAGCCTAGATCAGTGACTGGCACAGAGTACTGCCTAATATTTTCGGTGAGTGAATGAAGAATACCTACTCAGTATATTGTGATAATTAAATGAACTAATGCTTATAAGCATCACACAATACCTGGTATAGTACCCGTGAGCTCTTGTCATAAAATTCTGACCAATTCTTCTGTAAATTATACCCATAATTTAGTTAGCCATTCCTTTAAAATTGGGAAGTTAGCAGCTCCCCATTTTTACTATTATAAACAAACTGCAGCTTCATATATACATTCCAACCATCCCTCTTGGATTATGCCCTAAAAGATGATCACCATGTCAAAGGACAGGAATCATTCATCATAGTTTTTTATAAACCTAACCTCATGTATAACTGCTGAAATCTGAATAAGCACTACAGATTTTACCAACATCAATTTCCCGGTTTAGATATTGTACTACGTTTAGAAAAGATGTTAACACTGGAGGAGGCTAAGTGAAGGATACACAAGACTTTCCTACACATCTCTTTTTAACTTCCTGTGAATCTATAATTTTTAAAGTTTTAAAGTTTTTAAAGTTTAAAAAAAAATTTAACTGGAAAAAAAAAGCCTCACCTCTTCCTTTGTGGCATTTTCAGGAACCCCACTTAACCGAATATGCCTGCTTGGTTTATTCTCACTTGGGCCAGTCCTGTAATCTTGATCCTTGAATTCAGGATGAAAATTATTTCACAAATAAATACATTTTAGTGTGCAAAATGAAACTGAACATGAAATATGGGTACAAAGGACCAAAAATAAAAATAACTTGCAGCATGTGAAAATATGAAAGATTACAACCTTCCTATAATTCTGAGTCCAAAAACTCTTATTTCAAACCATTAGAATACAAGTATACTAAAACCAAGGCTCAAAGAAAAACTCATGAAATAGTAATGCAGAACATAAAGACAAATCACATTGAACAGAACTTTTGTAATCAGAGGAAAACTCTTAACTTATCCTCAAGGTCATACTTAAAATGAAAGGTAAAACATTTATATGAAACTACAATTTTTTTCTAAATGAGCAAATTGAAAAAAAAAAAAAACTTAAACAAATTACACATATCAAAGATGTTATCTATAATCAAATTTCATAATAAAATCAAAAGGTATCCTGAGTAGAAACCATACAACCTAATAATTCAGAAAAATTGGCATTTTCCATATTTACAAAAGCCAGCTCCCAATGATTTCCTTCTATTTCAAAAGTTATAAAAAAGGACTTTAACCTTTGAGAAAAAGTTTCAAATACCTACTCATAGGGCACCCATACCTCCCAGTTATGCCTACTATCCTGGCCTAATTATCAATCATTTCCTCATTAGTATGTCTTAGGATCACTGTCCAAAATAACAGAAACCTGAGTAGAGATGGGTAAAATCTATCTTAAATACTAGAATATATTTTCACTATCCAATCTGCAAACATAATCCTCTTGCTTGGATGACATAAACAAGAAATTTAACATTTAAGTTAATTAAATTAGCTGCAAGAGGACACTTGCAACATTAACATCACCTCCGTATGTCTGGGGAAAGGCTTCTAGATAGTCTCTGAATGGTTTAAATGAGAAAACGAAATATATGTAGCCACAAGACCTGCCTATGCAAGAGTTGCAAGAATCAATTTCCGAAGACAGATACTTCAAACTATATTATCCCAGGGTATTTAAATCAGCACCATAGAGCAAAACAATGAAGAAACACAAATTAAAATATGATCTGAGCTGAGGGCTCTTTCTCTAGAGATTCCACTTCTGAATACAAATTAATGTTTGTGCAAGGGGAGACTATAGTACTAACAGTCCAGGACTCTACACCTTATCATTCAGAAAAGCCTTGTGAAAAAGGAAAAAGCAATCCATCCTATCAACATACCTGAAGATCACGGTGGGCATCTCGGGCATTTTTGCCTTCTGGAAAAGACTTGCTCTGGCCATAGCCAAATATCTGGCTTCCTGGCAGCCTGTGATCCACATCACGGTATTCCATGCTTCTGTAATCAGTGTCTTGCCGACCAAGAAAGTCCAGACCACTTTCTTCTTTAAAGAGACCAGCATCTGAACTCTGCTGCTCACTTCCAAAGAGCTGTGACTTGTCTTGATCTTGAAGTGGACTTTGGCTGTTCTGAAAGTCTGATGGAGACTCATGCTCAAAAACTGTACCTTGTGTTTCTCCTTCTTGTGTTTCTGAATGTTCAAATTCTCCCTTCTGAATGCCAAAAGCAGGCCTTTCTGTTGTATGGTCATGTGTGGATTCTTCTCTTTTGTTCACTTTCACACCAGAAAGTTCTCTCTCTTGTGTAGAGGGCTGAATGTAATCCAAAATATTTGGATCCGCAGGGGGCATCTCCCTATCTTTAAATTCCACACAAGGTCCCACCTCTCTACCCCTAAAATCCTGATCAGTCCTGGACCGGTGTCTACCTCTGAAATCTGAATGTGGTGTGTCCCTGTCTCTAAAGTCCAAATCAGCAGTACCTGAACCTCGGCCTCTAAAGTCCACCTGTGTTCCGTCTTTGTCCCTGAAGTCCAAATCAGATACATCTCTATTCCTAAAATCCGAATGGGTCTGATCTCTGGCCCTGAAATCCAAATCTGATAAATCCCTTCCCCTAAAATCTGCATGGGATCCATCCCGGCCTCTAAAATCTAAATCATAAGTACCCCGGCCTCTGAAGTCAGATGGAGGAGCATCCCTACCTCTAAAGTCAACAGTGTGAACATCCCTGTCTCTGTAGTTCATGTGAGATGTCTCCCTACCTCTATAATCCATAGTAGTACCATCCCCACCCCTATAGTCCATAGGTGGTCCTTCTCTATCCCGAAAATCCCCAGAATGTATGTCCCTACCCCTGAAGTCCAACTGTGATGTATCTCTGCTCTGGAATTCAGAAGATGAAAAATCTCCTCCCCTGAAATCATGTCCGGGTCCCTCCCCTCCTCGATAGTCACCATGAGGTCTGTCTCTAGCTCCATAGCTGAAAGAATGCTCCTCCACATTTGCAAAGGGAGGCCCCGAATGCCCCTGGAAATCAAAGGGAAGTGAATCTCTGCCAGGAAAGTTGCCAGAGTGTCTCTCTTGAGCATGACTCTTAAGGGGAGGAGGAGGATAATCCCTGTTCCACCCGGGAGCAAACCTTTCTTCTTGGCTCCCACTGTAGAAACAAAGACAGTGTTATTCATATTGTCCAGAGAGTCTGAAATCTATACACCAGCATATTCTTCTCTAATCACAGCACATTCTTCTGTAAACATTTTTTTTTTTGGCAGAGTTCTGTAACAGGGTCCTAGATCTGCAGAAAACAGCAGTGTTTTGCTATTTTAAGACGAAGTGGCGGAGTAAACTTTTATGCTCCCATTTCAGAACACGAGGAAAGTCAACACAAGGTTTTCAACATGACTGCTGCAGAAAAAGCTTTCACCCAGTCCTGCAACAGGGAAAATCCGCAACACCAGATAAGCTAGCAATGGTGACACACTACAAATTATTTTCATTTCCTACAGCCAGGGAATTTAGAATTCCAAGGTCAACATGATGATTCCTATACTTTGGAAAGATCAATGCACTATAAGTTTCTTACAGTTAGTTTCAGGAGGTGTCTTTCTCACTGCTGCATCCAGGGGTGACATTCAGAAACATTTCATTATAATTACAGGACAGACACCACCCAATCAGAAGTGATGCAGGCCCAAAACAAGAAAACACTGGCTATAAACAACCAGTAGAAGCACACTAGTACACACCAGCTATCAGTGTTACCTAAATCCCAGTTCTACAGTGGCTCCATCCAGAACCACTCTCACCTGGGTCCTATTATTATAACTACTCAAGAGTGACACAAAAGGCAGCATGAATCATGCCACAAAGCATGCGTAAGTCATCTAAGCCAAGCAACGGCATCCAAGAGCTTAATGCTAGAAGGGACCTAGAGAGAGCAGTAGGCCTGCAAGCATTATTCCCATGTCCCAAACGAAGTAGCTGATATTCCAGATTCCAATGCCGAATGCAATTCTTCTTGATAATAATTTTTTTCAATAAGCACAGTATTAAATTCACATTCCCAGATTATGGAACTCAAGAGATAAATAAGAGCTGGCACAATCTTACATACTACCCCACTTCTTCCCTCTACCTAATATCCAAACCATTTTACAGTTTTTGGCTTTGTTAAAAGACTAGGGAATTTAAATATGCCTTTACATACCTGAGATGCTGGTTAGGGGGTGGGTGAAAAAACATGTGAAAAAGGAAATCATGGAAGGAATCGGAAGTGTTTCTGTTACTCATCAGTAAAACAAAAGCATTAAGATTTCCAAATCAGATCTCTCCAGAACCCACAGATTCTATCATATGACCCTCCTGAGCTCAGACTATACTGCAATTGGAGGAATTAAAAGATGATTGATTCTGGGTCACTTAGTTCAAGAGCAAGTTACAATGTCAAACCCTTTCTTAAAGTAACGGGTTTTTAACATTAACCTATACACAGAATGGTGCACACTTAATGGATTTTCAGAACATGATGACTTCCACTGGCTCCCATGAACACTAATTATGTCTATGTGGTTCATCATAAGAAGAGCCAGTTTAAATGTTCTTCACAAGTAATACCATTTAACACTAAAATTAAGAAGCTACCACTAACTCGAGTATATCATTCAAGTCCTAATAGTTAGCCTGAAGGAAGACTTATGCCTCAGTGGACACTTACTGATGAGTGCTGACATACCTATATCTAAATCTATATGCCTTCTGAACAGAACATAAACACTGCCTTTGAATACTGTCCTAAGGATTATCTTACCTTCTCACGTTGAGATGATGAAAAAGATTTAGAGTAAACTATTGTAATGGAGTTCTTAGAACTATGCTTTATACAGACTATTCAAAACACAGTTCTATTAATATAAAATAGCAATAGCTATGAAAATCATTTTCAACCAAATTAAAAACAAATTTAAGAAGGAAAGTTGTTTAAAATACAAAATCAATTTCCTGTAAGATAGCTTTTTTGGCCTAATTAGTCCAAAAACAGAAATACTATATAAACTATGTCTCCCTTCTGGTTAAAGGTCTTTAAAAAATAGTATACAATAACTTATATTTAAGCTAAAATTAAGTTGGAGAAACATAATTTTAAATAATTAAAATGTAGTAAAAGAAAAACATTCTGAAAATAGAAAGTCATATAATGCAGCTAAATTTAACCTAACATTTTTGAATGCTGACCTAAACCATCTTAACTCTAATGAGAAAGAGCCTTACTTACAAAATAATAATCCATAAATATAAGAAAAACAATCATATTTTGAAATTTTAATGTATAAGCCCACTGATCTAGACCAGGCTTTTAAACTTCTTCTTTAGTGAGTTACATAATAATATTAGGCTTTGCAGGTTATATGGTCTCTGTCATGACCACTCAACACAGTCACTGCAGTATGAAAGCAACCACAGACAATTTATAAACAATTGAGTATAGCTGTGTTCCAATAAAGCCTTATTTACAAAAACAGGCTGTGGGCTGTAGTGTGCTGACTACTGATCTAAACCTTAGTATCTGGAAAGGAAAAATATATCCAGCATCACCACCATAACTAATTTCAAGATTGCTGAGCAGAAAGTAAAGATCTCTATCATTTAGCATTTATAAAACACTAGCTTTACTAAACATTATATGGCTTTTCTAAACTCAATTCTCTAGCTAAATTTCTCACTGGATCTCCAAGCTTCAGAATAATGAAAGAGAAAAGCTCTTGAATTTACACAATAAAATCAATCCAAATTAAAATTTACTAATAATATAAGTTTCTGTTGCAGCATCAATACTTTTGAATGCATAACTTTAAAGGTCAGATTTCTCTGCCATAAACCAAGTAAAACCATAAAAATCACATTCTGACAGCATTTTATCAATTGTAAACACAAAGGCTTAGAAATACTATAATCGGTATACATTATATTGGCTAAAAACAATTAACTCCCTACAAATCTAAAAAACAATCCATTTACAACTGAATTCTACCCACCTTCTCCGCTCATCTTTGTACCCAGTGACCTAAAAATTGAAATGTAGCTTAGAAAACTGCATCAAATAATTTGTCCTTCTCAGAACTATTTGCGACAGCTGTGGTTCAACAACCTGCCATGGGCAAGGCAAAGCTCTGGATTCAAGATGTAAATTAGTGAACTTAATGTAACTTTTATAAATGTGTATGTACATTTTGCTGGTTTTCTTCACTACCTTGCCAATGAGTTAAAAGCAATAAAATTTCGGGGATTTTTTAAAAATAATGTTTAAAAAGACATTATAACAAAGCTCTTGGCATGATGCGTATTCAGCCTTATAATCACTTTAGAAATGACTAGAAACTTTTTTTGTAGTTTCTATTAAAAGAAAGATTAGAGCTATTTCTTTAAAATGTAATTATTTCCCCTTATGGCAGGCCAAAAATTTTTATATCTTTGTCATTAAAATATTGACAATTAAAAAATTCAAATTTTAGGACTTACCGAAAAGGTCCCGTTCTGTTAGCAGATCGAGAATCCCCCCACATCTCTTTCAATGTCAAGAGGGCTCCAATGAGTGGATCCTTTTCCTACCAAACTCTGGTTATAGCAGTATCTGCACAAAACAAACCATGAAAGTAGGTGCATTAGAACAGAAAGCAATAACCAAACTAGTCACCCCTGCTTGGTTTATGTGATATGACCACATCAGCAAGGGTATTTGGGGAGGACACTTTTAAACATATACATATGAATTTATAGCAAAAAAAATAAATTTTAAATTAAAAATGATTACCCCAGGGCACCAGAACCTTCTCAAATGCACTATGAGAGCTTCACATTTACTAAATAATTATTTATTAATTTTTCCAGCACCTATTCTCCCTTCCTTTTATCTTCATTTTATTGAGATATATTCACATACCACGCAGTCATACAAAACAAATCGTACATTCAATTGTTCACAGTACCATTACATAGTTGTACATTCATCACCTAAATCAATCCCTGACACCTTCATTAGCACACACACAAAAATAACAAGAATAATTAAAGTGAAAAAGAGCAATTGAAGTAAAAAAGAACACTGGGTACCTTTGTCTGTTTGTTTCCTTCCCCTATTTTTCT
The DNA here is from genome assembly GCF_015220235.1 of Choloepus didactylus. Taxonomy (NCBI): domain Eukaryota; kingdom Metazoa; phylum Chordata; class Mammalia; order Pilosa; family Megalonychidae; genus Choloepus; species Choloepus didactylus. Next base: position 202,891,635 of record NC_051307.1, on the reverse strand, counting down.
ACTCATCCATCCATAAACTAGACAAAGTGGAGTGTGGTCCTTATGGCTTTCCCAATCCCACTGTCACCCCTCATAAGCTACATTTTTATACAACTGTCTTCGAGATTCATGGGTTCTGGGTTGTAGTTTGATAGTTTCAGGTATCCACCACCAGCTACCCCAATTCTTTAGAACCTAAAAAGGGTTGTCTAAAGTGTGCGTAAGAGTGCCCACCAGAGTGACCTCTCGGCTCCTTCTGGAATCTCTCTGCCACTGAAGCTTATTTCATTTCCTTTCACATCCCCCTTTTGGTCAAGAAGATGTTCTCCGTCCCACGATGCCGGGTCTACATTCCTCCCCGGGAGTCATATTCCACGTTGCCAGGGAGATTCACTCCCCTGGGTGTCTGATTCCACGTAGGGGGGAGGGCAGTGATTTCACCTTTCAAGTTGGCTTAGCTAGAGAGAGAGGGCCACATCTGAGCAACAAAGAAGCATTCTCTCCCTTCCTTTTTGGAAACAGCATCTTCACCCTAATCTCAGTCCATGTGGCTGATCTTACACCATTCAACAGTATAGTCTATTGCCCTCACCACCATGACTGCTTTGAAGATGGGTATATGACCCAAGCCAAGCTGAGAAGTTATCCCCAGGACTTTTGCTGCAACCAATGAAAAAGAGGCTACATCCTTGCTGAGAGCACAGACCTTAGGGACCCAGGAAATCTGGAGCTGTCCAGGGTGTACCTGTGTCCACACCTAAATAAAGGCCTTGACTGAGAAAGAAGCCGGCATACATACAAGAAAAACAGCTGTAAAAACAAGAAGCCAAGAAACTAATAACATCATTTGTGTCCTTGAATTCAGTCGCATATGAAGCCACTTGGACTTTCAGATTCACATGCCAACAATTACCTAGCTATTGAGTACTTTGTAAATAACATCTCCAAAAAGGGAAGACACATCATTTTTATTTTACAAATGACCTGAGGCTCAACCAGGAAAAAATCCATAGAATAAAGTAATAGTCCATTTCTTCCATTAATATGCCTACTGAGATAGTTGGAACTTTGTTTATAACACTTCCAGTATTCTGGCTTCTAAAGTGATCACATTTGTAATCAAATGATATTAAGCAGACACGTTAGGTTGAGAGTAAAAAGCACTAGGAAACTTGAATTAGGAGGGATGGTCATTATTACGTATGAAAACATAATGGTCTGGAGAAGCACCTAATCCCCATTTGGGCATAAATAAACAGAAGGCTGACAAATCATAAAGTACAAAGAAGGGACATATACACAAAATAAACCACTATAATGCCAGCCAACAAAAAGAGACAAAAGAAGTAAGCGTAAAAACTGAAAAAAAAAAAAAAAAAAAAAAAAAAAAAAAAAGAGGACTATCATCGTTTGTAAATAATGATTATTTACCTGGAAAGGCCAAGAAAACTGATTTAAAACTTCCACAAACAGTAAGAAAATTCAGTAATCAATGGCCTTCAAATATACAAACAATAGCCAGTAAAAACAAAATAAAACAAAACAAAATAAACCTACTGGAAGAAAAGATCTGATTCCAAGCAGCAACAAAATGAATAAACTTAAATCTAAATGAGAAAAATTTTAAAAGCTCCTGAGGGAATAAACAAATGGAGAAATACATCATAATCATAGATAAGAAGACATCATTATAAAAACTGAATTCTACCTAAATAAAACAATAGGATATGCCACATCAATAGAATAAAATATAAAGTCCACAAACAAACTAACTGGGAGAGTTCATTAGCAGGATATCATGAAAGCTGCAAATCAGTGGGAAAAAAGATTATTCAATAAGTGATTTTAGGCCAATGATTTCCTCTATCCAGGGGGAAAAAAAAGTTGAAAGCTGACCTCATAACTTAAAAAAAAATTAATTCCAGAACGTTCAAAGATTTAAACTGAAAATGAACCATAAGTCTCCCAACATAAAACAGACTATTTATTTCTAGAACATCACACAATAAACAAAAAAGACAAATTATCATCTGGGAAAAAATATTGACAAGGAATTTCACAAAACGTCAATTTCCTCAATATATAATGGAGCTTCTACAGATCAGTAATAAAAACACAAACAATCCAAAAGAAAAATAGCAAAAGCTATGGACAACCAATTAGCAAAAGAAAAGGGGAATCAGGAAGAAAAGAAATACAAATGGTAGCTCCTAAAATATAAAACAATGTCCTGCCTCATTCAAAATGAGAAATAAAAATTGAAACTGTGCAATGAGATTCCATTTTAACCTATTAAGACTGGCAAAGGCCCAACAGTTTTTATAAAACAGTATCAGTTAGATGAGGGGAAATAGGCATTTTCATAAATTACTGATAAATGTAGTTAATCTTCAAGGGAAGAAATTAAACAAAATCTATCAAAACTTTAAATGCACACAACTTCTGACTCCCCAGTTTCACTTTTCAAAATTCATTCTCTAGATACTTATAGGATGAATAGATATGTTTTCAAGAGTATATAGCACAGTATTCTTTGTAATAGCAAAAGATTAGAAAACCTAAAAGAACATCAATAAAATATATTTGTACTACTGGAATGCTACATGACTCTCAAAAAAATGAGGCAGTTCTTTGTTATTTGAGACAGACTAAGCTAACATATTAAATTTTAAGAAGGTACAGAATACTAGATGTAGTATGGTGTCATTTGTGTAAAACAGAAAAGGATATATAAAACAAAATTAGGGACGGAAGACAATGGCAGCATAGAGAGGAGTGGAAGCTAGTTTGTCCCCTGGAACAACTAATAAACAACCAGGAACAACTAGTAAATAATCTGGAATAACTTAGGGGGGACAAATGCGACTGTCCACTCATCATACATCAACCATTGGGAGGAATGCCCGAGATCGCAGCATAAAATCTGTAAGTAAAAATTGCGGATCCAAGCCGGGAGCCCCCTCCCCTCACAGCCCAAACTGCAAAGTCTAGTGGTGCTAGAGAGCAGCACTCTCCCAGCAAGTGAAAATAACTCAGCTGAGCTCCAAGTGGTGTTTAATTAACAAACGTGGACTGCTCAATACAAGCTACAAATCCCCAACAAGGAGATAGAGGCTTTTGGTGATGACTGACCTTGGAGAGCTGGAGGGTCACCAGGGACTGGCCCTGAAGGGGGCTTTCTGTCCCTTTTTCAGCTCAGTGGAGAAAGCCTCAGCCATTTTCAGTTCCCAGCGCTCTGACCCAGACAAGGGTGGAGACAGCACAGGCACAGAGACTATTCAAATGCAAATGACCTCTCCCTAGCGGGTGTATCTTCCCTAAGAGGAAGAAGGCAGTACCAAGTTCTACTACCCACCTTCCATTCAGAAACAGACACCAGAGCCTGGGGGAAACAGCCACAGGACGTACCTCCCTACACCAGTCGGGAGCTACAGGCTGACAGGCGCCACCTGCTGGGCAGAAAAACACAGTGACTTGAGGCCTCACAGGGTGTATCAATCTTCTAAGACAACCCCTCAGGGAAACGGGGTACTATTGCCTCCTTCCAATACCTGAGCCTGTTCTGGTCTGGGAAAACATGATTGGGGTAACCAAGGAAACCAGATGCCTAGACAACCAAAAACTAAAATCTACACTAAGAAAAACGAAGTTATGGCCCAATCAAAGGAACAAACTTACACTTCAACTGAGATACAGGAATTTAAACAACTAATGCTAAATCAATTCAAAAAGCTTAGGGAAGATACGGCAAAAGAGATGAAGCATATAATGAAAACACTGGGCGTACATAAGGTAGAAATCGCAAGTTCAAAAAAACAACTGGCAGAATCTATGGAAATGAAAGGCATAACACAAGAGATGAAAGACACAATGGAAACATAAAACATCAGCTCTCAAGAGGCAGAAGAAAACACTCAGGAACCAGAGAACAAGGCACCTGAGAGCCTACACACAAAAGAGCAGATAGAGAAAAGAATAGAAAAATACGAGCAATGTCTCGGGAATAGAAGGACAACACAGATGCAGGAATGTATGTGTCACTGCTGTCCCAGAAGGAGAAGAGAAGGGAAAAGGGGCAGAAGCAATAAAAGAGGAAATAATCAATGAAAATTTCCCATCTCTTATGAAAGATATAAAATTACAGATCCAAGAAGCACAGTGTACCCTAAACAGAATAGATCTGAATAGGCCTACACCAAGACACTTAATAATTAGATTATCAAATGTCAAAGATAAAGAGAGAATCCTGAAACCAGCAAGAGAAAAAGATCCATCACATACAAAGGAAGCTTGATAAGACTATGTGCAGATTTCTCAATAGAAACCATGGAGGCAAGAAGGAAGTGGGGTGACATATTTAAGATACTGAAAGAGAAAAAACACCAACCAAGAATCCGATTTCCAGCAAACCTGTCCTTCAAATATGAGGGAGAGCTTAAAATATTCTCTGACAAACAGACAATGACAGTTTATGAACAAGATACCTGCTCTACAGGAAACACTAAAGGAAGCACTGCAGACAGAAAGGAAAAGACAGGAGTGAGAGGTGCAGAAAACAATTTTGGGAGACAGTAGCACAGCAATGTAAGTACAGTGAACAAAGATGACTGTGAGTATGGTTGAAAGAGGAAGGTTAGGAGCATGTGGGACACCAGAAGGAAAGATAAAGACTGGGACTGTATTACTCAGTGACACCTAGGGTGCTCAACGATTGTAATAAAAGTTACAAACATGTTTGTACAAGAGGTAGAACAAATGAATGTCAACACTACAAGGTATTAAAAACAGGGTGGGATTGGGGGGAAATACAATCAATGCAAACTAGAGACTACTATTAACAGAAACATTGTATTATGCTTCCTTTAATATAACAAAGGCAATATACCAAAGCTAAATGCATATGGGGCGGGGGGACACAGGGGAAGAGTATGAGAGTCCTGGCATTGGTGAAGTTGTCTGACTCTTTATTCTACTTTAGTTTAATGCTACCTTTCCTTTTGTTGCTTTCTAGCTGTCATGTTTTTTTTTTTCTTTCTCTCTCTCTCTTTTTTCTTTTTCTTTCATCTCTCTACCTTCTTTGACTCTTCCTCTTTCTTTATGGAAGAAATGGAGAGGTCCTTCTATAGATAGTGGTGATGGTGCTCAATACATAAATATGTGACTATACAGGAAACCAACAATTGTTTACTTAGGACGGAATGTATGGTGTGTGAACAAAACCATCTTTAAAAAAAAATGGGTTGATGAAGAAACCTTCAGGGCACTATATTGAGTGAAATAAGACAGACACATAAAGACAAATATTGCAGGGTCTCACTGATATGAACTAATTATAACATGTAAACTCATAGACATGAAATACAAGTTACCAGGATAAAGAACAAGGCTAAAGAATGGGGAGTGGTTGCTTCTTATGAACCGAATGTTCAACTAGGGTGAGCTCATGGACAGGGGTGATGGTAGCTCATTGTGAGAATAATTAACACTGCTGAACAGTGTGTGAAGGTGGTGGAAAGGTTAAGCTCAGAGTCACGTATGTCACCAGAAGGAAAGCTGGATGTTAAAAGATGGGAATGTATAAAACAGTGAATCTTGTGGTGGACAATGTCCGTGATTAACTGTACAAATATTAGAAATCTCTCTCATGAACTAGAACAATGTATGACACTATAACTAGAAGTTAATAATAGAGGGGCATATAGGAAAAATATATATATACCTATTGCAAACTATATACTATAGTTAGTAGTATTTTAACATTCTTTCATCAACAGCAACAAATGTACTATACCAAAACTATGAATCGATAATAGAGGGGGGGTGGTTAGGGGTATGGGAGGATTTGAGTTTCCTTTTCTTGTCTTTCTTTCTTTTCTGGAGTAATAAAAATGTTCTAAAAATTGAAAAAAAAATTATGGTGATGGAAGTACAGCTGTGTAATGGTACCATGGGCAAATGATTGTACACTTTGGATCTCTGGATAATTGTATGGTATGTGAACAATCTCAATTAAAAAAAAAAAAAAACTAAGCAAAATGAAAATGAAAAAGAAAAAAAACTGGAGGTATCACACTTCATGATTTCAAACCTAACTATATCTAAGGTAATCAAGACAGTGTGGTACTGGAATAAGGATAGACATACAGAACAGTGGAACAGAACTGAGAGTTCAGAAAGAAACCATCACATTTAGGGTCAACTGATTTTTGACAAGGGTGTCAAGAAAATTCAACTGGGAAAGAGTGTTTTCAATATTTGGTACTGAGAAAACTGGATATCTGCATGCAGAAGAATGAAGCTGGACCCCTACCTTACACCATACACAAAAATTAACTCAAAATGGAGCGAGGATCTAATAAAGGTACGAGTTAAACTGTAAAACTCTCAGAACAAAACAAAGGAGTAAATCTTCATGGTCTTATATTATGCAATGATTTCTTCGATAAGATACCAAGAAAATAAGCAAAGAAAAAATAGATAAATTGAACTTCATCAAAATTAAAAACATTTGTGCTTTAAAGGACACTATCAAGAAAGTGAAAAGACAACCCAAAGAATGAGAGAAATTTGTGGCAAATCATATATCTGATAAGAGACTTGTTATCTAGAAGACATAAAGAATTACCACAACTCAATAAAAATACAACTCAATTTTTAAAATGAGCAAAGGATTTAAATACATTTCTCCAAAAAAAAAAAAATACAAATGGTCAATACACACATGAAAAAATATTCAACTTCATTAGCCATGAAAGAATTGAAAATCAAAACCACAATGACAGCGTCTGGCAAGATGGCAACAGAGAGATGTGGAATTTAGTCAGTACTCTAGAGCAACTAGTAAATAGCCAGGAACAACTAGTAAATAGTGTGGAACAACTGTAGGGGGATATCTATGACCAGACACACATCGTACACCAATTTGGAATGGGTGGAACAGCTGAGATCGCAGCACAGAACTTTAAGTTCTGGAGCCCCTCCCACTGGCACAGCAGGCTGAGCTGGAACACTCCCCTGTAGGAAAAAAGCAGCAATCTACTAGGTACAAGGGAAGGTAACTCAACCAAGCTCCAACTGCGGTTTTAATTAACAAATCTGGACTACTGAATACCAGCTATGAACACAGATAAACCCAGAGCAAGCAGGAAAGGAACCCTGAGGTCTCTCCCAGCAGAGACGAGGCAGGACTGATGGAAAAAAAATAAATAAATAAACAAAAATGGAGGCTTTTGGAGACAGTTGAGCTCAGAATACTGGAAAATCTCTGTGTCCCAAGAAAAGGGGCACAGAGAACCGGGTACCAACTCTGGTCAACCGGCAAAACTGAGGGGCTATGGACTAGCTGTGACAAAGGGATTTCTTTTCTTTTCTTTTTTGTTCTCTCATTCTAAGTAGCTCATTAGAGAAAGCCTCAGGCATTTTCAATTGCCAGCCCTGACCCAGGCAAGGTGGAGTTAAGATCTTGAGATCTTGAGTCAGAGAGACAAATGAAGAGGTCAAGTTAAGTAGATAATTCCCTAAAGGACATATCTCCCCTAAGAAAAGGAGGGCGAGGCCCAGCTTAAGTGGCTGTCTTCCCTCAGAGAATTCAGATCTCAAGGCCTTGGGGAAAAAAGAAAACAGAAACAGTTTAAACTTGGCTTCTGACACCTTTGGCCACTGGCTGGGACAGGGTCCACTGAGAATTAAAGGCACCGCACCTCTTCTTACAGAAGTGGGGAGCTGCGGGCTGACAAGCACCACTTACTGGGCAGGATAGGAAAAGCACCGAGTCTACAGGCCTCACAGGAAAGTCTGACCCAACTGGGTCTCATCCTCAGGGAAACCTGATACTGATTACACCCTCCTCCTGAGACCCGGGCCCATCTGGTCTGAGAAAATCTGACTGGGGTAATCAAGGAAACCAGATGCCTAGACAACAAAAAAATTTACGAGTCACACAAGGAAAAACGAAGATATGGCCCAAAGGAACAAATTTAAACTTCAAATGAGATACAGGGGTTGAAACAACTAAAGATGTTTAAACAAATCTACTAAATCAAATCAATGAGCTGAAGGAAAATGTAGCAAAAGAGATGAAGGTTATAAAGAAGGTATTGGGTGACCATAAAGAAGAATTCATAAGCTTGAAAAAACAAATAAGAGAAGTTATGGGAATGAAAGGCACAATAGAAGAGATGAAAAGCACAATGGAGACATACAACAGCAGATTTAAAGAGGCAGAAGAAAGGATTCATGAACCGGAGGACAGGACATCTGAAATCCTACCCAGAAAAAAACAGATAGGGAAAATAGAAAAATATGAGCAGCATCTCAGAGAATGGAATGACAATGTGAAGCACACAAATATACATGTCACAGGTGTCCCAGAAGAAGAGATGGGAAAAGGGGCAGAAACAATAATGGAGGTAATAATCATTGAAAATTTCCCATCCCTTATGAAAGACATAAAATTACAGATCCAAAAAGCGCAGCGTACCTGTTCTAGTTTGCTAATGCTACTGGAATGCAAAGACCAGAGACGGATTGGCTTTTATAAAAGGGTGTTTATTTGGTTACACAGTTACAGTCTTAAGGCCATAAAGTGTCCATCAACAAAGGGTACCTTCACTGGAGAATGTTCAATGGCATCCGAAAACCCTCTGTTAGCTGGGAAGGCACATGACTGGCGTCTGCTCCAAGTTCTGGTTTCAAGATGGCTTTCTCCCAGGACGTTCCTCACTAGGCTTCAGCCTCTCTTCAAAATGTCACTCTCAGTTGCTCTTCAAAACATCACTCACAGCTGCACTGAGTTCCTTCTGTTTGTCAGCTCATTTATATGGCTCCAGTGACTCAACTTAGACCCACTCTGAATGGGGGTTGTAACACCTCCAGTGAAATTATCCAATCAGAGTCATCACCCACAGCTGGGTGGGGCACATCTCCACAGAAACACTCAAAGAATTACAATCTAATCAACACTGATAACATCCCACACAGGACTACATCAAAGATAATGGCATTCTGGGGGACATAATACATTCAAACCAGCACAGTACCCCAAACAGAAAAAATCCAAATAGACTCACTCAAGACACTCAATAATCAGATTATCAAACATCAAAGACAAAAAGAGAATTCTGAAAGCATCAAGAGAAAAGCAATCCATCACATACAAAGGAACCTCGATAAGATTATGTGCAGATTTCTCAGTAGAAATCATGGAGGCAGAGGTATGATATATTTAAGATACTGAAAGAGAAAAACTGCCAACCAAGAATTCTATATCTGGCAAAAACTGTCCTTCAAACATGAGGGAGAGTTAAAAATATTTTCAGACGAACAGACACTGACAGAGTTTGTGAACAAGATACCTACTCTACAAGAAATACTAAAGGAAGCACTATAGGCAAATAGGAAAAGACAGGAGAGAGAGGTTTGGAGAAGAGTGCAGAAATGAAGACTATCAGTCAGGATAAAGAGAGAGAGCAAGAGAGAAAATAAAAATAAAATAAGATATGACATACTCTGCCAGTTTGAATATATTGTGTCCCTCAAATGCCATTATCTTTGATGTAATCTTGTGTGGGCAGATGTTATCAGTGTTGATTAGATTGTAATTCTTTGAGTGTTTCTGTGGAGATGTGCCCCACCCAGCTGTGGGTGATGACTCTGATTGGATAATTTCCATGGAGGTGTTGCTCCGCCCATTCGGGGTGGGTCTAAGTTGAGTCACTGAAGCCATATAAATGAGCTGATGGACAGGGGGAACTCAGTGCAGCTGAGAGTGAACTTTTGAAGAGGAGCTCCAGCCAAGAGGGACACTTGGAAGAAAGCAAAGGAGCTGCAGATGAGAGCGAGTTTGAAGACAGCCGTTGAAAGCAGACTCTTGCTCCAGAGAAGCTAAGAGAGGACAAATACCCAAAGAGAAACTAACAGTGACATTTTTGAGGAACTGCAGCCTAAAGAACATCCTGGGAGAAAGCCATTTTGAAACCAGAACTTTGGAGCAGACGCCAGCTATGTGCCTTCCCACCTAACAAGAGGTTTTCTGGACACCATTGGCCATCCTCCAGTAAAGGTACCCGATTGCTGATGTGCTATCTTAGACACTTTATGGCCTTAAGACTGTAACTGTGTAACCAAATAAACCCCCTTTTATAAAAGTCAGTCCATCTCTGGTGTTTTGCATTCCGGCAGCCATTAGCAAACTAGAACACATACAAAATTCAAAAGACAAAATGGTAGACAGTAGACATGACACTGAGTGAAATTAGCCAGAAACATAAGGACAAATACTGAAAGGTCTCACTAATATGAACTAACATTATGAACTAACATTAATGAGTGAACCTTGAAAGTTAAAGTTGAGACACAGCTTACCAGGAGATAGGAGGAGGGTAGAGATCAGACATCTGATGCTGAAGGAGTACAAAATGCTCAACAGGATTGATTGTATAGATCCAGAAATAGATAGCACAATACTGAGTGATGGTAGCACAATATTGTAAGTACTTGGAACAAAGATGAGTGTGAGTATGGTTGAAAGAGGAAGGTTAGGGGCGTGTATGATACCAGAAAGAAAGATAGAGGATAAAGACTGGGACTGTGTAGCTTAGTGAAGCCTAGAGTGGTCAATGATGATGATTAAGTGTACTAACATAAGAATGTTTTTACATGAGGGAGGACATGAATGTCAACATAGCAAGCTGCTGAAAACTGGATGGTACAGGGGAAAAATACAATCAATGCAAACTAAAGTCTACAGTTAACAGTGACATTGTAATATGCTTCCATTAATTGTAACAAAGGCAATATACCAAAGGTAAATGTCTATAAGAGGAAGATATAAGGGAGTGGTATGGGATTCCTGGTGGTGTTGTATGACCTCTTTATTATATTTTATTGTATTTTTTTCTTCTGTCTTTTTTAATTCTTCACTTTTCTTTCTCCTCTTCCTCTTTCATTGCAGAAGAAATGGAAATGTCCTCTTATAGATTTTGGTGGTAAATGCATAACTATGTGATTATAACAGAAATCAATGATTGGTTACTTAGGATGGATCATATGGTATGTGAATAAAATTGTTTAAAAAATAAACAGAAGGATACAAGTGCTGGAGAAGATGTGGAGAGGGATGTACCTATTCACTGTTGGTGGGGAAGTACAATGGTGCAGCCGATCTGGAGGGTAATGTGGTGGTTCCACAGGAAGCATAAGTTGCCATATGGTCCTGCAACCCTATTGGCTGGTTGTATACTTGCAGGCAATTGAGAGCCGGGACTCGAGTGGACATTTGCACACTGGTATTTGTGGCGGCAGTATTCATAGTTGGCAATGGATGGAGGTGACCTAAGGGTACATTGACTGATAAACCAAATGGTGAACTGTGGTGTATACATACAATGGAATATTGAGCAGCCGCAAGAAGGAATGAACTTGTGAGGTATGCAACCAGATGAATGGACCTTGAGGACAGTAGGACGAGTGAAGTAAGTCAGACATGAAAAGACAAATCTTATAACACCTCACTAATACGGACTAAAAATAATGTGCAAACTGAGAACTGAATATGGGAGCATGGGTTATCAGGGTAAGGCTTATGTCAAGGTTCCTAGATTGTATACTCTAACAGCAGCCATGTCTATTCAAGAGTTGTAACAGTTACTTCTCAATTCTGAGATGCTGAGCTGTTGGTATGTGACCTGGTCCGTCCCTCGAGCTTCAGGTATCCGTGTGGCACCTGGGACTCAGCCAGAGTAGCAGCTGTTGAGTGTTGGCATTGCCCCATACAGCAACTTTTAAAGAGGCTGAAAAAGAGATCTGACTTTGACTGAAGATATGAACAACATGGACTTGGCTGATACTGGGGTAGATCAAACTAAAGGGTAGAGGATGATAGTAACTGTTTTAAAACTTCAGCTTCTGTTTGGGACCAAAAGGAAGAGATGTTTATTTGGTGCTTGTTTTCTGTAGCACACTATATAATTTAACTTCCATGGTCAATTTATTCAAACACCATAATTACATGGAACCTTGAATAGAGAGTGATATGTGGTTGGTTTGTACAAGTTAGCATGAAGCTCCAATACATACGAGAGTAATTTGGGCAGAGAATAAAAAGTATTTGCAAAGCCCCCTGAGGGACTGGGGGAAAATGTGGAAACATCAGACTTCCCAGCTGGAATTTCTGATATTGTCGCAAGCACTGGGGACTACCAGTTTAGTAGGCCGAACCCTCGATCTTATGAAGCTTGTTACTGTAAAAGAGGCAAAGCCTACTTATAACTCTGCCTGAGAGTCACCTCCAGAGAACCTCTTTCGTTGCTGCTCAGATGTGGCCTCTCTCTTTAAGCCAAGTTGGCAAGCGGTAAACTCACTGCCTTCTCCCCTAAGTGGGACATGACTCCCAGGCGTGTAAATCTCTCTGACAACGTAGCACGTGACTCCTGAGGATGAGCCTTCCCCGACTTCATAGGATTGAGAAAGCCTTCTAGACTAAAAAGGGGAAGAGAAATGAAACAAAATACAGTTTCAGTGGCTGAGAGATTTCAAATGGAGTCATGAGGTCATTCTGGAGGTAACTCTTATACATTATATACAAATTTCCCTATTTAGTTTTTAGTTTATTAGAACAGCTACAATGAAATACCTGAAACTGCTGAACTGCAATCCAGTATCCTTGATTCTTGAAGACAACTGTGTAAGTATATAGCTTATATGGTGTGATCATGTGACTGTGAAAACCTTGTGGTTCACACTCTCTTCACCCAGTGTATGGACAAATGAGTAGAAAAATGGGGACAGAAAGTAAATGAGGGATGATCCAAGATGGCAGTTTAGGAGAGACAGAGCAAATTCTCCTCTGTGAAGAACACGAGATAAAGGATAGAAAGTGCTCCAGAGCTGCAGTTCCAGGGTTCCACCAGCTGGGCAGGGACTTCTATACCACATAGTGAGAGTGTGGCTGGAGAAGCCAAGACACTGCATTTACGGACAGGTGAGTGCTCAGCCCGGAACGCCGCCGGCAACAGGCGGCTGGAGTCACCTGACAGCCAGGGGCCTTCCACGCCCCGGGCACCCTCCTCAGTACCTGGTGTGGGTGATAATCTTTCACAGACCCGCGGCCCAGAGCCCCCGTGCCAGGCACTGGCCGTTGGAGCAGGCAGACGATAGCGGAAGTGGGTAGCTTTCCAGGCCCCGGGCAGCCATCTTTGCAGCTGGCTGGGTGACAACCCTTCACAACCCTGCGGCTGAGAGTTTCCCTGAGGGAATTCGCGATTCGGCGGGCTTCTGACAGAGTCCACTCTTCTTCCATGGAAGACTGCGGTGGGTACCGCCCAGAGGGAGTGCCAGGAGCCCTCCCCCAATCCCAGGGACTCACAGTGTCTGGCAGAGAAGGACTGTGAGGCATTTGAGCTGGAAGGTGAGACACACAGCGCTACAGCCCCAGAGTACTCTACCGGTAGCCTCAGGATTGGCCAGGACCACTGTGTCCTAGAGCAGACTCCCTGCCGAACTGCACAGGGCACGCCCCTCATCCACAGGGCTGGTGGTCCCCAGTACACATGGAAAATTGGTACACTGATAGGACCTTCACATGGTATGGACCCCCACTCAGTGCAAAGACAAAGTTGGGAGAACTGGCTTATGGGTAAGAGGTGGCTCAGGAGCGTCATCTGCTGGTAGGTCAGGGAAAGTGCACTCCACCAAGCTGTAGCTCTGTCAAATTATAGATAAATGTTTAAATAAGCCTGTATATCCTAAAAGAACCCTATCAAGATAAGCAAATGCCAAGAGGCCAAAAACAGAAAATTATAAAGCATATGAAGAAACCATAAGATATGGATAACCCAAACACCCAAATTTAAAAGCCAGAGGAGAAACAGAACTTGGAGCAATTAATCACAGAAGTATTCACAAACATCAATATCATGGCTCAGGATATAAAGGACATGAAGAAGACCCTAGAAGAGCATAAAGAAAAATTTGCAAGAGTAAATTAAAAAATAGCAGATCTTACAGAATCAAATACCATTGATCAAATTAAAAAGATTCTTGAGATACATACCACCAACAAACCCCAAACAGAATAATTCCAGATAAATCACTCCAAGACATTCTGATCAGATTTTCAAATGCTGAAGAGAGGGAGAAAGTTCTGAAAGCAGCAATTCACACAATTGCTTCTGCAATTCACCACATACAAGGGAAACAACATAAGACTAAGTACTGTCTACTCAGCAGGCACCATGGAGGCAATAAGGCAGTGGTATGACATATTTAAAATTCTGAAAGAGAAAAACTGCCAGCCAAGAATTCTTTATCCAGCAAAACTTTCTTTCAAAATTGAAGGAGAGCTTAAAATTTTCACAGACAGACAAACGCTGAGAGAATATGCTAATAAGAGACCTGCCCTACAAGAAATACTAAAGGGAGCCCTTACGGCTGAGAAAAAAAAGAAAGGAGAGAGAGATCTGGAGAAGGGCAAAGAAACAAAGTGTTTTAATACGGGTATATTAAAGAAAATAAAGAGAGAGGGGGGAAAATACATCTGACAATTAAAAACCAAAGGATAAGATGCCTTATTCAAGAACTGCCTTCGCAGTAATTACTTTGAACGTGAATGGATTAAAATCCCCAATTAAAAGATACAGACTAGCAGAATGGATTAAAAAATATGAACCATCAATATGTTGTTTATAAGAGACTCATCTTAGACCCAGAGACACAAAGAAATTGAAAGTGAAACGATGGAAAAAAATATTCCATGCAAGCTACAGCCAAAAGAAAGCAGGGGTAGCAATACTAATTTCAGATAAAATAGACGTTAAATGTAAGGATGTCGTAAGAGATAAAGAAGGACACTACATACTAACAAAAGGGACAATTCACCAAGAAGAAATAAAAATCGTAAATGTTTATGCACCCAATCGAGGTGCTCCTAAGTATATGAGAGAAACACTGGCAAAACTGAAGGAAGCAATAGATGTTCCCACAACAATTGTGGGAGACTTCAATATATCACTCTCTCCTAAAGATAGATCAACCAGAGGACCAATAAGGAAATTGAGGACCTAAACAATGTGATAAACAAATTAGAGTTAAGAGATATATAGAGAACATACATCCCAAATTACCAGGATATACATTCTTCTCCAGTGCTCATGGAACTTTCTCCAGGACAGATCATATGCTAGTGCATAAAACAGGCCTCAATAAAATCTAAAAGATTGAAATTATTCAAAGCACATTCTCTGACCACAACGGAATGCAACTAGAAGTCAATAATCACCAAAGATCTAGAACATTCACAAATATCTGGAGGTTAAATAACACACTCCTGAACTATCAGTGGATCAAAGAAGAAACTGCAAGAGAAATTGCTAAATATCTAGAGACAAATGAAACAAGAACACAACAGATCAAAACTTACGGGATGCAGCAATGGCAGTACTAAGGGGAAAATTTATAGCTCTAAATGCATACATTAAAAAGGAAGAAAGAGTTAAAATCAAAGAAATAATGGGACAACTGAAGAAGCTAGAAAATGATCAGCAAACTAATCCTAAGCAAGTAGAAGAAAAGAAATAACAAAGATTAAAGCAGAAATGAATGATACGAAGAACAACAAAAAAAATAGTATAAATAAAACCAAAAGTTGGTTCTTTGAGAAGATCAACAACATTGACAAACCATTAGCTAGACTGACAAAGTCAAAAACAGAGAAGACCCAAATAAACAAAATAATAAATGAGAGGGGAAACATTACTGCAGATCCTGAAGAAATTTTAAAAAATTATAAGAGCACACTATGAACAACTGTATACCAACAAACTAGACAATGCAGAGGAAATGGATAATTTCCTAGAAACACATGAACAACCTAGACTAACCAGGGAAGAAACAGAAGACCTCAACAAACCAATCACAAGCAAAGAGATCCAATCAGTCATCAAAAAGCCTCCTACAAATAAAAGCCCAGGGCCAGACGACTTCAGAGGGGAATTCTACCAAACTTTCCAAAAAGAAGTGATACCAATCCTACTTAAATTCTTTCAAAAAACTGAAGAAAACTGAATACTACCTAACTCATTTTATGAAGCCAACATGACTTTAATACCAAAACCAGATAAAGAAAGGAAAACTACAAGACTATATCCCCAATGAATAAAGATGCAAACATTTTCAACAAAATACTTGCACATCGAATCCAAAGACACATTAAAAAAATCATACACCATGACCAAG
The DNA here is from genome assembly GCF_015220235.1 of Choloepus didactylus. Taxonomy (NCBI): domain Eukaryota; kingdom Metazoa; phylum Chordata; class Mammalia; order Pilosa; family Megalonychidae; genus Choloepus; species Choloepus didactylus. The sequence goes on along the minus strand of NC_051307.1, from coordinate 202,875,426 downwards.
TGTGATTCATTCCATGTATGCAAGGCTGGTTCAACATACGAAAATCAATCAATGTAAAACAACACATCAACAAATCAAAAGGGAAAAATCAAATGATCATCTCAACAGAGGATGAAAAAGTATTCAACAAAATTCAGCATCCTTTTTTGATAAAAGCACGTCAAAAGGTAGGATTTGAAGGAAACTTCCTCAATATAATAAAGGGCATATATGAAAAACCCACAGCCAGCATAGTACTCAATGGCCAGAAACTGAAAGCCTTCCCTCTAAGATCAGAAATGAGACAAGGATGCCCACTGTCACCACTATTATTCAACATTGTGCTAGATAGAAGTTCTAGCCAGAGCTATCCAGGAAGACAAAGAAATAAAAGCCATCCAAATTGTAAAGGAAGAAGTAAAACTGTCATTATTTGCAAATCATACTATCTTACATTTGGAAAACCCTGAGAAATTGACAACACAGCTACTTGATCTAATAAATTTGGCAAAGTGGCAGGATACAAAATTAATGCACATAAGTCAGTAATGTTCCTATACACTAGAAATAACCTAACTGAAGAAAAAGATTTCATTCTCAGTAGCAACTAAAAATATCAAGTACTGAGCAATAAACTTAACCAAGGATGTAAAAGAACTCTACGCAGAAAATTACATAACTTTACTAAAAGAAATAAAAGGGGGCCTAAAGAGATGGAAAGATATTCTGTGTTCATTATAGGAAGGCTAAACGTTATTAAAATGCCAATTCTACCCAAACGGATCTACAGATTCAATGTAATTCCAATCAAAACTCCAAAACCTTCTTGTAGACTTGGAAAAACTAGTTATCAAACTTATTTGGGAAGGGAAAGATGTCTCCAATTGCTAAAAACACTCTAATTAGAAAGAAAAAAATGAAGTGGGAGGACTTAACTTCCTGACTTTGAAGCTTACTATAAAGCCACAGTAGTCAAAACAGCATGGTAATCTCCAACTTTCCTTCTGGTGACACACATGACTCTAAACTTCAGCTTTCCACCACATTCACACACCATTCAGAACCGTTAGTTATGAGACTGTATAACACAGTGAATCTTGTGGTGGACAATGTCTGTGATCAACTGTACAAATACTAGAAATTTCCTTCATGAACCACAACAAATGTATGACACTATTACTAGAAGTTATGAGGGGTATATGGGGAGGGGGGGGAATGTACCTATTGCAAACTATGTACTAGAGTTAGTAATATTTTAATATTCTTTCATCAACAGTAACAAATGTACTATACCAATACTACGAGTCAATAATGGAGGAGGGGGTTAGGGGTATGGAAGTATTTGAGTTTTTTTTTTAATTCTTATTTTTTTTTCTACAGTAATGAAAATGTTCTAAAATTGAAAAAAATTAATTGTGGTGATGAATGCACAATTATATAATGGTACTGTGAACAAATGAATGTACACTTTGGATGATTATATGATATGTGAAAAATCTCAATAAAATTGAATTTTTAAAAAAATAGCATGGTTTTTGCACAAAGATAGACATATTGATCAATGGAATCGAACTGAGAATTCAAACAGACCCCCAGATCTACAGATGACTGATTTTTGATAAGGCCCCCAAATCCACTGAACTGACAGAATAGTCTCTTCAACAAATGGGGCTGGGAGAAACTGGATATCCATGTCCAAAAGAATGAAAGAGGTTCCCTACCTCACACCCTATACAAAAATTAACTCAAAGTGGATCAAAGACCTCAATATAAGAGACGGTACCATAAAACTCCTAGAAGATAATGTAGGGAAACATCTTCAAGACCTAGTATTAGGAGGTGGCTTCTTAGACCTTACACTCAAAACACAAGCAACGAAACAAAAATATATAAATGGGAATCCCTCAAAATCAAAAGCTTCTGTACCTCAAAGGAATTTGTCAAAAAGGTGAAGAGGCAGCCAATGCAATGGGAGAAAATATTTGGAAACCATGTATCTGATAAGAGAAATCCTGCAAGTCAACGACAGTAGTACAAACAGCCCAATTATAAAATGTGCAAAAGATAAGAAAAGACACTTCTCTGAAGAAGAAATACAAACGGCTAAAAAAATACATGAAAAAAATGTTCATCTTCACTAGCTATTAGGGAGATGCAAATCAAGACCACAATGAGATATCATCTCACACAATAAGAATGTCTTCCGTTAAACAAACAGGAAACTACAAATGCTAGAAAGGATGTAGAGAAAATGGAACCCTTATTCATTGCTTGTGGGACTGTACAGTGGTACAGCCACTCTGGAAAACAGTTTGGTGGTTCCTCAGAAAACTAGATATCAAGTTACCCTACGATCCAGCAATTTCACTTTTCAGTATATACCCAGAAGATCTGAAAGCAGTGACACAAACTTTGAACACCGATGTTCATAGCAGCACTGTTCACAATTGCCAAGAGATGGAAACAATCCAAATGTCCTTCAACAGATGAGTGGATAAACAAAATGTGGTATATACACATGATGGAATACTACACAGCAGTAAGAAAGAATGAGGTTGTGAAACATATGACAACATGGATGAGCCTCGGGGACACAATGCTGAATGAAATAAGCCAGACACAAAAGGAGAGAGAGTGTATGTTACCACTAATGTGAATTCTGTGAAAAATGTAAAATAAGAGTCTTATAAGATAGGGGAATATAGAGGACCTAGAGATAGTCAGAAGCTAGTGAAGGGGGAATCATAATCTAATATGTACAGATATGATAATGAGGGTGATCTTAATAGTATGAGAATAGTTAGGAGTGACTATGGCTTGTTAAAATGGGTTATAAGTATCAGTGACACATGGAAGGGGAACATGTTTATAAATGATTGTTTAAAGGCATCTTACCCACAGAGTAGTACCACAAACCTAAATAAGCATTAGCATGATATACTTATAAGGTGTTACACTGTGCAGAGAGTTAACAACAGAGTGGTATGGAAAAACTACCCATTATATATTAATGACTGTATTTAATGGGGATATCTTACCACCTCTACATTAATACTAGGGATGAATAATTAGCAGCTGATAAGCGCTCTAGGAGGTATTACGTTAATCGTTTAAAGTTGAGAGTGATGACGACTGTACAACTAAGTGAAGATAATGTAAGAAACTGACCATTTATCTTGGGATAGAATATAGATTAAGCAAAGTTAGCAACCCACTACTTAATAAATCAAGCCGTCGACTTGAGGCTTGCTTTTGTGAAATTTAGGGATGTAAATAGGAAGCTGAGACCTCCTATAATTACGCCTAAGAGGCACCTGCAGGGAAACTCTTTCATTGCCCAGATGTGGCCTTTCTCCCTCTAAGCCCAACTTGGCAAATAAATTCATTACCACCACCACCACCACCACTCTCACAAGGGACATGACTCCCAGGGGAATGAATCTTCCTGGCGATGTGGGACAAGATTCCCAGGAATGAGCCTGGCCTTACTAGACCAAAAGGGGGAAAAAAGAAAGGTAACAAGCTGAGGTCACAGTGGCTGGGAGATCCCAAATAGAGTAGAGAGGCTATCCTGGAAGTTTCTCTTATGCAAGCTCCAGCTAGACATCCCAAATGGCCACGGTATGCCATGCCCTTATCAAAAGTAGTCTCCAAATACCTAGGTCCCTACCTGAGATTCTATAAAAGATGCACTCACTAAGTTTTATCTTTCAGAAACTTAAACCCACCTGAGTGTTCCTATACCAGACAAGTCCTAAAACCCAGAGGCAACAGCCTCTTTAAGATCAACTATCAGATGCGGCCCCCTTCCCCATACTGTCAACACCTCCTTTCAGTATGAACGAGTTAGGGTGCTCACTGCCTAGACACCCCTGAAGAGGGAGAAAAAGAGATTAAGTGAGAGGAAGGGGTAGCAACTAACAAGATAAGATTTAACAAAGGTCTATGAATAATGAAGCTTTATATAAATAGACATACATTTTTGGATACTGGGGTGTTGGAATGGCTGGAAGGAGGTAAACAACACAGTGGAACTATACCCTATAGTGTCCTTTGGGATCTGCTCTAAAGCTGCTTGTCGAATTGTGCCTTGAAGGTCTTCACCTTTCTGTATATACCTTGTATTGCATAATAATGAAAGAAATGAAACTGCGGAACTGTAATCCATAACAATTTTTGAATTTACCTATATGACTGCTTGTTGAGCTGTACATCGAGAGATGACACCTTTCTGTATGTATGTTATATTTTACGATAATGGAAATGGCTGAAGTTGTGGAACTGTGACCCATGACATTCTTTGAAATTTGCTAACTACTTGTGAAATTGTACTTTGAAAGTTATCACTGTTATGCATACATGTTAAAGTTTACCATAAAAAAAATTTTTTTAAAGTAAATGAATAATGGGAGGAAGAGGGGTATGGGATGTTTTGGGTGTTCTTTTTTACTTTTATTTTTATTTTTTGGAGTAATGAAAATGTTAAAAATTGATTGTGGTGGTATGTGAAGATATCACAATAAAATGAAGATAAAAAAATTGATTGTGGTGATGAATGCACAACTATATGATGATACTGTGAACAACTGTGTACATTTTGGATGACTGTATGGCATGTGAATATATCTCAATAAAATTGAATTTTTAAAAAAAATTGCATTTAAAAAAACCCACAATGACACTGAACTGTACACTTCAAAGAGGTTAAAATGAGAAAGTTTATGTTGTAATTATGTTATCACAATAAAAATTTAAATAAATAAAAACCCACAATGAGGTACCCACTTTATATCCACTATGGTTGCTACAAATTAATGAGAGATAAGTGTTGGTAAGGATGTGGAGAAACTGGAACCCTCATACATTGCTGGTGAGAATGTAAAATGGTGTAGCTGCTGAGGAAAACAGTCTGGTAGTAACTCAAAAGGTTAAACATAGTTACCATATGATCCAGCAATTCCACTACTAGGTATATATCCAAGAGAAATAAAAGCATAATTTAGAGAGAAGCCAGAAGTCAGCAGAAACCAGAAGAGAAATACAGGAGATCAAGAACATTACCATGTGATAGTAGGCACAGATGCAAGCCAAGAAACTCCACGAACTGAGGCAAGCCAGCACCAGAACACTGCAGACTTCAGAGAGAAAGGATGGTCTTTCTGATGCCTTTGGACTTCCAGCCTTCAAAACTGTGAGACAATAAATGTTCGTTGTTTAAGAAAACAAAAAGCAAACAAAACTATGTCCACACAAATATTTATAGTAGCATTATTCCTAATAGCCAAAAGTAGCCAAATGTCCATCAACTGATGGATAAATAAAATACAGTATATCCATACAATGGAAGATTATTATGACATAAACAGGAAAGTACTTTTTCTGACTACAGCATGAATGAACCTTAAAAAACATACTAAGTGGGGAGATGATTCGGGTGTTCTTTTTTTTTCACTTTTATTTTTTATTCTTGTTCTGGTTCTTTCTGATGTAAGGAAAATGTTCAGAGATAGATTGTGGTGATGAACGCATAACTATGTTATCATACTGTGGACAGTGGATTGTATACCATGGATGATTGTATGGTGTGTGAATGTATTTCAATAAAACTGAAAAGCAGCTTCAAAAGACCACATATGATCCATTTATATGAAATGTCCAGAATAGGCAAATCCACAGAGAAAGAAAGCAGACTGGTGATTGCCTAGGACTGGGGAGGCTGTGGGAAAAGGGGAACAACTACCAGTGGGTACAGTGCTTCTTTTTGGGGTGACAAAAATTTTCTAAAATTGACTGTGGTGATGGTTGCACAATTCCATGACTATACTAAAAACAATTAAATCATACACTTTAAGTGGGCAAACTGTATGGTTACTGTGATGGTTAGGCTCATGTGTCACCTTGGCCAGGTAATGGTACCCAGGTGTCTGGTTAAGCAAGCATTGGCCTAACCATTACTACAAGGACATCTGTGGCTGGTCAATAAACCAGAAATCTGGTTTATTAAACAAGAAAGCTGGTTTATTAAATCAGACAATTGGCTGCAGCTGTGACTGATTACATCAACGAAGGGCGTGTCTTCCACATGAGAGAATGCAATTAGCTGGATTTAATCCAATCAGTTGAAGACTTTAAAACGAGACAGATATAGGACCTTCATTACTTCTTCAGGTGACCAGGGAAGCGTTTTCTGAGGAGTTCGTCGAAGTTGCCAGTTCGTTTCCTGAGGAGTTCATCAAACATCTTCACTGGACTTGCCAGTCTGCTGCCTGCCCTACAGAATTTGACTCGTGGATACCCACAGTTGTGTGAGACACTTTTATAAATCTTATATTTATAGATATCTCTCGATTCTGTTTCCCCAGAGAACCCTAACTAATCCAGTTACATTTTGATAAAGCTTAAAAAAAAATTATGTTCACCCTCACCACTTCTAGTCAACTTTCACAGGAGGCCTTAGCCAGGGCAAGAAAAGAGAAAAGTAATAAAGGCTGGAAAGGAAGACATAAAACTGTCTTTATTCACAGAAGACAAGATTTTTTTATGTAAGATTCTACAAAAATGACTACCAGAATTAAGTCTACTAGAATACAGCAAGATCTCAGAATACACACACAACATAAAAAAATCAACCACATGGAGATACTGAATTGGAAGTTGCCTGTGTAGAGGGATAACTGAAGCTATAGGGATGGCTGAGATTAAGACAGTTTAGATTATAGAATGAGAAGAAGAGAGTCAAGGACTGAAATTGGAGGAAAACTTATTTAGACACTGAGTAGAGAAGCCTACGAAGGAGCAGTTGGAACAGAAGGAAAAACAGGAGAGTACTATACACTGAAAGCCAAGAGAGGGTTTCAAGAAGAAAGTATAAGCTTTCTAATGCTACTGTAAGGTCAAGTAAAACAAGGAAGAAAAATGAATATGAGATTTGATAACATCAATGGCCTTGGCAACCTTAACAGAAAGTTAAGGAAATTGACTGAAGTGAGTTGAGTGTGGGAGGTAAGGCAATGGAGACAGCAAATGTAGACAAAATTTTTGACAACTTTTGATTGTGAAAGAATGAGTAAGACACATAAAGATTGATACAGTTCATACAAAGGAAAGCACAGAGGGAGGTGTGGCCTACACATAAAGACCCTTAACACTGCTGGGATGGGGGAAGAGTTGGAGCTGAGTCGCTAGGTTTCAGGAAAATAGGCAGAGAAGTGCTATGCACAAAAATGAGTTTTGATTTGTAAGAGGATACCCTGTTAACAGTGTTTAATAATCTCAAAAAATTAAAATTAAAAATCAATTACCTGTAGAATAGAGGCAAACAACCAGAAAGTTAAATTCATAAAAGTACCAAAAAACAAAACACATGGAAAACCTTGTCACTGAAAAATGCAAAACATTGTTGAGCAAATTAACGACCCAAATAGAGATATACCATATTCACAGATTTTTAAAACTCAGGTATTGTTAAGATGTCAATTTCCCCAAAACTGATTTGTAGAAACACTGAACAGCAACATTTTGAAGGCACTTGCAGTCCCAGGTTCCTCCTGGGTCCACATCTATCTGATCCTCCCTTGAGAGATAATACCCCCCAGGGGTACAGCCTATCTCCTAGAACATGTGTCTGGAGGTTCCTGAGTGGGGCCTGCCCCACCTTTCCTATACCCACCCACACCACCACCACACCCTCACCCTGTAGTCCCTGTAAGTGGAGATCCCAGCATCTCTGTCACATCACCTGGAATCTGACCTTCAGTAATCCTGCCATCCACCAGGAACAGTACATGAAAGGGAGGGCAGGGATGACATGTGGGGAAGAGAGCACTGACTATCGAGCATGTACTGAGGTCTGACTGTTGAGATTCCTACCAGAACTCAGTTGCACAGCATGTGTTTTAGTCCCTCCAACCCCCAAACCAACAATCTCTGAATCCAGGGCCTGAAGGAGATAACAGTCAAAGTATTCTCTCCTTCCATGAGGGGGCTTGTGGGTGCACAGGCGGACTAAATAACTGCCACTGCATAGCTGCTTAACTCCCAAAGTGGGTTCAAACTGTCCTCAGTGAGCCCCAAGTAGTGTCACACTACCGCATTTCCACAAAGCAAAGCAAATGCAGACTCAAGAGTGCTGTCAGCTAACCATCATACCTGTCTTGAAACAAGAACGTGAGCAATCTAACAATCTGCACTCACACAAAAACCTCCATGGTGCAATGGATGTAAAGACCAGCAAATGGATTCCAAGACCTCTCCAGTCCTCCAAGGGTATGCTACCAGCCTGTCTCACCTGCACTGCAAGACAGGTATATCCTCCGCACATATTAAGACCCAACACATGGTGAATTATGCCAGCTCAGAGCAAAGCAAGAGGAAATTCTGCTGGAGGTCAGCAGCACATGCAAATCTGTCATCATCCACCCTGTACATTATGGCAAAAGATGTATCAAACCATCAAGTAGCCAGTTCCCGCTATCCTGCCTACTCACTCCACAAGATCCAATTATGAGTTTTTTAACTGTAGCAACTTTAATATTGTTATTGGAGCTGGAATAAGTGGCTGGCAGCACTCTTGCCTTCCAAGAGATCCTCATTAAAGGATTTAAAGTGTATTTATTCCAATTACAGGGCCTCAAAAGGGTCCTTCCTGGATCTGCAGTGGGTAATTTGCATGCCGTTGCCTTCTTTGAACATGGTAGTGATTTCCCAGGATCTCCCTCCAGAATTGAATCCTGATTCCCCGCTGATGTTATTTGCTTTGCTTACCATCATACCGGACTCAAAATTTAATTAAAAATGGATTACAAACATAAATGTAGAAGCTAAAATTATAAAGCTTCTTACAAAAAACAGAGAAGGGGAAAGAGCTAAGATGGCGGCATAGAGAGGAGTGGAAGACTGTTAGTCCCCTCCAGGAACAATTCATAACTGACCAAAAAACTAGTAAATAACCTGGAATAACAGCAGGGAGACAAACGTGACCGTCCACTCATCATCCACCAACCTGAATTGGGAGGAATGCCCGAGATTGCAGCATAAAATCTGTAAGTAAAACTGCGGACCTGCGCTGAGAGCCGAGAGCCCCTCCCTCACGGAAGCCTCGCGGTGCTAGAGAACAGCACTCTCTCAGCCCAGCTCCAACTGGGGTTTTAATGTTAAGTGCTAAATACAGACTGCAAATCCTCAACAAGCAGACAGAGGCTTTTGGTGACAACTGACCTTGGGAGAGTCGGGGGACATATCTGTCTCAGGACGGGGGGCCCAGAGGATCAGGTGCTATCTCTGGCTGACGAGTGAACCTGGGAGTTTTTTTGTCCCTTTCTCTCTCTCTGGAGAAAACCTCAACCGTTTTCAGCCCACAGCACTTTGCAGTCAAGACAGCCTCAGCCATTTTAAAATCAAAACACTTTGATCAGCAGAGTCAGAGAAACAAAGAACTTATTGATAGGCAGGTGACCTCTCTGGAGGGGGCATAGCTTCCCAAGAGGAAAGGGAGGGGCCCAGCTCTACTGCCTGCCTTTCTGGAACCAGACCCCAAAGCCTGGGGGAGGAGAGCCACAGGCCACACCCTCTTACACAGGCGGTGACAGGCTGACAGGTACATCTCCCAGGCAGAAAAGCACAGGTGTCTCAATCCTCTAAGAAAAACCATCAGGGAAACCAGATACTGAATATTACCTCCTTCTGTGACCTGAGCCTGTTCTCGTCTGGGAAAACCTGATTGGGGTGGCCTAGGAGGTCAGATGCCTAAACAACAGAATACTACAACCTACACTAAGAAAAACGAAGCTATGGCCCAGTCAAAGGAACAAACATACACTTCAACTGAGATACAGGAATTTAAAGAACTAATGCTAAATCAATTCAAAAAGTTCAGAGAATATTTCGCAAAAGAGACAGAGGCTGCAAAGAAAACACTGGGCATACATAAGGCAGAAATCGAAAGTTCAAAAAAACAACTAGTAAAATCTATGGGAATGAAAAGCACAATACAAGAGACGAAAGATACAATGGAAACATACAACAGCACATGTCAAGAGGCAGAAGAAAACATTCAAGAACTAGAGAACAAAACACCTGAAAGCCTACACGCAAAGAAACAGATGAAGAAAATGAAAAAATATGAGCAACGTCTCTGGGAACTTAAAGATGAAACAAAGTACAAGAATGTACATATCATTGGTGTCCCAGAAGGAGAAGAGAAGGGAAAAGGGGCAGAGGCAATAATAGAGGAAATAATTAATGAAAATTTCCCATCTCTTATGAAAGACATAAAATTACAGATCCAAGAAGCACAGAGTACTCCAAACAGAAGAGATATGAATAGGCCTATGCCAAGACACTTAATAATCAGATTATCAAATGTCAAAGACAAAGAGAGAATCCTGAAAGCAGCAAGAGAAAAGCGATCCATCACATACAAAGGAAGCTTAATAAGACTATGTGCAGATCTCTCAGCAGAAACCATGGAGGCAAGAAGGAAGTGGTGTGATATATTTAAGATACTGAAAGAGAAAAACCGCCAACCAAGAATCCTATATCCAGCAAAGCTGTCCTTCAAATATGAGGGAGAGCTCAAAATATTTTCTGACAGACAGACAATGAGGGACTTTGTGAACAAGACACCCGCCCTACAGGAAATACTAAAGGGAGTACTACAGAGTGATAGGAGAAGACAGGAGTGCGTGGTTTGGAACACAGTTTTGGGAGATGGTGGCACAGCAATGTAAGTACACTGAACAAAGATGACTGTGAGTGCAGTTGGGAGAGGAGGGTTGGGAGCATGTGAGACACCCGAAGAAAGGAGGAAAGATAAAGAATGGGACTGTGTAACTTGGTGAAATTTAGAGTGTTCAACAACTGTGATAAAATGTACAAATATGTTCTTTTATGAGGGAGAACAAGCAAATGTCAACCTTACAAGGAGTTAAAAATGGGGAGGCATTGGGGGAGGGATGCAATCAGTGTAAACTAGAGACTGTAACTAACAGAATCATTGTATTATCCTTCCTTTAATGTAACAAAGGTGATATACCAAGGTAAATGCAGATAAGAGGGGGGGATAGGGAAGGCATGTTAGACACTTGACATTGGTGGTGGTATCTGACTCTTTACTTTGATTTATGGTTACTTTTCCTTTTGCTACTTCCTAGCTGTCATTTTTTTTCCTCTTTCTTTTGCCTCTCTACCTTCTTTGACTCTCCCTTCTGCCTTGTGGAAGAAATGTAGATGCCCTTATATAGATAGTGATGAAGGTGGTCAACACATAAATATGTGACCATACAGAGAACCATCAATTGTTTACTTAGGATGGAATGTATGACATGTGAACAAAACCATCTTAAAAAAAAAGGGGGGGGGTTGATGACAAAACCTCAAGGGCAGTATACTGAGTGAAATAAGCCAGACACATTAAGGACAGGCATTGCAGGGTCTCACTGATAAGAACTAGTTATAATATGTAAACTTATAGACATGATATACAAGGTACTAAGATATATGAGGCTTAAGAATGAGGAGTGGTTGCTTTGTATGAGCAGAATGTTCAACTAGGATGAACTTAAATGTTTGGAAATGAACAGAGGTGTCGGTAGCAAGATGTGAGAATAACTAACAGTGCCGAATGGCACATGAATGAGGTGGAAAGGGGAAGCTCAGAGTCATATATGTCACCAGAAGGAAAGTTGGAGGTCAAAAGATGGGAATGTATAAAACTGAATCCTATGGTGGGCAATATCCATGATTAACTGTACAAATATTAGAAAACTCTTTCATGAACCAGAACAAATGTATGACAATACAACTAGAAGTAAATAATAGAGGGGCATATAGGGAAGAAATATATACCTATTGCAAACTACATACTATAGTTAGTAGTATTTCAACATTCTTGCATAAACAGTAACAAATGTACTATACCAACACTATGAGGCAACAATTGAGGGGGGTTGGTTAGGGATATAGGAGGATTCGAGTTTCCTTTTCTTTTCTTTTTTTTTTTTTCTTTTTACATCTTTCACTTTATTTCTTGTCTGGAGTAATCAAACAGCTCTAAAAATTGAACAAAAATTAAATGTGGTGATGGATGCACAGCTGTATGAGAGTACCAAGGACAACTGATTGTACACTTTGGATCTTTGGATAATTGTATGGTATCTGAACAATCCCAATAAAAAAAAAACAAAAAACAAAACAGAGAAGGGAGTCTTTGTGAGTTTGGTATAAGCAAAGATTTCTTAGAAAGGACTGAGAAAGCATTAGCCATAAAAGAAAACCAAATTAAAACCTCCTGCTCTTTAAAAGACAATGGTTAAAAAATGAATAGAATGATATGAATAGAATAGATATCTTTAGTGTGTTGGAATGACTAGAGGGAAATACCTGGAGCTGTCAAACTGCAACCCAGTGACCTTGATTCTTGAAGACTATTGTATAACTGCAGGTTGCGTACTGTGACTGTGAAAACCTTGTGGCTCGCACTCCCTTTATCCAGTGTACGGACAGATGAGTAGAAAATTGGGGACAAAAATTAGATGAAAAATAGGGTGGGATGGGGGGGATGGAAAGATTTAGGTGTTCTTTCTTGCTGTTATTTTTATTTTGGAGTAAGGAAAAGGTTCAAAAATTGATTCTGGTAACGAACGCACAACTGTATGATGGTGCTGTGAATAACTGATTGTACACTGTGGGTGACTGTGTGGCTATGTTTTAATACAGTTTAGTATTAAAAAAATTAACAATGGGGGAGAAGGAGAATGGGATATTTTGGATGTTCTTTTTTATTTTAATTTTTGTTTTTTTTTTGTAGTAATGAAAATGTTCAAAGTTTGATTGTGGTGATGAAAGCACAACTATATGATGATACCGTGAACTGTACACTTTGAATGATTGCATGTTATGTGATTATATCCAATAAAGTTTCATTAAAAAAAATGAATAGAAAGGAAAACAGTTTGGCAGTTCCTCAAAAAGTTAAATGTAGAATTATCACATGACCCAGAAATTCTACTCCTAGACATATACCCCAAAGAATTGAAAACAGGGACTCAGACACTTGTAAGCCAATGTTCACAGTGGCATTATTCACAACAGCCAAAAGGTGGGAAAATCCCAAGTGTCCATCAACAGATGAATGAACAAAATGTGTGTGTGGGTGGGGTGTGTATACACAATGGAATATTATTCAACCATAAAAAGGAATAGGTTCTGATACATGCTGCAACATGGATGAAACATGAAAACATTAAGCCAAGTGAAATAAACCATAAAAGACAAAATATTGTATGAGACCACTTATATGAGGCATCTAGAATAGGTATATTTTAGAGTCAGATAGTAGATTAGAGGTTACCAGGAGCTGGGAGTTAGGGGAAGGGGAGACGGTTAACACTTAAATGGTAGAGTGTTTCTGTTTGGAATGATGAGAAGTTTTGGAAATAGGTGATGACTGCATAACACTGTGAACATAATTAAAACCACTGAATTGTACAATTAAAAATGGTTAGCTGGAGCCTGGTGCCACACTGCTGCCTGCACCATTGCCCCCTGCCCCATAGCTCCTGCCTGTTTCGTCACAGCCTCAGGACCAGCTATATGATTAGGCCACAATCTTCAACAAGTATATATATATTCCTTTCCATGGTGTTCTTGGGCACACATTTATAGAATTTCTGAAGGGCAGTGGAGATTACTGCTAGGCACAACATGACTTCCATGCAGACAAGTGAACGGTAGAAACTAATTACTACTCCACTAAGAAACCCCCATAAGAATTGTTAACCTGGATACAGAAGTGTTGATTTAAAATCTGCAGAGCATTTCACAAGAGTTCTGACCTGGATGGGGTAAACCTCTTGTACTTTTTTTGCATTGCCTCCATATTACTGAATTGAAGAATCACTGCTTATTGTTAAGCGGTTTGTTTCATTTCCCATCACTCCCAACCTCATACTCAAAGCAATGAGAATTTCCAGTGGAGTATACTGAAGTAGACTTCAGTTTTTTTACATCATTACTGTATTCAATTTTAAAACTTCTTTCATAACCCTACTGAGTGTTCTTTAAATTAACATGGCTCGAATGAACCTCCCAGCTCCTTGGAAGTCACATACATTAACCTGAGATTTCTTATTACACACAATCCAATCAATGCAACCTTAAGCAAATTTATAGGGGAACTTAAGAAGTATGGAGTTACCACAATAGTAAGAGTATGTGAAGCAACTCAGGACACTGCTTTTCTGGAGAAAGAAGGCATCCATGTTCTTGACTGGCCTTTTGATGATGGTGCACCACCATCCAACGAGATTGTTGACAATTCATGAAGAATCTGGTTGCTGCATTGCTGTTCACTATGTTACAGGTCTTGGGAGAGCTCCAACGCTTGCTGCCCTGACTCTGATTGACAGTGGAATGAAATATGAAGATGTAGTACAGTTCATAAGACAAAAGCAGCATGGAGCTTTTAAGAGCAAGCTATTTTTGTATTTGTAGAAGTATCGCCCTAAAACGCAGCTGCGCTTTAAAGATGCCAATGGTCACAGAAACAACTATTGCTTTCAATAAAACTGGGGTGCTTGATGCTATTGCCTTGGAAGTGAACTTTAGAGAGGAAGGACCTAATTTGTGGTACATGTTAGTCAATATGTGGTGAATAAGTCTAATGAAGCTTCCATAGGAGTATTAAAAAGCACTTTTAGCATGCTACAAGTCTGACAGAATTGCAGTCTCTATGTTTGGGTTATATGCAGCCTATCTGGACACTTAGCATAAGATTCATGCTGGTCAGCACTTAAAATGGGCTTATCATTTACAACAATTGACCTTTCCTAAAACCATTCAGTATTGTTAAAAATCTTCTTTAAATCTATTTCCACGCCAGAATCTTATCAATGTATAAGAAATTTAGAGAGATTAGTTGCCAAAATACCCAGGATAATGCTTGCAATATTTTTAGTATCATACAGAACTTAAATTACCAGGAATGATGAAGAGTCTAGGCCTTATACAGTTTATTCCTTCAAACACTGAAAACATTTCAAACATTGAAAGTAGGGCTCATATGATTATCTGCCTGTTCACTTCATGTTTATATCTCCCACATTCATACCAGTATACATCAGGTTTGCCTAACCATTGAAGTTTGCTGGGTTTTTACTGAGTCTTACCATACTTACTTAATGTCTATCTATAAATCTCATTTTGTGACAAAAGAGAAAATCTCCATTGCGAAATCTACAATGTACAGAAGCACATCTTTAATGTCTTCAGACAAAAAGTCTTACAGTTAATTTAATGTTGGCACTTTGGGGTGCAACTTAACCAGGAGGGTGTGAAAAATGAATGGGAGGGGGCTATTAAATATTTTTAGTAAAATGTTGCTTTTCACTTGTGCAGAATATGTGGAATATGCTCTTTAATTTAATAAATTTTTTTAAAGGTAGAGATGGCTTGTTATGGTAGCTACAATAATTCTTAATCATAAAATTTCTAAGATTCTTGTAATTTTTTCCGTATCTACTGGAAGGTGTTTACAAACTACCATTTTTTTGTTTGAAGTGTGATTTTTTTTTCCTTCTCTTCCCAACCTCTCTCACAAAAAAAGAAGTAGGTTTCTGCTAAAGATTCAGCAGACATCTCATACTTTATATGCCTTTTGAACTGTACAACTTAATATGTGGATACCTGATAATTTGTTTTATTATGTAATTGATAAAATGGTGAAGTGTTTTAATGTTAGTTCAACCATATTATACTGTCTGGGATGTGTGGTTATAGCTCTGTGGGAGAAATAATTTGTCAGTGTTCACCAGCTTGTAAAACCTAGTGCAAGAGTTCAAACTTCTAAATATATAATGAAATGAAAAAAAAACAAAAAAGATAAAAATGTAAATTTTATGATGTATATATTTTACCACAATAAAAAAAAAAATGACTAGGTAAACTACAGGCTAAGAGTAAATATCTACTGACAAATGCTATGACAAGTCTTAAGAAAAATACAAATTAAAACCACAATGAAATACCAGTACACATCCACTAGAATGGCTAAAATTAAAAAGACTAACCAAATGCATGAGGATTTTGAGCAATCAGAACACTTATACATTGCTGGAAAGAATGCAAAAATGGTACAACCACTTTGAAAACTGGGCTGACAAACACTACCCTATGACCCAGCAATTCCAGTTCTAGGTATTTATCCAAGAAAAATGAAAACAAAAGACTTGTACAAAAATGTTCACAACTTTATTCATAATAGTTAAAAGAAACACAGAAATGAATCAAATATTCTTCAATAGATGACATGTCTGAGGCCCTAAAGGGTCTTCCTCCGAAGGCAGTATATCTCAGATTCTGAATGGAGAGTTGCCTTCTTTGATTAACACGGGAGAAGGGTGAATAGGAAAGCAGTGGTGGAAACAAGAGAATCAACAAGACCCATTCTTAAGAAGAGTATTTATGGAAGCTGAAGATTTACATATTGATTCCTTTAAAAATATCCATGTCCACATTTTCCCTGGAAAGTTTTGTATGCTCCTATGTTGAAGACTAGTTAGAAGATCCTCCCGTCACCTTGCTCTATTATTTAAGTCTTTTTTTTTCGCCTGTATTTCCAAACCTGTTGACTGCTTCCTTCTGTTTATAAACATACTCTAGTTTCTCCTACCCAAGAACAAGAACAAAACACACACAACACAAGCAAAACCCTTAAATAGATGTTCAGTGAGTAAATCAATGTCCACTAATCTAATACCCTAGGGCTCTATACTGTTCCCCAGAACCATTCTTTTTGTTGTTGTTGGCTTTTACAATGGGGCTTCATTAACTTGCAAGTATACAGTTCTGATGCTGTGAAAATGTCCAAACAACAAGACATCAACAGGCAATGCTTTCTGCGAGCTACCAGCAATCCTTAGCTCCTGTCACATGGCCAGGCACATGGTGATGTCTGCTGGTCTCTCCCTTCTCTCCCTGGTTTTACTGTTTCCAGCTTCAGGTGGCTTCCTCTCAGTTTTCTGTGGTTTCTCTAGGTTTTCTGTGTATTCTCTCTCAGCTTCTCTGGCTTTCTTCTCTGAGCTTCTCTGGGGCTTTTTTCTGTCCCCAGTGCCATTCTTGATCCACATGCCATCACTGAGTAATATGATTCATTCAGAATTTAACCACCAAAACTACCATCTTTATGCTGATGACTTTCACATCCACCTCCTGGTTACGTTTCCCTAGACTCCTCTCTAGATGTCCCTGTAAGTTCAAATGACTGCCAGACAACATGGGACATGACTCCCTGGGATGAGCCTAGACCCAGCAACATGAGATTAAGAAAGCCTTCTTGACCAAAAGGGGGAAGAGAAATGAAACAAAATAAAGTTTCACAGGCTGAGAGATTTCAAATGGAGTTGAGAAGTCACTCTGGACGTTATTCTTATGCATTATATAGATGTTCCTTTTAAGTTTTTAGTGTATTGGAATACTTAGTAGGAACGACCTGACACTGTTGAACTGCAACCCAGTGGCCTTGATTCTTGAAGACAATTGTATAACTATAAAGCTTACACAGTGTGACCATGTGATTGAGAAAACCTTGTGGCTCACACTTCCTTTATCCAGTGTATGAACAGATGAGTAGAAAAATGGGGACAAAAATTAAATGAATAATTGGGGGTTGGGATGTTTGGGGTGTTCTTATTTACTTTTATTTTTATTCCTATGTTTATTTTTTGGGGGGGAGTAATAAAAATGTTCAAAAATTGTGGTGATGAATGCACAACTATATGATGATACAGTGAACAACTGTACACTCAGATGACTGTATGGAATGTAAACATATCTCAATAAAAGTGAATTAAAAAAAAAAAAGTCTGCCAGAAATTTCTACCTGGCTACGTCACAGGAATCTCAAACTCATGTACCAATTAGAATTTATTACTACAGGGAGACATTTATACACATTATTAAAGCTGCTTTTTCTCATTAATAAAAATTAATAAAAATTACCCAAGCTTTTAATATTCTTATATCTGGTCCTTTAAACCAAGAGGGTACCCAGTTCAGGAGTGGGATTTGTAGGAGAGTAGAGCGCAATGGAAAAGGGGTAAAGGTGCAGTCTCTGGACATACCCTGCTTGTGTTCAAAGCCAGGAGGCAAATCTTGACTCTGCCACTAACAAGACATAGGACCTTAAGCAAGTTATTTAACTTTATGTCTTAGTTTACTTGTCTATAAAATCAGAATGAGGATAATGTCTACTTCCTAGTTATCAGGATAAAATGACAAGGTAAATTGTTTAGAACAATGATACATAAAATGTTCAATAAATTACAATGTTAAGAGTTTATTTCAAAAATCATTGGATTTGGTATGCATTCCCATTGATGCAGTCTAATGTGGCTAACTGGCTGACAAAGACTGATTTGCCAATTAGATCATACGGAAGAAATTTTCCACAAATTCATCAAGTTAAAGCTGCAGCTCAAAAATTTGACAAAAATATATTTAAAGCACATATATAATATACCAGAAAATATATCCTTTGAAACCATTTATGACAGAAATGTTAAGATGTCAACTTACAAATGTACAGTAAGTTTATAAATAAATAACAAGTTTTTCAAAATTCTTTTAGGGAAAAAAATTATTTTAAATTTTTTTAGGAGGTCCAAGAGTAAAAGTTTCAAAACCACTGGCCTAAGCGAGGGACTGAAAATGCCTACTTGACCAAAAGGGGGAAAAAAGAAAGGTAACAAGCTGAGGTCACAGTGGCTGGGAGATCCCAAATAGTGGCTGGAGGTTTCTCTTATGTAAGCTCCAGCTAGACATCCCAAATGGCCACGGTATGCCATGCCCTTATCAAAAGTAGTCTCCAAATACCTAGGTCCCTACCTGAGATTCTATAAAAGATGCACTCACTAAGTTTTATCTTTCAGAAACTTAAATCCACCAGTGTTCCTATACCAGACAGTACTAAAACCCAGAGGCAATAGCCTCTTTAAGATCAACTATCAGATGCGGCCCCCTTTCCCATACTGTTGACACCTTTCAATATGAACAAGTTAGGGTGCTCACTGCCTAGACACCCCTGAAGAGGGAGAAAAAGAGATTAAGTGAGAGGAAGGGGTAGCAACTAACAAGATAAGATTTAACAAAGGTCTATGAATACTGAAGCTTTATATAAATAGACATACATTTTTGGATACTGGGGTATTGGAATGTCTGGAAGGAGGTAAACGACACAGTGGAACTATACCCTATAGTGTCCTTTGGGATCTGCTCTAAAGCTGCTTGTCGAATTGTGCCTTGAAGGTCTTCACCTTTCTGTATATACCTTGTATTGCATAATAATGAAAGAAATGAAACTGCGTAACTGTAATCCATAACAATTTTTGAATTTACCTATATGACTGCTTGTTGAGCTGTACATCGAGAGATGACACCTTTCTGTCTGTATGTTATATTTTACGATAATGGAAATGGCTTAAGTTATGGAACTGTGACCCATGACATTCTCTGAAATTTGCTCTCTAACTACTTGTGAAATCGTACTTTGAAAGTTATCACTGTTAAGCATATATGTTAAAGTGCACAAAAAAAATTTTTTTTAAATAAAAATTAAAAAAAACCACCTGCCGAGTATATTTTTTTTTAATCAGACTGGCTGTGTCTGAATTCAAACTCCAGTTTCCTATCTGTGCACCTCCGAGAAAGTTATTTAACTTCAATATGCCTCAAAGCTCTCCTCCTATAAATGGACTAATAATTGTACCCATCTCACAAATAAGGATTAAATGAGATCATGTATAAGAAACAAATATATTCATAGCAACATTATTCATAAAAGCCCAAAACGGAAACAATCTAAATGTCCATCAAGTGAATGAATAAACAAAATGGATACATCCATAATAAAAAGAAATGCAACAATATGGATGAACTTCAAAAACATAAGTGAAAGAAGCCAAACACAAATAAAATGACAAATTTTATCATTTATACGAAATTTCTAGAAAACACAAAATCAACAGAGACAGAAAGCAGATCAGTGGGGCTGGGCCTTGCAGCTGGAATGGGGATTAAATGCAAACAATAACCAGGGAACTTTTTGAGGTGTTAGTGATGTTCTGATCCTGGAGTGGTGATGATTGCATGAAACTGTACATTTACAATGCATCAATTTTGTGCAATGTAAATTATGCTTCAAAAAAACCTAAAAAAAAAAAAATGTTTTAAAGCATTGATGCATTAAATACTATTATTACTACTGGTATGCCCAGGTATTTAAAATCATGGCATTAAGCTGGAAAGGACCTTCTTGGGTATACCTATTCCTTCTCTTTGAAACAACAGTAATAAAGGCAAACACTACACTACAGTTAAGTAGTTTACATGGTGTGCCAGTTTAGATGTATTATGTCCCCCAAAATGCCATGTTCTTTAATGCCATCTTGTGGGGGCAAATTATTAGTGCTGATTAGGTTGGAATCTTTAGATGGGGTTGTTTCCATGGAGATGTGACCCACCCAACCGTGGGTAATACCGTTGATTAGATTATTTCCATGGAGGCATGGCCCCACCCATTCAGCCTGGATCTTGATTAGTTTACTGGACCCCTATAAAAGCTCACAAACAGAAGGACCTCAGAGGTGCTGCAACTTAGAGACATACTGAAGATGGCCGTTGAAAGCTGATGCTGACATTTTGGAGAACGCCATTTTGAAACACAACCTGGGAGCAAGCAGATGCCAGACACACGCCTTCTCAGCTAACAGAGGTTTTCTGGATGCCAATGGCCTTTCTTCAGTGAAGCACTGGCAAACTGGAACACAAGGGTTCTTTCATTTAATCCTCACAAGTATGTACTGGTTTGTATATATTATGTCCCTCAGAAAAAGCCATGTTCTTTGATGAAATCTTGTGGGGGCAGACATATTAGCGTTAAGTTGGAACCTTCTGATTGAGTGTTTCCATGCAGATGTGACCCACCCAACTGTGAGTGACAACTTTGATTAGGGTGTGACCTCTTGATTGAATGTTTCCATAGAAACGTGGCCCCGCGCGTTCAGGGTGGGTCTTGATTAGTTCACCTGAGTCCTATAAAAAGAGCTCACAGAGGGACCACAGAGCAACTGAGCGTGACATTTTGGAGAGGAGCTGCAGCTAAAAGAGACATTTTGGAGAATGCCATTTTGAAATGCAACCTGGGAGCAAAGGAAGAAGACACCAGCCACGTGCCTTCCCAGCTAACTGGTTTTCAGATGCCATCGGCCATCCTTCGTTGAAGGTAACCTGTTGTTGATGCCTTAGCTTGGATACTTTACGGCCTTAAATCTGTAACTTTGTAACCAAATAAACCCTCTTTATAAAAGCCCATCCATTTCTGGTATTTTGCTTAAGCATTAGCAAACCAGAACACAAGTACTCCAGGGTAAGTTCTTTGAAAATGAAGCTCAGGTATGTTGAGAGACTTGACTCAAAGCAACATAACTAATATTTTGAAAAGCCATAATGCAAACCCAAGACCATCTGATTCAAAAGCCAACACTCTTAAATAAGTAGATGAAGTCTCTTGCTTAAATAGCTCTGATTGGGCCCCAATTTGATCAAACGACTTACATCTTTCCTCAATTTTAACACTATTAAAGAGCAGGAGCCCCCAATTACTCTGCTGAATACCCTCGCCTTTTTAAATAGTAATCTCATAACTCACCTTTAAATTCTTAGGGAAAAAAATCAATGTTTGAAATTGATTCTTTTAAAAGAAACAGCAATCTACTCTTAAGAAACTTTTCATGTTTATAGTAAGAAAATACATTTTCTATCCTTAGCACCAAACCCCTAAAGGTCCAATATTGTGCACAGTCATAATGAAGTAATTACAAAAATGAATAGACAATAGCAAAGGAATTATCTTTTGTTCATGTTAAAGACTGCTTGGAAGATGCTGCCAGCAGTACTGACCTTACTTGCAGAACCCAGGATTTCAGCAGTGGTTCATGCCAAAAGCACAGAACCCCAGGTTGTGATGAATTTAAATCTCATGGAAGATCTCATGTGAAAGGCACTAGACTGAGAGAAAATAAAGCATTAGATCCCTGCCCTTGAGGGGTTTATTACCTAATAGAGAGAAAAGTATTAAACTCAACTCACAGTATTAAGAGGCAGAACATTAAGTACCCACAAGAGGGAAAACAAAAAGGACAATGAAAATTGGGGGGAGGGGGGGTGATGGTAGTAATCCAGTTTGGAGTACCAGAGACAGGAGTCAGAAAAGGCTAGAGGGTGGAGCTCGAAAGATAGGCCCTGAATGAATAAGAAGGAATGTAACTGGCCCCACTAATAGAGGGACAGCAAGGAAGGAAAACAGATTAATTGAAGAATAAAATGTAACCACAATTCAACTTTACTGTTTTACAATTCAGTATTGATGACGGGAAAAAAAAAACTTCTAAAATATCCTGCACTGAATTCAATTCAAAAACTTATTCAGTATATATGTGTGTATACACACACACACACACACACACACACATACATACATGCCAGGTAGAGCTTATTGCTGGAAAAACAAAGATTAAGAAATGGTCCCTGACCTCAACGAGTTCCTTGTTTAATGATCAGCACAAAGACAATAAAAGTAACAGCAGTCGTTAACAGTGAATACTTTCCACACACCAGGCACTGTTCTAAGGGTACTACACATATGACATAAACTTCATAACAATTTAAGAGATTCCACAGATGAGAAAACTGAGGCTCAGAGAGATTAGGAAATTTGCACAATGTCACTGAGTTAGTGGAGGAGGGAGGGATTCAAACCTTATCAGATTCCACAGCCCCTACAATTACCCACTCTGCTACACTGTGACAAAACGGATATAAAAGGCACTCAACAGACATTCACTAAGTGAACTATATGAACAGTATGTTGTGGAAGCCCAACAGAAAAAAAAAAAATTATAAGCACTTGGTAGATAGCTAGAAGATGACATCAAAAAATGGCTTACTGCCTTTAACATTTTACATGTTTTGAATAGTTTTAATCTTAATGTAACTTTGAATCAATTTAGTAACATTAATTTATACAATTAAACATGGTGGCAGAAGAGTATAACTTGCACAAGGTTCTGCAACAAAACAGGAGAATGTTTAATAACACCACCCCCCCCTTGACAATTCTCCTTTCTCTGAAAAACTAAGAATCTAGGGTCCTAAGGGGAACAAAAATAAACCAAAGGCTGGCTCCAGAATTCTGTAAGGAAAAGGGCAACAAAGAGCTGTAAAGAAAGAAACCTGGTACCTATCCTTTAGGTTAGGTACCTAGTTAGGTGCTAGTTTTAGAAACAAGGTTCATGTCCAACTTCTGTTTCATCAAAATAGTAATGTATCACTAACTTTCCACTTGGTCAGTTCTATCATCATTCACCAATACCTGATACCTCTCCCTACAGTCCTCACAAGTTTGCTGACAATGACATAATTAAATCAAGTGGTGGCATTACTCAACAAGAAGTTGGAAACTAACAAACCGAGGGTACAATCCAGAGTTTAGAAAAGTGAACTAAGTGACCAGGTGTCTCGGAGTTCACTGAACTCCTTCACTTAGATCCTGTAAATCTGACTTTCTCAAGCACACCTGGAATACGCAAAAAACACAATTACTCTTAAAACATATTCTGCAAAACAGGGCCCTTTCCTTTCATTGAAAGAACCCAGGAGCACAACATCAATTCTGAAGTTAAGAGAAGAAACCAGATTTACAACGTTAAAAGGAATCTAAAGCGTGAATAAGAAACACCCCTCTCCTCCGACATTCGCCCAACGGGCGCAGAACCCACCAAGCCACTCCCCCGCCTTCAGGTTCTACCTCTCCGCGGGCCGAGATCAGAGCTCTCCTGCCCTCCGGTCCCGAGGCTGAGGGCGAGACTTGCGCTAGGCACAAAAAGGGCTCCCTCTCAAGCGACGCCCTCAGAACTGGAGACTCCTGCAAAAGCACCAAGTGGATTCAACGCCTGCCATTTCTCCAGCGCTCTCCGTAAAAAAAAATTAAAAAAAAGAAATAAAAATAAAGGAGGAAGAAGGGGCCCGCCTGCGAGTCTGCAGACTCCAGAGCACTAAGCAACAACGACGCGCTCCCCCTGACCCCGCAGTCGGGCACCCACGGCCTGGCCAGTAATTCTACTGCCGCGCCAGGCCCCGCCCCGGGCCCGTGACCGTTCTGGGGCGTTCCTCCCGCCGGCGGCACCTCCCTCATCACACAGCCGCTTGGCTCGCTTCTTCCCGGGTGAGGCCGCGGCTGCCCCGCGACGCCGAAGCCGCGGCTTCCAGACCGCGCAGGCCCACGACGTACAGAGAGGCCGGGCCGACTGGCTCTTCCCCCGCAGGCTCTGGCACACCTTCTCTCCTGTCCCGGGCCCTTACCGAGGAAGCGTACCTCCCGCGGCCCGCTCCTCCTTCTCCCCAGCCGCCGCCACCGACCCAGCGTCACGGAGACCGGAACTTCCTCCGCTCAGGGCCGCTACCTCCACAAAGGCGCCGCGCCGCCGCCTTCAGCGCTCGGCCCGCCGGGAGATGGAGTCCAGCGGCCTATCCCGCAGCCTCCACTCCCGCCGTGCCCCGCGCGTGGAGGTGGGTGTGTCTTGCCTTATAGGGTCACCGCCATCCAATGGGAGAGCGCGCCGTGCTGCTCCCGCTCCGGTCCGTGGCGTCTGCTGCGGATTGTGGTTTGGCTGCTGCTCTTCGCAGCTATTGCTCGCGAGCTCGGCCCAGGGTTGAGAAAGTCAAGCAGTGTGTTGGTGGCCGTTCTGAGGTTCACTCCCCGCCAGGTGTGCGGGTACGGCTCTGGTCTGCCTATCTTGAGCCTGCCTTGTTGTCCAATAGTGAATGGGGAATGGAAGGACCCTCGGGCTTAAGCCATCGGGAGATGAGGTTGCCCGCCATGCTCCCACAGAAGGGCCTGGCTCCCGGTCTTACCAGCCTGGGGAACCGATCCCTCTGGCCCAAGACCGAGGATAATTGTGAACGAATTGAATTATAGAAGCAGCTCATCAGGGAGGCCCTCCGCTTTTCCTTCTGACAGCAGCAGGCAGACGTCTATGTTAAAGGTTCAGTAGCCGGATCCCTGACGGGAAATCCACCCAGCCTTCACAGGGCCTCGCTAGTTATCGGGCAGGAAATCTGGACAAGAATGACTTGTGCAGGGTCACGGAGGAGAAGAAAGGAGACTGCCAATTGGCAGTCTCGAAGAAAACGGGCAGCCACAGCTTTCCGTTTGCGACTCACTCCCAACATCTTCCAGCTAACATTTCTCAAAAGACCGTTTCCAAACTCCCAGATGGATTTTCTACACTTGTGGAAAGGCTTGATGGTCCCAGACATCTAGTGTCCCTGTCAATAGGCCCTTAGGAAAGGTAACCTGATTTTATAGCTTAAATTCAATGGCATGAGATCAAAAGAGTCTGCTGCAAGGAAAGCCTATAAAGCATTCCAAAATAAAGCAGGTTTTATCTGTAAAGAAAGGAGGTGGTTAGGTTGAGTAGTCTTTAAGGTTACCTTCCAAGTTTCCAGGCATCTTGTTGGGAAGTCATTACTTCATTCAAGAAGTGTATGAAGCATCTCTTGTGCACCGTGCACTGTTTCAGGTTCTGGGAATACAGGAGTGAACAAAGCCGATAAACTTTGCTGCCCTAGTGGATGTGGGGGGAGAGGGGTTTACTGGAGGCAGACAGTACACTAAACAGTCTGTCTGGTGGTGGTAAGTGCTATGAAGAAAAATAAGGCAGAGAAGGGGATTGGGGAGTTCTGGGAAGAAGTTTTAACTTTAAATAAAGCCATTAGGAAAGGCCTCACTGAGAAGGAGCTACTGAAGTAAAGACCTGAGGGACCACGCTGTTGAGATATCTGGGAAAAGAGTTCTGGGCAGAAAGAACAGCAAGGGCAAAGGCCCTGAGTTGTGGATAGGAATAGAATTTTCAAGGAATGCTGAGTTTTTTTGCAGTGTTTTGTAGGCTGCTGAGATGAAACTGGTTTCTATAAGGAGGGAGGTGGAAAGCTGTTGGAGGGCTCTGAACAGAGGAATGTCATAACCTGACTTCCATGTTAACAGGATCCCTCTGGATGCTGTGTGGAGAACAGACAGAAGATGAGGAACGGGTGAAGCCATCCAGATTAAAAAAAAAAAAAAAGAAGGTGAGGAAGCGCAGAAGCAGGACATCCAATTAGGAGGCTGTAGCAATAATCTAACCAAAGTGGGTTGATACTTGGTACTTGGAGCAGCATGGCCCTACTGGAAACAGGGAACAAGTTGGTTTGGGATGAGGGAAGAATGCAGGAAGGGCAGATGTTGTTGTTGTTTATTTTGTTTTTTGTTTTTATTTTTTAAATTTTGTTTATTTTTAATTAAGGTAAAATGTACATAGCATAAAAATAATTTTAACCATTTCAAGTGGACAATTCTGTGACATTAAGTACGTTGACAATATTGTGTAACTTTCACCACTATTTCCAGACTATTTCACTACTATCTATTTTCAGATTATTTTTACCATCCCAAATCAAAACTCATACCCATTCCCTTCTCCCTCTGCCCCTGGTACCACTATTCTGCTTATTCTAAGTATTTTGTATAAGAGAAATCATTCCATATGTCATGGCCCAAGGGGGCTTTTGTGGCCAAAGGACTAAAGAAGGCACCAGGCAAGGTTTGAGATGTGAGCTTTTATTCAGGGCTTACTTACTTACAAGGAAATGGAAGTCAGTTATGCTGCTCTGAATGAAGTCAGGAGCTGCTCTGAATGAAGTTCAGAGCTCATTGTCTGGTTACTCCGCACTTTGGGGGCTGGGGGGTTGATCAAGCCGATTTTAGGGGCTTGAGACAAACACATTCCAATGGGTATGACAGCATAAGCGTGGGAATGGGGATGGGGGTGCAGAATTGATCAAATATAAAATTGAAGAGGAGGACCAGGAGAGATTCATATTATATAAGACCACACGTGAAATTTTCCAGGAAAACCAGCTGCATCACCTGGTGCTGCAAAGTGATAAAGGCAAGAAGGAAAACCTCTTCAAAATTTCCAGGGAAAGACTGGCTGTTCTCATTAGCTCAGAATATTTCACGCTAGTTTTATTGAAATATAATTTACATACCATAAAGTTCACCGATTTTAAGTATGAAGTCATTGATTGTTAATGTATTTACAGGTAGTACAACCATCACCATAATGTAATTTTAGAACATTATTTGTATGAGGGGGAAACTGTTGGAGATACTGAAACTAAGTTATTAAAGAATTTGCCCTGAATCACACAAACAAGATAGCAACAGGGCTGGGAACAAATTCCTGTCTCAGGATACAATTTGGAGCTTTTTCATTTTAGTTTCAACCTCCTTCTAATGACTCAGGTTCTGAAATCTATGCTAAAGCTATGAAAGGAAAGAAACATGGGGAAATGGGGAAGAATAGGTCCTATTGTTATATTTGCTCCAGGCTCAGCCAGTCCCCACTACTGCTGTTGTGGAAATGACTTGCTGGATCCATAGAAAGCAGGGGCCCAGACAAAACAAAAAAGTCGAGGCTTTGAGGAGTCCAGGACCTGGAGGGTGACAGGAGGTGCCGGGCAGCATGTTGTGTGTGGCAAAGCCCCTGGCTCTAAGCAGCATTGTATAGGGCAGTACAGCCATCGTGGGATTGTGACTGCTGCTTTTGACAGCAAGTACTGTGGTTCCATTTATTAATATTCCAAAAGACCAAAATTAATTTCTTGGTAATTCCATTAGTAAAAAGTGGCCTATAGGAAAGAGTTGTCCCAATATTCAAATATGAGTCAGTAGGTGGATCAAAATGGAGTTTTATGTAACAGCCTTAAACTGTTTACTAAGTAACTGCAGTAGTTTGTTCTGTGTGAGTTCCTAGCCACGTCTTAGCCAGAAGCACATGTGGTATTTGGCCACTCATTTGCTAAGTAGATGCCACACTTCTAGATGACAGTGGTGCTGTCTGATGGAGCTGATGAACTTAAAAACAAGGGTGAGATTCTGGAAGAAATCCAGAGGGTAATGTGGAGACTGTCAAGAAAACTGGTTAGATGTTTGTCTTCTATGGGGATCATTTCTATGGGGTGCAACTTCTGATTAATGAAATATAGCCAGATTTCTGTACCAACCGGAGAATATGAGATCTTCTTGACTTAGACTCTTATAATGTTTAACTAGGCAGGATTGAGAACAAAACTGTCTAAATGATATTTGCACTAAGGAAAGGAGCCTGGGCTTCTGAGCTCTTGAAGAGAGAAAGTACTGAGTGCCCTGTGGGGACCTGGAGAAACAACTCATCCCTCCTCTCTTCATTCCAGGGGAATGGCTAATTAAGGAATTGCACATTTCCTCACATGTTCTCACCAAAATGGAGGGTGAGAGCTTCCCTTAACTATATTCAA
This sequence comes from Choloepus didactylus, assembly GCF_015220235.1. NCBI lineage: Eukaryota > Metazoa > Chordata > Mammalia > Pilosa > Megalonychidae > Choloepus > Choloepus didactylus. The sequence continues at coordinate 202,847,019 of NC_051307.1, read as the reverse complement.
GGGCCTAATGTGCAAAGCCATCTCCGGTAGAAGTTGGCAGCTTTGTTATCACTGGTCACGGGTTGGTGTTGTGGAGTTGGCTGCAGGTGTCAGCCTTCTGAGACCATGTGGAAACGCCCCAATGCCCGGCTCTCCCGCAACTCCAGAGTAGGGCTGAGAAGGGGTCAGGACACTGCATTGTAGTGCTTGTGGGAGCAGCAGGGACAACCAAAGAAGTGATTTCAGACTTTTTCCTTCATCCCAGAACTGTTAGGGGAATTAACCACAAGACTGTAAAGTGATTTAGTTGCTTCAGAGAAAACGTGCAGTATTGTCTGTCAGTCCCTATTTTTGCTTCTTTAAACTGTTCTCCAAAAATAAGGGCAGTTTGGGAAAGCTTTATGTTTATTGCTTCGCATCTAGGAAATTACCAACATCTGTAGCAGTGATTCTCTGCACTGGTTTCACTTAAGAATCATCTGGTGAGCTTTCAAAAACATTCTGATGCCCAGGTCCCACAGCAGTTCAATTAAATCAAAATCTCTAGGAGTTGTGTTCAGTCATTAATGTTTTATTTAAGGCTCTCCAAGTCATTCTATGCACAGCCAGAGTTGGGAACTACTATTCTAGAGCTTCATACTGATAAATTAATGCGTGGCTAAACGGACGTTTTTAGCAAAGATTATTGAGGATTTTGCGTATGCGCATATCCTGTATCATCAGTATGGTCTGGCCCTCTAATATATTACATGTTTCAGGCTCCTAAAACTTACACTGTCTTCCCAATCAGTAGAGGAAACAGAACCAACGTTCCTTTCTCTCCCTTGGAAAAAAACTCGAGTTGGCTTGGGAGAAGGGGTCAGCGGTCTGCACCAATCTTTGATTTCTGGGGAAGTGCCTGGGCCCGGCTGGGAAGCGAGAAAAGGCGGAGCCAGGTGCCTCAACTCCCGCCCCCGGCTCTGCCCGCCGAGGGCTCTGCAGGGTCCCGGCGCCCTACCTGCCCAGGCGGCACCTCCGTGCTCGGCCAACTACATATCCCACAATGCACCCTGGGGGCGGGCTGGACCCAGCGGCTGGAGCCGGGCCTCGGCCGCGAGAGGCTGGTGAGGGCCGTCTTTCAGGGCAGGCGGCCGGGCGAAGGGCGGCGGGAGGCCGCGGTGCCCCGCTGTGGCCATGTCTCCGTCTACGGAGAGCCGCCGCCCCAAGAACCTCCGTTCTCAGATTGGACCCGACCGGACACCCGTGCTTCCCCGGGGGTTGTGCATAGGGCAGTGACCGGCACCCTCTGTGCTCCCTGGGCCTCCCGGAAAAACAGGTGAGTCCGATTGCCAGCCCATGTGGCCAGGGGGTGCCGACATACAGGAGAGCTGTCATCATTGGGCTTGAAGACTGGGGCCCCTGCCGTCTACACTGCTGTATGCGGTAGGAATACCGGGTCTCCCTGAGTTCCCTAAGCCGGCTGGCCCCCCAGCTGCAGAATACAAAAGGCGAGGACAGGAACCCATCCTTTGGCCGGGAGAATGAGGTCCTGCAGGTGGGAGGGGCTAGGTAAGACCTGACTCCCAACGTACACAGTCCTCACCAGAGTCCTCTCAAAGATCATCAGAGGTGACTGTGGGAAGAGCTGGGCAGCTCCTGTAAGGATCCTGGGGCTTGGACTTTGTTCTCAAGGGTGAACTGGCTCAGATAACCGAGCTGCCCCTTGTACTGGGTGGGCCACTCTTTCTGGACTTGAGTTTGCTGAGGGAGGGTGAGCAGCCTTTGTCAGAGAGGGGAGTGGCTGCAGCAGTGACAAGGACCAGGCCATGCTCTCAACCCATATAATCATCCTGCAGAAGCAGTCAAAGCACAGCCTTACCTGGGCCCTGTCTATCATGCCTGCCATGCCTCCTGGCACCACCCTCCCAGGTAAACCACTCCCCAAGGATCAAAGCAGGATAGAACACAAATCAAACAGGAAAAGGGCACAGGAACGGTAGGGAGGGGCTCTTACAAGGCTCTTCCTCCTCCAGGGCCTGAGGGTGAAGGCATACTGGGAAGGCCTATTGAGCCAGCCTGTTTGGTTTGATTGAAGGCACAGCAGAGCACTTCTAGAGAAAGTAACAAGCCCTGAGGGCTTCTGGAAAGGCTGCCTGAGAAAGGAACCCACAAGGGCATCTGGGGCTAGTTCCAAGAGACCTCCCTTGCCTGACTGCTTCAGGCTCAGCCTCCCAGGAGCTGTAGCTGCACAGATTATGGCACCATTGGGGTCTGAGGATGGGTTTTGCTGTTTAGCCACTCATCCTCCCTGCCTGAGTTTCCAGGGTAAATGTTCAGAGAGTTGTTTGCTTCATTAGAGTTCTGGCTAGACCCCCAAACTGGCCTTAGAGAAACTGAGATGCTGTATAATTTCAAGTGGCAGGGTACTGTAGTAAAGGAAGCGTCCACTGGCCCTCAACCAGCTGATCCTGTACACTTGATTAGGGTATCCCAGCCACACTGGACTCAGCTGATACCCACAGGGAATCAATGGGAGGTGGACCCTCAGGACAGGTATAAGCTGAGTAGACTCTTGCTTAGTTCTTTTTTTTTTTTCCTGAACTGATCCTTTTTATTTGGGGCATTTGACGATTTTTTTTAAAATTTTTTTTAAATATAACATGCAGTCATACAAAACATACATTTAGTTGTTCACAGTACTATTATATAGTTGTGCGTTCATCACCAAAATTAATTTTTGAACATTTTTATTACCACACACACACAAATAATAAGATTAAAAATTAAAGTGAAAAAGAACAATTAAAGTAAAAAAGAACACTGGGTGCCTTTTTTTTTTTTCTCCCATTTTTCTACTCATCTATCCATACACTGGACAAAGGGGAGTGTGGTCCATATGGCTTTCCCAATCACCTTGTCACCCCTCATATCTTGCTTAGGTCTTTGAGCCAGAGCTGCAAGGCTACAGGGCAGGGGCATGTGGCAGACCAAGGAGGTCAACTTGGGAGACACTTCCAGGAGCAGCAGACAGCCAACAGTCTGTCCCTGCAACTCCAGGGCAGGTAAACAGCCAGGTAGCCTGGAGGAACTCCAGCCTTGGGTCCATAGACAGCTCTTCAGCCCAACATCACACGTGGGTGACTTCAGGCCAGAGCCCACCTGGCTTCAGGAAGTCAGAAGGATATTTGCCAGGCCAGTTCCTGGTTCAGGCTTTTAAAGGACTGATTTACACAGCAGAGACCACTGGATCAGTGTGTAAGAGCAACCACACCTGCCAACTGTGCCAGGGTAACCAAATTACATGGCTTATCTCATTTAATCCTCACACAACCCAATGAATCAATACTATTATTATTCCCATTTTATAGATGAGAAAACTGAGATCTATAAAACTGGGCCGGGTCAATCCAGTTCCCTCTGACTCCATAGCCATTGCTCCTGAACATTTGTCTACTATCAAGGACAAGTCTTCCCCACAGGCAAGGGTTTCGAAAGTCTACATCATAGGTGAAGGAGCTGGGTATTCTCCACAGATCTTTCACCTTCTTCCTTCCAAAGATGTTTATCTAACAAACATTGATTGATCTCCTCCTACTTGTGGAGCTGACACTATGAAATTTGTGGTAAGTCACAGAGTGACCTTCAATGGAGCAAAATAAAGCAGGGCAAGGAGAGTAATAAAGCAGGGCACAGAGAGGTATTGCACGAAGGCCTCTCTGATAATGTGACAACTTGAGCAGCAACCTGAAGGAAGTGAGAGAATGAGTCCTGTAGCTATCCAGTTCCAGGCCAGGCAGTGGAATAGGTGAGGAAGGGGGCAGGGGAAAGGCAGGGAGATGTGGTCCATGCAGAAAGGTCAGCAAAAGCAAAGGTCTGAAGCAAAGGAGTACTCAGGATGCTTAAGGGAAGCCATGTGGCCAGTGTGGCTGGGCTACAGCAGAATGTGTAGGGGAAGTGGGTAGGAGCTGAGGTCAAAGAAGTAATGGGGTAGGGGGTGGAGGCATTTTGAATGGGCCCTTGTGCCCCAGTGTAAGGAAATTGGCTTTCTCAGTGAGGTGGGACCCATGTCAGAGTTGTGAGCAAATGAATTGCATGACCTGACTTCTGTTTCATGAGGATCACTTTGAGTGCTGTAAGAAGAAGGATATACTGTGCAGGGCCAAGGGCAGAAGAGGGGAGACTGGCTAGGAGACTGTTGCAACAATCTGGGGAAAGATAAAGGTGGCATGGACCAGTGTGGTAGAAGTTGGAGGTGATGAGAAATGGTCAGCTTTTGGAGAGAGGCCTTTCTCATTCAACATTAGAATCTGTTCCGTGAAAGTTGGACATTCTGCCAATGAAATTGGAGTCTATTTCCCCTTATTTTAAATGGGAAAAATTCAAATGTTTTAAACATCAACTCCAAGTCCTCAACCAATTTCTTAAAATGAAACTAAAACACAGGGAAAATGCCTATATATACCTAATAAATTAGGATATAAAATACTTAAAATATTCCTTCCTGATCATCAAACAGTTACTCTGATGCAGCATCATGGCTTTTAGTGTCTGCAACAGCCATAATGCAAGTAAGCTCCCTTTGTTGACATTCAACTCTTCTATCAATTGTATCTGGAATGTAATTTGAGGCCTTAAATGCACATTACTTTGTTAAAATTGTAGATCAAGTTTTGATGATGTAAATCAACTTATTTTTTTTCTATATCAACATAAGCTGAATCAATACAAGTTTGGTGTATTAGTCATCTGTTGCTGTGTAACAAATTATTCCAAAACTTAGCAGCTTCTAACGATAACCATTATCTCATACAGTTCCTGTGTGTCAGGAATTTGGGGGCAGCTTAGCTGGATGGTTCAGGCTCAGGGTTTCTCATGAGGTTGCAGTCATTCAAAGGCTTGACTGGCACTAGACTCTTTGCTTCCATGATAACTCACTCACATGACTGGGAAATTGGCTAGCTTTTGGCAGGAGGCCTCAATTCCTTGCCATGTGGTTCTCTCCACAGGGCCACTTAAGTGTCCTTACAATATTGTTGATGGCTTCCACCAGAAACACTGACCCAAAAGAGCAAGGTGGAAGCCAAGGTCTCTTTTATTACCTAGCCCCAGAAGTTACACATCATCATTTTCACAATGTTCTGTTGGTTACATAGATCAGCTGTGCTCAGAGTGGGAGGGAAGTATATAAAGGCATGACATGAGGAGTTAATGATCATCAGGGATCTTCTTGAAAGGTAGGCTATCGCATATGAGATGTGGGAAAAAGAGGCATCAGAGATGCCTCCAAAGTTTTTTGCTGAACTACTGGAAGGATGAAATTGTCTTTCACTAAGATGGCAATAACTGTGGAAGGAGCAATTTTTTAAAGGGATGATAAGAAGTTCCATTTTGGACACATAACTTTGAAATGCCTGGAAGACATCTAAAGGCAAATATCAAGGAGACAGATGGATGTGTGGGCCTCGAAGTCAGAGGAGAGACTGTGTCTGGAAATAAAAATTGGAATCACCAAAGTGTAGATGGAATTTAAAACCATGAGACATAATTGGATTACTAAGGGATTGAGTGAAGACAGAGAAAAGGTCCAACAACTGAATTCTAGGTCCCTCTACTGAAAAAGGAACTGCAAACGGGACTCAGATAAAGTGGTCCATGAGGTAGGAGAAGAACCAAGAAAGGAGAGTGGTATACCAGAAGACAAAAAGTTTTGAGCTAGTAAATAATCAAGTGTATCCATTGCTGCTGATGGGCGAAGTGAGATGATCCTGAGGGTCACTGGTGACCTTGATGGGAGCAGTGTTGGCAGAGTGATGGAGGTGAAAATCTGGTTGGAATGGCTTCAGGAAAGAGGGAAAAGTGGAGAGGCTGTGGGAGAGATATGGCTTACCAGATATCCACAAGCACTCCACATTTCCCAGCCCCCCTGTAATTAGGTGGGTCTACATGACTAGTTCTGGCCAATCTGGGCTGATGTATTTAAGAGCTGGTACATGACCCTCCAGCTCTGTCTTCCCCTGCCACATGACACAGAGGCTCATGTTCCAGATGGCAGAGCCGTCAGATGCTAGTAGTCTGGATTCCTGAGTCTTCTGCTGTGGATTGCTGCAAGACCTACAGCAGACTTCGTGGGAGCAAAAAGAAACCTTTATGTATAAAGCCTCTGACATTCTGGCATTCATTTGTTACACGGCATAGCCTAGGCTAACCTGATTAATACAAACTCCCAAGTATCATTTACTGTTTTGAGGTTTGTGTGTTTTTGTTTTTGTTTTGTTTTGTTTTTTAAATAAAGAGCAGCAGAAAAATAGGTGGTAGCTGGAGGGGAATATAGAGTTAAGGGGAGGTTTGTTTTGTTTTAACTTTTTTACATACAGAAAAGTTCACAAATCATAAGCACAGCTCAATGAATTATCATAAAGTGACAAAATGCAAAGAAGGGTGTTTTGAAGATGGAAAAATGTCAGCATATTGGTGATGGATAGGGGAGAAGGGAAAACTGAGGAGAGGGAGGGACAGCAGCTGAAGCCATGTGCTTGAGTAGGCAAGAGGGCTGGGATCTGGTGCTCATGCAGAGGAGTTCGCCTTCAGTGGAGCGTGGACAGCTCATCTTTAGTAAGAAGAGGAAAGGCAAGAGTCTGGCAGGTGGAGTGGAATGGTGATGGGAGTCTATGGGGGTTCTTGTCTGATGGCTTCTGTTTTCTCAGTGAAAAGAAAGAGAGTGAACATGGGGGAGGAGATGGTGGAATTTTGAGGAGAGAGAAGGAATGAAGTTGTTGACTAGGGGAGTGGGAAAGTGAGTAGACAAAGAAATGTAGGACATCCCCATTTAAAGCATTGGTTCTGTGCCATCTCCCCAGAAAAAAAGCACATATCTGTTCAGGTCTGCATCTGGGGAGCCAGATCCAGGAGCTCTGGCCACAACCATGGAACTGTTGGTAGCAGCTTGCCCTCTGGCTGGACACGGACAGACTTATCTCTCTTTACAAAGCAGCGTTGGCCCCCACCCTGGCTTCTAAGTTAGCTTTGTGAAATACTGGTCTATGAGATTCTCATGTGGCCTGGGTATTCTTGCTCAAGACCTAGACGTTCCCTGGTTTCCTTGGCCTGTTTTGGATTGCTCCTCTTGGTCTAGTCTCAAAGGGGACCCCTCTGGGCACCTCCCTACATTCCTTTTGAGGGCATGTAGCCTCTCAGCTCCTCTAGCCCATTGTCATCACACTTGATTGCCTGATGGATGGAATTGGTGGCTAGAAAATCCCATTCAGATGTTCTCCTGAATACTCTTCCTTTGGTCCTGCTCTACATGAGGTGATGCTGTTGGCCAGTGGTGCCCACATCCACTTGCTCTGTGGTGCCCCAAGGTTCAGAGCCAGAGTAGCTACCAGGCCAGGCTCTAGCCCTGCCTCCTTATCTGTCTGTTATTCACATTGAGCTTCTGCAGAAGATTCACGTGAAGAAAGGATTCCATGGTTTAAAACAAAGATGACCAAACAAAAGAGCTTGAAAATCAGTCCTTTAGGTACATACACAGGAATTGCCCCGCAGGAATTTTTGGACACAGATAAGCTGGAGCCACACAAAGGCTAATGATGATCTCTAAGGGCCAGACAGCTTTGTGCTTCAATCAGAATGGAGTTCTGTTGGAGATTACTCTTTTCATGAACATTTTTGAGCACCTAATTAGTAACAGGCTCAGGGTGCAGTCATTCGCCCAAGGTCACAGAGCTAGTAAGGGACAAGTCCTCAGTTATTCCCACCTGACCTGGGGCTTCAGGAGGGCAGGGGTGTGGTCTGTTTTGCTCCCACTAACACCAATCCCTTCCAGGCTCCTCGATTGCCTGCAGATCCCTCCTCATGAGTCTCTGATGGCCTTTGTTACCCTAGCCCATCCAACCAGATCTCTCTTCCCTAATGGGTGAGTGCCTCAGATGGAACTCCTCCCTCATGTTCTGTTTGTTGCCTGCCCAGAGAAGACCCTCAGCCTGCCATTCAGGAGCCCTAGAAGCTGACCACAAGTGAGCCATCCAGCCTTGTTACCCCCAACGTCCACTTGTGGCCACACCCTGAGGCTGTGGAAGGACCACGATCAAGCTGAGTCTGTACAGACCATGGAATGGGCGCTGAGAGCTGTTGTGTTTGTAATTGTTTTTAATTGGTAAGGCAAGCCCTGGTGCCAAATTCAAAAGGGTATTCAGACAAAAGCAAGGCTCTAGTCCAAAGACATGCTTATTTGCTGTGACCCATTTCTTTCTCTGCAAAGATCTAAATATCCAAAAAGCACTATTGGTTAACTTGGTTTTGAATATGGAATGGAAGATATCAGGATATAGAATTGTTTTGGTTCTGAACTCCAGTGCCTCCTTTCTATAGTGACACTGGGCAAGTTACTTAAACTCTCTCAGCTTTAGTTCCCTTCATCTAGAACATGAGGCTGATAGGAGCACTTGCCTTATAGAGGAGGGAACAGGATTAAATAACTTAATCCATGAAAATAAACTTCTTAGCTTGCTGCCCTGGCTCTCAATAAGTGTAAGCTGCTGTTATCAGTTTTTAATATATATACATTTTATATACTTTTTTTTAAAGATTAGAAGGAAATACACTAATATGTAAACAGTGGATGATCTTAAGTTGTGGGAATACGGTGATTTCTTGCTTTCTTTATCCTATATTTTCCAAGTTTTCTACAATGAATATGTCTTCCTCTTATAATCAGAAAAAGAACATACTTAATTTTTTTAGTGGGGAATACTCAGAACCCTTTCCCAGGGGTTTGTGTTAGCTGGTTCCCGATGAGTAACACTCCTGCATTTACTACTATTAACTATGCCAGTGACCCTGCCAACAGCAGCTTACCTGCCCCTTGCCCTCGATGATGCCTTTGTTTGCCTCACAGGAGAGCCCAGGGGATGGCTGCCGACATGCAGAGGAAGAGAAGCAGCGAATGTCCCAACGGCGCATTGGCTCCTTCTGATGGGCAGAGTGTGGAGAGAGCTGAGAGCCCCACACCAGGACTGACCCAGGGAACGGAGCCAGGTACGGGCAGGGTACGCAGCCCTGGCCTGCTGACAACCGGGGCAGCCTCCAGGGGAATCAGGATTCCTGGCCACTCTTTCCCTCCCACTCTTTCATGCAGTTGATCAGTCACTCATTGGATATCTGCCAGGTGCTTAGGGATAGTGCAGGGAGCAGGTCTCAGCCTGCATCTGGCTTTCCTCTCCACCTCATGCTTGTCTCACAATCTCAAAGGCTGGAGGTTTGCTTCTTCTGGAGTTCATAGCGTCCTGGCAGGCTGGTAATCCATGAGATTCCCTGGCTTTCCTGTCACGTGGAGATGTCCTCTCCTTTCTCTTCCAGGTTCCCACTGAATTCTGGCTTCCAGCTCCTTCCTGTGGCTTTCTCTTCATAAGGCCTTCAGTAATCCTACTGAGATTCACCCTTATTCGCTTGGGCTACACCTTAACTAAAAATAACATCTTCAAGAGGTCCTATTTATAATGGGTCACACCCACAGTAATGCCAGTAAGATTAAAAATGGTTCTAAATTGGAGTACATAATTAAATTTACCACAGGGAGGAAGGACAATACAATTGAGGAGAAGGACTATAAGTGACAAGATATCAAAGAGTGAGATATCATAGAGCGTCCAGGGTGAAGCAGTCAGGGAACTCTGAGGAAGTCATATCTGAGCAGAAAGCTGAAGTGCAAAAAGGAGCCGCCATCCAAGAAGATGGGAGTGCCCTCCAAGGCAGAGGGGACAGCAGGTGTGACGGCCCTGAGGTGGGGCATGTTGAGGATGGCCAAAGAGCAGTGGATGAAGGCCAGTATGAATGGGATGGGTAAGGGGGTGGGCTGCAAGATGGAAGGAAGAGAGGCAGCCATACCAGCCACTACAATAGCTGTGAGCGGTTTGGGTCTTGTTTCCAGTGTGATGGAAAGAGACTGGCAGGCTGTAAGTTGCAGAGAGACATGGCCCATGGCAGACAGTGGCAGGAGGGAATAAAGGCTTGGCCCCAGAGGGACAGGCAGTCAAGCTAAAATGATCACGGCAGGTACCTTGCTGGCCAGGAAGTCTGCCATCAGCCACCCCTCTAAGTACCAGTGCTTTTGGCCTGCAGGTGCTGGGCAGGAGGGTGCCATGTTCGTCCATGCCCGTTCCTACGAGGACCTGACTGAGTCTGAGGATGGGGCAGCATCCGGGGAGAGCCCCACAGAGGGTGCTGGGGGTCCCCCACCACTGCCTGCAGACATGCGTCAAATCAGCCAGGACTTCAGCGAGCTGAGCACCCAACTGACAGGTGTAGCCCGTGACCTGCAGGAGGAGATGCTACCAGGAAGCTCTGAGGACTGGTCAGAGCCCCCAGGGGCAGCCCGACCAGCCACAGAGCCCCCCAGGGAGGGTGTAGCTGAGGGGGATGAGGAGGATGCTGCCGAGGCATGGCGCCTGCACCAGAAGCACATCTTCGTGCTGAGTGAGGCGGGGAAGCCTGTGTATTCCCGCTATGGGTCGGAGGAGGCACTCTCCAGCACCATGGGTGTCATGGTGGCCCTGGTGTCCTTCCTGGAGGCAGACAAGAATGCCATCCGCTCCATCCACGCAGGTGAGCCACCTGGGGACAGGGCAGGGAGGACTCCCCCAGACAGGGTTAACTCATAGCAGGCTTTAGAACCCCACAGTCTAGAGAGCTGGGGTGTGCTGACTGAAGGCAAGTCCCTCCACCTCTCTGAGCCTCCAGGTCCTCATCTGAACATGAGATAACAACATTGCCAGCCTCATGGGGCTGTCGTGAGAACCAAAGGTGGCTCTGGGCTTTGCCCTTGGAGAGGATGAGAATCACCTGGGAAGATGACCCCCAAAATCCCAGGTCCTGAGCTTCACCCAGCCCTCGCTGGTTGACTTAGCACCTTTGGGAGGGAAGGGGAACAAGAATGTGTTTTTCCTAAGTGCCTCTGTGTTTCAGCAGGAGCAAGCCTGTGAGGCTAGTGGAGGGACAGGCCTGGGCCGTCAGGGAAATGGGGTGGTGGGCTGCTATTTTTCTCCCCATCCTCAAGCCCTACTGTGTGCAGAGTTCTGAGCGAGCATGGAGAAGATGTGAGAAGTGGGAGCGTCCAGCAGGGCCAAACCAGGAGGGAGCTCCTGGAGGGGCTGAGATTGACACCCCTTACTCCCTTCCTCAGATGGCTACAAGGTGGTCTTCGTGCGTCGGAGCCCACTGGTGCTGGTGGCGGTGGCACGCACGCGGCAGTCGGCACAGGAGCTGGCGCAGGAGCTGCTTTATATCTATTACCAGATTCTGAGCCTTCTTACCGGAGCGCAGCTGAGCCACATCTTTCAGCAGAAGCAAAACTACGACCTGCGGCGCCTGCTCTCGGGCTCTGAGCGCATCACGGATAACCTGCTGCAGCTTATGGCGCGCGACCCCAGCTTCCTGATGGGGGCTGCCCGCTGCCTGCCCCTGGCCGCGACTGTGCGTGACGCGGTGAGCTCCAGCCTGCAGCAGGCGCGTGCGCGCAGCCTCGTCTTCTCCATCCTGCTGGCGCGCAACCAGCTCGTAGCACTCGTGCGCCGCAAGGACCAATTTCTACACCCCATTGACCTGCATCTGCTCTTCAACCTCATCAGTTCCTCCTCGTCCTTCCGCGAGGGCGAGGCCTGGACGCCCGTGTGCCTGCCCAAATTCAACGCGGCGGGCTTCTTCCACGCACACATTTCTTACCTGGAACCTGACACCGACCTCTGCCTGCTGCTTGTTTCCACGGACCGGGAGGACTTCTTTGCCGTCTCCGACTGCCGCCGCCGCTTCCAGGAGCGCCTTCGCAAGCGAGGAGCCCACCTGGCACTGCGGGAGGCACTGCGCTCCCCTTACTACAGCGTGGCCCAAGTGGGCATCCCAGACCTGCGCCACTTCCTTTATAAGTCAAAAAGCTCAGGACTCTTCACCAGGTGAGGGAAGGCCATGGAGACATTGCTTAAAGGAGGTAGAAGCATGGAAGGGGAAAGGCTGGTGGGAAGGCAGGTGGGACCAGAGCCTTGGGGTGCAGCCCTAAAAGCGAGGGTCACCCTGGGTATGGTCTGTCATTCTGGGTCTGATTTTCTCTGGCCCCTGGGACCCAGACTCCCCATCTTCCCCTTTTCCATGGGCATATACCTTTCTACTTCTTTACCCAGAGACCTGGAAATGCCCAATATATTCAGGGAAGGAAACTGGGGCACAAGTCTTTGGGGTCCCATGACCTGGAGCAACTTTGCTCCAAGCCTCGTTTTGGTCCAGCCCAGGATGCAGAGCCTCTCCCTGACTCCCTCCCAGACAGAGGGGCTAGGGCCAGGTGGGGCAGCTTCTCTGTCTTCCTTTTACCCCCTTTTTTGTCCAGAGGATTCCCAGCTCACCCTTCCTCCACTCCAGACCTGTCACTCTCAAAGTTAGATACCTAAACTCAGATTGTCCACTCCAAGGGAGGGTCACCAAAACCAACATGAACTGGGAGGGCATAGAGAAGAGAAGGGCTCTAATCTGAGTGGACCCACCCCTGTCCTAGGGAGTTGTCTGTGGTGGAGTGACAAGACTCCGTCCCCAGGGGGCAATAAAGGATAGGGTAGGATACATGGTGCAGTCTCCCTGGCGGGGAGTATGTATTTCTAGATCTTGAGAGAAGGCAATGAAAGTTATCCCTTTGCAAACCCTGCCCCATCTGCAGCCCGGAGATTGAGGCCCCCTACACCAGTGAAGAGGAGCAGGAGCGGCTGCTGGGCCTCTACCAGTACCTGCACAGCCGTGCCCACAATGCCTCCCGCCCACTTAAGACCATCTACTACACAGGACCCAATGAGAACCTCCTGGCCTGGGTAAGGCAGCCTTGGGTTGGGCTGGGCTTCATCACTGGGTTGGGCAAGGGCTATGACGGGGCCTCCAGCTTAGATGATCACCCCTGTGCCTTCTCCCACAGGTGACAGGTGCCTTTGAGCTCTACATGTGCTACAGCCCCCTGGGAACCAAGGCATCAGCCGTCAGTGCCATCCATAAGCTGATGCGCTGGATCCGCAAAGAAGAAGACCGCCTCTTCATCCTCACACCTCTCACCTACTGATGGGAATATGTGTGGACTCAGCCCTCCCGGGCCTATTGGGGCATGGAAAGCCATGGGAGCCTCCAGGTGGGGCTGGCCTTTCTTACCCAGCCGGCAATCAGGGACTGTGTTTGGGTTGGTATGTGCATTAAAGTGCTTTGGGGAAGATACTTTTCAAGCCCTGTGGCTGACTCCTTCACCCAGTCACTCTTGCTCATACACACAGACACCAGACCCTCCTCCCTAGTCCCTGCATGTGCTTCCCCAAGTACAGGGACATATGCATACTTGGCCCCACTCCTCCCTCTGTTGTACCAGTATCAGGCTACACCCACTCAGAATTGGGTCCTGGGCTGGGACTGTTTTGGTTCAGCTGAAGTCTTGCCAATCACCACAGTTCTGGTACTGCCCAAACCCAGCAAAAGTTCTCAAGCATCCCACTGGCCTTATCTTCTCCCACAGCCCCACGACCATACTCGGTCTGAGCCCCTGTTGCCTCCTCTCTTATTCCTGGGTGGGACCCCGGTTATGTACCCCAAAGGACCACCCATCCACCTGGGGAGCTCTGGCCACACAGATGCTTAATGGGCTGTTGTAGTTCAGTAGGGGCTGAGCTAAGTAAGATAGGGACAGTCAGGATAGAGAAGTCTGAGCCCCAGCATGGGTGGGAGCCCTTGGAGAGCTGGCCTAGTACTTCAGAGTCCAGGCTTCTCGCAGGCTTCTGGGGAAACCATCCCTGCTTAGACCCATGAAGGGGTGTCTGCCTCAGCTCCCCTACCAACCAGCCAAAGCATTCTTGGAATGGCAAAGAGTGAGCTGGAGGACCTGAGAAGGTCTAGCTGACCTCTAGGGCTGAGCAAACCCCACCCTAAGAAGAACTGAGGTTGCTAGGTATACTGGGCCTTCCTCAGTCACCCTATTCCCTGGCAGAGCCAGGCCTGTGTGGGGCACAATGGCCACCCCAGGGTCTCAGCAGTGAAGTCCTGGCTCCACTCACTCTACCATGAGACCTTCTTTGGGCAGAACCCAGAGCCTAGTGCAGAAAACCTACACCTTGCTGTTGGGAACCTCTTCTAGCTCTGCCACAACTTAACCATCTTATTGGCCAGGGAGAGTGAAAGGCTTAGGAAATGTTTATGGGAGAAAACTGTCCACTGAATGTGGTCTTCAGATTATCAGAGGGAATCATTCTAATGCAGTGTCTGAGAGTTGGGCCAATGTGTTTGGTTACTAAAACCATCCCATGTTGGAGAATATGTTTGTGTGGGTCAAGGGTGCACTCAAACAGTTCTACTTACAGTCCCAGGAAGTGTCAACATAGCTCCTGCCCTCAGTACCTGCCCAGGCTCCCAAGTCCCTAGAGAACAGGCATGGACTTGGTGGGTGCTGCTCACCCTGCACACATGCCCTAAGTCTCTTTTCTGCCCATTTTCTGCCAACTCTTCCTCCCCTTGCTCCTGGCTAGGCCAGCAGTCCTTGACTCCTACCGGTGTTCTGGTCTGTGTTCAGCCCCTAAGTGCTCCTACTGGCTTTAGGGCTCTCAGCTTCTTTGTAATTCAGCATCTGCTCTGGGCATGGGCAGGAGGAAGGGGTCTCAGTTAGGTGAGTGTGTGTACCTAGGACAGTGGGGCTTCTAGGATTGTGGGTTTGGGGGTCAGCGGAGGGATGACAGGAAAACAGGGAAGGTGGAGGGACCAGCATGTGCAAAGGGAAGTACCTGGTAAGTGACCTGTCTACAGTGATGCCGGAGGAGTCTGCCAGACCTGGGCTTCTCGGATTCCAGGTAAAAGTCTGGCAGTGGGGAGCCACTGAAGATTTTAAAGCTTTGAAGTGTAGTCATATTGTAGGTAGAGAGATCCTTCTGGCTGCCGCTAAGGTGATCTCTTTGAGTTGGAGAAAGAGGCTGGGTCTAGCCCTCCTTCAAGGTGGCAGATGCCAGGGAAGTTGGGCAGGTCCTAAGCAGGCTGTGGGTAAGCTGGTGAGTTCACTTTGGGGGAATACTTGTACTCTTCAGAGCCCCATTAGCTCCCCCACCATGGCTTGTCTGCCCTTCTCCTGCAGAACTGGCAGGCGGGGAGGAGGAATGGGATGCTCCTGTGGGCCCCTGCCACTGAGGACCAGGGCTGCTTCCAGGGGGGCCCCTGGCCTGGGCAATCATCAGTATGGCCACATGAGGGCAGCAGAGGACCAACTGAAGGCTCCTGCACCCCCAACTCATAAACTGGGGTGGGTGGGACAATCTAGGAGGACTAGTGAGTGAATCCTCTCTGGAAGTCCCGAGGCAGGATGGGGTTCACAGGAAAACCCAGATCCCGGCACCAGTCAGAATATGTCACTTCAATTTTACCTTGCATAACTAGCTGACTATCTTAAAACATGTTGACTGTGGAACACAGGAACCACGCCCTGTTTATTCATTTCCGGGCCAATTCACCGGAAGGGAGCGCCTTTTGCGTTGCCTGGGGCACATATCCCCCTCCACTGGGTGTGGCTGCCCAGTGTTCTGTTTCTTCTCTCCACTCAGTGCCCACCAAGCTCCAACATGGGGGCCAGGCTTGCACTGGGCACTGCAGCTGAAGGGACGGGGAACAGAATCAGGTATCTAGAATGAACTGTGCTGGGGTGGGTTTAGCACCCCGGGGCTGTGGGACCCAGGAGAGGTGCCTGGTGCCATCTGGGTCAGGAAGACTTCCCAGAAGAGCCACCTAAGCTGCAAGACGAGGAAGGAGAACCGTTGCTCCTGGAAAGAGGGGCAGCATTTACAAAGGTCAGATTACCGTTACCTGGAAGACACAGGTGCCTGGAGTACAGGCTGGGTGGTAGATAGGAGGAGATACAGCTTCTTGTCGGTCAGGTCTCCTCTCTACCACCCCACTCCACACAGCTCTAAGACCCCCACTGATCCCTTGGACCTCAGCCGAGTCCACTCTGTAAAGGTTCTTCCCCTCCCTTCAGGTTCCTGCTTTCCTGGCTGAGGGGGCCATCCCAGCTCTCCCTGACCTCTCACCCCCACCCCCACCCCCACCCATGCATAGACTGGAGAGAGCCGTCTGGACAGCCACCTAGCCAGAACCAAATCTTCATTTCACAGAGATGGAGGCCCACCCAGGGAGACTTAACAGAGCAGAACAGCTTTGAGGCATCCTGAGGGCCAATGCCCATTCTTCCCCCATATCAGGAAAGCACTGGAACAGGGCTGGAAAGCAGAGGTGGGGGGAGTGGAGGGTACCTTCCCAGAGACTGGCACTGTGGGTTTTATCACCAGTCTTACAGTTTCCACACACTGAGGATCTGGTGGAGGAACCAGAGCAGGGTTGAGTCTCTGCAGAGGCTGCCTCTCCCACAACTCAGAAGTCCAGTCAGCGGGTCCAGCTCCATCCTATAACCCTCTGCTACTTGGGTCAGGCAGGCAGCACCACATTTCCCTCTGACACTATCCTGTCACCCACAGCCTGGGACAGGCCCATGGAAGGATGGCTCCTGCCCACAGAGGGTGGCTCCCCACACCATCTGTCTTCCTGCTGGGGTCTCCCCGTCTCCCTTTGTCCCCGTACTAGTCTGCATACCCATATGGATGGACCCCCCAGGACCCGCCTGGGCACCTGCATCTATATGGAGTTGAGGGTGTTGCTGCAAACTGGTGCCAAGGGAAGAAATGAGCCAAATTATCCCAGCAGCTGCACTGGCGCCGGGGTGAACCCTGCCCCCGCCCCACCCCGGCCCATTCGGTCGGGGGAGGTGGGGAAGGGACGGCTCAAGCCGGCTCATCTCTCTCTAGGCCACCCCACGCACACCCACCCACCCACAGGCCGCCGAGAAACAGGCGTACAAGAAAAGATGCAGATATATTTAACAATAAAAAATGTTAAAAAAAAAAAAGAAAGGAAAAGAAAAGGACCCAGGCTTCAGAGGGCGGGGAGAATCGGGGGGCGGAGAGGCTGAGCTACACCAGGCCTTCAACGCGGGCCCGCCTACAACCCCGCCCCGACGCTCGGTCCCGCCCGCCGGGCCTCTTGCCCTTCCGCGGACTTTTCGCTCCGCGCCGGCTTGGAGCCACAGTTGGGGCGGCAGGTGAAACTGCTTCTCCACTCTCGGTCGGTCTGTGCGTCCGCGCCATCTGCTCAGGCCGGGCGGCAAGGGCGAGGATTGGGTTACACGGGAGCCCTGATCGGGGACTGCAGCCCGCGGGCTCGCAGGACCGACGCTGGATGCTAATCTCGAGTCAGCTCCCGGCCAGATTTGGGCCTCCAAGAATCCCACCGGGGGCCCTCGATGGCGCTTCTCCCGCCGCCGCCCTCCCCGTTGCTGCTGCTGCTGCTACTGCTGCTGCCGGCACCGCCCGTACCTGCGGCGAACCGGGCCTGGCAGTGCGCACGCATTCCTTACGCCGCCAGCCGAGACTTTGACGTGGAGTACACGGTGCCCTTCTTCTCAGCCGACGGCACGGTACAGGCCGTAGCGACCCACGAGGGCGACGAGGAGGGGAGTGCTGTATTCGTGGCCACACGCAACCGCCTGCACGTGCTGGGGCCCGGCCTGCAGCTCGTCCAGAACCTGTCCACGGGCCCTACTGGGGACCCGGATTGCCAGACGTGTGCGGCCTGTGGTCCGGGTCCCTACGGTCCCCCGGTCGACACAGACACGCAAGTGCTGGTGCTGGAGCCAGCGCTGCCTGCTCTGGTCAGCTGCGGCTCGAGTCTGCAGGGCCGCTGCTTCCTACATGAGCTGGAGCCCCGCGGGGCGACTGTGCACCTGGCACCGCCAGCCTGCCTCTTCTCTGCCCAGGACAACCGTCCAGGGCACTGCCCCGACTGCGTGGCCAGCCCGCTGGGCACCCGCGTGACCGTGGTTGAACAAGGCCAGGCTTCCTACTTCTACGTGGCGTCCTCCCTGGACGAGGCCGTGGCTGCCAGCTTCAGCCCACGTTCCGTGTCTATCCGGCGCCTCAAGGCCGACGCGTCGGGATTCGCATCAGACTTTGTGGCACTGTCAGTGCTGCCCGCGCATCTCGCCTCCCACCGTATCGAATACGTGCACAGCTTCCGCGCCGGATCCTTCGTCTATTTCCTGACAGTGCAGCCGGTCAGCGTGGCGCCTGCGCCTGGTACCCTGCACACGCGCCTGGCACGGCTCAGCGCCACCGAGGCCGAGCTGGGCGACTACCGCGAGCTGATCCTTGACTGTCGTTTTGCGCCTAAACGCCGGCGCCGCGGGGCCCCCGACGGCGGGCAGCCCTACCCGGTGCTGAAGGCAGCTCACACAGCTCCCGTGGGAGCTCGACTAGCCGCTGAGCTGAGCATCACAGAGGGCCAGGACGTGCTATTTGGGGTCTTCACTACAAACAGGGACGGCCGCCCGGGTGTGGGTCCCACCTCCATCGTCTGTGCCTTCCCCATCGCCCTGCTAGACAGCCTCATCGAGCAAGGTGTGGAGCGCTGCTGCGAGCCCCCGGTCCCCCCGGGGCTGCGGCGAGGCCTTGACTTCTTCCAGCCGCCCAGCTTTTGTCCCAACCCGGTGAGCAGAATGAATGTGCCCTCACCTGTGAGAAGCATGCACATGGCTGAACCCAGGCTGCTTCCCTTCCACCAATGAGAAGATCTGGGACAGGGATGGCAGGTGGGGAGAGGCCTTCTTTTCTGTGCAATTCCTTACTGTGGTTTGGGGGATCAGCCAAACAAAGGCCACATGGGGGCGGTGAGCTCTCCCAGCAGAGCAGCCTCCTGTGGCTACCCCATCTTACTCTTTCACCCTCCCAGCCATCATGGCCTCTGATTTTTTCCCTTCTTATATGAGGACTAGATTGCATCATAACGATTGTAACTTTCCCTGCCAGACATAGCCCCTAAACTCTGGGTAGAATGGTGGGCAATCCCCTCCCATTCCCTTGCCCACCTGTCTACCATACACACCCTCAGGGACACACACAGAGAAAAAGAGCCCCCTACACTAACATAAATATGCATGCAGGCAATGCTCGCAGACTCACACAGACTCACGCAGCTGCTTGCCAACACAGTTTCACTTCCCCTGTGGAAACACTTGTTATGTTCCTCTTTCCAAAGGGGGTGGGGCAGGAGTTCTCAGAGAATGTCCCCCAACCTAGGTCTCAGGGACCCTGCTGAGCTCCTTCTTGGTGGGGAGCCTGGATGGCCTAGGCTTCACTGACCCACCACCCAACACTGATTGCTTTCCTTGAAGTGATTGGGGCACAATGGGAAATCACGTTGGCTCTAGAAGTTTCAGGGAGTCTCACTGCAGTCTTGTGCAGGCAACTATAAACATCTGGGGATGAGTGGAGGCCTGGCAGGGACTGGTCAGATTTGGTCCACCGGCTTAGATGTTCTTTCACCGTAATTGGAACCCTGCTTCAGTGCCCCTGGCAGAAGTCCTCACAGCTAAGGCAGAATTGGGACTTCCTTCCAGCAGACTCTACCCAGGTTCTTTCCAGCCATGGTATCAGGGAGCTGGAGCAGAGACAAACAGGACATTCCTTAAAATGCTACCCTGAGGACGAAACCAAAACTGATCCCTTGGAGCCGTTGAAACAGTCCTACCCAAGATTATAAGAGATTAAACCAAGAAAATGGGGTGAGAGGAGCATTGGACAAGTGGCCTTTGCCTTTCAGTGAGTTAATCCAGAGCTACAACTCTCAGGGTCTCTGGTCACTGTGTGGCCTCAGCCCTGCTGTGGCATTCTCAACTAATTTCTTTCCAGCTCTTAGTGATACCCTAGAAGTGGGCCAGGAATTTCCAGCCAGTGAAGGGTGGGAGATGTTCAACCTCCCTCCTTCAACTGAGTCCCTCTGGGTTAAGGAGGCCCTGAGGACGAGGACTCCTTGTCTGGAATTGGGCATCCCTGCCTGCCCTCCTTTCCTTCTGTCCAGGGAATAAGAACCTCTCCCCAACTTGGCTGGTGGTCAGTGGGTTGGTAGACACCCAGCAGGACCGGGCAGTGCCAGGCTCCATGAGGACTAATCTCAGGCCCTGCCAACAGGCTGGCCAGCTCCCCAGGGGTTGTGTGAACCAGCCCCGTGAAATGTTTGTCCAGTGATTCTAGGCAAACAGCCACCAGGGCAGCACTCACCATGTGTTCATGGCTGGCCTCTGGTAGCCCAAGGGCTCAGAGCTGGTGCCTACCCTCCATGAGTTGTCTGGGGGGGGGGTCACCCTCATCCATGGGACATTGGGCACTTAAGTATTTTCAGGAGCAGGGGCCCTTAGACAAGCCTGGGAACCCCCAGCTAAGGCTCTGAGGCCTAGAGGCAAGACGCAGGGGTGTGGCCCTGGCTGGAGTAGGGCGCTGTTTCCACCTCAAAGCCCCACCTGTCCCTGAGTCATGCTGAAAAACACCTGGTTGGCTTCCTGCTAGGGCCAGGCCCCTCACCTATCTCAGGTGAGAACAGAGTCCTCGTCCCTACTCACCTAGTTGACAAGCCAGGGTGCATGGGGTTTCTTGGCTCAGCTCCCTGGGATCCTGATCAGCACAAAAGACTCAGGACTGGGTTAGGTCTGCTTGGTTTGATGGGGGCACCTTGGCGGCTCCAGCCTTGGGGCTGGTGAAGGAGGGTCCTGAGCACCTGTGGCACTGAGCCATGCCTACACCTCACACCCAGCTCTAATAACTCCTACTCATATCCTGGCTTCCTGGTTTTCCAGAAGTTTCTACAATCCTGCCCTAGGGCACTGGGTGGAGCCCCTAAACCATCCCCCTGCTAAAAGTATAGGGGAGTTAGGGTCTCTCAGCCCCTGAGGCCTAGCCTGACACCCAGGCCCTCAGCCTAAATTTATCCTTCTATACCCTGAATTTATCCAGGGAACAGTTGGAAGCACAGGACAACCTTTGGGGTCTCAGGGAAAAGGACCATGTTACCAGTCTAGTGCTGGCCAGTTAAACCACAGAGTCCAGCCCCTTGTGCGGGTGGGGAAACGGAGGGCTGACAAGGCGACAGTTTGCTGAAGTGCACACGAAGAGTCAGGGAAGAGCCAGTAGAGGTTGGGAGAGGACTCTGGTTAAGAGCTCAGAATTCAAACCTGGCTCCTCTCTTAAGGGGCTATGAGGCCTTGGACAGGTGACCATACTTCTCTGAGCCCGTTTCCTCATCTGTAAAATGGGGGGTGGTAAGAGCACCCACTCTACAGAGTGGTTGTGAGGACAGAATAGGCTAGAGTCTGAAAGAATCAGAAACTCATCATCAGAATGGACGTGGCAGGGTAGGGCGGGAAGTGGGGGGTAGGGTGGGGCTGGCCTAACCCAGCCTCCTTCCCTGCCCTGCTACCTCTGAGAGCCCCATGGAGGGGTGGCTGGCAGGCCTGGAGCCTTCTCCAGCCAGGCCCCATGAGGGGTGGGAGTCTTGGTCTGCAGTGATCACTGATGAAGGCACCAAGGGGTCAGTGGGTGGGGCTGAGCCCTGACCTACTCCTTGGCCCTCCCCAGCCTGGCCTGGTAGCCCCCAGCCCCAACACCAGCTGCCATCACTTCCCTCTGCTGGTCAGTAGCAGCCTCTCACGTGTGGACCTATTCAACGGGCTACTGGGGCTGGTGCAGGTCACTGCGCTGCACGTGACACGCCTTGACAATGTCACAGTGGCCCACATGGGAACAGCTGATGGACGCATCCTACAGGTTGGTCTTTCATCCCCATAGCTCCCTAGCCCCAGATCCCTGTCCCCATCCCTGTTGTATTGACAGCTGACCTGTCCCAGGTGGAGCTGGCCAGATCTTTCAGCTACTTGCTGTATGTGTCCAACTTCTCACTGGGCAGCAACAGGCAGCCCGTGCAGCGGGATGTCAGTCGCCTTGGGGACCACCTGCTCTTTGCTTCTGGGAACCAGGTAATGTGGGCCAGGTTTGGGGTTCCCATTGAATCCAGGGAGGCATTAACATACCCAGGTCCCATCATCCTGACCTGGAATGGGACCAAGGGGTTTATGGGGCCCAGTCCCCTCTCTAGCCACCCCTAAACCACAGTCTCCTACCCCAAGGTCTTTCAGGTACCCATCCGGGGCCCTGGCTGCCACCATTTCCTCACCTGTGGGCGTTGCCTACGTGCACAGCACTTCATGGGCTGTGGCTGGTGTGGGGGCATGTGTGGCCGGCAGAAGGAGTGCCCTGGCTCCTGGCAACAAGACCACTGCCCACCTGAGCTCACTGAGGTACGGCTCCCCTAGCAGGGCACAGGTAAGGGTGGGACAAGCTAGGCCTGTGGAGGGGATCAGCAGGTCTTGACCACAATCTTCAGTCTAGGGTGCCCTCAATATCTACAAGGAGGGCATTCTTGGCAGAGGATGACACATACAAAGACTCGGAGATAGGAAAGTGCTTGAGTATTTGAGGATTAGCAAATGACCTAGAGTGTCTGGAGTGTGGAACAGGCAAGGAGTGTGACAGAAGACTTTGGGGTCACAGATGATGCTTCATCTGCCACAAAGGGACTGCCAGCCACAAAGGGACTGAGCTATCTGCCCCCCCTCCCTCAGTTCTACCCCCACAGCGGGCCCTTAAGGGGCAGCACAAGGCTGATTCTTTGTGGTTCCAACTTCTACTTGCAACCTGCTGGCATGGTGCCTAAGGACACCCATCAGGTCACCGTGGGCCAAAGTCCCTGCCAGCTGCTGCCCAAGGACACCTCAAGCCTCAGGTATGATCTGGTCTCCTGCTGGGGACACCCAGGAAGCCCCTTCCCTCTTAGAGGGTATGGAGCAAGCTACTGGCCAGTAGGGGCTCTGGCTGGTGTGTGCCTGGGAGGACATCTCTGTTCCTTTCTGAGCCTGCACATGCTTCACCTGTCTGGGAAGGCATGTGCTGGGTAAGGTTGGTCCCTGCCTTGTCCCCCCACCCCGACCCCCAATCCTGTGTACCCTGGAGAAGGGCCTGAGTGGGGAAATGTCATCTTCAGGCTCAGAGGGACATGCAGTCAGGCCTGTGTGACCTGCCCCCCAGCTGACCTCAGGGCTTACCCCTGTGTCCCAGCCTAGTGCCCCGGAAGGACTTTATAGAGGAGCTTCAGTGTACGCTGCAGCCCTTGGGTACTCAGGCAGCCGGGCCTGCCAACGTCAGTCTCACTGTGACCAGCATGCCTCTGGGCAAGCACTTCCGGATAGACGGCACTTCCATGCTGCGAGGCTTCTCTTTCGTGGTGAGGCCACCCTGCCCCTTCTGTCCCCTTGGCTGGCCAGGCAGCATGGGTAGGAAAGGGCTTGGAGTGGAGGCCCATTGCAGCTAAGCCACCTGCATGCTCTCGTAGGAGCCAGTGCTGACAGCCGTGCAGCCCCTGTTTGGCCCGCAGGCAGGGGGCACCTGCCTCACCCTGGAAGGCCGAGGCCTATCTGTAGGCACTAGCCGGGCTGTGCTTGTCAACGGAACCGAGTGCCTGCTGGAAAAGTAAGTGCCAGCAGGCAAGGGGATGGGAGGCCACAAAGCCCCACCTCGGGGACCTGGATTCCAGTCCGGGCAGAGAGAGGAGGCCCAGACACACGTTTGATGAGGGGAGCAGGACCAGGAAGAAGGATCTGCTGCCCCCTTCAGCCCGGAGGCAGCTTGCTCTCAGCACAGGTGCTGACATGGGAATGGCAAGAGAGCCCGTCCCAAAGTCCATCTGCTTCAACCAAGGCTGTGGGGAACCTGTTTCCCGTCCCAAAGTCCGTCTGCTTCAACCAAGGCTGTGGGGAACCTGTTTCCGCCTCACTTTCCTAGGGTCTTACCAGGGCCACCCACCCTATCATCAGACCAATGGATTATGGGTGGGTGGGGGGAATGACCAACAGAAGAATTGGGAGGGATGGGCAGGCCTCTCGAGGAGGTGGGGCCTGGCCACCACACAGGGGTGCTCCTGAGTCTAATCACCCTGTTCTGCAGGGTCAGCGAGGGGCAGCTTCTATGTACCACACCCCCCGGGGCTGCCACGGCCAGCGTTCCCCTTCGCCTGCAGGTGGGGGGTGCCGAGGTGCCTGGCTCTTGGACCTTCCACTACCGGGAAGACCCCGTTGTGCTGGGCATCAGCCCCAACTGCGGCTACAGGTGAGTGCTACCTCCATGCCTACTCTGGCCTCCAAGGGGTGGGGGAGCCAGCCTCAGAGAGCACCCCAAGCCCACCACCCTGTCCTCCCCCACAGCGGCTCCCATGTCACCATCCGTGGCCAGCACCTGACTTCAGCATGGCACCTAGTGCTATCATTCCATGATGGGCTAAGGGCAGTTGAAAACAGGGTGAGCAGATGCTGGCAGCTGCAAAGTGGGCGCTGGCCTGGAGGGAGGAAGGCTAGACCAGTCCCCTGAGCTCCAGCCACACCCTGGGCTGGGCTGAGGAGACTGGGATGGCCACAGGTGAGGCACCTGGCTAACCACCCTTGTGTGGGCCCCATCAGTGTGAGGGGAGGCTCCCGGAGGAGTATAGGTGCCGCCTGCCTGAATATGTGGTCCGAGGCTCCCAGGGGTGGATGACAGGAAACCTGAGTGCTCGGGGGGATGGAGCTGCTGGCTTCACCCTGCCCGGCTTTTGCTTCCTGCCTCCACCCCATCCGCCCAGTGCCAACCTGGCCCCGCTGAAGCCCGAGGAGTATGCCATTAAGTTCCAAGTAGGTGTGGGGTTGGCAGGGAGCAGGGGCAGTGGGGGGGTTAAGGCTGAAGCCTGCCCAAGGGATGTGGGAGCCGCTGGCGGGTTCTCATGACCATCTCTGCAGTATATCGGGCTGGGCGCCGTGGCTGACTGCGTGAGTGTGAACGTGACCGTGGGCGGTGAGAGCTGCCAGCATGAGCTCCGGGGGGAGGTGGTCGTCTGCCCCCTGCCCCCCTCCCTGAAACTTGGCAAGGATGGCGCCCCACTAAAGGTAGGCAGCCCAGCTGACCCTCTACAGGAGGCATAGGTAAAAGGCCTGCCAGCCAGGCCTGAGCTGCCACTTCCCCCCAGGTCTGCGTGGATGGTGAGTGTCACAACTTGGGCACAGTGGTGCGGCTGGGGCCAGAGGGGCTCCCACAGGGCATGCGCGTCGGTATCCTGCTGGCCCTGCTCCTGCTTGTGGCTGCACTGGCCACTGCTCTGTTCTTCAACTGCTGGCGGCGGAGGAAGCAGCTAGGTAAGCCCCCAACCCCTACTGTTACTCAGCCTTACCCCCAAGCAATGGCAACTCCAATTCCCTATATCCCCACTCTGCCCAGGCTTTGGGGGTCTGCCCACACTCCTGGGTGGAGTTGGCCCCCAGGAACTTTGAGAGGCTGGTCACCAAGGGTCATCCTTCCATAGTCCTTTCTCCCAACCTGGATGACCTGGCATCACTGGACCGGACCACTGGAACCATCCCCCTGCCTCTGCTCCGCTCGGGCTCTGACTACAGAAATGGTCTTGGTGAGTGGTGGAGACACTGGAAGCTGGGGCCACCCACTCTGTCCCCCAAGCCCTTCACTCCCTCTTCCCCACAGGACCCCCTGCCATGGAGGGCCTGGGCTCTACCACTCAGGCCCACAGAGTGACCTCAGAAAATGGGGATGAGTCCTGTGTCCCACTGCTCCAGACCGAGTCCATCCGGTTGGGAGACTTGGACTCCACGCTCCTGGCTGAGGTCAAGGATGTGCTGCTTCCCCATGAGCAGGTGGTCGTTCACAGTGACCAAATCATTGGCAAAGGTGAGGGAGCAGGGGCAGAGATGGGGTCCCAAGACAACATGGGCTTGAGGGACAGTTGGGCCAGGCTCTTTCCTGACTCTCCCACTGAGCTGTGTGACCTTGGACACCACTTAACTTCTCTGAGCCTCCATTTGCTCATCTGTGAACTAGAGATTAGAAAAGTTCTATCATTGGTGGTTTCTGATGTGGGTGGGAGTGGGCATGGGAGGGCTTCAGGTCCTGCCTTCATGCAGCTGCTGCTTGGTTGTTGTTGTTTTTCTGCTATATTAAGTTATTTAAAATATCATTTATTATCTAACTTTTCATGTGTTTATTTCTTTTTAAAATTTTTATTGTGGTAACATAAATACAGCATAATGTTTCCCATTTTTACCACTTTAAAGCATAAAATTCAGTGGTGTGAGCTACATTCACAATGTTGTGTTACCATCACCACCATCCCTTACCCAAAACTTTTCTATCACCCCAAACAGCAACTCTACACATTAAGCAATAAAGCCCCCTTTCCACCCCCATTCCCTGCCACTTTCTTTCTGTCTCTGTGAATTTGCGTAGTCTACTTATTTCATATAAGTGATATCATACAATATTTGTTCTTTTGTGCCATTGCTTATTTTTAATGTCTGCTTGGCCAGTTGGTGCTCTGAGGACTGGTTGTCAGTGAGAGGGTGTGATGCAAGTCCTGTGGGCTGGGGTCCCCCTCACCACCTCCCACTCACCAGGCCACTTTGGAGTTGTCTATCATGGGGAATACACAGACCAGGACCAGAATCAAATCCACTGTGCCATCAAGTCGCTGAGCCGTAAGTAGGGCAGGGGCTGGGAAGGCAGGAGATGGAGCCTCAGGCTGGGAGGGTCCTCATTCCTGCTGTGCCACCACCTCAGTGAGTGACCCTGAGCTGGAGAGCTTTCTTCTCCATTTCCTCATCTGACCTGGGGATGGGGCCACCCTGCCCTGGGTCTGACTCCCCTGCCCTGCAGGTATCACAGAGGTGCAGGAGGTGGAAGCCTTCCTGCGCGAGGGGCTGCTTATGCGTGGCCTGCACCACCCGAATGTGCTGGCTCTCATTGGTATCGTACTGCCCCCTGAGGGGCTGCCCCTTGTGCTGCTGCCCTATATGCACCACGGAGACCTGCTCCACTTCATCCGCTCACCCCAGCGGGTCGGTGCTCGGCTGGTCTTGGGTGGGGGTGGGGGAGCTGGGGCAGCAGCTGGGGATGGAGCTGCTCTGCCCTTGCCCACCAACCCACCTATGTCCCCAGAACCCCACGGTGAAGGACCTCATCAGCTTCGGCTTGCAGGTAGCCCGTGGCATGGAATACCTGGCAGAACAGAAGTTTGTGCACAGGGACCTGGCTGCTCGGAACTGCATGTGAGGGGCCAAGAGGGGACAGGGCACCAGGGTATGCAGTTGCCCAAGGGTGCCTCAGGGAAGGGCCTATACATATCTCCCCAACCCTCTGGGCACAGGCTTGGACTGGAGAGTCTGGCTCTGAAATCCTGTAAGGACCTGGAACAGGTGGGTTCGGGGCCTACTGGGGGCCAGTCTTAAATATGATCCCCCCCTCCCAGGCTGGATGAGTCATTCACGGTCAAGGTGGCTGACTTTGGACTAGCTCGCGACATCCTGGACAAGGAGTACTACAGCATCCGACATCACCGCCACCCTCGCCTCCCTGTTAAGTGGATGGCACTGGAGAGCCTGCAGACGTACAGGTTCACCACCAAGTCCGACGTGGTGAGGCCCCGTCTGCCCCAGAGTCCACATGGCCTCAGCGCCCTGGGAGCACAGATCCAAATGATGATCAGAGCCCAGGGAATCCCCAGGCTGGTGACCCCCACATCCCATTTGCCCACCCTTTGGGCAAGTATAAGATGGAATCGGATATGGCAAGAGGAGGCTGTGAGCTCATTGGCTTCTCGTGGACAATCCAGCCCCTGCTTAGCCCCAACTCTCAATTTTTTCTTCTGAAAAGTAGGCCAAGGCTTAGGTGGTGGGGGAGAGAGAGGGAAGACACTTGTGAGGTATTGAGGGATGGACTCTGAGGTGGGGCGTGTCCCTCCACTTCCAGCTAGAGGGCTTTGGGAGGTAGATGCCCCCCAATTTTAGGGTGGCAGCTGAGTCCCGTCAATTCTCCCCTTTCCCCACAGTGGTCATTTGGTGTGCTGCTGTGGGAGCTGCTAACGCGGGGTGCCCCACCGTACCCCCACATCGACCCCTTTGACCTCACCCACTTCCTGGCCCAGGGCCGGCGCCTGCCCCAGCCTGAATATTGCCCTGACTCCCTGTGAGTATGCGAAGGGGGTAGTGGAGAGGGAGCTGGGCCCCAGGGATGTGGAGGGGGCAAGAGACAGGTTCCTGTTCTGGCTCTGTGCCTGATCCTCTGGTTGACAACGTCAGGAATGCTCTCTGGGACTCAGTTTCCTCATCTCTGGGCTGGTGCTGACTCCATCCAGGGAATGGTGTTGGGAGGATATCGTGGTTGCCATGGTAACAACATTCCCAACTCAGAGTCTGGGTCGAGGCCAGTGATTTTATTTCCTAGCCCTCCTCTCACCCCACTTCTGCCAAGGGGGGCTGTTTCCCATCTTTCCCACTCATTAACCTCAAGGAAAGGTTCCGTCAGCTCCCATACCAGCCCCGTCCACAGCTCCAGCATGTTTGTTTTTTTCTCCCACCGGATGTGGTTTCAGATTCCTCATTTCCATAGCGATTGCAGCAGCTATGTTGTCATCGGTGCTCATGGGGTGGGTTTGGTGCCAAGGTTTGGCTTGATAAGCACTGCGCATGCCTAAGCTGTGCCCAGGTCTATGCAGTTAGAACGAGAACCAGGTCAGAGGTAGCAGTAGTGGATGACTCCTGTCTCAGGTATGAGTACCCCTTCCTCATAGCCCTGTGCCTGCCTTGGTTCTGATCTTTATTATTTGTTTCACTAATACATCTGATTTGAAGTAAGGGAAATTGACTTCACTGCCTACTTGTGTTCAGGTTGGGCTCCTTGAAACAGACTCTGAGATGGAAATTTGTGTGCCAGGAGTTTCTAGGTAGGTTAGGGATGAGCAAAGCAGGACGAGGCAGAGGGAGAAGCTGGGCTGCAGTGCCAACACAACAGAGGCCTCAGCCCATCCCACTTGGATTTCTTGAGCTGGAATGACCCTTCAGCTTTTTCTGAGGCCAGAGGCCGTGTCTTTGTACCAGACATCAACCAGTCACTAGCCATAGGCTGCCCACAGAGAAGGGGTGTGAGCTTGGGGGAAACTGTTCCTTTCTGCCTAGAGCAGTTCCCAGAGACAGCCTCAGCCAAGAGGCTCCAGCAGGCAATACTCCCAGCCACTGAGAGAATGAAGGGGGATGTGGGTGGCATACCACAATGTCCACTGCACCAAAGCAAGTCCTTTCCCTTCTCTGGGCCTCAGTTTCCTCATCTGTGAAGTGGGCTTAATAACTATCACCCTCAGAGAGTCTGAGAATTACATACAATACTACTTGTAGGATACTTAGAATTTCATTTAAGGCAGGGATGTCATCCCCAAGATAACAGGCTGCCTGTCCAGAATAGCAGGACATGCATTAGGACCCACTGGGCAAACCTGGAGAACCTCTGCTTTGGAACCATGGTGCCACTGGTGCTGCCCCACATGTCCTTTCTCAGGACCCTAAATCACTGGACCAAGGCTTCCTTCCTGGAAGATGATATCCATGATAGCTTGTGAGCTGGGCTCTGTGCTAAGTACTTTACAGGCATCCTCCCACCCTGTGCCCCAACAGTTCTGTGATCAAAGAAGATCTGGAGGCAACAGAGAGGTTAAGAAAACTTGCCCAAGATCACAGTACAGACCACAGGGTGCAGGAGTCCAAGCTCTTAATCCTCAGGCAATTCAACCTCCACCAGGGTGGGAGGGCAGGCCTGGAATGGCCATCACAGCGATAAGAAGAGCTGCTCTTGACTGGGTGATGCTGGACACCAGGCCCCGTCATCTGTCTTCACCCCTGTGAGGCCAGCCAGGGGTTTAACAATCAGTGGGCAGCCTGAAGGGGGTGAGAAGCCCTGGGTCGGGGGGTGCCCTATCCCCTGACTCCCCCATCCCTCTGCAGGTTTGCAGTGATGCAGCACTGCTGGGCTGCAGAGCCAGTGGAGCGACCTACCTTCAGGGTGCTGGTCCAGGAAGTGGAGCATGTGGTGGCCTCGCTGCACGGGGACCACTATGTACAACTGCCCGTGGCCTACATGAACCTGGGCCCTGGCACTCTGGATGGGGCCAAAGAGCCCCTGGAACAGCCTCCATCCCCTCAGGTGTGCAGGACAACAGCACGGCCCCGGCCCCTTTCGGAGCCCCCACGGCCCACCTGACCTCAGCCCCCTGCCTGCAAAGGATGGACCTGCTTAGTGGCTGCAGGCTAACCCCAACCTGCCCCTGGGCCATGCTGGACTGGAGGGAGGCTAGAGCCAGCCTCTGTCCTGTCCCTGCCACTTCACCTCCAGAGGTGATGGGGGATGAGCAGGGCACATTGGTGTCTCACTTTGCACAGGGAGTGAATGAGGACAGTCATTCCTTCTTGCAGTGGGTATTTATGGAATGTCTGCTGTGTGCCCAGACTTCTGTGTCAGGGAACTCAGTGGTGACCACACAGACACTGGCCCTTAAACCAATAAACAAACACATTAATATTCAAGTTGTGGTAAATGCTTTGAAAGAAAAGGATAGGATGCTGCTTTGAGGGATTGGAGGGCTGCTTTTATTTATTTATTTTTTTATATTCATTTTATTGAGAGATATTCACATACCATGCAGTCATACAAAACAAATTGTACATTTGATTGTTCACAGTACCATTACATAGTTGTGCATTCATCACCAAAATCAATCCCTGACACCTTCATTACCACACACACAAAAAGAACAAGAATAATAATTAAAGTGAAAAAGAGCAATTAAAGTAAAAAAGAACACTGGGTGCCTTTGTTTGTTTGTTTTTTTCCTTCCCCCATTTTTCTACTCATCCATCCATAAACTAGACAAAGGGAGTGTGGTCCTTATGGCTTTCCCAATTACACTGTCACCCCTCATAAGCTACATTTTTATACAATCGTCTTCAAGATTCATGGGTTTGGAGGGCTGCTTTTAGATGGAGAGGTAAGGGACACCTCTCCAGGAGGTGACATTTGTGCTGAGGTCTGAAGGGTGGGACAAGAATGACCAGGCACAGAGTTGAGGGAAGAGAATTTCTGGCAGCGTGAGCAGCACATGCAAAGGCCCTGAGGCCGGAAAGGGGTTGGGTCAGTAAGAAGGCTCCAGAGAACAGGAAGGATAGGCAAGGCCCTGAATCTAGGTTGCAGGGCCCCAGGGCTGTTGGATAGGACCAAGTGGGGTGAGTTGAGTATGCGACAGCCATGAGAACTTCTTCCCCTGCCTGACTCATCTGCTTTCCTTCCCCAGCCCCTAGGGCTCTCCGTGGATCCATGCTCTACCTGCAAACCCTGTTCCCCTCCTTCCACCTACACACACACTGTCAGGACATGGAGACTTGCCCCCCACGCCCACAAACCCTGCCAGCATTGCTCTTGCAGCCTTGAGAGAGACAAGCCAGCAGTGAGGCTTCTGCTGCACACTTCTGCAAGGTGCCAACTGCCCGGGCTATTTATACACGCCAAGGCCACTGCACAATAGCCACTGGGGATGGGGGACGGAATCCACTGGAGAAGGAGAGAAGCTTCTCTCTCCCATGCCCCTCTTGCTGCTAGGGGTGGAGCTTGGCCCAGGACGTGGATCCCTTGCTCAGGAGCCCCGTGGACCCTCATTCTGCCAGCTGGTAGATACCAGCTTACCCTAAGGAGGAGAGGATCCCTCCACTCTGAGCCCCCAGCTCTGTGCTCTGTCATACAGGGACCCCTGGGATTGGGGCAAAAAAATACCTGGTTGGCTGAGTGGAGGGCCTCCTTGGCACCAGAACTGCCCAGTTGTTCTCCATGCACACTGGCTGCCTACTCTGTCACCTGGTTACCCTAAGGATCCTGAGGTGGGTGAGATTTAAGAGGGGACTCTTCTGTTTGAGGGCCAGAGTCTGAAGATCACAAGCCAATGAACCAGAGGGAGGCCAAGATGGAACTGTCCACCTGGTCACCACTGCACCCCCGATGCCCACACAGTGCAGGCACAGAGAAGGTTGCAGCCCTGCAGGCTTGGCCACTGGTCCCTTGTCTCTCTGTGTGTGGGGTACAGTTGTGTCACCCCTGAGGCTGGAAGAGAAGTGAGTGGAGTGTCCTAAAGTACCACCCACAGCCATGGTCCCCATGACAGTTGAAAAGGACTGCCTCCATCCCAACTTGCAGTCCTCACCTCCAACCCCATCTTGGGGATGTTAAGGGTCACCCAGAGTTCCAAGTACTGGGTGGGGGGTGAGAGAAGCTGAACTGAGGCTCCTTCTGCACTGAGCCTCTGTGGCTTATGCACCACTGGCTCATCTAATCGCAAGAAAGTGGCCCAGAAAGGAGGGGGGGTCTTTGGACAGGAGGGGAGCTTAGAGAGAAGAGGTGTCCCAAACTGGGGAGAGGGGCTCAGAGTGAGAGACCTCAGTGGGATGTCAGGTTTTCTATGCAAACAGAATGTGGGGCTTTGGGCCTGTTTCCTTGCTGAGGGCCTCTAGGGCCAGGACTCTCCAGGGAGGGGCCCCAGTTACGCAGGTGCCTGGGCTGCTGGGTTGCGGCACAGCTGCCCCCCACTGCTGTCGCTATCAAGCTCTGAGCTCCATTCTCAGAGCCACCCAATGGTCCCAAGCTTGTCCGGAGTGTTAAGAGCTGGAACTGTTTCAGGTTTCAAATTCCTGACTTGGCTGCCTGTGGGGACAGGAAAGGAGGGTTAGTTCTAGGTCTCGGATTGGCTGAGGGAACCAGGAGGTCCCTGGGTGGCTTCCAGGGCTGGTGAAGGCCGGGCTGCCCCGACCCTGGGGGAGGCCTGGGTAGTCAGTCCTTCAGGCATGGCAGACAGTTGGTGCAAGGGAAAGGTTGCTGGTGGTCATGGTGGACCTGGGTCTGCTGGCAAGGTGAGATGAGGTGAACAGAGGTATTTCCCAAGTCTTTGGGAGTCTGGTCTTCCCACCATGAACCGTGGAAAGCAGGTACCAGCTATGTCACCTTGTCTCCCTGCATCAAAGCCCAGTGGAGCTGGAGGCAAGTGGGGACCACCAATAAAGGCTGGGGTATAGGCCAGGGGGAAGTCAGGGAAAGAGCAGGGCCGAGGAAGCGGCAAATGACTCTCACCCTTCTGACTGCTCATTGGTGTCACTGTCTTCTGGCACCTGGAGGGCAGGCTTGTGGCAGACTGACCTGCTTTGCTGGGGGACCATGAGTCTGGCCTGAGATTCCCCTTATACCTCAGCTCCAGCCTTTTGGGAAATTTTCCCAGGGATCCAAAAGCTTTCTTGTTGGGGGGAGAGAGGGGAGTCACACCTGAGGGCTCCAGATATAGCCACATTCCAGATCCTGGGTCCCGGGTCAGGAGCCTTACCAGCCACTTCCTCAGCATAGCTGGGTCCTCCTTGGGTGCTATTGCATGACCTAACTCCCTCCACCTCTAGGAGAGAATGGGACTCCCCATGCCTGCTGGAGAGAGCAGGAAGGGATGCTGCTGGGAGTGGCTGAGGCTCAGGGAGGCCCCCGAGATGCTGGGGGAAAACAGTCCTGGGAGGCAGCAGCAGAGCACTAAGCCTCCAACCGCCAGGCCCTGGTATATGAAAAACACCTAGAGAACTCCCCTCCGTTAGACCCCCAGGAGCCAAGGCTGTCTACCAAGAGCCTCTGCTTTGCCCTTGTAGGGGCCCCACCAGCCCAGAGGTGTGGCTCCAATGGTTAGGTCAGGACGACTCGGTGAAACACCCCCAGGACTTCCCATTTGGCATACTGGGGCCCGCTGAGCCTCCTCTCTCCCTCTACTCTCTTTTGGGGTTTGTTTCCAGCCATCGGCATCTTTAACCCAATAAGCACTAATGCCAGGAGAGCCAGACAGCTGCCATATTCACCTCTGTCTTCAGTGGTCCCCTGGGTGGGCTGGGTTCTTGTCTAAGGAGGATGACCAGGAGACCGGCCCTCATACTTGGTCCTCTCCTGGTGGAAAACCCTGGCCCAAAGCTAGGCAGCAATTGCCTAGGGGGTGGCAGAGCCTGCCTGAGCCAGCTCACTCCACAGATGTGGCACCTGAATTCCAGGCACCTTATACTGCTACTCTTTGGACACCATCAGGTCATCATCAGGGGAAAAACTGTTCCCAACAGTCCACTCTAGATAGGAACTCACCCCTCTCTCTAGAGTGGTGACTCTGCTCCTGAGCAACCCCAAGGCCTTTGCAACTTTCCTTTGTTCCTTCAGTGTCCTGAGCACCCTCTATCCCCGGTCCTAGGATGTTCATGCTAGGCCTAGCGGGTACTGTCAAGCTGCCCTGGGAATAGAGGCAATGAGAGCATTTAGAGAAGCTCAGGCAGAGGGAGAGAGGGTAGGACTGGCCAGAGAGGATGCTGCTCCTCTCCTGGCTCTCCCCTCTCTTGGCAGGATTAGGACCCCAGGACTGGGCTTCTGCCCCTCCTTAGTCACCTGTGCCCCAGGACTACTGCTTCACCCATCTGGCAGCCCTGGCCCTGGAAGGGAAACAGAGGCACTGATGGCTCTGACAGCCTGTCCTTTGCTGGGCAGGTGGCAGGAGGGCCCTTGTATTTGGCCCTCACCAGTCCTGCTGTTGCTCTGTAGGAGCCAGGCCCTTGGTAGCACCTATTTCGAGCTCAGGTGGTGGGAGCCGAGAGAAGGTGCTGAATCCCTGGAGAGCTCAGTGTGAGCAGAGGCACAGGGCCAGGGCACACCAGAAGCCCCCAGTGCCAGGGGCATCCTTGCCTCCTCTCCTCTCTGCTCCTTTTCAGGTTGGCTCAGCCCCCTGCACAAATGCAGCCAGCCTTACACAAGGCACCTGGGACCTGGGGGAAACATCAAGGAAGGCGGGGAGCTGGAAGCAGCTGGTGGCCAAGATCACAGGCTTCAATCAGCTTCAAAGTCAGTGCTTCCTCTCTCATGCCTGTCCTGGATGTTGCAGCCTGGATGGTGGGGACTTGGAGGCCCCAAAGAAGCCAGCCCCACCCCTGTGTACCATGGTAGTGACAACTTCAGCTGGGCATCGGTCTTGCTGACCTGTCCCTCCAAGCCTGAGAACCCTCTCTTCAAAGGGAGACAGGAATTCTTTTGGGTAGCCCAGTCATCCTGCCCACATGGCTTCCTCCCCTGGTTTCTCTGACCCACCCATCTGTCCTGAAAGTCCACCTTCCCTTCCACTGGGTCTAGGTTCCAGAGCAACCCTAGGGGAGGGCAGCTATCCGTACATCCCCTCTGTAGGTGTGGTTGGCGAACTCTTCTTGGCAGTCACGCGGCCACCTGTGCTTCTGGTGGCCCTTCCTATGCCCCCACCTCTGTTGGCTCCTGGTTGGGAGACCTGCTCCCAGGGAGGGTCAGGGTTTCACCCCAGACCCTCAAGTCAGCAGAGCTATGCTGCTGGCTGCACCCCCCCTCCAGGCTGGTGTGGCTGGCCATCTTTCACGCAGAGTTACGTAAGCTTGAGTCAACTGGGGCTCAAAGCAGTTCATTGTGGGCTATTTTTAAGCTGTAACACATCACGGCAGAGGGGTCACTGCACCGCTAGCTCGCAGGGAAGGTTGTTTTAAACATCTGTTATTTAAATTTCCCTGTGCCTTAGAGCTCAGAAGCTACATCTTTCCAGTGCTATTGGGTTCTGCCTTCTACAATCCTAGATTAGGAATGGATTATTTCCTCACACCACCTCCGTCTCCACCATAGGTTTCCCTAGGGCTGGGGTTCCCATCCCCCTGGCTGTCTTCCTCTGGGGTAAGGCAGGGAAGCCAGGGAGCTGGAGGTGCCAACTCCTTCAACGCCTCTGTGGAATGGGTGTCCCCTGGCCAGGAAAAACTTCAGGAAAGTAGGAGGTCTAGGGCTCACAGAGTACTTGGATAGCTCTAGGGAGGAAGGTCTGGAGAGGAAGACACAGATAAAGCACTGGGCATGGAGCTAGGAGACCAAGAATGCATCCCTTCCTCCTTGGGGGCCACGACTGTACCATCAGCACTGAGAGAGGATTGGATCATAAGATCCTTTTGGGTCTTTTCAGATGCCTGCCTTTGCCCGGACCATGATCCTCCTGGAATGCCCTCCCTCCCCAGACCTAAATGCTACCTCTATGCAGCCGCTGGGGCAGAAGGGCTGGAGTATGAGTCCCCAGACTGTGGCAGGGCAAAGAAACTGGCCTCACTTTTTGCTCCATTATCAAGTGGGTAGCTGTACTTAGAGCCCTTTAAGGCTCTTTCTGATCCTAGATTTTTGGAGCTGTCCAGAGCCTTCCTAGGGCACCTGGAGGAGAGAGTAGGGAGACTGGAAGGGTGCAAGGGAGGGACTTGACAGAGCTGCCTCCTGGGAGCACAACAGAGTTGAAAAATAGGTCTGTGTTGGAGAAGCAGGTCTGGGGGACTTGGCTGGCTATGGGGCTCCTGGGAGAGTGGAGCCTTCTGGGCTATGCCCCTTATGCCCTTCTTGCCACCTCCCCACCATCCTCAAGGCTTCCTAAATGGGAGGGCTCCAGCCCAATCCACAGGGGAAAAGGGTGTCTCAGGGCTACCCAGCTCTCCCCATCTCCTGAAGTCTGACCCTTTCCACGGTGGTGGTGGGGGATGGCATCCCAGCCTTCCCCCTAGGCCTGCCTGGAGGGGGCAAGATAAAGTACAAGGGGGAAGGCAATGCCAGGTCCTGCCCTCACAGAGGAGACTCTATCCAGCCATCCCCTCAGACAGTTCCTTCCAGCTCCTCCCTGCCCCCCCCACACCCCGAATGCCAGCCCTCAGACTGGGGAATGGGCTCAGCCTGGTGGAGGGGCTCTTAGGTTGCCATAGCAACATGTTGGCCCTCTTCACTTCCCAGAATCGGAAATAGAATTGGACGCCCTTCTTCCTGGTGAGAGACTATTTTAAAAAACATGTGGGGGAGGGGGTACAGGGGTGCTGTCCCTGCCTGGTTCCTGGGGGCTGGGCAGAAGGGGCCAGGCCTGGGAGCCCCTCCACCTGTCCTGGTACCCACCCACCCCCAGACCCTCCAGCTGGATGGGGTAGGAGTGGGCTCCTGGCCATCAAGAATTCCGAGTAGAAAGACTCAGTCTGCAGTTGGCTTGTGCTCAGGACCCCTCGATTCCTGGGAAGGCACTGACCTAGTGGTGCCAAAAGGAGAAATGGTCCCTCCTGGGCCTCAGCCACCTGCTGAAATAACAGGAGGAGCGGGTCCATGTGAGATACAAGCTTGGTATGGGGCTTAGGGATGTAGCACTAGGCAGGGAGGCCTGCCAGCCCCACTCTGGCAGTGGTGGCACCACAGGTCCCAGAACCTGGTGGCCTGGCTATGGATTCTGGCCTATTACTCACTAGCTGAGACCTCTGCAAATGTGCTATGCCTTGATATCCTCAGCTGTAAAATAAGGTATGTTAGTACCCAGCTATTTGAGTTGCCATGAGCCTGTGTGCTCAGCACTGTGCTGGCACAGAGGAAGGACCCACTCAATATCATTGTTATTATTGCTATAAGGGGCATTTGCTTCCCAGGTGGCAAGGGCCTTCTCTTCTCTCCTGGCTGTCTCCTTTGGGCCTCCTTCACGGGCTTGGAGCCTTCAGCCTCTCTGTCTCTGCTCCCTTCCCCTGGGAGAACTCAGGCCAGTTGTTCACAAAGGCCTCCATAGCCCTGGAAAAGATTTTGCCTCATTTCTGCAGGCAGTGGGAAACGGCTCAGCGGTTGGAAAGGCAGGAGCTCTCAGGGCCTCTCCCACCATGCCTCCCAGCCCTCCCAGGCACAGCAGCTCAGCTCAAGTGCTGCCTGGGCACTAGAGGCTGCTACTGGCATCTCCTCATGGCATAAACAGCTTGCCAGGGGACAGAGACTAATGAATTTAATAGTGTTCAGTGTGGCTGTGGACTTGAACGTGTGTTTGTGTATGTGTGTGTGTGTACAGGCCACAAACCCTTGGGCTCTTCCTAGGCCACAGTGTGAGGATGAGCAGTAACTCCTCGGTGTCCAGAGCTGTCTGTTCCCATTTTAACCAAAGGCAGCATTCAGGGAAGGGGGAAGGGACCAGAGGGCCTGAGATGAGGCTGAGTCAGGCTTGGTCCAGTGCTGTGTTGGGAAGGTGCAGATGCAGTACAGTGCCACACTTGGTCCCTGATCACATCATCTAGCACTCCATGGCTAGCTGGAAAAACTCATTTTAGCCTCTATGAAAACCTACTGCTTTGGAGGAGAGGGCTGCAGGCACTCTCACAAACCCGTTTTCTGGGTAGGAAGACTGAGGTCTGAGAGGACATGGGGAGGAGACCTGGTGCTCAGAGCTGGGCCAAGGGAGGAGGACCCAAGGGGAGAACCTCCAGGTCAGGAACTCCAGACCCATTTGGCAATGGAGGTTTCCCCAACTGTTGCCTAGGCCTGTCCTCTCTGGCTGCAGGCCACCCCTGGGCCTGAGTGGGTGCTGCCTCTCTGCTTCCCCATCTTATAAATGAAGGGTGGAACTGGTCACCAGGTCTGATAGCTCATTTCCTAGGGGTCCACCCTATGTCCAGTCCTATGTCCAACTTGTCCTCACTGTATACTCAGCTCTGTGCCTATTGAGTGCCAGTATTATGCCTGCCATGGTCCCCACTTGTCCCTACTGTGTGCTCCATTCTGTAATTGCCACTTGCCTGTGGCCACTGTGGCCTGGCCCTGTGCCCAGTGCTCTGCCCTCCATCTGGCCAAGGTGAAGCTGAAACGATGCGACAAGAGCTAGAACACTCTGGGTTGAGGATTCTGAGCAGAGACCCCCCTCCACAGCCCCCATCCCCACCCCTGTGGGATACTGATCTTAGGCTTCAGGGACGTGTGACTCTGGGGAGGGGGCTCTGTGAGGCATAGGCAGAGCAGAGCAGAACCATCTGGAGCAACAGAGGCTGCCAAGGAGCTGCTGTCCCTGGAGCGGAAGCTGGGGAACGCGGGGGAGAGGAGCTTGGGCCTGAGCCTGGGCCCCTCACTGCCTTCTGCCTCCCAGGACTGAGTGATAAAGAGGTTTTAGCCCCCAGCCGACTGCCTGCCCACACACTGGGAACTGCATCTCTGGTCAAGGCTCAGGTCTCAGGTTGCCACATGAGAAATGAGGAGAGAGAAACTGGCCTTACACTGAACCCTCTCCCCCTGGGGCATGGCCCTCACTCTGGGGCTGGCCTAGGCAGAGTGGTCATCTGGCTGGTAAGGGGAGAGGAGGCTGGCCTGGGGCTAGCAGACCTCTCCAGGGTCCCTGGGCCTCTCTGCCACTCCAGGCCCCCTGGGTAGGCTCCCATTCCTCAGGGGGTGGGGCCCCAGGTATCCCACACTCTATCTCCCCCCAGGTCACTGGGGGCTGTGATGTGTGGTGTTGCCATGGCAATGAAGTGGGGGCAGGGCACCTAGGGCATGGAGCAGGACTATGGAAGTCACCAAGAAGGTGGGGGGCCCTGATCCATCAGGCCCCCAGGGCCACTCCTTGGCCAGCAGCCAGCAGGTAGGGGGTGGCCTCAGAGGGTCCCAGGGGCAATGGATAAACCCGGGATCCCTCTACATCAGGCAGGGGTTGTCAATGTCCACCGAGGCTGTTATTGATGGGGTCTGTGGTCCAGCCTCACAGGCCCATGCCGCTGAGCCCATTCACCAGCTACTCCGGGACTCTGCCCAGGCTAGTTCCCAGTACGGCTGTGGGCAGGCCTCCCAAGATGCCCCAAGAATTTCCCCCACTGGCCCGCTTCAGAACCCCATCGTGGGAGCCCAGCCACATCTCATCATGGAGGATGGGACCCTGGCCCTACCCGTGTGCAGGCACAGTGACAGCACCACCAGTGACATGACCCAGCACGGACCCTGCCGCCCTCAGCTTCAGGTGCAGACTGGGGGGGAGGGCAAGGCTCCAGCCAAAGTTCTGGTAGGCTGGGGCAAAGGCCCTGGCTGCCCCGATCAGATGGCCTCCTTGGGCACCAGGAAGAGCCGGTGGCTACCCTACATCCCCTCTGGAGAAGATGCAGCAGCTGTAGCCCAGAATCCTCTCCCAGCTCCAGCTCAGGCTCCTGCTCAGGCTCCAGCCCAAGGTCAGGGCCAGGGCAACCCTTCATGTCCAGCTCAGACTCCTGACCTGGCTATAGCTTCTTCTCCATCACTGGCACCTACAGCTCTGGCTCATGCTACTACCCCAGCTCTGGATGTGACTCCAACACCTGCTGCAATTGAACCTTACACCTGCATCCTTGACCAGCCAGGTGACCCCGTTGCCATCACCAAGAGCCTATCCCAAGACCTCCTGCTCAGGAAGTATGGCAACCAATGGTCAGTCCTCTTGGAGTCTTCTAAAATAGGCATATGCTCCCAGGATAAAGTGAGTTTCCAGTCTCAGGAGGAGCCTTCCAACCCAGCACCCACTCCAAAAGAGATCCCAGACCATACCCAGGAACACGAGGTTGCCAGAAGGCAAGTGCCACCTGAGCAGCCCGAGAATCCTGCAGAGAAGTCCCTAGTCTCTACCTCCAGGCCAGGCAGCCCAACAGAACACCCAGAGCCCCCAGGCACCCCCAAGCCCCAGAAGAATAACCAAGAGGTGTGCAGCCCTCAGACAGACCAGCAGCCCCCCAACGTTGGCAACAATACCTGCTCCAATGCCTACCAAAGCTGTAAGCAGCCCCCAGGCCAGTCTCCCAGGGAAGCTGTGCCGATCTCTCCCTCCAATGCCCCCACCTGCCAGCTTCAGGAAGCCATGGAAGACCGTGTGCTAGTGTTTGATATGGCCACAGGCAACACCAGGATAGGGCTGCTGTGCCATGATCCCATGGGCTCACGGGCAGTGCTGGTGGGTCTTGTGCCTAGCCACCCGTCCATCTACATCCCTGAGAATATGCTGCCCACTCGGCCATTGGCCATGCCCATCCTCTCTCCTGACAGCCATCGTTCCAGCTTCTGGTCTACCACACCCATGCTGTCCAGCCCTGTGCCCTCCAGCCTCTCATCTGGCAGCTACCGAGAGGTGGCCCTTGTTCCTAAGGAGGCCAGGCTCAACCTGGAAACCCGGGACTCCCCTGGTACTGACACACCTATCAGGGTCGGGATGTTTGCTGGGCCCATCCCACTGGGGATGCCCCACCAATTTGGGGAGAGGATACTGACCCACGTTCCTGATCCTGGCCGGTCCAAACCTGATGCTGAAAAAAATGAACCCAGTCATACCATCTGGATGCTGGATGCCTCCAGGATGCCAGACACCTCCAGGATGCCAGATGCCTCTGTGGTCCAGATCAAGAAACTGCAGTGGATGAACTCAGGGCAGACCCCAGAGCCTGCTCCACCAGCCAATCCCCAGGAGGTACCCAGATCCCTGCCCCAGGAGGACATGAGCAGCCACAAACAGGAAGAGGTCATTACTGCACAACCCAACAACCTTCAGGTCGAACGTGCTGGACAGGCCTCCCTCACTGGTCAGCCTCCACAAGCCGAGCCGCACCCCCTTGCTAGGCAGACCCTCCTTGCTGGTCAGCCTCCCTCTGCTGAGGAGCACCCCCTGCCTAGTAAGCCCTGCTTTACCAAGCATCACCCCCTTACTGGTCGGCACCCCCTGCCCAGGCAGACACCCTTTGCCAGGCAGTTTCCTCTTACCAGGCAGGCACCTCTCCCTGGGCATCCCCCCCTTTCCAGAGACACCCCCATCACCAAAGAGCCCACTCTCTCAAGAGGGATTCCCATCACCAGGGAGCCTGCCCAGGCCTCTATCCTGTGCCAGGAAGGTGAGCCTGTGGGCCTGCCTACCCACGTGGGGGTACTTCGGGTGCCACTGGCCCCTGAGGAGGCCTGTATCTATATGAGCAGAGACAAAATCGGCATCAGCATGGGCCAAAACTCTAGGGCACTTCAGCTTCCATCCTGGCAACCTGGCAGCCGCCCCAGGGCCCAGGAGGAGCACCTTTCCCTGATCACGTTCACCACGCCTGGAAATGACTGTAAAGTCTTTCCCATGGCTATGGTGGGCACCGAGTCCCAGGATGCCCGGCTCAAGCTAGCAGCTGAGGACATCACATACTCATCCATGGTCACACACCTTGGCCTGCTCCGTGGGACCTGCTATGAGCTGGTGTCCACCATGGGTACTGTGCCAGTGCAGTCCCCAGTGCTCTGCCGCCACTCGCTGGGCCCCTACCAGGACATGGCAGCCGTGGTGATTGACACAGGAACAGGCTTCACCAAATGTGGGCTGGCTGGAGAAGACCATGTCCTCAGCGTGGTGCCCTCACACGTCCAGCTGCTGCAGCACTCAGCCCAGGGCCAGCCCCAGTATGCAGTGTCTGAGAACCGAGAGGACTCCTGCCCGGTGCTGAACCGAGGTGTGGTCTCTGACTGGGATGCACTGGAAGTTCTGTGGCAGCACCTGTTCTACTGCCGGCTGGGCGTGCAGCCCGAGGAGCTGGCTGTGCTTGTGGCTGACTCGCCCATCTCTCCACGTACCAACAGAGAAAAGGTAGCGGAGGTACTCTTTGAGCATTTCCACGTGCCAGCCATGCAGACAGTGCATCAGGCCCTGCTGGCACTCTACGCTTATGGACGCACCACTGGACTGGTGCTGGGCAGCGGTCATGGCACCTCTTATGTGGCACCCATCCTCACTGGGGACCTGGGTCCACTTGACACCTACCGCCTGGACGTGGCTGGTGCCGACCTCACTGAGTATCTGGCTCAGCTGCTGCTGGCAGGTGGCCAAACACCACCCAAGGCAGGGCTGGTCAACCAGATTAAGGAGGCCACCTGCTATGTGGCCATGGATGTGGCAGCTGAGATGGCCCGCATCCAGGCCCAGGCCCGGGTGGACTTTGTGCTCCCTGATAAGCAGGTCATCACATTGGGCTCCGAACGCTTCTCCTGCCCGGAGGCCCTCTTCCAGCCCAGCCTGTTAGGCCTCAACCAGCCGGGTCTCCCCCAGATGGCCCTCCTAAGCATCAGCCGGCTGGAGGCCAAGCAGCAGGAGCAGCTGCTGGCCAACGTGGTGCTAGATGGTGGCAGCACCCTGGTCAGTGGCTTCCCTGAGCGCCTGAGACATGAGCTGGGCCCTGGTGCCACTGTGCTGGGCTCTCCTCACCGAGCTGTTGCAGCCTGGCTTGGGGGCTCCATCATGGCATGCCGTGACTCCTTTCAGAGCCTGTGGCTCAGCCGCCGTGAGTATGAAGAGGAGGGCCCATGGGCCATCTACAAGTACCAGCTGTGAGAACATAAAAGTTCCAGTTCTGCTTGCTTTGGGTCCT
Source organism: Choloepus didactylus (assembly GCF_015220235.1). NCBI lineage: Eukaryota > Metazoa > Chordata > Mammalia > Pilosa > Megalonychidae > Choloepus > Choloepus didactylus. The sequence continues at coordinate 202,804,022 of NC_051307.1, read as the reverse complement.
TCCGTGTGTTGTGGTTAATGCAGGGAAGGGCAGGGGTCCAGGTACGAGGTCAGGGGTGGGGGTCTTGGCACTCTCAAGGCATGCCGTGCATTTGCACACTAGAACTTCGTGGGCCCTGGCCATCCTGCCCTTTCCAGAAAGTCCCAGAACCCCTTGGCTGGCATGGGGTCTGGTTTGGCCTGACCTTTATTGCACCCCAAGGGCAACCAAAGAGAGTGGCTGATGTGGATTTTGCCCTGTTGCCCTGGCGACAAGCGCAATTACCTTTGATTGCCAGCTGGTTGCCATGGCAATTTCAAACATAATATAATAACCCACACAGCCTGGAGTGAGTCACAAGGTAGGGGGAGGGGGCAGCAAGGGGGTGGAGAGAGCCCCCTCCCCTAGCTCCAGAGGAAAAGACTGTTTACCCTCCCATTTCTTGGGCCCTCTCCTGGAAGGTGATGTGAGTGACAAGGACAACACTGAGCTGTTCTGAAGATGGCTGGGGGTCTGGAGCATTGTACTTGAGGGAGGGTCCCTGCCAGAGCCTGGGCTTCTTGGGGAGCTAGTTGGTGATGCAGGTGCCTCCTGGAGTCTGAACCATGGCTGGAGTTCCATGCGGGATTGGCAGGGGTTCCTGGTGGCCAGCAGGAGCGTGAGAGTATGGGAGTACTGGCCTTTGGTGCCTTGGGTCAGGGAGTGAGGGACAGATAAGTCCTGCATCCTGGGTGGGAGGCAAAACCTGAGTTGGGGAATGAGGCTCTGGCCTGCCCAGAGTAGATTCTGTGGGTCAGATCCTTTCCTATGTCGTGACAGTTGGGCTCTTGTTGGAGCCAGAGCCATTCACCCCATTTTCCTCTTCAGCCCTCCAACCCACACAGCCCCTGCCTGTAGGGTTGACCAGGGCTCAGGCCTCCTCAGAAGGTCATCATAGAAGTTACCAGGCAATGCCAATTGCCCCTGCTCCAGTCCCAAGGATGAGGGGCCTCCTGCCACCCTTCTGGACAGTGGGGTGGTCAGAAGCCATGGCCTCTGACCTTGTCTGGTTCTCTGAATTGCAGGTGTAGGAACAAATCTTTGCATCAGCCCAGCCCCTGACCTGGAAGAGACAAAAGGATGGTATTCAGCTGGTGCTGCCACCTACTGCCCCCTGTAGGAGGTTGAAGCTGAAACACTGAAACTGGCCCTGCCCTGCTTGTCCTCCCTGGGTGGGGGCTGAGGGGCAAGCCATGCCCCAGACCCAACCCTGAGTTCTCATCTTCAGGTTCCCCTCTTCACAGAGGGCAAAGACCTGGTTACCGCCCAACCCCCCGAAACACACACACACTTTAGAATGAGGGGCTGCCCTGCGTGAGGGGACTGGGAGCTGCCAGCTGTGTAGGGTCTTCATAGCCCCTGCTCACCCCTGTCTTCCCATGTCCTGCTCTCACACTCTGCTGATGCTTCTCCAGATTCAGCCTCCATGGTCCTCAGGCTGAAGGCAGGAAGGGAGGTGGGGAGAACCTGCTGTTCCACGGACCAGCTACAGCATCGGCGCACATGTGTAAGCAAGCACGCCTGGGTGCACACGGAATGCAGACACACGTGCCCCTGGGCACCACTGCACTTGCTGTGCTGTTGCCATCTCTCTTGGAGCACAAGAGCACACACACGTGTGTGCACACACCCTGCCACGTGCTCTCACCCACATGCACACAGAGTGTGCACAGGACTAAGAAGAGGTGGAGTGCTGCCAACAGCAGGAGGGCTTCAGGGAGCCACCCCTTTCCCTGCCTCTAAACCCTCTATTCCAGCTTCTCTTGGCCTCCAGGCTTCCCACTGATGACTGCCTGGATCGTCATAGCCCTTTGGAAAGACAGAAACGTGTGTGATATATGTAGGGTCAGCAAGCCATGCTTTGGCTGCACCACACAACTCAGAAATCGATTGTTTCAAGGACAGTGGACAGACAGCAAGAAGGACTAAGTACCAGACCACTCATTTTGCAGATCTTAACTGAACCCACTGAGAAGAGAAAAAGGTTTCTGCCCTGTAGATGTCCAGACTGCAGGAGATTCCTACTCAGAGATTCCTGCCCTACCTCTTGGTGATATAACGAAGACCTCCCAGAGCCCGGGGTAACCTAAAGCCAGGGAAGGATGTGAAGGGCCCCTTGACAATCCCTCTGGAGGAAGATATTGAGGGATCTTGTTTGAGGCAGTCATTCCCCATTAGCTATGGAGAACCATGCATGGGAGCAAAGTCTAAGGAAGTCATGGAAACCACTCAACATGGCTGAGGGTTTGGTGATGACTCCATTCCCCCCAGGGCCTGGCCAGAAGTTCTGGGCTTCAGATAGCAGCTTCAGCCTGGTTCTTAGGGCTGTGAGCGGACAGATAATGAGTCCATCTGCCTCTCCAACAAGGTAAAGAGAAACAGCCAAAGACTTCCTTGAAAGCTTCTTGCTGGTAGTTCTGAGCCTCCTCCAGTCAGGCCTGGCAGGGCATCTTGGTGTCACCATTCTCTTGTGTCCCTGTATTCCAGCCCCAGGTCACCTTTGGTGATGCTGCTCATGAAGAGTTTGAGGGTGATTAGACTGGTAAGAAAGCAGAGTCCACACCATTTTATAGGTGACTTTAATAGCTTGGTGAATTTGGTACCACACATGAGGGGGCAGACTGAACCAGCCACCCTGGCTGGGACTTGGGAACAGGAAAGACTTTGGCCTTGTAGGAGTGGGGAATAGGGTGGGACAGAAGGCTCTGCCATCAGGATCTGGGGCCCTCACTATGGGGCACAGTGATCACCTGTACACATATCTGCATGTGTTTATGGCTCCTAGCCAGGTGATGGGTCAGGTCTGGGAACTACTGCCTGGCAAGAGACTCCTGCGCAGCTCCAAGCCTCAGACTGCATGCACCCCATCCTCCCTACAATGAGTGTTGGAAGGCCCCTCCTGCTCCTGGTGCTGGGTTGAAGTCCGAGGGCGTAAAGAAACCTTTGAGAGCCCAGCCTGGTAGGCCAGTGCTCATTGTCTCCACTGTCATCCCGAGTCTATCCGCCCGCGCTTGGGGGTCCTTGCATCAGGCTGCGCCTGGACTGGGGCGGGGCTATCTAACGGAGGCCCCGCCCCGATCCCGCCCCCGGCCCGGGGTGCGAATCCGATATCTGCGAGCGGCCAGCGATGCTGAAGGTTCGCAAGGCGAAGCGGCTGCAGCTGGCGCCGCGTCTGCCCCGCGTGCCCGGAGCAGATTCTGCCCGCCGCCCCCGGAGCCCAAGGCACCCCGCTGAGCTCGAGGTCGCTTCCAACCCTTGAGGACCGGTGCTGCAGGTGCGGGGCGGTCCGGGAAGGGGGGTGCCTTCCGAATGCACGTTGTGGGGGGGTCCTGGGGATTGGGTGCCGGTGGCTCGAGCTTCAGGACGCAGAGTGCGCGTGGGCGCCGCGAGGGCTCGGGGTCCCGACGGGAGTAGAGCGCGCGGGGGCTCTGCAGATCTCGGGGGGTGGTGTGCGGGGTTGGACTAAAGTTCCCCGTCCCCTCGGACGGCTCGGGGGTCCCAGTGGAAGTGAAGCCTTTGTGACCCAAGTTCAGGCGAATATCCCCTCCCTCCCCCCGTCGCCGGGCTACGAATTGTGAAAACATTAACCCTCGAAGATTCGTGGTGCCCATTGGGGTTAGGGGCCGAGGGCAGAGACGTTCCTCCTGGCTTACAGAGCCGCATCCAGCCCCTCCCAACTGCCCCTGACCCCCTCCCTCCCGCTCGGCAGTCACTAATTTCCATGACAACGGAGAGTTCTTTATTGGCGACAACCCGAAGGGGGCTGGGCGGGGCTGCTGCGGGGTGGGGGAGGAGGCTGCAAGCCCCTGGGGACAGGAGGCCCCCCAGCCAAGATCCAGGTAACAAGCCTTCACGCGGGGGCCAGCCGGGGTCCAGGGCACAGACCCACGTGCGTGGTGGGGGTGGGGGTGACACATGTACCCGCAACGGGGGTGCGGAGCTTGATGCTCACACGTGTGCTCAGCATGTGTGTGCTGGGCCAGCGGGGGCGAGCAGTACTGTGGATGGGGGTCAGGGTGGCCCCGCGTGGAGGTCAGGAGCCCCTAGCTGAGGGGGAGGGGGGCCCTGGGTGAGCTTCTGCCTTCCCCAGCCTCTAGTGTCTGGCAGAGACCCCAGGGCTTTTGAGATCTGCCAAATCTGCCTTTGTCCGCACCCCGCACCCCAACGGGATGGAGATTGCTCCACTAGGTCTCTCCTAGAGAGCATGTCCCTCTGTCCCTCACTAACAGCTCAGAGCCTGCTGCAGCCCAACCCCTGTCCTGCGTCCCTCCCACCTCCAGACCCAGGATCACCTGCAGAGACCTTCCCCTGTCTCCCCGTCTCAGAGTTGATTCCTGACAGCTCTAGCCACCTGCTGGGTTCCAGTTTTCTCAAATGGGAAATTGGTGTCTGCCTCCAGGCCAGGATGGTCCCCAGGGCAGGGAAGGGGTCTCTCTCCCTTTATTTCCCAGCATTTGGGCTGGGTGCCCAGGTGCCCTGGCCTACTGCTCACGTGTCTGCTGCTGCCCCTCCTCTCTGGCTCCATGTCCGGCCACCTCTTACAGGCAGGCAGACAGTCCACCCTGGGGGGAGGAGAACACAGAGGCTTTGATCTGTATCTAGGGAAACTGAGTCATGGGGTGGGGTGGGGGTACGACTGTGCAGTTATTATCCTGTTTCTGGGTTGCTTGTGGTGCCACTTCTAGTACCATCCTGCCAGGGCTCCACTGTGGAGGAGGTTAAGCTGAGCTGCAAGAAGGGCCCTAGGGACCCAAGGCCAGGAGTACAGCAAACGGGTGGGAGGCGGCGGGGGGCTGCAGCTAGGCAGGTTAGGCAGAGCTGGGCCAGCTGGGGGGAGGGGCTGTTGAGGGAAGCAGCCAGGTCTCCAAGCCTTGCTTCCATCCCCCCCATGCTTGGGCCTTCAACATTTTGGATCTGCCTTACTTAAGCTGCCGTAATGACAAAGAGAGGGGCTGGGGCCTACCCTGGCTCAGGGGGCTACAACTGGCCTCTTCTCTGGGGCCAGGGCTATGTCTTCCACACCAAGCTCATTGTATGTTTAGGGGATCCAGGAGGGTTCAGCCCTGAAGATCCACATACCAGGGGCAGCTCCTGGCCCAGGTGATCAGAGCACATGGCCACAGAGGCCTTAGGGCTCTGCTGGGCACCCATAGAGCCTCCGGCCTACCTCCCCCTTCTTCCCCTTTGTGCATGTACTCCTTTCCTTTTACTCTGTTGTCTCCTTGCTTGTCCATCACAGATTCTGCCTTTGTCTCCCTGTGAATCTGTCCCTCTCTTTCCTAAAGGCTCTGTCTCCCCACCCATCTCCCCTTCTTTGATGGGGCCGGGGTCACAGAGCTTCCCCTGCAGAAGGAGCCAAGGCAAAGTCGAAGGGAATTCTTGGAGAGGGGGCTAGCCAATACCTCTCTCCTCCCCCTCCCCTTGTTTTAAAACTTCCATCACCGTAGCAACCCTTTTACTCCAGCACCTTCCTCTGCATTTCCCTTCCTCCACCCACAGGAAAGCAGGGCTCCCAGTGGGTTCTCTTTCTGGGGTTCAAAGATTGGGACCCCAGGTGCCCAGGAGGGGCCAGTTGGCTCTTGGTTCTGCCTGCAGGTTAAAGGCTGAGTTTTCTGGAGGCAGCACTGGATTGAATGGCCACTCCCAAACTGAATAGAACCCACCTCCACAATCTCTCCTTAGAGGAGGAAGAATCAACCCCAGCAACTGGAGCCTGAGGCCCAGCCAGGCAGCAACCTGCCCAGTCCCCTGAAGCAGTTGAACTCTGGGCCAGAAACTTGGCTCTGCCTCCTGACACCAGACCCTGCCAGTGATGCCTCCATCTCCCCTGGCCCTGCAGAGGAGGCCTCAGTTGTGGGCCAGGCAGGGCTTGGGCTTGGGCCTGTGTCCTTTGTAACAGGAAATCCAGCCGCAGCCTCTGAGAAAGAGAATAGGGGAGGGGAAGGGGTGCCTGCAGGCTGGTGTTCACAGCTGCCACTAAATCAGGAGGTGTTGCCCACAGCCAGGCAGTCAGAGGCCTCCTGGGCCCTTCCTGGCCTCCCTAGATTTATTGCAAGCTCTGGAGCCCCACATGGGGCAAGGAACCAGGATAGTGGGACACCCTGTTTATGGCTAGGAAAGGTGGGACCTGCACCAAGCTGACTGCAATGGAGGAGGGGCAGGACCTGATTATGGGGCATCTGGGCCTTTGAGCTTTCCCTGGGCCAGTCTTGCCTGAGACTGCAGTAGGGCCCCAAGAGAACCCTTTATAAACTGGGTGCAAACAGGAGGAGGCTCCCTCGGTTGCCTGAGGTCTAATGCCCTGAGCTCAGTGGTCAGACACCCAAGGGGCAGGCAGTAACTGCAGCGTAGTGGCTCTGCACTTTCCTCAAGATCCTTTTTGGTTGGCCCCTGTGCACACCATTCAGTTCCTCTGCATCCAGTGGAAAGAGCCGCATCTCCAGACAAAAAGCTGCTGTGGTGCTCCTATGCCTTCCCATGCCCCATTGTGGACCTGAGGCAGAACCCAGATCTTATGTTGCTGGGGTTGCGTCTGGGCTGTCCAGGCCATGGGGCAAACTCCTTTCTGCCTGGCCTCCCACTATTTCTGTAGCTGGCCATTGGTTGTTCCTCCCAGGTTTGGGTCTAGGGCTCCCCATCAATGCAGGCAGTTACCTGGGGCTTGGTGCACATACCCATAGTTTCCCAGGCAGCAGCAGTGTAGAGTGGGTAGAGGTGGAAGGTCTTTCTCCCCTCTATGCCCTGGGGCCAGGACTGGGGAAGGGCCCAAGCAAGTGTGGCAGGACATGACTTCAGCCTTTGTGACTGTGAGCAGAGGCCCAGGTGGTAGAGATAGACCCCAAGACCAGCTTTGCCTGCTCCCCGCCTCCCCAGTGGCACAAGTGCATCTGCGTGACCACAAGCTGTGGAAACATGCATATGCAAACATATGTAAACTTCCCAGCCACCTCTGAAGGGCTGGGGGCTGTTGGCATTGGGGGTGGAGGGCAGGGAATGGAGGCTGAGGAAGGTGTCTCAGAGGAGAGGCATTTTTGTCCGGTCTTGGAGTTTTAGACAATTTGTTTTACAAATGACCTTATAACATCAGAAATCACAGTGAAAGAGGAGATTCAGCTCTGGCCACAGCCTCGCTCAGGTGGAGGCTGCTTTGCAGGGAAGCTGGGGTGGGCAGCACCCTTGCCTGTGCCCACATTTCCTGCCATTGAGTGGACACAGTTGAGCTGGCGAGTCACCTGTTGTTGGACGTTTAGGTAGTTGCTGAATTTTTAATGTTATAAATAACTCTGCTGTGACAAATCATAGGATTCTGAAGGGAGGTTTTGGGGGAAGGGCATACCCGCCAGAGGGAACAGTGGAAGCACAGCAACAAAGCTGGGACACAGGTCCCTCCTAGCGTCTCCGGGGGACCTGCAGGCTGTGGTACCACCCTCCTACCCCATACATGGCCCTCGGATCCCAGCCTGGGAAGGGAATTGGTGCCCATTAGGGCCCTTGAAAGGACTGATGCGAGTTGGGTCCCCTCCCCCAGATTGTTCTGGCATGGAGATGGGTGGCCGGCAGCGGTGGGTGACTGTCATTGCACTCCGCTGTAAGAGCAGGATTCCAGCACACACTCCTCCCTGGCAGACGCAGGAGCAGGGCTGTGGTTGTGGTGGCAAAAATCAGTCGGGGACAATCTTCAAAGCTTCTCTTTGCTTCTGTGATGCCTCACAAGATGGCTTAAGCCCTGGCTTGAATGACGCTGATGAAATGTGCTTGCGTTTCCTGAGCCCAGGCAGCCCAGATGGGGGAATGGTGGAATTTGTTCCCTAATGCTGAGAACAGATTTGAGGGAGAATTTCCAGGACTGTGATCCCTGGGAAGTGGGTGGCTGGCTCTGCCAGGGTGGGTCATGGGGCTTGTCTGGGCCTTGGCATTTGACCCCAGCTGGCAGAATTCCTGTAGCCCAAGCTGCCCCCTCCGAGAAGCAAAACAGTGGCTTCTTCCCATCTCTACTACCCTGAGGCTGTGTGTGCCTCCAGGGAGGAGAGCATCTAGGTACTTAAGGCCCCAGCTCAGGGCCTGTGCAAAGCAAACGCTAATCGGTATAATCTGCAATCAGCAGAGACAGAGCAGTTTCAATGTAGCCTTATTGCAGAACTTGCTGAGACCCCAGTTTTATATGACCAAGCACTGTTGAAGCAGGCAAGGCAAAGGCCCAGACACTAGCATCAGACGTCCCCCCACCCCCCATCCCTCAACTTATCTCAGGAGCCAGGACAGGAAGTGCCTTTTCGTTTGGGTGATGGAGCCACCCCATCCAGCACTACAGGTGAGGGTTGTACCATAGCTGGCAGAATTGTAGACGTGTGGGGCACCATGCCCCAGAAACACAGAGTGCCTGGAGTCCACTGAGCCAACTGCATCCGGCCACCTAGGGCCTTTCCCTTGTACCTAACTCCCTAAGCCCACTGTAGGCCCCAGCAGTGAGGCACTGGGTAGGCTTGTCTTACCCTTCCTGGCAATCGCCCCATACATGCCTCCTGGCAAATCCCTCCCCTCCAAGGCCCAGGCCTAATGCTTCCTCTTCCTTTCCTCATGTCTCCACCAGATGGGGGTTCTTCCTTGGAGGAATCCCCCAAGCAACATGTGTGGTGCAATATTTCTTAAATTAATAAAAATAATCATTCGTATAGTAAAAATCCTAAAGAAAAATTAATAAACCAAAGATATAACTCTGCTCCTCTGACACCCAGTTCTTTGCCCCAGACAGAATTCTTATTTTCTTAGGTGTCCTTCTAGAAAAAAGTTTGTGAGTATACACCAGTATACAAACTTCAACAAATGTACCCAGATAGCAGCATTCTCTACCCACCGTTCTGTCCTTCACTCTTTCATGTAACAATGTGTTTCAGAGACTGCGCCGCAGCTGCACATTTCGGACTACTTTCTACTTTTCAGGAGCCACCATGTATTCCCCAGTATGATGGCCATAATTTTTATTGGTATTTTTTATCATGAATTATAACAAGAACTAGGAATATGCACAAAACTCGTATGTACATATTTACAGATTATTACGAAGCAACGCCTGTGTAACTACCACTCGGGTTCAGAAATAGGCTCGCCAGTGTCCCCCATGTGTCCTTACTCCCTCAAAACCCCTCCCTTTTTCTTAAAGGTAATCATTATTTGTCTCTTGGTGCTAATTTCTTAGTTTTTCTTTATAGTTTTACTACTGTGTATGTATCCCTAAACAGTATGGGTTAGTACTGCCTGTTTTGTTTTTTTAATTGGGTGGAATTCACTCAACACGTAGTGAACCATTTTTTAAAGTGTACAATCCAGGGGCATTTAGTGCATTCACAATGTTGTGCAACCTCCATCTCTCTCTAGTTTCAAAACTTTAGCACCCCAGAAGAACATTCCATACCCATTAAGTAATTACTCCCCATTCCCTCCTCTCCTCATTCTCTGGCAACCACTAATCTGCTTTTTTTCTCTATGGATTTGCTATTCTGGACATTTCATATAAAAGGAGTCATATAGTGACCTTTTTTGTCTGGCTTCTTTCATTTAGCATAATGTTTTCATGGCTGAATAGTATTTCATTGCATGTTTATACCACAATTTGTTTCTCTCTTCATTTGTTGATGGACATTTGGGTTGTTTCCACCTTTGGCTATAAACATGTGTGCACAAGTTTCTGTGTGGACAGGTTCTGCCTGTTTTTGAATTTTATATTAATAGAATCATACTGTATGAATTTTTTCTTTTTTCATTCAACACTGTTTGTGAGCTTCACCATGCAGTTGGGTATAGTGGTAAATTCTTCATTTCCATTGCTGTATAGTATTCTGTGTGACTATACCACAATACATCCTGTTGTTGATGGATATTTGGGCTGTTTCCAGTTTTGGGCAGTTGTGAGTTTCTACTAGGAACATCTTTGTTTGTGTGTATACATGCAAATGTGATGGACAAACACTCATATTTCTTTTGGGTACATATTTAGTAGTGCAATTGCTGGTTCAACTTTAGTGGTTTTACCAAACTGTTTTCTAAAGGGAGAGTTGCCCTCTATCAGCACTGTGCATATTCTCCACATCTACGCCACACTTGGCATTGTAAGACTCTCATCTCTAATGATCTGATGGGTGGATGGTTATAGTACATTTCATGTATGAAACAGCTGAAATTTAAAGAAATATTTTGATAAATCAATTTTTGAGTGTATACCAAACAAAACTAGTCTTGATGTCAGCTTTATATATTTTTCATAAGTGGGGGCTATTGTAGTTCAGGCAGCCAAGCTGAATGGTTGGAGTTGTAGCGGAAAAGCAGGGGAAGGATCCGAGCCCATCCACTCTGTAGCCCTTCCTGATGGGGTCTCTGACCCTGGCTTGGGCTGAGTTAGCCTGGGGTCACCTAGACACAGTCTCTGTTTTGAGGAAGTGGAGAGTGGTACAGCTGAGCCAGACCCCGTCCTGCCCACAGCTCAGGGCCCGGCAATGCCGTTTGGGTGTGTGACTCTGGGCGATAAGAAGAACTATAACCAGCCGTCGGAGGTGACTGACAGATATGATTTGGGACAGGTCATCAAGACGTGAGTGCCAAGCCTGGAGGGCAAGGGTGGGTGAGCAAGGGCTGGGGGAAGGGGAGCAGAGTGCAGCCCAGGCCGAAGCCAGGGCTGAATGGGATGTCTGCTGGCTGCAGTGAGGAGTTCTGTGAGATCTTCCGGGCCAAGGACAAGGCGACCGGCAAACTGCACACCTGCAAGAAGTTCCAAAAGCGGGATGGCCGCAAGGTGCGCAAGGCAGCCAAGAACGAGATAGGCATCCTCAAGATGTAAGTGTGAGGCCTGGGGGGCAGGGTGGGGGAGGAAGTAGCAGGGAAGGGCTTGGAAGGCAGGTGGCCTGAGGCAGTACCAGCCTCCGGACAGTTAAGTCTGCCATGGCCCACTGTAGTTACCAAAGCTTCTCCCAAGGGTTCATCCAGCCCTAATTATTGATTCCTCTCCCCATCACCAGGGTGAAACACCCCAACATCCTGCAGCTAGTGGATGTGTTTGTGACCCGCAAGGAGTACTTCATCTTCCTAGAGCTGTGAGTGTGGGTCTGGGGTCCCTGGATGCCCCAGGCCCCAGGCCTTTCACCTGTCTCACCCTCTGCAGCCAGGGAAAAGGCCCCTTTCTGGACCCCTTGGGTCCCAGGTCCTGGTGAAAGCAGCCCACCCTAGCACTCTCGCCCCACCCCCAATCCTGCCCACCTAAAGCTCAGGGGCTGGTGTTCCTCAGGGCCACGGGGAGGGAGGTGTTTGACTGGATCCTGGACCAGGGCTACTACTCGGAGAGAGATACAAGCAACGTGGTGCGGCAGGTCCTCGAGGCTGTGGCCTACTTGCACTCACTCAAGATTGTGCACAGGAACCTCAAGGTGAGGCTGGGGCTGGGGTCAGTGGGCCACCTGCTGGTGTTGGAGCTGGGCAGCACCTTGGGGCCTCAGTCCTACCTTTGTGGCCCTCATGGTGTCTTCCTCTGCCCATCTATATGCCATCCCCCGCTGGAGCAGCTGGAGAATCTGGTTTACTACAACCGGCTAAAGAACTCGAAGATTGTCATCAGTGACTTCCATCTGGCTAAGCTCGAGAATGGCCTCATCAAGGAGCCCTGTGGGACCCCCGAGTACCTGGGCAAGCAGGGGGTGGGGCAGGGACAGGGTGGGGACAGCCTCCAAGGAGCCACTCTCAGTAGGGGAGAAGGAAGTCCCAATCCTAGGAATTGGGTGTGACTGGTACCAGGCAGGTACTGGGACCAGCTAGGACTGATACTGACCAACAGGTGGACCCTGTGTTTGCAGCTCCTGAGGTGGTAGGCCGGCAGCGGTATGGACGCCCCGTGGACTGCTGGGCCATTGGAGTCATCATGTATATCCTGTGAGTGGATGGGCAGGCGAGCAGGCCCTCCGCCAGGCAAGGTGGCGCCTGAGGCTGTGGCCTTCCTGGGTGACCCTGCTTTTTGGTTTCCATGTAGGCTTTCAGGAAATCCACCCTTTTATGAGGAGGTAGAGGAAGATGACTATGAGAACCACGACAAGAATCTCTTCCGTAAGATCCTGGCTGGCGACTATGAGTTTGACTCTCCATACTGGGATGACATATCACAGGCGGGTGAGGAGGTGCCCACATGTGGTTAAAATGAGGGAAGAGCCCTGCTCCTGTCCCCAAGCCTGTTCATCCATCTCTAGACAATGAGATGGGGGGCCCATGCCTAGCCCCTCCCTGGCCTTGTCCCTAGCCAAAGACCTGGTCACCCGGCTGATGGAAGTGGAGCAAGACCAGCGGATCACTGCAGAGGAGGCCATCTCTCATGAGTGGTGAGTAGGGCCCAGGGGATGTGGGAAGAGGAAGATGATTAAGGCCAGGGTTCCTTTGCCCTCTGTCCCCCTCACACCTAGCAGCTTCCATTCATGAGGCTTTGAGAGGGTGGAGGTCATCCAGAGGCTCAGGACAGCCAGAGGCTCCGCCTGGGAGTCCCTGGTCCCACAGGGAACGTCTGGGCAGAGTCTCCATGGTGGCCCACACCCCTTCAGAACCAGATGCACTCACCCTTTCCAGGATTTCTGGCAATGCTGCTTCTGATAAGAACATCAAGGATGGTGTTTGTGCCCAGATTGAAAAGAACTTTGCCAGAGCCAAATGGAAGGTAAGGCTTGGAGGGCTCTCTTTTCTGGCCCTTCCCCAAGAGTTCCTCTGGCACCTACAGTTTCTTGACCACACCACAACCCTGCAGCTACACACAGGCTTTCTCCAGCTGTTAGGTGATGAGGCTGTAGCCACAGTCACTATCTTAAGCAGGTATGCTGAGCAGAGTTCATGGCACTGGGGCAGGCAGGCAGCCGGGAGCACCACGGAAGGGGCTGGGTTTGGCCACTGCCAGGGAATGAGTCCAGCTTCTGTGCAAACCTTGAGTCTCTCTCTACCGTCCTCTTTCAGAAAGCTGTCAGAGTGACCACCCTCATGAAACGGCTCCGGGCGCCGGAGCAGTCCAGCACGGCTGCAGCCCAGTCTGCCCCAGCCACAGACACTACCACCCCTGGGGCTGCAGGCGGGGCCACAGCTGCAGCTGCTAGTGGGGCCACCTCAGCCCCTGGGGGCGGTGCCACCGAAGCCACAGAGGGTAATGCTCTTGCTGCAAAGAGTGATAATGTGGCCTCCGCAGACCGTAGTGCCACTCCAGCCACAGATGGTAGTGCTACCCCAGCCACTGATGGGAGTGTCACTCCAGCCACCGATGGGAGCATCACCCCAGCCACCGATGGGAGTGTCACCCCAGCCACTGACAGGAGTGCCACTCCAGCCACAGATGGGAGAGCTACACCAGCCACAGAAGAGAGCACCATGCCCACTACCCAAAGCAGTGCCACACTGGCCACCAAGGCAGCCGCTACCCCTGAGCCGGCTCTGGCCCAGCCGGACAGCACAGCCGCAGAGGGCTCAACAGGCCAGGCTCTTCCCTCTAGTAAAGGGGAAGAGGCTGCTGGCTGTGCCCAGGAGTCTCAGAGGGAGGAGACCAGCTGAGTGGGCAGGCTTATGGGGGGAGTTGCAGGGGATGGGCAGGAGGGTGGGAGAGTGGATGGGGGGCTTCTTTATGTACATAGAGTCACTGGCATGATGCCCTCTCCCCTTCTCCCCACTGCCTCCCAGTTTGGGGCATACCTGGGGGCCATGGGAGAGCAGTCTCGTCTCCTAAGTGTATGTGTGTGAGTGGTGAGCAGGCCAGAGACAGGGCCGGCCCCAGCCCCTGCATGGATTCTTTGTGGCTTTTCTGTCTTGCTAGCTTCACCAGTTTCTGTTCTTGTGGGATGCTGCTCTAGGGATACTCAGGGGCTCCCTGCTCTCCTTCCCCTTTCTTTCTTGATCCCCTCCTGATTCCTCCTTGATTGCCTCATGATTCCCCCAGGCAGGCCCTGCAGGTCCCATCCTCTCCCAGATCCAAACTCGGGCAGTCTTGCCCTGAGAGCTGGTCCTCCGGTGAGGCCCTGTCAGCAGTCTTGGGTTCCTGTACATGGAGGTATATGCCTGGGGTGTGTAGGCTGCTCTAGGAGTGGACACAGGCTGGTATAGAAGGTGCAGAAATCTAGGGCATGTGTTTTGAGACAAGATTGACTGCATGGCTGGGGGGCGCTGTTTCTAGCTGTGGGGGCCCTCAGAAGTAGAAGAGAGTGAGTGGGAAAGTAGAAAGTAGAAGGTTCCATCTTTGTTCCTGGGAAGTCTCTACCAAGACCCTGTACAATTATTTCCTGCTTTCTCTGGTTCTGCAGTTGGTTTCCCTGTGACCCAAGCCTTGTGAGCCTGTAAGGGGAAGGAGGAGCAAAAAGGATATGGTAGTAAGATCTGGGAGGGTAGAGTGCAGGCCCAGAATCCATTGCCTCAGCCTAGGGTGCTTGCTGCATGCAGTGCCCATATTCTCTGACTTGGGGGTTTGCCCTTCACAGGGGCAGATTCTGATCCCAGTTCAACAAAAAATGGAGAGGAACCCCCCTCTGTTTTGATGGCCTACTTCACCTTCTATCATGGCTTGGAGAGAGGATCAGGTGCCTCTGAGCCATGCTGAGTTACTTTTGCTAGAATGAGGAAATGGAACAAGGCCCCCAATTCCCTGATAGAGGCTCCTGGAAGGTACCCTTTTTCAGACCCCACCGCAGCCTGAGCTGGCAGTCACACTGGTCCTGGTCCCCGCTCAGCACTCTGTGGCGGTTCCGCCCTTCTCCTTGCATGCCTGTGGGTCTGCTCTGGTGTGTGAAGGTAGGTGGGCTAACTGTGTGCCTGCTAAACCTGGCAAATAAACTTCACCCTGCCAAAGCCTCTGGCTGCCCTTTTGCCTTCGCCTCCTCTGTCCTACTGGTGAGGGGCCCCTGAAAAGCAGCAGGGAGGGGGGAGGCTGGGAATAGGTTCAGTAGCGGCCTGTGTTCAGTGCCATGGGTATTGCCTAGGCTGAGAGTGAAGATCATTCCACCACAACATGTTCCTCTCCAGCTCCTTGGTATAGGGGAGAGGGAGTTCTCTGGACTCTAAAAAATCCACATGGGTGGCAGCTTCTGGGGTGGTCTTGGGCCAAGAATACTTTATGCTGAGAGTTCTAGTTCATGCTGCTGTTCTGATGACTCATGTTGACCGAGGAGCCTTTGTCTTTACTGGGGCATAGAGCTGGAACCCACTAAGGGCCAGCCACCACAGGGAAAGACCTTGCCCATAGCCAAATGGGATTCCCAGGGCTGAGGAGAGGGTGCAGGGTGGGCACTGCACAAAAGTTCTATGCTGCCTTGTTAGTTGATTTCTTTCTTCCTGTGAACACCTGTGCTTTCTACACAGGGCCCAAAGGACTTCGCTCTGGGCCTACTTCAGCTGGAGCAGATCAGCTTTCTACTATGGGGTTCTGCATAAGGTGTCTTCTGAAGGGGAGGGGAAGGAAGAGTAATACTGCTAAATACTGTAAGAGTGAAAATCCTTGGGCCACAAGACTTGCTCCAGCTCAGACAGGCTCAAGGATGCTGCTCTTTCTCAGGGACAACGCCAAAGATAATTTATCTGATGTGAGAATGAGAAAAAGGGCTTCTTAGTTCCTTGTGTTAGTCACTTGTCTGTGAAGCATCCACACCTCTTAAATTTCAACCCTCCTGCAGTCCCAAAGACATAAGTTATCCTACTGGGAGCAAAGAGCTAAAAAGGCAGGGTATTGGTCCTAGCATTTCCATTCTCAGGCAGGGATCCTCATGCCTTGATTGGATAAAGCCAGGGTGGGTCTTGGACTGCCCTAAAGGGTTAGTTTACATGTCCGTCTTTCCAGGACAACCCAGAGCCCCAAGACTGAGAGGGTGGGGCATTCTTTTGGCCTGTGGGAACCCTGGTTGCCAGTGGTTGGTTTAGCACTGCCCAAAGCACAAGAGTCCCGCTTCCCATCGGGACCAGCGTCCCATTCCCCTACCTGCCTTCTCCACCCTCGCAGAAAAGAACGCCCAGGGAGCACAGGGCTTGGGCTTGGGACCACAACGTCCTCCTTTGCCCCAGTTAAAGAATTAGCCGGCGGAGCCACTGTCTCCCGTCCCGACCCAACGCTGCGTTCTGGCGGTGCCGGCCGAGTCCTCCAAGGAGGCACCACACTGGCCAGAAGCGTGGAGGACCTGAAACAGGCCCAAATCCCCACTCGGCCCCAGGATTCTTTGCCGCCTCTTGGCTGCTAAGCCCCGCCCGCACAGAGGGCTCGTCGAATCCAGGCCTAACCGTTGGGCTACGCCCCCAGCTTCGGTGCGTCATTTCCGGTATGCCTCCGGAAGTCGAGCATTGGAGCGAAATTTGAAGCTAGCGGGGCCGCGGGGGCACGGCTGCAAAGCTGGACCTTTCGCGGTTTACTTGCCTACCAGCTTCCCTTGAGTCCTGCCACCATGCCTATCCGTGCGCTGTGCACCATCTGCTCCGACTTCTTTGACCACTCCCGCGACGTGGCTGCCATCCACTGCGGACACACCTTTCATCTACAGTGGTGAGTGACCACGGGATCGGGGCCCAGTGCTTGCCTCCCTACGGCCTGGGGGCCTCGTGGCCGTGGGGTGTCAGACCTCCCGGCGGCCGATACCCCGCGCCCAGACGGGTAATGAGGACGGCACTACATGAAGCCCCACGAGAGGTTTTTGACCTGGGCACAGGCGGAGGTGACAGGAGGTGACAGCTAAGCCGAGTCTCGGGGCACGGGGTAGGTCCAGAGAGATGGAGAAGGTTTTTTTTTGATCAGCTGTACTAAAAGAGGTGACTTCAAAACTATTAGCCCGGGAAGAGGTGAACTTTCACCACATTAGCAAGCCCTTTTATTTTTTCTTTACAGAAACCTGGTAGGCCACTGGCGACCTAAGACTATTTGTTGTGGTTTGCTTGAGGGTTTGGAATTATTCTATCCAGAGTCATCCCATTGGTCACCCTAATATATTCAGTGACGCCAGCAAACCCAAGTTAACATCGAAGAGTAAGGAGGTGCTCCCCAGTCGAGCTGTACTGCTGACTTTGTAGGACCCTTCTGTTGAGTGTGCTGCTGGTAGGGAAAGATGTCCCTAGCATCTGTAGATAGGCGAGTTTGGAGCCCCCAACAAAGGAGATGGGCAGAGTGACCCCTGCAAATGGTGAATTGTTATGGTCACAGAAAGCAGGGGTTTTGTGAAGCAAAAGACCCAAGGAATCAGGGAGCCAGGCACAGCCATGATGGCTGCTGGTAGGTCTTAAAGGGCACCCTTCCTCAGGGTGCCGCTTACTGGCTAGGCTGTGTCCAGAGCTCTGTTGCTGACAGCCTGAACCCCTTGCTGAGCAAGCTGTGGCTGTGGGGTTAGATTAGAATCAAGCCTCCCCTTTAAGAGTACTTCTTTATTTGCTGTTTGCATCTTCTGTCTTATTTCAATCTTTTATTTTTATCTTTTCTGTGTACATGTGTTTTACATGTGTCTCTTGAAAACATCATTTAGTTGAAATTTTTTTTAACCCAGTCTGTTAATCTTTGTATTTAACTGGACCAGTTAGTCTACTTAAAATTATTGCTATGACTGAAGTATCTATCATCTTATTTAGTGTTTTTCATATTGTTCTGCCTATTTTTTCTGCCCTTTCTTTCTTTCTTCTCAATGTAGTTTTTTCTATTTATTTATTTATTTATTTATTTATTTATTTTTATTGAAATACATTCACATACCATACAATCATCCAAATTGATCCAAAAATTGATCCACAATCAATTTTTGAACATTTTCATTACCCCAAAAAATAAAAATAAGAATAAAAATAAAAGTAAAAAGAACACCCAAAACATCGCATACCCCTTACTCAATGCAGTTTTAATAACAAATACTAAAGTTATAGTCAAATTCAATAGAGAGGGAAGGGCGATCCTTAGAAATAGGCCTAGTCTACGTCCTCATATTCTAGTTGAGAAAATGGAGGCCCTTTGTGATTTACCTAAAGTGCCGCATCTGGTTATGGTAGTTTGAACTAAAACCTTGGTGTTTAGTCTCTCTGGTTGGATTCTTTCCAGTGCATCATGCTGCCTGACTTTGGAAGAATAGTTACAATCAAAGTCAAAATCAAAAATAGTTTTAAAAAACAATCATAACTGTCCAGTCACAGAGCAATAGGAAGTGTTTTAGGATGGACTTAGAGGGGCATGGGTTAGAAGAGGATGGGGAAGGAGCAGATTCAGATCTTAAAGATAATGTACAACCAATATTTTCTGAATATGAACAATCTGAAATTGATAATATATTTTATAGATTTCAACAATTTTAATATACCTATGTTCAAATGTGAAATTTTAGAGACACTAGACAAAGCCTAGATACTTTTTCTGCCCTATCATTCTCAAAAAGAAAAAAAAATCTTGCTGGGAAAATATTAAACAGTGCCTATTTCTTAGGTGTTGTGGTGTTCCATAGCCCTGGAGTGCCTCTTTCATGCAGGAGGTTTGGAAGTGCTTCCATAGGTTTGGCCTTGTGGATGTCCACAGGAGCATAGTATTGTGAAGCTGGGAATTTCATGGCCTGTGGATTTCAGAAATATCCTAAATACCATCTGACTTGCAGAAAGGAGCTTCTAGTGTTCTCTTCAGGGCTGGCTATTTAGCATCTCTGTTGATTGTTCTCCTGGTCACTCTGGGGCAGTGGAGCTTCTAGTATTCTCTTCAGGGCTGGCTATTTAGCATCTCTGTTGATTGTTCTCCTGGTCACTCTGGGGCAGTCCTGGAGCTTAGGAAGACACAAGCAGTACACAGGTTGTAGGTGTATAACGAGGCCCTGTCTGGGATGAGGGGAGTGAGAAAAGTCTTGAAAAACATCATGAAGGAGGTTGAGAGGAGGCTTCTTGGAGAGAGCAATGCCTCATTAACGACCAGGCATAAAGGGTGGAAAATGCATTCCAGGTAGTTGTAGCAACTTTTTTTTATAGCTACATTATCAATTAGCAGAAGTCCCACGTTTCCATGTTTCATTTTATGAGTCTCCCCAGTGAGGAAGGCAAGAAAAATGTGTCAAACTTGGGGGCACTTCTGGCTTCCATTTTAAGAACCAGAGACCACTACTATCAACTGCCTGCGACCCCTGGCAGAGAGAGAAGTCCACGCTGTCGCTTGCCTATTATTTCTTACTCTCTCCTTTCTTACCTTGGCTAGGATTACTTGAATATTCTGTATCTCTCCCTTTTCCCCTTGGTTAGTTTGAAAGTTATGCATTCTATTTCTATTCTTTTAGTGGTTATCCTAGAAATTAAAATATGCATCCTTAATTTACTAAACTTAAATGTTAATCAGCACCTTTCTCATTCTCCCAGACAACTTAAAGACCTTAGAACATTAACACCATTTACTCCCTCCCCAATTTCTTCGTTTCTGTTAATGAATATTTAAATTCTGTGTATTTTTTTAAATAAACTTTTTGTTTGGAATAATTTTAGATCTACAGAAAAGTTTCAAAGATAGTACAGAGAGTTCTCATACACCCTTCACCCAGCTTCTCCTGGTGTTAACTTCTTACATTATGTTGGTACATTTGTGAAAACTGATAAATTAATATTGGTACAATACTATTAACTATACCACAGAATTTATTTGGATCTCATCAGTTTTTCCACTAATGCCTTCTATCTGTTCCAGGATCCAATCCAAGGTACCACATTGCAATGAGTCATCATGCCTCCTTAATATCCTTTGGTCTGTGTCTTTCCTTGTTTTTCATGACCTTGACACTTTTGAAGAGTATGATCAGATATTTTGTAGAACACCCTTTAGTTAGAATTTGACTGATGTTTTCTCATGATGAGAATGGAGGTATGGGTTTTGGGGAAAAATACCACAGAGCGTTTCTCATCATATCTTATCAAGAGTTACATGATATCAACATGACTTAAAACTGGTGATATTAGCTTTGATCACTTAGTTAAGATGGTGTCTGCTAGGTTTCTCCTCTGTAAAATTGTTGTTTTTCTCTTTTAATATACTGTTCTTTGGAAGCCAGTCAATAGGTCCAGCTCATACTCAAGGTGAAAGAGGTGAAGTAAGCTTCACCTCCTGGAAGGGGTAATATTTACACACATTATTTGGAATTCTTCTGTAAGACAGATTCATTCTTTCTTCGCTGTTTACTTATTTATTCAATCATTTATGTATATCAGTATGGACTTATATTTATTTTATTCTTCAGGTTATAATCCAGTACTATTGTTATATATTTTATTGCTCAAAATAGTTCCTGTTTCCTTTTTTTTTTTTTTTTTTTAATTTTTATGTTGAAATACTTAAAAACTTACAGGACAGTTACAGAAATAATACAAACTCCACATAGAAAACTCCAAAATACACCCCCCCCCCCGATAACCAGGTCCACCAATTTTAATATTTTGCCACATTTTCCATTATCATTCAATCTATCTAGCCATCTATCTATCTATCCATCCATCCATTTACTGAATAGTTGAATGTAGATTGTATACATCACACTCCTTCAACACTTAACACTGCCATGTACATTTCTTAAGAACAAGGGTATTCACTTATGTAACCACTTTAAGTGCAGTTATCAAGTGAGAGAAATTTAACATTGACAAAAAGCTTGCAGTCTATATTCCAGTTTTTTCATTTGTCTCAGTAATGTCCCTTTGAGCCTTTTCTCTTTCCATCCAGGATCATATATTACATTTAATTGTCATTGTCTCTTTAGTTGCTCTTCTCTTCTCTTCTCTTCTCTTTAATTGTGGGAACATATATACAACATAAACTCCCATCTCGACCACTCCCAAGCATACCATTCACTGGGATTAATCACATTCATGATATTGTGGTACCCTCACCACCTTCCATTACTAAAATCTCCCATCTCCCCAAACAGAAAATCTACACCCATTATGGATTAACTCCCCGTTTCCCCTACCCCTGGTAGCCTGTGTTCTAATTTCTGTCTCTACAAACTTGCATATTCTCTGATATTTTCTTTGTAGTTATCACAGGGCTTAAATTTAATACCCTTAAACCTATAACTTCCACAGAAAACCCAAACTATGTTCCTATATCCCTCTATCCCCTCCATCACAAATTACATATTTATACAATATGACTCCAAAATCATTGATTTATCGTTATATTTTATGTGTTTTCCTTTTAGATCCTGTAGGAAGTAAAAAGTAGAGGTACAAACTAAAAATACAGTAGTACTGGCATTTATATTTACCCATATTGTTACCCTCATTGGAGATTTTTATTTCTTCACGTGGCTTCAATCTATTGTCTATTATCCTTTTTTTTCCACCTGCAGAATTCTCTTCAGTATCTCCTATAGGGTCTGTCTAGCAGGGACAAGCTCCCTCAGCTTTTGTTTATCTGGGAATGTCTTTTAATCTCTCCCTCATTTTTAAAAGAGTTTTGCCAGATATAGAATTATTTGTTGGCAATTTTTTGCTTTCAGCACTTTAAGTTTATTATCCCGCTACTTTCTTGCATCCATGGTTCTGATGAGAAATCATCATTTAGTCTTACTGAGGCTCCCTTGTATGTGACATGTTGCTTCTCTCTTATAGTTTTTAGAATTCTATCTTTAGTGTTCGAGTTTGATTATAATATGGTGCGGTATGGGTCTATTAGTGTTTATCCTGTTTGGAGTTTGTTGAGCATCTTGGATTTGTATATTCATGTCTTTTGTAATGGCTGGTAAGTTTTCAGCCATTATTTCTTTGAGTAGTCTCTCTGCCCCTTTCTCTCTTTCTTCTCCTTCCATAATATGTATATTGGTGCACTTGATATTCCACATGTTCCTCAGATTCTGTTCAGTTTTCTTCATTCTTTCTTCTTTCTTCTTTCTGCTCCTCAGACTGACTGATTTCAATTGTCTTATCTTTGAGTTCTCTGATTCTTTCTTCTGCCAGCTCCCATCTACTGTTGTATCCCTCTAGGGAACTTTTAATTTCTGTTACTGTAGTCTTCAGCTCTGTTTCATCCCTTTGCATAATTTCCATCGCTCTATTGATATTCTCTTTGTGTTCATCTGTTTTTACCTGATTTCCTTTAGTTTTTTTGTCCACATTTTCCTTTAGCTTTTTGAGCATATTCAGCACCGTTTTTTGTTTTGTTTTGTTTTTTCCTTCTCTCTTTTTTTAAAATCAGTTTTATTGAGATATATTCACATACCATACAGTCATCCATGGTGTACAATCAACTGTTCACAGTACCATCATATAGTTGTGCATTCATCACCTTAATCTATTTTTGAACATTTTCCTTATACCAGAAAGAATCAGAATCAGAATAAAAAATAAAAATAAAAAAGAACACCCAAATCATCCCCCCATTCCCACCCTATTTTTCATTTAGGTTTTGTCCCCATTTATCTACTCATCCATCCATACACTGCATTAAGGGAGTGCGATCCACAGGGTTTTCACAATCACACTGTCACCCCTTGTAATCTACATTGTTATATAATCGTCTTCAAGAGTCAAGGCATCATCTCGACAGGTGAACTCGCTGCCCTCCCCCCTACGTGGGACCCAACTCCCAGGGGTGTAAATCTCCCTGGCAACGCAGAGTATGACTCCCGGGGATGAATGTGGACCCGGCATCGTGGGACTGAGAGTGTCTTCTTGACCAAAAGGGGGATGCAAAATGAGATGAAATAGTTTCAGTGGCTGAGAGATTCCAAATGGAGTCGAGAGGTCACTCTGGTGGACATTCTTATGCACTATATAGATAACACCTCTTAGGCTTTAATGTGTTGGAATAGCTAGAAGTAAATACCTGAAACTACCGAACTCCAACCCAGCAGTCTGGACTCCTGAAGACAATTATATAATAATGTAGATTACAAGGGGTGACAGTGTGATTGTGAAGACCTTGTGGATCACACCCCCTTTAGCTAGTGTATGGATGAGTGGAAGAATGGGGATAAAAACAGAAGGACAAATGGGGTGGGATGGGGGGATGATTTGGGTGTTTTTTTTTCACTTTTATTTTTTATTCTTGTTCTGGTTCTTTCTGATGTAAGGAAAATGTTCAGAGATGGATTGTGGTGATGGACGTGTAACTATGTTGTCATACTGTGGACAGTGGATTGTATATCATGGATGATTGTATGGTGTGTGAATGTATTTCAATAAAACTGAATTTAATAATAATAAAAAAAAAAGAGTCAAGGCATCTGGGTTGGAGTTTGGTAGTTTCAGGTGTTTACTTCTAGCTATTCCAACACATTGAAACCTAAAAAGTGTTATCTATATAGTGTGTAAGAATGTCACATCAGAGTGACCACTCAACTCCATTTGAAATCTCTCAGCCACTGAAGCTTTATTTCGTTTCATTTCGCATCCCCCTTTTGGTCAAGAAGATGTTCTCAATCCCATGATGCCAGGTCCAGCTTCATCCCCAGGAGTCATATCCTGCATTGCCAGGGACATTTACAACCCTGGGAGTCAGGTCCCACAAAGGGAGGAGGGCAGTGAGATCACGTGCCAAGGTGGCTTAGCTAGAGAGAGAGGGCCGCATCTAAGCAACAAAGAGGCACTCAGGGAGAGACTCTTAGGCACAATTATGAGCAGGTTTAGCCTCTCCTTTGCAGTAACAAGCTTCATAGGGGCAAGCCCCAAGACAGAGGGCTCAGCATGTCAAGCCATCAGTCCCCAGTGTTTGTGAGAACTTCAGCAACAATCCAGGTAAGGAAGTCTAACACCTCCGCATCCTCCCCCAGCTCTCAGGGGGGCCCTAAATATATATTTTTTTCTCTGCCCAAAACTTTGTGATGTATTGCTATTTCACTCTAACCTATACAGACCTACCATATCTCACTTCCTAATTCAAAGTTCCGTGTAATTGTGGTAGCACCATTTTTTAAAAATCTTTGACTGGTGTGTCTCAGGTCTGGTCCTCCTTATTGATGGTTTCTAATGCTCTAGTCCTCTCTTCTGCCTGGGCCACCATTTCCTTTTTGTATGTTTCGTAATCTTTTGTTGAAATCTGTGCATTTTGATATTTTAATATATTATTGCTGGAATTTAGACTCTGAGGTTTCTGTTCCTTAAGCTTGTATCCAGCTAATATTGTGACAGAGCTTTCTTTGAATGTCAGGAGCTAACAGAAAAAAAAGGGGGTGTGGGGGTAGGGGAGAAAACACCTTTCCCAGTCATTGCAGATGGACCTATGTAAGTGTTCTCCTTCAGGGTTTACACATACAATAACTTTAGAAAAGAGATCCAGGCTAAAGCATAGGGGCCTCTTTGGTCCTTTCTGTGCATGCATCTTGTCTTGGGCATGCATGAGTGGCCCTAGGAACTATCCCATTTACATGGATAGGAATGTCCCCTCTTCCTGAAGAAGCAGTTTCCTCACTGTCCTGGACACTTCAATGCATGTCTACAGCCAGCAATCCCTTGCCCCTGGCAATACAACTTGACTGCTTCCCCGAAGCATTCTCTGGGATTGCTGGATGAGCCGACTTCTACATATAGGGGAAATTCTGGGATGGTGAGTCCCTCAAGCCACCACCAGGCAGATTGGGCCAGACATACAAGCTCTTGGTATGTGCGTGAGGGGTATTCTGCTCCCTCTGGTACAAGGACCAGGGATCCGCACTGGGAGCATGGAGTGGTTCCGTGCCGAGCGGATGAGGAGTGTGGGGGTGGAGCCAGCAAGGATGCCATATAATCCTACTGCTTTTAAGTTGTGTTTTTCTTGATTTGGCCCGTGCCCTATTACTGCAGTCCTTTAATGGTTTTCTGGAGCTTTGAGAAAGCTGTTTCTGCTAGTTCTTACTGGTTGGTCCAAGTCTTTCTCCTGTCTCCTTTTGACATGTTCCCATCTTTTTCTTTTTCTTTTTAAAAACATTCTTGCTGTCTGACACTACAAAATGTTCCAGGTTAATCTTCTTTTTCTTTGCCCTAACTCTAACATCCACCATTTTTCCAGGGAGCCCTGGTTCCTTTTATTAGAGAATGGTATTTAGAAGCCAAGATCTGGGTGCTGGTGTGCTCATTGTTTCTAGGCCCTCTCAGTGGTCAGAGCTAGGAAATATATGTACTTATTTATATTAGCCCAAGTATATCTTGTATCTTTAATTTGTTTTCTCTATGTTTAACT
The DNA here is from genome assembly GCF_015220235.1 of Choloepus didactylus. Lineage (NCBI taxonomy): Eukaryota > Metazoa > Chordata > Mammalia > Pilosa > Megalonychidae > Choloepus > Choloepus didactylus. The sequence continues at coordinate 202,778,887 of NC_051307.1, read as the reverse complement.
GTATATATGTGTTTGTGTGTGTGTGTGTGTGTGTGTGTGTGTGTGTATGAGTTCCTGCTAATATCTCTGGCTCTAATCCAGCATCATAGGGTTTATTCTAGCTTTTCTCTCTTGCTTATTTATTTTCAACTTCTATGTCTGTTCATGAGACATCTGCCTCTCATCATCTTCAACCTTAGTGTACATTTATATTAGTTTCAGAATTGTTAACCTGTATTCCTGTGAGAAGCAAATTTCTTAACTAGAGTATGGTATTTATATACTCAAAAAACAATTTTTTTAAATTTTTGATTTTGTCTTTAGCCTTACATTGTTTAATCAAAAACTGTTTTCCAAAGTTAAACAGGACACTTTTTTCCCACATCTTTTTCATTAAAGTATGTCATACACTTGCAATGCAATTAGGTATATTTGTCACTTCTTTCCTATTGTTATTGTGTATTTTAATTCTATGTTTTTTTTGTTATTATTATATGCTCTTTTTTGTATTTTTTATTTTTTTACATTTTATTTTGAAATAAATTCAAAGTCATAGGAACCGTTGTGAAAACAGTACAGACCCCATACACAGAACTCCAGCATTCCCTGACCCCTCCCCGATACCCCGATCTGCTAACTTTAACATGTTGTCAGACCGCTATTTCTTTCCCTCCCTCCCTCTCTCCCTATCTATCATCCATCATCTACTGCTCTGTCTTCTGAACATATGAGAGCTAGCTGCACACATCCTTGAACAAACACTATAATTCACGTATACAATTCCCATGAACAAGAACATTCTTTTATGCAATCCCACTAAGCCCAGCTAAGAAGTACAAGAGAGTCAACAATGATACAAAGCTTACATTCTATATTTCCTTTTTTTTTTTTCCTTATGTCCCAACTGTGTCCCTTTGAGCCTCCTGTCCTCCATCCTCAGATCCCATCCAGGGTCATCCTTGGCATTCAATTGTCATCTATTTAGACTGTCTTTTTTTTTTTTTTTTAATCTTCATTTTATTGAGATATATTCACATACCATGCAGTCATACGAAACAAATCATACATTCGATTGTTCACAGTACCATTACATAGTTGTACATTCATCACCTAAATCAATCCCTGACACCTTCATTAGCACACACACAAAAATAACAAGAATAATAATTAAAGTGAAAAAGAGCAATTGAAGTAAAAAAGAACACTGGGTACCTTTGTCTGTTTGTTTGTTTGTTTCCTTCCCCTATTTTTCTACTTATCCATCCATAAACTAGACAAAGTGGAGTGTGGTCCTTATGTCTTTCCCAATCCCATTGTCACCCCTCATAAGCTACATTTTTATACAACTGTCTTCGAGATTCATGGGTTCTGGGTTGTAGTTTGATGGTTTCAGGTATCCACCACCAGCTACCCCAATTCTTTAGAACCTAAAAAGGGTTGTCTAAATTGTGCGTAAGAGTGCCCACCAGAGTGACCTCTTGGCTCCTTTTGGAATCTCTCTGCCACTGAAGCTTATTTCATTTCCTTTCACATCCCCCTTTTGGTCAAGAAGATGTTCTCCGTCCCACGATGCCAGGTCTACATTCCTCCTCGGGAGTCATATTCCACGTTGCCAGGGAGATTCATTCCCCTGGGTGTCTGATCCCACGTAGGGGGGAGGGCAGTGATTTCACCTTTCAAGTTGGCTTAGCCAGAGAGAGAGGGCCACATCTGAGCAACAAAGAGGCATTCGGGAGGAGGCTCTTAGGCACAATTATAGGGAGGCCTATATGTTTCCAATTGTGGAAACATATCTACAGCCTAAATCTTCCCATTCCACCCCCTCCGTAGCATTCCATTAGTGGGATTAACCACATTTAGAATGTTGTAATGCTATCACCTTCCCACCATCCATTACTAGAAATTTCCCTTTACCTCAAACAGCAACCCTACACTCATTACTTAACTCCTCATTGCCCCTTCCTCCATTTCTCTTAACCCATACTCTACTTTTCATTTCTATGGTCATATTCCCTGATAATTTCTTTGTGTTTACTGTGGGGCTTAAAATTAAACCCTTAAATCCATAAAAAAAATCCATAAAAATCTTGTTTTTCTTTGGTACCAACTTAATTTCAATAGGACACATAAACTATGTACCTATACTCCTCCTTTTCACCACCTTTATATAGTTCTTGTCAAAAATTACATATTCTACATTGAGTTCAAAACCACTGATTTGTCATTAGAGTTTGTGTATTTTATATCATGTAGGAAGTAAATAGTGGAGTTACAATTCAAAACTTATTGACTTCTATTTGTATTCCATTGTGGTCAGAAATTGTGCTTTGAATATGTTCAATTGTTTTTGTTGTTTGTTTGTTTGTTTTTTATTTATTGAGGCTTGTTTTATGTTCCAGCATATGGTCCATTCTGGAGAAAGATCCGTGATCACTAGAGAAAAATGAGTGTCCTGGTGATTTGGGATGTAAGGTTCTATATATGTCTGTTAAAATTCTCTATATCTCTTTCTCCTTTCTTTGTTTTTCTGTTGGTAGGGCTCCCTTTAGTATCTGAAGTAGGGCAGGTCTTTTATTGGCAAAGTCTCTCAGCATTTGTTTGTCTGTGAAAAATTGAAGCTCTCCCTCAAATTTGAAGGAGAGTTTTGCTGGATAAAGTATTCTTGGTTGGAAATTTTTCTCTCTCAGAATTTTAAATATGTCATGCCACTGCCTTCTCACCTCCATGGTGGCCGCTGAGTAGTCACAACTTATTCTTATGTTGTTTCCTTTGTATGTGGTGAATTGCTTTTCTCTTGCTGGTTTCAGAACTTGCTCCTTCTCTTCAGTATTTGAGAGTCTGATCAGAATATGTCTCGGAGTGGGTTTATTTGGATTTATTCTATTTGGAGTTCGCTGGGCATTTATGCTTTGTGTATTTATATTGTGTAGAAGGTTGGAGAAATTTTCCCCAACAATTGCTTTGAATACTCTTTCTAGACCTTTACCCTTCTCTTCCCCTTCTGGGACTCCAATGAGTCTTAAATTTGGACGTTTTATTTTATCCCTGAGATCCTTTTCGATTTTTTTCTCCATTCTTTCTTTTGTTCTTTCATTTTTTGTTCTGTGGACCTCTAGGACACTGAGTCGTTGTTCAGCTTCCTCTAATCTTGTATTATGAGTATCCAGAGTCTTTTTAGTTTGGCCAACAATTTCTTTTATTTCCATAAGATCTTCTATTTTTCTATTTAACCTTGCAATTTCTTCTTTATGCTCTTCTAGGGTCTTTTTTATGTCCCTTTAATCCTGTTCGGTGGTCTTCTTCGTGTCTTTTATATCCTGTGCCATGTTTTCGTTCCTCGATTGTGATTGTTTGAGTAATTGTGCCAAGTACTGTGTCTCTTCTGATATTTTGATTTAGGTGCTTGGGATTGGGTTCTCCATATTGTCTGGTTTTATCATATGCATTAAGATTTTCTGTTGTTTTTGGCCTCTTAGCATTTGCTTTGCTTGAGAGGGTTCTTTCACGTTGTAAAAAACAAAAAAAAAATACCAATCTAATTTTTCAGAAATATAAATTGGTGGTGTACACTTTCTCCAACTAACCAGCAGATGGTGTCTGTGAGTCACCTATACCCCTCAAGTCAGTTCTCCCCAACTCTGTCTCTGTGGTGTGTGGGGAAATGATTTTTGTGGGGTTCAGTTGGTGAACTCAGTTTGGGTTTGTTGTTGGAGCTGTCCGCCCTGAACGTGGTATGTGTGTCTGGGTGGTCAGGGAGGCAGGGCCGCTTTAGTATTCAAACCTCCCAGGTGTTCCCAGAGATTCAAGGCTGTTGCAAGAGTCTAAGCCTTCATTTCAGTTTTGCCCCCAGATTTTCTCTGTCGCTGACCCACAAACCACCGGCGTTGACGTAGCATCCCTGGGTTTTCCGAGCGGGCCCCCCTTCTCAGCTGTGATCTTCCAGGACCTCTGCTGAGGGAAGGCTGTGCTATGTCACTAGTGTGCGTTGTTCCCTCAAGGGAAGCCCCGGGCCGCCGGGCCGTGCAGGGGCTCTCTCTGCCTGATGCAAAGATTAGCCTATAATTCTTGACTGGTGTAAGTTCTGAATGAAAGGCAGGTAGTAGAGATGGGCCCCGCCCCTTTCCTCTTAGAGAAGATAGATGCCCTAGGGGGAGGTCATTAGCATTTCAATGGTCTCTCTCTGCCTGTGCCACACCCCTGTCTGGCTCACAGAACTGGGAACTGAAAATGGCCGAGGCTTTCTCCACTGAGTCAAAAAAGGAACAGAGCTAGTCCGAGGCAACCCTCCGGCTCTCCAAGGTCAGTCACCACCCAAAGCCTCTGTCTACTTGTTGGGGATTTGTACCTCATAGTGAGCAGTTCCCACTCGCCAATTAAAACCCCAGTTGGAGCTCAGCTGAGCTATATTCGCTCACTGGGAGAAAGCTTCTCTCTGGCACCAGGAGGCTTTGTAGCTCGGGCTGTGTGTGTGGGGGTCTCCCGATTTGGATCTGCAGTTCTTACTTACAGATTTTATGCTGTGATCTCAGGCATTCCTCCCAATTAAGGTTAGTGTATGATGAGTGGATGGTCACGTCTGTCCCCCTGCAGTTATTCCGGATTATTTACTAGTTGTTTCTGTTTTTTTTTAGTTGTTCCAGGGGGACTACTTAGCTTCCACTCCTCTCTATGCCGCCATCTTAGATCCTCTATGTATTTTTAGACTTCACAAGACATTATTATTGTTTTATACAGTAGTGTTCATTTAGATTTACTCACATATCTATCACTTTGCTCTTCATTCCCTCCTGCGTCTCCAAATTTCAGTCTGGGATCATTGTCCTTCTGCCTGAAGTCCACCATCTAGAATTCCCTTTAGTGAGTGAGGGTCTGCTGGTAGTGAACACTCAGTTTTTGTTTCTGTGAAGAATGTTTTTATATTCATTATTGAAAGGTATTTTTGCTGGGTATACGATTCTAGGTTGGCTATTATTTTCTTTCATCATATTGTGAGTTTCATTCCATTGATTTCTAGCTTCTGTTGTAGTTGTTAATGACAGATTTTACTTTGTCAGTTACTCCTTTAAACATTTGTAATTCCATTCTTCCATTCTTGCTGTCTTTAGAGTTTTCTTTGACTTTAGTTTTCTGCAGTTTCACTATGATGTATCCAATGTGGATTTCTTTTTTTCTTTTTTTTCTTAAATGCAATTTTATTGAGATATATTAAAAAACCATACAATCATCCACAGTGTACAATCAGTTGTTCACAGTACCATTATATAGCTGTGTATTCATCACCACAATTTTTTAACGTTTTCATTACCATACACAAAAAAGAATAAGAATAAAAATTAAAGTATAAAAGAATACCCCAAACCTCCCATCCCCCCCATCCCTCTGTATTATTCATTTACTTTTTGTCCTCGTTTTTCTACTTATGTGTCCATACACTGGATAAAGGGAGTGGGAGCCACAAGGTTTTCACAATTACATGGTCACACCATGTAAGCTACATAGTTATACAATCATCTTCAGGAATAAAGCCTGCTGGGTGCAGTTCAACAGTTTCAGGTATTTTCTTCTGGCTATTCTAATACATTAAAAACTAAAAAGGGATATCTATATAATGTATAAGAATAACCTCCAGAATGAACTTTTGACTCCCTTCGAAATCTCTCAGCCACTGAAACTTTGTTTTGTTTCATTTCTCTTCCCCCTTTTGGTCCAAGAAGGCTTTCTCAATCCCACAACGTCAGGGCCAAGCTCATCCCTGCGAGTTATGTCTCGCGTTGTCAGGGATATTTACACTCTGAGGTTTCCATCTTTTTAATTCTCAGTGTTTCCTCCGAGCTATCTTTCAGTTTGCTTATTCTTCAATTGTGTCTCAACTACTGTTAAACCCATCTATTGAATTCTTAATTTTGGCGATTTTTCAGTTTTAGAATTTCTCTTTGATTCTTTTTTCAAATCTGCTATGTCACTATTTAGTTTTAATTCTCTACTGATATTTTCAAGCTTGATTTTTATTTCTTTAGCCTGTCTGACAATTCCAGTATCTTAAGTCTTTGTGGGTGTGTTCTTCTGGTTTTTGCTCGTAGTGTTTTTTCCCTTGTGTGTCTTAATTACTTTAAAAAAATTATTGAAGTATAATATAGTTACAGAAAAGTGCTCATATAATGAAGAAATGGCTTGAAGAATTTTCACAAACTAAGCACATTCGACCAGCATTCAAATCAAGAAATAGTACCTTAGCAACCCTGAAGCCTACTCATGCACTCTTCCAATTACCCAATCTCCTTTCCCCTCCCACCCTTAGCTCTGCTACACACACATAAAAGGATAACCACTTTCCAAACCTGGAGCAGCATAGATGAGTTTTGACTATTTTTTTTACTTTATGTAGATGAAGTCATATAGAATATACCTTTTTGTGTGTCTGGCTTCTCTTCCTCAATATTATTTTTATGTGATTATGTGATTCGTAAGTGATACTGGTTTTAGTTGTAGACTCATTCATTTTCATTGTTTTGTAGTACTCCATTGTGCCTGGTTAGATTTGGTTATATGTTGTACATAGTTTAAAAAAAAATATTTTTAAGAAAAATTTGAGGCCTAGGATGATGGTACCTTCTTCCAGAGAGGACTTTGTTTCTCCCTGGTTGCTTAGGGTAGGGAAGTCTACTGGTAGGAGACTACCTTAATGCAAGCTTAAGGCTTGTGGTTTGCTGGACAACTCAGATAGATGATACAAAGCTGGGCTGTGGTTTGCTTTTACTTCTATGTAGTTTTCCTTCTAGTTTGCCCTTAACTTGAAAGTGTAGCTCTTTGGGGTCCCAGCTTAAAGTGGGGGTGGGGATGTGGGCATGTTATCAGAATCCCCATTTCTGAGGGACCCTGGGCTTTAGTCTGTTGCCCCCTAGTCAAAACCTGGTCAGTTTCCCAAACAGCAGCTCAGGAGTTGGAGGGACAAGCCAGCAAGCTAAAAAAGGGCCAAAATGGTCTGAGTGCTGAGTACCAGTCAGGCCTTGTGGGAGGTGCTATCACCCACCATCCACAGTACTGCCCTCCTATGCAGGCAGGCTTTGGGTCAAGGAGGAGCAGGACAGACCTCTTTGAAAGCAGGGCAGCTTCCTGGCTTCTGTGTTCCCAGCCAAGCGAGTGCTCACCAGTCTGTTTTTCCTGCTTCTCATTCCAGCCTGATTCAGTGGTTTGAGACAGCACCAAGTCGGACCTGCCCTCAGTGCCGAATCCAGGTGAGGGTATTGGGGTGGGATCACCTCAGCAGAATACATCTTGTCCTTGTATTCAGAGGAGTAGATCTATAAGCCATGTCTGTGTCCTTTTTTGGACTCTTGTGGTTTGAGGCCAGTTGAGACTCATTTGCCGTGCTATTGAATGGCTCAGGAGGCCTGCTTATATATATACCCAAGGGTAGCTGGCAGATAGGCTCGTTGCTTGGGCCAGTCTTCACCTAGATAGATTTGGCCTCCTTTCTTGCCTTTCCCAATTTCCTCAAGGCCCCAGTGCCTAGAGTTGGTCTCTTGTGAATATTTACCACATTGATTTGCAGTGACATGACTTCACTGACCATCAAACTAGCAGCCCCAGCTTAGGGTGCCTGCAGGATTGCAGAGGTCTTCTGACTCCAATATACTGTGAAAGGTTAGGTCTGGGCACAGGCCTGGCATGCATGTTAGTCAGGCAGTTGGACCCATGCACACCTCTGTCCTGCTTGCCCTTCACCCAGCCATGTGATCATACTCTATCTTGTACTCCCATACAGGTTGGCAGGAGAACCATTATCAATAAGCTCTTCTTTGACCTTGCCCAGGAGGAGGAGAGTGTTTTGGATGCAGAATTTTTAAAGGTACCCAGAACTTACTCATCTCACTGAATCCCCCAGGCCCTTTGGGACTTTACTTTCCACTCTACCCAGGGAGGGTACCTAGAGTATGGAGATATGTTATGACAGGAAACTTGGTGGCGATTTCAAGGTGAAGGGACAGAGAATAGAGGACAAGTAATGATGAGGTTTAGGGTGAGAGGCATGGTAATCAAAGAAATACACTATTAGGAAAGATGGGGGCTACTCAACTGTAAGTCCTCCCTTTGGGATTTCAGGGCAATTCCAACTCAAAGGCAGAGCCCCTCTCCTGAAGTCCCCTCACCTTACAGAAAATCTGCAGCCATCCTGCCCAACTCACTTTGCTGCTAACAGATTAGAGAACTCTTCTACTCCTCATCCAGGGAAGATAATGTGGACTCACTGTTCCCAAACCTGGTCATGTCTCCAAACTACCTGGGGAACTTGTTATAAATCTAGATGCCTGGGCATTCCCCAGACCAGGAATAGAGGGCAGAGCCCCTGGGTGCAGCCAGGGTGGAAACTCATTGTGTGGGCAGAGGGGTTATGTGGCAGGAATTCCCTCCTCCTCTTCCACCACTTCTCCTCCAAGTCTAAAATTTAGCTTTCTCTATGCATGAGGGGGGTGGATTGTCAGAAACCTCTCAAGGAAGCTGGATTGGGGTTCACAACCCTGGACTCTGAGGATTAATTTGCTTAGCATCGTTAAATCAGGGTTTGTTTGTCCTTGGCCCAGGGGTGCTGCAATGTCCTTGGAGCCCTGTTGCTTCAAATACATGGAGCTTTTGTGCTCAGAGCCAGGATGTTCATCGTCATGCTCCCAGTTTTAAATGGTGCCCTCCCTGTGATGAAGACAAGAAAGGGAGCTTCATCTCTTCGGGCTTTCAAAGACAGGTTGGAAGAGACAGGGAGGCAATGTCTTGAGTAGTTTGGAACAAGGTCTTAGAAGGCACCCTGTCTTCCAAGATGGTATGGAGGGAGCCAGGAGACTATGGTGGTAGTGCAGCAGCCTTGGGCTGGTGTCTGTTCTCAGGCAGCCCTTGTGTGCCCGTCCCTACCCCCAACTTCCATCTCCAGCTATTCAGACTACACTGACTAGCCTGATCACCAGAAGTTCCTGCTCCCAGAGTCCTCGGTTCCATGGAGTAATAGTCATGGACCCTTGGTCAAGCATTTTGGTTCTGTAGAGCTTTGGCTTTCCCAATAGAGTAGGCAACTCTATTGTCCACAGGGATGTTGAGTGATCTGGGGTCCTGAAAGGAAGCTGAGTTCAGTTCTGTCCCAGCCTCTTACTGGGTCTGTGGATGGTGGTTCTGGAACATATGTACAGACATTGAGAGGCTCACCTGACCCTTGTGACAGCCTGGTTTAGCATATGAGGTTTTGTCCAAGGGCACAAAGTTGCCCTTGGTCCAGCATCACCTACCCCAGCTGGTGCCTCCTATTGGATTCTGGGGCCAGCAGGCTAGTGTTACACAGAGCCAGCCTGGAAGTCAGAGCAAAATAGACTGCAAAGCAGGCAGGTTGCAGGGTAAGGAGAAGGGGTGAAGGCCCAAGGCTCTTGGGCTTCCCTACTCTGTGTCCCTGGTGAGTGCAGTTTACAACCAAAGAGGGTGAGGGCCAGCAAAGACCAAGGAAGTGATGGAAGCCTCTGCTGTTGAGACTGATCACATGGATCCAACTTTACTTCTCCCCATCTTCTACCTCTCTCCTTGTCTTGGGGACTTGTTCCTAGGATTATTTTTCCCCATCTTACCTACTTTTTTTAAAGGCACGTAGAGATAAGGCACTGCTTATCTCTCCATTGTTGGCTTAGCTTTGCCCTGAGATACAGCAGGGTCCATGCCTCCTTGAAACTAAAGGCTTCATCGTCCCCCCCCGAGGCTCCCCAGAGCCTTATGGGAGGCCAGGTAGATGCCAGCTATGATGATTTCCTGCTGCTTAGTGTGTATATTGCCTTGCAGAATGAATTGGACAATACCAGAGCCCAGCTTTCCCAAAAAGGTGAGTTAGAAAGAGACAAGGGGCCCTGGGAAGCCCCTGACTTGTGTGCTGGAGGTTGGGTCCCTAGGAGAAAGGCCCCCAACTTTATGGCACAGCTGGGGGCTCTCCTTGCTTTGTACGTCCAAAAGTCTTGCCAATTCTTGTGACTGGCAAAAAAAGGGAGTGACTGAAGGTGTCCACCTTGACCGTGTGAGCATCTTGTCTTGGGCTTCTTGCCCAGAGCCCAGACTGGGAGGGAGGTACTTGATGGGACAGAGTATCTGCAAGGGAGGGCTCAGCTGCTGTGTTTGGCATGCACTTGCTTGAGTTTTGGGTTGATGAAATAACTAGACCCATGGAAGGAGGGAGCGGTGAAATCTTTTTCCAAGTAGTTTCAAACAGCAGAAAGAGGGTCTTATTCCCCATGAAGAGGTGCTGGCTTGTCTCCTGATCTGTTGCATGCTAGAAAGGAGCCGGGCCTCCCAACTTTCTGGCCTGAGCCCTGTCCCTCCCCTGGCTCAGGGTTAGGTTGTTGGAGCCCAGGTTCTCATGCTGATAGATGAGTGAGCTTCCTGCTCCCCATCTCCTCATTCCAGAGAAGGAAAAACGGGACAGCCAGGCCATCATCGACACTCTCCGGGACACACTGGAAGAACGTAACGCCACTGTGGAATCTCTGCAGAAGGCTTTAGACAAGGCCGAGATGCTTTGCTCCACCCTAAAGGTGAGTCCTTAGGTCCCACAGGCACAGAGTTGGCAGGCAGGTAGCCCCTGTCCTGGGCTTGCCACTTGGTTTAGTTTGGCTCTGCCTGAATCAATACCTTGGTTTGTGTAGTTGTAAAATGGAGGCAGATCCCTTCTTCCCCAGACCCTCCCATTCTATGCCCAACCAGCCCATTAGAAAATGACTGCGTTTGCCCTTCTTGTGGATTTTGTACTAGGTAGTTTGGAGAGATGAGGCCTTCCCAGTGCTTCACAGAGGGAATGCTCATCCAAGACCTTGGTGAGGTTGGGCTACATTTCTAAAAGTGGTTCATACTCCTCTGACAAGACCAGCCTCAAGAGCCTTCCATTAGCACTCCAGTCCTTGGCTGGGCCGCTCTTTGGAGCCAGATCAAACAGCATCCCAGAAGCAGCAGGGGCCTTTGAAGTCAGCTGTTCTGAGCTGACCTGACAGATCAAAGCCTGCAGAGCAAGCGGCCCCAGACCCAGATGAATTTTGTATCAGTCTGGGTTGGTGAGCCTCTTGCTCTCCAAGAGGCATGAGGCAATTGATCTGAATACGCGATTGATATTCTGGCCTCGCAGGCAGTAGCAGCCCTTGCTTGCTGGATGCCATTTGAAAGGAAAAGGGCGCTGTCCTTGTGAACAGACAAGGCCCCCAGGATGTTCATTGTCTCTGTTCCTGCTTGGGGACTAGGCTAGATCATGTGGTCTGGCCAGTGGGAGGGAGGGAGTGAAGCAGCACCCGGCTGCAGAGCAGGAGTCTCTGATGGTGTTCCCAGGTCAGAGAGGGAGGGATCTTGTGCTGAGGGTAGCCTGGCCAGCTGCCTCTGGCTCAGCCCTCCTATCCTGGCAATTGTCTATGGGTCTGGATGGTGGATGGTAAGACCTGCGTTTGTGCTCCAGGCTTCTCTAGCTACCTGCACAAAATGTGCCATGGGACCTCAGCAGCCCACAGTGGGCCCTTAGATGCTGGCAGTGAGTTGTGTCTGATGTGAGGCATATCTCTGGAGGAAGCAGGCAGGAAGTTGAGGAAGCAGCTGACCCAATGCCTCTTAGCAGAGTAAGCACAAGCCAGAGAGGGGCCCAGGAGCCTTCTCTCTTAGGGGCTAAGGCATAAGGTTATCATTGTTTTCAAACGATGTGAGACAAAGGGCTCTAGGGTGGAGTTTTCCCAGAGAGCTTAGCCATGGCCTCTGGGACCCTCCAAGCAACAGGTATGGGAATATTTACTCTTCAGAAGCAGATGAAGTACCTGGAGCAGCAGCAGGATGAAACCAAACAAGCACGTGAAGAGGCTCGCCGACTCCGAAGCAAGATGAAGACCATGGAGCGGTGAGCATGGAACTGGGGCCTGTCGTGTGCTCTTGCACCCACGTACCCCAGGTGGCCCAGTTCTCAGGACTGATCTAGGGAATGGGGTTGAGCCACCTCTGGCTGAAATCTCCAGAGTTTGTGGGTATGGACACAGGTATCCTGGCTTAGCCTATATGGGCTCCTCCACTTCCCATGGGAGCCCTTGCCATACTCCTGCTGCCTGTGGCCAGGTGACCTGTCAGTTCTTTCCCTCTGGATTCCTGATTTTGGGGCCCTTCTGCCAACACCCCACCTTCCCCAGTAGCATCCCTAGAGCTGTGCTCAGCTCTGCTGTGAGGTTTTTCCTTAGGCAGACCTGCCTACTGAAGCATCCTAGCAGCCCAGGCTGTCACCATAGCAACGGCAGCAAAGGGAGGCAGAACTGTACTGGTTACCTACTCATCAGCCCCCAGATTTCAAATGCCGTGGGCTGGGTGTTTTTTAGGATTGAGCTCCTACTCCAGAGCCAGCGGCCTGAGGTTGAAGAGATGATCCGAGACATGGGTGTGGGACAGTCAGCGGTGGAGCAGCTGGCGGTGTACTGCGTGTCCCTCAAGAAGTGTGTACTATTGCCCCTCTCCCCAAGCCCATGAGCCATGCCTCTCTACCTGCCACCCATCTTTTGTAAAGTGAGAAATTGGCATTAAGGGGCAAGTTTTGGAGCCTTGCTGCCTCAGTTTGAACCCTGACTCCACCTCTGACCAGCTGTGTGACCCAGGGCCAGTGTCTTAGCCTCTGTGACCATCAGCTTCCTGAATGAAGGTGGTAATAGACCTGCTTCATAGGGTTGTTGGGAGAGTTGAATGGATATTTTAAGTGTTATTTCTGAGTGGGTAGGCACAGCTCTCCCAACTATAAGGCCCATAGCAATCTCAAGCCTGTTTCCCGTCAGCATTGTTACTGACTCTGCCTGGCTTAGATAAGAAATTTTGCTCAGATTCTCTACCCCTAGTCCCAGGTTTCAGTACTAATATGGCCTCTGCTAGGACTGTGATTGATGTGAGTTTGGTGGGGAGGGGACCACTTAGCTGACAGGCACAAAGGGTCCCAGATGCTTCCTGTGGGGGTTGGAAGAGGGGGGTCCTAGTGAGGCCAGGGCTTCCTGCACACACTCTCAAGTCACCAGTGTCTCCATGGTAACACCTGGCTCCTATTTGGCTCAGGTGTCAGAGTAGGTGTGAGTAGGCTCGGGTCAGGCCACGCTTTGTGTGGGTTGTTGCGTGGGTTGTTGCGTGGCTCAGACTGACTAGTAAGACAGCAGGCTGTTCCATTTTGACATCCTGATCTCTTCACATGGCCACTTTGCAGGGAGTACGAGAACCTAAAAGAGGCACGGAAGGCCTCGGGGGAGCTGGCTGACAAATTGAGGAAGGACTTGTTTTCTTCCAGAAACAAGGTAACTTAATGGGGGGGAAAGAGTGAGGGGAGAAACCTATTCCTCGGAGGTGGCTCTCCTTTTTCACACTTACTTAGGTTTCCTGAGTGAGATCATGAAACCTGATGGTGCAGCCCACTCCTTTAGGGGTCTTGGGTGACCCATAGGGACTGATTATTCGTCCTTACTGGGCATTGACTGGTTTTATGGCTTGTCCACTTGGGGTAGCAAATCATGGAGTTATTCCCCCCAACATGTGCTCACTCATACTCCCCTCTGTTCTTCCTGGCTTCTGGGCATGGCTGGAGCGCATGGGTTCAAGTATTATAACTTTAGAGGCCTGTTTTTATACCAGGCTGGGAGTAGTAATGTTCCCAGAACCTGATTGGTCAGCATAGCTGGCCTCACTTCTGGGCATGGTGTGTCCATGGACCACAGGGTGAAAGAAGCAACCGCTGTTCCTGGACAGCTCCAGAGGTACTTTGCCAGACTGAGGCGGCCCCAGATTGCTAATGTCTCTTTCCTTGCTCCCTAGAAAATCTCTTGTGGGCTACCCTGGACATGCACTGGGTCATGGCAGGTGTGGGCAGGGCACATGACCACCTTTTGGCACATCCTTTACTCCCTACACTTTCTTGTAGTTGCAGACAGTTTGTTCTGAACTGGATCAGGCCAAGTTGGAGCTGAGGTCAGCCCAGAAGGACTTACAGAATGCTGACAAGGAAATCATGGTGAGGGACATCCCTGGTCTGATGGAAATGAGTGGTGGTTTGTGAGCCTTCTGAGAGCAGGGCGGGACTATCTGCCCAGATGCCTTGTACCAGTCATTGGTGATGGTTCTGGGCTCCCTGCATCCTCCTGGGGAAGGGTGGGTAAGGATGAGCACCTTGGCACGGTTGGAGCCTGGGCTTCCTCAGCAGAGGGCAAACAGTCCCGTGGGTATTCCCTCATAGTCTTCCTTGTACCTACATCCCTGGGATCCTTACTTACCTGTGGAGGGTCTCCACCAGGGAAGCGTTCTGGCCTCTTGAGCCTGATGCTGGAGTTTCAGACCTTGCTCTGTTTTCAGTGCATCTGCTCCTGTCCTCTGTATTCTCTCTGGACTCGGTACCCTCACTAGCAGCCTTTTCTCACATTCTTCTTTCCTTCCCCAAGAGCCTGAAAAAGAAGCTAACAATGCTGCAAGAAACCCTGAACTTGCCACCAGTGACCAGTGAAACTGTCAACCGCCTGGTCTTAGAGAGGTTGGTTGAGCCTCCAGGGTTTGGCAAAGGCCACAAGCTGAAAGAGCTTCCTGGCTTTGATGGGGTGGGTGGCCCCTCTAGGCCTGAAGGCTGTGGACCTCCTGCCCCAGGAACAAGACAAGACTTAGCTGGAAAGTGGCTTTGATTATAAATGCTGGGCTCTCATGAAGAGAGCCAAGTTAGGCCAAAGAGGAGCTAGAGATGGGCTGAGAGCAGGGCAGGAACACTAGTTGTCTCAGGGCATCATGTTTATGGAATGGCTCACCAAATGCATCATTGTTGCCTTCCCCTAATTCTGAGATAAACTGTACTCTAAAATAATTCCCCTTGGACTCCAGGAATATGTGCTTTAAAACTGCCAGCAGAGGGAGCCAAGAGTTGGAGGGATTGGCGGCCCTCACAGGAGTGGGCACTCATTCCTCCTGCTGAGTGTTTCCCAGAAGCAGACAGGCTGAGAACGTCCTCAGGGCTACCTCCTGCCTGCAAGAGGACCCCAGCTGACGGCCCAGACAGAAAACACACAACTCCTCTCAGTGACCCTGTCTTTTATTTGAGTCACTTTTCAATGTCCTGGAAAATCAATATGTTCCCTCATCCTCACATCCAATCAGCTTCTAGAGCCTGCCCATCCAACCTCTGTGGTGCCTCCTGGCCCTTTTCTTTGTCACCACCTCCACGCGATGTTTGTGGCCTGTTCCCCTGCTCTTCATGTCTGCCCAACACACCAGCCCTAGAGAGGCTGCCCTAAAACACAGCTCTGGACATGATGCCACCGCCTCCCACCCCACCCTCAGACACCTCTGGGACCCCTTGGCCCTGTGCTCAAGGCATTCATGGAGCCAGCCTTGTAGCTTACAGTTTATCCTTAGGCTTCAGCCATATCCCACCGTCAAACACAGTGGGAACCCTCCTTGCCTGACTGTCTCTGTGCCTTTGCTTCGGCTCTTCCCCACACTCAAGGGTCAGCTGTCCTGCAACACCTTCCCTAGCCTCCTCAGCAGGAATAAGCTTGCCCTCCTCTGCTCAAGTAGCACTTCTTGTTCAGATGCTGTGGCTGGTGCTATGGGCCACAGAGTACTCTAGCATCTTGTAGTCCTGTCCACTCAGTATGTACACACACAGCTGTGATTAGACCAGGAGCTACATCTTAATCTGTGTCCCTCATCACCAACTTCCTCACATGCACACCCTGTCCTTTTCCCATACCATAGTACCTGGTAAGTATCTGCATTGGAGAGTGAATTCATGTAAGCCAGTTTCCTCTCATTCCCATTGTGCCTTTAATTCCTCAGTTTTATTCTTTGCTTTCTTACCTCAGCATCCTCCAGTTCCTCTCTATTGAGCCAGAGTTGTTTGCCTGCCTGTGCTGGTTTGAGTTGGACAAAGAAAGGGCTGTGGGAGTGTGATGGGGCACATGACCCTCTGTGAAGTCTAGCATGTGGTTGATTCTGACAAATGAAACTCTGTTTCTGGCCTTCTGCCCCACCCCACTCTCAGAGACCACTTTGGAAGCCCCAGGTAACAAGTTCTGTCAGGAGCTCAGCAGATGTAGTGCCCACCTTTAGGGAGCTGACAGTCTCAGAGGGCATCTGATGTCCACAAATCTTTAGAACCCAAGCTGCCTCACAGTAGGGGAGTAAAAATCGTTTTCCTAAGATGTTATTAAGAGTTGCTGCCTGCAAGCTTCCATTCCACAGACCTCAGGGTAATTCTATGCATTTGTCTTCTGCCTCTGGTGAGGGAAGCACAAGTACCCAAGCTGCCTTTAGGCACCCAGGAAGTTTGCATACCAGATTTTGCTTCCTTTCTTTATAATTCTGCTGCTGTGAAGCCTGGGTTCCTACTACAGGTCCTTATTGAACATCTGCTATATGCTAGAACCCCTGTCCTCTTGGAACTTGTGTTCTAGTAGAATCAGTGAGGTGTGGGCGGGGTTGGGGAGACAGTTTTGATGGCTAAGCTTGAGCCTAGTATCCACATACCATATGATGGGGATCTGGTGTGTAGCACAAAGTTGGTGATAAGCCAACTTCATTATGAGTAACCCTCATGCTGGGGTCTGCAGCCTGCCCTGGTACAGGGCTATGTGGTCTCCCTCATCTTCCAAGCCAGCAGAACATCACACCTAACAAGCCTGTATAAAGCTGGGCTGGGCTTCCCATCAAGCTGCAAACAGGATGATTTCATTCCCTTTTTTGTTCAGTGCTTCTATGGGCATAAAAATTAGAGTGGCAGGCCTGTCACTTTTAGCCTTGGCCCTTCTTTTAACTATTTAAAAATAAATAGTCTTTTAACTGTTTTAAATTCTGGATCTTCTAGGCCCCAAGCTTTCAAAAATAGTTGCTGAATCCTTGCTGGCAGCTTTGCCCCATCTTCTTTATGCCCTGGTGGCAAGACCCTCAGAACAAGAGGTCCCCTCAAAGACCCTGCCTCCACCTTTCCCCGCGATAGCTGATGGGTTGCTGTGTAAGTCTGCAAGAAGTCTCTAGCTTTCCTGACATTGCAATGTACAGGCACATTCATTCAGGCAACATTTAGTAAGAACTGCCTGTGTGCTAAGCACTGGGACAACCTTCAGGAATAAACACCATCAGAGGGAGCCCTGTCAGAGGTATTACCCCTTTCTTTTTTTTTTTAATTCAATTTTATTGAGATATATTCGCATACCATACAATCATCCAAAGTGTACAATCATTCACAGTACCATCATATAGTTGTGCATTCATCATCCCAATTTTTTTGAACATTTTCCTTGTACCAGAAAAAGTGAAAGTAAGAATAAAAAATAAAAGTGAAAAAAAAACACCCAAATCATCCCCCCCATCCCACCCTATTTTTCATTTAGTTCTTTGTCCCCATTTTTCTACTCATCCATCCATACACTGGATAAAGGGAGTGTGATCCACAAGGCTTTCACAATCACACTGTCACCCCTTGTAAGCGACATTACTATACAATCGTCTTCAAAAGTCAAGGCTGTCTGAATATGTATCAATAAAACTTAATTGTTTTAATAAAAAAAAAGAAGAGTCAAGGCTACTGGTTGCAGTTTGATAGTTTCAGGTATTTACTTCTAGCTATTCCAATGCATTAAAACCTATATAGTGCATAAGAATGCCCACCAGAGTGACCTCTTGACTCCATTTGGAATCTCTCAGCCACTGAAACTTTGTTTCATTTCATTTCGTATCCCCCTTTTGGTCAAGAAGATGTTCTCAATCCCACAATGTTGGGTCCAGATTCATCCCAAGGAGACATATCCCGCGTTGCCAGGGAGATTTACACCCCTGGGAGTCAGGTCCCACGTAGTGGGGAGGATTGCCCCTCTCTTGACCTGGCTCTGGCACATAACAGGCCTTCAGTGAAGACCTTAAGAAGGGTAAGCTATGGAGCTATCGATAGCAGTTATGCAGATTCTTGTCAAAATTCCTTCAGCAAATTAGTGTCCCAAACAAAGTCCAGCCTGATGATAAAGGTATTGCCTCAAGATGTGAAAATCTAGAGGGCAAAGCATTTCAAAGAATTATTTTTAAAGATTGTGTAATTCCTACTCTCCTTTCAAAATAGTACATGTATGTAGTTTTAAAAATATCATATGCTACTGAAGGGGTCTTATAAGGAAAAGCAGCTCTCCTTTGTTCCATACCTTTTCTACTTCAGGGAAACCACTTTTAATTCTGTTTCTTCTGGTGGCATTTGAGCTAGATCTGAAAGAAGTGAGGAAATGAGCTTCGCCAATATCTGAAAGAACAGTCCAGGCAGAGAGGATGATGAATCTGAGGTGAGACTGAGTTAGGTATGCTTGGAGGAGAGGGGTCAGGGACAGGCTGGTCAAAAAGCAGCAGGGCTTTGCAGGCCATCCTTGGAGCATGGATTGTATCCTGAAGACAATAGAAGCCATTTGGAACACTTGAGGAAGATGCCTGTGGTAGGACTGGAAACTCATGTGCCTCCGATTTTCATTCCATCACCCGTCAATGATAACCTGCACCCCAGTCGATGTGGGGGTATTGTGCCCTCCTAGACCTTAGCTCTCTCCAGAGGAAGACCTCAGCAGTGTAAGGTGAGATGAGGGTTTGATTTTAGGTGTTTCTTTATATTTTGGTGTCATTTTGTAACTAAAAATATGACTCTGGAATGTGATACATCCAGGTTAGTACACAGCAATCCTTGTTATTCCTCCTGCTACTCCGTTACCATGGAACACACAAACCATGTTTTCTCAGGCAACCCCTGACATTCAGGGTAGTTCTGATTTTCCAGGCTGACTGAAAGCACCGTAGGGAGCCCCTGAGGGTGCAAAGGAGAGGTGGCTGGCAAAGCAGTCATCCTGGACTTCCCCAACTCTCTCCTGGGTTGAAGCCACTGTTTTCCTTTATCCCATGTCTTATTCTTTCATATGAGATTTACTCCCTTGTTTTGCTGAAGTTCATCTTAAAATAATTCCTAAGAGAAGGAGCTTGGCTGCATGTTGAAATACCTTTCTGCTGCTCTTAGCCTAGATTGCCAGTTTGAATTCCAGGAGGAAAGTTAATCTTCCTCATAACCCTGAAGTCCTTGCTTTCCAGTTGTTTAGCCACCAGTATTGCCTCTGAGAAACTGATGCCAGTCTGATTCTTGACCCTTTTGTAGGTAAACCTGTTTTCAATCTCTGGACAGGTTTAGGAAGCTTCCTTATCCTTGGGCTTCTGCAGTTTACTGCGGCATGTCTAGATGGCGATCTTTTCCATTCTTCCTTCTGGGTCCTTTCAGTGTGAACACCCAAGTCTCCCTTTAATTCTGGTAACTTTCTTATGTTATTCCTTTGAGAACCTACTGTGTACCAATTTTTCTGTTTTCTCACTGGGACCTCCTGGGTTGGTCCTTTGTGTTTTTATCTTTGTGTTCCATGTTCTGGGAGATTGTCTTAATTTTTAGTTAGCATTTCCTAATTTTTATAGTTTTTTTAATTTCAGCAATCATATTTTTAATTCACAAGAGTTCTTCTTTGCACTCTGAATCCCTGAGTATACTCTTTGCAAAACGTGCTATTCTTTTTCTATGGTCTCACATTTCTTTTCCTCCCAAGGTCAGTACTCGTATAGTATTTGTACTGCCTGTGGTCCTCCAAGAGGGACGTCACTGGAAGTCTACCTGGGAGCCCAACCTATATGGGTAGGGTTTGAAGAGAGTGTGCAGCAAATTGGTACCATGCTGGGTTTTACCTGAATCCAGGTGTAGAGGGCTTTGACATCATGTCCAACACTGGCTGCCCCAGGTCACTGTAGATAGTATGCTTGGTGTCTTTGGGAAAGGTTTCCCCATTTCTTGGTCTGGGGTCTCTCCTCTAGTGAAGGTATAGGAAGGGAGTGGAGCTAAGCGCACACCTTCCATCACCTAGTATTCAGGACCTCCTTCTGTGAGTCTGTAAGTTCTCCTCCCTTGAGTTTATAGCCCCCTCCTTGTGGGTTCTGGCTTTCAAGTCAGTCCCTCATTCCCTGGCCACACTTTCCCAGAATTTTGTGGAAGTCTCTGGGTGCTGATGGCGGTTGCCCATTCCTTTTGCTGCAGTAGGATTCTTCTTTTTTTAATTTAATTTTTTAGGAGCAGTTGTAAGTTTACAGAAAATCATGAAGAAAGTCAAAGTTCCCCTATCCCCTCCCCCCACAGTTTTCCCTGTTAACAGTTTATATTAGTGTGGTACATTTGTTGCAACTGATAAACCAATATTATTATAGTTGTATTATTAACTGAAGTCCATAATTTATGTTAGGGTTCAATTTTGTGTCGTACAGTTCTATAGGTTTTTTTTTGATTGTTGTTTTTATTGTTGTAGCATATATACAACATAAAATTTCCCATTTTAACCACTTTCAAGTATAACATGTTCAGTGATGTTAATTACATTCACAATATTATGCTACCATTAACACCATCCTTACCAAAACTTTTCCATTACCCTAAACAGAAAGTCAGTACCAATTAAGCATTAACTCTTAATCTCCTACCCCCTCACCTGCCCCTGGTAACCCATATTCTAATTTCTGACTATGAATTTTCATATTCTATTTTTTTCATATAAGTAAGGTCATATAACATTTGCCCTTTTGTGTCTAGCTTATTTCACTTGGCATGAGGTCCATCCATGTTGTCCCGTGTCAGAACTTCATTCCTTTCTGTGGCCGAATAATATTCCATTATACACGTATACCGCATTTTGTTATCCATTCATCCACTGGTAGGCACTTGGGTTACTTCCATCTTTTAGCTATTGTGAATGGTACTGCTATGAATATCAATGTGCAATTAACTGGTCAAGTCCCTGCTTTCAGTTCTTTGGGTTTATACCTAGAAGTGGGATTGCCGGATCATATGGTAATTCTATTCTTAACTTTCTGAGGAACTGCCAAATATTTTCCACAGTGGCTGTACCATTTTACATTCCCACCAACACTACACAAAGATTCCTATTTCTTCACATCCTCACCAACACTTGTTATTGGGTGTGAAGTTGTGAAGTTTTGAGTTGCATTTCCCTAATGGCTATTGATGCTGAGCATCTTTTTATGTGCTTATTGGCCATTCATGTTTCTTCTTTGAAGAAAGGTCTATTCAAATTCTTTGCCCATTTTTTCATTTGCTTGTTTGTCTTTTTGTTATTGAGTTATAGGGATTCTGATGTTAAACCCTTATCAGATGTGTGGTTTCAAATGTTTTTTCCTTTTCTATAGGTTGCCTTTTCACTTTCTTAAAAATGTCCCTTGATGCATAAAAGTTTTTAATTTTGATGAAGTCCATTTTATCTATTTTTTCTTTTTTTTTTTAAACTTTTTGTCACAGTAACTGATACAGAGCACAAAATTTCCCATTTTAACAGCATTCAAGTTGCAATTCAGTAGTATTATAGTCACAATATTGTGTCACCATCACTAGTATCTATTACCCCTCCTTTTCATCACCTCAAACATAAACTACTCACCCATTAAGCTATAATTCCCTCTTTCTGCCCCACCCTGCCCCTGCCCCTGGTAACGCATAAACCACCATCTATCTCTATAAAGTTTTGTTCTTCTAGAAGTTTCATATAAGTGAAATCATACAATATTGATCTTTTTGTCTATTTTTCCTCTTAATGATTCTAAGTAGGATTGTTCTTTACTCCTGTCATTTTAGGGAGGTCTCAGGAGCAGGGGTAGTCACAGCCCCAGACCGTGGAGGGGGTGCTGGGAAGGTGTGTCTCGTGGCCCCAAGGACCCCTGACTTCTAGGCTGGAGGGCATGGGGAGGTCTTTGCTTAGGGGACAGGGCTGCTGGGAGGAGCTATGAGTTCATGGGTGAGACATTGACTGATCTCATGCAACATGGGTGATATGTCTATCCCAGGCCTGGGCTCTGCTTTGGAAAGGGGAACTATGAGTGCCTTGCCCTACCCACAGAAGTTTCTGCACAAAGCCCTGTGAGTTGGCTGTGGGTGGGTGTTCCAGGGGTGATGATGTTACCCAGGAGAGCCTAAAGCCAGGCTCTCAGACAGTGAGGCAGAGGCTATTGGGTCATGGGCTATTCCTCCCTGTATGACAGACATACTTTTGGAAGGAAAGAAAGTAAACTGCTGGAGAGAAAGGGAATAGGGTTGAAGCTCACAAAAGAATATGCAGGGCACTAAGGGTTCTGTGGGAACAAGAATGTTGTTCTTATTAGCTAGATGTGTGTTGGGTGGGGTAGTAGAGAAGGCACTGTGAGAACCTTCTGAGTCTTAAGTTTAGTATTGTGGATGGACAGATGGTGCAAGTGACTTGAGCCACAGTTGAGAACATACCTTGGGCACCACTGGGTAAAGCCCGAGGGGATGGTAGCAGGAAGTCCCGCTGTGAGCCACCTGGAGGACAAGATGACTTTGCCCAACTAGACCAGGTGGGTCTCAGACCCTGCCTACCTCTTGAGCATGCCTCTCCTTATCTGTGGCTTGCACTTGCTGGGTTTGGGAAATGGTGGTAGAATGATGGATGTTGTAAAAGGTTAGTATGAGTGATCTTGGCTTTTTGCTATTGTTCCTCAAGAGGGAAGCAAAGCAACCAATACGGAGTTGGTTTGAAGTGGTGTTTTAGTTTCCTTGACTGCTCAAGCAAATACCATGCAGTAGGTTGGCTTAAATAATTGGAATTTATTAGCTCATGGTTTTGAGACTAAGAGAAAGTCAAAATCAAAGCATCATCAAGATGATTCTTTCTTCCTGAAAACTGGCATTCTGGGGCTGGCTGCCAGCGATCCCTGGTCCTTGGCTCCTCAGTCACATGGCAAAGCACGTGGCAGCCTCTCCTGGCCTCTCCATCTTCTTCCAGATTCTGAAATTTGAACTTCTTGCTTCCTATGGATTTCTCTACTCTGTCTGAGTTTAGTCTGCTTATAAAGGACTCCAGTAATAGGATTAAGACCCATCCTGGGCCACAATTTAACTTTGAAGTAACCTCATCAAATATCCTACTTACAATGGGTTCACACCCACAGGAATGGATTAAGTTTATGAACATGTTTTTCTAGGGTACATACAGCTCCAAACCATCAAAGGTAGGTTTTGTACAGCCTTTGTTTCTACTCGCAGGCATGGAGGAGGGTAGAGCTTCCAATGGCCTGATCAGGGAGAAGGAGATAATTCAAGCTTCACAGGTGCTTACTCATCCAAATCAGTGCAGGTAGCTCTCTTTCCTCAGATCTGCACACCCCAGTAAGTTCCTGGCCACCCTCCAGAGACTGATACCCCACAGCTCATGTCTTTGCCCTGGCCAGTGGGATTGGGGGTGTGGCACAGTCCCTGAAGGGCTCCTGAGGGAAAGGAGACAGGGTTTCGTTGGGGCTACCCCTGTAAGCCCCCAAGGTTCTCCAACTACAGTAGCTGGGGAGTCCTGCCAGTCCTGGATGGGCTGGAAAAAATCCATTGGCTGCAGTCATGAAGAGAGCAGTCATGAAGAGCTGTGTGGAGCTCCAGTGGGGTGGGTGGGACCTGTACTGGGGTGGGCTACATCTCTGTCTAGCTCCTCAGGCTGCATTCTGAGGAATGAGGCTGCTTAGTCAAAGGGCAGTAGTCTTTTGTTTTGCCTGGCTTTTTGCTTGCTTCATCCCGTGTCTTCCATATTTTCACTGGTTCCATGACTGAGGACTGAGCCAAGTGGTTAATTCTGTAGAGATTAGGACATCCTTGGGGGTGATCATATGCCAGGAGGGGGCTCTAGGTCCCTGGAGCTGAACTGTCCCTGCCGTTGGAGGGGCTGTCATCCTTCTGGGCAGCCACCGTGGTCTCAAGTGACCAGGCAGTCTCTCTGTCCACAGTCCAGCCCCTGTAGAGATGCTGAACCTAAAGCTCTGCCGGCCAGCCTTCGGTGATGACATTGACCTCAATGCTACCTTCGATGTGGACACCCCCCCGGCCCGGCCCTCCGGCTCTGGTCCCAACAAGAAGCTCTGCCTGGGAAAGGCACAGTGAGTGGCAGTCCCTGACCCTTTCCATGGTCTGGAGGAGAGATGGCTATGATACCTCTGCATGCCTACCAGAGTTTGGCCATGGCTTTGATTCTCATCTACCCCTTCTTCCCTCTCTTGAGCACTCACTCTCTGCAAAGCCCTTCTATTGCTTGTCTCATTAATCCCCATCATCACTCTTCAAGGTGAGGGTTTTTGGATGCCAAGTTGACTGTAGAGGGAGCACAGGGGTCACTGTGGGGCAGGTCTAGACTGGCAGGATTGGGAAGGTATACCCAGCATCTTGGATGCCTGCCCTCCACAGTGAGCTTCCTCTTTGTTTGAGGCTCATGCTTGAGGCAGGAACATTTTAAACCCAAATGGGTAGCCCATAGGGGCAGTCATGAAGAGCTGTGTGGAGCTCCAATGGGGTGTGTGGGACCTGAACTGGGGATGCAGAAAGACTGGGAACAGGGAGGTTGTCTTCTTGGCCAGGCACGCCAAATGTAGTCCCAGAGAGCCAAGAAATACACCTGTACATACACGTAGCTTTACACTGCCCAGTTGAGGGAGGTCAGAGACTCAAGCAGGCTTGCTGTTAACCTTTGGACAGTCTTTGGACATAAGAGAAAGAAACTGGGACTTTAGGCAGTGGAAGTAAAAGAGGCCCAGGAAGAAGGCAAGAGGGTGAGACAGTTTGGTACCCTCCTTCCCCAACCTCAGGGACATAGGAGCCATGCTATGCAGGGCCAGACCTGGCAGCAATGAGAAACAAATATGGGCACGTGCACTGCAGTCAGGGAGCCTATAAGTGTGTTTTCTATACTCTGGTTTCCTCATGTCACCTCTATAGCTATAAAGGTTAAAGGTGGGCACCTGGGGCCTGCACGCTGCCAGGCCATTTAGAGAAGCTTCAGCCATCTTCAGGGCCCACAGGAGAGTAAGAGAGCCAAGGATGTCCCTAACTCATCACAGCCTCCCCAGAGCCAGACTTGCAGCAGGTCATCATGTGGCCTTGCCACAGGCTTTGGGGGCAAGAGGGAGGGGCTCTAGAGTCAGCGTGCCTTGGGCCCTCCACAGGGTTAGCCTTAACCCACCATCTTCTATCCACCTGGGATAATACGAGGAGAGAATTTCCTGTTATTAGGGTCCTCCGAAATTGGATGAGAACAGTGTCCAGCTTTGGAGCTTGAAGTGGGAGGCCAGGGCCTAGGGCTGTAGTCTCTTCTGCCCCCTGCTTGCACAGATTCTCTAGGGATATGGCTCAGCCCTGGGTTCTGAGAGCACTTTGTGGGCTAACTAATTTACTGAGGGTTTCATTATGCCCCTTCTCCCTATCTCATGGCATGACTTGTCCTGGCTTTTCTTCCTGTGGTAGTAAATTGGTTGGGCTCCCTGGCTGTATATAAGGCCTGACACATGGTGAGGAGCACGAGGGCCTGGAGAGCTTTGGAATTGCTTTTGCCCTAAGTGGAGGCCCCAAGACTAGGACATGGTGCAACCTCTGCCACCCTGCCGGCTGTGGCTGTTCAGCTGTGCTTGAGACGGGGGTCGCAGAGGCACCTTGTTTAGCACACAGCCTTGACATTAGCCCTGCCATATAGTGGCTCCCCAAAGGGGTGTGTGCTGAACTCATCTCACCTGCACCTTGTCTTCATGTCTCACTCCTGCAGCTCTCCTGTTCAGGATATACCCAAGAAGATGCCCAAAGACCCCAAGCAGGTAAGGGCTTTCCAGAAACAGCTCAGGCAGTCACCATCCAGTCCTTGCCAGAACTGGGCCTGAAATGGAACTTCTGGGAGGGCAGGGCCTTACCAGAGCCCTCTCACTCTTAGTCAAGGACTGAAGCACTTCAGAGCCACCCTTGGGACGCTCCTTGTTTTCCTTTCTATCATGTTCTACTACCACCACCCCTTTCCAATCAGCATCCCCCATCCTCCTTTGCTGCCATCAGGCTCATGGAGTCTGGCTCTGTGGTCTCCTCTCCAGGAGTCTCAGCTTTCGCTGGGCGGCCAGCGCTGTGTGGGAGAGCCAGATGAGGAGCTGGCTGATGCCTTCCCTGTCTTTATCCGGAATGCTGTCCTGGGCCAGAAACAGCCCAAGAGGACCAGGGCAGAATCCTGTTGCAACACAGATGCGGTAAGTGTGGTTTCCCATGAGTGACAGATGCCAGCCCTCTGGTGGATGGGGCTGGTTAGCCAGGCCTCTAACCCATTGGCCTTGGCCTACTCACCTCTTCCTTCTGCCCTAGGTAAGGACAGGCTTTGATGGGCTTGGAGGCCGAACAAAGTTCATTCAACCTGTATCCTTGTTCTATGATGCTGGGTGGGACTGAGCTGAGTTGCGGAGCCCATACCGTCCCTCAGTGAACTCTAGCTCCAGCCTGCCAGTATCTGCAGCCTCAGATGTGCAGAGCTGGGCCTTGTTCAGTGTAGCAGGGCTGCCCACCCCCTTTCCTGCCTTTCCTGCCCTTCATTCTAGCCCTCTCTCCAGGTCTCTACCTTAACATCTCCTCCAGACTGATTTGGCTGTGATCCGCCCACTGCTCGTTAAACCAAAGGCGAAGGCTAAGCAGAGAATGGGGGTGAGGACAGTTCCCCCTTCCTCCCAGGCCAAACTGGACATCTTCCTGAGGTAGCCCAGGGGCCCTGGCTCTGGCCTCCTGGAGTTAGGGCAAGAACAGCGTGTCTGATCAGAGGCCCAGTACATGGCTCTGACTTGCAGATCAAGGACTGGCAAGACGGGATGGCTGGGGGGCAACCCCCATTGCAAGGCTAGCCTTGAGGGCAGGGGCAGACCCACAGGTGGGGGTGATAGAATGGCCCAGAAGCTGCCCAACCTCTGCCACACTGGGCTGGTGGGTGCTGAGGTGACTAGCTCACTCTTCTGGCCAGCAGGGCCTGTTCCTTGTTTCAGGCTCCTGTTCATAGCCATGATCAGATGCAGCTGGGCCACTTATGTCCTGAGACCAGGGTTGCTCTTTAACTGTCTGTATGGACCAAAGTGCTTGAGGCTTCTCAGGCAGCCCTGGGCCAGAGCCCCTGCCTACCTTTGAGTTGCTGCTGGACATGGTCTGGGCCAGGCAGGGTAGTGGGATAGAGGATGGGGGGTGGGGTGGGGTGGGGAAAAGTTTCTATGTAAAATAAAAAGGTAGAATCTCTTCCTCCTTGCTCTGGGAGTGTAAATTTGCACCAACACTTTGTAAAACTTTGCCATGACTGTCTAAAGCAGGACCTTTACCAAGAATTGGATTCAGCAGTTCCAAGCTTAGGCAGGTGCCCTCTCATGGGGCACAGGGAGACTCTAGCAAGACTGAGATCACTGCAGCTTTGTTCCCAGTCTCTAACCTGGGCACAGCCCAATGGCTGTCAGCAGGAGATTAATTGGTTAAACTGAGGTCTGTCCACATGGGGAATTCATACAGCAACAACACTGTTGCCTACTCTACCCCTCTCTACTGCAACTGCCCTCCCTTCCCTACCTCTTGACTCTGCAAGCCAAACTTCTAGCCTTTGGGTCTTGGCTTCAAGGGTACTTTTTCTCAAAGGACTCCCCTCTTTGGCCCCTAGCCTAGGACTTCCCCCTGAGCCCCCTAAACTTTCCCTCTCCCACTAAGGGACAGGGAGTTACCCTGTTTCCGCAGGGCCCAACATGGGCCTGGCACAAGATGAGTGATGCTTCAGTCTGGGGGGCACCCAGCTGCTTTCCAGCAGCTCTGGAAAAGCATGGGGCTTTATAGGAGGAGGTGACAATCTTGTTTATAGTTGCTGGACCCCCTGGGGCTGGCTTGAGCCAAGTCCAGGCAGTACAGGATCAGGTTAAGGATGTAGGGGCTGGCTGCCAACATCCTCCTTACCAACTGAGTGGTCTTGAACAAATTACCTAGCCTCTCTGTTACCTCAGTTTCTTCATCTGTAGAGACAGTAGCACTGATCTCCCAGTGGAGAGGATCCCATGAGTCAAGTATATGGATTAAGAACTTAAGACAACTCGGAATAGCCAAAGCAATCTTGAAAAAACAAAGCCAAAGTTGGAGGACTCATTCTTCCTTATTTTAAAACTTATTAAAAAGCAATGGTAAACATTGCTTACATAAGGATAGGCATAGATCAATGGAATAGAATTGAAAGCCCAGAAATAAACCCATGAGTCTATGGTAAACTGATTTTTTTTTTTCATTTTTTTCATTTTTATAACTTTTATTTTGAAAATAATTTTAAAGTTACAGTTACAAAAATTATATCATGATATAAAGAACTCCAATATACCACATACCCTATTTGTCTACCTTTAATATTTTACCATATTTTTGTATAATTCTATCTATATCTGTGTCTATCCATCCTTTACCTATCTATATATCTAATTATATATATACCTATTTTCAAAAATTTGATAGTAAGTTGTGTACATCATAATCCTTGAACATGCCATACCTCTATGCATATTACTGACCCCACAGTAATAAAAAGGATCGGAAGAGATTCTATGAAAATCGATATGCCAATAAATTGGACAAACTAAATGAAATAGACACATTACTAGTAACACACAGTCTACACTGACTATACAACAAATAGAAGATCTCAACAGACGAATTCCAAGCAAAGAGATTGAATCAGTCTTCAAAAATCTCCCAACTAAGAATAGCTCAAGATCAGATGTCTTAACAGGTGAATTCTACCATCCATTCCAAGAAGAATTAATACCAATCATGTTCAAACCCTTCCCAAAAAACTGAAGATAAGGGAACACTACTAATTCATTGTATGAAGACATTACCCTAGTGCCAAAGCCACATAAAGATACCACAGGAAAATTAAATTCAACACAAATTTCTCTTATGAATATAGGTGCGAAGATCCTAAACAAAATACTTGCAAATTGAATCCAACAGTGTATGAAAAAAACAGATCAAGTGGATTGTATCCCAGGCATGCAAGATGGTTTAACATTAGAAAATCAAAGAATATAATACACAACATTATCAAATAGAAGGGAAAAGACAACCTGATCCTCTCAATGGGTACAGAAAATGCTTCTGACAAAATGCAGCATTTTTTCTTGATAAAAATAGTTAGTAAGAATAGAAGGAAACTCCCTCAACCTGATAAAGGCCATAAATGATAAACCCAACCTAACATCATAGTAGTTGAAGAATGAAGCTTTCCCTCTAAAATCTGGAACAAGACAAGGATGTCCACTGTCACCACCGTTGTTCACCATTGTTCTAGAAGTTCTAGTAATAGGAGCTAGGCAAGAAAAAGAAATCAAAGACCTGCAAATTGGAAACAAAGAAATAAAACATTCACTATTTGCAGATGACATGATTCTATATATAGAAAGGCACAAAGAAAATACAAAAGTGCTACTCAACCTAATAAAAGAATTCAGCAAAGTGGTAGGGTACAAGATCAACAGCTAGAAATCTTCACTGTTTCTATACACAAACATTGAATAATCAGAAGAAGTAATCAAGGAAAAAATTCCATTCACAATAGCAACTAAAATAATAAAATATCTAGGAATAAATATAACCAAGATGTAAAGGGCTTGTACACAGAAAATAAGAAAACATTGCTAAAAGAATTCATGAAGACCTAAATAAATGATAGAATATTCTGTGTTAATAGAGTGGAAGAAAAAAAATCATTAAGATGGAATGAGTGCATGGATCTGTGATATCCTGTTATCTCTCAAACAGGATTGGGATCCAGGTTCAAGCGGTCATAAAGACCAGGATCTGTATCAGAGTCAGAGGTGGTTGACCACTGCTGCTGGGGTGTGGGGTCTTCTGGGAGAATGACAGGATACAGGTATGGAGGTGACTATGGAGGGCTTGGGGTCCAGGGTGTCCATCCTGGTACCCAAGGGTTCTCCATGTAGATCACATGTGGGGAGGTCCATATCAGCTTTTCAAGGGGCACAAGGATGGTGCAGGCCTGGTGCTAGAACTCAGGAGGTGGAAGGTTGGCCATGTCTGTATGGGCACAACCTGAGGAGACACTGTCCTCTCAGTTATACTCCATTACCCTGTGTAGGGCCTCTCCATAAGGACAAGGCAGGGGTTCAGTCCTTAGCTTCTGGTTGGCCTCATGCATAGTCCAATATAAGTCTGTCAAACTTAACATGTGGAAAGATTGTTGCCAGCTTTTCTTTTTTTTTTTTTTTTAATTTTGAAATAAATTCAAAGTTATAGGAACAGTTGCAAAAACAATACTAACCCCATACACAGAATTCCGTCATACCCTGACACCCCTCCCCCGATAGCCCAATCCACCAACTTTAACATGCTGTCATATAGCTATTTCTTTCCCTCCCTCCCTCCCTATCTATCATCCATCATCTTGCTCTGTCTTCTGAACATATGAGAGCAAGCTGCTCACACCCTTGAACAAACACATTATAATTCACATATACACTTCCCATGAAAAAGAACATTCTTCTATGCAATCCCATTAAGCGCAGCTAAGAAGTACAAGAGATTCAACAATGATACAAAGCTTACATTCTATATTTTCTTTTCCTTATGTCTCAACTGTGACCCTTTGAGCCTCCTGTCCTCCATCCTCCAATCCCATCCAGGTTCATCTTTGGCATTCAATTGTCATTTATTTAGACTGTCTTTTTTTTTTTTCAATTGTGGAAACATACAGCCTAAATGTTCCCATTTCACCCCCTCCCTAGCCTTCCATTAGTGGGATTAATCACATTTAGAATCTTGTAATGCTCTTTCCCACCAAATTACTAGAAATTTCCCTTCACCTCTGACAGCAACCCTACACTCATTTCTTAACTCCCCATTGCCCCTTCCCCCATTTCTCTTAACCCATACTCTACTTTTCATCTCTATGGTTATATTCTCTAATAATTTCTTTGTGTTTACTGTGAGGCTTAAAATTAACCTCTTTAATCTGTAACAATCTTATTTTTCTTTGATACCACCTTCATTTCAATAGGACACATAAACTATGTTCCTATACTCCTCTATTCCCCCACCTTTATATAGTCATCTAAAATTACATATTTTACGTTGAGTTCAAAACTACTGGTTTGTCATTAGAGTTTGTGTATTTTATATCATGTAGGAAGTAAATATTGGAGTTACAATTCAAAAATTATTGACTTCTATTTGTATTCCATTGTGTTTGGAGAATGTGCTTTGAGTATATTCAATTTTTTTTTTTTTTTTAATTTATTGAGGCTTGTTTTATGTCCCAGCTTATGGTCCCTTCTGGAGAAAGATCCATGATCACTAGAGAAAAATGAGTATCCTGGTGATTTGGGATGTAAGGTACTATATATGTCTGCTAAAATTCTCTATATCTCTTTCTCCTTTCTTTGTTTCTCTGTTGGTAGGGCTCCCTTTAGAATCTGAAGTAGGGCAGGTCTTTTATTGGCAAAGTCTCTCAGCATTTGTTTGTCTGTGAAAAATTGAAGCTCTCCCTCAAATTTGAAGGAGAGTTTTGCTGGATAAAGTATTCTTGGTTGGAAATTTTTCTCTCTCAGAATTTTAAATATGTCATGCCACTGCCTTCTCACCTCCATGGTGGCCACTGAGTAGTCACAACTTAGTCTTATGTTGTTTCCTTTGTATGTGGTGAATTGCTTTTCTCTTGCTGGTTTCAGAACTTGCTCCTTCTCTTCAGTATTTGAGAGTCTGATCAGAATATGTCTCGGAGTGGGTTTATTTGGATTTATTCTATTTGGAGTTCGCTGGGCATTTATGCTTTGTGTATTTATATTGTGTAGAAGGTTGGGGAAGTTTTCCCCAACAATTTCTTTGAATACTCTTTCTAGACCTTTACCCTTCTCTTCCCCTTCTGGGACACCAATGAGTCTTAAGTTTGGACGTTTCATTTTATCTATTGTATCCCTGAGATCCGTTTTGATTTTTTCAATTTTTTTCTCCATTCTTTCTTTTGTTCTTTCATTTTCTGTTCTGTGGACTTCTAGGACACTGAGACGTTGTTCAACTTCCTCTAATCTTGTATTGTGAATATCCAGAGTCTTTTTAATTTGGCCAACAGTTTCTTTTATTTCCATAAGATCTTCTAGTTTTTTATTTACTCTTGCAATGTCTTTATGCTCTTCTAGGGTCTTCTTTACGTCGCTTATATCGGGGACCATGGTCTTCTTGATGTCCTTTATATCCTTTGCCATGTTTTCATTCCTTGATTGTAGTTCTTTGATTAATTCTGCCAAGTACAGAGTCTCTTCCGAAATCTTGATTTGTGTGTTTGGCATTGGATTCTCCATATCATCTGGTTTTATCATATGCATTAAGATTTCTGTTGTTTTTGGCCTCTTGGCATTTGTTTTGCTTGATAGGGTTCTTTCAAGTAGTAAAAAAAAAAGGATATCAATCTAATTTTTCAGAAACACAGTTTGGTGGCGTATACTTTCTCTAACTAACCAGCAGACGGCATCTGTGAGTCACCTATAACCCTCAAGTCAGTTCTCAACCTTGTTCTCACGGTGTGTGGGGAAATGATTCTTGTGGGGTTCAGTTGGAGAACTCAGTTTGGGTGTGTTTCTGGAGCCGTCCGCCCTGAATGTGGGGCGTGTGTACAGGTGGCCAGGGAGGAAGGGCAGCTTTAATATTCAAATCCCCCAGGTTCCCAGAGATTCAAGGCTGCCTCAAGAGTCTAAGCCTTCATTTCAGTTCAGCCCCAGACCCTCTCTCTCGCTGTCCCACAAACCGCCGGACTTGGCGTAGCGTCCCTGTGTGCTCCGAGCGGATCCTCCCTCCCTTCCATGATCCTCCAGGAGCTCAGCTGAGGGAATGCTGTGCTACGTCACCAGTGCACGCCGTCCCTCAAGGGAAGCCCTGGGCCGCCGGGCCATGCAGTGGCACTCTCAGCCTGAAGCAAAGATGGCCGAGCGGTGCGTCTCAACCCCCCCCCGCCACATCGCACAGTTCCTCCTTCCCAGCTCCAGGACAACTGGCGGGGCTCTGGGCTGTGGGTACGGCCCCGGGCAGGAGTTTATCCAGCCCTCCGGGGAGCCAGATGTGAGCCGCAGGGTTTCTTTCAGCTTCTGGCTCTCCCCTCCGTTCCCCCGGCCCCGAGGGTATCTGCAGCGGACTATCCTCCAGGCCAGACACCGAGAGACCGGCCCAGCCCCCTCTTGCTGTGTTTTACTGCGTGGTTCCCACTCCCGCAACTGCAGCTGCTCCTGGGTTTTTCCCTTTTTTTTCTTTTTTTTTCTTTTTCAGCTTTTTTTTTTTTTTTAACAGTGGCTGTATGCACTAATACTGACATTCATATCTGCTAAGCTCTAGCTCTGAGTTTCAGGTGTCTCAGAGATACACACTGTTCCAGAGACCAATCAGGTTATACACTAAGGGATCAGCATCTCAAAGTTTAGAGACAGATATTACAATTCAGGAATAGAGTTAACTGCTGTAAGAGCTTACAGTCTAGGGACTATTACAATAATTATGTCCACGTTAGGCTATGTTCTAAGATTCAGTTCTGAGTTTACACATTATAGTTAGTCCATATTGGTGAGGCATTAAAGTGTTTGCCTTTATTTCTGGTGTACTTCACTGAAATACTGTGTACAGGATCTATTCACCTCATTGTGTGTTTTTAAAAGAGCCAGTTGGTCTACAAACGCGAAGCCCTGACTTCCCCACAATGCTGTGCGGCTGTGGGTCTTCCAGCCAGCTTACTCGTTTCAGAATGCAGACTCCCGGTTTCACCAAGTATACGGCCCCTGTGGAACTAGCAGAACTCGTCCAGCTGGCGCATCACTGTAACTGGTATTCTGGGTCACTTTCTGGTTTATATCTAGTGTTTTTCACGGAGGTGTTTTTTTGCCCTGTCTCACCTAGCCGCCATCTTAGTTGCTCCCTGATTTTTGACAAAGGTGCCAAGAGCATTCAATGGGTGAAAGAATGGTCTTTTCAACAAATGACATTGGGACAACTAGATAGCCACATGTAAAAGAATGAAATTGAACCCTTGCCTCATACCATATACAAAAATTAACTCAAAATGACTCAAAGACCTAAATGTAACCACTAAAACGATAAAACTCTTAAAAGAAAATATAGGTGTAAATCTGCACAACCTCAAAATTAGCATTGGATTCTTAGAGATGATACCAAAAGCACAAGTAGCAAGAAAAAAATTAATAAATTGGGCTTCATCAAAATTAAAAAGCTTCAAAGGACACTTATTGTTCCTGTTTGCTAATGCTGCTGTCTTGCAAAATACCAAAAATGGATTGGCTTTTATAAAGGGGGTTTATTTGGTTATGGTCTGAAGACCATGAAAATGTCCAAGTTAAGGCATCAACAGTAGTATACCTTCACAAAGGAAGGCCAATGGTATCTGGAAAACCTTTGTTAGCTGGGAAGGCACATGGCTGGCGTCTGCTGATCCCAGGTTATGTCTCAGCTCCTGTACATTCTTCAAAATGTTGCTTTTGGGGCATTTGTCTTCTCTCAGCTTCTCCAGAGCGAACTCTGGGCTAGCATCTCCAAAGTTCCAGCAAAAGTCTGCTTTTAGCAGTTGTCTCCAAAATGTCACTCTCAGCTGCTCTGAGGTCCTTCTGTTTGTGAGCTCTTTTATAGGACTCCAGTGATTAAATCAAGACACACCTTAAATGGGCGGGGCCCACACCACCATGGAAATAATCCAATCAGTTCACTCACTGTTGATTGAGTCACCTCTCCATGGAAATACTCAATCAACGAATTCCAACCTAATCAACACTAATATGTCTGCCCCTACAAGATTGCATTAAAGAATTGGTGGGACATAATATATCCAAACTAGCACATTTATCAAGAAGGTGAAAAGACAGCTCACCACAGGGAAAATGTTTTGCAAATCAAATATCTCATAAGGGACTTGTGTCTAGAATATATAAATAACTTACAATTCAATAAAAAGAACCCAATTTAAAAGTAGGCAAAAGATCTGATTAGACATTTCTCCAAAGAAGATATACAAATAGCCAGTATATCTGGCTCAAACAAAAAGATGCTCAACATCATTAGTCATCAGGGAAATGCAAATCAAATCCACAGTGACATACCACTTTGCATCCACTAGAATGAATAGAATCAAACGTCAGATGATAGCAAGTGTTGGTAAGGATGTGGAGAAATTGGAGCCCTCGTGGCGCACATGTAAAATTTGGTTCCCCCAAAGAGTTAAATTACCCAGCAATTCCACTCCCATGCATATATCCAAAAGATTTAAAAACGGGTACTGCAAGAGATACTTGTACACCGATGTTTATAGCAACATTATTCACAGTAGTCAGGAGATGGAAACAACCCAAGTGTCAATCAACAGATGAATGGATAAACAAAATGTATACATACAATGGAATATTATTCATCCATAAAAAGAATGAAGTTTTGAAACATGCTGCACAATTGATGACTTGAAAATATGCTAAGTGAATTAAGTCAGACAAAAGGACAAATATTGTATGATTACACTCATATTAGTTATCTAGAATAGGCAAATTCAAAAGCAAAAAGTAGAATAGGGATTGTGGGGGGGAATGGGGAATTATTGTTTAATAGGGACAGAATTTCTTTTGGGGATGAAAAGCTGGAAATAGTGGTGATGATTACATAACACTGTGAACATGCTTAATGCCACTAATTGTACTCTTAATGGTTAAAATGGCAGTTTTAAAGTTATGTGTATCTTTACCACATTCAAAGAAATGAAATATACATTTAATAAAGCAAATGAACCTTAAAAACATTATACTGTGATGATTTGAAGCTGTTATATACCCCAGAAAAGGCCATGTTGTTTTAATCCACTCCTGTGGGTGCAGACCTATTGTGGATGGGACCTTTTGATTAGGTTATTTCAATTGAGATGTGACCTGCCTCATTCAACGTGGGTCTTGGTCCTCATGCTGGAGGCCTTTATAAGCGGATAAAGGACACACAGAAAAACCCCAGAGAGCTCAGAGAAGCCCGGAGAAGCTGAGAGAGGAAGCACTGAAGACAGAAGCTGAAAGGAACAAAACCCAGGAGTGAAGGGCCAGTAGACACCAGCCATGTGCCTTCCCATGTGACAGAGGTGTCCCAGATGCCAGCAGTCTTTTCTTCACAGAAGGTATCATCCTGTTGATGCCTTAATGTGGACATTTTCATGGCTTTAGAACCGTAAATTTGTAAGCTAATAAATCCCTATTGTAAAAGCCAATCTATTTCTGGTATGTTGCAATCCAGCAGCTTTACCAAACCAAAACACTGAGTACAAGAAGCCCGTCACAAAAGACCAAATATTATATGATTCCATTTTTATGGATTGCCAGGATAGGCAAAAGACAGAAAGTAGATTAGTGGTTGCGTAAGGCGGTAAAGGAATTAGGAAGTGGAGGATTGATAGCTAAAGGGTGTGGAGTTGTTTTGTTTTGTTATTTTAACTTTAGCAAATCTGTCTTGATTGTATTACTTTTTTTTTTTTAGAGAAGTTGTAGATATACAGAAAAACCATACAGAAAGGAGAGGCTAGGCCTCCCTATGGTTGTGCCTAAGAGCCTCCTCCCGAATGCCTCTTTGTTGCTCAGATGTGGCCCTGTCTCTCTAGCTAAGCCAACTTGAAAGGTGAAATCACTGCCCTCCCCCCTACGTGGGATCAGACACCCAGGGGAGTGAATCTCCCTGGCAACGTGGAATATGACTCCCGGGGAGGAATGTAGACCTGGCATCGTGGGACGGAGAACATCTTCTTGACCAAAAGGGGGATGTGAAAGGAAATGAAATAAGCTTCAGTGGCAGAGAGAATCCAAAAGGAGCCGAGAGGTCACTCTGGTGGGCACTCTTATGCACACTTTAGACAACCCTTTTTAGGTTCTAAAGAATTGGGGTAGCTGGTGGTGGATACCTGAAACTATCAAACTACAACCCAGAACCCATGAATCTCGAAGACAGTTGTATAAAAATGTAGCTTATGAGAGGTGACAATGGGATTGGGAAAGCCATAAGGACCACACTCCACTTCGTCTAGTTTATGGATGGATGAGTAGAAAAATAGGGGAAGGAAACAAACAGACAAAGGTACCCAGTGTTCTTTTTTACTTCAATTGCTCTTTTTCACTGTAATTATTATTCTTGTTATTCTTGTGTGTGTGCTAATGAAGGTGTCAGGGATTGATTTGGGTGATGAATGTACAACTATGTAATGGTACTGTGAACAATCGAAAGTACGATTTGTTTTGTATGACTGCGTGGTATATGAATATATCTCAATAAAATGAAGATTAAAAAAAAAAAAAGACAATGCTGA
The DNA here is from genome assembly GCF_015220235.1 of Choloepus didactylus. Classification (NCBI taxonomy): domain Eukaryota; kingdom Metazoa; phylum Chordata; class Mammalia; order Pilosa; family Megalonychidae; genus Choloepus; species Choloepus didactylus. The sequence goes on along the minus strand of NC_051307.1, from coordinate 202,741,676 downwards.
GCAAAATAAAAAAAAAAACAAAAAAAAAACATGCAGAACATAGAGTTCTCATATACCGCCCCCCCCCACGGTTTTCCTTATTAACGTTTTGCATTAATACGGTCTCTTTGTTACAGTTGATGAAACAATATTATTGTAACTATGTTATTAACTATTGTTCATAGTATACATAAGGGTTCATTGTGTTGTACAATTCTATGTTTTTTTTACATTTTTATTCTAATACAAATACAACCTAAAATTTCCCCTTTAAACCATATTCGTATATACAATTGCAAAATATGCCTCTATGAACATCCGTGCAAATATCTGTTTGAGTCCCTGCTTTCAGTTCTTAGGGATATATACCTAGAAGTGGGATTGCTGGGACATATGGTAATTCTATTTAGCTTTCTGATGAGCTGTCAAAGTTTTCAACAGCAACTGCACCATTTTACATTCCCATCAACAATGAATGAGTGTTTCTATTTCTCCATATTCCCTCCAACACATGTTATATTCCATTTTTTTTTATTAGTAGTCATTCTAGTGGGTATGAAATGGTATGTCATTGTGGTTTTCTATATTTTCTGCCTGGAATTTCCAGGACCATGTTAAATAACCATGGTGACAGGGGACACCCTTGTCATGTTTCTGATCTTTGGGGGAAATCTTTCAGTCTTCACCATTAACTATAATGTTAGCTGTGGTTTTTTTTAAATAAAATATATATATGCTTTATCATGTTGAGGACATTTCCTTCTATTCCTAGTTTTCTGAGTGTCTTTATCAAGGAGGGGTGCTGGATTTTATCACATGCCTTTGCTATGTCATTTGAGATGACCATGTGTTTTTTTCCCATCATTCTATTAATGTGTTATATTACATTAATTGATTTTCTTATGTTGACTCCCTCTTGCATACCTGGGATAAGTCCCACTTGATCATGCTGTATAATTATTTTAATTTTGTTGGATTTGGTTTGCTAGTATTTTGTTGAGGATTTTTGCATGTATATACATTGTATATAATTACAATGGTCTGTAATTTTCTTGTGTTATCTTTATCTGGCTTTGGTACTAGGGTGATGTTGGCCTCATAGAATGAGTTAGGAAGTGTTCTCTCTTATTTTTTTCTGTTTTTTTTTTTTTTTTTTTTTAAATAATTTCAAGCTTACAGGACATTTGCAAAAATAACACAAAGCCCATACAGAGAATTCCAACATCCCCAGCCCCCCAATACAATTTCATCATTCACCTTTGCCATATCATTCTGTATATCTATTTATCCATATATCTTCTGAACATTTGAGAGCAGATTGCACATATCATACTCCTTGAACATATAATACTTCCATGTACATTTCCTATGAAGATAGATATTCACTGATGTAATTACCTTAATTCAGCCATCAAGTTCAAGAAATTTAGTCTTAACACAAAGCTTGCATTCCATATTCCAATTTGTTCTTATGTCCCAATAATATCCTTTTGAGCCTTTTCCCCTCCATTCTTAGATCCCATCTAGTATCATATATTGCATTATCATCTCTTTCTCTTTCTTTTTTTAATTGTGAAAACATATAAACCATAAATGATCACAGGCCAACCCCTCCCAAGCATACCATATAATTGAATTAATCACTTTCACAGTGTTGTAATACTCTCATCATCCTCAATTACTAGAAACTTCCTTTCACTCCAAACAGAAATGCACACTCATTTTGCATTAACTCACCTTTGCCCCTGCCCACCTCACCCCCATGCTACCCCTGTAACCTGTACTCTACTTTCTGTTTCTGTAGTTTACAAATTCGTGCATGGTTACCATTGGGTTTAAATTCACCATTCTAAATCTATAACAATCTCATTTGCTTTGATACCAACTGTGGTAGTTTGGAGGCTATTAACCCAAGGAAAGGCCATTTTCCTTTAATCCATTCCTGTGGGTGCAGACTATTGTAGGTGGGAACTTCTGGTTAGGTTATTTCAGTTGAGGCCTGCCCCAGGGTGGGTCTTAATCCACATGCCGGATTGGGAGGATGAAAGATAGAAAAAGCCCAGAGAAGCTAGGAGAGGAAATCAAGAGAGGCTCACAGAAGAAGCCCCAGAGAAGCTGAGAGGAAGTCACTGAAGTCAGAAGCTGAAATCAGCAGAACCCTGGAGAGAAACACCAGCATACACCAGCCATGTACCTTAACATGTGACAGAGGTGTCCAAAATGCCAGCACCCTGTCTTCAGAGTCCAGGTATTGTCCTGTTGATTCTTTAATTTTGACATTTTCATGGCCTAAGAACTGTAAATTTTAAGTTAAAAAATCCCCATTGTTAAAAGCTAATCCGTTTCTAGTATATTGCATTCCGGCAGGCTTACCAAACCAAAACACCAATTTAACTTCAATAGTATACACAAGCAATGTACTTATACCCTTCCATCCTTCCTCCTTTATCTAGTTTTTGTCACCAAAATACATGATTATACATTATGAGTCACAAACCACTGATACATCATTACATTTTATGCATTTGCCTGTATATCCTATAGGAAGTAAAAAATAGAGTTACAAACCAAAAATAAAAGAGTACTGGTGTTTATTATTTACCCATGTCATTACCTTTACTGGAGATCTTTATTTCTTCATGTGAATTCAGTCGATGGTCTGTTGCCCTTTCCTTTCATCCTGCAGAACTTTCTTTAACATCTCACATAGGGTCAGTCTTGTAGTGACAAACTCCCTCAGCTTGTGTTTATCTAGGAATGTCTTAAGAGGGAATGAGATTCCCTCATTTTTTAAAAACAGGTTTGCCAGATGTAGTCTCCTTGGTTGACATTTTTTTGCTTTCAACACTTTAAATAAGTCATCCCACTGCCTTCTTGCCTCCATGGTTTCTGATTGAAAAATTGGCATTTAATTTATTGAGGCACCCTTGTGACATTAACAAGTTGTGACATGATGTGTGACACATTGATTCTCTCTTGCAGCTGTCAGAATTCTTTCTTTATCTTTGGCATTCAACAGTTTGATTTTAATATGGTACGGTGTGGTTCTATTTGGGTTTATCCTCTTTGGAGTTTGTTGAGCGTATTGTGTGTGTATATATTCATGTCTTTTGTTACATCTGGGAAGTTTTCACCATTATTTCTTGGAATAGTCTCTCTGCCTCTGTCTCTTTTTTCCTTGTGGAACTCCCACAATGCATATACTTGTATGCCTGATGGTTACCCACAGGTTCCTCAGGCTCTGTTTACTTTTTTCATTTTTTCTTCTTTCATTTTACTCACCCTGAATGATTTCAGTTATCTCATCTTCAAGTTCATTGACTGTTTCTTCTGCTGGCTCTATTGAAACCCTCTAGGGAATTTTGTTTTTTTGAGGTTTATTTATTTTATCTTATTTTTTATTGTGGAATATAATATATATACATAGAAGTGATAATTTTCCAAGTTCAATTTAACAAGTAGTTAGCAAATTTCAAAGAATGTTGTGGGTTACAGTTTCACAGTTTCAATTATTTCCTTATTGTGAAATATAACATATATGCAAAAAAGTACTAACTTTCAAAGTACGATTTAACAAGTAGTTATATAGGAAATTTCCAAAAATATTATGAGTTACAGTACCATCATTTCCATTATTTCCTTATTGTGGAATATAACATATATGCAAAAAGGTGATAATTTTCAAAGTATGATTTAACAAGTAGTTATATAGGAAAGTTCCAAGAATGTTATGGGCTACAGTACTGTAGTTTATTTCCTTATTGTGAAATATAACATATACACAAAAATTTTATAAATTTCAAATTACAATTTAACAATTAGCTGTATAGCAAATTTCAAAGAATGTTAAGGGTTATAGTTCCATCATTTCAGTTCTTTCCTTCTAGCTATTCTAATACCCTAGCAACTAAGAAAAAGAAAATTATATAGAAATTCAGTATTCAAGACATATATGCCAAAAACTGTGAAAACATTTATGATAAAAAAAAATAAAGGAGTCCAAAGAAAATGGAGAGATATACCATGTGTATAGATTGTAAGACTCAATATTGTTAAAATGTCAATTATCTCCAAATTGATTTATAGATTCAATGCATTCCCAATCAAAATGCTGTCATTTTTTGCATATAGATGGAAATTCAAATACAAATTTCAAAATCTTGAAAAGGGAAGTAAAGTTAGGGGGCTCCTGCTTCCTGATTTCAATACCCACTACAAAGTTATAGTAATGAAGAGAAGTTGTTATTAACATAAGGTAGACAAATGCCAATGCAATAGAATGAGGGGTCCAGAAATCAACCCAAATTCATATACTTAATTAATTTTTGACATATGTGCCAAAGCAATTTAATGGGGAGATAAAAGATGTTTTAACAAACTGTGTTGGAAGGATTGGATATCTATGTGTTGGAAGAACAAACTGTGAACCCTATCTCACACTACATACAAAAATTATTTAAAGATGGATCATAGACCTTAAAATATAGTAGTTCAAACTACAACACTTCTAAATTAGAAGAAAACAGAGCAAAAAATCTGCATGATCTCAGGGTGGGAAAGATTTCTTAGAAAGAGCACAAAACTTACAAATCAAAAAAGAAAATACTGTTGCATTGAATTTCCTCAAAATAAAAACATCTGCTCATTTAGAGAGTGAATAGGCTCCCACAGACTGGGAGCACATCTGCTTGACAAAGGGTTTGTAACCAGAATATACAAAGAACTGTTACAATCAATAATAAAAAAGATAAACAACCTAATAACAATTTAGGCAAAAGACTTCAATATATATGTCAAAGAGAAGATACATGCATGGCCCACAAGCACATTTTTAGGTATGCAACTTCTCTATTCATCAAGGAAATGCAAATTAAAAGCCACTCATCCCCCCCTGAGGATCTGGGGGAGAATGCAAGGGTGTTGGGCTTCCTCACCTCAGCGGTTGCTGATGTGCTCACAGACACTGGGGACTGGTGGTTTGATGGGCTGAGCCCTCTATCACCGGACTTGCCCTTGGGAAGACTTACTGCAAAGGAGAGGCTAGGCCTGCTTGTAATTGTGCCTGAGTGTTTCCTCCTGAATGCCTCTTTGTTGCTCAGATGTGGCCCTCTCTCTCTAGCTAAGCCAACTTGGCAGGTAAAAGCACTGCCCTCCCCCCTACGTGGGATCTGACACCCAGGGGTGTAAATCTCCCTGGCAACATGGAATATGACTCCTGGGGAGGAATCTAGACCCAGCATCGCAGGGTGGAGAACATCTTGACCAAAAAGGGGATGTGAAATGAAATGAAATAAGCTTCAGTGACTGAGAGATTCCAAAAGGAGCTGAGAGGTCACTCTGGTGGGCACTCTTACGCACAATATAGGATAACCCTTTTTAGGTGCTAATGAATTGGAATAGGTAGCAGTAAATACCTGAATCTATCAAACTACAACCCAGAACCCTTGAATCTTGAAGACGATTGTATAAGAATGTAGCTTATGAGGGGTGACAATGTGAGTGGGAAAGCCATGTGGATCACACTTCCCTTTGTCCATTGTATGGATGGATGAGTAGAAAAATGGGGGCAAAAAAAAAGGCACCCAGTGTTCTCTTTTACTTTAATTTTTCTTTTTCACTTTAATTTTTATTCTTAGTACTTTTGTGTGTATGGTAATAAAAATGTCCAAAAATTAAATTAAAAAAAAAGCCACTCATTAGACTTGCTAAATTAAAGACTGACAACACCAATATTGGTGAGTATATGGGGCAACTGGTTCTCTCTTACTATTGCTGATGGGACGGAAGATGGCACAACCACTGGAAAATTGTTTGGCAGTTTCTTATAATGTTAAAACATAAACCTAGTCTATGACCCAAGAATTCCACTCCTAGGTACCTACCCAAGAAAAAATGAAAATATATGTTCACAAAAGACTTGTACATGATTGTTTCTAGCAAATTTACTAAAAATAGCTGGAAACAATCCCAATGTCCATCAACAGGTGAATGGACCAACACCTGTGATATATTCATATGATGGAACACCACTCAGCAACAAAAAGAAAGGAACTACTGATACACAAAAAACTGTGATTATGATCTAAAAAAGCCAAATGCAAAAGAGTACTTATTGTATAATCCCATTCACATGAAGCTAGGGAACAGACAAAACTAATCTATGGTGATAGAAACCAGAATAACGGTTGCCTTTGGAGAAGTGGGGTTGACTGGAAAGGATCATTGAAGGAACTTTCGAAGATGATGAACATGTTGTATATATTTGGTGTGCGTTACATGGGTGTATACATTTGTCAAAACTCATTAAACTATACCTTTAAGATCTCTGGATTTCACTGTGTATAAATTATACCTCAATTAAAACAAAATTTTTTGAATGCGTGACCAAATGGAAAACTTAACAAATTGAACAAATTAGCCGAAGGGCAATATTACAAGAAAGGCTATCAGTTTTTCTTCAACTTCCCAGAGAATGTAGTAAGAAAAATGTCTTTAAATTATAGCAAAAGATTTCTATAGAAATTTATGTTAGTTAATTTTAATATACCATTATAGCTGATAAGACAAAAGGCAGTATTACCCCCAGTTGAAAGTTGATGCCTACTACTCAACTAGGTTATCAAAGAATAAAGGTTAAGTATTCAACAATCTGTACTCGGGTAGATTTAAAAAAAAAAAAAACTAAACAAAATGTGCTCTTAAAAAAAAAATGTATACTACCTTTTATACAATTTGGATAACGTACAAATGAGATAATTATATACTCTTCAGCTACTTATTGTTTTGTTTTGTTTTGTTTTGTTTGTGGAAGGAATGGGAACATTTATTTTAGTGCAACAAATAAGGAAACATTTCCTTATAAAGAATGGTGTTCAAAGGATAAGTTTCTTAAGAATAAGAATAAATTTTCTGTTACATAACCCAAATTTAACACTTAAGACAATACCCATTTATTACCTCACAATTCTGTAGGTCAGAAGTTCAGGTAGTGTGGTTTAGCTGGGTCTTCTGCTTACAGCCTCACAAGGCTGAGAATGAGATGTCCATAGGGCTGAGCTCCATTCTGGAGACTCTGAGGATAAATCCACTTAGACACTCGTTCAGGTTGTTGGCTGAATTCAGTCCTGTGCTGTTACAGGACTGAAGTCAGTTCCCCATTTCCTTGCAGGCTGTCAGCCAGGGGCTGGTCTATTCTAAAGGTTGTCTGCATTCCTTTTTTTTTTTTTTTTTTATTATGAACTTTAACATATATACATAATAGTGACAACTTTCGAAGTATTCAATAAGTAGTTAGCAAATTTCAAAGAATGTCATGGGTCACAGTTCCACAACTTCAGCTATTTTCATTATTGTAAAATATACATACAAAAAGGTGTTAACTTTTGATGTACAGCTCGACAAGCAGTTATATAGGTAATTTCAAAAATTTTTATGGGTTACAGTTCCACAGTCTTAGTTCTTTCCCCATTATGCAATATAAGGTATATACAGAAAGGTGAAGACTTTCAAAGCAAAATTCAATGAGTAGCTATAGAGCAAATTTCAAAGGATACTATAGGTTACAGTCCACCATGTCATTTACATCTTTCCAGCCATTCCAACACCCCAGCATCCAAATATATACATATATAAAGTTTCAGTATTCAAAGACCTTTGTTCAATGTTATCTTGTTTGTTGCTACCTCTTCCTCTCACTTAATCTCTTTCTCCATCTTCAGGAGTGCCTAGGCAGTGAGCACCCTAACTTGTTCATATTGAACGGGGGTGTCAACAGGATGGAGAAGGGGGCTGCATCTGATTGTTGACCTGAAAGAGGCTGTTGCCTTTGTGTTTTAGGACTTTGTCTGGCTTAGGAACACTCCAGTGGATTTAAGTTTCCGAGAGATAAAACTTAGCAAGCAAATCTTTTATAGAATCTCAGGTAGGGACCTAGGTATTTGGGGACTACTTTTGTTAAGGGCAAGGCATATTGTGGCCATTTGGGATGTGTAGCTGGAGCTTGCATAAGAGAAACCTCCAGGATAGCCTTTTGACTCTATTTGGGATCTGTCAGCCACTGTGGCCTCATCTTGTTACCTTTCTTTTTTCCACTTTTTGGTCAAGTAGGCATTTTCAATCCCTTCCTGCCAGAGCCAGGCTCATTCCTGAAAATCATGTCCCACGTCACCAGGGAGATTCATTCCCCTGGAAGTCATGTCTGTCATTGGGGGAAGGTTAATAAATTTATTTGCCGAGTTGGGCTTAGATAGAGAAAGGCCACATCTGAGCAACAAAAGAGATTCCCTGGAGGTGCCTCTTAGGCATAATTATAGGATAGCTCAGCCTCCCATTTACAACCCTAAATTTCACAAGAGCAAGCCTTAAGTCAGGGGCTTGACTTATTAAGTAGTGGGTTCCTAATTATACTTGATATATATTCTATCCCAATAAACAGTCAGTTTCTAACATTATCTTCACTTAGTTGTATAGTCATCATCACTCTCAACTTTAAACAATTATCATAACATAAAACATCCCAGCTCTCTTATCAGCTGCTAATTATTCATCTCTAGTATTAGTGTACTGTTGGTATGATATTGCTATTAAATATATTGTTTAATATGTAATGGGTAGTTTTTCCATACCACTCTGTGGTTAACCCTTTGCACCAGTGTCATACTTTATATCATGCTAACGTTTATTTAGGTTTGTGGTGCTACTCTGTGGGTTACATGCCTTTAAACAACCATTTAAGAATACATTCACCTTCAATGCATCACTGATACTTATAATCCCGTTAATGAACCATAGTCACACTTGACCATTCCCATACCATTAAGTTCACCCTCATTATCATATATGTATATATTATATTATCATTCCTCCTTCACTAACTTCTGATTATCTCTAGGACCTCTATATTCTACTTTATAAGACACTTATTTTACATTTTTCACAGAGTTCACATCAGTAGTAACATACAGTATCTCCCCTTTTATGTCTGACTTATTTCACTCAGCATTATGTCTTCAAGGTTCATCCATGTTGTCATATGTTTCATGACCTTGTACCTTCTTACTGCTGTGTAGTATTCCATCATGTGTATATACCACATTTTGTTCATCCACTTATCTGCTGAAGGACATTTGAACTGTCTCCATCTCTTGGCAAGTGTGAAAAATGCCACTTTCAGATCTTCTGGGTATATACTGACAAGTGAAATTGCTGGACTGTAAAGTAACTCAATATCTGGTTTTCTGAGGAACCGCCAAACTGTCTTCCAGAGTGGCTGTGCTGCTATACAGTCCCACCAGCAATGAATAAGAGTTCCAATTTCTCCACATCCTCTCAAGCATTTGTAGTTTCCTGATTGTTTAATGGCAGCCATTCTTACTGATGTTAGATGATATCTCATTGTGGTCTTGATTTGCATCTTCCTAATAGCTAGTGAAGATGAACATTTTTTCATGTGTTTTTTAGCCATTTTTATTTCCTCTTTGGAGAAGCATCTTTTCATCCTTTTGCCCATTTTATAATTGTGTTGTTTATACTATTGTCATTGAGTTGTAGGATTTCTCTATACGTGCAAGATATTAGTCTCTTATCAAATATATGGTTTCCAAATATTTTCTCCCATTGTGTTGGTTACTGTGCCAGTTTGGATGTATTATTTCCCCCCAAACTCCATGTTCTTTGATGCAATCTTTTGGGGGCAGATGCGTTAGTGTTAATTAGGTTGGAACTTTTGATTGTTTCCATGGAGATGTGACTAGTAACACCTTTGATTAGGGTAGGACCTGTTGATGGGATTGTTTCCATGGAGGTGGCCCCGTCCATTCAGCTTGGGTCTTGATTTAATTGCTGGAGCCATATTAAAGCTCAGACAGAAGGAGCTCAGATGCTTGGTTCAACTTCGAGAGACATTTTGAAGACGGCCGTTGAAAGCTGACAGTGACATTTTGGAGAATATCATTTTGAAATGCAACCTAGGAGCAAGCAGATGCCAGCCACGTGCCTTACCAACTAACAGGTTTTCCATATGCCATCGGTGTTCTTGAGTGAAGGTACCCTACTGTTGATGCCTTCATTTGGACATCTTCATGGCCTTCAGACTGTAACTTTGTAACCAAATAAACCCCCTTTATAAAAGCCAACCCATTTCTGGTGCTTTGCAAAATGGCAGCATTAGCAAACTGGAACAGTTACGTTATCAAAAATCAGTTGATCGTAGATTTGGGGGTCAATTTCCGAATTCTCAATTTGATTCCATTGATCAATATGTCTATCTTTGTGCCAATACCATGCTGTTTTTTTTTAATATTCCAAAAATTAATTCAAGAAAATTCCCCCAAAGTGATAGACATACTTTTTTAAATTTTTTTATTGAGATATATTCACATACCCTACAGTCATGCAAAGCATACAATCAATTGTTCACAGTACCACCATATAGTTGTGCATATTTCACCAAAATTAATTTTTGAATATTTTCATTACTGCACACACCAAAGTAATAAGAATAAAAATTAAAGTGAAAAAGAACAATTAAAGTAAAAAAGATCACTGGGTGCTTTTTTTCTTTTTTTTTTTTTTTTGCCCCTGTTTTTCTGCTCATCCATCCATACACTGGACAAAGGGGAGTGTGATCCACATGGCTTTCCCAATCACATTGTCACCCCTCATAAGTTGCATGTTTATACAATCGTCTTCAGGATTCAAAGTTTCTGGGTTATAGTTTGATAGATTTGGTTGTAGTTTGATAGATTCAGGTATATACTGCTAGCTATTCCACTTCATTAGAACCTAAAAAGTGTTGTCTAGATTGTGCATAAGAGTGCCCACCAGAGTGACCTCTCAGCTCCTTTTGGAATCTCTCAGCCATTGAAACTTATTTCATTTCATTTCACATCTCCCTTTTTGTCAAGAAGATGTTCTCCATCCCACAATGCTGGGTCCAGTTTCCTCCCTGGGAGTCATATTATCCCATGTAGTGGGGAGGGCAGTGATTTCATCTGCCAAGTTGGCTTAGCTAGAGAAAGAGGGTCACATCTGAGCAACAAAGAGACTTTCAGGAGACACTTAGGCACAATTGTAAGCAGGCCTAACCTCTCCTTTGCAGTAACCATCTTCCCAAAGGCAAGTCCCGTGATTGAGGGCTCAGCCCATCAAACCACCAGTCCCCAATGTCTGTGAACACATCAGCAACCATCGAGGTGGGGAAGTCCAACAGCCCATGCATTCTCCCCCAGCAATGTTCACATTGGTGGTAGCATATAATATTTCTCTTTTTGTGCCTGGCTTATTTCGCTTAGCATTATGTCTTCAAGGTTCATCCATGTTGTCATATGTTTCACAACATCATTCCTTCTTAGGGATGCATAGTATTCCATTGTGTGTATATACCACATTTTATTTATCCACTCATCTGTTGAAGGACATTTGGGTTGTTTCCATCTCTTGGCAATTGTGAATAATGCTGCTATGAACATTGGCGTGCAGATATCTGTTCGTGTCGCTGCTTTCAGACCTTCCGGGTATATACCGAGAAGTGCAATTGCTGGATCGAAGGGTAACTCTGTATCTAGTTTCCAAAGAACTGCCAGACTATCTTCTAGAGTGGCTGAACCATTATACAGTCCCACAAACAATAAGAGTTCCAATTTCTCCACATCCTCTCCAGCATTTGTAGTTTCCTGTTTGTTTAATGACAGCTATTCTAGTTGGTGTGAGATGATATCTTGTTGTTAGACATACATTTTTATATTGAAAGGCATTTAGTCCTCAAGGAACTGATGAAAACAACCACCACCACCACAACAAGATGGATCATCATAACATTTCTGAACATTGGAAAAAAAGAGAAATTCTAAAAACTTTCTACAAGAATAAAACAAGTCATATAGGATGGACCAGGAATCAGAATAAAGCCATATTTCTCAATGAAAATTAGTAGCATGAAGAAAATGAAGATGTGACTCAAAATTCTGAAGGGAAAATTATTTCCAACCCAGAATTTTATACCCAGAAAAATTATCAATTGTGTGTCTGCATAGAATCATATTATTTGAGGGACTGATCGGGGCTCAAAAAATTTACCTTCAATGCACTTTTTCTTGGCAAGGTATTGAAAGGGCAGTGTAAAGCAAGAAAAGCATGGGATCCAGAAATAAAAGTATTCAACCTAGGAGAGAGGTAAAGGGAAATGTCAAGAGGATGGCTGTGTACCATGTGTAGATAGCATCCAGATAAAGCAAGAGGATTAAAATTTCTATGATGGATATCTTCTAGAAAACAAAAGAAACAGATAGATAATTTGATGTAAAAGTAGGGGATAGCCAACTATAGCCCCGGCCAAATCTGGACTTAGCTTTTTTTTTAAATCATTTTTTATTGTAGAATATAACATATATACACAGAAGTAATAACTTTTGAAGTGTGATTTAACAAATAGGGAGCAAATTTCAAAAAATATTATACAGTTCCACAGTTTCAGTTGTTTCCTTATTATGAAATAAAAACATATATACAAAAAGGTAATATCTTTCAAAGTATGATTTAACAAATAGATATATAGGAAATTTCCAAATTTGTTGAGTTATAGTACCATAGTTTCAGTTATTTCCTTATTGTGAAATATAGCATATATACAAAAAGATATAGCTTTCAAATTACAATTTAACAAGTAGCTATAGAACAAATTTCAAAGGATGCTATGTGTTACAGTTCCACCATTTCAATTCTTTTCTTCCAGCTATTCTAATACCCTCGCAACTAAGAAAAAGAAAATTATATAAAGATTCAGTATTCGTAATCCTTTGTTAAATTCCATCTTGTCTGTTGCTGCCCCTTCCTCTAGTTTAATCACTATCTCAATCCTCAGGGATGTCTAGGCAGTGACCACACTAACCTGTTCATGTTGAAAAGGGGTGTCAACTTTATGAGCAAAGGGGACACATCTAGTTGATGTTCTTGAAGAGTCTATTGCCTCTGGGTTTGGGGACTTAGCTGGCATAGGAACACTCTGAAGGATTTAAGTCTCTGAAGAATAAACTTAGTGAGTGAAACTTTTACAGAGTCTCAGATAGGGATCTGGGTATTCTTTAAGGTTTTCAGGACTACTGTTGACTTGGGCTTATCATACTGTGGTCATTTGGCATATCTAGGTGAAGCTTGCATAGGAGTATCCTCCAGGACAGCCTCTTGACTCTATTTGAATTCTCTTAGCCACCGAAACCTTATTTTATTGCCTTTCTTTCCCCCTTTTTGGTCAAAAAGGTGTTCTCAATCCCTTGATGCCAAGGGTCAGGCTCATTCCTGTAATTCATGTCCCATGTTGCCTGGAAGGCTTATTCATCTTGGGGGGGTCCTGTTCCACATCAGGGGGAGGGTGATGAATTTATTTGCAGAGTTGGGCTTAGAGAGAAAGTCCACATTTGAGCAACAAAAGAGGTTCTCTGGAGGTGACTCTTAGGCATAATTATAGGTAGGCTTAGCCTCCCATTTACAACCATAAGTTTCACAAGAAGCAAGCCTCAATATCGATGGTTTGACTTATAAATAGGGGGTTCCTAAGTTCACATAGCATATGTTATGTCCACGATAGACCATCCATATCTCACATTATCATCACTTAGTCGTACAATCCTCATCACTCTCCATCTTAAACAATTTTCATGACCCAAACATCTTGTAGATCTTGTCGGCCCTTAATTATTTGTCCCTAGTACCTATACCCTTCTGTTGTCAACTCTGTGCTAGTGTCATACCTTAGAAGTATATCATGCAAGCATGTATCTTTATTTGCGGTGCTGATCTGTGGGAAACATGCCTTTAAATAACCCCTTTCAATCCGATTCAATACAGCTCTGATACTTAAAATGCCATTAACAAACAAATTGTCACCCCATCCATTACCATACCTTTGAATTCACCGTGATCAGCATATCTGAATATATTAGATTCTCATTCTCCCTCACTATCTACTGTCTCTCACTCGGTTCCCAATATTCTATAATACATTGATTTTACATTGTTCAGATAGTTCATAGAAGTGGTAACGTACAATATCTCTCCTTTTGTGTCTGACTTATTTCACTCAGCATTATGTCTTCAAGGTTCATCCATGTTGCCATATGTTTCAGGACCTTGTTGTTTCTTATTGCTGCATAGTATTCCATTGTGTGTATGTACCACATGTTGTTTATCCACTCATCTGTTGAAGGATACTTGGATTGTTTCCATCTCTTGGCAATTGTTAACAATGCTGCTATAAACATTGGTGTCCAGATGTCTGTTAATGTCACTACTTTCAAGTCTTCTGGGTATATACTGAGAAGTGGAATTGCTGGATCATAGGGTAATTCAATATCCAGTTTTCTGAGAAACCACCAAACTGTCTTCCAGAGTGGCTGTACCATTATACAGTCCCACCAGCAATGAATATGAGTTCCAATTTCTCCACATCCTCTCAAGCATTTATATAGTTTCCTGTTTGTTTGATGGCAGCCATTCTTATTGGTGTGAGATATCTCATTGTGGTCTTGCTTTGCATCTCCCTAATAGCCAGTGAAGATGAACATTTTTTCATTTGTTTTTTAGCCATCAGTATTTACTCTTTGGAGAAATGTCTTTTCATATCTTTTACCCATTTTATAATTGGGCTGTTTGTACTATTGTCATTGACTGACAGGATTTCTTTATATATGCAAGATATCAATCTCTTATCAGATACATGATGTACTAGTTTGCTAATGCTGCCAGGATGCAAAACACCAGAAATGGATTGTATTTTATAAAGGGGGTTTATTTGGTTACACAGTTACAGTCTTAAGGCCATAAAGTGTCCAAGGTAACACATCAACAATCAGGTACCTTCACTGGAGGATGGCCAGTGTCATCTTGAAAACCTCTGTTAGCTGGGAAGGCATGTGGCTGGCATCTGCTCCAAGTTCTGGTTTCTGCCGAGGGCTGGCCTAACCCTCAGCAATGGGCAGGGTCCTGATGGGGCTGGAGTCGGCGAGAAAACAAGACAGACACCTTGTTGTGTCCGGGTACGAAGATGGAATCTCCGACCAAGCAGAGCATCAGAGCTTTATTTTTATAATTTTCTATAACATACACACTAGCATTTAGGCATACAATACTAGAATAGTTTGGCTAAATTTCAGACATTATTTATTCTTACACAGTGATCAGTGGGCTAGCAGGGACAGACTCCCTGAAGCGTAGCAAGACACAGTGTTTGGGCACAGGCATAACAGTTATTATTTAGTACCAAGCAACCTATAACTATTTTTTGTGTTCATGTTTTAGAGTCTGTTAATCATTACCTTTTTATTTCTTCTAGCTAACTCTTTCAAAGCTTGGGAAGGGGGATTTTGAGGAGAAAGGG
Source organism: Choloepus didactylus (assembly GCF_015220235.1). Classification (NCBI taxonomy): domain Eukaryota; kingdom Metazoa; phylum Chordata; class Mammalia; order Pilosa; family Megalonychidae; genus Choloepus; species Choloepus didactylus. Next base: position 202,726,327 of record NC_051307.1, on the reverse strand, counting down.
TGACCCATTGTTTTCTAAGAAAGGAGCAGGCATTTCTCCCAGGACATTCCTCTCTAGGCCACAGCTCCTCTTCAAAATGTCCCTCTCAGTTGCTCTTGGAGCGTTTGTCCTCTCTTAGCTTCTCCGCAGCAACAGTCTGCTTTCAATGGCTGTCTTCAAACTGTCTCTCATCTGCAGCTCCTGTGCCTTCTTCAAAGTGTCCCTCTTGGCTGTAGCAAGCTCGCTCCTTCTGTCTGAGCTTATATAGTGCTCCAGTAATCAAGGCCCATGCTGAATGGGCATGGCCATGCCTCCTTGGAAATTATCTCATCAGAGTTATCACCTACAGTTGGGTGGGTCACATCTCCATGGAAACACTCAAAGGATTCCAATCTAATCAGCACTAAAACATCTGACCCACAAGATTGCATCAAAGAATATGGCTTTTCCTGGGGGACATAATACATTCAAACTGGCACATGTGGTTTCCAAATATTTTTTCCCATTGCATTAGCTGCCTCTTCACCTTTTTTGACAAATTCCTTTGAGGTACAGAAGCTTTTGATTTTGAGGAGTTCCCATCTATTTTTTCTTTCATTGCTTGTGCTTTGGGTGTAAGAAGAGACCTCCTAATACTAGGTCTTGAAGATGTTTCCCTACATTATCTTCTAGGAGTTTTATGGAACTGTCTCTTATATTGAGATCTTTGATCCATGTTGAGTTAATTTTTGTATAGGGTGTGAGGTAGGGGTCCTCTTTCATTCTTTTTGTTATGGCTATCCAGTTCTCCCAGCCCCATTTGTTGAAGAGACTGTTCTGTCCCAGTTCAGTGGATTTGGGAGCCTTATCAAAAATCAATCGACCATATATCTGGGGGTCTATTTCTGAATTCTCAATTCAATTCCACTGATCAATATGTCTATCTTTATGCCAATACCATGCTCTTTTGACCACTGTAGCTTTATAGAGCTTTATAGTAGGCTTCAAAGCCTGGAAGTATAAGTCCTCCCACTTCGTTCTTCTATTTTAGGATGTTTTTGGCAATCTAAGACCCCCTTCCCTTCCCTATAAATTTGATAGCTAGCTTTTCTAAGTCTGCAGAGTATGTTGTTGGAATTTTGATTGAATCTGTAGATCGATTTGGGTAGAATTGATGTCTTAACAATATTTAGTCTCCCTATCCATGAGCATGGAATATTTTCTACCTATTTAGGTCCTTTTTTATTTCTTTTAGTAAAATTTTGTATTTTTCTGTGTAGAAGTCTTTTATGTCCTGATACTTTATTCCTAGATATTTTATTGTTTTAGTTGCTATTGTGAATTTTTTTTATTGCCTCTTCAGTTAGATCATTACTAGTATATAGGAACATTACTGATTTCCATAAGATCCACTATTCTTTTAAATCTACTTTTGCAAATTCTTCTTAATGCTCTTCTAGGGTTTTCTTCATGCCCTTTGTATCCTGAGCCATGATATTGATGTTTGTGTGTACTTCTTTGATTGATTGCTCCAAGTTCTGTGTCTCCTCTTTCCAATTCTTCTTTATGCTCTTCTAGAGTCTTCTTGATGTCCTTTATGTCTTTAGCCATCTTGTTGAAGTTGTTTTAGAGATTTATGTGTATTTTTTAAATTAATTGCTCCAAATTTTGTGTCTCCTTTGGCTTTTTAATTATTTCATTGGCTTATCCATATCTTCTAGATTCTTCAATTGCTTTATATTTTTCTGTTGGCTTTGAGGCATTTGCTTGTCTTGATAAGTTTTTTTGGGAAATGCAGGATTATTTGAGAATTTATATATAAGTTGGCCGAGCTACAGCTTGCTGGAGTGCAGCTTCCATATCCTACCAGCCCGTGGCACTCTTGAACCACCTTTTACTCTCAAGTCCCCCTTCCTCAAAATTCTCCTGTGCACTGGGTGGAGTCCAAACCTGGTGGGGATCCAATCAATGCACCAGTTCTCTGTGTGCACTGGGTACTGCCTACCCTGGGGGTGTGATGTTATCCCTATGCTGTTTGGCAGGGAATCTGCTCAAGGGCACCCTCCAGCTCAAACTTGCCCTGCTCCCTGCCTGCTGTGTTCCTGTGAGCCTCTGGGGTGTGGGAGAGGCTCCTGATGCTTCCTTATGGTACCCTCTCCTATCCCCACTTATTGCTGGTGCACATCCGGGACTTCTGTGGGGAGAGTAAATGCTGCCCCCGGGGTTCCCTCACAGGAGCACCTGGCAATGTGGCTGTGAAGGATCACTTCCCAGCTAACTGCCAGGGTGGGTGCATGGGAGTGAAAAGCCACTGCTCACGCCGTTGCCTGGCGGCCATCTTACCCCTTCTGGCCTTGGGAGGCAGTCCTGGTGAACAAACTCACCCATCCCTCGAGGTGCACTCTCTCCACATTTTTGGCCACATCCCACCATGCACTGTAGGGGTCCCAGGCATCCTCTGGCCTCTTTCTAGATTTTTTCACATTGAAGCCCACTCTACCTCACCCACTCTGCCATCTTCCTGGAAGTCCTCTAGGAAATTTTTAATTTCTGTTACTATGGTCTTTGGCTTTGTTTGTTTCCTTTTCATAATTTCCATTTCTCTATTGATATTGCTTTGTGTTCAGCAATCATTTTCCTTTAGTTCATTGCCCATGTGTTCCTTTAGTTCTTTGAGCATATTTACAACCATTATAAAAAAAAGTCTCTGGTATGATCCAGGTTCTGATCTTCCTCATTTATGGTTTCTAATGCTTTAACCTTCTCCTGCGCTTGTGCCAATGATTCCCATTTCTTTGAGTGTTTTGTAATCTTTTATTTAAACCTTTACATTTTGATATTTTAATGTGTTATTCCAGGAATTTAGACTCTGAGGCATCTGTTCCTTATGCTTATTGCCAGCGAAGGTTATGACAGAGCTTTCCTGAATGCCAGGAGCTAACCAAAAGAAGGAGGAGAAGGAGGAGGAAGAGAAGGGGGAGGGGGAGGGGAGGGGAGGGGGAGGGGGAGGAGAAAAGTTAACACCTTTTCCAGTCTTTGCAGATTGACCTGTGTGAGAGCTCTCCTTTGAGGCTCATCCTTACAGTGAGTTTGGAGAATAGCTCCAGGCCAAAGCATAGGGGCCTCCCCAGTCCTTTCTGCACATACATCTTGTCTTGGGCATGTACATGTGACCCTAGGAATTCCCTCATTTACATGGATAGGAATGTCTTCTCTTCCCTGGGAAACAGTGTCCTCATGTCCCAGGCACTGCCTCTGGCAGCATAACCTGACTGCTTTCCCACAGCGTTCTGTAGGAGAACTCAATGTGCTGCCTTCTACACACAGGGCAAGTTCTGGAATAGCAAGTCCCTCAGGCCACCAGCAGACAGATTGGGCCAGACGTACATGTTCCCAGGTTACTCTGCTTTCTCTAGAATTGTGACCAGGGATCCACACTGGGAGCATGGGCCAGCTCCATGCCAGTGGGGTGGGGGAGGGACCAGCCAGGGTGCCATAAAATCCTACCACTTTTTTTTAAAATGCACAAATCATTTTATTCAAACATTAATCTCCAATGTTAATCTAAACATATACTTTCAAAAGTATGCCAAGATATCAACAAGGAGGTTTATTTTTACATTGCTTGTTTTTTGTTTTTTTCCTTCAATTTTATTAAGATATATTCACTCACCATAAAAACCATCCGAAGTATACAATCACTGGCTCACAGTATCATCACATAATTGTGTATACATCACCATGATTGATTTTAGAACATTTTCATTATTCCAGAACAAAAATAAGAATAAAACAGTAGAACCCAAATCCTCCCCTACCCCTTATCCCCCCCATATTGACCCCATAGTATTGGGATCCTGCCACTTTTAACTACCCTTTTTCTTGATTCAGCACTCGCTCTCTTACTGCAGCCTTTAATTTTTCTGGAGTGTTGAAAAATATGTTTTTTTCTTTCAGTTTTTGCTTCTCAAAGCTTCTCTAGGAGGATGGAGCGCTGAAGCATCTCACTCCACCATCTCAATTTGGGCAGCACACCTCTTCAATTTTATGGAAGAGTTTGAACAGGATTGGTGTCAATTCTTCTGGGAGGAGGGACACTCCGGAGAGAAACTTCCCATCTGAAACAGGGCCAGGGACCAAGAAGGGGTCACAGATGGGCTCCAAATTGCCTTGGGGAGGGCTTTAGGAAGGGTACCAAGAGCTTCTTTCACAGTTCCCCAAAGCTGAGCTTTCTTAGCCTACCCAGCAAATGCAGCCCTTCAACTAACTGTCCCCACAGCCCTGGGGAAGTGTAGCATCTTTAAGTCTCCTCTTCTATGGCCTTTGTCTGGGATGGGTTGAAACAATGGTCACCCTCAGAGCCAGGCCCCCAACAATCCAAAATTGCTAAATAAAAGCCATGATTAGTGATCAGCCATAACCCCACACTGCTCTTGGGGAAGAGGGTTTTTATGTCCCTTTCTGTCATCAGCGAGCTAGCCAGGGGCTGGACCCCAAGGTGCCTTGCCATGAGAGTGGGGGATGGGTGCCAGTACTGCTACATGGAGAGAACAATTTACTATTCTTTACCATAATTTATCAGCCTATTCCTTCCTTTCTTTTCTGAATGCTGTACAGTGTTCTTCTGGCCTCCAGAGTTTCAAAATAGTTGTTTCAGACAGTTCCTGCCAGTTTAATAATTGTTTTGGTGGAAGGATTAGTCCTGGAGCTCCCTACTCCACCATTTTCCCACAATCCTCTCAATCCATTTGCTGTTAAAGTAACTACTGATAATGTAAGATTTTGTACTGTCATTTTGCTATTTGGTCTTTGTAAGTCTTATATTTTCATGGTCCCTCAATTCTTTTGTTAATGTCTACTTTCCTTTGTATTTATTTTTTTGTATTATACCATTTTGAGTCCCTCCTCATTTCTTTCTGTTTATATTTTTCATGTTTTCTTTGTGATTACCATGGGGCTAAAATTTAACATCCTAACTCTATAACAACCACATTTGATTTGACACCAAACTTAACTTCAATAGCATGCACATACAGCATTCCAATACTCCCCTGTCCCACCCCCCATCTTTTTGTTTTACTTGTTAGAGATTATATCTTTATGCATAGTATATCCCAAACCATAGATTTATCATTACTTTTTATGCATTTGCATTTTAGAACCCCTAACAAGTAAAAAGTGGAATTAAATACCAAAAAATACAATACAATAGTCCTGGCATTTATGATTACCTATATGGTTACCTTTACCAAAGGTCTTTATCTCTTTATGCCACTTCAATCTACTGTCTAGTGTCCTTTCCTTTCAGCCTGAAAAACTACCTTTAGCATTACTTTTAGTGTAGGTCTAGTGGTGACAAACTCTCTCAGCTTTTGTCTGAGAATCTTATTCTCCCTCTCGTTTTTGAAAGTCTTGCCAAATATAAAATTCTTCATTGGCAATTGTTTTCTTTCAATTTTTTAAAATATTTTTTTCCCACTGCCTTCTTGTCTCCATGGTTTCTGATGAGAAATTGGCACTAAATCTTTTGGAACTTACTTGTATATAACATGACATTTTTCTCTTGCAGCTTTCAGAACTCTCTCTCTTTGTCCTTAGGATTCAATAGTTTGACTGCTATTTATTTGGGCATGGCTTTCTTTAAGTTTATCCTGTTTGGGGTTCATTGAGATTCTTGAATGTGCATATTTATGTCTTTCATTAAATTTGGGAAGTTTTCTGCCATTATATCTTTAAATATTCTGTCTCTTTCTCTCTTTCTTCTCCTTCTTGGACTTCCATGTTGATATATTTGATGATGTCCCATAGGTCTCATAGGTTCTGTTGACTTTTTTCACTCTTTTTTCTTTCTGCTTCTCAGCCTGAGTGATTTCAATTGCCATATCTTCAAGTTCATCAATTCTTTTTTCTGCCATCTCTATTCTGCTGTTGAAACCCTCCAGGGAATTTTTAATTTCAGTTATTGTGGTCTTCAACTCTAGTAATTCTGTTTGGCTCCTTTTTAAAATGTGTATCTCTTTACTGAGATATTCATATTGTTCACTGTGCTGGTTTTCCCTAAGAAAAAACCATGATCTTTTAATCCAATCTTATGGGACAGTTGGATTAAGTCATTTCCATGGAGATGTGACCCACCCAACTGTAGGTGATAACTCTATATTATTTCCATGGAGGTACGGCCCCACCCATTCAGCGTGGGTCTTGATTTAATCTCTAGAGCTCTATAAAAGAGCTTACAGACAGAAGGAGCTAGCTGCTGCAGCTTAGAGAGACATTTTGAAGATGGCCATTGAAAGCTGAAGCTGACATTTTGGAGAATGCCATTCTGAAACGCAACCAGGGAGCAAGCAGATGCCAGCCACGTGCCTTCCTGGCTAACAGAGGTTTTCTGGATGCCAATGGCCTTTCTCCAGTGAAGGTATACTCATGTTTATGCCTTGGTTTGGACACTTGTGGCCTGAAGACTGTAACTCTGTAACCAAAAAAACCCATTTATAAAAGCCAGTCCATTTCTGGTATTTTGCATTCCAGCATCATTAGCAAACCAGAACAGTCACTCATTGTTTTCCTGATTTCCTTTAGTTCTTTCTTCATCTTTTCCTTTAGTCTTTGAGCATATTGAAGATCAATTTTTTAAGTCTTTGCTATGTCCAAAGTCTGATATTCTTTGTTGATGGTTTCTGAATTTTTATCTGGTTCCTTTGGATGGGCCATGATTTCTTATTTCTTTGTTACAATGTACAGTTTAATATTTTAATATTTTAATGGGATTTAGTTTCTGAACTGTCTTTCTTAAGTTTGTGTCCAGCTCATGATATGACAGAGATTTCCTTCAGTTCCAGGAGTGAACAAAAACAAACACACCATTGCAAAAAACACCTTTCACAGTCTTTGCAAATCGCCTCTGCATCTGGCTGGTGCTCCAGAGCTTAGCCCTCCCATCAAGAAGATCAGCCCGAGGTGAAAGTGCAAGGTCCTTTCAGACTCGTCTGTGTCTTGCCCTTGTGGCCTTAGGAATTCCCTTGTGTACAAGTATTTGAATGTCTCCTCTATTCCTGATGAAATAGATTTCTCTCCCCTTACAGGGTGCTCTACTGAATGTCTTAAAGCCTGTAATCCTTGCCCCCGGCCACTTTGATTTAATTGTTTCTTAAACTGCCTAACTGTCTGAAAGCTGCTTCTGCCTGCTGCCAAGTTCTGAGTGGGCAAGCCAGAGATGAGTGTCCTGGTTCAGTCTTTCAAACTTCTACCCAAAAGATTAGCACTGACATACAGGCACCCCAGTATGTGTACAGAGGTTACCCTGCTCCCTCCAGAACTGAGCCAGGGACTTATAATGGGAGCTCAGGCTGGCTCCACACCAAGCCAGGGCGGCAGGAAGGGGCCAGTAAAGGTGCCATGAGTTTATCCTGCCATTTAAAGTTGTGTTTTCTTGATTCAACATTTGCCCAGTTACTGCAACCCTTTCACTATTTTCTGCAGTTTTGAGGAAGAGAGCTCTCCCAGTTTTTGCTAGTTGTTCAAAGATTCTGTGGGGGGACAGAACCCTGGAGCATTTTGGTCAACAGTTTCTATTTTCTGGAGTTTCTTTTTTAGGTGATGAAATGTTCTAAAATTGACTGTGGTGATAGTTGCACATATCTGTGTATATACTAAAAATCATTGGATTGTACAATTTAAGTTGGTGAATTGTGTATGTGAATTGTTTCTCAATAAAGCTGTTATAAAGTAAAAAAGGAATAAATTATTGATACACACTACAACATAGATGAAACTAGAAAACATTATGCTAAGTAAAAGAAACCAGAACTGATGGCCTCATATTTTATAATTTCATTTATATGAAATATCCAGACTAGGCAAATCCATAGATCCAAAAAGCACATTTATGGTTGCTAGTGTCTGGGAGAATGGAGGAATGAGGAGTGACTGCTTAATGGGTATGGAGTTTCTTTGGGGAGTGATGAGAATGTTCTGGAATGAGATGATGATGGTTGCACAATATTGTACACATACTAAAATCCACCGAATTGTACATTTTTAAATGGTTAAAATGGTGAATGTTATGTGAATTTTATCTCAGTAAAAAAGTGTTCAGATAACAAAAACAACTTATGATAGCCTCTGGCATATGGTCATTACTCAGAAGGAGTTACTCTGGAGTGCTGTGGGGAGCTGTGACTCACCCTCCAGAGAACTGGGCCCAGGACCTAAGAAGGCAATAGGCCACATGTGTATACATAGGCCCTCTCTGTACTATTTTTGCAACATCCTCTGAGTCTATAATTATTTCAAAAGAAAAATAAGGGCACATAAATGTGGCTGTCCATGCCTCCCATCCTCAGGTCTGGTACTCAGAGACTGACAACATCTTGGAGTCCTGTGGCTCATCCCAGACAAAAGACCCCGACTGGCCCACCTAGAGGTAGCATCTGCTCTGATCTGACAGCTGTGGGATGGGAACACTCGTGATTCTCAGAGGATATGGCTCAGGGCTGAGCAGGCTCACCTAAGATGTCAGCCTCTGCCCCATGCTGTGGTTTGGGAGTTGGGAGTGGAACAGTGTAACCCCATGAGTTCTCACTGCCTCTGGGATGGGGTTGGCTCTGCCTTCCAGGGCCTCTCAGTCTGCGTGTGGTGAACAGAAAGTCCATGCAGGTGGAGACAGCTGAGGAAGATAGGCACCCAAGGTTTGGGACACCTGAGGAGCCACAGATACATGCTTTCCTAGAAGCCAATTTGCCTCTGTTGTTATCTGAGCCTGGCTGGTCTGCCCAGGGTGGGAGGATGCAGGATCAAAAGTCAGCTCCTGACTCTAGTTTTACTTTCACTTTTGCTTTCCTGAAATGACAGAATCAGGAAGAGAGCTCAGATCAACAGTGTCTTTCTTTCTCTTGGCCTTGGTGCCTGGTTGCACTAATCACAGCTGGGCACTGTCCCTTGCTGGCACTGCCCCTCAGTAGAGACCCTGCCTGTGGTCACTGTAGCCCACTCTCTAGGCCAGGCCTGAGGATGGATGTTTTGGAGACCTCCAACTTGCTGGATGAGGAACTGTATTCACGGCAGCTGTAAGGGCCGAGGAAGAGTGGTGAGTGGGGTGGCCTTCTGACCTCTCATTTCCAACCACCTGCTGTCCCACTTCCCATCCACAGATATGTGCTGGGTGCGGCGGCCATGCAGAGGATCCAGGGAGCCAAGGTGCTGCTTTCAGGCCTCCAGGGTCTGGGGGCTGAGGTGGCCAAGAACCTGGTGCTGATGGGTGTGGGCAGCCTCACTCTGCATGATCCCCACCCCACCTGCTGGTCCGACCTGGCTGCCCAGGTGAGGGTCATGGGGGGGCTGTGGGCTCCCAACCCGGGGTGGTAGAAAGATCCCAGAGGGTTCTCTTTGCTCAGGCCAGACTGGGTCTCTCTTTAGTTCTTTCTCTCAGAGCGGGACTTGGGGAGGAGCAGGGCTGAGGCCTCTCGAGAGCTCGTGGCTCAGCTCAATAGAGCCGTCCAGGTCTGCGTCCACACGGGAGCCATCACTGAGGATCTGCTGCTGGACTTCCAGGTGCCCTCCCAGCCCCACTCTCCAGGCTAGCCCAGTCCCCTCCTCCAGCCCTTAGCGGATTCTGCCCTTAAGAGCCAACCCAGGGAGGGCTATGCACTGGCTCTGGCCCTGCTGATTATGGAGTCTACCCAGGTAGTGGTGCTGACTGCCTCAGAACTGGAGGAACAACTGAGGATAGGCACCTTCTGCCACCAGCACAGGGTCTGTTTCTTGGTGGCTGACACTCGGGGCCTTGTGGGGTGAGTAAGACTGCCTGCCCAGTCTGCCATGTCGCAGCCAGCAATGGGTCCCAGCACTGCTCCCAGCTCCAGGCTTGCCCCAGCACACCCCCACCCAGCCCCAAGGCCTCTCCCAGCATCCTGTTCCCAATTCTGGCCCCTTGGGCCTGTCCTTGCATCCCTTCAACCTTAACGACAGTCCCTGAGCTGCCTCAGTGCCCCCTGCCACCCACCCCAGGCAGTTGTTCTGTGACTTTGGTGAGGACTTCACCGTGCAGGACCCCACAGAGGCAGAACCCCTGACAGCCACCATCCAGGACATCTCCCAGGTGGGTGTTGAGCTGTGGGCACTCCCTGCTGCCCAGGGAGGGGTTGCCATGTCCATGGAAGGTAGGTAGATGCGCTCCTGAGCCAAGCCACTCCCTACTCAGGGCTCCCCCGGTGTTCTCACCCTGAGAGAGGCCGACATCAGCAACTTCTGCGATGGGGACTTGGTGACTTTCTTAGGCATCGAGGGCATGGTTGAGCTCAACGGCTGTGCTCCCCGGCCTATCCGCGTGCGGCGTAAGTCAATCCTTGTCTCAGCACCCAGACCCCCATTGGGGGTGCACACAGCCTGGTCTTGGAGATAGGTTCCCCCCTCCACCTTTCTCAGAGTGGAGCAAGGACATGGGTGCAAAACCAGATGGGGTGTGAGGAACTACTCAGGGTCAAGGGTCATATTGACTAGGCTGGATATTCCCCAGAGGACAGGACCTTGGAGATCGGGGACACGATGACTTTCTCCCGTTACCAGCGTGGTGGGGCTGTCATTGAGGTCAAGAGACCCAAGACTGTGAGCCATGTGAGTGCAAGTGTATATGAAGTGGGGGAGACTGGGCATCTTGAGGGGGTCACAGAGTTCTGGGCCTGACCCTGAGCCAAATGCTACTTGCAGGAGCCCCTGGCTGTAGCCCTGCTCCAGCCCCGTGTGGTGGCCCAGAGTCCCCAGGAAGTCCACCGTGCCCTCTGCCTGCACCAGGCCTTCCGTGCACTGCACCAGTTCCAGGCCCACAATGGTCGTCCACCCCAGCCCTGGCATCCTGTGAGTGGCCCTGTTGTCAATCCCATTCCCCTCCAGCCTCTGTCTTATTAGAGTCTCACCCATCAGGAGGCGACAATGATCCTCACAGATCCTAGTTTGAATCCCAGAGTCAGTTTCCCCACTTGTAAAAAGGAGAAGATCTCTTGAGGCCAAGGGCTGGGTCAATGAAAGCACCAGGCACCCAGCGCAGCAGACGCTCATTGTGTGCAGCAATGGGGCAAAGTCCTCCCATTCAGGCTTCTGTTTCCTTTTCTATAGAGCCCGGTAGATAGCTGCTTAAAGAATTTGTATGCGGGGTGGAGCTCAGCCAAGGGCTGCTCTGCCACAGTGTCCCATTTTGCAGGGTGATGCAGAGGCTGTGGTGAGCCTGGCCCGGAACCTGGAACCACTACGAGGAACTCAGGGAGAAATACTGGAAGAGCAGCTGGATGAAGCCCTAGTGCACACAGTTGCCCTGAGTAGTGCTGGTGGCCTGAGCCCCATGGCAGCCATACTTGGTGCAGTAGTTGCCCAGGAGGTGCTGAAGGTGGGTGCAGGAAATGGGCAGGTTGGGGCTGGGAAGTGTGCCATGGTCAGCGGGTACCAGATTGTGCATTGCCATCAGAGGGCACCCAGTACCAGACAGTGGTCTTGGAGGCTTCACCCACCTGGGTGTAGCCTCCAGCCCAAGGTCTGAGGCGGTTGGGAGGTGTCAGGGGTCCCCAGGCTGAAGTGTCAACTTCCAGGCAGTCTCTGGGAAGTTCATGCCTCTGGACCAGTGGCTGTACTTTGACGCTCTCGAGTGTCTTCCAGAAGATGAAGAGTCCCTTCCCAATCCTGAGGACTGTGCCCCGGTGAGAGCTTGGGGTGGGGGTGCAAGCCCTATCCAAAACCAGGACTGGGGAGAGAAAGGAGGAAAGGGCCTAAGGCTCTGACCTGGAAAACTCAATTTAAGAGCGAGACATGGCACAGGCCAGCAACTATCACTGTCCCTTGTCTGTGCTCCCCAGAGAGGCTGCCGCTATGATGGACAAATCGCAATATTTGGGGCTGGTTTTCAGGAGAAGCTGGGCCACCAGCGCTACTTCTTGGTGAGCTATGGGGTGAGGTTGGGAATGTCTGTGGGAGGACCAAGCTGGGCCAGGCCTCAGGGCTAAGGCCATTCCTGCTGGCAGGTGGGAGCTGGTGCAATCGGCTGTGAGCTGCTCAAAGGCTTTGCCCTAGTAGGCCTGGGTGCCGGAAGTGGTGGGGGCGTGATTGTCGCTGACATGGACCACATAGAGCGCTCCAACCTCAGTCGTCAGTTCCTCTTCAGGCCCCAGGACATTGGTGTGAGTGGCAGTCCCTCCCTACACACTCCTGTATCCCAGACTGTCCTCCCCATAATGCCCTGCCCCAATACCCTTCTACCTTCTTCCCAGAGGCCCAAGGCAGAGGTGGCTGCAGAGGCTGCCCGTTGCATGAACCCAGACTTGCAGGTGGACCCACTCACCCACCCACTAGGTCCCACCACTGAGCACATCTATGGGGACAGCTTCTTCTCCCGTGTGGATGGTGTGGCTGCTGCCCTGGACAGTTTCCAGGCCCGTGAGTATGCAACCTTGGACCTCAGACCCTTGCCCAAGGCTGTGCCAGCCCCACCTCTGACCCTCTGACCTCTTTGCCAGGGCATTATGTAGCTGCTCGCTGCACCCACTATCTGAAGCCACTGCTGGAGGCGGGCACACAGGGCACCTGGGGCAGTGCTGCAGTGTTTGTGCCACATGTGACCAAGCCGTACAGAGCCCCCGCCGAGGCTGCAGCTACTGAGGATGCCCCCTACCCTGTCTGCACCGTGCGGCACTTCCCCAGCACAGTTGAGCACACCTTGCAGGTGGGAAGCAACCTGAAGACCCCCACCCCACCCAGGTCAGCCTTCATCTTCAGACCTGTTCCTCACTGGATACTTCATTGTCCATCCTTCTCCACAGTGGGCCCGGGATGAGTTTGAGGGACTCTTCCGACTATCTGTGGAGGCCATCAACCGCTACCAACAGTAAGGCCATCAGCAAGGGTGAATGGGAGTCCAGGACCCCTGGGTCCAGAGTCTAAAGGGTTCAGCCTCGAACCTCCCCCTCTTTTGGCAGGGCACCCACTTCCCTGACAGACATGGATGGACCACACATGCTGACCCTTCTGCAACCAGTGCTGGGTGTCCTGAGGATGCGTCCACAGTCCTGGCAAGACTGTGTTTTGTGGGCCCTTGGCCACTGGCATCTGTGCTTTCATGATAGCATCATGGAGCTGCTGAGGTGCTTCCCACCTGAGAAGGTGTGTAGCTAGGAGTTGGGGGTTGAGGGCTCAGGGAGGCCTGGGAAGGGGGTCAGTCTGAGCCCAGCAGCCTCTGTTTCCCTAGGTGCTGGAGGATGGAACTCCTTTCTGGTCGAGTCCCAAACAGTGTCCCCAGCCCCTGAAGTTTGATGCCACACAAGTGAGTAGGGTCCCCTGGGGAGCCATGAGTTGGTGCTGTGGCCTCTCAGGGCAGAGGTGGGCACCTCTGCATTCTGCAGAGATGCACGCGTGCTGAGAGAAAGAAACATGTATGCACATGTGGATAACCACATGTGAGGCAGAGGCAGGCACTCAAACAGATCTATAAATGGGCAGTAATGCCTTTCACTCATCCATACACGCTCCCTTGCACCCATGTATCTTCCCCTGCTCTGGGTCTGGCTGCAGGACATGCACCTCCTCTACGTGCTGGCGGCTGCCAACTTATATGCCCAGATGCACAGGCTGCCTGGCTCACAGGACGGGACTGCACTCAGGGAGCTGCTGAAGTTGCTTTTACTGCCTGGACCCCAGCCTCTGGCCCCCATCTTCACCAGTGACCTGGAGCTGACTCGAGCTTCTGCTGAGTTCGGTGAGGGCTCTGGCCCCAGCTTACCATGCAGCTACAAGTCTGACCCTGTTCTCAGCCTATGCTGCAAAAGGAAGATGAGGCCTGGAGGCCTGGAAGTCAATTCACTACCTCTTAGGCTTTGTGGCCTTGCTCCTCTCTAGGCTTGTGCCCATCTCTGGCTCCTCTGTAGGCCCTCTCCCTGCTGCCCTCCCTATCCTTTAGCTCTCTTGGTAGATTCTCAGAAAAAAAAAAAAAAAAGCCCACTGGCTCCTGGGGAGCCCCTGGCTATGGCTCCCAGGTGGGGACAGTCAGGAGGCACACACCTGCTGGGGTTGCTGGGGAGGAGATTGCAGTATCAATCAAGGGGTTCCCTGGAAGCAATGAGTGAGGCTTGGCAGACTGCCAGGAATAATAGGCACCAGTCTCCAGGGAAGAGTGCAGGAGAGAGGCTAAGAACTGCCCCAACACTACCTTCCCCTGGCAGGCCCTGAGCAGTCAAAGGAACTGCATGAAGCCCTGGAAGTCTGGAGCGTGGGTCCTCCCCTGGAGCCCCTGCTGTTTGAGAAGGTGGGAGCCCGACTGGGGGAGGGAGGCCAGGCTGGGGAGGCTGTAGCCGTTGCTAAGTGGGTAGTTTTGGAGCCCTGGGGGCTAAGTTGTCCTCCCAGCAGGGCACCTGGAAGTGCCTCACCTTCCCTGAACCTCAGCCTCCTTATCTGATAAATGGGGAGGGGAGCACCCACCCCACAGAACTGTGTGAAGAGCTGTGCAGAGGCTCAGGGTCAGCCCTGGTAAGGGACAGCTACTGCCATGTTAGCACTACTGTGATGGGCCTCACAGGACAATGACAGCAACTTCCACGTGGACTTTGTGGTGGCGGCAGCTACCCTGCGAGCTCAGAACTATGGGATTCCACCAGCCACCCGTGCCCAGGTAACTGCCCCTTGGGGCTTAGGCCTGGAGGCGGGGGTCAAACCTTAACTCCATACCTTGGGCCCAGATTGAATCTCCTATCCCTGGCAGAGCAAGAAGATTGTGGGCCGGATTATCCCAGCCATTGCCACGGCAACAGCAGCTGTAGCGGGCCTGGTGGGCCTGGAGCTATATAAGGTGGTGGGTGAGCCGCAGCCTGGGCGGCCTCTCAGTGCCTTTCGCCACAGTTATCTGCACCTGGCTGAAAACTATCTCAGTCGCTGGGTACCTTGTGCCCCAGCCACCCAGACGGTAAGCTTTGCCCCTCTCTGCCCCCTATACACACACAAACACCAGGTCTGGGTTTTCCCTGCACCTACTAGTCAAACAGGCCTTGCTCTAGCTGTGGGCTATCACCTCAGGACTCCCTCCAGCCCCTTTCCTGTTGCACAGCCAGGCTGGGACCTGTCAGACACAGGAAGCAGCTGTCAGACACCCCCCACCCCCTACTGGTCTGGGGGAGCAGCAGCTTAAACTCATTAGTGGAACCAGACATCAATACCCTGAGGGGGAGGTAGTGGGAGGTGGGAGGGGTCCCCAGTGCCAGACAGAGCTCCCCACACATGGCTTGGGGGCCTAGCCCATCCCTCCAAGCTGAGTTCTAGGGCACTGGACTTACCCCCAGGGATATGGGGGTCTGTGTGTGTTCATGTCACAGATGTGAGTGCACCAGTGTCTGGGCATCCTTGACCCTGTGTTTGTGGGCATGGAGGGGGCATGCTTGCACATCTGTGAGCCAGATGGGAGCATGGGCTAGTCCCAATGTGAGTGTTCATGTGGGTACACATAGGGGTGTTCCTAGGCTTGCGTTCCTGTGTGTTCTTCTGAGTGCAGGACTGTGAAGGCTAGCACATGTGCCCAAGCTCTGCAGAAATTAGCAATAGCCAACTTCCTTGGGCACAGGAGAGGGGGTGGAGGGAATGCCTTCACTAGGGTAAAGGGCAGAGGTCATGGATGGGCTGGGCTTTTGCTGAGCATCCCTGGGGTCCCTTGAGGCACAGCACACAGAGACCTTTTGTGAGGGGCTGGCCTCTAGCCAGCACACAAGCCGCTTTCGTCCATGGGGGAGGGGGAGGGGGAGCCCCCCATCTCACCTCTGGCCTTTTTTTAGCTTGACCCCAGTGTGGTTTCTGGGTGGCTGGCAGGGCCCTCCTGTCCTGGCCCTTGCCTGCCTGCCATTCTTTTTCCCTTAGCCCTAGACACCAGAACCCCAAGGTCCTTGAAATATGGAAGGAAAAAATATGGAAGAAGAGGAGGCCCTATGAACTGTCCCTGCTGGGGTCTCTGGGCCAGTGGGGCCCTGGCGGTCACTGTGCCCCTTGCCCCTGTGTGCCCATGAGAAGTCTAAGGTCCCAGGGAGGGCAGGATCATGGGGACAGGATGTGTACCCACACCCCGTTCCCAGTCTTGCATTTGAGGCACAAGCAGTCTTATCGGAGACTGCAGCAGCCCTGCCCCCACTTCCTCAGGAAGCAAGCAATCCCCCCCCCTACACACACACACATACGTACACACAAGACTGGCCTGTGTGATGGATTGCCTGTTTCCCTACCCGGAGGCCCCATAGCCCTGTTTCCGGTGCTGGCCCCAGCATGGGCGGAGAGGGGGCCGAGACTGAGACTCTGGGCTCAGAGCCCACCTTCTACTCCCACCCCCTGGCTTTGCTTCCTGTCTTCCAACCAGTCCAGCTCATCCCCTAGGAAAGGTAACTGGGGTGGGGGTGGAGGTGCATGTGACAGGCCTCTCACTCCTCCCCACCCCCACTCCCAGTTCCATCAACTGGCATGGACCTGCTGGGATCGCCTGAAGGTGCCTGCTGGGCAGCCTGAGAGGACCCTGGAGTCTCTGCTGGCCTATGTACAGGTGTGCTCAGTCCCTGCCCACCCCCAAGATTGGCCTGGGCCAGCCCAACTGGTGCCTGACCTATCTCTCTCCCTAGGAGGAACATGGATTGCAGGTGAGGATGCTGCTGTATGGCCCCGCCCTACTCTACTCTACAGGATGGTCCCCTGACAAGCAGGCCCAGCACCTACCACTCAGGTGAGCCCACATCTAGCTTTTGTCTGGCCCCATCCCATCCCCTGGAGGTTAGGGGTGGGAACACTAAGTCTCTCCTCTTTTTATTTCCACACTGGGCCCCTCACACCTTCCTGAAGCTTTCTTTTGCCAAATGGAGTCAGCAAATGGGGTGGGGGTGGAGCCAGGGCTGAGAGCCTGAGGAGGGGCCTCCAGGAGCTGCCTATTTGGTCGACCCCACTGGCTCCCCCACACCCTGCACAGCCCCCTTTCATTGCCCACTCCCCAGGGACCTTTGGCTTCCTGCCTCCTCCCTGCTCCACCAGCCACTCCTAAAATAGTTTCAGATGTTTCCTGCCTTGAGCTACTTCTGCTCCTGGCTTGGGCTCCTGATGGCCGCCAGAACTCTCTAGTCCATGCCAGGTCGCTTTCTGCCTGCCACTGCTCACCTACATACTCTTCCACCCCTGCTGCCAGGGTGACAGAGCTGGTGCAAAAGGTGACTGGATGGGTTCCTAACCCTGAGCAGCGGGTACTGGTACTGGAGCTGAGCTGTGAGGGTGAGGAGGAGGACACTACCTTCCCGCCTGTGCACTATGAGCTGTAATGAGGCAGCAACCTTGCCACTCGGCTCTACTAAGCCCACACCTACATCCTGAGCCCAAGCAGGCACTCAATAAATGTTTGTTGAAAGAAGGCATAGTGGAGAGGTTGGATGACAGAACACGAGGCAGCAATGTACATGGGGCATGACACGGACAAGGCAAGGACCCTCAAAGGAAGAGAAAAGGCTCTGTAGATTCTCTTGCCTGGGTTGTGCCTTGCAGGGCTGAGGCTGCCTCCATAAGGAGGTATGGAGCCAAGACAGTCCAAAGAAAGGCTTTTATTGTTCCCAGGCTGTGGGGCAGGGTCAGAGGTAGCCGACAACATCATTGCAGATGATGGGCTGGCGGCTGTGGCAGCTCATGAGGGCGGCAAAGCGTGAGACATCTGCAGGCAGCTCAGGTTCGGGGCGAGGTGGGCATGACAGCCGCTTTCCTGCCATGGCTGCCCGCCGTGCCCCTGCCAGCCGGCGCCGCAGCTGCTCGGAGAGGCCAAGGAGGAACTGGGGAGGCCGGGAGCGGGCACGGGGCCCGCCCCCCTCGCCCCCCTCGCCCCCTGCTTCAGGCAGTTCCATCCAGTTGTGCACTAGATCAGCAAAGCAATTGTCCCCCAGCACCAGTGGCTGGCGACTGCGACCCCTGCTCAGCAGAGCTGCTGTCCAGTCCTCTGCCTCCAGCTCTCGCCAGTGCTCCAGGCAGGCGTCCGGGGTGGACTTGGGCCGTGGTCGATGGGCAGATGGTGCACTGGCCACAGAGGCCCTGCTGGGCAGGGGAAGGCCACTGGCCAAGAGGCTCTGGCTAGGGGGTGGCTGTGCTGGGGGTGGTTGGCGCCGGAGTATGGGCAGTTCTTCCTCAAGCCACGTGCTCCCTGACACTTCCGAAAAGCCAGAGTCCCAGTCCAGAGCATGTTCCCTTGGGTCCCCCAAGGCTGCACCCCTGTCTCTCATCACCACAACTTCCTCCTCCTCCTCCTCCTCCACACAGCAGGCCGAGTCCCCTTCTGAGGCATCTGAGGCCCTAAGCTGGTAACTGGACCACACACTTGGGCTGGGCTTGGGGGGTGGCCGCAGGGGCCCAGACATTGGGGGTGAGGCCGTGTCCCGGCCACACAGCTGTGCAAGAAGAGAAGGCAGAAGTCAAGAGTGGCACCATAGCACTACATACCCCTGACTGCTGGCCAGGCCAGGCCAGCACCAAGAACAAAGGGCCAGGAAGGGCTGGATAGGGTAGCAGGGCCACTGGTGGGTACTGGGTTGGTGTTGGGGTGCTGGTGCACCGAAGTCCGTGTGGCTCCCATTAGCCAACCTGGTGCCGGTCTGGCAGGCTGCAGCATGCAGGGCTGGGCAAGTCGGCACCCGCCACCAGGGCAGGCAGGCAGGGGTGCAGGCCTGCACTGGGAAGTAGGGCTTGCCCAGGACTGAGGGGTATCCGTGCCTCTTGGGAATTTAGCTCCCCCAAGCCCACAGTTTCTTCCAGAAAAGGATAGAGTGCTTGCCAAACAAGGGGTAGAGGAAGGAGGGCCAGGCCAGCCTGGGGTTGGAAGCTTCCATAGCAGCTCCAGCATCTCTTCAGGCCCTCCCTGCCTCCTGACCAGCCCCAAAAGAAGTTTCTCCCTCCCACCACCAGCACTCCCCGCGCTGCTCCTGCAGTATGGCCAGCTGGGAGTCTGTTACCTGATGCCCAGCTCAGCTCCCAACCATCCGAAACCCGACGCTGACCATCTGGGCCCTCTGCGCCGCCCCACCCCCATCCCGTCTCAGATGGGCACTTGGAACGGCCCTCACCCGTCTGTCGTTTGGGCAAAGCGGTAGCCGGGCACCCCACACCGGTCCCCACGAACCACACCCGCGCCCAAGCCTCACCAGTTCACAGCGGAGCTGGCCCAAGAAGCTGTCAAACCGAGCCCTGTGCATGCCCGTATAGGAGTCCCCGCCAGTCCTGCCCGTTCCTTCACGAACCCCGGCGGGAGCCGCGCAGAGAGGGCCGGGCCGGCCGGGCCAGCGGCGTGATCGCCCTCTGCCTTGCTCCACGGCTCGTCGCTCTCCGTAGCGCCCGCCGCCACCGCCCCAACATCTGGCAGCCGCGCCCCGCCCCCGGCGCCGCGGCCAAAGGGGGCGTGGCAGGGTTCTGTCCCGCCCCGCGGACCCCGCGGGGACGGTGACCCAGGCGACCCCTCCCCTTCGCGGGGCGGGGCTGTAGCTGGGAGCTGGGCGGGGTTCGCCTCGAGACCCCTGGGATGGTAGAAATGACTCGAGTTTCGTTGCGTGACCTAGGGCAGACCGCTTCCCCGCGGCGGCCCATCTGTCCCAGTGTAGAATAGCGGTCCCTTTCACGGGGCCCCTGTGAGCGCGGGTCCCCGGCGGCGCCCACGTGCGGACCCCTCCGGGCGGTAAACGCCCCCGGAGGTTTGATCTGGCTGTGCTGTGAACCCCTCGGGGCCAGACCCGTTGGTTGGTCCCGCTCCTAAGGCCGGACTCGACAGTTCCTGGAAGTGGTGGGAGGGCGGCTAGCCCTCTCTGAGGACTGAGGGAGCTGTGTGCACGCGCGACCTCGAGCCTGCCCAGCGACGGGCCTCAGTCAAGGCCAAACCCACACCTTCCTCTCCCGGCCTCTGGGTGGAGCTAGGCAGGGCCGCCCTCTGGTGGGGAGCACGCGGTTAGCGGCTAATCCAGTCGCTACAAACGTCCACCTGTATCCCGGGGCGCAGCAGCCCGTCTGTGGGCACCATGTGTGGACTGAGGAACAGTGCTGGGAAGGAAGGGGCTCTCCGGCCGCAAGGGTCAGGGCGGATCCCCTGAAACTGCTCCATGATCAGAGGCTAGGCTTAAGTGTTCAGTCTAGCTGGACACAGACTAGACATGTCAGCAGACAGGAAAATACCGGGGAATGATGGAGATGGGCTAGCTTGGGTGAAAGGGAGAGACTCACAGAGTAGGCATATTAGGGATGAGATCTGGGTAAGCCATCATGGAGAGATTAAGAGAAAGGACATTCTAGGCAGATGGACCAGCCAATGTAAAGGTCCTCAAGCAGGAACAAAGCTGGACAGGGCAGAAACTAAAGGACTAATTTGTCTGTGCTTGGGGGAGCGGGGCATGAAGAAGTCAGCAAAATCAGGTTCCAAGCAGCCATAGAAAGGAATATGGGCTTTGTTCTATTTCAATGTGGGCAGTGGGGGCTTTTGAGCAGGGAATGGCCTGGCCTGGCTCTTCTTTAGGGGATCCTGGCTGCGGCCCAGTCTGTAATCAGAGCGGAGGCTCCTGCCTCATCCAAGCAACTTAGTTGGGGTTGGCCTAGGCCTGGGTAGGGCAGGTGCAACAGAAGGGGTGAGTTTGAGGTATGTTTTGAAGCTAAACTCAAGCCTTGCTGATGTATGGATATGGGTGGGGAAAGTGAGGCATCATGCACGGGTCCTAGATTTCTGCCCTGAACAACTGAGAGGATAGAATGGCAATGAATTGATCCAGGAAAGGATGGAAAAGAGGGGGTTTGGGGGGAAAGAAAATGATCACTGTGGACAGTGTGACTTTTGAGATGCTTGTCAGACATCCAAGAGGAGAATGTGGAGTCGGTTGCTGGGTGTGCTGCTGGAGTTTGTGAGAGAAGCCGACACTGGAGCCTTGGCTCTGGGAGGCAAAGCGAGTGGATGGTATTTAAGGTTGTGGTCCTGGATGAGATGGGAGAGGTGAGAATAGACAGAGGAAGACAACAGTCAATACTGAGCTTGGGAACACCCCACTGTTTGGAGGTCAGCGAGATGAAGCTAAACCAGTAAAGATGCTAAGCAGGAGTAGCGAGGGATGGGGGGAGGAAACCTGAGACTGGGGAGACTTGGGAGCAAGAGTCAAATGCTGCTAAGGAAGGAGGGGTGAAAACAGTCTGCTGGACAGTTTCATGGAGGGAGAGACAAGCCTGACCGGAGTGGTAGAGGAGAGTGAAAGGTGAGGAACTGGAGAAAGCAAAGTATAGACAACTTTTTAAAAACTGACAGATAACATAAATATAATAAATTTGTGGACAGCTCTCAAGGACATCTCAATAAATGCTGAAATCTGTAACACCTATGCATATGTCACCCAGGTAAAGATATAGAACATCCCCAGCCCTCCCGGAAGACCACCTTGCACCCCCTCTAGTTGATATCTGCAACGATAACCACTACTTTGATTTCTGTTACTGAGGATTCCTTCTGCCTGTTGAAGGTAGACCCTTTTTGTGAGATTTTGTTGATTGTTGGGCTTGGATTTCCTAGATAGATTATGTTCTAATTGTGGGGAGGGTGCAGCTGGAGTTTGGACTCTGTGTGTGAAGTAACAGGTCCTGGGCCCAATTTTCCAGGGTGCTGTGCTTGCTCTAAAGACTGCCTGCCCAGGACTTCCTGAACCTCAGTTTTCTCATATGAAGCTTGACCCTCCTCCTCTCACATCCCCTCAGGGTCATGGTAATAAATAGGTTGGGGACAGTGGAAAATGGGGTTGTCTAGGGCCTCTGGGTGTCTCCTTGGGATACAGAGCTCAGTCACCAGGGATGGGTGGGACTGGAATGTGGGAGGCCCAGGAGTCTTGCCTGCCCAGCTCTGAGCAACGGACCTGGCAACGGGGTGAGTCTGACAAACACACCTGGCCTTCTGGAGCCGTCTCCATTGTCTATATCCTTGGGCCACCATGGTGCTGCTCAGGTCTCTGGTACTTCTTCTTGCTCTGGGTGTCTCTGGTAAGGAGTTGGTGGGTGGGGGAGCCCCAGTTCTCACTCTGCACCCCTCAACGGAGTCCTAACCCTTCTCAGATAAGCCATTCTGCAGGGCAGGGGCTAAGGGAGAGCCAGGGAACAGCAAGGGTCTAAACTTCTGACCCCCATTCTTCATCTTGGCTGGTGACTCAACCAAGTCCTCACAGCTCATCTGTGTAATGGGCTGACCTAAGTACTGATGTGGGAGAAAAGCAAGGGCTGGATCATCAAACTGCTGGCTGCCAGGCCCCAAGATGTAGCCTTGCCCTGCAGTAAAGTCTCAGGGCTATTATGCTCATGTGTGTGATTCCATGTCGTAGAGGGCCTCTACTCTGAATCTCCTGCCCCTCACAGATCGCCACAGCCTCCCCTGGTTCACGAATGTCTCCGAGAGCCAGGGCCCTGGCACCATTCTTCAGTCTTTCATTTTCAACTGTTCCTTCCACATGCCGACCCTGGAATTACTCCATGTGCAGCCACCCACTACCTTCTTCAACCCGCCCAGCCTGACTAGGTTTCAGGGGCAATATTTGGGCAAGGTAGGGCCATGGACACAGCTGGAAGCTGTAAGGGCATAGGGCAGATTGGAAATTCCCAATTCTGGGAGTGGTGTAAGGGAATGAAAAGCTTAGGCCTCACATGGCACTGCCTACTGGCTGTAGGTGACCCTGAGCAGCTCAGCTCGGCTTGATGCTCTGGCGGTGAACCACTATGAGCTGCAGCTGCGGTTTACGTGTGGCAACCATGTGATGGAGGGGCCGCTCTCTGTGGATGTACACCAGGACCTTGGTCATGTCCAGTGTGCTGGCCGATTTGCCAGCCCAGGTGAGGCTGGGGGCAGCAGTCATGGGAACAGGCAGGCATGGCCTGAAAAGAACTTTCTTGACCTCTCCTCTGGCCAGCTGGGGAAATCATTCAGGTACCGGAGACAGTCACACCCAGGGCACGGCTATATACTCTGCTGCTCCCAGGTCTGGAACTCCAGGGAGCCCAGGTGAGACCAGCATACATGGGGTGGTGAGGGTAGAGTTGGGGGTCTTGGGCAAACCAAGCCCAGCCCCTGCCTGGCTGGCACAACCTGCAGAGGGACCTTGGAGTGCATAGCTGAGCATCTGCATGATGTTTGTCCTTGGAAAGAGCCACCAAGGGCTGCCCACCCCCAGTCCCAATGGTTGTTTCCAGAGGGACATCTCAGGGGCTGAGTTCTTTCAGGTTTTCCTCTGCATTCTGAGTTCTCCATGACAATTCTCTATTACTTTTGTAATCCCAAGAAAAGAAATGTAGTTGAAAACAAAATAATTGTTTTAAAAGCAGAAAGGATTGTGAATTAGAGCTGGGGTCGGGGTGGAGGGAGAGAAGCCTAGGTGGGGTATGAGCAGGTACCTGCCGGGTTGTTGGAGAATGTTGAAGGGGTGCTTGGGGGCACTGACTGCTGGATGGGGCCTCCAGTACTTCTGTCCTGTCAGATGAACATCACCAGTGCCCAGGACCCTCCACACTTCCCTGGACCTTTCTCTATCAATGGGCAGGGTTGGCTGCAGGCACCAGCCCAGGGCCTCAAAGGCCAGGCACAAAAGGTGAGCATGATATGGGACCTGAGGGTATTCATGGATTGGGCATGCAGTGGGCAGTGCCCCCACCTCCTGGAGGTTTGTTTGTTCTTGGCCTCCTTGACCTTGACTACACTGCCTCTCCCAGATCTAGCCCATAACCTGCCCCTGCTGCCCTGTGTTGCTATCTTCCTACCTTGGCCTAGTTTTGTGCTGGGCCCTGGAGTCCCAGCAAGAAGAAGGTTCCTGGCTCTGGGGGCTCACAGTCCCCCTCTAACAGAAAGGAGAGTGTTTAGGGCAATCACAGAGGAACAGAAGTTCTGGATAAAGTGGCCAGTGCTGTCTGGAAGAGGTTAGAGAAGTTCCCTCCTTAAAACTTCCACCTCTTGTGACTGGCTATTAGCAACTCTCTATGATTGTAATTCATATTAAATTGCAAATGACCCGGATATCACTTTCTTGGACTATTTGCAGAATTTTAGAAGAATTTATGGCCCAAAGAAATGGGGTTCAAAGGTATACCTGTCAGCAGAGTGACAGGTCATGGGAAGGGCTGAGTGTTAGGCTCCTTGTAGCGGCCATGAGTGAGCTGCCTATCTGAGGGGAGAACTGAGTAGACACACAGATGGACAGACATGGTGGTTCCCTTCCTGTTCTGTGTGCACCACAGGTCTTCCAGCTGTGGATCTTGGTGATGTTTGGACAAGGCCAAAGCTGTCAGGGGATGCTGACAGTTAAGGTTTTGCCTGCTGTCTCCAGTCAGGTCTCCTTCCTGTAAGGCTTCCCACCCTGGAAACAGTTGGGGAGGCCTGTCCCCAAGAAATCCGGGGTATAGTAGAATATGGGCTGGGGTATGGGGCAGCTGGAGTGTTCCCAGCTGTCTGCCAACACCCTGGGATGCGGCCTGCCAGTCAGGCCAGGGGTAGAGTAGGACCAAATGGGTGGGAGCCAGTGCCATATTTTTGGTTCAGGAAGCAGAACCAGAACATCACCATCCCAGAGAACCTGGTCCTTGGGAGCGATGTGGTTAAGGTTCAGACCCGGGGCTTCGATGTGCGATATGAAATCCTCTCCCCGGTGCCCTGCCCGCTCTTCTCTATTGGACGCGGTGAGGAGCATGCAGGAGAGGGAGAACGACCTGGAGGCCTCTAGGGCTAGTCTAGAGGTGACCTGGATTGGGGCGAGGTGGGATTTGAGGGTAGGGTCAGAGTTGAGAAAGTTCTTGGAGGAGGCGGCGGGAGAGGCCAGGTTCAGTGCTCCGCCCCCTCGCCTCTCCTCCCCGCCCTTCCGCGAGCGGCGAGGTGGGGGCGGGGCCTAGCTGGGGGCGGAGCCGGACTCCGCTTCCCCTCACCCCGCCACCCCGCCCAGCCGACGGAGTGGTCCGGACCACCGCGCCCCTGGAGATGGCCCGGGCAACAGGTGCGGCCATCACCAGGCTGCAGGTGAAGGCCTTCGAGCAGTTTCGGCCGTGGGTCAGCGCCGAGCTGGATTTCACCGTGAACGTGCGGTCCGTCAACCGCTGGCCCCCGCGCTGCCTCCCGGCGCTGCTGGTGTGAGTACCCCGGAGCCTTTGCCTGGAATGCTGGGGCAAGAGCCCTGGCTCCCGTCCTGGCCCCGGCTCCTGCCCTGCCGCTCACCCTCGGTTCCCAGGACTCAAATCCCGGAGACCGCACCTGTGGGCACCGTGCTGAACACCTTTACTTGTGCGGACCCCGACTCAGGCGGTGACACTCTTGACTACCAGCTGCTGTTCCACAGCCCTCCCGGCCCAGCCAGCCTCTGCCTTCGCGACAGGGCCCTGGAGGTGCCCAGACCCTGCTCCCAGACCCACGTGGAGGGTCTTAGGGGCAGGAAGGGGCGGGTGACCCAAAGGCCTGTGGGAACCGGAACTGAGACTCTCTGGGATGGGGGGATGATAGAGTCAACGTGCTTTGCAGTTTGGAAAAGAGGGTCAGGGTAGTCTGATCTGCGGATGCCCTGGATTGAGGCAAACCAGTGCGCTTAGGGTCTCCCAGGCCTTGGCTGCACCTCACTCTCTGGCACCTCTGGTCAGGTGAACGCCTCACTGGACTGTGACACTCCTGGGGCCTGTTTCCAGCATGCAGCCTCCATTATGGTGTTGGATGGAGGTCAGCCCCCTATGACCAGTGAGTGACACAAACAGGCTAGCCCATGTCATCTCAGATAAAGCCTCCTGCCTGGACATTCAGGACAGGGCTGTGTTCCCTGTGTCCCTCAGATCCCCATGACAGGGTCATCTCTTCTCTCTCAGAAACCAGTGGGGCAGGGTTGTCTCCACTTCAGACCATAAAGATGGGGCATATCTCCTCTCTTAGATCCCTAGCAAGGAAAGGCCTGTTGCCCCCTCTCTCCCCAGACCCCTTCACTCCTTCGACCCCCAGGGGAGGGTCCTCTCTTCCTCCTCAGACCCCCAGGGAAGGGCTGGACACTGCAGGCCAGCTCCTTGACTGCCAAATGGCCCCCAGCTGAGGTGCCAGTACTGGTGATGGTGACACCTGTCAACGAGTTCTCCCCAGCTTGTGCCCCACGCACCTTTCGGATTCAGGAGGATGCAGAGCCCCACACACTGCTGGGCTCCGTGGTGGGCACCGACATGGATTACCCACATGACAGCATTGAGTACTACACTTCTGGTGGACCCGCCATCTTTGCTGTGGACCGTCTCAGTGGTACCCCCATACCTGCGCTGGGATGGAGGGGTGGGCTCTATAGAGTTGGCTCCATAGGCTGAGTCCATGGCCACCCCCTCTAGGGGAGGTTCACCTCCTGGCACCTTTGGACTATGAGCAACAGAGGTTATACAGGCTCACTGTCCTGTTGACTGACTATGGCCAAGACCAGGACCCCACCTGCCACCGCTCAGGGTCCTGCACCATTACTATCGAGGTTGAGGTAATGAGCCCCACTTGGAAAGAGTCAAAACAAGGGTTCAAATGTCCTCTGATACTCTTTTCCATTCTGTGCCTCAGTTTCCTCAATTGGTTGGTTCACGTAGAGGGGTGGGCCTTATTGTGGAAAGCTTTGGAGCCTGATGCCTGAGCTCTGGCTGTGTTTGGTGGGAGGAGGCTGAGGAGCTGGCTTGGGGGTTTGGGGAATAGATTGCCCCATCCCTAATCTGGCTGCCTTCCTGCAGGATGTGAATGACCATGCACCCGAATGTGAGCCCCCGTTCCAAGAACTCACCATCCAAACACACTCAGGCCATAGTGTGGAGGTGACCAAGATGTCATGTCAGATCCCCCAGGAGCCACAGCGCCTGGCCTTTTCCTACAGCATTGTGGGAGGTCGGGGCTCCGAGGACCACCAGGCTGCGGCAGAGGGGCAGGCCAAGGCCAGCAGTGGTCCCTTTTTCCTGCATTTTTCCTTACAGGGAATAGCCAGAGCCGATTCAGCCTGCAAGGCGCCATCCTGGTGCACAGTGACCCCGTGTTGGGGCCTCCTTGGCCAGAGGAACCCCATACCTATGAAATATTGATCCGTGTGGCCGACGCAGGTCCCTCTACACCCCACTTCAGCACTACAGCCACCGTCATTGTGCATCTAGTTCCCCGGAGGGCCAGCACAGTTGCCACCAGCACTCAGACAGCCACAGTGAGGGGGGGCTCCTCAAGCCATTGGGGGGTGGGGAGAGAGGACCTTGGGGGGCAAGGATACCCAGTTTTCCAGGCTGAACGATGGGGGAAAGCATTCCAGAGGGAACCATGAATGCAAAGACCATGGCAGAAAAGCAAATCTGGGGTGTTGGGTCACTCAGCCCATGGAGGGGTTTGAAGCCTGGATGGTTGGCATTTTGGAAGGGCAGTGGTGAGGATGCGGCCTCCATTTCAGGTGCCCTCAATGATGACACCCCTGCTTGTGACAGACACAGAGGCTTTCTGGCAGCCAGAGCCTTGGTTTGTGGTGGTGCTGACGGTGACTGGCACCCTTCTCCTCTTGGCTCTGGGCTGGCTCCTCAGCAGGCTCTTTGGGAGGTAAGTCTCCTATCCCAGTGCTCCCCACCTCCCTCCTGCCTGCCTATGGACCTCAGCTGTGGATAGGTGGTTTCACCCAAGATTTGGTGACAATGCCGAAATTGATGGGGCAAATGATAGTATTGAAGAGGGCTCTCCTCCCCCAGAGGTCTTCAGCTTAGAGTCTGAGTGACAGTAGGTGAAAGCCGCCTCTATTGTTGGTGGAGCCCAATCTGGGAACAGGATGGGTGTGTATGAGGCCCAGGATTCGAGACTCTGATTCTGTCATGCATTGGACATTTACTCCCATTCCTGACTCTTGCCCCTGTTTGAAACCTGCTCTGGGTACCTTGTGGGCACAGGACTGAGCCCAGGTTGAGATGGGGTAACAATGTAGGCATCACATACAGACATTGGCTGTCCTCAGGATAAAGGGGTGGAGCTAGCAGGCCTGTTGTCCTCACTGCTTGGTCCCTCTTTCTGGCATTTTAGTGTGGTCTAGTTGCTACAGGCACCGAGCAAACCAGCCCAGGCTCTGCTGCTGAACAGGTCAGCTGCCTTTGCTCCATCCCTGGGAGTCTACCTCTAACTCAGGCTGGGGCCAAGAGCCTTATTCTGTATCCCTTGCTCCTACTTTCCCCAGCATCCAGGGAACTGAGGCATCCGTTGAGGGGTTCATGGAGGCATCAAGGACGGAGACATCCCAGGGACCCAGCAGTGTCATGAGCCTGGTATGGCCACCCACCATCCCAAGTTGTTGGCACTGAGGCTGCTCCAAAGTACCCCCTGCCTGCCCTCTTCCTGGTGGATGGTTGCCCCTGTGCAAACACCCATGGCAGCCCCATCAGCTCCATGGAGGAGGCAGGTGGGCTCCTGGCCCTTTCAGGAGCAGTCCCCCATCTGCTCCTCTGTTGGCAGAGTCCAACTCTGCACCCTCTCATTTTCCTCTCAGCAGCATTTTGATGGCAGAGCACAGGACTCCCGTGAGTTCCCTCTTATCAAACCATATTCCACTGGGGCCCTATCTCCTCCTGTCACTAGGCATCCACCATCTAGTCTTTCCTTAAAATGGGTCTTTCAGCCCTGCTCACCCCTCAGACAATGTTTGTCAAACACCTGTGGTGCCAGGGGATGACTCAGCCCTGGTCTGGTCTCTGTCCATGGCGGGGGTGGGGTGGTGGTGAAGACTCCCAGATTACTCTAGAGTCACCAGTGAATTATGGCAGAGTGATCTGGCACTGGTCTCATGGGAGCCAGCATCCAGTTTTGGGGAATCAAGGCTTCCTGCACATTTGAACCAAGCCTCAGAGGACTTGCTGAGTTGAGAAGGGAGGGAGGGGACAGGTTGGATCCCAGCAGAAGGGGAGTTACACCTAGAGTCCTGGAATGCCTTCTCCTACCTTCAGGGTAGGGGAACAGTTCCGTTGAGCCTGGCAATGCCTCTTCTCTCTCCTGGCCATCTGGAATCAGGTACAGGCAGAGATTACCTTTTCAACACACGCACAGGAGCCCGGCGGTGGCTCTGAGGCCAAGCAGGTGTCTCACTACATGTGGAATTTCTTCTTCACGTGATCAAGGCCTGTGTTTTCAAGTTGATTCAATAATAAACAAAATCACAACCCCCAATGTCCCAGTATATGTGGGAGAAGCTCTGAGATCTGTGCTTCCTTGTTCTCACTTGGAGAATGCCCTACCTTGTGGGCACCCTCTAGGAAGTAGCAGAATTATCTTTCTTTTGAGAAGGCATCATATGATGCTGTGACTGCCAGTAAATGATACTCTGTGGAGGTTAGGAGGCCTCCAATCTTTCTGTCCTCTCAGAGGCCATCTAGCTCTGGCAGGTGGGGAGAGTCCAGGAGCTTCCTTTTCCCCATGGGAGAAAACATAGTTGCTGTTTGAGGGCCCCACCAATGTGTGTGGGTCTTTTTGGGAAGGATCTGGGACTTTTGCCCTAGGGTGAGGGGTGGCACAGACTTGAGAAGCCTGTGGCATGGCTAGCCAAGGAGGGCAACACCCTTCTAAGGCAGTGTCCCCATTTCTTCCTGATCTGTTTCTTCTCATTCCTTGGTCCATGATTGGCCCTCTGCTGAGATGAACTATTGCACATAGCCAGGTGATGACCTACAGCAACCTGCAGGAGGGCAGGTCCTCCTGGGTGCAGTGCTGGCCCATTCCCTAAGCCTAGCCTGTAATCAGGTCTCAGGCTACTGCTAGCTCTCCAAGGGGACCTACTCCCTGGGTGGGACTACCCTTACTGAGGTGTCGCCAGGTTCTCTCAGTCTTCCCCCCTCCTCTGCCACCTCTGTTGTCTTGAACTGTCTGATGCCACTGGAGGACCTTCCTTCCTGAGCCAGTTGTGGTGACTCAGTCCATGCAGTAACAGGCCCTGGAAGAAGCCAAGTGCCTTCAGCGAGAAGAAAAACTTCTCTCACAGTCTTCCACTAAAGTAAGGGCATCAGATCAGGCCTCAGGGACAAGCAAACTGGAAGCACGCTGATACAGGAAGTATCTGCAGGTGGACTTTTCCTGAGCAAATTATTCTGCTCTAAGGCCTTATTAAATCTTTACTGTCATCTCTAAGGAGCATGACCATTATCCTCGTTTTACAGGTGAGGCAACCAAGGCCCAAAAGTTGTTTGGAGAATTTAAGAGATAACCGTCTGCCCGGACTCAAATTCCAGTAAAGGGCGTTTTGAAGGCAGGTCATGACAGTCCGGGGCAAAAGACGCTGTCAGAGAAACTCAAAACACGATGCTTTAGGGCAGAGAAGAGGGAGTGCCCGCTGTGTGGCAGGGCCTGTGCTGGGGATGAGTTCCAGGCAGAAGGAACAGCGGAAGCAAAGGGCCAGGGGCTACTGGGGCAGCACAGGTGGCAGCGCCTCAGGACTGGTGAGGGGAAAAGTTGGGAAGACACTGGGAAGAGGGTATTATACTCTGGAGTCAGCAAGAATAGATACGACACTCCGCACCTCTACTTCCATGGGTGGAGTGACCTTGACCTAGGCTTCCCTCTCTGCGCCTCAGTTTCCTCATCAGTGAACCGGGGATAATTCCTTCCTCCCAGCGTGGGTGACAAATAAAGCAAATAGCACACACATAAGTGTGTGCGCATGTGTGCGAACGGACACTGCCGGCTCCACACGGAGGCCGCGCACGCAGAGATCAAGGGCGCTCAGTCCTCGCAGTCGCCGGCAAGAACTCCCCCGCCAACCACCCGGAGCACGACGCGCACGCGCCAACCCGTGCCGTCACAGTCACGTGCCCCGGGCATTCCGTAGGGGCCTAGCAAGGCACACTCTAACTGATAGGCTGGCCGGCCTGTCAGCGGGAAGCACCCCTCGGGCGGCGGGCGTAGAGGCCGTTGATTGGAGACAACCTCAGTCAGGGGCGGGTTCTTCGCCATCCTGGTTGCTATGACGCCTGGTCACCGCCCCCTCGGCTGGCCGCCATCTTGTTGTTGATCCGTACCCAGTGGGCAGCGCCGGGAGCTGGACCGAGCGGCCGGTGCGGGGCCGCTGCTGCGGGGCTCAGCCACCTGCGCCGCCTGCCAGGGGGCGGGCCGAAATCTGGAGGCCCGGGGGGCCCAGCTCCCGTGGGGAGCCGCGGGCGTCCGCTGCCGGAGCTGGGCCGGTGAGTGACAGGAGCCGGGCCGAAAGGCCCGCCTGACAGCCGCGCGGCAGTTCGCGGCGGGCACGGGATTTGGGCTGGCGGGCGCGGGGCTAGGGCATTGGCCGAGCATCGCTCGAGTGTACTGACTGGCCGTCTGCGGGGTCTCCCAGAGGCTGGTGCCAAGGCTGTGAGGCCGGGCCGCGGGAGCAGCCGCGATGGAGTCGGAGAGCCACGCTCCCGAGGGCGGGCCGACGGGATAGCTGGAAACCGGCTTCTGCGATCGAAGCCCGGGTCTCCGCTGGTGCGGAGCGCTGATGCTCTCCGGGGCGTTGTGTTGCTCCGGAATGGAACATACACATGCCTCTTTCTTAATAGTTGCTCCTGCGAGTGATTTTTAGACCGGCGGAGACAGACTAGAAGACGCAGGCGAAAGTCCCAGCCAGGCAGGCCGGTGTCACGGCGCTCTGATTCTGGCAGGGCCCTCTGCTTCGCCGTCCGGAGCCTCGGAGCTCGGTACCCGCTTACTTCTTCCTGAAGAGCTTAGTTAAATGTCCGTGATGCCTCAGTTTTATTTTGGAACATAATTTCTTTGGCTTCTCGACTACCACTTCTTGGAATGTGGTAAGGTCTTTTTGCTCTCGGAGAAAGTGAATGTTAGGTGATGATTTGGTTGATTCTGCCTCCTAGAGTTGTCCCGCCAGTTTGATGAGGGAATGTAGGAGTGTATTAGAGTCAGAAAAAGAAACTTGTTTTTGCGACTGCGGATGTTATTGAACTAACAAATTAACTTCTAACAGTACAGTAGTGAATGTAGCTTGCCCAGTGAAAACACAGTCAGATTCCTTTACCTCTGAGGCCGAGTGGGGTTTGGAGAACCCGGGCAGACTGTGGAGGTCTAGGAACAGTCCTGACAGCTCCAGAATACATTTCTCTTTTCCTTTGGTCCTTGGGCTTCTCCACACAGGCTCCTTGTATGCTGTCATACAAAAAGTCTGCATGAAACCTCTAGGAAGTCAGGCAACAGTACTTTGTGCACTTTTGTCAGGATCTTGTCACCTCAGAATGTTTAATTTTGAAAGAAACCAGCTCCTGGCTCAGGAGGTCCTTTAGGAGAGCAGATGCTGAAACCAGACGATGCTGGCGGCCTTTTGCTGTTCATCTGAGATTATACTTGTGAGAAGAGAGAGAAGCTGAGTAGTCTTTAGTTATTTCATTGCCCTCCCTTGGTGCCATATTTTGAATCCTTAATGAGTTTTGACTTTGTTGAGACCAGTTCCTTGGACAGTTCTTGAAAGGAAAAGGAGGAGATTCAAAGATATTACAGACTTTTCAAAGTGATGTCAAGTTAACTTTATTTCCGCTTTCATTAATGCTTCCTTTAGAAAATCAGGCACCCACAGAGTTAAATTCTTGCTGGTTTCTTTTAAAATAACCCCTAAGTTCCTATTCTGTTTTAAGTATCAAACCTCTTTGAGATTAGAAAGAGACAGACTTTCTCCTTAGGAACGTTCACAACACTAACTTTCAGTTACTATTTTCGGGAGTTCAAGGGCCCATTAAAGTCCACCCATGGGCTAACCCTATGTTAGAACTGCTCACTCAAGGAATATTATATAGAATATCCAAGAACTTTGATTGCTTTTATTTAATGCTCTTACCGCCTCATGAATATTTATGAGTAGTGGGTAATGCTTGATTCAGCATGGTATTACCCAAAGGTAGCTAATAGTAGTGCTTCTGCTCTGGATATTTTTAAGTGCAGTGAGTGAGAATATTGTTATAATAGTGGATACTAAATCTATTTTAACGTCTTTATCTTAATATGATTTACCTGTAAAGTTCAG
Source organism: Choloepus didactylus (assembly GCF_015220235.1). Taxonomy (NCBI): domain Eukaryota; kingdom Metazoa; phylum Chordata; class Mammalia; order Pilosa; family Megalonychidae; genus Choloepus; species Choloepus didactylus. The sequence goes on along the minus strand of NC_051307.1, from coordinate 202,693,367 downwards.
CACTTTTAACTATCACGGGAACAGATGTACTTCATGTGGAGCTACTACGTTGAAGTCAGGAACTGCTGCAGGCTTATGGAATCTAGATTAGCTGTCCTAATGTGGCATTCAGGGTGTTGCTGCTCAGCTGGATCTGGCCCACCTCCCCAGGGCTTATCCTAAACTCTACTAACCAATGGTTTGCTAAACATTCCATACATTATTCCCTACACAAATCCTCTCTGAATCCAAGAGCCTTTGCCTCTGTTTCGGATGCTCTTTTCCTGCAGCTCCACTTCTCTTTCCTCCAGGGTTCAACTCAGGTTCTACCTATCTACCTACCTACCTACCTTCTTTGTAAAACACCCCCAAAGCATTACAGCTCCCAGGGATACTCTCTCTGAACTGTAGTAGCATTATTCCTTTTTGGTCCTTAAACAAAAACATAAAATAGTACTTGCTTTTTTAAACATAATTTTTTGTTTCCTCTGGAAGGTCCAAAACCTTTTGCTACAGGAGCTATAGTTTATACTTTTTTTGGGTCTTCTTGCACTGGCACATAGTAGATGCAGACTATTTAAAGGGTGTATTGAATTTGCCTGGGTTGGAAATACTTCCTGTAGTTAAGCAGGGAAATGCAGAGCATCTGCAAGTAGAACTGGGGCTCTAATGGCCAGGAATTGCTATCTCCTACCCTGCCCTAAGTGCTTGCGTGTGTTGACTCCTTAAGGCGGCAGGCTTGTCCTCAAGTGCTGCACTACAGAGGCAAAACTCTGTCCAAGTGCAGACCTGAGGCCTGAAAACAGAAAGTTAATTCTGCATCTCAGGCTGGTTGTGTGGCCCACCCCTCCTTACTGGCTAAGATGCCATTTTTGACTCTTGGAAAACGTGCTGGGTGACCATGGCACTAGGTGCTAAGGTCCTTAGATCCTTTTCCTGGTTGGGTCTTGGTCTCACTGCTACCTTGTCTGCTGTAAGCATGTCAGTAGTATTTGTTGCTTGCCCTCCTCACAGTGCTGCCCTGAGAATGTAAGCAGCAGTGATGGGCAGAGTTGGGGAAAGAGTGTACAGTGCATTCTGTCCTTGGCTTAGGGCAAAAGAGTAGTCAGGCATTATGCATGTTTGTGGTACTAGATCTGTACTTTTGCATTTGGTTTTAAATAGGTTACCATTTCTAGGTGGGAAAACCTAAGACAGGTTCTATTATAAATGATGATAGATGAAGAGCTCTCATGTTTACTGCTATGGTTTGAAAGAGGCTTTACAAATGAGGTTTTTTTTCTTTTATATGTATATTTCATATTGAGATTGTTTACATACCATTATCCAGAGATCCAAAGTGTTATAATCAGTTGCCCATGATACCATCATACAGCTGTGCCTCCATCACCACTATTTTTTTTTTTTTCAATTTTTAGAACATTTTCATTACTCCAGAAAAGAAAGACAGACAGAAAAAGGAAACTCAAATCCTCCCATACCCCTAACCACCACCCCCCTCCATTATTGATTCATAGTTTTGGTATAGTACATTTGTTGATGAAAGAATGTTACAATAACACTAACTGTAGTATATAGTTTGCAATAGGTATATATACTTTTTCCTATATGCCTCTTTGTTATTAACTTCTGGTTACAAATGAGTTTTAATGGGAACACACATTCACTTTAGTGCTGAGTCCCTGTTAGGGGCTTTGTTTTACTGAGTGCTTGAAAATCTGCTGCTAATCTCTTTGAGTAGATTTCTGTAAAAGTTTTATTTGTGGGTGGAGGTTTAGTTAATGTATTTCTGTTCCCTCATTATACAAAAGGTGGGCAGGCTAGGGTAGTAGATCTAGGACTGGAGTTTTTTCAAGTTTAATATTTGGTGTCAGTGAATAAGAGCACCTTGAAGTCCATCAAAATATGGGCACATTATGATTGAATGAACACTTGAAGACTCACTTATAATAAAAAAAGTCACATAATAACATGTGTCTCTACAAAACTTGTACACAAATGCTTATAGCAGCCTTATTCATAATAGCCAAAAGATGGAAACAACTGAAATGTCAATCAACTGATGAATGGATAAACAAAATATGGTATATCCATACAATGGAATATTGTTTGTCCATATAAAGGAATGAAGTACAGATATACAACAACATGAGTGAACCTTGAAAACATGCTAAGTGAAAGAAGCCAGTGACAAAGACCACGTATTATATGATTCATTTATATGTAATGTCTAAAATAGGCATTTTATAAAGACAGAAAGTGGATTAATGGTTGCTTAGGGTAGGAGTGGTTGCTAAGGGCTGGTGTAGTAGGGTTCTCCAGAGAGAGAACTGAAAGGAGATGTATGCACACACACACACACACAATAGGAATTGGCCTATGTGACTGTGGGGATTGGCAAGTCCAAATTCTGTAGGGCAGGCTGCAAGTTGAAAACTGATAAAGGTGATCATGAATTCCCCAGGAGAAGCTGGCAGTCTGGAGTAGAGATAGAAATTCTTTCTTACTGCTGAAATCATCAGTTCTTCCTTTAAAGCCTTCAACTAATTGAATGAGGAGAGTTCTGTCATGACTGAAGGCAGTCTCCTTTGTTGATTGTAGATGTAATTAGCCATAGATACAACCAACCGACTAATGATTTAAATCCACAAAATACTCTCACAGTAAAATTTTGGCCAGTGTTTGTTTGACCAAAGCGGTAGTCACCATAAGCTAGCCAAATTGACACGTGAATTAACCATCACAGGAAGTGATAGCTAGAAGATACAGAGTTTCTTTTTTCTTTTCTAAAAAAATTTTTATTGTGGCAACATATATGCAACATAAAATTTCCTATTTTAATGACTTTCAAGAATCCACTTCAGTGGTGTTAATTACATTCACAATATTATTCTACCACCACCACCAACCATTTCCAAAATTTTTCCATCACCCAAGAGACTCTGTACCCATTAAGTATTAACCCCCATCTCCCCATTAGGGTCTTTTCTTTTCTTTTGTTTTCATCCTGACTGTATTTATTGTGCACTGTTTTGGGTATCATGCCAGGTACTGTTCTGGGTATTGAGGCTACAGCAGTGAATGTTTGTCTTAAGACAAAGTCCCTGCCCTTAAGACTCCAACCTCCAGATAAGAAGACATATTAAAATTTATAGTAATTAAAACTGTGGCTTTGGTACTAGAATAGAGATAGCAATGACACAGATTAGGAAAAAAGAACTTGGTTTACATAGCACTGGGTTTCTTTTTGAGATGATAGAAAATTGACTATGATGATGGTTACACTCATCTGTGAGTATGCACTGAATTGTTCACTTTAAATGGGTGAATTATACGTGTGAATTATATCGCAATAAAACTTCTATTTAAAAAACAACTTATTAATTATATAAGTAATAGATACTCATTAGTTAAAAAAATATGAGTAAACAAGAAGAAATAAAAACAAAGGATCACCTGTAACTTCCACTGTTAATGTTTTAATGTATTACCAGATGTTTTTTCCTGTGTTTTAAACTTCTACAAAAATAGTATTACACTAAACGTCCTGATTTGTACCTTTTTGCATTTAGCAGTATGTTGAAAACGTCTGTGTTGTTATGTGGTTCACTTGTGTCAAGGTCCACTGGCAGTGAATGAAAGAAGCAGGGTGTAAGGGCAGTGGGGTGTGGTAGGGACCAGGGTGACCATGAACACAGGTCCTATCTAAAGGGTCAGCTGTTGCTTAATTCCAGCCAGTTGTGTTACCTGATCTTGTGATTTATCCTTTGTTTCTTTTAAGAGAACCAGAAATCTGGAATTTTATGTGAAATTTACTGACTTTTGAGTTTAGCAATGTATTAAAAAAATTCAGGCCACTTTAATTGGTCGAAGAAAATCCTCTGCAGTCCGGAAATGTCTGGCACACCTCTAATGTCTGAACTTTATGCTACCTCATTGTTTTTAATCATTTTTAAAACTTTATTCAGGTATAATTTCTATGTGGTAAAATGTATCCTTTTCACTTGTACCTACAGTTTAACAAGTTTTGACAAATGTATATATCCATAAAAACACTGCATTTCAAAAATTTTCATCAGTCACAGAAGCTTCTTTTGTTCTCCTTCCTAGTCAATCCCAGCCTGCAACCTGGGCCCAGATAACCACAGATCTTTCTGTCACTTTAGGTTAAATTTGCATATTTTAGAGTTCCATATAAATGAAGTAAGAATAGACAGTCTTTTGTGTTTCGCTTCTTTTGCTCAGCAAGATTTTGTTTTTTAAACTGGAATTGAAAAAAATTATTCACAGGTTGTTAAATCTTATATCCTGTGATCACCCATCCAGTTGCCTCTCAAAAAAGAGTTGCATGGTTGCTGTCATAAAAGTTTTGTGTTCTCCAAAGGTGAATTCCTAATTTTGAAATTGAGGCAATACAGAATAAGACATTTTTATAAAAGCCATTATAATAATCCAAAGCCCTGAACATTTTTAGCATGAAGTTTTTGAAGTTCATCCATTTTGTTACATTCCTTTTTAGTGAGGGAAAGTGTTCCATTGTATGGATATATCACAGCTTATTTATCCATTCATTTGCTGATAGGCATCTGGTTTGTTTTTAAGTTTTTGGCTTTTGTAAATAAAGATAAAATAAGCATTCTCATATGAGTCTTTGTGTATACATATGTTTTCATTTCCTTAGATAAATATCTAAGAGTAGAATTGTTCTGATACTGTCTCTGGAAAAGTGAAGAGGGGTCTTTTGGGCTTTAGGCCCAATTTTGTTGTTATGCCTGCCTCCTAGTCCTCAACTTCAAGCTTCATTTTCCATTTTTGGCAAATTTCTGGGTCTCCCCATATTGAATCAAGAACTAATGGCTAATCCATCAAGGTGGGAGATTGAAATATCCAGAAGTGTTGCATGTAGATCTCAGCTTCTAATTGCTTCAGAATTTGCTTCACTACTTGTCATATTTATAGATTTCTGTTAATTGATACAGGTCAGAAGGGTTCTTGGTCATCTGCAGGTATCACAGAATTCATCTTTCATCTCTTTGTGGAGCCTAGCCTTGGTGATTTGTGCCTTTGTAAATCTCCAGATCCGGTCGCAACAATGGGCACTGTATCTTTACACTGTTGGTCACGTGGTATATAGTTCACAATTAAAGTGTTATAGGTGAATAATTTAAATCTCGGGAGCTCAAGGCCTCCTTGCCAGATGATCTCCCCATGTGTGGAGAACTAATACCAAACAGAGGGGCCTCACTAAGTGTTGTAGATTTTAATGTCTGGAATCAGCTGGCTGTGGTTTTGGGGATGAATTTTTATTCCTTAAATCCCCTCCAACAAAAGTCATTTCCATTATGTTCGCTTGTATGCGTATCTCAGTTTGGAATATTGCATTGTTCTACCATTGACTTCTGAGACCAGTGTTCAGTGACTAATTTCTTTGTAGTCAAGAACTTGGATATGAGAATCCTCTTTTAAAATTTCACAAATCTCTTAAGAAATTAAATTAAATCTTACAGAACTGACAAGATGACATTTTCTGGATGGAAGATAGGGTGGGGATTGAAGATGAATGAAACTCTCATACGGGAGTTATTTTGTGAGAAAATTACTCTTTAAAAACTGTGTCTTTAGGGGTATTTTATTAATATTTTAAAGTTTCTGTATTTCTATTTATAGTTTACTGTATTTTTTGTAGTTTGTCGGGAGAAAGGACTGATACGTAATAATCCTTTCACTCGATTGGAATCTTTATTTCCTGGTCTGCCTGTTTTCTTTTGAATAACTGTGACTGAGAGAAGTAATTTCCTTTTAACAGCCCTATGAGACAAGTGGTACTGCACCTATATAACATTGGAGCAAGCTGAGAAGAAGCTGTTTTGGCCACACACCCAGGGAATATCAATGTTCAGACACCACCCTGCCTTGTCTTGATAGATAGGTTCTGTTTTCCAGGGTTGGTTTAAGCACAGATATTTTTCCCCTCAACTGATTAGTTTGTCTGCTAAATTTTTGTTTTCTTTCTAAATAGCTTTTTATTGAAGTATAAAATGTAAGCAAGGTATTTAAATTGCACAGAATGTAATGATTTTTACATGGGTGTATACCTGTGTAACCATCATCCAGTTAAAAAATTAGAATATTTAAATAATGCTTTTTTTATATTCAAAATAGACTTTAAAGGAAAGTAATATGATGTTTCATATTTGCCATGAATTCAGATGGACACTTAGATTCAGAACCTGTTGTAAGGTGGGCCAGATACAGCTTTCTTCATTTTCCACTCGAGTTTTAGTTGGCTTCTGTTCTGTGTGCTTTAGTTTCCTCACCTGTTAAGTACAGGCATTCTTTCTTTTCTTAAGTAGCTTTGCACTCTGGCATGATACCTGGGAAATTAGGCTGTGAGAAGGTAATCATTTTACCTGGGAAAATATAATCTGTCTGGTTGAGGGCCTGATTGCCATCATGTGGCCCTCATTGAGATACTGGCCCATGTTTGTAAAACTTCTTGACTGTAAAAATCCTTATCAAGAATCTGAGGGTTACTCAAACAAAATACATGTACACACGTTTGTAGCAGCATTCACAGTAAAGGATGGAAACGACCCAAATATCCATCACTGAATGAATGGATAAACAAAATGTGGTATCCACATACAATGGAATATTATTAGCCATAAAAAGGAATGAAGAGCTGATTATATGGGACAACATCAATGAAACTTGAAAGCATTATGCTAAGTGAAAGATGTCAGACACGAAAGTCACATATTGTAATGATGCCATTTATATGAAATATCCGAAATAGAAATAAATAGAATAAATCCATAGAGACAGGAAGCAGATTGGTGGTTGCCTGTGGCTGGGGGGTGGAAGGGGGGTGGAAGGGGAATGGAGAAAAACTGCTTAATGGCTATGGGGTTTCCTTTTGGGGTGATGAAAATGTTTTGGAACTAGATAGACGTGGTGGTTGCACAACATTGTGAGTTTACTAAATGCCGCTGAATTGTTCACTTAACAATGGTTGCTTTTTTATTATATATATATTTTATTATACCCCCCCATTATTAACATCTTGCATTAGTGAGGTATCTTTGTTACAATTAATGAAAGAATATTGTTATAATTGTACTATTAACTATAGTCTATAGTTTGCATTATGAAATGGTTAATTTTATGTTATGTGAATTTCACCTCAATTAAACAGATTTTTGAGGGTTAACGAGAAAATGCCAGTAAAGTATCATGAATTCCTTTCAGGAAAAAACAAAGGTAGTAAAAACAAATCAAAACCAACTTTCCTTTAAGAGTTTTATCTTTACGAGTATAAGACTGTAGATACGATTATGTCCATTGAACAGAGCAGATATTTTCTCATCCTCAAACAATTTGAGATTAAGATAAAATTCTTTGTTAGAAAAAAGTTCAGATAATTGGTTCTGCAATTCTTCATTTGACTAGTAAACCATAGAAGCCAGGAAGGGGACTTTGTTTCTTTTCTCTTCTCATCTTGGAACCCTTGGTAGTACCTTTTAGTCCCTGTAGCCAGCCCTGATTGCTTTGTTCAGTGAACACTACTCAAGTGGCCCTTACAGACTGACATCCTTGCTTGCTACATTGTCTTCCCATGTCAATAATAATTTTGTTTTTATTTATTATTACATCAGCTTTTCCTTTTAAAAAATTGGAATTTTTATTAACATACATTGTCACTGTGGCTCCACAGAGGCTTCGGATCTGAACTGTAATATTGTCTTGGTAGTTGAAGTGATGCCAGTAGGTTTGTTGCTATGCCAGGGTGGAGAGTGAGGGAGGATGGGAGGCCATCTATTGTGAGTTGGCTTGTAAGTTAGTTTTGTAATGCAAGTTAACTACTACTGGGCTTAGATGTTATGATTTTTCTCTTATTTATTGCCCAAGGAGACATTTTTATTTTTTATTAGAGCAGTTGTTGGTTTAACAACAAAATTATGCAGGTAGTACAGAGTTCTCATATACCCCTCTGACTCATGCAGACTCTGTTATTAACAACTTGCAATATTGTGGTACCTTTGTTACTTTGAAACAATATTATGGCATTTAATATAGTATATATAATAAAATATAGTATCAAATAGTAAATTAAATAGACTTAATATACTAGTTCTGAACGTTTAAAAAATTATGCACTTCCATATTCCAAATATGATAGATCTATTCCAGGCATTTAAAAAAGAACCCCAACTCTTGCTCTTCACCCTTATGTTTTTCCTTTCCTTTCCCTTCTTTAAAAATATTTATTGACTTTCTTTATTCCTATCTCAAACAAAAAGCCAACAGGCAAGTGCAAATGAGACAGGTGGTTTAGGGAAAGCAGGCCCACATGATAGCTGGGCCCATGGGTGGGCAGGTAAGAGATACAGTTTTCTGGCTCAGGAGATTGCAGGATTAAGAAACTGGGAGCAGGGTTTGTCACTTTTTGAGAAGGGAGGTACACCAGCGGAAAGGAGTAAGCTCAAATGAATCCTGTGGTGTTAGATTGTGTGCCGGTTTGAATGTATTGTGTCCCCCAAATGCCATTATCTTTGTAGTTTTGTGGGGCAGAAGTTTTGTGCTGGTTGGATTTGCTTGGAATGTGCCCCACCCAGCTGTGTGTAATGATTCTGATGAGATGTTCCCATGGAGGCGTGGCCCCGCCCATTCAGGGTGGGCCTTGATTGGTGGAGCTATATAAATGAGCTGATTCACAGAGAGGAAACGGAGTGCAGCTAGGAGTGATGTTTTGAAGAGGAGCAAGCTTGCTAGAGAGGAACGTCCTGGGAGAAAGCCTTTTGAGGCCGGAGCTTTGGAGCAGACGCCAGCTGCCTTCCCAGCTAACAGAGGTTTTCTGGACGCCATTGGCCATCCTCCAGTGAAGGTACCCGATTGCTGAGGTGTTACCTTGGACGCTTTGTGGCCTTAAGACTGTAACTGTGTAGTGAAAGAAACCCCCGTTTTATAAAAGCCTATCCATCTCTGGTGTTTTGCATTCTGCAGCATTAGCAAGCTAGAACAGATTGGAATTAGAAGTATTTGTGTGACCTCATAGTTTCAATGTACGTAGATGAGGAGGAAATAAATTTAGATGTAAATATGTATGTGTATGTAAGTGTGATTGTGTGTGTGTGTGTGTGTGCATGCACATTAATATTTCCTAGCTTTGGCAACAAAAAGGAAATGGAAGCAGCACATCCCAGTAGAAATAAGTACACCTAGAGCCCAGATCTTGTATTCTAAATACCATTCTCCATTACAAGTAACAGAGAATCCTTGGAGAAATTTCTGGTTTCAGGGCAGGGGTAAAGAGAGCAAGATGAGTGGAATATCTCAGTGTGCCAGAAAGGAAGGAAATAATCAAGAGGTGAAGGGAACTTGTCAAAGGACACAGAAGAAGATTGTGGGAAGGTGGAAGAGTAGGAAGCTCCACCAATCAGTCCTTCCATCAAACAACAATTGAACTGGCAGGAACTCTCTGAATTAGCTCTTCTGGAACTGTACCATATAGTGTAACACTGCAACATTCAGGGAAGAGCTGGCAGAAGAGGCTGGCAAATTGTGGTAAATATTGGTGAATTTCATCCTCTGTGTAAAAGCTAACATCCCTCATTCCCCAACCTCATGTCAGGTAGCAGTGGGGATTGCAGCCCGGGCTCCTGGTGCAGCTTGCTAGTGTTGGGGTGGGCTATAAGGACTTAGTCTTCCAAAATCTGAGAGTGTGTAGTCTGATCATTGATCATTGCTTTTGATCAGCTACTTTAGATTTAGATTGTTGGGGGGCTGGCTCTGAGGGCAATCACTGTTCCAATATCCCCCCCGCCCCGGCCCATAAAAATGGCAGAGAAGTCTTAAAGGGGCCATACCTCCCCCCACCCCCACCCCCCTTTCCTTGTTTCTCTTTCCATTCCTCATTTGGAAGTAAAAACAGTTTGGAACAGTCACATGCTGACAGCTCCAGTCCTCAACAACAAAACCCAACAATTCCAGAGGAGTGGGAGAACTAAATTTCCAGAGTCATAACAAGATAATACTCAGAATGTCCAGTGCTCAACAAAAAATTACAAAACGCACAGAGAAACCGGAAAGTATGGTCCATTTGAAGTAAAAACAATTTGCCAGAAACCATCCCTGAGGAAGCTCCTACATTGGAACAATTAGTCAAAGACTTTAAAGTGGCCTTTTTCTTGATTTGGCATTCATCCTTTTACTACAATCCTTTAACTGTTTTCTGGAGTTTTGAGAAAGATGTTTCTGCCAAGTTCTTGTAGTTGTTCAAATTGTCGTAGTGGGATGTATCCCTGAAGCTTCTCATTCCATCATGTTGATCAGAGTGGGGCCCTTCTTCATTTTTGAAGGATAGTTTTGCCAGATATAGAATTCTTGGTTGACAGTTTTTTTCATAGCACTTTACATATGTCATCATACTGCTTTCTGGCCTCCATGGTTTCTGATGAGAAATCAGTTGTTAATCTTAGTGAGGATTCTTTGTACATAATAAGTCACTTCTCTTTTGATGCTTTTCAAGATTCTCTCTTTGTCTCCGTCTTTCACCAGTTTGAGTATAATGTGTCTTGGTGTGGGTCTCTTTGTGTTTGTAGTTTATGCATTTCTTGGATTTGTAGATTCTTGTCCTTCATCAAATTTGGGACGTTTTTTGCCATTATTTCTTCAAATACTTTTTCTCTCCCTTTGTTTCTCTCTCCTCCTTCTGGAACTCCTATGATGCATATTTTGGTGTTTTTGATGTTCCACAGGTTCCTCAGGCTCTGTTCTTTTTCTTCTTTATTCTTTCAGTTCAGAGTGGATAATTATCTTCAAGTTTGCTGATTCTTCTGCTTGCTCAAATCTGCTGTTGACCTGTCTAATGAATTTATTTGAGCCATTGTATTCTTTAGCTCCAGAATTTCAATTTGCTTCCTTTTTATAATTTCTATTATTTTATTGATATTCTTTATTTGTTCACACATTGTTCTCCTAGTTTTCCTTTAGTTCTTTGTCCATGGTTTCCTTTAGCTCACTGAGCATATTTATGACAGTTGATTTAAAGTCTGTCTAGTAAGTCCAATGTCTACTATTTTTCAGAGGTGATTTGTCAGTTTCTTTTTTTTCCTGTGAATGGGTCATGCTTTCCTGTTCCTTCATAAGCCTTACAATTTTTTGTTGTTAAAAAAAGGACATTTAAGTATTAAAATGTGTTAATTCTGGAAATCAGAATCTTCTTCCTCCCCAGGGTTTACTTTTGTTGCTTCTTGAGGACTGTAGTCATCTGTTTGTTTAGTGGCTTTTCCAAATTATTATTTTTTGCAAAGATGGTATTCTTTATCACGTATGGTTGTGACATTTCTTTTCCATTATCTCAGTAGTTAGCCAGTGACCTGACAGTTTTCCTTAAAAGCCAAAATTTAGCAGTCTCTTTCTTCATTAAGCACTCCCCTGGTTACTCTAAATTTTTTATTTGATTCCAGAGTTCCATAAAAGTTATATCTTTTTGCCAGCTTAATGATTGCTTCATTGGAGGGACTGATTCTTGGAGCTCCCTAATATACCATTTTCTATTATGTCACCTCTGAATTGTTTTTTAAAATTTACCAATTATTTGATGCTAGTATATAAAAATATAACTGATTTTTACATATTGACCTGGTATCCTGTGACCTTGCTAAATTTGCTTATTAATTATACAAGGTGCTTTATAGATTCCTAAGGATTTTCTATGTAAACAGTCATATCACCTTTGGATAGGAAATTTTATTTCTTCCTTTGTGGTCTTTATGCCTCTTTTTTCCTTTTTTGTCTATTGTACTAGCTAGTCAAATGTTGAATAGAATGTTGAGAATGGGCATGTTTTCCTTATTTCCTGTTATATGGGGGAACTAGTCAAAATTTCACATTGAGTTCTATGTTATTTATAGGTTTTTTAAAAATGCCTTTTATCAGGTGAGGAAGTTTCCTATACTTCTAGATTGTTGAGAACTTTTAATAGTGAATGGGAACTGAATTTTTTCAAGTTTTTTCTGCATGTAGTGAGATGATCATGTTTTTTCTCTGTTATTCTGCTAATATGATGAATTACATTGATTTTTCAGATGATTAATCAACATTCCTTGGATAAACCCCACTTTGTCATGATGTGTTATTATTTTTATATACCATTAGATTTCATTGGCTAGAATTTAGTAAGGAACTTTGTGCCCATGTTCATGAGGGATATTGGTCTATAATCTTTTCTTTCTTTCTTTTTTTTTTTTTAACTCAGGTTTTGTTATCCAGAATAGTTGATCTCATAAAACCAGGTGATAAGTGTTCTTTTTCCTCAGTTTTCTGAAAGGGTTTGTATAAGATTGGTATTATTTCTTCCATTAATTTTCTCTGTTCTTTTGCTTTTTAAAAATTTTATTGAGTTCTGTCCGTATCTTTGTTATTTCCATCTTCCTACTTTGGGTTAATTTTGGACTTTTTCTGTCTTATTTTCTATTGTAAAATATATATAAAACAAAAATCATTTTAACCATTTTAAGCAGACAGTTTTTTGACACTAAATGCATTGACAATACTGTGTAACTTTTATCACTATTTCCAGACTATTTTCATCATCCTAAACCAAAACTCTTAGTTATTTTGCAATAACTCCCCTTTCTCCCTCTCCCCCTACCCCTGGTAACCACTATTCTCCTTTCTGCCTCTGTGAAGTTGCTTGTTCAAAGTATTTCATATAAAAGAAGTCACACAATATTTATCTTTTTGTGCCTGGCTTATTTCACACAACATGGTGTTTTCAAGGTTCATCCATGTTGTAGCATGTACCAGCATTTCAGTTCTTTAATGGCTGGATAATATTCTGTTGTATGGGTATGCCACATTTTGTTTACCCATTCATCTGTTGATGGACTTTTGAGTTGCTTCCACTTTTTGGCTATTGTGAACATAACATTGTGATGAAACTTGGTGTACAAATATCTGTCCAAATCCCTGCCTTCAATTCTTTTGGGTGTGTACCTAGGAGTGGAATTGCTAGGTCATATGGTCATTCAGACTATTTCTACAGTTTCTCCACTGTCTTACCTTCCCACCAAAAACTTACAAGTGTTCATATTTCCCCACATCTTTGCCATCACTTATTTTCTGTTTTTTAAATAATAGCCATCCTAGCGGGTATGAAGTGGTATCTCATTGTAGTTTTAATTTGCAGTTCTCTAATGGTTAATGATATTGAGCATCTTTTCATATACTTATAGGCCATTTGAATATCTTCTTTGGAGAAATGTCTGTTCAACTCCTTGGTCTGGTTTTTTTTTTTTTTTTTTTTTTTTAATTTCAGTTTTATTGAAATATATTCACATACCATATAGTCATCCATGGTGTACAATCAGCTGTTCACAGTACCATCATATAGTTATGCATTCATCACCACAATCTATTTCTGAACATTTTCCTTAAATCAGAAAGAATCAGAATAAGAATAAAAAATAAAAGTAAAAAAGAACACCCAAATCACCCCCCATCCCACCTTATTTTTCATTTAGTTTTTGTCCCCATTTTTCTACTCATCCATCCATAACACTAGATAAAGGGAGTGTGGTCCACAAGGTTTTCACAATCACACTATCACCCCTTGTAATCTACATTGTTATACAGTCGTCTACAGGAGTCCAGACTACTGGGTTGGAGTTTGATAGTTTCAGGTATTTACTTCTAGCTATTCTAATACATTAAAACCTAAGAGGTGTTATCTATATAGTGCATAAGAATGTCCACCAGAGTGACCTCTTGACTCCATTTGAAATCTCTCACCTTGGCCTGTTTTTTTTTTTTTTTTTTTTTTTTTTTAAATCTTCATTTTATTGAGATATATTCACATACCACGCAGTCATACAAAACAAATCATACATTTAATTGTTCACAGTACCATTACATAGTTGTACATTCATCACCTAAATCAATCCCTGACACCTTCATTAGCACACACACAAAAATAATAAGAATAATAATTAAAGTGAAAAAGAGCAATTGAAGTAAAAAAGAACACTGGGTACCTTTGTCTGTTTGTTTGTTTGTTTCCTTCCCCTATTTTTCTACTCATCCATTCATAAACTAGACAAAGTGGAGTGTGGTCCTTATGGTTTTCCCAATCCCATTGTCACCCCTCATAAGCTACGTTTTTATACAATTGTCTTCGAGATTCATGGGTTCTGGGTTGTAGTTTGATAGTTTCAGGTATCCACCACCAGCTACCCCAATTCTTTAGAACCTAAAAAGGGTTGTCTAAAGTGTGCGTAAGAGTGCCCACCAGAGTGACCTCTCAGCTCCTTCTGGAATCTCTCTGCCACTGAAGCTTATTTCATTTCCTTTCACATCCCCCTTTTGGTCAAGAAGATGTTCTCCGTCCCGTGATGCCAGGTCTACATTCCTCCCCGGGAGTCATATTCCACATTGCCAGGGAGATTCACTCCCCTGGGTGTCTGATCCCACGTAGAGGGGAGGGCAGTGATTTCACCTTTCAAGTTTGCTTAGGTAGAGAGAGAGGGCCACATCAGAGCAACAAAGAGGCATTCGGGAGGAGGCTCTTAGGCACAGTTATAGGGAGGCCTAGCCTCTCCTTTGCAGCAACTGTCTTCCCAAGGGTAAAACCTATGGTAGAGGGCTCAACCCATCAAACCACCAGTCCCCTATGTCTGTGGTCATGTTAGCAACCATCGAGGTGGGGTAGGGCAATACCCCTGCATTCTCCACAGGCTCCTCAAGGGGGCATTACATATTTTTTTCCTTTTTTTTTTTTTTTAACTTTATTTTTTTTATTTTTTTTTAATCATCATTTTATTGAGATATATTCACATACCACGCAGTCATACAAAACAAATTGTACTTTCGATTGTTTACAGTACCATTACATAGTTGTACATTCATCACCTAAATCAATCCCTGACACCTTCATTAGCACACACACAAAAATAACAAGAATAATAATTAGAGTGAAAAAGAGCAATTGAAGTAAAAAAGAACACTGGGTACCTTTGTCTGTTTGTTTCCTTCCCCTACTTTTCTTTTTTTTTTTTTTTATGAAAAACACCTTTATTGAGACATAATTCACACACCATAAAATTCACACATTTAAAGGATGCAATTCAGTGACTTTTTATATTCACACAATTGTGCAACCATTACTGCAATTTAAGTTTAGAACATTTTTTTTTTTTTTTTTTTTTTTTTAGTTGGTGGAACAGTCAGAACACACGCAATATTTATTAAGTTCACCGTCTTCTATGGGTGTGGTTCCTGATGCCCCAAAACAATTACAATGGTAACATCAATGATTACAGACCACTGGAACAGATATATATGTAATAATGGAAACGTTTGAAATATTGCGAGGATTACCAAAACGAAACAGGCACAAAGTGAGCACATGTTGCTGGAAAAATGGCTCCAATAGACTTGCTTGATGCAGGGTTGTCACAAACCAATAATTTATGGCTCAGTTAAGTATTCTTTATTTTCTCTTAGAAGAGTTTCTGTTCAAGTAGAAAAACTTCTCTGAATCCTTCTATTCTGGCCATTTTTTTTTTCTTTGAAAACTACAAGCTTCAAGGGCACAGATTTTCGAGCTTTATCTTCACTGAACGATGGGCCGATGGCATCTGAAAACCTCTGTTAGCTGGGAAGGCACGTTGCTGGCGTCCGCTTGCTCCCAGATTGTGTTTCAAAATGGCAGTCTTCAAAATGTCAGTGTCAGCTTCCAAAGGCTGTCTTCAAAATATGTCTCTCAGCTGCAGCTCTAAGCGTGTCTAAGCATCAATGTCAGCCAGCAAGTGCCTGGGCCTGTGTGGCTCTTTTTTTTTTTTTTTTTTTTTTTAATCATCATTTTATTGAGATATATTCACATACCACGCAGTCATACAAAACAAATTGTACTTTCGATTGTTTACAGTACCATTACATAGTTGTACATTCATCACCTAAATCAATCCCTGACACCTTCATTAGCACACACACAAAAATAACAAGAATAATAATTAGAGTGAAAAAGAGCAATTGAAGTAAAAAAGAACACTGGGTACCTTTGTCTGTTTGTTTCCTTCCCCTACTTTTCTACACATCCATCCATAAACTAGACAAAGTGGAGTTTGGTCCTTATGGCATTCCCAATCCCACTGTCACCCCTCATAAGCTACATTTTTATACAACTGACTTCGAGATTCATGGGTTCTGGGTTGTAGTTTAATAGTTTCAGGTATCCACCACCAGCTACCCCAATTCTTTAGAACCTAAAAAAGGTTGTCTAAAGTGTGCGTAAGAGTGCCCACCAGAGTGATCTCTCGGCTCGTTTTGGAATCTCTCTGCCACTGAAGCTTATTTCATTTCCTTTCACATCCCCCTTTTGGTCAAGAAGATGTTCTCTGTCCCACGATGCCGGGTCTACATTCCTCCCCGGGAGTCATATTCCACGTTGCCAGGGAGATTCACTTCCCTGGGTGTCTGATCCCACGTAGGGGGGAGGGCAGTGATTTCACCTTTCAAGTTGGCTTAGCTAGAGAGACAGGGCCACATCTGAGCAACAAAGAGGCAGTCGGGAGGAGGCTCTTAGGCACAGTTATAGGGAGGCCTAGCCTCTCCTTTGCAGCAACTGTCTTCCCAAGGGTAAAACCTATGGTAGAGGGCTCAACCCATCAAACCACCAGTCCCCTATGTCTGTGGTCATGTTAGCAACCATCGAGGTGGGGTAGGGCAATACCCCTGCATTCTCCACAGGCTCCTCAAGGGGGCACTACATATTTTTTTCCTTTTTTTTTTTTTAACTTTTTTTTTCTTTTTTAAATCAACTGTATGAAAAAAAAATTCAAAAAACAAACAGAAAACAAACATGCAATAAAAGATCATTTCAAAGAGACCATAACAAGGGAGTAAGAAAAGGCAACTAACCTAAGATAACTGCTTTACTTCCAACCTGTTCCTACTTTACCCCAAGAAAGTTACATAATATAGCAACATTTCTGTGAACTTGCTCCTACTATATCCATCAGAAATTAACAGACCATAGTCATCCCTGGGCATCCCCAGAACATTAAATAGCATATCTGTTCTTCTTGGATTACTGTTCCCCCTTCCTTAATTGCTCTCTATTGCTAGTTCCCCTACATTCTACATTAGAAACCATTCGTTGTACATTTTTCAAAGTTCACATTAGTGGTAGCATATAGTATTTGTCTTTTTGTGCCTGGCTTATTTCGCTCAGCATTATGTCTTCAAGGTTCATCCATGTTGTCATATGTTTCACAAGGTTGTTCCTTCTTACTGCCGTGTAGTATTCCATCGTGTGTATATACCACATTTTATTTATCCACTCATCTGTTGAAGGACATTTGGGTTGTTTCCATCTCTTGGCAATTGTGAATAATGCTGCTATGAACATTGGCGTGCAGATATCTGTTCGTGTCACTGCTTTCCGACCTTCCGGGTATATACCGAGAAGTGCAATCGCTGGATCGAATGGTAACTCTATATCTAGTTTTCTAAGGAACTGCCAGACTGACTTCCAGAGTGGCTGAACCATTATACAGTCCCACCAACAATGAATAAGAGTTCCAATTTCTCCACATCCCCTCCAGCATTTGTAGTTTCCTGTTTGTTTAATGGCAGCTATTCTAATCGGTGTTAGATGGTATCTCATTGTGGTCTTAATTTGCATCTCTCTAATAGCTAGTGAAGCTGAACATTTTTTCATGTGTTTCTTGGCCATTTGTATTTCCTCTTCAGAGAACTGTCTTTTCATATCTTTTGCCCATTTTATAATTGGGCCGACTGTACTATTGTCATTGAGTTGTAGGATTTCTTTATATATGCAAGATATCAGTCTTTTGTCAGATACATGGTTTCCAAAAATTTTTTCCCATTGAGCTGGCTGCCTCTTTACCTTTTTGAGAAATTCCTTTGAGGTGCAGAAACTTCTAAGCTTGAGGAGTTCCCATTTATCTATTTTCTCTTTTTTTTTTTTTTTTTTTTTTATCTTCATTTTATTGAGATATATTCACATACCACGCAGTCATACAAAACAAATCGTACTTTCGATTGTTCACAGTACCATTACATAGTTGTACATTCATCACCTAAATCAATCCCTGACACCTTCATTAGCACACACACAAAAATAACAAGAATAATAATTAGAGTGAAAAAGAGCAATTGAAGTAAAAAAGAACACTGGGTACCTTTGTCTGTTTGTTTGCTTCCCCTACTTTTCTACACATCCATCCATAAACTAGACAAAGTGGAGTTTGGTCCTTATGGCATTCCCAATCCCACTGTCACCCCTCATAAGCTATATTTTTATACAACTGTCTTCGAGATTCATGGGTTCTGGGTTGTAGTTTAATAGTTTCAGGTATCCACCACCAGCTACCCCAATTCTTTAGAACCTAAAAAAGGTTGTCTAAAGTGTGCGTAAGAGTGCCCACCAGAGTGATCTCTTGGCTCGTTTTGGAATCTCTCTGCCACTGAAGCTTATTTCATTTCCTTTCACATCCCCCTTTTGGTCAAGAAGATGTTCTCCATCCCACGATGCCGGGTCTACATTCCTCCCCGGGAGTCATATTCCACGTTGCCAGGGAGATTCACTTCCCTGGGTGTCTGATCCCACGTAGGGGGGAGGGCAGTGATTTCACCTTTCAAGTTGGCTTAGCCAGAGAGAGAGGGCCACATCTGAGCAACAAAGAGGCATTCAGGAGGAGACTCTTAGGCACAAATACAGGGAGGCCTAGCCTCTCCTTTGCAGCAACCGTCTTCCCAAGGGTAAAACTTATGGTAGAGGGCTCAACCCATCAAACCACCAGTCCCCTATGTCTGTGGTCATGTTAGCAACCATGGAGGTGGGGTAGGCGAATACCCCTGCATTCTCCACAGGCTCCTCAAGGGGGCACTACATCTTTTTTTTTGTTTTTTTTCCTTGTTTGTCTTTTTTCTTTTTTTTTTTTTTTAACTTTCCCTTCTTTTTTAAATCAACTGTATGAAAAAAAAAGTTAAAAAGAAAACAAACATACAATAAAAGAACATTTCAAAGAGACCATAACAAGGGAGTAAGAAAAGACAACTAACCTAAGATAACTGCTTAACTTCCAACATGTTCCTACTTTACCCCAAGAAAGTTACATAATATAGCAACATTTCAGTGAACTTGTTCCTACTACATCCATCAGAAATTAACAGACCATAGTCATTTCTGGGCATCCCCAGAACGTTAAATAGCTTATCTGTTCTTCTTGGATTATTGTTCCCCCTTCCTTAATTGCTCTCTACTGCTAGTTCCCCTACATTCTACATTATAAACCATTTGTTTTACATTTTTCAAAGTTCACATTAGTGGTAGCATATAATATTTCTCTTTTTGTGCCTGGCTTATTTCGCTCAGCATTATGTCTTCAAGGTTCATCCATGTTGTCATATGTTTCACCAGATCGTTCCTTCTTACTGCCGCGTAGTATTCCATCGTGTGTATATACCACATTTTATTTATCCACTCATCTGTTGAAGGACATTTGGGTTGTTTCCATCTCTTGGCAATTGTGAATAATGCTGCTATGAACATTGGCGTGCAGATATCTGTTCGTGTCACTGCTTTCCGATCTTCCGGGTATATACCGAGAAGTGCAATCGCTGGATCGAATGGTAGCTCTATATCTAGTTTTCTAAGGAACTGCCAGACTGACTTCCAGAGTGGCTGAACCATTATACAGTCCCACCAACAATGAATAAGAGTTCCAATTTCTCCACATCCCCTCCAGCATTTGTAGTTTCCTGTTTGTTTAATGGCAGCCATTCTAACCGGTGTTAGATGGTATCTCATTGTGGTCTTAATTTGCATCTCTCTAATAGCTAGTGAAGCTGAACATTTTTTCATGTGTTTCTTGGCCATTTGTATTTCCTCTTCAGAGAACTGTCTTTTCATATCTTTTGCCCATTTTATAATTGGGCTGTCTGTATTATTGTCATTGAGTTGTAGGATTTCTTTGTATATGCAAGATATCAGTCTTTTGTCAGATACATGGTTTCCAAAAATTTTTTCCCATTGAGTTGGCTGCCTCTTTACCTTTTTGAGAAATTCCTTTGAGGTGCAGAAACTTCTAAGCTTGAGGAGTTCCCATTTATCTATTTTCTCTTTTGTTGCTTGTGCTTTGGGTGTAAAGTCTAGGAAGTGGCCGCCTAATACAAGGTCTTGAAGATGTTTTCCTACATTATCTTCTAGGAGTTTTATGGTACTTTCTTTTATATTGAGATCTTTCATCCATTGTGAGTTAATTTTTGTGTAGGGGGTGAGGTAGGGGGTCCTCTTTCATTCTTTTGGATATGGATATCCAACTCTCCCAGCCCCATTTGTTAAATAGACCATTATGACCCAGTTCAGTGACTTTGGGGGCCTTATCAAAGATCAGTCAGCCATAGATCTGAGGGTCTATCTCTGAATTCTCAATTCGATTCCATTGATGTATATGACTGTCTTTGTGCCAGTACCATGCTGTTTTGGCAACTGTGGCTTTATAATAAACTTCAAAGTCAGGGAGTGTAAGTCCTCCCACTTCGTTTTTCTTTTTTAGAGTGTCTTTAGCAATTCGAGGCCTCTTCCCTTTCCAAATAAATTTGATAACTAGCTTTTCCAAGTCTGCAAAGTAGGTTGTTGGAATTTTGATTGGGATTGCATTGAATCTGTAGATGAGTTTGGGTAGAATTGACATCTTAATGACATTTGGCCTTCCTATCCATGAACATGGAATATTTTTCCATCTTTTAAGGTCCCCTTCTATTTCTTTTAGTAGAGTTACGTAGTTTTCTTTGTATAGGTCTTTTACATCTTTGGTTAAGTTTATTCCTAGGTACTTGATTTTTTTAGTTGCTATTGAAAATGGTATCTTTTTCTTGAGTGTCTCTTCAGTTTGTTCATTTCTAGCATATAGAAACATTACTAACTTATGTGCATTAACCTTGTATCCCGCTACTTTGCTAAATTTATTAGCTCTAGTAGCTGTATCGTTGATTTCTCAGGGTTTTCCAGATATAAGATCATATCATCTGCAAACAATGACAGTTTTACTTCTTCTTTTCCAATTTGGATGCCTTTTATTTCTTTGTCTTGCTGGATTGCCCTGGCTAGCACTTCCAGCACAATGTTGAATAACAGTGGTGACAACGGGCATCCTTGTCTTGTTCCTGATCTTAGAGGGAAGGCTTTCAGTCTCTCACCATTGAGTACTATGCTGGCTGTGGGTTTTTCATATATGCTCTTTATCATGTTGAGGAAGTTTCCTTCAATTCCTACCTTTTGAAGTGTTTTTATCAAAAAGGGATGTTGGATTTTGTCAAATGCTTTTTCAGCATCTATTGAGATGATCAATTGATTTTTCCCTTTTGACTTGTTAATGTGTTGTAATACATTGATTTTCTTATGTTGAACCATCCTTGCATGTCTGGAATGAACCCCACTTGGTCATGGTGTATGATTTTTTTAATGTGTCTTTGGATTCGATTTGCAAGTATTTTGTTGAGGATTTTTGCATCTATATTCATTAGGGAGATTGGCCGGAAGTTTTCCTTTTCTGTAGCATCTTTGCCTGGTTTTGGTATTAGATTCATGTTAGCTTCATAAAATGAGTTAGGTAGTGTTCCATTTTCTTCAATGTTTTGAAAGAGTTTGAGTAAGATTGGTGTCAGTTCTTTCTGGAAAGTTTGGTAGAATTCCCCTGTGAAGCCATCTGGGCCTGGGCATTTATTTGTGGGAAGATTTTTGATGACTGATTGGATCTCTTTGCTTGTGATGGGTTGACGGAGGTCTTCTATTTCTTCTGTGGTCAGTCTAGGTTGTTCATATGTTTCCAGGAAATTGTCCATTTCCTCTACATTATCCAGTTTGTTGCCATACGGTTGTTCATAGTATCCTCTTATAATTTTTTTTTAATTTCTTCGGGATCTGCAGTTATGTCACCTTTTTCATTCATTATTTTGTTTATATGGGTGTTCTCTCTTTTTGATTTTGTCAGTCTAGCTAGGGGCTTGTCAATCTTGTTGATCTTCTCAAAGAACCAACTTTTGGTGGTATTTATCCTCTCTATTGTTTTTTTATTCTCTATGTCATTTATTTCTGCTTTAATCCTTGTTATTTCTTTTCTTGTACTTGGTTTAGGATTGGTTTGCTGTTCATTTTCTAGCTTCTTCAGTTGATCCGTTAGTTCTTTGATTTTGGCTCTTTCTTCCTTTTTAATATATGCGTTTAGTGCTATAAATTTCCCCCTCAGCACTGCTTTTGCTGCATCCCATAGGTTTTGGTATGTTGTGTTCTCATTTTCATTCGTCTCTATATATTTAGCAATTTCTCTTGCTATTTCTTCTTTAACCCACTGATTGTTTAGGAGTGTGTTGTTTAACCTCCAGGTATTTGTGAATTTTCTAAGTCTCTGATGGTTATTGACTTCTAATTGTATTCCATTGTGGTCAGAGAATGTGCTTTGAATAATTTCAATCTTTTTAAATTTACCGAGGCTTGTTTTATGTCCCAGCATATGATCTATTCTGGAGAAAGTTCCATGAGCACTAGAAAAGTATGTGTATCCTGGTGATTTGGGATGTAATGTCCTGTATATGTCTGTTAAATCTAATTCATTTATCAGATTGTTTAGGTTTTCAGTTTCCTTATTGGTCCTCTGTCTGGTTGATCTATGTATAGGAGAGAGTGATGTGTTGAAGTCTCCCACAATTATTGTGGAAACATCAATTGCTTCCTTTAGTTTTGCCAGTGTTTCTCTCATGTATTTTGTGGCACCTTGATTGGGTGCATAGACATTTACGATTGTTATTTCTTCCTGTTGAATTGCCCCTTTTATTAGTATGTAGTGGCCTTCTTTGTCTCTCAAAACATCCCTGCATTTAAAGTCTATTTTATCTGAGATTAATATTGCTACACCTGCTTTCTTTTGGCTGTAGCTTGCATGAAATATTTTTCTCCATCCTTTCACTTTCAATTTCTTTGTGTCCCTGTGTCTAAGATGAGTCTCTTGTATGCAACATATTGATGGTTCATTTTTTTTGATCCATTCTGCGAATCTATGTCTTTTAATTGGGGAGTTTAATCCATTTACATTCAACGTTATAACCGTGAAGGCATTTCTTGAATCAGCCATCTTATCCTTTGGTTTATGTTTGTCCTATATATTTTTCCTCTCTCTCTATTAATATCCTTTATTGTACCCATACCGAATCTCTTTAGGACTGAACCTTTCTCCAAGTCTCTCTGTCCTTTCTTTGTTTCTCTGTCTGTAGGGCTCCCTTTAGTATCTCCAGTAGGGCAGGTCTCTAGTTAGCATATTCTCTCAGCATTTGTTTGTCTGTGAAAAATTTAAGCTCTCCCTCAAATTTGAAGGAGAGCTTTGCTGGATAAAGTATTCTTGGTTGGAAATTTTTCTCACTCAGAATTTTAAATATATCGTGCCACTGCCTTCTTGCCTCCATGATGGCTGCTGAGTAGTCACTACTTAGTCTTATGCTGTTTCCTTTGTATGTGGTGAATTGCTTTTCTCTTGCTGCTTTCAGAACTTGCTCCTTCTCTTCTGTGTTTGGCAGTGTGATCAGAATATGTCTCGGAGTGGGTTTATTTGGATTTATTCTATTTGGAGTTCGCTGAGCATTTATGATTTGTGTATTTATGTTGTTTAGAAGATTTGGGAAGTTTTCCCCAACAATTTCTTTGAATACGCTTCCTAGACCTTTACCCTTTTCTTCCTCTTCTGGAACACCAATGAGTCTTATATTAGGACGTTTTATATTATCTATCATATCCCTGAGGTCTGTTTCGATTTTTTCAATTTTTTTCCCCATTCTTTCTTTTATGCTTTCATTTTCCATTCTGTCATCTTCCAGGTCACTGATTCGTTGTTCAACTTCCTCTAGTCTTGTACTATGAGTGTCCAGAATCTTTTTAATTTGGTCAAAAGTTTCTTTAATTTCCATAAGATCATCTATTTTTTTATTTAGTCTTGCAATGTCTTCTTTATGCTCTTCTAGGGTCTTCTTGATATGTTTTATATTCCGTACTATGGTCTCATTGTTCATCTTTAGTTCTTTGAGTAGCTGCTCTAGGTGCTGTGTCTCTTCTGGTCTTTTGATTTGGGTTCTTGGGTTTGGGTTATCCATATCGTCTGGTTTTTTCATATGCTTTATAATTTTCTGTTGTTTTTGGCCTCTTGGCATTTGCTGAACTTGATAGGGTTCTTTTAGGATGTGTAGACCCATTGAAGTCCTTATCTCTAATTTATCAGATCTACAGCTTCGTGGAGTACACTTTCTCTAACTAACCAGCAGGTGGCATCCAGGAGCCACCTGTTCTCCACAAGCCAGTTCTCCCCTGCTTAGCCTTTTTGGTGAGTGGGGGAGTGAGTCTTGTGGGGTCCAGTTGGTGTACCAAGCTTGCGTGTGTAGTTGGTGTTGCCCGCCCTGTATATGGGGCGTGTTTTTGGGCAGTCAGGGAGGGGGGGTGGCTGTAACAATCAAATCTCCTTGGTGATCCTGGAGTTTTAAAGCTGCTGCAATAGTCTAATCCTTCAGTTCAGTCCTGCCACAGTTTGTGTCTGCCACTGACTCACAAGTCCTTGGTATTGGCGTATGGCTCCTGAGACTTGCGAGTGGGCCCCTCTTCCAGGCCGTGCACCCCGGGTCCTCTGTTGAGGGATGACTGTGCTATGTCACAGGTGAGTACCGTCCCCCCAGGGCAGTTCTGGGCTGCTGGGCTGTGTAGGGAGGCTCCCAGTCTGCTGAAATGATGGCTGAATGGGGCTTTGTTAATTCACACGGCTCTACCTTCCCAACTCTGGGACAATCAGCTGAGGTTGCAGGGAAGGCTAATGTCCACGCCCAGTTTTGTGGTGTGTGCCTGTTATTTGAAGCACTTCCGTCACACTGGGTTGTCTGGGGCAATTCTGGGCTATGGGGCTGGCGATGGGCAGGAGTGTTTCCTGTCCACCAGGATGATGGCTGTGAGCGGACACCCCCCTTTTCTTGGGAAGTTGTGGTGTTTAGTGAATTTTCTCAGCCACTGGATTATTGCGTTTTGTCTCAGAGCTCTCCTAGTTCTGCTCTTGACTTGACCTGCCCAAATTGCAAGTCTTTGAAGCTTTCTGTATTGGGCTTGTTAGAGTAATTGTTTTAGAAAAAGAAAAAAGGATTAAAAAAAAAAAAAAAAAAAGGGCCCTCCTCACAGATCTAATGGGTTATTGAAATGCTAAGAGACAAAGCAATTAGGGCCACTAAGGAAAGTTCCACAGGGCAGAGAGATCAGCTTTTCTTTGGGATTTGCATATGAGCCTCAGGGCCTGAGCTCTGCCCTTCCCCTTTCTATGTTTACCAGAACTCCAAAAATCCTCCGCTTTTATTTTGGGAGTTTTTCGTGCTGTTTTTTGCTATGCCTGTCTCCTGTCTGCTGGGCTGGCTGCTCTCAGATTCTCTGTTGTCTGGTCTCAGTCTATCTATGGTTGGAGTTTGGATCAGTAGAATGAGTTTCCAATAAGGGCTGCCACTGCAGTTCTCCCTTCTCCTTCCCGGAGCTGACAGCCCCTCCTCCCACGGGACTGAGCCTGGCAGGGAGGGGCGCGGGTCCCCTGGCCGCAAAAACTTACAGATTTCGCTGATCTCAGCAGTTCCACATTTTCATGAGTGTTGTTTGAAGTATGCCCAAAGTCATATTGCTCTGTGGTGTCTAGTCCACGCAGTTCCTGGCTTTCTACCTACTTTCTTGGAGGAGTAACTAAAACATACATCTCACCAGTCCACCATCTTGCCACATAGCTGTAAAATAACTTTTACGTCAATTCACAGGAATTTGGCCTGTTTTTTAATTGGATTGTCTTTTAATTGTTGAATTGTAGGAGTTCTTTATATATTCTGGATAGTAAACCCTTACCAGATACAGGGTTTCCAAAAATTTTCTCCCATTCTGTAGTTTTTTTTTTTTTTTTTTTTTTTTTACTTACTTCCTAATGTCCTTTTGTGCACAAAAGTTTTTAATTTTGAAGAAGTCCATTTTATCTATTTTTCTTTAATTGCTTATGCTTTGTGTGTAAAATCTAAAAATCCATTGCCTTCTCCAAAGTTCTGAAGATATATATTTCCCTGTTTTCTTGAAGAGTTTTATAGTGTTAGCCCTTATATTTAGGTTGTTGATCCATTTTGAATTAATATTTGTATATGATGAGAGACAGGGATCCTCATGCATTTTTTGGTATGTAGATTTGCAGTCGTCCCGGCACCATTTGTTGAAGAGTCTATTTTTCCCCTGTCAAATGGACTTGGCACCATTGTTGAAAATCAACTGGTCATAAATGTGTGGATTTATCTCTGGACTCTCAATTCTATTCCATTGGTATGTGTGTCCTTATGTCACACTTTAGCATGCAATAAGTTTTTTTTTTTTTTTCCATAGTCAAAGAATCTTTATTCATTTTTTTTATCCTATGTTTTATTGTAGTATATAACACCTATACATAGAAGTAAAAAGTTTCCAACTGCAATTTAACAAGTAGTTAGACAGTGAATTTTGAAAAATATGTGGGTTACAGTTCCACAGTTTGTTATTTCCTTATTGTGAAATATATACAAAAAGATAATATCTTCCAAAGTGATTTAACAGGTTGTTATAGGAAATTTCCAAAGTTGTTATGAGTTATGTAGTAAGTTTTGAAATTGGGATGTGTGTTGTTTTTCTGTTTCAAGATGGTTTTGACTATTCGGGGTGCCTTGCAAGTCCTTATGAATTTGAGGATTAGCTTTTCCATTTCTGCAAAAAAGGTTGCTGGCTTTTTAATAGGTATATTGCATTGAATTTGTAGATCGCTTTAGCAATATTGACATGTTACCAATATTAAATTGTACCATCCATGAACATGGGATGTGTTTTCATTTATTAGGTCTTCTTTAATTTCTTTCAGCAGTGTTTGTGGTTTTCTGTGTACAAGTCTTCCACCTCCTTGGTTGAATTTATTCCTAGATACTTTAGTCTTTAAGATGTGATTATAAATGGAATTGTTTTTCTTGATTTCCTTTTCAGATTGTTCATCATTGATGTATAGAAGCCTAACTGACTTCTGCGTGTTTATCTTGTATCTTGCAACTTTGCAGAATTTGTTCATTAGCTCTGGTGGCTTTCTTGTAGATTCTTTGGGATTTTCTATATATAGTGTCATGTCATCTGTAGATAGGGATAATTTACTTCTGACTTTTTAATCTGGATGCCTTTTATTTCTTTCTCTTGCTTGATTGTTCTGGCTAGAACTTCCAGTGCAATGTTGAATAACACTGGTGACAGTGGGTATCCTGATCTTAGGGAAGAAGCTTTCAGTCTTTCTCCATTGAGTATGATAAATGCTGTGGGTTTTTCATAAATGTCCTTTATCATGTTGAGAAAGTTCCCTTCTGTTCCTTGTTTTCTGAGTCTTTTTATCATGAAAGGATGTTGGATTTTAGAGTGTTTCTTTTTAAGTGTTCTGTGGTTTTGTGTTTCTTTTAAAACCAATTCTTCCCTCCTTTTACTTCTGTTCTCTCCGTGTTTGACCATGTTTGGATTCAGTTGTAAATAGGCTATGCAGAGACTTTCCTGATTCAGGTATGGCTCACCTTTACTGAATATTTAATCACAGCATAGGTATTCCTCTGTCCTTTTATTAAAATATAATCCTGGGCAAATCATCAGCTGATAATGTATCTGAAGGATAAATTTCAGGGGGAAGTGTTGGGTACCCTTGTTTCTCCTTTCTTTTGCAATTTTCTCATTTTTATTTCCTTGGTTGAATTTATTCCTAGATACTTTAGTCTTTAAGATAAGGAAAGCATTAGGTTCCTTTTGTTATATGCTATATCATTTTGGGCCCATTTTCTTAAAATTCTGTCCTTAAATCCCTTTTCACTTATTCTTAGCACATTTGAGAGATATTTTCAATGGCTTTTCCTAAAAAATGTATTTGGGGAAGCACAAATTGCTAATCTGTAGGAATCCAGTAAAAACAGGGAAAGAGGTTCACTGGACCTCTGGATCTTCTCCTTGTCCTCAATTGATTCTGTTCTGGCTGTTCCTTGATGGTCTGGCACATCTCAGGTCCCCTGCCAAGTTTCCTTTTCTTCTTGCTTCCTGTTTGCTCTCAGCCAGGTGGCCTCAGCATGCCACTGTGTTCTTAGCCCCTGGGATGGGACCCAGGAGTCTTAATGCTTCATCTCTGAGGACAACAGTTTAATGAGGACATTAAACACCCCCCGCCCCACCCTAGCCCCCCCCCCCCCTCCCGCCTCCTTGTTTCAAACTTCCTAGTTTGTTCCAGACCTCTGAAATACATTTCTGGTTTCTAGGTGAGAGGTATGCCAGTCCTGGTAGATTGGAAGGGCAGGCTTGGTTTGGCAACCCTACCTACCCAAGAGCATTCTTACATTTCCCTCCTCTCAAAGAACAGCTTTGTGAGCATTTGCTTGAAACAGTATATAAGGCATGGGGAAAGGCAGTTGTTTTCTCTCATCCTTATGAAGTACATCTAATCTGCATCAGTGCCTACAAAATATGCCTATATATAAAGGCAAGAGTGGATTTGAAATTATGAAAGCATTAGGTTCCTTTTGTTATATGCTTTAGAAAACAAACATGTTTTCATGTTCGTTTTCTGCTGTATTTTTTTGTTCATGAATTTGGAAGTGTTTTGGTATTCTTCTCCTGTCAGAGTCCATATCAGCTGATTTGTTTCTGAAATTGGTTGGTAAAATTAGTTTTCATGAAATCCGGAGCTGTGCAACCCAAGTTTTGTGGGTTATTCTTTTCTGTTAGAGTGGCTTATCCTTTCATTGTGTTCTTTTCAGTTAGAGTAACTTTGCTATTTTTTCTTCTGAATTTTTTCTGACTGTAAAAACCAAAGACACATAATACTATTGCCACAGTTTTACTTTGTATCCCTGACTTACGAAGTTCAAGTTTAATTTTTGAAAAAATATATTTCATAGGATTTTTTTAAGGGCATGATATTTTGTCATGATGCTTTAGTGTTTAAGTGAATATGTTTAAAGTTAGAGGAAGTAACAAATATTGGATACAAACCAATTTTTATGAAATTTTGAGGAAACTTGTGAATACATCTATGAAATTTGAAGGCACCATGGATGTTTCTGTTTTATCTAACCTGAGTGGTTAATCTGAAGTTATAAAAGCACATTGGCCACAGAATTTGGAATTCAAACCAAGCTTTTTAGAGTTCATGCCAGCTGTTCTGCATTTTGAGTGTATCTGTGTCCACCCAGTTAAAGAACCTGGTGTCCGGGTATTGTCGTCTTCTTGCTGTGGAGACAGTATTTTCCTCGTTCTTAAAATAGTCCTGACCTTGTTTGTCACTATATCTACTTACACTTTTTCTTTCTTTCTCATGGCTTTTTATTCATTGCCACTTTCTAGACTTGCTGCATTGTTGAATTAAAAAAAAAAAAAGACAAAAAACTATTTATATTGTATCTTTTAAATATGTATCTGGTTCATATTTGTAATTGATATTTACCTGATTTTTTCCTTTCTTTCTTATTTTTTTTTTTTTAAATCATAAGTAAAAATGGTCCAATCTTCCTCATAGGCTATCTTCTTTTTTCTTCCATATTTTGTTTAGTGGTGTTTTGTTTTTTCCTATTCTTATCCAGGTACATTTAAGCCTGTTTTTCTTTGATATGTTAAATCTTTTTAGAGTCTGCATTGAATTGCATTCCCTTTATTTGTTGATTTAGAAGTGACCAACATACTTTGTTCTCTGTAAAGCCACACATTTCCTGTTGGTTCTGGTTTTGGTAGCCCTAGATTAGAGGTCTATAAACTATTTTGATTTATAACCCTAATAGTAAAAAGAAAAGAAAAAAGAAAAGAAAAAAGAACTTGTCTCCATAAATGTTTTTTCATATGTTATATACTTATGCCATTTTTTGCATTATATACTTATTCTGTTGTACACATCTATTTGTATATCATAAACATACATTCATTCATTCACCTGGGTTTATTGTGTGGCTGCCATGAGCCAGGCACTGCTCTGGGCATTTAGGATAATATATTAGTTAACAGAACAGATACCCTACTTACTGTTAGTTCATGGAGCTGACATCATAATAATAAATGATTAGTAATAGGCATTATAAATATGTAAAGTATATAATATGTCAGTGAAGTACATTGTGTGTCAGGGGATAAGTGCCTTGCAAAAAGGAAAAAATAGTGCAGATTAAGGGGATTGGAGATTACAGTGTGGGGTTGCAGTTTAAAATAGAAAAGTTAGGGTAGGCCTCATTGAGAAAGAGACATTTCAGCAAAGACTGAAGAAGGTAGGGAGTTAGGCATGTGGGTACCTAGGGAAGAATGTTCCAGGCAGAGGGAATGGCTGGTGCAAAGACCCTAAAGTAGAAATATTCCTGGTGAGTCCAAAGAACAGCATGGAAGCCAGTGTGGCTAGAGTGGAGTAATAAGCTAGGGAGAAAGGGGTAGGAAGTGAGGGTGGGTGGGGATGGAGATCTTTTGGGGCCTTGTAAGCTATTATCAGGAATTGGGCTTTTACTTTGACTGAAATGGGGGCCATTGCAGGATTTTGAAGAGAGAAGTCACATGCTCTTACTCTTCAGCTTAACAGAGTCACTGTGGCTGCTGTGTTGAGAACAGACTGCAGGAGGCCCTTAATAGAAGCATGGAGGCCAATTAAGAAGTTAGAGATGCTGGTGATCACACCAGGATGGTGGCAGTGGAGGTGGTGAGAAGTAAGTAGTTGATTCTGGATATGTTCTGAGCCAGTATGCATGATACAGGGTATGAGAGAAAGAGGGAGGTTAGAATGACTAGCAGGTTTTTGGTGAGAGCAGCTGTAAAAATGGATTTGGGGCTGGGGAAGGCAAGAGGTAGAACTGATTTTGTGAGGAGATGAGTATTATTTTGGCCATGTTAAATTTGGCTGTCTGTTAGACTTCCTAGACTTAAGTGGACAGTTGGATACATGAATCTGGTGTTCACGAGAGAGGACTAGATTGAAAGTGCAGCTAGACAAGAGAGGACCAAGGATTGAGTCCTGGAGCCTCTGACATTAAGAGGTTTGGAAGAAGAGGAAGAACCAGCAAAGTAGACTAACAGGAAAACCGAGAGAGTGTGGTGCTTAGAAGCTAAGTGAAAAAAACAGATCGAAGCATTCTAATATTTTCTTCCCAAGTCTCAGGAAACTACAGGGTTATTCATATCTCACTTTGGAACTATTGCTAGTACATTTTTTGCCCATTATTTACTGTTTATTAACATCTGGTTTTTAGCACTATAGAGTTTTTTTTTTAGTGAAATATAAGTTCAGAGAATAATATAACACTACTGTATTTGCCACATAGATTTAAATGTTAGCATTTTACCATATTTGCTTCAAACTTTTTTTGAAGAAATAAAAAATTTTAGAGAGCTGAAGTCCCCTTCTCATCCTAGATACCAGTCTCCTCCTTTTCTTGCCTCTAAAATTGGTGCATATCCTTCTATTTCATGTCATTCTTGTTTGTAAATTTTGTGTTCTTAAATTTATATGTAATAAAGTATTGTTTTATGTGTTGAAAATATGCAACATTGGTACTGTACTAGAAATACAATTTTGAACTTGCTTTTTCCAATTTGTTTCTGAAATTTATCCATGTTGACATATGTAGTTCATTCAGTTCAATACTGTACACTTGATAAATATACCCATTTATTTATCCATTCCTCCCTTGATGGACATTTAGGTGGTTGCTTGTTTTTCTGTTACAACAATGCTGCAGAGAACATCCTTGAATCTGCCATTTTGGACACATGCTGGGTTGTGGGGGCTGCATGTCTTTGGTTTTGGGTTGCTATAAGCAAAATAGGATGAGAAATAATTCACGTACTGTACAGTTCACTCATTTAAAGTGTACAATTCAATAATTTTTAGTATATTCACAGCTTTGTGCAGCCATCAACACAATTTTAGAACATTATCATCACCTCAAAAAGAAACCCTTTCGCTATCATCCTCTTATTCACCCATTCCCTCTCCAGCTGTAAGCAACCAATAATATAGTTTCTTCCTCTATAGAGTTCCCTTTTTGGACTTTTCATATGCATGAAATAATGTAACATGTGGTCTTTTCTAACTGGCTTCTTCCACTTAGCATAATCTTTTCAAGGTTCATCCATGCTGTAGCATCTGTCAATACTCATTTCTTTTTATGGTTGAATACTATTCTGTGGTACAGCTGTGCAACATTTTGTTTACTCATTTGTCCATTGATGGACATTTGGGTGGTTTCCACTTTTTGGCTATTAAGAATAATACTGCTATAAGTATCCATTTTGTACAGTTTTGTAAAGACATATGTTTTCAATTTTCTTGCTGGGTCACATGGTAACTCTATGTTTAACCATTTGAAGAACTTCCAGACTGTTTTCCAAGTGGCTGCGCCATTTTACATTCCCCCAGCAGTATATTAGGGTTCCAGTTTCTCTCTGTATCCTCACCAACACTTGTTATTATCTGACTTTTTAATTCTAGCCATTTTAGTAGGGTTAAGTGGTATCTCATGGTTTCAGTTTGCATTTCCCTGAAACTAGTGATCTTGAGCATCTTCCTTGGAGAAATGTCTTCAGGTCCTTTGCCCATTTTTTAATTGGCTTATTTGTGTTTTTATTATTGAGTTGTAAGAGTTCTTACATGCTATAGGTACAAGCCCCATATCAGATCAATAATTTGTAAGTGTTTTGTCCTAGACTTAATTTTTTGCCAGTTTTTTGTGAGTGACATGATTGCTTGTTTTAATTTGCATTTCCCTGATTCCTTGTGAGGTGGAGCATCTTTTCACATGTGTATTGGCCATCGCAGTCTCTTTTGTGAATTGCTTTGTCCATTTTGGCCAAAACCCAAAACTTACTCTTTGCCAAAGTATCTGTTTTGGGGAGACCAAAGCCAATGTGCTACTGAAAGTTGCTATCTTTTCTCTCCCTTCCCTGTGAACTGTTGTGTGAACAACAGACAATCAAAACACGGTGGTCCTGTCTACTCTAATGCATAAATATTAGATAACATTCCTGATTCATTTCCATTTTTCAAGATTGTGTTCACTAGAGAGGACCTGTACTACTCAATACTGAAAAGTGCTGGACAGGCCTCACCAGTAGGAACTTTCTTATTTAAAAAAAAATTAAAAGTCGAATTTTCAATCCAAATTTCTGCACATACACAGAAAATTTCAATCCAGATTTTCTACACACATGTAGAAAAGTGCATGATCCTTTTCATAAACATAACATTTCCTTGCCAAATATCCTACCAAGCCATCAAAGAAATGGTGAAGAGTTATCATGAAAGGAGAGAACAAGGACTCTGGAAGCAGAGCTTGAAACACTGATCATGATTTCCTAAGGATCCTTCCCAGGATGCTCCCCCTTAAAGTTACTGCCTTTTAATATCCTGAAGAGGAGAAATGCCATACTTCTGGCAAGGAAAGAAAGGGACAAAGAGGAGAAATAAATGTAAATTTGCTTCACCTCTGAATCTGGGCTAATGCCACCTCGGACTTGCATGTCAAAGAAATAGGCTTATAGGAATTAAATACTAATTGTAATTGCTTTTTACTTTCAAATATTGGCCAGTCATAGCAAAGGGCCAACAGGATGACTAGGGAAATAGGGTGCATCTTTCTTCCTGGAGATGCTTTTAGTAAATGCCAGCTTTCTGCCAGACTTAGAAACCACAGTGGCAAATCACAAGCTCCTCCATACTTACAGGGCCTGGGTCTGCCGAGACACACCTGAGTAGTGGAATTAAAGTGGCTATTTTATAACACTCAAGCACCACCCTTCACTCTTTTCCTTGACATCCAGGAAATAACCTCTTGCCCGCTCAGAGGGATTCAGCCTTTCCAGAGAGAATCTTACTGAAGGCAGATAACTTGGGAATATATTACTTGGGAGTAAGTCTGTATAAAAAAGCAAAACTTGGCATGATTTCTGTAAGAACACAGCTCTCAGATGACAGACTCCGGAAAGGAACATTGTAGACAGAGGTGCCTATTTAGATTTCCCTCTGCCCAGAGCTTATAGCTTTCTTCATTGCAGGCATGTCCCCTTGTTCCTAGATAGTTTGATTTCCTCTACAAAGAAGCACAATGAGGCCTGGAAACCCAGGGAGACACTTGATTATTATGTATGCACCTTCCTTTCAGCTGGTTTTCACTCACTGGTTTATCAGAAATTTGAGCTAGTGCTAGTGGATAGGGGAAGGAGTCACAGAACAGTACCCTCCCTGTCCCCCAGACTCCACACATTCTAACAGTTTACACTGTACATGTTTAGATAGCTTTGCTGGCTATGCTGAAAGGGAGGTAATGTGTTAATACTGATAGTCTTTGTGCTGGGAAATGCCGCTGTTCTGGGATTTCTCCAGTGTGTTCTCACAGTACTCCTTATTGCTCAGGTCTTTAGTCATGACAGGGAAGAAGGTGCTTCTTGCCTTGCTGCTTTGTGTAGTACTTAGTACTTTGTAATTTGGTCTCATTGTGCAGGAAGATTCCCAGGATGGTGGTCGTTAGCCCCAGGATGTTAGTACCGGTGACTGGGTTGCACAGCATGATCAGAGACATTATGATGACCACGATCCTCTTGGTAGCATTGGCAACTGAACAGATCAGAGAGCTGATAAAGTTGAGGATGCTGAAGGTGATGGTGTTGTGGGCACTGGGTGCGACAGTTATAGCTGCAGGAGTATCCAGGGTCACTGGGAGATATAGTCCAGCCAGGGCTTACGGAGAGATCACAGTTATAGTGGGATTTTCTGGGGTAGAGGCTTCCTAGCCAGGGATAATTCCAGACCTTGGTGGGAGGGTTAAACTTGGTCATCTCTTTCCTTTAGGTGCTTCCCAGGTGACTGTAATGTATTGCCAGAGGAGAGGAGATTCTCCAGCTTGTGAGCGGAGTGTCAGGCCTGTTGTTGGCATCGAGCAGGGGCTGGCTCAAAGGTAGGCTGTTTGAGGACACTCATTCTTGCCAAAGGGTTTGAAAATACTGCCTTTGTAAAGCATCTGTCCAGCAGAAATTCAGAGAAATTAGAACAACTTGGCTCTTGATTGAACTTTTGCTGTTTATTCTTCCTCGTACAGTTTAGCAGTGGCTCTAGCCTTTCCCTTTTTTTCCTGGTCCCTTTGCATGGTTTTAGACTGTTAGATTCCTTTCTATTTCTGCTGTCCTTGTAGTATTTACATGCCCTATGAGTTCTGCAGGAAGGGAGGATTCTGTCTGCTCCTTACACTTGTCTGAAACAGTTGTGGCTACCTAATTAAGCCCTCCCTGAAAAACAAAATGAGAAATTGCAGTTGGGCTTAAGGGATCAAAGAACATTTTTAGAAGCAAGGAGAATTTCCCTGAGCTGCATTAATTACAAAGCAAAGTGATTTTTACAGAATAATATTGGAAATCCTAATGGATTTGAATGAATGGATTTGTGAAATCTTTATAGTACCTAGATTATTCCATCTAACCTTTTTCTCCTCCTTAGGTAAGTAAGCTCTTGTGATATTTGCAGGGATCAATACCTAGTTTTGGGTCCTTTTTTTTTGTTTTGTTTAAAAATGCCTTAATAGTGATACTTTAATTAGTATTTTTTATTAGTTTCAATCTAAAAAGCCATCCTGTTTCTGTTGTCATAGCCAAATATTGTCTCATGTTATGCACTTGAGCAATATGAATTTCAGATAGCAGATGCTTAGAAAACACCAGTGTATTGTAAACCAAATAGTGAACATCAGCTTATTGTCACATAGGGAATAGAATACCATTTATAATGTTTCCCCTGGGGAAATTTGTGCCTAGTCTTTTGGAGTGGTTTATATAATAAAACATATGCTGCTCTTTTTGTTAGTTTAACCCAGGCAATAAAACCAGAGTCCCTCATTATTTCAGTTATCTGTAGCTTTTAAAAAATTCCTAAGGTTTTCTCTGTTATGCTGGTAGTTCCTTAGTTTAAGTCTAGAAAAGACTATGGAAGCTGTTAATGTCTTGAATGGCACAAACTACTTGAAATCAGATCAGTGTACTTGCAGAGGGCATTCTGAAAAATCCATGAGGATTGGTTATACTCTGGAAAATAGGATTTATTGACTCCAGTGTATTTAGATGAGTTTATAAGAAATACATAATGACAAATAATGTCTGCCTCGTGTTGAATCACAGTAGAATCAGTTCTAAGCTATGAGTTTTGGACATGTTCTTTCCTATTCATCACAGAATGCATTTTCAGTTTGTCAGATTCTTTTTTGGTATCTTGGAAATTGGCCCTGTGAATCAGGCATAACTTAGATTCTCTGCCTTTAGGGATTCTTTACAAAGATTATAGAGTTACATTTTTCGTTTTGGGAATGTGGGGAATAGGCCCTTTATCATCAGTGAAGGGTTTGTCTTTCAGTTGTTAGAAGTTTTGTTGTCATCAGAAGATACTCATTGTCCTTATGTGCAAAGTGTATTAACTGGAGGTCTGTTTTTTTTTTTTTTAAACTTTTTATTTTGAAATCATTTCAAATTTGCAGGATAGTTGCAAAAATAATACATAACCAATACAGGGAACTCCAGTATACTCTCTACGGATCTGGGGATTTTGATGCAACTATTTCTGTCCTTTCAGTCAGGATGGTTTTGGCTACAGGTAATAGAAAACTGTAACTTGACTGGCTTAAAGTATAAGGGAAATTTGTTACATAACAAGAAGACATTCAGCAATTCAGTGACAGCATCATGGACCCTGATTTTTTTTCATCTTTCTGTTTTGCATCCTCAACATGTTGACCTTGTCTTGGCTAGTATCCTTTAGGGTCACAAGATGGCTACAACAGTCTGAGACATCACATCCAGACAAAATAGCCAAAGGAAGACGGATGCCTCACTCTTGTGTCTCGTTAAGAGCACCCCTGGCCCACTTCCCCTCATATCTCATTGGGTAGAAGATTGTTGTATACCCTTTCCTAAATCAGCCACTCATAAGAAGAGCAGGGTTATTGTTCAATATTCTCCCTGTGCTAGAGTGGGATTTCATCTTCCCTTGAGGTTTGATTAACCTGGACAAATCTGGAGCTCTGTTAGCAAGGAAGCAGTGGAGACGGACATTAGACAGGCAGACAGTATCATAATCTGCTGCCCTCCCAGCCAGTGGTTTTCACAGTGGACCTCTATGGATACCAGACTTCAGGAGCAACCTTCATTTGTTAAGAGTCAGAGCTGTTGCCATTTCCAGTGTTTCCAAGGCTGGACATTAGGCGAGGCAAATGCCTTCCCTGCATCCTGCATCAGTGAATCCCTCAGGATAAGCAGTGGGCATGTGTTCATTTTACAGGTGAGAAAACATGGAGAAGTTAAGTGATTTACCCAAGACACCACACCTTGTGTAAGCAGAGCTTCACAGAGGTTGGGAGCGTTCTGGGTACTTCCATTTTTCTTTTTCAGGTTCCAGGTTTGTGAAAAAAGAAATGCCAAAATGAAGTTATAAAAGTATATTTTACATTTTTACATGTAAGAAAAGCTTTTAAAAACAATAAAAGAAACATGAATATCTTTATACATTTTGTAGAAACAAAACGTGAAAAGGTGTGAAGCCATTTGTAAATGCCTTCCTGGTTGCCCCACAATGGGTTGTGCTGATGAGAGATGGGGTCCAGTGGGGAGCTCAGTGGAGGGAAATCACTGCCTCATGTCCACTTTACCCTGCTGTCTTCTACTGATTCCTTATCCAGCATCTTGACTGTGACAGTGTGATTATGGTCTAAATTAACTATCTTCTTAAGCCCTCCTTCTTTGATGTTTCATGAAAATCAGCTGGTCTTTCCCCCACTGATTTGAGTACATTGTGAAGAGTTTTGGGGAATTTCTAAGCAGGCATGTTCCAGTTAGCTAATGCTGCCGTTTTGCAAAGCACCAGAAATGGATTGGCTTTTATAAAGGGAATTTATTTGGTTACAAAGTTACAGTCTTAAGGCCATAAAGCGTCCAAGGTAAGGCATCAACAATAGGGTACCTTCACTGAAGGATGACCATGGCGTCCAGAAAATCTCTGTTAGCTGGGAAGGCACGTGGCTGGCATCTGCTTGCTCCCAGATTGTGTTTCAAAATGGTGTTCTCCAAAATGTTGCTCTTGGGGTGTTTTGTCCTATCTTAGCTGCAGCTCCTCTTCAAAATGTCTCTCTCAGTTGCTCTGAGGTCTTTCTGTCTGTGAACTCCTTTATGGGACTCCAGTGATCCAGTTAACACCGACCCTGAATGGGCAGAGTAATACCTCCATGGAAATTACCCAATCAAAGGTCTTACCCATAGTTGATTGAGTCACATCTCCATGGAAACACTGAATCAATAGGTTCCAACCTAATCAACACTAGTATATCTGCCCCCACAAGATTGCGTCAAAGATAATGGCGTTTTGGGGGACATAATACATCCAAACTGGCAAAAGGCATAAGTGCAATAAGTCATGTTTGAGGTCTTGGGTCTTACAAAGGAGGTCTAGAACTGAAAACAGTAAGGCACCTAGGAGTTTTTAAAGGTTGTCTTATAGATAACATTTCAGTTCTCATTCAATCTGAAATCAGTTTTGAGGAAACAGACAAACCCAAATTGAGGGACATTCTGAAACACCTGGCTGTGATCTTTAAAACTGTCAGTGTCCTGGGTTGGGGAAGGCCCGTGGGAAAGGCCAGGGTGCTGTTCCAAATTAAAGGAGACTAAAGAGATGACAACTAAATGCAATTCATGATCCTGGATTGGATCCTGGATGGAGGTGGAGGGGTGTGTCCAGGGCAAATATAGCAAAATGTTAATAGTTGGTGAATCGAGGTGAATATGTGTGTGTTCATTATATATTCTTCCAATTTTTGTAAATTTACTTAAGGCTTCCTGGGAATTGTTAAGAGCCTGCTGAACTCAGTTCTGTTCTCGACTGGAATTACTTAGTTTTCCTATTTTTAAATATTCTTTATAATTTTACTATTAATAGTAGCGTCTTGAGCCAATTTTTAAAAATCTTTTCATATTGTAATACTTTCAAACTTAAACAGTTATAAAACTAATACAAACCCCATACAGAGAGCTTCCACATACCCCTAACCCCAGATACCTAGATTCATCAATTTTAACATTTTGTCAAATTTGCCATATCCTTCTATCCATCTGTCCATCCAGCTATCTATCTATCTGCCTATCAATTCATATTCTGTACACTTGAGTGTAGGTTGTGTATATCATGCTCCTTGAACACTTAATACTTCCATGTGTATTTCCTAAGAACACGCATATTCACTTATGTAATTACCTTAAGTTCAGTTGTCAAGTTCAAAAAATTTAATGTTGATATGAAGTTTACAGTCAATATATTCCAGTTTTTTCATATATACAAATAATGTTCCTTTGAGCCTTTTCTCCTTCCTTGTTAGATCCCATCCAGAATCATGTATTGCATTTAATTGTCATTATCTCTTTAGGTGCTCTTTCTTTTTTGTTAATTGTGGCAACATGTATACAATATAAACTTTTCCATCTCAACCATTCCCAAGCATACCATTCAGTGGGATTAATCAGGTTCACAGTATTGTCTTTCCCATCTCCCCAAACAGAAATCCTATGCCCATTATACATTAACTCCCCCATTGTTCCTACTCCCCACCCCCCCCCCCCACCCCATAACCTCTATTCTACCTTCTGTTTCTATGAGCTTGCATATTCTTTGATGTTTTCCTTTTAGTTGCAGGGGATTGCACTGTGGTCAAATGGGGGACCAGCTGAGAGCAACTTGTGATTGGTTCAATTGAAGACTGTTTTGATTGGTGCTGCGTTCTGGGCTATCCTGATTAGTCCATCAAGGGTATTCAGGATTGGTTCATTTGCAGTCCAGTCCCCTGCCCTGCTTTCTGCTGGTCCAAGGTTCCCTCTTCTAGCACGCTTCAACAGGACTAAATGTAACTATCTCATTTCCTTTGATACCAACTAAATTTTCATAGTATACACAAATTGTTCGTATACCCCTCCATCCCCCTACCTTTATCCCTGCCACAAATTACATGTTTATACAGTAAATCCAAAACTACTGACTTATCATTTTGTTTTGTGCATTTGCCTTTGAGATCCTGTAGGAATTAAAAAGTAGAGTTACAAAACAAAAACACAGTAGTACTGGCATTTATATTTACCCATGTCATTACCCTCACCAGAGATTTTTATTTCTTCATGCTGCTTCAGTCAATAGTCTATTGTCCTTTCCTTTTTTTCCCCCTCCCCCGATAGCTCAATCCACCAACTTTAACATGCTGTCACATTGCTATTTCTTTCCCTCCCTCCCTCCCTCCCTATCATCCATAATCTATTGCTCTATCTTCTGAACATATGAGTTAGCTGCACACATCCTTGAACATACACTATAATTCATGTATGTACTTCCCATGAACAAGAACATTCTTTTATGTAATTCCATTAAGCTCAGCTAAGAAGTATAAGAGATTCAACAATGATACAATGCTTACATTCTATATTTCCTTTTCCTTATGTCTCAACTGTGTCCGTTCGAGCCACCTGTCCTCCACCCTCCAATCCCATCCAAGTTCATCCTTAGCATTCAATTGTCTTCTAGTTAGACTGTCTTTTTTTTTTTTTTTTTCCTTTCCTTTTACCCTGTAGGACTCTTTTCAGAATATCTTGCAGGGCCAGTCTAGTGTTGATGAACTCCCTCAGCTTTTGTTTATGTGAGAATGTCTTAATCTCAGATTAAGACAGTTTTGCCAGATATAGAATTCTTTTTTTTTTAATTCTAGGATTATACAGTTATTTTTATTTAGGTTTTTTGTCTGATTATAAAGGTGAATATTCTAAGTTTTCAAAATTTGGGAAATACCAAAACTATTAAGAAGAAATCCCCATTAACTTATATTAGCAACCCAGAAGCCACTCATATTAAGTATTTTTTTTATTAGAACAGTTATAGATTTAAAGAAAAAACCATGCATAAAATAAGAGTTCTCAAATACTACCCTATTATTAACACCTTGCATTTAATGTTGGTAACACTTGCTGCAATTGATGAAAGAACATTTTTATAATTGTACTCAGATATAGAATTCTTGGTTGGCAGTTATTTGTTTCAGCACCTTTAATATGTCAATCCCACTGCCGCTTTTGTGTTTGATTTCTGATGAGCAATCAGGGCTCAAGTCTTATTGAGGCTCCCTTGTACGTGACATGATGCTTCTCTGTTGTGGCTTTCAGAATTCTCTCTTTTATCTTTGGCATTAGATTTTTTGATTGTTATGGGCTATAGTGTGGGTCTGCTTGGGTTTATCATGTTTGGAATTCATTGAGCATCTTGGATTTTTATATTCATGTCTTTCTTTCCATTTTTCTCTCTGCCCCTTTCTCACTTCTCCTTCTGGGACTCCCACAATGCCTATCCCACAGGTTCCTCAGGCTCTGTTCACTTTTCTTCATTCTTTCTTTTTTTTTTTTAATGAGGATTTTCAGGTCAGAAATGTTAAGAAAACTCTATTGGGAATTTAATTGTGATGCTCACTAAATTTTCAAAGGTTTTTTCCTTATACTTTTTCCCCCTTCAGTTTTCCCTTTACCCGTCAACTGGGATCATAAATAATTTCTCTGAATCTGATTTTTAACCTTTAAAAAGGGTTGTGTAAAGGTTACCTGCCTGTTTTGAGTGTCTAAACTCAGTGTCTAGCATATAGTAGAACTTCATTCTTTCTTCTTTCTGCTCTTCAACTGAATGATTTCTTTTTTTTTTTAAATCTTCATTTTATTGAGATATATTCACATACCATGCAGTCATACAAAACAAATCGTGCATTCGATTGTTCACAGCACCATTACATAGTTGTACGTTCATCACCTAAATCAGTCCCTGACACCTTCATTAGAACACACACAAAAATAACAAGAATAATAATTAAAGTGAAAAAGAGCAATTAAAGTAAAAAAGAACACTGGGTGCCTTTGTCTGTTTCTTTGTTTGTTTGTTTCCTTCCCCTATTTTTCTACTCATCCATCCATAAACTAGACAAAGGGGAGTGTGGCCCTTATGGCCTTCCCAATCCCATTGTCACCCCTCATAAGCTACATTTTTATACAATTGTCTTCGAGATTCATGGGTTCTGGGTTGTAGTTTGATAGTTTCAGGTATCCACCACCAGCTACCCCAATTCTTTAGAACCTAAAAAGGGTTGTCTAAAGTGTGCGTAAGAGTGCCCACCAGAGTGACCTCTCGGCTCCTTTTGGAATCTCTCTGCCTCTGAAGCTTATTTCATTTCCTTTCACATCCCCCTTTTGGTCAAGAAGATGTTCTCCATCCCACGATGCCGGGTCTACATTCCTCCCTGGGAGTCATATTCCATGTTGCCAGGGAGATTCACTCCCCTGGGTGTCTGATCCCATGTTCAACTGAATGATTTCAATTGTCTTATCTTCAAACTCACTGATGCTTTCTTCTGTCAGCTCCAATCTACTGTTGAAACCCTCTAGGGAATTTTTAATTTCAGTTGCTGTGGTCTTCAGCTCTGTTTGGTTCCTTTTCATGGTTTCCATTTCTCTATTGATATTCTCTTTGTGTTTAATTCTTTGTTCATGTTTTCCTTTAGCTCTTTGAGCATATTTAAGACCATTTTTTAGAAGTCTTTATTTGATATGTTCCAGGTCTGGTCCTTCTCCTTGATGGTTTCTAATGCTCTAATCTTTTCCTTTGCCTGTGCCATTGCTTCCTCTTTCTGTGTATGTTTTGTAATCTTTAGTTGAAACTTGCACATTTTGATATTTTAATGTATTATATCTGGAATTTAGTTTCTGAGGTATCTGTTCCTTAAGTCTGTATCCAGCTAGTGTTATGACAGAGCTTTCCTTGAATGCCAGGAGCTAACAGAAAAAAAAGGCTTGGTGGAGGAAGGGGAAGAAAACACCTTTCCCAGTCTTTACAGACCTGTCAGGACTTATACATACAGTGAGTTTAGAAAATAGCTCCAGGCCAAAACATAGGGGCCTCTCTGGTTCTTTCTATGCATGTGTCTTGTCTTGGGCATGCATGTATGGCCCTAGGAATTCTCTTGTTTACATGGATAGGAATGTGTAAACAGTTTCCCCAAGAAACAGTTTCTTCACAGTCCTGGACACTACAGTGTATGTCCCACAATTAGCAATTCCTTGCCCCTGGCAACAACTTGACTGCTCTCCTAAAGCATTCTCTAGGAAAGCTCAGTGAGCTGCCTTCTACACACAGGGGAGGTTTTGGGATGGTAAGTCCCTAAGCCACCACCATACAGATTGGGCCAACATACGAGCTCCTGGTATGTGCATGAGGGGTATTCTGCTCCATAGCAGCCTAGGGATCCATATTGGAAGCAAGGTCTGGCTCTGTGCTGAGTGGAGGTGTGGGAGTGGGGGGCTGGGAGGTATGGGGGTGGGGTCAGTCAGGATGTCACAAAATCCTACTGCATTTAAGTCACCTTTTTCTTGCATGCTCTGTTACTGCAGTCCTTTTACTGCCTTCTGGAGCTTTGAGAAAGATGTTTCTGCTAGTTCTTGCTGGTTGTTCAAAGCTTCTGTAGGGTGACGAAGCCCTGAAGTGTCTTACTCCACCATCTTGATTGGGGCAGAGCCCCTTTTCAGTTTTATGGAAGAGTTTGAGCAGGATTGGGGTTAATTCTTCTAGGAATGTTTGGTAAAATTCACCAGTGATGCCATCTGGCCCTGGGCTTTTCTTTGTTGGGAGGTTTTTTGCTTGTTTTATATTTTTTTTTATTAGAGAAGTTGTGGTTTTATAGAACAATCAAGTATAAAATTCAGGATTCCCATACAACACACCACTACTAACACTTGCATTAGTATGGAAAAAATTGTTACAATTGATGATAG
This sequence comes from Choloepus didactylus, assembly GCF_015220235.1. NCBI lineage: Eukaryota > Metazoa > Chordata > Mammalia > Pilosa > Megalonychidae > Choloepus > Choloepus didactylus. The sequence goes on along the minus strand of NC_051307.1, from coordinate 202,649,449 downwards.
CATATTCTTGTAATTCTATTTTTTTAGCTGTAGTTGTATTTGTTACAATTGAAGAAATATTATTAAAGTAGTACAGTTAACTATTCTCCATAGTTTATGTAGGAGTATTTTTCTCCATATTCCCAACCTGTTATTTATTATTATTATTTGTATGCATATCTTTATTTTATTACTCATCTACTCATATACTGGATAAAGGGTGTGTCAGTTCCAAGGTTTTTACAATCACATGGTTACAAGATAAAAGCCATATACTTATACAGTCATTATCAAAGATAAAGGCTACTGGATTACAGTTCAACATTTTCAGGTATTTCCTTCTGACTACTCTCATACACAATAGAAACTAAAAAGAGATATCCATATAATAAGTCAGTAGTCTCATTTGTTAAATCCTAACTTCTCTGTTACCACTCCTCCCTTGCATTTGATCATTCTCTCAATCTTTGGGGATATCTGGGCAATGACCATTCTAACTTATTTGTGTTGAAAAGGGGTGTCAGCATTATGGGGTAGAGGAGTAAAACTGGTTGAAGTTCTTGGAGAGACTGGTACCTCTGGTTTTCAGTGCTTGTCTGGCATAGGAACAATCTGGAGGCTTTAAGTTTCTGAAAAAATAAACTTAGTAAGTAAAACTTCTATAGAACTTCAGGTAGAGCCCTGGGTTTTCTTTAAATCTAATTGGTTAATAGTGTTGTCCAAGTCCTATATTTCTTTATTGATCATCTGTCTAGATATTGTATCCATAATTGAAAATAGTGTATCGAAGTCTCCAACTATTATTGTAGAACTTTACTTTTTTCTCCCTTCAATTCTGTCAAGTTTTGCTTCATATATTTTGGGGCTCTGTTATGAGGTGCCTGTATGTTTATAATTGTTACATCTTCTTGCTGGGTTGAGCCTGTTATTAATATATAATACTCTTCTTGTCTCTTGTAATCTTTCTTGACTTAAAGTTTATTTTGTCTGACAATAATATAGCCATTCTGGCTCCTTAGATTACTGTTTGCATAGAATACTTTTTTCCACCCTTTTACATTCAGCCTCTTAGTGTTCTTTGTACCTAAAGTGAGTCTCTTGTAGACAGCTATAAATGGGTCATGTTTTTCCATCCATTCTGCCAGTCTCTGCCTTTTATAGGGGAGTTTGTTCCATTGACACTTAAGGTAATAACTGAAAAGGAAGGATTTACTTTTGCCATTTAGCTATTTGTTTTCTATATGTCTTGTATGTATTTTGTTCTTCAGTTACTCCATTACTGCTTTTTCTTTGCCTTTAGTGGCTTTTTTATAATGTGCCATTTGATTCCCTTGTTCTTCCCATCCCTCTAGATTTTTTAGTTATTTCCTAGTGGTTACTTTTGTAATTACCTTTAACATCTTAAACTAATGGCAACCTAGTTTGACAAGTACCAACCTGGTTTCAGTAGTATACAAACTCTCTATTTCTATATATCTCCATCCTTCCCCCTTTATATTATTATTGTTTCAGATTACATCTTTGTATGTTACATGCTCATTAACATAGATTAAAATTTTTTTTACACATTTGCCTATTAAGTCATGTGTATGAGAAGAAAGCCATTACAAACCAAAAGTATGATAATACAGGATTTTATATTTACCTATGCAATTATCTATACCCGTGTTATTTATTTCTTCTTATGGCTTTGAGTTACTGTGTAGTGTCCTTTCATTTCAGCCTGAAGGATTTTCTTTAGCATTTCTTGTAGGGCAGGTTTCTGGTAATGAATTCTTTCAGCTTTTGTCTGTCTGTAAATGTCATATTTTCTCTTTCATTTTTTCCCTGGATTTTATTGAAATATATTCATTTATTATACATTCCATTCAATTATACAATCAGTATCTCACAGTATCATCACTTAGTTGTGCAGTCACCATCACATTCACTTTTAGACCATTTTCATTATTCCAAAAAGAAAATTATCAGATAAACACAAAAAAAGAAAATCCCAAACACCCCATATCCCTTATCTCCCCCAATTTTTGACCCCCAGTATTGGTGTGGTACCCCAGTTACTGTTGATGAAAGAATTTTAATGTTATTACTGTTAACTATAGTCAGTAGCTTGCGATAGGTATTTTCCCCACATACCACTCTATTTTAATCCTTTATACCAGTGCCTACATTTGTACCAGTTCATGCAAATACTTATTTAAATTTGTAGTGTTAATCAGTGACATACATGATTCTAAGCAACCCCTTTCAACCCAAATCACCTACAATACAGCACTATTTCTTATATTCCCACTAACGAACTACCCTCACCCAATATCTATTTCCAAACATTTTAAGTTCAACCTCGTTAATACATTTTGAACTATTAGGCTGCCACTCCCCCTTCTCTAACTTCTATTTATTTCTGGGTATCCTATATTCTACATTTTAAGATTCTGAGTTTACATATTCTAGTTACTTCATATTATTGAAATCATACAATATCTGTCCTTTTGTGTCTGTTTCACTCAGCATTATGTTCTCAGGATTCATCCATGTTGTCGTATGCTTCAGGACCTCATTTCTTCTTACTGCTGCATAATATTCCATTGTATGTATGTACCACATTTTGTTTATCCATTCATCTTTTGAATGGGCATTTGGATTGTTTCCATCATTTGGCAGTTGTGAACAATGCTGCTGTGAACATTGGTGTGCAAATGTCTGTCTGTGTCCATGCTTTCAGATCTTCTGGGTATATACCAACTAGTGGAATTGCCGGGTAATATGGCAACTCAATATTTAGTTTTCTGAGGAACTGCCAAACTGTCTTCCACAGTGGCTGTACCATTTTATACTCCCAAGAACAGTGAATAAGTGTTCCTATTTCTCTACATCCTCTCCAAAACTTGTAGTTTCTGTTTGTTTAATAGCGGCCATTCTTATAGGTGTAAGATGTTATCTCATTGTGGTTTCAATTTGCATTTCCTGAATAGCTAATGAAGATGAACATTTTTTCATGTGTTTTTTTAGCCATTTGTATTTTCTCATTGGAGAAATGTTTATTCATATCTTTTGCCCATTTTATAATTGAGTTGTTTGTCCTTTTGTTGTTAAGTAATAGGATTTCTTTATTTTACTGGATATCGAACACTTATCAGATATATGGTTACCAAATATTCTCTCCCATTGAGTTGGCTGCCTTTTCACCCTTTTGACAAAGTCCTTTGAAGCACAGAAGTGTTCAGTCTTGAGGATTTCCCATTTATTTTTTCTTTCGTTGTTTCTGCTTTGAGTGTAAGAAGCTACCTCCTATCATCACTTAAGTCTTGAAGATGTTTTCCTACATTTTCTTCTAGGAGTTTTATGGTACTGGCTCTTACATTGATGTTTTTGATCTACTTTGAGTTAATTTTTGTATAGGGTGTGAGGTAGGGTTCATCTTTCATTCCTTTGGCTATGCATATCCAGTCCTCCCAGCATCATTTATTGAAGAGGCTATTCTGTCCCAGTTCAGTGGATTTGGGGGCCTTGTCAAATATCAAATAACCATAGATTTGAGAATCTATCCCTGAATGTCTCATTTTGATTCCATTGATCAGTATGTCTATCTTTGTGCCAGTATCATGCTGTTTTGACCCCTGTGGCTTTATAATAAGCTTTAAAGTCAGGAAGTATAAGAACTCCCACTTCATTCTTCTTTTTCAGTATATTTTTGGCTATTTGAGACCCTGTTCTGGTTTGTTAATGCTGCCCTTTTGCAAAACACCAAAATGGATTAGCTTTTTTTTTTTTTTTTTTTTTTTTTTCCTCCAAGCCCTTTAATATTCACTTAAACAGTTGAGGCACAAGCAATAAAAACTGCATTTTTTTTATGTTACAAGAAAAAAAAATTGTGATGGCCACATGATATGCCAATTTTCTCAAAATCTCTTCTGCAATAACATTTCATTAACACTCTGGTCCACAGGTCGAATCAGTGAGGTCACAAAGGCAGGAGAGAGGTAAAAATATCAAACTTACTGAGGGATTAGAAGAATCAAGTATTTACTGAATGTATGCTAGGCACACTGTAGTAGGTTTTACACACTTTACCTAAGTTAAATGTGAACATAAGTTCTAGTTATCTATTAATAGAAAAACAATACTACTGTCAATGGATTAGCTTTTATAAAGGGGGTTTATTAGGTTACAAAGTTACAGTCTTAAGGCCATAAAGTGTCTAAGGTAAGGCACAACAATAGGGTACCTTCACTGAAGGATAGGCATTGGCATCTGGAAAGCCTCTTTTAGCTCAGAAGGCATGTGGCTGGCATCTGCTTGTTCCCAGGTTACGTTTCAAAATGGCGTTTTCCAAAATGTTGCTCTTGGGGCATTTTGTCCTCTCTTAGCTGCAGCTCCACTTCAAAATATCACTCTCAGTTGCTCTGAGGTCTTTGTGTCTGTGAATTCCTTTATAGGACTCCAGTGTTCCAGTTAACACCCACCCTGAATGGACAGGGTAACGCTTCCATGGAAATTATCCAATCAAACGTTTCACTCACAGTTGATTGAGTCACATCTCCATGGAAACACTCAATCAGAGAATTCCAATCTAATCAACACTAACACATCTGCCTCCACAAGATTGCATCAAAGAACATGGAGCTTTGAGGGACATAATATATCCAAACCAGAACAGACCGCTTTCCCTTCCAAATAAATTTAAAATTAACTTTTCCATATCTGCAAAGTAGGTTGTTGGGATTTGGATTGGTACTGCATCGATATGTAGATCAATTTGGGTAGAGTTGACATCTTAAAAATATTTAGCTTTCCTATCCATAAACACAGTATGTCTTTCTACCTATTTAGGTCTTTGATTTCTTTATAGTTTTCTAAGTACAAGTCCTTTACATCCTTGGTTAAGTTTATTCCTAGATACTTGATTCTTTTAGTTGCTATTGTGAATGGAAATTTTTTTCTTAATTGCCTCCTTGGTTAGCTCATTCCTAGTGTATAGAAACACTATTGATTTTTGCACATTGATCTTGTATCCTTCCACTTTGCTGAATTTATTAGCTCATGTAGCTTTGTTGTAGATTTCTCAGGATTTTCTAAATATAGGATCATGTTGTCTGCAAATAATGAGAGTTTTACTTCTTCCTTTCCAATTTGATGCTTTTATTTCTTTTTCTTGCTTAATTGCTCTTGCTAGAACCTCAAGCACAATGTTGAATAACAGTGGTGACAGCAGGCATCCTTGTCTTGTTCCTGATCTCAGAGGGAAGGCTTTCAGTCTCTCCCCATTGAATATGATGTTGGCTGTGGGTATTTCATATATGCCCTTTATCATATTGAGGAAGTTTCCTTCAATTCCTACCTTTTGGAACGTTTTTATCAAGAAAGGATGCTGAATCTCAGAGATCCTCTTTTGTTGATCAGATGTTTCTCTCTCTAAGCCCACTCAGCAGGCAAACTCATTGCCCTTCCCCCTATATGGGACATGATTCCCAGGGGTGTAAATCTCCCTGGCAATGCAGGGCATGACTTGTGGGGATGAGCTTGCCCTGGCTTCGTGGGATCAGTAAAGCCTTCTTGGACCAATCAAGTTGATCATGTGATTTTTTCCCTTTCGATTTGTTAATGTGGTGTATTACTTTAATTGATTTTCTTGTGTTGAACCACCCTTGCAACCCTAGAATGAACCCCACTTGGTCATGGTGTATAGTTCTTTTCTTGTCCCGCCGGATTAGATTTCCAAGTATTTTGTTGAGAATTTTTGCATCTATATTCATTAGGGAGATTGGCCTGTAGTTTTCCTTTCTTGTAGTATCTTTATTAGGTTTTGGTATTAAAGTGATATTAGTTTCATAGAATGAGGCAGTGTTCCCTTTTCGTCAATTTTTTGGAAGAGTTTGAGCAGAAATGGTGTTAATTCTTCTTGAAATGTTTGATAAAATTCCCCTGTGAAGCCACCTGGCCCTGGGCTTTTCTTTGTAGGGAGGTCCCCCCCCCCCATTTCATTTATTTATTTATTTATTTTTAAATTTATTTAAAAATTTTGTATACAAGCTAGGATGATCTGTTGTAATCAAATGATTCGGCTTTTTTTTTTTTTTTTTTTTTTACAAAACAGATTGTACATTCGATTGTTCACAGTACCATTACATAGTTGTACATTCATCACCTAAATCAATCCCTGACACCTTCATTAGCACACACACAAAAATAACAAGAATAATAATTAAAGTGAAAAAGAGCAATTGAAGTAAAAAAGAACACTGGGTACCTTTGTCTGTTTGTTTCCTTCTCCTATTTTTCTACTCATCCGTCCATAAACTAGACAAAGTGGAGTGTGGTCCTTATGTCTTTCCCAATCCCATTGTCACCCCTCATAAGCTACATTTTTATACAATTGTCTTCGAGATGCATGGGTTCTGGGTTGTAGTTTGATAGTTTCAGGTATCCACTACCAGCTACCCCAATTCTTTAGAACCTAAAAAGGGTTGTCTAAAGTGTGCGTAAGAGTGCCCACCAGAGTGACCTCTCGGCTCCTTTTGGAATCTCTCTGCCACTGAAGCTTATTTCATTTCCTTTCACATCCCCCTTTTGGTCAAGAAGATGTTCTCCGTCCCACGATGCCAGGTTGTAGGGAGGTTTTTGATGACTGTTTGAATCTCTTTAATTGTAATTGGTTTGTTGAGGTCTTCTGTTTCTTCTTGAGTCAGTGTAGGATGTTTGTGTGTTTTTAAGGAATTGTCCATTTTATCTAAGTTATCTAGTTGTACATAGTATCCTCTTACTTTTTTTTTAAATTTTAATTCTTTGGGATCTGTGTAATGATCTTCCTCTTATTTCTGATTTTATTTATTGGCATCTTCACTCTTTTTGATGTTGTCAGTCTAGCTAAGGATTTCAAAGAACTAGCTTTTGGTTTTATTTATTCTCTATTGTTTTTTTTTCTCCAATTCATTTATCTCTGCTATAATCTTTGTTACTTCTACTTGCTTTAGGGTTAGTTTGCTGCTCTTTCTCTAGTTTCTTCAGTTGGTCAGTTAGGCCTTTGGTTTTAGCTCTTTCTTCCTTTTTAATGTAAGCATTTAGAGCTATAAATTTCCCTCAGCACTATCTTGGCTACATCCCATAAGTTTTTTTTTTTTAATTCACTTTTATTGAGATATATTCACAAACCATACAGTTATCCACGGTGTACAATCAGTTGTTCACAGTACCATTATATAGTTGTACATTCATCACCACAATCAATTTTTGAACATTTTCATTACCACACACACAAAAAATAAGAATAAAAATTAAAGTGAAAAAGAGCATGCAAAACATCCCATACCCCCCATCCTTTTCTATAATTCATTTACTTTTTGTCCTCTTTTTCTACTCATCTGTCCATACACTGGATAAAGGAAGTGGGAGCCACAAGGTTTTCACAATCACATGGTCACACAGTGTAAGCTATCTAGTTAAACAAGTGTCTTCAAGAATCAAGGCTACTGGGTTGCAGTTCATCAGTTTCAGATGTTCCCTTCCAGCTATACCAATACACTTAATAAACATGGATATCTATATAACACATAAGAATAACCTCCAGAATGTCCTCTTGACTCCATTTGAAATCTCGCTGCCACTGAAACTTTATTTTGTTTCATTTCTTTTCCCCTATTGTCCAGGAAGGCTTTATTGATCCGCTGAAGCCAGGGCAAGCTCATCCCCACAAGTCATGTCTCGCATTGCCAGGGAGATTTACACCCCTGGGAATCATGTCCTACATAGGGGGAAGGACAGTGAATTTGCCCGCCGAGTGGGCTTAGAGGGAGAGGTCACATCTGAGCAACAAAAGAGGATCTCTGAGGGTAACTTTTTTTTTTAATTCACCTTTATTGAGATATATTCACATACCACACAATCATCAGTGATGTACGATCAGCTGTTCACAGCACCACCATACAACTATGCACTCATCACCCCAGTGCATCCCTGAACACCTTCCTTACACCAGAAAGTATCAGAACAAGAATAAAAAATGAAAGTAAAAAAGAACACCCAAATCATCCCCCCATCCAACCCCACTTCCCATTTAGTTTTTGTCCTCTGAGGGTGACTCTTAGAGTAGTATTTTAAGTAGGCTTAGCCTCTCCTTTGCAGTAACAAACTTCATAAGGGCAAGCCCCAAGATCGAGGGCTTGGCTTTCTAAATTGGTAGTCCCCAATGCTTGTGAGAGTGTCATTAATTCCCCAGCTGGGGAAGTTTAATATTCCCACATTTCCCCCCAGTACAAGTATATACCCAATAATGGGGTTGCATGACCATAGTGATTCCTAGACTCCTGTGTGGAAATACTCCAGGCTGTGGGACTGGGAGGTTCAACTTTACCAGTTAGCAGCTGGGACAGGAGTGCTCTGCTTTTTGCCAGCCAGCACAACCACCTCGAGGGTGGGGGAAGAGTGCTTGGCGTTGCAATGCAGCCCCCTTGCCCCTGCCTCTCTGCTTGTGTATGCAGTCAGTGCCCTGAGCCCCTGTGTATAAAGGATCAAGGCAGCAGGACCCAGAGTGTTTCTCTTGCCGGCCAAGCGTCAGATCGGTTCTGCTCTGTGTCCCCTTCTCCTCCTGAGGTGGGTGGGCTTCCCAGATTCCCCTAAATCCAGGTGCCCACAGTGGCCTGCCCCAGGGTTGGGGGGTAGGTACTGGGCATTGCAGTAGGGTCTCTGTATGTGGGTAAGATGAGTCAGCTGGCTCCTGGTTTCCCTCACGGGAATACTAGGCTGCGGGTCTGAAAGGAATGCCTCCCCCACCTCTCCGAGGCAGGAGTGTGCTGCTTTGCGACTGTCTGATCTGGGCATTCCACAGTGGTGGACCTTAGGTCTGATCGTGGTTGAATACACGCACCCCAATTTCTCAGTCCTAGTTTCTCCACTTTTTCATGCAGGTCTTCCTTATATAATGCAGAAGTCCGTCTGGTCACCTGAACTCTGGAATAGCTGCTTCATTCGTTTTCTGCCTGTTCTCTAGCTGTTTTATGGTGGAGGAATGAGTTCTTTCTATCCTATTCCACCATCATTTTCTCCTTTGTTTTTGAAGGATAATTTTGCTGGATATAGAATTCTTGGTTAGCGTTTTTTTTTTTTTCCTCTACAGATTTTAAATGTCATTCAGCTGTCTTCTGGCCTCCCATGGTTTCTAATGAAAAATGTGCTAATCTTTTTGAAAATCCCTTGTATATGACAAGTCACTTCTCTCTTGCTGCTTTCAAAATCCTCTCTTTGTCTTTGGATTTTTACAATTTTACTAAGATGTGTTTTTGTGTAGACCTCTTGGAGTCTATCCTGCTTCAAGTTTGTTGAACTTCTTGAATGTTTAAATTCATGTCTTTCATCAGATTTGGGATGTTTTGGGCCATTATTTCTTCAAGTTGTTTTTCTGCCCTTTTCTCTCTTGTCCTTCAGAGATTCCATTGATTGTATATTGGTATGTTTGATGGTGTCCATCAGGTCTCTCAGGCTCTGCTCATGTTTCTTCATTTTTCTTTCTGCTCCTCAGACTGAGTGATTTCATTTGTCTAGTCTTCAAGTTCGCTAATCCCTTTTCTGCCTCTTCCAGTCTGCCATTGAATCTGTCTCATGAGGTTTTCACTAAAATTACTATACTTCGCAGCTCCAAAATTTGGTTCCTTTTTATAATTTTCCATCTCTTTCTTTTGTTCAGAGTTTTCCTAATTTTCTTAAGTTCTTTGTATATGGATTCCTTTAGCTTACTGAACTTATTTATTTAAGACAGTTGATTTATTTTTTTTTTAAATCTTCATTTTATTGAGATATATTCACATACCACGCAGTCATACAAAACAAATCGTACTTTCGACTGTTCACAGTACCATCATACAGTGGTACACTCATCACCCAAATCAATCCCTGACACCCTCATTAGCACACACACAAAAACAACAAGAATAATAATTAGAGTGAAAAAGAGCAATTGAAGTAAAAAAGAACACTGGGTACCCTTGTCCGTCCATTTCCCTCCCCTACTCTTCCACCCATCCATCCACAAACTAGACAAAGTGGAGTGTGGTCCCCATGGCCCCCCCAATCCCATTGTCACCCCTCATAAGCCACATTTTTATACAACTGTCCTCGAGATTCATGGGTTCTGGGCTGTAGCCCGACAGTTTCAGGCATCCACCACCAGCCACCCCAACTCTCTAGAACCTAAAAAGGGTTGTCCAAAGTGCGCACAAGAGTGCCCACCAGAGTGACCTCTCAGCTCCTCCCGGAATCTCTCTGCCACTGAAGCTTACATCACCTCCCTTCACATCCCCCTTTTGGTCAAGAAGATGCTCTCCGTCCCACGATGCCGGGTCCACATTCCTCCCCGGGAGTCGCATTCCACGTTGCCAGGGAGACTCACTCCCCTGGGCATCCGATCCCACGTAGCGGGGAGGGCAGTGATTTCACCTTTCAAGTTGGCTTAGCTAGAGAGACAGGGCCACATCTGAGCAACAAAGAGGCACTCGGGAGGAGGCTCTTAGGCACAACCATAGGGAGGCCTAGCCTCTCCTTTGCAGCAACCGTCTTCCCAAGGGTAAAACCTGTGGTAGAGGGCTCAACCCATCAAACCACCAGTCCCCTATGTCTGTGGTCATGTTAGCAACCATGGAGGTGGGGTAGGCGAATACCCCTGCATTCTCCACAGGCTCCTCAAGGGGGCACTACATCTTTTTTTTTCCTTGTTTTTCTTTTCTTTTTTTTTTTTTTTAACTTTCCCTTCTTTTTTAAATCAACTGTATGAAAAAAAAAGTTAAAAAGAAAACAAACATACAATAAAAGAACATTTCAAAGAGACCATAACAAGGGAGTAAGAAAAAGACAACTAACCTAAGATAACTGCTTAACTTCCAACATGTTCCTACTTTACCCCAAGAAAGTTACCTAATATAGCAACATTTCTGTGAACTTGCTCCTACTATATCCATCAGAAATTAACAGACCATAGTCATTCCTGGGCATCCCCAGAACGTTAAATAGCTTATCTGTTCTTGGATTATTGTTCCCCCTTACTTAATTGCTCTCTATTGCTAGTTCCCCTACATTCTACATTATAAGCCATTTGTTTTACATTTTTCAAAGTTCACATTAGTGGTAGCATATAATATTTCTCTTTTTGTGCCTGGCTTATTTCGCTCAGCATTATGTCTTCAAGGTTCATCCATGTTGTCATATGTTTCACCAGATCGTTCCTTCTTACTGCCGCGTAGTATTCCATCGTGTGTATATACCACATTTTATTTATCCACTCATCTGTTGAAGGACATTTGGGTTGTTTCCATCTCTTGGCAATTGTGAATAATGCTGCTATGAACATTGGCGTGCAGATATCTGTTCGTGTCACTGCTTTCCGACCTTCCGGGTATATACCGAGAAGTGCAATCGCTGGATCGAATGGTAACTCTATATCTAGTTTTCTAAGGAACTGCCAGACTGACTTCCAGAGTGGCTGAACCATTATACAGTCCCACCAACAATGAATAAGAGTTCCAATTTCTCCACATCCCCTCCAGCATTTGTAGTTTCCTGTTTGTTTAATGGCAGCCATTCTAACCGGTGTTAGATGGTATCTCATTGTGGTCTTAATTTGCATCTCTCTAATAGCTAGTGAAGCTGAACATTTTTTCATGTGTTTCTTGGCCATTTGTATTTCCTCTTCAGAGAACTGTCTTTTCATATCTTTTGCCCATTTTATAATTGGGCCGACTGTACTATTGTCATTGAGTTGTAGGATTTCTTTATATATGCAAGATATCAGTCTTTTGTCAGATACGTGGTTTCCAAAAATTTTTTCCCATTGAGCTGGCTGCCTCTTTACCTTTTTGAGAAATTCCTTTGAGGTGCAGAAACTTCTAAGCTTGAGGAGTTCCCATTTATCTATTTTCTCTTTTGTTGCTTGTGCTTTGGGTGTAAAGTCTAGGAAGTGGCCGCCTAATACAAGGTCTTGAAGATGTTTTCCTACATTATCTTCTAGGAGTTTTATGGTACTTTCTTTTATATTGAGATCTTTGGTCCATTTTGAGTTAATTTTTGTGTAGGGGGTGAGGTAGGGGTCCTCTTTCATTCTTTTGGATATGGATATCCAACTCTCCCAGCCCCATTTGTTGAAAAGACCATTATGACTCAGTTCAGTGACTTTGGGGGCCTTATCAAAGATCAGTCGGCCATAGATCTGAGGGTCTATCTCCAAATTCTCAATTACATTCCATTGATCTATATGTCTATCTTTGTGCCAGTACCATGCTGTTTTGGCAACTGTGGCTTTATAATAAGCTTCAAAGTCAGGGAGTGTAAGTCCTCCCACTTCGTTTTTCTGTTTTAGAGTGTCTTTAGCAATTCGAGGCCTCTTCCCTTTCCAAATAAATTTGATAACTAGCTTTTCCAAGTCTGCAAAGTAGGTTGTTGGAATTTTGATTGGGATTGCATTGAATCTGTAGATGAGTTTGGGTAGAATTGACATCTTAATGACATTTAGTCTTCCTATCCATGAACATGGAATATTTTTCCATCTTTTAAGGTCCCCTTCTATTTCTTTTAGTAGAGTTATGTAGTTTTCTTTGTATAGGTCTTTTACATCTTTGGTTAAGTTGATTCCTAGGTACTTGATTTTTTTAGTTGCTATTGAAAATGGTATCTTTTTCTTGAGTGTCTCTTCAGTTTGTTCATTTCTAGCATATAGAAACATTACTGACTTATGTGCATTAACCTTGTATCCCGCTACTTTGCTAAATTTGTTTTTTAGCTCTAGTAGCTGTATCGTCGATTTCTCAGGGTTTTCTAGATATAAGATCATATCATCTGCAAACAATGACAGTTTTACTTCTTCTTTTCCAATTTGGATGCCTTTTATTTCTTTGTCTTGCCGGATTGCCCTGGCTAGCACTTCCAGCACAATGTTGAATAACAGTGGTGACAGCGGGCATCCTTGTCTTGTTCCTGATCTTAGAGGGAAGGCTTTCAGTCTCTCACCATTGAGTACTATGCTGGCTGTGGGTTTTTCATATATGCTCTTTATCATGTTGAGGAAGTTTCCTTCAATTCCTACCTTTTGAAGTGTTTTTATCAAAAAGGGATGTTGGATTTTGTCAAATGCTTTTTCAGCATCTATTGAGATGATCAACTGATTTTTCCCTTTTGACTTGTTAATGTGTTGTAATACATTGATTGATTTTCTTATGTTGAACCATCCTTGCATGCCTGGAATGAACCCCACTTGGTCATGGTGTATGATTTTTTTAATGTGTCTTTGAATTCGATTTGCAAGTATTTTGTTGAGGATTTTTGCATCTATATTCATTAGGGAGATTGGCTAGAAGTTTTCCTTTTTTGTAGCATCTTTGCCTGGTTTTGGTATTAGATTGATGTTAGCTTCATAAAATGAGTTAGGTAATGTTCCATTTTCTTCAATGTTTTGAAAGAGTTTGAGTAAGATTGGTGTCAGTTCTTTCTGGTAAGTTTGGTAGAATTCCCTTGTGAAGCCATCTGGGCCTGGGCATTTATTTGTGGGAAGATTTTTGATGACTGATTGGATCTCTTTGCTTGTGATGGGTTGGTGGAGGTCTTCTGTTTCTTCTGTGGTCAGTCTAGGTTGTTCATATGTTTCCAGGAAATTGTCCATTTCCTCTGCATTATCCAGTTTGTTGCCATACGGTTGTTCATAGTATCCTCTTATAATTTTTTTAATTTCTTCAGGATCTGCAGTTATGTCACCTTTTTCATTCATTATTTTGTTTATATGGGTCTTCTCTCTTTTTGATTTTGTCAGTCTAGCTAGGGGCTTGTCAATCTTGTTGATCTTCTCAAAGAACCAACTTTTGGTGATATTTATCCTGTCTATTGTTTTTTTGTTCTCTATGTCATTTATTTCTGCTTTAATCCTTGTTATTTCTTTTCTTCTACTTGGTTTAGGATTGGTTTGCTGTTCATTTTCTAGCTTCTTCAGTTGATCCATTAGTTCTTTGATTTTGGCTCTTTCTTTCTTTTTAATATATGCGTTTAGTGCTATAAATTTCCCCCTCAGCACTGCTTTTGCTGCATCCCATAGGTTTTGGTATGTTGTGTTCTCATTTTCATTCGTCTCTATATGTTTAGCAATTTCTCTTGCTATTTCTTCTTTAACCCACTGATTGTTTAGGAGTGTGTTGTTTAACCTCCAGGTATTTGTGAATTTTCTAAGTCTCTGATGGTTATTGACTTCTAATTGTATTCCATTGTGGTCAGAGAATATGCTTTGAATAATTTCAATCTTTTTAAATTTATTGAGGCTTGTTTTATGTCCCAGCATATGATCTATTCTGGAGAAAGTTCCGTGAGCACTAGAAAAGTATGTGTATCCTGGTGATTTGGGATGTAATGTCCTGTATATGTCTGTTAAATCTAATTCATTTATCAGATTGTTTAGGTTTTCAGTTTCCTTATTGGTCTTCTGTCTGGTTGATCTATCTATAGGAGAGAGTGATGTGTTGAAGTCTCCCACAATTATTGTGGAAACATCAATTGCTTCCTTTAGTTTTGCCAGTGTTTCTCTCATGTATTTTGTGGCACCTTGATTGGGTGCATAGACCTTTATGATTGTTATTTCTTCTTGCTGAATTGCCCCTTTTATTAGTATGTAGTGGCCTTCTTTGTCTCTCAAAACATCCCTGCATTTGAAGTCTATTTTATCTGAGATTAATATTGCTACACCTGCTTTCTTTGGCTGTAGCTTGCATGAAATATTTTTTTCCATCCTTTCACTTTCAGTTTCTTTGTGTCCCTGTGTCTAAGATGAGTCTCTTGTATGCAACATATTGATGGTTCCTTTTTTTTGATCCATTCTGCGAATCTATGTCTTTTAATTGGGGAGTTTAATCCATTTACATTCAACGTTATAACCGTGAAGGCATTTCTTGAATCAGCCATCTTATCCTTTGGTTTATGTTTGTCATATTTTTCCCCTCTGTCTATTAATATCCTTTATTGTACCCATACCGAATCTCTTTAGTACTGAACCTTTCTCCAAGTCTCTCTGTCCTTTCTTTGTTTCTCTGTCTGTAGGGCTCCCTTTAGTATCTCCAGTAGGGCAGGTCTCTTGTTAGCATATTCTCTCAGCATTTATTTGTCTGTGAAAAATTTAAGCTCTCCCTCAAATTTGAAGGAGAGCTTTGCTGGATAAAGTATTCTTGGCTGGAAATTTTTCTCACTCAGAATTTTAAATATATCGTGCCACTGCCTTCTTGCCTCCATGGTGGCGGCTGAGTAGTCACTACTTAGTCTTATGCTGTTTCCTTTGTATGTGGTGAATTGCTTTTCTCTTGCTGCTTTCAGAACTTGCTGCTTCTCTTCTGTGTTTGACAGTGTGATCAGTATATGTCTCGGAGTGGGTTTATTTGGATTTATTCTATTTGGGGTTTGCTGAGCATTTATGATTTGTGTATTTATGTTGTTTAGAAGATTTGGGAAGTTTTCCCCAACAATTTCTTTTAATACTCTTCCTAGACCTTTACCCTTTTCTTCCCCTTCTGGGACACCAATGAGTCTTATATTTGGACGTTTCATGTTATCTGTCATATCCCTGAGGTCCATTTCGATTTTTTCAATTTTTTTCCCCATTCTTTCTTTTATGCTTTCATTTTCCATTCTGTCATCTTCGAGGTCACTGATTCGTTGTTCAACTTCCTCTAGTCTTGTACTATGAGTGTCCAGAATCTTTTTAATTTGGTCAACAGTTTCTTTAATTTCCATAAGATCATCCTGTTTTTATTTAGTCTTGCAATGTCTTCTTTATGCTCTTCTAGGGTCTTCTTGATTTCCTTTGTCTCCCATACTATGGTCTCATTGTTCATCTTTAGTTCTTTGAGTAGCTGCTCTAGGTGCTGTGTCTCTTCTGATCTTTTGATTTGGGTGCTTGGGCTTGGGTTATCCATATCGTCTGGTTTTTTCATATGCTTTATAATTTTCTGTTGTTTTTGGCCTCGTGGCATTTGCTGAACTTGATAGGGTTCTTTTAGGATTTGTAGACCAATTGAAGTCCTTATCTCTAATTTATCAGATCTACAGCTTCGTGGAGTACACTTTCTCTAACTAACCAGCAGGTGGCGTCCACAAGCCACCTGTTCTTCACAAGCCAGTTCTCCCCTGCTTAGCCTTTTTGGTGTGTGGGGGAGTGAGTCTTGTGGGGTCCAATTGGTTTACCAAGCTTGCGTGTGTAGTTGGTGTTGCCCGCCCTGTATATGGGGCGTGTTTCTGTGCAGTCAGGGAGGGGGGGTTGGCTCTAACAATCAAATCTCCCTGGTGATCCTAGAGTTTTAAGGCTGCTGCAGTAGTCTAATCCTTCAGTTCAGTCCTGCCACAGTTTGTGTCTGCCACTGACCCACAAGTCCTTGGTACTGGTGTATGGCTCCTGAGACTTGCAAGTGGGCCCCTCTTCCAGGCCGTGCACCCCCTGGTCCTCTGTTGAGGGGTGACTGTGCTATGTCACACAGTTCTGGGCTGCTGGGCTGTGTAGGGAGGCTCCCAGTCTGCTGAAATGATGGCTGAATGGGGCTTTGTTAATTTACACTGCTCTACCTTCCCAACTCTGGGACAATCAGCTGAGGTTGCAGGGAAGGCTAATGTCCACGCCCAGTTTTGTGGTGTGTGCCTGTTATCTGAAGCACTTCCGTCACACTGGGTTGTCTGGGGGTAGTTCTGGGCTATGGGGCTGGCGATGGGCAGGAGTGTTTCCTGTCCACCAGGATGATGGCTGTGAGCGGACACCCCCCTTTTCTTGGGAAGTTGTGGTGTTTAGTGAATTTTCTCAGCCACTGGATTATTGCGTTTTGTCTCAGAGCTCTCCTAGTTCTGCTCTTGAGTTGACCTGCCCAAATTGCAGGTCTTTGAAGTTTTCTGTATTGGGCTTCTTAGAGTAATTGTTTTAGAAAAAGAAAAAAGGATTAAAAAAAAAAAAAAAAAAAAAAGGCCCTCCTCAGAGATCTAATGGATTATTGAAATGCTAAGAGACAAAGCAACCAGGGCCATTAAGGAAAGGTCCACAGGGCAGAGAGATCAGCTTTTCTTTGGGATTTGCATATGCGCCTCAGGGCCCGCCTGAGCTCTGCCCTTCCCCCTTCCACGCTCACCAGAACTCCAAAAATCCTCCGCTTTTATTTTGGAGTTTTTCGTGTTGTTTTTTTTCTATGCCTGTCTCCTCTGTGCTGGGCTGGCTGCTCTCAGATTCTCTGGTGTCTGGTCTCCGTCTATCTGTGGTTGGCGTTTGGATCAGCAGAATGAGTTTCCGATAGGTGCTGCCACTGCAGTTCTCTCTTCTCCTTCCCGGAGCTGACAGCCCCTCCTCCCACGGGACTGAGCCTGGCAGGGAGGGGCGCGGGTCCCCTGGCCGCAAAAACTTACAGATTTCGCTGATCTCAGCAGTTCCACGTTTTCATGAGTGTTGTATGAATTATGCCCAAAGTCAGATTGCTCTGTGGTGTCCAGTCCACGCAGTTCCTGGCTTTCTACCTCCTTTCCTGGAGGAGTAACTAAATCATACAGCTCACCAGTCTGCCATCTTGCCCCTAAATTTTCAAGACAGTTGATTTAAAGTCTTTGACTAATAGTTCCAATGTATGGACTTCTTGAGGGATGGTTTCTAGCAAATTTTTTTTCACTATAAATGAGCATACTTTCCTGTTTCTTTGTGTGGTTTGTAATTTTTTGTTAAGCCCTGGACATCTGAGTACTATCTTGTTGTAACTCTGGAAATCTAGTTTCCCACTCCTCTGGAATTGCTAGGGTTTTGTTGTTGATGTTGTTGTTGTTGTAGACTGCTGGAGCTGTCAATTTGTGACTTTTCTAAACTACTTTTGCTCCCAAATGGGGAATGGAGAGAGACTAGAGGAAGAAAAAGGTAGTGTCTCTTTTAGATGCCTCTGTCACTGTTCCCTGAGGGGGATTGGAACAATGGCCACCCTCAGAGCCAGCCCTACAGCTATCAGAAGTAGTTGATCAAAGTAATCATCTGCAGTCAGACCACACATCCCCAGATTTTGGAGGACCTAGGTCCTTATGGCCCACCCTGGCACCAGCAAGCTGCCCCAGGATCCTGAGGGAGGTGGTATAGTAACTGCTTCACGGAGGATGAAATTCACCGATATTTACCAGCCTCTTTGTCTAGTTCTTTCCTGGATGCTGCACAGAGTTCCAAAACGGTATTCCAGGTTTCTATAAATGTAGCACCCCCTACTTTGGCTTCTTTTAGACACCAAGAGTGTTTATAGCAATAGTGTCTCCCTGTGGCCAGAAAAATATTTCCCATGATTGTACTCTGTTAAAATTATCCCCCCCCCCAAAAAAAAAAATCCCACAAAATCTTACCTTTATTAAATATTTTTTAGGTTAAACCATTTGGAAAAGGGAAAGGGAAAAGCATATATTGTGTCTTTAATTTTGGAATAATTTTAGATTTCTGGAAAATTATAAAGATAATATGAGAGTTCTCATATGCCCCTCACAGAGTTCAGTTTCCCTTAATGTTATCATCTGACTTTACTGTGGTACATTTCTCAATACTAGGAAACCAACACTGGTACATTACCATTAACTGAACTCCAGACTTTTATTCAGATTTCCCTAGTTTTCCACTAATGTTCTTTTTCTATTCCAGGGTCCAATCCAGGATACACATCACATTTAGCATTTTCCGGTTTTTGTTGACTAATCCTTCAGTAATTCCCTATACTACAAGTGGTTTTTAAGGTATTTTGGCTAGTTATCAAAAAGTAATATTTACCTTGAAATTAACTAAAGATACTGCACTAAGTGAATTAATGTACAGGGCTTGGATTTGCCTTTAGTGTTTTTACCTACTCTGATACAGATTGTCTGGTTTGATGATTTTGGGACTCGTGAATGCATAGTTCTGTTATAGAACTGGTAATCCTTGACCCTTGAAATGTTAAACCTTCTTCCAGACTTTGTTCTTGAGGTAACCTAAACTTGGTCGTCTTCATCCACTGTGTTTTTCTGGAAACAAGGAGGCACTTCTGTTCAGATTCCTGTAACCTCTTGCCCAAATGATGACATAGCCTCGTTACCCATTCCTCTGTCTCTGGTATGGCCAACCACCTCACGTGGTACCTGTGGCCATTTTCTGTGCTGCTGCCAACTGACCTTTCTGAAGTAAATATCTGGTCATGCCATTCCCCTGTTCTGTGAACTTTCCCAGGGACTCCCAGTCACACACTGGACACAATTCCACACCCTGGGTTTGGTGCCTGTGGTTCCATATCCTGGCCCTTCAGTAGCCATAAGGTCTCTGGCCAGTCACACACTGTCAGAAATGCCTTGACCTCCCTAGGTATAGTTGACCATTTCTATACTCTGTCCCCATAATGTGTTTTCTTATCTTCACTACTGCACTTACTGCTTGAGTGTGTTGTGTAAGTTTGTTCACAGGTATGAACTCTGTATGAGAGCCTTGAGGACAGGACCTGAGTAGAATGACTTGAATAGGACTCACCTCTGTGTCCCCAGGGCACACCACAGAAGGTGTGCTTAAATGAATGTACACCTGAATAAATGAATGAAACCCCTGATACATGCCGAGGCCACGTATGAGATCTCAGAGCAGAGGGGATGTTTAGGACTTGGCCTCCTGGGTTAGGGTTCTTTCTGCTGTAACACCCTGTCCTGCCCCCCAGTCTGCTACTCACTGTAGAGGATTCAGCCTGGGAATTAAAATGTGTCTGAGGAAGCAAGAGGAGTCAGTGTGACTGCCTTGGTGATGAACCTCCTGTTAACCTGGAGTTTAGACTTCTACCCCCTTAATTTTGTGGAAGCTGCAGAGGTTGCCACAGATCTCTCTGAGACCAGGGACCCACCATTTCCTTTACCCCCCAACTGACTCTTCTAGGAAATGTGGCACTGTCAACCCCTCTCCTTTCCCTGCCACCCTGTGAGCCAGGCTAGAAATTTTAGCTCTGTCCTGGTATCCCACCTGCAGTCAAAGGCTATCCTAGGGAGAAGCAGAGCCAGAGGTCCTGCTGTAGAAAGGCCTTTTGAGTGAGGGCAGGAGTCAATTGATGGCACTAACTGGAGTCCACTGCCACAGTGGGTATCTCCCAAGGCCCTGACCTGTCTGTCCTCTGGGACTGCCCCCCTCCCCCTGAGAAAAGGCCCTCCGCAGTTGCTTCCCTACTTTGTGCTCTGAGTGCTCCCTCTTGAGATTTCATATTTTCGTCTTGTGCTTTTAATCGTTGTGGTCCCTCTGCCTGGAAAGATTTCATTCATTCCAATAAACTTTTTTTTTTTTTTGAGCTCTTACTGCGTGCCAGCAACTGCCTTACCCCTAAATGTTGCTAAGAGAGTTTGCTGCCTTTGGCTGCTCATGCTTTGGTGTTGGTGACAGACAAGTAAATAGATGACGTAACAGTGGCATAATTGCTGCGATAGTTTGTTACAGGGTGCCTTGGGAGCCATGGAAGTCCACGTTGAAATTTGGCTTGGAGGGCAAAGGGTCTGGGAAAACGCCTGGCAGGTTGTTGCCTTGACCTGAAGGAAGAGTAGAAAGTAGATAGCTAAGCAAAAAATTACATATGCATTAATACAGTGCTGACTCTTCTGGGGGAGTGGGGAGAGTAATTTATTTTTGATGATAGCAGTGAAATAGAAATAGCTGCCTGGGCATCTTTGGATTAGGAAAATTTTGCACTTTTGCTGTGGTGTTCTTGTATAGCTGATTTTACCTATAATTATGCGGTCCAGAAAAAAATGTTTTATTTTCTTGCAGGTAGAACAATTTACGTACTCTAAAATTTTTTGTTTTTCTTTTTTGCTCTTGATCTTTCAGATGTAGTCTTGCCTACTACATTCCTAATTCTAAATGTACATTCAATATTAAGGAAGTTGTCAACTATTTTAACTTTCTTGAGAGAAAACTGGCATTATAAGGAGGGTGTTTGAGTACAGAGAGCTTTTCCTTTTCCCATTGGTGGTTATAGTGTCAGAAAGGGAAGCTCTGTGGTCCTAGACATGGTCCTAAGGTGATAGCCATAGATTTAAACTAGAGGAAATCTGAAAGCTGTATTCCTTTGGCAAAAGCAAAACCTTTTATTTTTTTGATTCCACAACCAAGCAAGGAATAACTTCCCCTGCCTGGTCTTTGGCACCTTCAGCAGAAAAGTGTGACCTGATTTCTTAGGAAAACCCTTTCTTTGAGTCAGGGAGAGACCATTACCAGGTACTAGATATCATGAGAAGTGTGAACAGAATGAATTTGTGTTGCCTTCTGTTTTTTTCTGAACTCTTCATCTTTGAATGGGAAGTCAAAAGTGAATAGTTGGATTTCTGAGGGCTGTAACATACTGCAGCTCTAAAAGCAAATCCTTTAGAGAAATTGGAAGGGGTCTGAGAACTAGGATAGGAAGAGAGTGTAGGCTTCTGTGCAGAAAACCATGGGTTGAGGAGACCAGAGTTGCAACCATGCACCAAAAATTTACTGACTGCCTCTCATGAGCCAGGCAGTGTGGTATGTGCTAGGGATGCACAGATCAAGGAATGAAGAAGCCACTGTTCTCACTCTTGGAGCAGATATTCTGGGAACTCCAGGGAGATTGTCTTGTCAGATGTTTTGATTCCCTCCTTTCCTCTCTTCCGTTCTGTAGGACAGAAGAATACGCTGATCAGACTCTGATCATTCACTGGCTTTCAGCTTGCCAGGACCTTTTCCCCAGCACTCCTTTCGTGGCCCATGCGCTGCATCCTTTGCCCTCAGTGTGCAACTGGCCCCCAACGCAATGTGTGTTTGTCAAACCATGGAAGTGGGGCAGTATGGCAAGAATACAAGTCGGGCCGGAGACCGCGGAGTCCTCCTGGAGCCCTTTATCCACCAGGTGGGCGGACACAGCAGCATGATGCGCTACGACGACCACACTGTGTGCAAGCCCCTCATCTCCCGGGAACAGCGCTTCTACGAGTCCCTCCCTCCTGAAATGAAGGAGTTCACTCCTGAGTACAAAGGTCAGTTGCTGGCCAGTTTGGTGAGAGGGTGAGAGCAACAGTCTTGGGCCTGTAGACCCTTGGCTCAGTTTTCCTTGTTTAATTGGCTACGTGATGTTATTGTAGGTCTGTGTTGTCTTAAAGCAGCTGAGTCACTTTGTTAAGCAAAATTAGAGGCTGAAAGCATCAGAAGGTTCTTCAGATCCTGAAAATCGAATTCACTGCTAGGTAAACCTGAGAAGAATTCACAGCATTAAGTTGGTGGAGAAGAGCCTGCTATAGTCGAGGAGGTTTCCCTTGTTTGCTAAAGGGATTTCTAGAAGGGGGTGTCACTTCTCTGGCCCCAGTGGAGGAAGGATTGCATGTGTTCCAGGTTAAAGTGGTGAGATGGCTGGCAAGGTGGCTCTGCAGGGCCTGTGTCTGTATTTGCTGGGGGAATGGATTGACGGTAAGAAATTTAGAGAAGAACTGGGGCCTGGAGGTCTTAACCTTTGAAGGAAATATAATTTGTTTTAAAATATGAATTTCTTTATAAAAAAGAACCCCATGAATATTATACCAGAATTAAGTTACTTTATTTTAAAATCTGTTCTTTGTCACTATGTTTATACATTTTTATAATTGCCCTCCAGTGTGTAAGTCATATTTATGTTCTACTTTCTTGCTTTTTCAGAGCTTTATGAATTCAGTCATGTTGCCACTATTTTTTATCTTAAGGGATCTTCAATTTAGAAAGAAACTTAAGGAAAATCAAACCATATCAGTGTAGACTTTTTTTTCTTAATTGGCAAAAAAGGTGAGCAAGTTCTTGGGACACCCCTAGTTTTGCGGGGTTTTTTTTTTTTTTTTTTTCCCTTTTTCTTTCCACCTCTAGGTTTTTGCTTATGGAATGATCTTTCATTCTGTAAGACCTGCAGTTCTTTCAGGTTTCCGTAGAGGCTCCTTCATCCTGGCTATCTGTTCTGCCCCAGAAGCCTTACTGTTTTCTATTGCAGCACCTTATTTAGTTTTTTTGCACTACTTACCATAGTCTATAATTCTTTTCTCTATTTGTTTATTCTCTGTTTCTCACAATAGATCTTTTATATTAATGAGCACAGTGCCTGGAACCTAGTTAGATGCTCAATAAATACTTGATAAATGAAAGAGGTGAAGCTAAGGGCTTATTTGAGTAAGGATAAAGATGCCGTGTACTTCACATTTAATGCTGCAAGTATCAACACTTGATGACCACAGCTGGTTATATTAAAATAAACAAAAATCCATTTTCAAGCCTACTACCAAGAGACAGGATATTATTAGCAAATTTCCTTATCTTGATTGTCTCTTAAAAACACCTGTACTTAAAGAAATAAATAGGTGTGTACAGATGTGTGTATGTGTGTGGATTAGTATTCATATATATATATTTCCTAGTTTCTGTTTCCTGAAAGGGCCTAAAAGCAATGACACCCAGTAGTAATGAGCATAACTAGCACCAAGACCTTGTTTTTTCTGAATACCATTCCTCCACAAAAGGAACTATAGTTGATTCCAGGGCTGGAACAGGAAAAATACAAAATCAGCAGGAGCATCCCATGGTGACAGAATGTAAAGAAGTGGTAAAAAATGATGGGGGTGCATGTCAAATATACACAAGAGCTCACCTAAAGGAGTCCCGGTGGCCAAATCTAGGAGAATATGTACAATAAAATATTCATAAGTCCATACTGACATAAATAAATAATTGAATAAATAAATAAGTGCATGAGAAGGGACATGCTTTCCGTACAGTGGAATTGTAGTTAGTAAATCTAGAAGAACTGATGGAAACAGATGGAATCTGATGGAAACAGAAATCCTCATTAGTCAAACATCACAGTAATGATTGTTGCAGGCAAGAACCACTGATGGATTCTAAAACTAATTAAAGTATGCTACATAGCAGAAAAGTTAGAGTTTCAAAGTGTGTCCCCATAAGATATTAATGACAAAGGGAAAAAAATAATAGTTCTACAGTGGAGAAACCTGACAGACACCACCTTAACCAAGACATCCAAGTTCACCTCACCAGTGCTGGGCCACTGGGACCGAGGAAGACATAGAGTCAACTTCCATTGCCCAGAATACACACCCTCAATCCAATCATGAGGAAACATCAGACAAAATGTTCCAGACTGAGGAACATTCGACCATGTAACTGGCTAGTACTCTTCAAAAGTATCAAGTTTGAAAGACCAAGAATGACTGAGGCAACTATCCCAGAATCAAGAAGACTGAGGAGACACGACAGCTAAATGCAGTGTGAGATTCTAGACCAGAAAAAGGACATTAGTGGAAAAACTGAATGAATACAGTGTATAGATTAGTTAAGAGTACTGTATCAATGTTAATTTCCTCATCTTGATAATTGTGCTGTGATTATGTAAGATGTTAACATTAGAGGAAGCTGGGTGAAGGGTTTATGGTCACTCTGTATTATTTTTGTAATTTTTCTGTAAACTTAAATTTATTTAAAAATAAAAAGTAAAACTAAACCCTATGTTGTAAAATACCTAGAGACAGTGGATTATAAGTTACCATGGACTGGGGTAGGTGGGAATGGGGAGTTATTGCTTGATGGGTACCAAGTTTCTGTTTGGAATGACAGAAAAGTTTTAGTAATGGATGATGGTGTTGGTAGCACAATGTAGTGAATGTAATTAATATAATTGTACACATACTAATGGTTAAAATGGGAAATTTTGTGTTGTATATATGTTAACACAAAAAAAAGTTTTTAAAAAGTTACTGATGGACTAAGAAGCTTGTTAAAAAATTGTGTTTAGAGGCTTTTTAACTACAGTGAAAAATTTTCACAGCATATTGTTAGCCAAACAAAAAAAGCAGATAAAATGATTTTTCATGTGTACAGTGTAGTAGGAATATGAATATATATATGTAAATATATATATGCACACACCCATTTGTGTATGCATAGAAAAAAGACTAGGTATATTTAGAGGAAAATATTAATGGTTATCTCTGTACAGTTAATATTTATAATTTGTTTTTTTATATTTTTCTGTATCTTCTCATGTGCACTTGTTTTAATAATTTTTAGTAAAACAATGGATGTCAAAAAACAAAACCAAAACTATGCTGTAGGTTCTGAAATTTATTCATTTGACCAATACATATCTTCACTTTCTTTCCATTAAAAGAAAAATACATTGGGCTTTATTTGACTTAGAAAGAAGGGATTTTTAGTTTTATTGAATCCTACTCTTGTGAAAGTATATTATTTTCCCCTAGAGAAAATGTAGCCTAAGGAAAGAAAACTAGGTAGCTTAGGGATTTGCTATGACCATTAAAGGCATCCATTTCCCAGTCTGGGAAGAGAAGGTACCAGGGGAAAAATAGAACCAGTGCCAGAGACTTTGAGAGTCCTTCCCTGAGAGTAACCAAGTTTCTAACATCTCATCCAATTCTCATGCTTATGATTTAGAGAACACTTCTCTGGAGCCAGGGCTAGCCTCCCTTTTAAGGGATATTTTTTCCCCCTTAGGATCAGAAGGAGTCCATGAGCTAGTAGGGTCTGTAGTTCTTTTTTTGGTTTTGACATATTCATAACAGAAGATTTGGCCACGGATGTGTTGAGTGTGGAGGGGAAGCAGCTGAAGCTGCGTTTATAAAGCATTTGGAACTGTTTATTTAGTCATTTAGGGAAGGTAGTGTGTTCAGTTCAGGCTTTTCTCTCATTTTGCAGCCTTATAATATTTTTTTCTCCGAATTCATTATTTTTCTGATCTGTTTTTTAAAACAATAGCAAAACCTCCACCCAAATGTATCCTGTCTATTTAAATGAGTCTTAACAAAAGCCAGTAAAATTAGGCTTATATCACATGAATTAAATGTTACTCATTTTCTACCTGCATTCTACCTGGGTGTGAGGGAAAAGGTTAAAAAAAAAAAATGCCAGGATTAAAAAAATTTTTCTTTTTTTAATTAATGGTAGCTTGCATGGTTCATTTAGTTAACAAATCCTACTTCCTTGAGCAGATGTGATACTCTGAGGTAAGTTGCAATACCCAAGGGCTTGTGACTGCAGAAGAATTACAGGTTTCCAGTATAGCTTTAGACAGCACAGCAAGACAAAAAGGAAATGTCTAATTGTAAACTGAGACAGTGATACATTTGACATAAGTTAAAAAGATACATTTAACATAAGTTTAAAACATGTTTCCCTCAAAATATGCCCTTTAAGGAAAATGAAGAGAGAAAGATATTTACAACAACATACACTGACAAAAGAATAGTTTCTAGAATATATTTAAAAAACAACAACAAAACTTCTGGAAGTCAATAAGAAAAAGACAACTAGTCAATAGAAAAAAGAAAAATGGGCAAAAATTAAGTCAATAAAACCAAGAGCTGGTTCTTTGAGAAGATCGATAAAATTGACAAGCTTTTAGCTAGAGTGAAATGGAAAAAAAAAGAAAAGACACAAGTTACCAGTATTGGGAATAACAGAGGTATCATCACCATAGATTTTACTGTTATTAAAAAGATAATAAGATATTATGAACAACTTTTTGCCAATAAATTCTACATACTTAGATGAAATAGGAAAATTTCTTGAAAGACACAAATTTACCAAAGCTCACTCAAGAAGAAGTGAACAATCCAAATAGCCTCATCTATTAGACAAATTGAAATTGGAATTTAAAATCTTCCCACAAAGAAAATTCTAGACCCAAATGGCTTCACTGGTGAATACTACCAAATATTTAAGGAAGCAATACTACCAATTCTACAAAACTCTTTCAGAGAATCAAAGAGAGGGGAACACTTCCCAACTCATTCTATGAGGCCAGCATTACCCTGATACCAAAGCCAAACTAAGAAATTACAAGAAAAGAAAACAATTTCCCCCATGAACCTAGATGTAAAAAAATTGAACAAAATTTTAGCATATTGAGTCTGACTATTAAAAGGATAACCCCACCATGATCAAGTGGGGTTTGTCAGAAAAATGCAGGATTAGTTTTAACATTCAAAGTCAATCCATGTGACTCACCATTACAGATTAAAAAGAAAAATCATAGGTTCATCTTAATAGACACAGAAAGCATTTGACAAAATCCAGCATCTATTTTTGATAAACACACACACATATACAGACTCCTCTGCAAATTAGGAATAGAAGGAAACCCTCAACCTGAGAAAAGGGCATCTGTGAAAAACCTACATCTAGCAGGAATCATACTTAACGATGAAATTATTGCTTTACCTCTAAGGTCAGGAAAAGACAAGCATGTCCAACGCTTACCACTTCCAGTCAACATCATACTAGAGATTCTGGCCAGTACATTTAGGCATCCAGAAATAAAAGGCATAGAGATTAGAAAGGAAGAAATAAAACCGTCTTTATTTTCAGACAACATAGGATTCTGTCTGCTGCCAAACTATCAATCAAATGTTGGAACAGAATGAAAGTCATGCAAAGGATTCAGATAATTGATCTTCTAAATACCTTTTCTTAGGAAGTTACTTGAAGATATATTCCAGCCAAAGAAGGAAGTAAAACAAGAAAGGGGAAAACCAGAGGATCCTAGAAGGAATGGCTCTCTCTCTGGGTCAGCTGCAGCAGTGTGGGAGCTGGGTGGCAGGCTTGGAGGACATTAGTCTAGCTCAGAGCATGAGGGGGACTGGAGAGTCCAGGAGACAAAGGGGATTGTAGATCAGAGGGCATTCAAGGCTTGATTAAAGTTGAGGCTGTGGTGAAGACAAAGGAAGGTACAAAGGTAGTAACCTGCAGAAGATGCAGCAGTGTGTGTGAGAAAGCCAGAGTGCATGTGTGAAGCAGACTAAAATGAGGCCTGAGTACAAGCAACGTGATTGGGAATGTAAGAAGAAAAGCCATTTACCAATATTAGAAGGATTTTTCTTTGAAAAGGGCCCAGAGATTGAGGCAGGGCCCAACCAGAGAAGGAAATGGGCCAAAGAGAAGATTACTCTTGGTCTGGCGTATTGACATATTCATAAATGCTTTTCAGTAGTTTTCAGATTATAGAGCCAATTACATACACCGAGAATGTAAAAGTAGAAATGTAGCTGACAAACGAGGGTGTGGAAGTGGGGCAAAGACCAGCCTGGCCTTTTTTTTTTTTTTTTTTTTAGCTTTCTCCTTTTTTGAGCCAGGTTTCTGGGTATTGTTTGTTTTTAACTCCTTTGGTAATAATCTCAGAGGAACTGTATGGCAGTCTCTTAAAAAAAAAAAAAAAAAAAATGGACACAGGAAGCGTTTTCCATGAACCCAGTGTGGAAAATAGAAAGGTGTTTCCACTTTAGAGATGCAGTGGTTTGGTGGGGCAGAAGTTCTGTGTGGTGAAGCTAGGAAAGGCTGGTGCTCATTGTGGGCACATCCTGTATTTTGGGTCTGGCTTGGAGGGAAAAGTGTTGCTGTCTTGTGAGGTGACACTGTCAGACAGAAGGAAACCAGATCTAGAGGACACAAACAAGAAATGGCAGCATCATAAGATAGCTGAATGAGTAGAGGGTTAAATTTGTCAGGTGTAGATGTCACTTAGAGAACACAGTTCTTTTTGAGTGTAGAGGAATCAGGAATTGAAGTGAGAAGAGCTAGATAAAAAAGTGGAAAATGAATATAGGTTTATACAAGATCAAAGGTAAGGAGCAGACTCAGAAAGGGTCAGTTTTATCTCCTGGGAGGTGACATCCACTGGTCCTTGTTGCCACATTGATCTGCAGTTGGTTCAGGGCAAGTGATGTCTGTCTGCCTTGGTACAATGAATGTGACAGCGTGTGCTATGTGGACCCAGCCTGTGTCAACATTTGTTGACTGGCTGCCTTTTTTTTTTTCAACAGGTGTGGTATCTGTCTGTTTTGAGGGGGACAGTGATGGTTACATCAACCTGGTGGCCTACCCTTATGTGGAAAGTGAGACCGTGGAGCAGGATGACACACCAGAGCGGGAGCAACCTCGGCGCAAACACTCCCGCCGGAGCCTGCACCGGTCGGGCAGTGGCAGTGACCACAAGGAGGAGAAAGCCAGCCTGCCCCTTGAGACCTCTGAGAGGTAAGGGGCTGGCAGCAGGGCTGCAGCACAAGCATTCAGGGCACTTCTAGGGTTCTGATACATTGTGGGGAAGCAGGGCTCAGGCTGGGAGAAGACAGTTTGGTGTTCTTGGGCCACCAATACAGGTGTGGCCTCCCCTTTGTGTGTCACATTATTCCAGTGATGCTTCATTCTGAGTATGGCTTTAGCTCGTTGAGGGAGGGAAATGCTCTTGGTCCTTTGGAAACAAGGACGCTCTGTGCTGGTGGCAACAGAATCTCCAGCTTTCTGTTTTGTCTTGCAAGACAAGTTCAGAATACATCGGTCCACGTTGAGGCTCCAGCTGCTTGTTGACCTGCAGGATGTCAGAGCCAAAGCTCCACGAGAGGCCATCCAGACCAGCCTCCCTTAACAAAACAGGGTGTCAGTCCTCTCTAAGAATCAGCCATGAACCCTTTCCCTGAACATAAAATTAGGTTTATTTCACTGACAATTGATTTTTCTTGTAGATTAGAAAATAGTCTTTACAAAGAATTATGTTTTGATATTTCATGCAAAAATTAATATAAATTCTGGGATGCTATAATTAAAATGATGGACAATAGCAAGTGTTGGTGAGGATGTGGAGAAAATTGAAACCTTTATGCATTGCTAGTGGGAATGTAAAATGGTGCAGCTGCTTTGGAAAACAACTTGGTAGTTTCTCAAAAAATTAAACCCAGCCGTTCCACTCCTAGGTATATATCCAAGAAAAATGAACATGTTGTCCACTCAAAAAAGTTGTACGTGAAGCTCATGGCAGCATTATTCGCAATAGCCAGAAAGTAGAAGCAACCCGGATGTCCATCTCTGAGTGAATGGATAAACAAAATGTGGTATATTCAGATGATGGAATAACATGCAGCCATTAAAAATTAGTTCTGATACGTGCTGCAACATGTATGAACCATAAAGACATGCTAAGTGGAAGAAGCCAGACACAAAAGACCACATATTATTGCTTCCATTTAGAGAAAATGTTAGGAACAGACAAATCCATAGAGACAGAAAGTAGATTAGTGTTGCCAGGAAAAAAGGGGGAATGGTGCTAGTGGGTACACAGTTTCTTTTGGGTGATGAAAATGTTTTAAAATTAGATACTGGGTGATGTTTTACAACCTTGTGAATTCACTAAAAATGAAGGATTATATTTTTAAAAAAATATATAAACTTCCTAAAACAAATTGATATCAAAATGGTGCAGTTAAATTTCAGTCATATTTAATTTTGTTCAAAAGTAAGTTTCAATGAGTAGGGTACTCCATGCTTGATTTAGAAGTTGAAATTGGAAAGTTTCTTGATGTGGCAGCATAAAGTTTTTATCTTTGACATCAGATAATTCAGCAAACATATGCTGTTGCACACCCTGGCTCCAAAACCTCTGTAAAGGCCCCGGGTCTCCCAGCTCGCCTCACTCTGGTGGACCAGGGCATGCTCATGTTGAGCAGCACAGACCCCTATGAGGCTCTGGCTATATGTGTGATGCACCATTTCCTATCCTCAGTTGGGTTCTCTCTGGCCAGGTGTGCATCACTGATGCAAGGAGAGGACTTCCCATGTTCTCTTAGTAAGCACGGTCTCAGATGTCAGACATTCTTGTGGAAAAATCTAGCCTGCAAAAGCACATCTTCCAGTGTTCTCCCTCCATTCCTGAGGTGCATCCTCTTGATTGGTGACTGTGGGACTTAAGCTTGGTCATTCAGGTGACAGGGAATGTTCCCCAGGACCACCAGGCCACAGCTGGCAGCTGAAGCCCTGCCCCACCCCCAACAGCTCTTTAGAATGGTCTTTTGTCCTCTGAAGGTACAGAAGTTGCTTCATAAATAATTTAGTGAAAAGTCAGTGAACATAGAATGACATCAAGGTCTGCCTGCATCCAGGTTCGTGGTCTTGGCTCTGCAAGTGACGCTCTACCTGCAGTGACCAGATTTTTGTCAGGCCTGTTAGCAGAGTCTCTCAGCTGCCACAGGAACTTGTTTCCTCTCCAGAGCTGCGGCACCAAGAGTGATGCCAAGTGCTCCAGGGGCCCATCCAGGCGTAGAGAACTTGTCGGCATTGACTTGACAAATAAGTCAACCTTGCTGCTTCCTAAAGGGGGTCACAAAACCAGTGTCCACAGATGGCTTCAGTCATGACTCTGCCAGAAGAAAATGAGAGTTTTGTTATGCTGAGAGGTGGTGGTGGTCTCCTCTACTTCTGGTTAAAGAGAAATGGGATTTCTTCTGGCGCCTTTTCACCAGTGTCACACAGCCCGCCCTGGTACCCTGCAGGGGAGCATTTCCAGCACACATTACCCTTGGTGGTTAGCTTGACTCTATATGACTCATTCCATAGTTAGAGGAGAGGCTAGGGGTCTGGAGAGGAGGGTGGCGTTTGACATTGCTGCGACGTTCCACTTCTGCTCTGAGCACAAACTTGCTCTAATATTTCCAAGTCTCCCTGCCCTTTCGGTGCTGTGTGGTTTTCTTTGGTTGGCATTGTGAGCAGCAGTACTACCAAGTTACTTCAAGCAAGGATTTTATGTTGGAGTAAAAGGAAGTTATGTAAAGTTCCAGTATTTTCCATTTAAGTTGTCTCCTCACCAAACCCCCCTTGTGACTTGACTTAACTGTATTTTATAAATGCTCTCACTCAAATGGCTTCATGCTTTCCGCAAGTGAGAATCATCTCCGGGACCGACTAAGGGTAGACTTTGTCCTGCTTATTTTTTTTCCTTTTATGTTTCCATCTTCAAGGTGTGATGCTAAGACATTCATAAGCATAATGTTAGCATATGTTTTCTTTAAATCTTATTAAAGGGAGCTATTGTAGGTGTCATGGACAAAGATAGGACAGTTAAACACTTCCCTTCCTCACTGTGGCATTACACTCTGCCTTTGGTGTGAAAGTGCATCTTCATCACGTAATTTGGTGCAAAGAATTATTTTTCAAAGTTTTCAGAGACACAGGAGGAGAACTTACTTACACCATTTACTCACTTTTTTGGCTCCTGCCTCAACAGGGTCTGTGGGGTGGCAGGTTATACCTGATCCGTGCCTCTCCCACCCTGTGTGGTGAGACCCCAGAATGTGGGTGTCTTGTCTGAGCCCCTTAGCAGTGTGTGTATTCTTCCTTCTTAGTTCCCTGGAGGCAAAGAGTCCAAAGGTGGAGCTACACTGCCACTCGGAAGTCCCTTTCCAGATGCTGGATGGCAACAGTGGTCTGAGCTCTGAGAAGATCAGCCATAACCCCTGGAGCCTGCGCTGCCATAAGCAGCAGCTGAGCCGGCATGCGCCTCGGAGTCCAAGGACCGAAAGCTCTACAGTATCCTTGCTGCGCCTGCCTCGCAGAGCCTCCTGGGAGCCTCCTGGGCTGCGGGAACGTGTGGGGATTCTTTCCAGGCCATGGCTGAGGCCCTTCTCTGTCCAGCAGCCTTTCTTTTGTTCTCATCTCTCTTCCTCATAGGCTCCTTTCCTCTGGGTCTGACCTTTCTTTCTTACTTTCATTAACATGTTGTCTTTTCTGCCTTTTGGTCTGGTAAGGCTGAGCTCAAAACTTAGCAGTCTAGGATCAACGTCCCATAGAACTTTCTGTGATGATGGAAGGGTTCTATATTGGTGCTTTTCAGTATGGTAGCCATTAGCTGTATTGAGCAGTTGAAAGATGGCTACTGTGACTGAGGAACTGAATTTTTTCTTTAATTTTAATTAATTTAAATTTAAATAGCCACAAGTGGCCATTGACTACCATATTCATCAGCACATAGTCTAAAATCATTGATTTCTGTGTGTGCATGTGCATTTATGTATAAAAATAGCTTGAAGATGTTGTAAAGATATAAAGTATTATGGAGTGGGAATCTCGATAATCGTTGAGTGTTTTGAAGCAGTAAATGATAACAACAACAATAACAGAACAACTAATAGTTACTGAGAAACTGAGGGTAAGTGTGCTGAGCACCCTTTTGCTGGGGCTGACAGTGAGGGTGGTTGTCAGTCTCCTTGACTGTGGCTCAGAGTTCCTCCTGCTTGAGAACGTAGTGCACCATTTCAAATTCCCCTGCGTGCTGGACCTGAAGATGGGCACCCGGCAGCACGGTGATGATGCATCTGCTGAGAAGGCAGCCCGGCAGATGAGGAAGTGTGAGCAGAGCACATCAGCTACATTGGGTGTCAGGGTCTGTGGCATGCAGGTGAGTTGCCCCTGGGGAGAGCCTAGGTGCTGCCACTCCTAGGCTTTGGGTTTTGGGTGTACCTGCCTGGGACCCATGCCAAGTGTCCTCTTCCCACATTGGTCCCAGAACTCTCTTGTTGTACTAAATAGTCCTTACAGTGTGTTCCCTGATCCCGCCTGCCCTCGCCTGTTGACCTTGCTGTGGGCTCTGGGTGTGGGACCTCTCTGAGAGCACTCACTGAGAGAGGCCATCATCTTGACATTGAGGCAGCTAGGATCCTTGTTTGTCAGCAAGATGTTCCTAGACTGAGTCTAGCTGGCCCCAGGACAGCTTGGAGGAGAGCTCCAGAGGTGATGGCAGGGGACCCATAGACCTGCCTTGGCTCTCTGTTGGCTTTACGTCAGGTAAAACTCAGGGTGCCCTGTTCCAATTTCAGGGGTGAGCAGAAAAGGTCAGGTTGGTCAGAAGTGCTTTCTGGCAGTGCTTGCCCAGGCAACCGTGAGGTCCTCAGAATTCCCTGACACTCACCTTGTCTATCTCCTGGGTTTTCAGGTGTACCAGCTGGACACAGGGCATTACCTCTGCAGAAACCAAATACTATGGCCGCGGGCTCTCTATCGAAGGCTTCCGCAATGCCCTCTATCAATACCTGCACAACGGTCTGGACCTGCGGTGTGACCTCTTTGAGCCCATCCTGAGCAAACTGCGGGGCCTGAAAGCTGTGCTGGAGCGGCAGGCCTCCTACCGCTTCTACTCCAGCTCCCTGCTTGTCATTTATGACGGCAAGGAGTGCCGGGCTGAGCCCTACCTGGACCGTCGGTCTGAGTTGCGTCTCAAGCACCCTGGACATGGGGCTGCCTGAGGTGGGCATCACCCTGTGGCCCCAGCACTGGTCCCAGCAGCACCAGCCCCGAGGTGGGCCCTTCCTCTCCACCCAAGGTGGATGTCCGCATGATCGACTTTGCACACAGCACGTTCAAGGGCTTCCGGGATGATCCCACCGTGCACGATGGGCCGGACCGGGGCTACGTGTTTGGCCTAGAGAACCTCATCAGCATCATGGAACAGATGCGGGACGAGAACCAGTAGGCCCAATTCTGGGCCCCCAGAGCCCCTTCCTCTCCACCCGCAGGCAGGGACCATCACTCTGAACTTGCCGTGAGGACACACAGACTTTGCTTGTAAAGGGTTATATTTCTCTTTGGTGTAAACTAAAAGAAATGTTTTTAGCTGTAGCCTGGAATCCATATATATAAAATGAGGGAGGGCAGCACATATGTCCTCTCAGCCAGGCTCCTTAGCTCTATGGCTCTGACTGCTGTGTCCAGGCTGATTTAGGAAGGAAGAGGTGCCCTGGTGGGCTTGGCAGCAGGAACAGGGTGCCCTTGGACCTGGGGTTTCTCTTGCCTAGGTCTGTGGCTGCAGGGCCCTGCAGATTGTGGAGCAAAGCCCTGGGCTGCCTCTTGTCCCTTTTTCCCAAGTGGTCGAGGGGATTGGGTGCCCATCTCTTGGGGGCTTTCCAGTCTTGTGCTGTGGGTGTCAACCAGCTCTTTAACAGATGTCCCCAGAGCACCACAGGGCTGAGAGCACCCAGCTTGATCCTTGCTTCTTGGTTGTGACCTTGGCATGGAGGCTAGATTCTTGAAGCTGGGCTGAGGCCAGCTGACAGCAGAGGGCAGGTCCCCTGGGTTCCCTGGCTACCCCCTGGCACTTCAACTGGCTCTTCCTTCTGCCCACAGGGCCCAGCCAGCCTCTCACCAAGATCTCTGCCTAGGGAGGCCATCCCTGTCTGCCCCCTCTGAGGGGGACCCAACTCAGTCTGCTGAGAAAAGTGGTGTCCCAGCAGGCCTCAGCACCTCTGGTGGCTCTGGCTCAGACAGTGTTTGCAGCTCTTGTGCTGTGGGTGGGGAGTCTTCCTCCTCCAGCTGGGGTGACTGTGCTACCTCTGGATGGGCTGCCCCTCCCCAGGGCTCAAAGGCTGTGGTCTGCTCAGGGTCTCACCTCACATTTCCCAGGCCAAGCTCAAGGCAGCAGCTCATTTGTGAGGAGCTACAGGCCCAGGGCCTGGAGGGAGAACTGTCATCTTGTCTGCTTATAGGGATAGTGGCTGAGAACTTTGACCATACCTGGGGTCTGTCAGTATGTCCATTTGTTCATCTGCCAGCCTCTGACTCAGGGGGTCCTTCACCTGGGGTATAATCTTGCTCATTAGAAAATACTGCTTTCTGTTGTGCTTTCCTCAGCAAAATTCCTTTGTCCCTTTCTGAGGTGAGCTTTTTGCCCCTGTACAGGTGCTTGCCTTTTTACAAAGAACTGTAGCAGAATGAATTTAAGAGCCATTTCCCTGCTGGCCTAGCACCTCCTTTGCAGGCCTGGTGTATGGCCCCTAACACTGACAATGGTGCAAAGAAGGCCTAAGGGTTGACCCCTCTCATGGTTTTAGTCATTTTTGCTACCAGCCCTTAATGACACAGAACCTGCCGCCTCTCACACACACAGCCAGGAGGTGCCCCTGCACACACCTAGCCATTGCTGACATTAATGCTCTCACCTCCAGGCCTAGGATCACTGTCATTGTCACTTTTGGCATGTTCCTGTTTAGCATTAAAGGTAA
Source organism: Choloepus didactylus (assembly GCF_015220235.1). Classification (NCBI taxonomy): domain Eukaryota; kingdom Metazoa; phylum Chordata; class Mammalia; order Pilosa; family Megalonychidae; genus Choloepus; species Choloepus didactylus. The sequence continues at coordinate 202,613,653 of NC_051307.1, read as the reverse complement.
GTTACCTGCCAGGCCTTGGTTCCTGAGGGGCTAATTTCCTTGGTAACTGATGCAGCCCCACATCTTAAATGGACCCCTTGGTAGATTCCTGTGTCTCTCAGCCCTTTGACCCCAGGTGCCAACAGTGGGCAGGTTCTCCTTCTGGTCGGTAATGACCGTCTTCTCTTCTGTACCGTTCTGTGGCTTTGGCCATGGGGATAGTGGTCCTTTGTTACTGTAGATGGTCATTTCCTGGGAGGGCAAAGGGCAAGACAGTCTGGGGCCATTTGGGGACCCTCTTGACTGACCCTCTCCAGCCTGGCAATGTACTGGGACTCCTGAGTTGTAGATTCTGGGAGCAGATGCTGCCCTGTTCTGCTGCTCCTCATGGTGAGGGAGGCTCTGCCCATTTACATTCATTGTTTTCCTGGCACTAAAAAGAGAAGGGCCTGAGATTTGTTGCTGGTCCCTGGCACAGGACTCCCCCCCCCCCCCCCCAGCACTTTTGACACTTAGAGACATAGCCCTGTTAGCTAGCTAGTGGTGGGCATATGTGTGTGTACACACTCTCTGCTACTGCCCTTTCTCCCTTCTCCAGGCCAGAGAGCCCTGTCCCTGCCAGGACCTGCCTTTCCAGCCCCAACTTGGGACCAAGTTTAACTCGGGATGACGGGTTGGGACGTTCAGGTGACCCCTCTCTACAGTGCTTCCCCGGGCCAAATCCACACCAGTCCCAGGGTGGGGGCAGGGCGGTGCTTAAAGGGGAAGAGGACCAGTTTAGCAACTTGTCAGGGACCCCCACCCCTCTCCCTTGGGGCCTGAGCAATGGGCGTGGAGATTCCCCCCAAGGGGCCAGGGAACCCAGGCTAGATCCGTAACCGCTGCTCACTTGCTCATACTTGGCCACGTGCACGTTCCCTAGAAGCAGGTTGCTTTTAACTTAAACTGTACAATTTGTTTCTGTTCGTGCCAATTTTAAAAATGGTTTAATTAGGAAAAACCGTGGGAAGAACCTGGTTTCATTGCTTCTCGGGGAATATAAGGCCTAAACTTGAGGGACTCGCTCTCTGTTCCTCTTTCCTGGAAGCTGACTAAGCCTGTCCACATCGTTCGAGGCCTGTGCCCCGATGCTACAGGTGGCACCTGCTGCGTCTCCTCGCAGTTGTGTCTTCCCGGGACCTTGTGTGTTTGGGGGGAGAGGCTCGTCTTGGATCGAGCTCACCTCCTTTTGTGCACCTAGCGCTTCCCGCCCCGCTTGTGTCTGAGGTCGTGTACGTCAAAATAAAGCCGCTAGAAACTGAAATGCGTCTGCGTCTTTGTGAAAACTCCGGGGCTTCCAAATAAATTTAGGCCCGGCTGGATCAGCAGCTCTGCCCCATGTCCCAGGGTCCCTCCCCTGGTCTTCCCACCCGAGCTCCGGCGCGGGAGGCGGAGCCTCTGGGTCTGGGGGCGGGGCCGGAGGCGGGGGGACCCGTGGCGGAGCCTGGGTTCAGCCGGGATGACGCCCCGCCCTCGGCACCAGTTCCGACTTCGGGTCAGCCAATGGACAACTGACCCGCGCGTCCCCGTGGCGATCCCCATAGCAGCCTGGCGCGCTCTGGTTCTCATTGGCCACGTCTGTCGAAGCACCACGCTCCAGCGCCTCGACGCCAGCGGCCGTGCCACGTACACGGCGGCCAATTGGCTGGCCCGGGTGACGTCACTGGCCGCGCCGTGTCCGCCCGGAGTTCGGCACCAGCCACGCTCTGTCCCGAGTGGCGTCCGGTTTGTGGCAGCCGAGGATCCGGCGTCAGGGCGGGCCGGGCGGACGAGGTGGAGCCAGAGAGGGTCAGTCTGGCGGGTGAAGGGCGTGGAGCCGGTACGGGCGGCGGGAGTGCGCGGTCGGGGTCGGCTGGAAGGGCCGTGGCCACCTCGGAGCTGGGACTCACTCTCCGGCCGCCTGCAGGCTCCGAGATGAAGGCGCTGATCTTGGTCGGCGGCTATGGGACGCGGCTGCGGCCGCTGACGCTCAGTACCCCGAAGCCACTAGTGGATTTCTGCAACAAGCCCATCTTGATGCACCAAGTGGAGGCGCTGGCCGCGGTGAGGCCCGGGGTGGGGTGGGTACTGGCGGGGCAAGGAAAGGCTAGCGACCTGGGGACCGGAGTTCCTGTGCCTTCTCGCCGAGTTCGCCTGTCGGCCCGCGCTGTTTTGTCTGGCAGGCAGGCGTGGACCACGTGATCCTGGCCGTGAGCTACATGTCTCAGATGCTGGAGAAGGAAATGAAGGCACAGGAGCAGAGGGTGAGCCGCTAACTCTCAAGGTTTCCCTTGTTCCCTGCTCAACCTCCCACCGTGGGTGGTAGTAACCTGACAGAGTGGCTTTTCCTTTCCAGCTAGGAATTCGCATCTCCATGTCTCATGAAGAAGAGCCTTTGGGGACAGGTCAGTACAGCCGGGAAGGTCCTTGGGGAGGGGTTAGGGTTGGGTTCCAACTGCCTGGGTGGAGTCTGCTTAGCCTGGAGCCCAGCAAGGTGGATTTCTGAGCTCCACCTTGCCTTCTTCCCTTAGCTGGGCCCCTGGCGCTAGCCCGTGACCTGCTCTCTCAGAGTGCAGACCCCTTCTTTGTCCTCAACAGTGATGTGATCTGCGATTTCCCCTTCCAAGCCATGGTGCAATTCCATCAGCACCATGGCCAGGAGGGCTCCATTCTGGTAAGGGACTGAGTCTTTCTTCTCTGACATTCCCACCTCCCAGTCTTGAACTGCCCCTTGTGTGGTGGGTGCACAGCTGTGCAGTGTGCATCTAAGCACAGCTCCTGAGATCTGGGGCAGTGTAAGAATCAAAGCCCGGGAGCACTGGATTAGGCCTGGGTCCCCCTGCACCCAGGTGACCAAAGTAGAGGAACCCTCCAAGTATGGTGTGGTAGTGTGTGAGGCTGACACGGGTCGCATTCACCGGTTTGTGGAGAAGCCACAGGTGTTTGTGTCCAACAAGATCAACGCAGGCATGTACATCCTGAGTCCTGCAGTGCTGAGGCGCATCCAGGTATGTGGGAGCCAACTGCTGGGTGGGTTGGGATGGAGCAGGCCACCACTGCCAATGCCCTGCTTGTGAACTGCCCACTCCCACAGCTGCAGCCTACATCCATTGAGAAAGAGGTCTTCCCTGTCATGGCTAAGGAAGGGCAGCTGTATGCCATGGAGCTGCAGGGTAAGGCAGGGAGGCCACAGGGCGGGGGGTACTCTCTGGCTGGGCTGCACTCTCTGATGCATCTCTTCTTATAGGATTCTGGATGGACATTGGGCAGCCCAAGGATTTCCTCACTGGCATGTGCCTCTTCTTGCAGTCGTTGCGACAGAAACATCCTGAGCATCTCTGCTCAGGTCCTGGCATTGTGGGCAACGTGCTTGTGGTGAGGCCTCTACCCAGCCCACCATTGACCCCCTCGGGCTTGGGGGACAAGTGGGCCACTTGAACTTTCCCCACTGCCCTCAGGACCCGAGTGCCCGCATTGGCCAGAACTGCAGCATCGGCCCCAACGTGAGCCTGGGTCCCGGTGTGGTGGTGGAGGATGGCGTGTGCATCCGGCGGTGCACGGTGCTACGGGACGCCCACATCTGCTCCCACTCCTGGCTCGAGTCCTGCATTGTGGGCTGGCGCTGCCGCGTGGGCCAGTGGGTGAGCCTGTCATCTGGGCCAGGTGGGGAGAGGGGCAGGGCACGCACCTGCCTCGCTGACAGGACCTGCCCCTCCTCCCAAGGTTCGCATGGAGAATGTGACAGTGCTGGGTGAGGACGTCATAGTTAACGACGAGCTCTACCTCAATGGGGCCAGTGTGCTGCCCCACAAATCTATTGGCGAGTCGGTGCCAGAGCCTCGCATCATCATGTGAGGGGCTGGCGGAGGATCCTGTTTCCCCTTCAGTGAGGGGAGCACTGGCTTGACACATCAGAAGGCCCTGGACTTGTTGCCGTTTGTCTGGGGAGGACTGGATGAGGCTGAAGCTGTTGGACACCTATCTTCTCATGTGGACATATCTGGCAGGAGCCCCTCTGGGCATACCCCACAAACCCCACTAAAGAAGGGCTGGGGTCAGGGCTGTATGGAATAATAATTTAATGCTCACTGTGGCCCCTGAATGAAAGTCAAGCTGAGGCACAATTGGGGACATGGCTGGGCTCCTGCAAAACACGGCTACACACGGGCAAGATAGGGATTGGACATGGGGGGGGGGGCCTCGGGACAGGGCAAGGGGAGCTCATAAATAGGGTCCAGCTTGGGTCTGGGTTTGAGGGTGCAGGGTGCAGGACATGGCAGGTGTGGGTCAGGCAGGCCTAAGCAGCTGAGGAGGTGGTATTTGCATTGGCTGCTTTCTCCCAGTCCTCCACAGACACGATGGTGGCTTTACAGAAGAAGCAGTCCTTGTTGTTCATCAGGTGCTGGTCGATGCAGGCTCTACAGCAGGGGAAGGATAAGGGCTGCCCTGGGCATCCCACTACTCCCTGCCCCCACCCCCAACCGGGGGCTCACTTACTTGCAGGACTTGTGACCACAGGGCTGGAACACAGCAGAGATGGGGTGGGCATAGCAGATAGGGCAGAGATCCTCCTCACTAGTGGGCTGTTGGGAGAAGAGTCAGGTAGATGGGGGTTGGAACCACAGGCAGATGTGGACGTGCCCTACCCACTTATGTGCGCAAGCAGGAGCACTGACATGTACATTCAGGGGGCCTGGACCTGTGGCCTGTGGCTCTACTAACCAGGGATGCAGCTGCTGCCTGGGCAGATGCAGAGGTCAGGTGTGCCAACATCCGTTCCACCTGGGCCAGCTCCTCGGCACTGATGTACTCCGTGTCTGGGGAGTGGTAGGTCTCAGGTCAAATGCAACCTCAGAACCCTATGCCTCTGAGTGCCCCCCAGTCTGAGAATTGTTCTTCAGGTCACTGACCTGGCCCAGTCTCAAATCTCTCCTTTCTTCCCCTCCCCCAGGCCCACTCACAGCTCTGCAAGGAGAAGCGCTTCCGGTCTGGGGCAGGCAGGGCAGTGCCAGGTGCTGGGGGCTCTGGCTGCCCCAGGAGATAGCATATAGAGCGGAGCTGGAAGCAGGGGTCAGCCAGGAGCACTGAGGTGGCTTTTTCTGTCCTGGGGATAGTGAATTCAAAGGGGCAATCAGATCTTAGGCATCTGTAAAAGGGAGCTGGTGGTGTGGGTGGGTAGGTGGGAGGGACAGGTGGACACATTGATATCGATATTCACATTACTGCATTAATCTCACCCTATCTCCATGTTTCTTGCCAACATACCCCAATAAAGACTCTCACAGCCTGGATACCAGTTTGGGGGTTGGTTCATGGGAACCATTAGAAGAGTGAATCATCTTGACCTACAATGCCATTAACCCTTCAAAACCACTCCAAGTAAACAAGCTAAGGAGCACTAGCGGTTTAGAGATGCTTCCCAGCCTTTCCCTTCCATCAGCCGGTGATGGGTGGGGTCCCCACCTTCAGGGAGGAAGGCGCTGTGAGAAGCCGCCGGCCAAACACTGGCTGGGCCTTTGGGGCCGGGCTCGGGCTCCCTCTGGCGGCCACAAGGGACCCTGGTCGCGGCTGGGAAGCAGCTGCCCCGCCCCCCGGCAGGAGCCAATGGGAGGCCGGGGCCCCGCCTACTAAGCTACCACCTCCCGGCGAGTATTTAGAAGCGCGAGTGACCAGAAAACCGAACGGAAAGAACCGGGTAAGCCCGAGAAGGGAGTGTCGAGCAAAGCACGGCCCCACCTCACAGCCTGAGAGCCGGGCTGACAGGCCGTGCGGGGCGGCGCCCATCTTGCCTCCCCGGCCATGGTACACTTGGCGCCGTGCACGTCGAACCAGAGCAAAAGTAGGTGAGTCCCGGAGCTGTTCCCTGTACAGGAGCAGCCCTGACCCACCCACCCTTGGTGGCCGCCGTCATGGCCCGGCTGGTGCTGCTGGGTGCACTGCTGTGCATGCTGAGCGTTGGGATGGGCGCCCCGGACTCCCCCGAGGACTGGCCGCCCCCTGCGCCCCACAATTGCCCCAACAAATGTGTCTGCGCTGCCGACCTTCTGAGCTGCGCAGGCCTTGGGCTACAGGAAGTGCCGGCCGTGCTCCCTGCCGCCGCCGCGGACCTCGATCTGAGCCACAACGCGCTCCAGCGCCTGCGCCCGGGCTGGTTGGCGCCCCTTTCTCGGCTGCGCGTGCTGCGCCTGGGTCACAACGAGCTGGGTGCGCTGGGCCGCGGCATCTTCACCAATGCCAGCGGCCTGCGGCAGCTAGATCTATCATCTAACGTGCTGCGAGTGCTTGGCCGCCACGACCTCGACGGGCTGGGGGCGCTCGAGAAGCTGCTTCTGTTCAATAATCACCTGGCACGCTTGGACGAGAACGCTTTCCACGGCCTGGGCGCGCTCAGCCATCTCTACCTGGGCTGCAACGAGCTGGAGTCCTTCTCTTTCGACCACCTGTATGGTCTGCGCACCACCCACCTGCGTACCCTGGACCTGTCCTCTAACCGGCTGGGGAACATCCGGGTGCCTGAGCTGGCCGCGCTGCCGGCCTTCCTCAAGAATGGCCTCTACTTGCACAACAATCCACTGCCTTGCGACTGCCGCCTTTACCAGCTGCTGCAGCGCTGGCATCAGCGGGGTCTCAACGCGGTGCGTGACTTTGCCCGTGAGTACATGTGCCTGGCCTTCAAGGTGCCAGCGTCTCGCGTGCGCTTCTTCCAGCACAGCCGCATCTTCGAGAACTGCTCGGCTGCTCCAGCACACGGCCTAGAGCGGCCGGAAGAGCAGCTGCACGTGCAGATGGGCCGGTCTCTGCGGCTGCACTGCAACACCAGTGTCCCAGCCGTGCGTGTTGCCTGGGTCTCCCCACAGGAGGAGCTGCTAGTGGCCCCAAGCTCCCGTGATGGCAGCATCGAGGTGCTGGCTGATGGCAGCTTGGTCATTAACACCGTGCAGCAGCAGCATGCGGGTGTCTTTGTGTGCCTGGCCACCGGGCCCCGCCTGCACCACAACCAGACACACGAGTACAATGTCACTGTGCACTTCCCGCACCCCAAGCCTGAGGCCTTCAACACCGGCTTCACCACGCTGCTGGGCTGTGCCGTGGGCCTGGTTCTCGTGCTGCTCTACCTGTTTGCACTGCCCTGCCGGGGCTGCTGCTGCTGCTGCCACAGTCTCTGCCACTGCTGCCACTGTCCCCGAGCACCCAGCCCACTCCAGGAGCTGAGTGCACAGTCCTTGGTGCTCAGCACCACACCACCAGATGCGCCCAGCCGCAAGGCCAGTGTCCACAAACATGTGGTCTTTCTGGAGCCGGGCAGGAGAAGCCTCAATGGCCGTGTGCAGCTGGCTGTGGCAGAGGACTTTGACCTCTGCAACCCCACGGGCCTGTGGCTCAAAGCCAGCTCAGAGTCCACTAGCTCCACAGGCTCTGAGGGTCCCATGATGACCTAGGCTGCCCAGAACTCCCACCCAGACATCACCCTGCCTGCTGCTTGTCCTCCTCCCTGCTGCGGTCCAGTTCACTGCCAGATACTTGTCCCTGGCCTCCTGGGTGGGGTCCCCAGCTGGTCTTCAGTTTCACCCCAGGTCCCGGCAGGACCTGCTTGTGCTGCTTGTCTTGGGAGCTCCTGGTTCTCAAATGCATTGGGGACCGGGGCCCATCTGGAAAGGCCTGTTAGAGCCCGAGGCCCACGCCCAGGGGCCGAGACATCTGTCAAGGCATGGTGGCATAATCACCTTCCCCTTTCCAGGAGGCCTGGGAGGGAGTGGGCCCACAGGGGAAAACCAAGCCCCCATGCCCAGGGCAGGGGCAGGAAATGAGCTCATTTGTGAAACAGTACTCTCCTGGCCAACAATATCCAACTGACTTAAAGCTTTACAGCTCTGCAGAGACTGATGGACAGCTATTAGACAAGCAAAGCTCCTCAAACCCATGAGGGGCCTGGCCTGAGCTCTGGCCAGACTGGCCCACTTTCCCTGGCTAGAGGCATCCAGAGGCCACTCTAAGGGTAGAACCCATCCAATGGCTGTAGGTCATGAGACAGCACTGAGGGGCACCATGGCCTGCACCCCCAGCTTTTCAGCAACAAAAAGCCTGCTGGGTGTGCCTGAGCTGAGAGGGCTAAGCTGGAACTTGCTGTCCCTTGAGGGCAGAAGCCTCTTAAGGGCTGGCACTGGTCTCAGCCTAATGGCTGAGGCGGCACCCTGGCTGCACACGCATCTCCCCACTCCACTGCAGGGGAGATCTGGGAGCCCCTCAGGTGTGGAGGTTGAACTGATGTCTCCCATGGGTGTACTGGGCTTAGCTGTCTTGGAAGTTTCTTAATAAAGGTAGTGCATGCCCATTGCCGGAGCCTTTGCAGATGCAGGTACCAGTGTGTGTGCACTCAGCTCGCGATCCCAGCAGCACTCCAGGTCCTGCCCTGGCCAACGCAGGAAAGTCTCCCCCTACCCCACCCCACCCCTTGAGAGTCTGGCACCCCTGTCCCTGCCTGTGGCGTGGCCATGAAGCAGTGGCTCTGACAGTGGGCCAGGACACCCTATCTTACGAGGGTCCCTGATTCTATCCAGAGGTGCTGCTGCCACCTGTTTAGGCAGTTCACACTTCATCACCTTTCTCTACCTCAAAACCTGGTATTGAGGTCCATTTCACAGATAAGGAAACTGAGGGGCAGCCTCTCCCCATCAGATAGCCCCAGTCCCACAGAGGCCCACAGTGCCCAATACTTACCCTGAGGCTGGGCTGTGCACCAGGAGCTGTACAAGGATGCCTGTCACTGCCACCAGGATAGGGTAGTGGTCCACACTTTCCAGGCCTAAGGGCAAGGCAAGCAGGGGATGAGCTGCCCCCAGGCTCCTGCTGCCTGGCTGATGCCACCCACGCCTCCCACTGTCCTCCCACAGAGGGCGAGCTGAGAAGCTGAGGTACACCGAGCCTGGCTGTCCATTGCAGAATGGAAAACTGCTCCTGGAACCAAGGCCCCTGGGTTTTGGGGTGCAGGGCATCTGGGTCCTCACCAGGCAGCCGCAAGGTGACCACACGGTCAAACAAATTCCTCTCAGCCGTCACACGGTTCAGCACTTGGTTCAGCAGCTGTGAGGGCAGGAGCCCATTGGTGGATGGATGGGCTTGCCACTGGGTGTCCCCAAGATCCCACCCTCCTTGCCGGCTGGACACACCTGTGCAAGACGTCGCAGCAACATCTCAGAGGTTGGCCGGGCCCAGTCAAGGAGTATCTCGGGCACCAGTGTGATGGTCATCTCCAAGACACGCAGCAGGCTGACTGAGAGGTCAAAGCAGGTGGCACATACCTTGAGCTGCCGGCTGTCCACAAAGTTCCGTTCTAGGCGTTCAGCAGCCTGCTGGATCTGAGCCACCAACAGTTGGGTAGGTAGTGGTCAGTGACCTGGCCACGTCCTAGGACCATGTATTATCCCTCATTAAACCCCAGCCCAGAAAGCACCCCCACAGCCTACCTCCTGGATCATGCCAATAAATTCAGAGAAGGCCCAGTTGAGCTGGTTGAGTACGCTGTTGAGGAAGCTGGGCGCCACATCAGGGCCCTCCCGCAGCAGGTCTGCCATGTGCTGCTGCAGCAGGGTGGAGGGGCAGGGCTCTGCAGGGCATGAGAAGATAGCGTCATCAGGGGCTTCAGTGCAGTGGCCCCCACTTGTGTGCCTCTGTCCTCACCCACTGGGCCACTGGTGTGAAGACAGAAAGATGGCTCCCTGGGAATGCTCAGGTCACAAGGGCAGGGGCCAGGGTGGAGACTGGGACTGCAACTGCCCACTTCTCTGCCTGGCAAGCCACAGGCTGCAGTTGTTTCCAGCTGCCACACCACACCACCACCCCCAAGCCTGCTGGAGCAGCCACATGGCCCCAGCCTGACCCCCAACAAGTTGAGTCACATGCTCTCCTGAAGGGATTAGACCTAGATAGAATGACTTAGACCCCTCCCCATTCGTATCAAGGCCAGCTTCTCCAGAGCCTGCTTGAAGCCAGAGCCCTGCTGTCCTTTACTGTTCTCTGCTGCCCTTGGCTTGGCCTTGGCATATGGCCAAGAGGGTGGACGCCAAGTCTGGGGTTGGCAGGCAGCAGTAACCAGAGCCCTCCTCTGCAGCCAGGCCTGGCCTGGCTCCCCTACCCCTCACGATGTAAATCAATAGTTCCTGCAGCAAAGATATCTGGTCCTACTGCTGCCTCTCCACTTGCAGTCAGTTCCACCCTGAGGGCAGGACCGAGACAACTGGCAAGGACTTGCTGTGTGATTTTGCCCAAGCACTGGGCCTCTCTGGGGCCATCACTCAGGACAAACCTTGTCTGCAAAGGCAGAAATACACCATGTGGGCCAAGGACAGCCACAGAGGAGGGTGAGTACAGTGTGTGGCAGGCAGACCCTGTAAGCCGGACAACCCCAAGTCCCCAGCGGAACCTCGATGAAGATCCTTGGGCTCATAGGGCTTTGCTGGACCACAGCCCCAGCAGAGAGAGCATGGGCTCCGCTCCCAGACAAATGCCCCCTCCTCCAGGGAGACCCATTCACACCAGCTCAGGGGTCCAAGGTCTGAGCCCAGCCCTGGATCTGGTACCAGCAGATGGCAAGAAGGGGGCAAAAGGAAGGGTGCTGGGGCAAGGGTGGAGGTCAGGGTGCTAGCTCAGAAGGTCCAGGATCCTCACCCTACATGAGCTGCCAGCAGCCTGGGAAGATAAGGCCCTTTTCACCATGACTCGTGTGGAGTGTTTGGGCACACATGGGACTGGGGAGCAAGGAGGAGCACTCCCGGAGTGTCCTTGGGCTGGGAAGAGGCAGGAAAATGGAAATGCCAGGGGAGAGGCAGGGAACTTGGGGCCCAACACCAGAGAACAGGAGAGGGGAGGGCCCGTCTGGAAGAAGTAGGACAGTCTGAGACTCCAAGCGCAGCTGTGAGAGCCACCAGCCCACCAGTGCCCACAGCAATGCCAGGAGCTGCCCACCCTGGATACTCACTTTGGAGGCTGGGCAAGTTGGCGTCCTCAGGTTTGGTTTTCAGCAAGTGTGGCAGCCGTGTATAGCGGTACCCAAACCCACAGCCCTGGAAGTGAGGTCAGTGGGGGTCAGTGGAGCACGGCAACCCCTCCCTCCAACCAGCCTTAGCTACCTCCTCTCCAGCCGGACTTACCCGCCACAGCCGCACCAGGATCCAGTTGGTCTGGGCCCAGGGTCGCTGCTCGTAGGGAGCCAGGAGGTTCCTGACCATGGCGATGCGCCTGTGAGGGCAGGGGGATGGCAGGCACAGGGTGAGGCTGGGCATGGTGCTGCACAGGGCAGGGTGTCTGCCCCCCATCCCCCCACTCACTGCTCCTCAGGAATCCGCTCCACAGCCCTCAGGGAGTGTGGGTAGCACACGTAGCTGGCCAGGGCCTGCATCAGTGAGTCTCGGATGTCTGCTGGGGGCAGCCATACCTCAACAAGTGCCCAGCATGGCCCCCAGCCCCCCTGCTCCCCTGTCCACCTGGCCGGCATGCTATGCCGAAAACAGCCAGCAGAGGTGCCACCCCACCCCCATTTCCCCTGGATCCTCTGGAAGGCACCTTACCGGTGCCCACGATGCGTGTATCAGCGAAGTGTTTGGCAAGGATGGCAGCCAGGCAGGTCAGGGTCTCTTCATAGCCTGCAGGGTGGGGTAGTGGGAGTTGTCAGCTGGGTGGAGGCTCTAGAGGCAGGGGCAGGGGTGAGCTTGGAAACAGGCTCCAGAACTGGCTCCAAGGGCCAGTCTGGCACCTGGGGACAGCGGGCGCAGCACTGGTCGGCAACTGGCGAGGGACTAAGGCACGGCCTTGCTGTGGGGGAGGGCAGGTCCTGGGGGTGGGCCGGTCCTGGTTCAAACCATTCCAGCACACTCAATGGCTCAGCAGTCAAAGCCCCTCGGGGACCCACAGCTCCACCTCTGGGGACAAAGCCTAAAACTAGGCCTGGGGTGCGGGAGGACTTCAGGCTAGACCCCATCGCCCGCAGCCAGATAAATTGCCAAGCCCAGTCTGGAACCAGGGGCCTGCGAGAAGCCTGTGCTCCTAGGCAGTCTCTGGCAGAGCCCCACATTCTGTTGTGCTTTACAAAGACAAACCCGCAAGGGCTGCTACAGAGTGTGGGCAGTGCCCAGGAAGAAGGCTGAGGGGCCAGCTAACTCCTGGACCACAGCAGCTGCTCAGTAGTGCCAGGAAGGGGGTAAAAGCCAGAGGGAACCCCATGCCAACCCCGTGCTCCCCTCCAAGGGAGGAGCTGTTGGTTCGATGGCTGTTGGGACCAGGGCAGGGGTCTCCACCACGTGGGGCTTTTCTGTTTGTTTGACCCAGGGTGGAGCAGAGTAGGAACTGCTACCCCCAGCCCATGTGGATGTGCTGCTGGGTTGTGGCTGCCTTGGACTAGGGCTCTAGAGCTCACGGCAAAGGCCCCTTTTTCTGCCCCATCCCAGCCTGAGTGGCCCCATCACCTGGGAGCTCCTCCATGCTGTGCACAGGACTGAAGTAATTCTTGAGGGCGCTGTAGCTATTGATGGCCACACTCAGGTAGAACTCGGGCATGAAGGCAAAGAGAGAACCCGTGCGGTCACTGTGCTCGATGGTCCGCAGGCAGACACGCAGCAGCCAGTAGATGTCCAGCATCTTCTCCTGCAGGAGGCACATGGGGCTGTGGGGCTGCCCATATGGAGGGCCATGGGGCGTGACTTGGTGTGGGGGGTCAGGAAAGGCCTCCCAAGGAATATGACATCAGAGCTGAGACACCGAAGGATCCTAGGAAGTGGGAGCAGCAGCTCAGGCCGGGCCAATCAAGCATTCAGCGGGCAAGAAGGCCTGTGGGGCAGGGGTTGGCGGAGGCAGGCACTCTTGGCCTGCAGGGAGCAGCACCGCGGCTCAGACCAGAACTCTGGTTTGCATTTTTTAAGGGTACAGAAGGTTTCAGTAAAGGGGTGCTGTGACCAGAACTGTGTGCTCCAGCAAACTATCAAGTACAGAAGGGGCTGCAGGGGCAAGTGGGGACTGAACAGAGAGGAAGCTGCAGCTTGTCTGGGCCCAAGATGACAGACAAAAGGACTGGATGGGCCACGGCAGGGACACACTGATGGGCTGTAAGGGCCAGGGAAGGGCTGGGCCGGGAATGGGGACCATAGTCCTGGGGTTGGTGGAGCCTGCACGAGGCCAGAGGGGGTTGGCTTAGGACAAGTGGAGCATGGGGTGCCTGGAGATAACCCCAAAAAAAGGAAGCTGAGGAGGCAGAAAGAAATTTGGATCTGGAGGTCAAAGGAAAAGGGGGGTGGTGGTGGTACTGCTGGTGGTTCAGAGGCCACAGAAAGCCAGCCAAACCCACCGAGGACCCCGTTCCACAGTGGCACCCAGAGTGTGTCAGGATCATGAGGAGCACAGGAGGGGTCACCAACCAGAGTGAGGTGCTGGGCCCTGGCCCAGACCCATAGTATCCGCATCTCAGAATGGGCAGAGTAGCTGGACCTTACACCAGCCCCAGGGACTGAGGAGAAGGTATCAGCAAAGGGCCAAGGGGGTGGGCCTGGGCCTGGGGAGCACACACGGGCAGGGGTGCCAAGATGGCTCCCTGGTTTTGTTACTCAAACATGGACTTTCTCTAAGCCCAACTCTGCAACTAAATTCATCACCCTCCCTCCTATGTGGGACAGGACCCCCAAGATGAATAAGCCTTCCTTGTGATATGGGACATGGATTCTGGGAATGAGCCTGACCTAGGCATCGAGGGATTGAGAATGCCTTTTTGACCAAAAGGGGGAAAAGAAAGGCAACAAAATAAGGTTTTAGTGGCTAAGAGATTTCAAATAGAGGCAGGAGGTTGTCCTGGAGGTTACTCCTATGTAAGCTTCAGCTAGATATCCCAAAGGACCACAGTACAATGAGCCCAAGTCAACAGCAGTCCCGAAAAGGTTAAAGAATACCCGGATGCCTATCTGAGACTCTCTAAAAGTTTCACTCACTAAATTTATTCTTCAGAAACTTAAATCCTTTAGAGTGCTCCTATGCCAGCTAAGTCCTAAAACCTAGAGGCAATAGTGTTTTCAAGAACATTAACCAGATGTGTCCCCTTTTCCCTTAATGTCAACACCCCTTTTCAACATGAACAGGTTAGGGTGGTCACTGCCTAGACATCCCTGAAGATTGGGAAAGTGATTAACTACAGGAAGGGGCAGCAACAGACAAGATGGAATTTAAAAAAGGACTATGAATACTGACTCTCTATATAATTTTCTTTTTCTTAGTTGTGAGGGTATTAGAACACTTAGAAGGAAAGAATTGAAATGGTGGCACTGAACCCATAGCATCCTTTTAAATTTGTTCTATAGCTACTTCTTAAATTGTAATTTGAAAGCAAAACCTTTTTCTATGTATGTTATATTTCACTATAAGGAAATAACTAAAACTATGATACTATAACTCATAATAACTTTAGAAATTTCCTATATATCTACTTGTTAAAACATACTTTGAAAGATAGTAACTTTTTGTATATATGTTGTATTTCCTAATAAGGACATAACAAACTGTGGAATTGTAACCTATAATATTCTTTGAAATTTGCTAATTATTTGTTAAATTGCACTCGGAAAGCTATCACTTTTACGTGTATATGTTATATTCTACTATTTTAAAAATGATTAAAAATGATAAAAAAAAATAATAAAATGGAACAAAAACAAGACATTAAAAAATAAATAAATAAATAAAAAGACGGCTCCCTGGGAGCCCGCTGCCACAGAAGCCCAGGGAAGACCACGTCTGAGCAAGGAGATGGCAACGGCACCAAAGTCACCAAGGAAGCGATGTGATGAGGATGGAGATGTGCCCGCAAGGTCGAGGGGCAAGAAGGTGGACAGGGACCCTGGGGACTGTTTTGGGGTGAGGGAGCCTGTGCTGGGCCAGGTGAGGGAGCCAAGACACAGCTCCTTTGAGAAGTTTAAGTGAGAACTGGGGAGAGGGGCAGCTGTGGAGTTGGGGAAAGGCCTTGTGGACTTTTCCCTTTAAAAATGGGAGAGACTGGATGAGAAGGCGGCTGAGAGACAGGCGGGCAAGGTTCCTGAGGAGATGGTGTGGAGGAGGTGGTGGGATTGCCCAAGCAAGTGGCCAGCGCAATGTCCTGGTGGTGGGATGAAAGGAAGCTGCCCAGAGCCAGCAATCACCTTTGTGAGGCCAGAGGCAAGGTCATCAGAGGCGGCAAGAGGAAGGAAGGGGTAGGAGAGGGGGCAGGTGTGGGTTGGGGAGGAGCCACCCGAAGAAATACCAAGCAGACAATGGCAGGGTGGAGGTGGGGCCTGATCGCCAGTGCCCAGCAGGTGGGTAGATGCACTGACAAAGGCTGCCTGGGCAGAGCCACAGGGCACACACCGGTGGGGTATGAAGCCAGGTAGGGACAGTCGTAGTGGAAGTGCACCATCTGTCCATCTGTCTACCTCATGAGGCTGAGCGCCTGGGAAGGCAGAGGCCTGTCTTTCTTGTTCACCACTCTTTGTCCCTAGTGCCCATGACAGCACCTGGCCTACCCCAGTCTTTAGGCACATACTGAACAAACAAGTGAGTGAATGAGTGAGTGGGTAGGGGAACAAGCCAGTGACCTTGAGTGTGGGAGGTGAGCAGGCAAGAAGCAGATGCAGAGGGCGGAAGTGAGGCTTGGGGAGAGCCACGCAGTCCCTTACGCACTGGGAGAGAAGGGGGTTCAAGGAGCTGAGGGGAGGGGCAGGGGAAAAGGGGAGATAGGGAGAGACACTCCCTGTTCCTCAAGGTAGGATTTATGAACTGCAGGGGAAGTGAAGGTCTAGCAGTGGTATTTATTCAAGTTCACAGGGCATGGGAGATACAGGGGGAAGAAGGCTTGAGGGGGAGGAGGGTATTATGTGGGACAGGGGAGGGGCACGTGTGGGCCAGAGGCCCAGAGGGGCAGGGAGCAGCAAGGGGTAATCAGCACATGGCCAGACAGTGAGGCTGGGGGGCAGCCGTGGGCCACGGCCACACCTACCCACCTGGGAGTAGACGGTGGCGTGGACCCAGGCGAGACGGCGGCTCAGATGGTCCAGCTTTTCTGAGAAAACCTTCTGGCTCTTGGTCAACTCTGCAAGGATATCCTTCCTCTGCCACCCAAGGGGAACGGAAGACAATCAGGACATGGCCTCAAGCCCTGGCCCCCTGCCCTCCCAGGCGTGGGGCCTCTTATCACACTGCCAACCTGGTGGGGCTCTGTGGGCCCCTGGGTGGGCAAAGGGTCGGGCAGAATTCTGTTCTGCCACCGTGAGCCTGGGGAAGTCCCAGGACAGGGCCATGGTCGACCCCTCAGGGAGTGGAAGTGAGACCCAGAGTGGGGTCTGTAATGCCAGAAATGCAGCTCTAGCAGCTGTTCTTGCCCTGGCCAGGGCCGGGGCTCTGCCAATAGGTGGAGGCGGTGTGGGGCTGCCAGGGAAGCCCAGTCTGGGCAAACTTGGCTCCACTCCCCAGGCAGGGACAACCGCAGCAGAGGGGCTCTGGGGGTGTGGGGTAGCCAGGCCCTGCTTCCTGCTGAACCTGCAAGTGGCCGAGGAAGCACTCAGGGTCGAATCCATAATTGATGAGGACAATGAGTGTGCGTCAGCACTTAGTGGGCTGGGGGGGAGGGGGGCACCTTGGCAAGGCCACAGCTGGTCGATGGGGCTGGGGCTGGGCCAAGCCCTGCTCCCACTGGCACAGTTGGTCGGGTTGGGGCGGGGATAAGAACTGCCAGGGCAGCCCCCAGAAGCAGGAGTGAGGTGACCCAGATTTTCTTTGTGGACTCCCAGGGATCCCAAGTGGGCAAGCTGCCCCTTTGCAACCCTCTCCCTCCCAGACCTGCCTGTCAGCCCAGGCCTTACCCTCTTTGGACACCGACGGAGCTTGTCTTCTGTGTCCCTCAGAGCCATTGCGTACTCGTTGACATCATCAGACACCCCTACCATCTAGAGCATTGGGCACCACATGGCCAAGGTGACCCTTGGGAACCTCACTCAAGCTTCTCCAGACCCAGTCTGGACCCCACAGCCCTGCCAAGCCACCAAACTCAGGCCCAGGCAGCCCCCCTCCCACAAAAGTCAACCAGGTCAGGCCTAGGAAGTGTCAGCAGAAACCAGTCCTGCTGTGGCATATGCTTGTGTGCACAGGCACACACAGACACACACCCCTGCAGTCGTGTGTGCCCAGCACGCACGCAAATATATGCAAGCCATGCAGACCTCCCCCCCATGGACCACACAAGGAGGGAGACCTTGCCCAGCTGCTGGTGGACGCTGAGATTGTACATCATGATGGCACCGTCTAGGACCTCCAGCAGGGAGTTCTCGGTGAGGGGCTGCTCAGGCTCCTCGGGGGGCCGCCCTAGCAGCAGGCCCTCGTTCCAGTGGCTGCCCTCAACTGGGGAGTGGGGGGAGGGCAGGGTCAGGGTCGAGGGCACCCCAGTTCCAGGGTCAGGGTAGAGGGCACCCCAGTTCTCTCTTAAGCCTGTGGGACCAGGATGAGCCTCACAGCAGGAGGGGGATCCACCCTCACCCTTCCTGTGCCCAAGAAGG
The DNA here is from genome assembly GCF_015220235.1 of Choloepus didactylus. Taxonomy (NCBI): domain Eukaryota; kingdom Metazoa; phylum Chordata; class Mammalia; order Pilosa; family Megalonychidae; genus Choloepus; species Choloepus didactylus. The sequence continues at coordinate 202,596,104 of NC_051307.1, read as the reverse complement.
GACCTATAAAGAGAGCGTGGTGGAGAGGACAAGGCAAAGTCCTGCAGCTCCAGGACCTATTTCTGTAGCATTGATTTCTTGCCCTCAGAATGTACTTCCCATGCCCTTGAGATGCTGCCAGGCCACAGGGCCGGGCAGGCATGGGAGTGTGTCTTGGCTCTGTCCAGGGCTGGGGCACCTACTGTCCTCGCGGGTCCTCTCCTCTGCGCTCAGCGTGCAGACCTTCACTTTTTCCGAGGTGCTCAGAGGCCGCCGTGGGGTCATGAGGCTCACGGCCGCTGTGCTGAGGAAGCGGTTGGCTCGGCCCAGGGTTGGGGAACTGAGCCAGCCAGGCCGGGGCAGGGGCAGCGTCCCCCCCATGGCCAGAGCCTGCATGGGACGCTGTGGTGGAGAGAGGAGGCCAGAGGCCACTCAGCTCTCCAGGCCCAGGGCCCTCATAGGGCTCTCCTGATCCATGGGGCTGGGGAATAGGAAGGAAGGGTTTTGGCCTGCCCAGAAGGGGAGACCGCCCCGTGTGACACCTCAGAAAAGCCCAGTGCGAAGTCCCCCACCTGCCCCTACCACGGCACCTGGGCTGCAGTTGGGGCTGGTTCCTCATCCTCGTCTAGGTCATCCATGGTGGCCGCCTGGAGCTCCAGTGGGTCAATCAGGATGTTGGCCTTGGAGGCAAGGTCATCTGGGAGGGAAAGTAGGAGGGCTCTCAGGCCCATGGAGGAGCAAGAGGCCATGGCGTAGAACCAGCACAGCAGGAGGGTACTGCCTGGCAGGACAGGCGGCCTTACACGACCCCACTTCCCAACGTGTCTGCCCCTCACCAGCCCAGCCTGCACTCTGCATCCCAAGAACAACTCATCTTACAGTAACAGAAGGTGTTCCCAATCACACCCTCCTGATCAGTCCTCTGCCATCAGCTCCTATGTCCACATGCTCTTGGAGGCCTCGTCTACTTTTCTGACGACTCCTTCCTCGTCCTGCCCATAAGCGAATGAAGGCCCCAAGGCCGCCTCGACCACCACTTGCTTCATTTTGCACACTCCCCAGGAGAGCCAGGCCATACCTGCATCACCTCTGCCTCTAACCCAGGCCTCACTCCTGGCCCGTGAACACACTACATCCAACAGTGAACTTGTCATCTCAGCCCCATCCTGCAGCCCCTTTTCCTGCTGGTGCCCCATCCACCCAGCCTTTGGCAGGAAGCTGAGGGTCATCCTTGACTCCTTCCCTCCCCTACCCCCCTGAAACAGGCCCTAACCCTCTCCTGCCTGGACAACTGGTCTCTGTCTCATTTCTTGGACATTGTGTGCCATTCTCCATACCACAGCAGCCAGAGGAAGCATCTTACAGTGCAGGCCCCTCTGACCTCACTCTCCCACCCCAAGACCCTCCAAATCTGCCCCTGTGCCCAGGATGAGTCCAAACTCTGCCCTTGAGACCCCTTGGCCTTGTCTCCCACTGCCTCCTGCCTTGTATTTTACTCTCCAGCACACCAGCTGCTTTTTGTCTCCAGGCCATGCTGGGCTGTTTCTGATACCCCTGCCCATGCTTAAGCTGTGCTCTCAGCCCCTTTCACTGTCCTGCACCCCTGTCAGTGTCCCATGGTCCCATCTTACATCAGCATGCCTGCTCTCTAATTTCACCACAGGGCTCCCAGCCTTCCTCCGTGCTAGCTGCTCAAGAGAGGGGATGGCTGGACCCAAGACTTGAGGGCAGAGCTGGCAAGTGGGTTGAAAGCCTCAGGCGCCCTCTGGTGGGCACAGAATGGCTCAGCATCCACAACAGCACTGACCCAGGGACCAGCCCCCTACCCAGCCCCAGGCCTGCTTGCTACCCATAGGTCTGCCCTCACCTTTGAGGGTCTTCCGGAGGTGCGAGAGGAGACCCCCAAGGCGCTGCAGGTCGAAGTAGTCCACCTTGCCGTTGTAGAAGATCTGGGGTGGGATGTAGGCCTCTGCGAGGGTTGGGGAGGCCAGGCCAGCAGTCAGTGGCCAGCAGGAGGACCCTCTCCCGGGACCTCCCCTCCACTCTGGCCTAGCACAGCTGGGTACCCTGGCCTTGGCCACCTGCCTACCCAGGCAGACACTGGGGGGCAAAGCCCAGGCCTTCCCTTCCCATCACCATTTCAGGTCAGTGCCAGCAACCGCACAACCTGTGACAAAGGGGACGTTCTCGGCTGCCAGTCACTTGGAAAAAACAGAGCGGACCCTGACCTAGCCCCATGGGATATCGCCTAAATCAGGTTGGACAAGACTCCCACTGACCCAACCATTGGGAACTCTGAACCCTCCACACACAGGGCTCCCAAAAGCCTGGAGCCCACCCAAGGCAGCCCCTACAAAGGGCTATTCAGAAGGCTGGGCAGGCCTGGACTGGGGAAGGGAGCCTTAGTGGGGCACTCAGAGCAAATGTGGGCTAGGCAGTCCTGGAGCTGCAGGGCTACTGTAGGGGCCAGCACTCAGCTGGGCAGGAGGCCTGGGACGGTGCCCTGCACTCCCCCTCAGCTCAGCACTCCACACCAACACTGGGGCTGCCCTGTGTCTGGCTCTGCCCAGCCCCACTTTCTTGAGGCCCTGGCCCCACCCACCCTCACTGAAGGAAGCGCGGGGATGTGAAGCCTTGTATTCATCCCAGTAGTAGCGCAGGGTGGAGATGAGCCGGTGCAGGAAGCAGACCATGTACTCCGGGGGGCAGAGCATAGGCATGTTCTGTGGACACAGGGCATAAGACATGCATTTGTGCCAGCCCAGGCCCTGCCCATTCCTCACCCTGGGCTGAGTGGAGAGCGAGGCGGCAGCAGAGGAAAGAGCAGGGCTGGGCAGGGCTGAGGCAGACTGAAGGTGCTAGAAACCCAAGGGACAGACCCTGCAACACAGCCAGGGTTGCACGGTGGGCTGGCCTGGCAGGCACCTACCCCCCGGCCACTGGCGTTCTCCTGTAGAAACTTTCGGAACTTTGTCAGGAAGATGTACCTAGAAGCTTCACCCTTCAAGGGAGGGGAAAACAAGGCTGTGACAAGCTGAGAATGCTGGTCCCAGACCGGACTAGCTCAGTCTGTACCTTGCCTTTGGCCCCAACACGGGAACCTGAGCCAGCCCCTGCTCTCTTGGGGCCCAACACGGCATCCCTTCCCGCCAAGGACCCACGCAGCAGTCTGGGGGCCACTCACCCCATTGTCGTCTTTATTGTCCAACAGCAGCTTCAGGATCTGAACCTGTAGTTCTTCCACCACTAGGGGTGGGGAACATGGCACTGAGCCCTCCTCAGGCTGGGCCTTGCCCTCAGGCTCCCAAGTTTGGGTCAGGGCCCCTCACCGGGGTTCCCTGAGCTCAGCCTAGGCATGGTCACTGCCAAGCACATATGTACACCCCCATCCCCACCCAGAGCCCATGGCAGGGGGCCGACCTCCAATGCGCTTCTTGAGCCGCTGGCAGCCCCGCTCATAGGCACGCCGCCGGAGCCGCTCCTCCGCGGTCTCCTCTTTCGCCTCTTGGCTCTCTTTGCCCTGGGCGGAGACGGGGGTGGGAAACAGCAGCACTCACCCAGGACTCATGCAGCCTACTTCAGACGGAAGACCCCCACCCCCTCCCCAGGATGCCGGGGACCAGGACTGGGCAGGGGCCTCAGGTGCTAGTGCCCACCTCTGCCCACTGCCCACTCGAGGTCCACCCACCTCCCTGCTGAAGTGGTGGGGCCACCAGGTGGTGGGGATGAGTTCCTGCAGGCCGGCCTCCTCCACACGCAGGGGGCTCTTGATGTAAAAGAAGACAACGGCCCGGAGCACGTCGAAGCTGACAGCTGTCAAGGCTGAGCTCTGATTACCAAAGTCCCCATACACCCTCATGAGTCCTTTAGGAAGCCCTCCTCAACGAGTTTCCACTCCCAAGGGTGCTGCTACTGCTCTGTGCCTGTCTCCCGCAGACCGTAAGCCCTGAGAAGGAAGGTCCTGTGGCCATCAAGCCCACCAAGCCCAAAACACAGCAGGTGTATGACGAAGGCTCGTGACAGGCATAGATGACCATGGGACAGGTTAGAGCAAGGGCCTGGTGGTCTCTCCCCTGGCCTGAACTCTGGGCCTCCATGTCTCCCAGATTTGTTTCTGCCTCCTGGAGACCCCGAAGACTGCCGAGAGCACAGGCTGTACAGCCAGGGCCCAGAGCTAGGCTCTGTCTCCTACTTGCACGTTTCTCAGCTTTACAGGGAAGCAGGAAAAGCTGCCTCCTTAAAGAAGATCTTGTAGGAAGCTTCGCCATGAAATGCAGATAAAAGTGCAATGCTTTAGTTGAAGAAGGCAGGTCCTAGTGGCCCCCTCCCTCCCTTACCACAAACTATGTGCAGATTCCTGCCCAGACTGGCCAGCTGGCCTGGTCCTATCTTCTGCCTTCCCTGCTCTGTACAGAAAGTGCTGGGAAGGCTGGGCCCTGAGATAAGAACTCAGGTACTAGGCAGCTCTGGTCCTTCTGAGCCTCCCTGGAGACTGGACCCCTGGCCAGATGGACACTGCCCTCCCTGGCCCCTAATGACCCCAGAGGGCACTACAGGTCTGCCTTGCCTAACAGCAGGAGAAGGATACAGGACGTTGCTAAGGAGAAACTTGCGGGACTTCTGATGCCTCAGGATGGCAATAGTGAGCCGCAGGTAGTGGATCTGTGGGGAGGGGCTACTCAGACTGGGCAGGTGAGGCCCATGGGGCTTGGGGCAGGGATAGGGGCTCCTACCTGCAAGCCCAGGTCTGGGACGATGGGTGAGAACCGGTACAGCCGCAGCAGGGACATCATCAGCTGCTTGAGGCAATCCTGTACCTCATAGTCCTGGGGGAGAGATGCTGGGTTGCGTGCTTACTGGGTCAAAGGTAGGTTCCATGTGAGCCATTTTTCTCTTGGGACCTTTCCCAAGACCCTCCCTTTAACCCCCGACCCTGGCAGAGCCTGATATCCTGGCTTGAACCCCAGGGAGCTGGGGTTGGGGTCTCACCTCCATGAAGAGCCACAGGAGGTCCAGGACCTGGTGCACCACAGTCTGTGCCTGGGTCGGGGTGGCTGCCTCCACGACGCCCAGCAGGAAGCTCATGAGCACAGCTTCCACCAGGTACACCTTGCGCTGCACCAAGAGGTAGGCACTAGTGAGGTGGTGGCCCTCAGCCCTGCTCAGGGCACCCCTGTCCTGGCACGTGGCCAGGGCCACACTGAGGGCTTAGGCCACAGGCACAGACCAACTTTCATGCCCCCTTGAACAACCCCAAATCACAGATGAGCCTTTCTCTGGGTCTGACTGAGGGACCAGATGGGCCACTGTCCCACGGCCCCTCTGGGTTTTGCACATTTCAGTTCCCTTGGTCTGTGACATTATCCCCCCCAACTTCTTTCTAGGACATCCCCTGATATGCTCAGCTGGATGTATCTACTCAGCCCCCAGCATGGGACACATCTACCATGGTCTGCCTCTTCCCCTCCCAAGTGTCCCCTCACCAGGAGTGGTGCGAAGCGGTGGAAGATGTGGGCGAGGGTGAGGAGAACGGTGGGCTGGCCCTGTAACTGCCACTTGGAGCTCTCCTTCTCAACCAGCAGCCCTTCCTAAGTGTGTGGGAGAAGGGGCCATGAAAAAGGGACAGAGGGCTATGGAAGGCCCCTTTCTTGTCTAGCCCAGACCCTGGCTCACCACAGGATCCAGCTCCACGCAGAGCACTGCCCGGAAGCAGCCCAGCAACCTCTGTGCCTGCACCAGGTCAGCCCGTGGTGGGTCCTGCAGGGGCCGGTAGCCCGCCACTGGGTAGGTGCACAGAGTTAAGCTGGCAACACCTGATCTGTGGCCAGACACACCAACCCCCTCCCCACTGGGACTCCTGAGAAGGGGCTGGGGCTCTAAGTGGGGTTGTGGAATGACACCGTCTGGCTTACATTACAACTCGCCCACTTATTCTCTGTAGCATTTAACTTCTCTTGCCACTTCATGTTTTTCGTCTGTGAGATGAGAACAATGACGGTACCCGCCTAACAAGGTTGTTGCAAGGATTGTCATCCTTGGCACCCACCTGAGCTGCACCCTACTCACTCCTCATGGCAGCCAGGGCCTGCCACCAGCCCATAGAGCTCCATGGGCAGGAGAGAGCTTTCACAAGAGATCCCAAGCAGCCCATAGGCATCCTCCCAAAAGGATATCGCAGGGGGCGGCTGCCAAAGTTGAAGGCCACAGACTCCTTGAAGGAGAGGCTGATGGCTGGGAAGTAGGCCATGCCCAGGCCCCTGGACAGATTCTCAAAGGCGGTGCCCAGTGACACACCATTCCTGGAGCAGAAGGGCAGACCTGTGAGCCTGTGCTAAGAAGGATGTGTCCAAGATGGGCCAGAGGCAGGTTCCTGTTTGGGACTGCCCACCCTCAGGCTACCACGCCCAGCCTGGCCCCCTTCCAAGGACCAGGAGTCTGGGGATGGCGAGGGTGGTCCCTGTGGCCAGCCCTGTGGATGGAAGCAGGAGACTCACAGGCAGAAGGACAGAGTACCATCATCCAAGTCGATGAGACAGCTCACGATGTCCCCCGCTGCCCACGCCTGTCAGGGAGAAGGCCTTATAGATGCACAGAAGCCCAGCAGCCTGTCCACTCTGCCCTGCCAGCTGCATCAGCACCACCACCCGGCGGAGGAAAGCCACAAGTACACAAGACCTGAGTCCCCATGCCGCCTCCACCCCCCACCCAGGTGCCTTATTATCCCTCATGCTGCCCAGAGGCTCCAGCCAAGCTATGGGATGGACCTGGGGCAGGTGGTCCACAGGGGCTCACCCTCACCTTGCCATAGTTTGTCGTGGTCACATTCCACTTGCGCACTCGGTTGCCATCATAGGCGTAGGAGTTGTGTGTGTCTCCAACCCCCTCCTAGGGAGGAGCTGCCTGTGAGGTCCTGGGGGCTAGGGACGGAGCCCACCAGCCACCAACCCTGGACCCACATAGCTCCAGAGAGGGGGGCTGATATTCTGAGTGGAACATGCAGCGAGGGGTGCCTTCTGGGCTAGAGTGCCCTGGGAGGGGGCAGGACACATTAGCGCTCTAGGGGGCAGTCCTGGTTAGGGTCCTGAGCAGCCCCTGACTCTGTGTGCTCTGAGGGGCTGCCAGAGCCCTGAGGAGGCCTGTAGCAGGAGAAGCTCTCCTGGGAGGTGACCCCCATGCCCTGGTGTGTACCTCCTGATTGAAGCGGCAGTTGATGGTGCACCAGCCGATCTGCATGAGTCCCTGGGAGGAGATGAGCACCTCGTAGACCCATTTTCCTGGAAAGAGCCATGTCAGGTCCAGCAGGCTCACAGGTGGACAGAGACTGTCCTCAGTCTCAGGCCTGGGCTCTCCGACTTCCTCCCATTCCCACAGCCATAGAGTTGCATGGTCTCACCTTTGTACACACATGTGGTGGAGCGGATAGTTCCAAAGTTGCTGTGTCCGATCACCTGGGTGAAGAACAGGAGCAGTGGCTTCTCTCAGGCACACACAGGGCCTCCCCAGGGGAGAGCGGCCCCATCCCCAACTAAGCTAGCCAACACTGCATGGAGCGTGACACCCAGCAAGGAAACAGGGTGGGGGGGCTAGGCCTGTGTCAGGAGGGACTCTGGGCCATGGCCATGAAGGAAGGGGTTCTAGGCTGTGTTAGGAAGGGTTTGGGGCTGAAGGCACATCAAGAGAGATCCAGGACTAAACGAGGAGGGTTTAGGAGCTGAGGATCCAATGGTCTGGGCTACATCAGGAAGGGTTTGTGGCCACAGGTGCATCAGGATGGATACAGAAACCAGGGCCACATCAGGAGGAGCTTAGGGCTATGTTAGGAGGGTCTTGGGTCTGGGGCCCTCACTCACCCCCAGGAGGTCATCATCCACCAGGAGAAGGCCCTCAAAGCCACTCGTGTGGTCCAGGACCACAGTGGATGGGCCAAGCCGCCCTTCAACCTGTCCTAAAAAGGGGGATGGTATGGGGTTGGACAGGGCAGAGAGTGTGGAAGAATGCATAGGGTGCACTGGGCTCACCAGGGCAACCCCAAAGATCCCCCAGGTCTCAGCCCTGCCCCCTCACCCTACCCCAGAGGCTATCCCCTACCCTGGCTCTCTTCATCCTCACTGTCCACCTGTAGCAGCTGGTCCAGATGCTCTGGGAGATTCTGGAAGTTCAGAGGTTTCCTGGGGAGAGCGAGAAGCTGTGAGGGGCCCACAAGCCGTTGGAACCAGCCAGACGGCATTAAACTTCTACTCCCTTTCCCCTTCAGAGGATGGCTGCTAGACTCCAGCCCTAGACCCTGGCATGCTGAGGGTCAGAGGCTGGATTGTCTGTTAAACCAAAAAGTATAACTGGTCTGATTTGGTGTACCTCAGGACTGCTAAAAAAAAAATAGGAGCCTGTTTAAGCCTTCATTTCCTGACCTGTAAAAGGGAACAAAAGTTGTGCCAGACTTGCTATGAAGATTCCCAGGAATAATGCATGCTCCCTGCATATCCCCAAACCTGCTCACTCTTGAGGGCAGCTACTGATTCTGGAGGAAATGCCAGACCACAAGGTAATCACTACCAAGGTCAGCTGGGCCAGCCCTTGCCCCTAGACCTATAGCTTCTATGAGGGCAGACTTTCAGTCTCTCCACTTCCCAGGCAGAGGAGCCCACATGTTGAGTCAGACGTGTCCTGGAAGTATTATGGCCTCAACTCTCTGCCCTCAGAGCTGCTGGCTGGTTCTGTCCTGAACCCATGTGTCCAAAGATGTCAGCAGAGACAAAGGGGCTGGGAATATCCCTCTGGATAGAGGGCTCTGAGTGCCCGGAGGCCTTCCCATCCCCCAAGCACACATGCCCAGAAGAAAAAGGGCTCTGTATAATGCTAGCCAGCTCTGTCTTGAGCTCAGCTGCTAAGAATAGCAGGGAGTGGGGTAGAGGTAACCAGCAGGGCTTGGGCAGGGTGGAGCAGAGGCCCAATGACCCAGCCCACAGACCTGCCAGCATCTGCTTGTCTCCCTCCATTCCTGGCTCCTACCCCACTCATCTGCCCAGAGGGCAGGCTCTGGGAGGGGACAGAGATGGGCCAAAGCACCAACTCTCCGGCAAGGCAGCTTCAGCCCAGGCTCAGAAACCACATGCTCCTTGCTGTGACCCAGTACTGCCCTGAGCTGCAGGAGGTAGAGATTCACAAAGTCCCCTTCCACCTCTGCTGACCCCCAGGCCAAGGCCAGGTAGCAGCCCACAGTGGGGTTCCCAACCAGCTGTGGCCAACCCATATCTGAATACCCAATGGGCCCAGGGATAAAGAAGGCTTCCTCAACACCTCATGTGGGCCCAGGCTTACAAGGGCTACTCTAGTGTGCCTGCTCCCGAAGAGCAGACTGCCCACCGCTGCCCACAGCCAGCCTGAGACTCAGCCTCCTGTGAGTGCCTGCAGCACTGCCTGTCTGGCCAACCCCAGCACTTGCCTCCCTTCATACATTTCCCAGGTCCCAGCCCAGAGTTCTGCATCTCCACAACCACTGACTGATGGCCCCACCACCTGCTCTCCCTCCTGGCAGCCACACACCAGCAGCAGCAGGACTATCTCTGGTATCACATGAGGTAGGGATCGGATGGCCCTGGAAACAGGCCAGGCCTGGGGTTAGGTGGGGGTGGGCAGTAGCCCTCAGCAAGGAGGAACCCTTTGACTAGTACAGCCACTTAAATGGAACAGGCAATGATCTGCCCTTTCCGCCTGCTCAGAGAGCAGAGATGGTGAAAGACAGATGAGCTGAGGCTGACGAGAGGGCAGAAAGACAGGGACACCCATGCCTCACTGCAGGGAGGAAGAACCTACATGACCCTTTAAAGAAGTAACTTTGCAATAGTCTTAAAAGCGATTGCAGTTCAAACAGTCTAGCCAAGTGACTCCAACCCTGGGCATCCTCAGAGAATTGTTGAAAAAAAGCAGAAACCCTGTTCTCCAAACAAGGGCACAGCTCAGGGCCACAGCAGGACCCTGGCCCTAAAAAATGCCCACCAGGATCAATCTGTAACGTGGAAAACACTAGTGGGATAACATTTGGTGACAAAAATAGGATTCAAAATTCTATACGCTTTTGGAAGCATGGAACATATTTATTACCCCGGTGAAAGCGGTGGTTTCACAGATTACATACAAGTTAACACTTACAGAATTGTACGCTTTAAATACATGAGGTTTATTTTATGTTAATTATACCTCAGTAAGGTTGATTAAAAAAAAAAGACTGCAGGCAATAGAGAGAAAAGAATTTTCAAATTTCCTATACAGCATAATCTGAACTATACATATTGTAAGATAAAGAAAATTCAAAGGAATTGAACTCGAATGGTCATGTGAGAACAGGATGATAAGTGCTTTTTCTTCTTTTATCTAAGTTTCTACTAAAGCAAGTGTGTAACTTTTACATGTACTAAATCTAAATGCATTAAACTTTCCAAGGGAAAGGGCCTGGTAGGGTCTGTACTTTATAGGTTCAGGCAGAGGATACAAAGGGTCAGAGTGGAACAAGGGTATGAATGGTGGGTGCAGGCCCAGGTGCTCAAGTGCAGAGCAGATGGCAGATGCTATGCTGGGTGCTGACCGTGCACCATCTCCCTGACCTCTACAATACCCTGAGGAGGAAGATACTAGCACTGCTTGGAGGGAGGAAGTAGAGCCCAGAAGGCAGAGACCCTCTGGCCCGAGGTCACACAGCCAGGAGCAGCAGAGTGAGAACAGAAACCCAGGTAACTGGCCCAGAGCCCAGATTCCCCTTCCCCACAAGCCCTGCAGCCTCCAGCTTCTGCTGACCTGGCAGAGTGAAGAGGGACAACCCACCCAGTCATACCTGCTGGTGGCTGTGGAGGGTGTGTGGCCAGGAGAGAAGATGCGGTGCAGGTAATCATTTAGTAGCTTCTCATGCACGATGCCTGGGTCCCAGGTTGGAAGGGAAAAAGGATTATATGGTCAGCATGGCTACCAGCCCCTGCCAGTCCCAGGGGCTCCTGGTCCTAGGCTGGCTACAGGAGTCAGAAAAGCAGCAGTGTGGGGCATACTGCTCCATAGTTGCTAATGGAAAAGAATTGGCTTACAGGTGCAAGGGGCATACAAGGCCTGAGGTTCATTGGAGCTAGGACTTTGCTGCCTCTGTCCCCTCCATCTCCTTCCCCCAACACAAGAGCCCCCTCCAAGCCCTGCCAACCCTTACCTGTGACCTTGGGTTTCTCAGCATCTGAGTTCAACCTATAGCTCTTACGGGAGAAAGACATGCCAGTCCCCTTAGACGCCATTCTTCATCTCTCGTGGTCAGCCAGTGGTCCTGGGGGCTCAGTCAGAGGCAGAGGCTGTCTACTTGAGGTCAACCAAGGGCCCCTGCATCCTACCCCAGTCCTGGGGCAGCAGGAAGCTTTATGAGCAGGTAATGCCAAGTGCATGCATGCTCACATACATACTAACCTAGGGCAGGGGGAAAGAGAGGCTCACAACTTCCTACACAGGCAGGGCGGGTGGAGTTCCTGGACGTTAGGTTTGGGTTCATGTGACACAAACCACATCTTGCTCCCCACTGTGTCTCACTGCCCAGCACAGGGCTTGGCAGACAGCAGGTATCAGATATATATTTGCCGAGCCACAACTAAATGCCTCAAACTTGGATAAGTCAGAGCAAAGTGTCCAAAGTGAGGTGGCCTAGGGGCAGAGCCCTTGTTCTCCATTGCTGCAGTAAATCACACTAGGTTCAGTTCATGTTACTCCAAGTGCAGTCCACCATCTGGGGCTTGGTGCGATCTCCAGCCACAAGTCCCACTGACATCCCCAAGGCCAGTACCTCCTTCCTCAGCCCCTAGATGCTCCCTTCCCTTGTTCACAAGGCCTCCCACTCCATCTGAACACGACCCTTGCTCTGTCCTCACCACAGACCACTGATCTTCCTACTGCCATTCATCCCTCACATATCACATTGTTGCTGCAGCTGTTCTAAAACCTGTTCTAAGTAACTGGTGCTGGTTTTGTTGATCTAGAGCTCTGCTATCCAACACAGTGGCCACCAGCCATATATTAAAAAAAAAAACAAACAAAAAAACTTAAAAATTCAATTCCTCAGTTGCATTAGCCACTTTTCGAGGGCTCAACAGCCACATGTAACTAATGGCTACTGCATTGGACAGGGCACATACAGAACATTTTCATAACGCAAAAACTTCTATTAGACAGCTCTGGTCTAGAGCCTGGCCTTCCTGCACCGCCTTAGCCAGCACTCCCTTCTTTGCAGCCAGTCTCTTATCTTGTTCCAAACAGGCCTTCTGCTCCCGCCACACACCCCTGTCATCTACAGCCCGCACCACACCTGCCCCTCGGGAAGGTGACGCCCACCGGCAGTCCACCGCGGGCCTTCAGGGTGCAAAGTTGATTAGACACGGTCACTTATTTGATCAGCACACTTTTCAGACATCCACTCTGGGAGTCAGGTGGTCAGGAACCAGGTATGAGGCGGACCCTGACCCTGTCCAGGGGTTCCCTGCCACGGTGACCCCGTCCAGCCCCGCAGACAGATCTGAGCTCCGCACTGAACCGCCCGGGTCTCGGAGCCCGAGGACGCCAAGGGCAGCGCCTGGCTCCCCCAAGTCGTCCCCGCCCGGCTCCAAGCTCCACAGGACCGGCCATGTCAGCCCCGGCCCGGAGCCCAGCACCACAGGCAGCAAACCTCCGCGCGGCAGGTGCCCTCAGGCTGGGTGGCCGAGAGCGCCAGAGAGGCCGCAAGGGCCCGCCCCCCTCGGAACCCAGCCGCCCCTCACTCACCCTCAGTTTCTGCCGCCGCGTCCCCGCTCACAACATCCGCCCAGCCTCCCGGTTACGGCTCCCGTCCAGGGCCAAACCGCGCACCCGCCCGGGCGCCTCCTGCCGCGCACGCGCACCGGCCCACGTCCCATCTCCGCCAGGGGGCCCCCTCCGTGGCCTCCCGCCAGGTTGTTGCGTGCCTTGGCCTCACCGGACCGCCCAACCGCCTCCCACCCTCGCCTGCATTGGGGGCGTTTCTAGCTCAGCCGTGGCGAAGAACGATATCCTAACCGAGAGCCCGGACCGCCAGGTTCAACTCTTATTCGTACTTGGAGGCCCTGCCTAGATGTCCCCTAGGTCGGCCGTAAGGCCACCCCTGCCAGGATCGCAGCTACCTGTCACCCCCATCCCTGCCCCCATGGAGGCCCGACGGGCAGACTTAGTCACCTTCCGTGGGATGGCACCCCTAGCCGGTGAAAGGAGCCTCCTTGGGCTCCACTGCCAGGGGTCGTGGGCCCGACTTACCCAAAGCTGGGGCTGATAAGGCAGCTGGAAAGGGGCTGGCAGGGTGTAGGGCTGAACATTCCCCATTTTTCAGGGGGAAAATTGAGACTCAGAAAAGTTTAATGTCACTGCCCAGGGGCTGGAACCCAAGCCTTTGGCAGCTCCCACATCCACCTGAGGGCAGCTTAGGCAGCAGGGATGCTTCACCCCCACCAGAGGGCACCTCAAGCCCCCCATTGAACTTTACCAACACCTGCCCTGTAGGTCCACTACATAGGGAGCCTCTCAGGGGTCTGGTGAGGACGTTTGAATCTGACCTAGGGGGCCTGAAGTCTGGCCCTACACGGCTCTTGCCACAGGTCTTGGGTCGGGTCCCAGCAGGCCTGGGTTGGGGGGTGTGGAGCCAGAGCCACCCAATCCTGTAAGGACAGGTTTCACAACTTCCTGGATGAGGCTGCTGTGGGTCACAGTGCAGCTTCCAGCCAGGAGGATGGGGTGGCTCCCATTCCTGCTGCTTCTGACACAGTGCTCAGAGGTCCCTGGTGAGTGACCCCCACCCTGATCCCTATTTGTCTTCAGGTGGGGTTTGGCTCTCATCCCATCCTGCTCTTTGAGCTAGGAGCTTACTTTCCTGCTGGCCATGGAGCGGTGACCTTGGTGTCCTGTACAGAGCTGGGAAGTCCTGGGAATACACATACATACTGTCTATCCAGGCCCCCATTAGCACGTCTTCTGTAGATTGAGGCCGTGTTGGGAGCACAGAGACAAACACACACAAGCAGGCAGTCACACCTCCTGAGCCTGATCTACGCTTCTAACCCAGCACATGTCCTCGTGCTGGTGAGAGCCCAGACTCAGTGTCACAATTTTCAGGATGGGCCCCTGCCTCGGCAGTGTGACAGCTCTGAGTCTTGGCATTCTCATCTGAGAGATGAGACAGGGCCAACTCCATAGGGAAAGCTCTATCACCTCCTGCTCTCATGGAGTACATGTGTCAGATCCGAGTCTAGTGCCGGGTCCATTAAATGGGGGCACTGATGAAAACTACCATTTTTGGGCCTGCTTGTCCCACCCTGTGCAGGGGACCCACCCTTGAATGTGCCCTCAGGGTCCATCCCAGAGAACTTGTAGCTTTGTTCCCCTCAGTGAACAGTGCAGACAGGTGAATATACGTGCACTGACACGTAGGCCCACTCTACAGGGCAGCGCTCCCCACTGAATGACTTCCAGGTGCTCCGGGGCATAGAGCTGCAGCACCTGCTACATGCAGTCGGGTCCAGGCCGTGGCAGGAGGACGTGGCAGATGCTGAGGAGTGTGCAGGGCGCTGCAGTCCCCTATTGGACTGCCGGTGAGAGTCTTCCGGGCCTAGTTAAGGTTGGAAGCAGGGGAACTTGAGCTGCTAGCTGACCCTGTGCCTCCTACCTTCCAGAGCCTTCCACTACAACGTGAGCAGCCAGGGTTGTCAACTGCTGCCATGGACGCAGCACTCACCCCACACTCAGCTGCAGCGTTCAGGGCGCTGCGACCTCTTCCAGAAGAAAGGCAAGGGGCTGTGGAGGGGGCAGGGGCCAGGGGATAGGGGCACCAGAGCCTCAGGCTAAGTTGACTCTCTTGCTCCTAGACTATGTGCGGACCTGCATCATGGACAACGGGATTGGGTACCGGGGCACCTTGGCCACCACTGTGGGTGGCCTGGCCTGCCAGCGCTGGAACCACAAGTTCCCCAATGATCACAAGTGAGACAGACACCTCCCCTCCATCTCTGCCTGGCACCTTCCTACAGCAGGCACTATAGTGCTGCTCTCCTTCCTCAGGTACACGCCCACACTCCGGAATGGCCTGGAGGAGAACTTCTGCCGCAACCCCGATGGGGACCCGGGAGGTCCCTGGTGCTACACGACAGATCCTGCTGTGCGCTTCCAGAGCTGCGGCATCAAGTCCTGCCAGGAGGGTGAGCAGCGTCTGGTCGAGCGAGGGGAGGGGGCAGGTTCACGCTGGTCCCGGAACTAACTGATCCCGTGTTTCTAGCCGCTTGCGTTTGGTGCAATGGCGAAGATTACCGCGGGGCCGTGGACCGCACCAAGTCAGGACGTGAGTGTCAGCGCTGGGACCTGCAGCACCCGCACCCACACCCGTTCGACCCGGACAAGTACGCCGCCTGAGGGCCGGACTAGAAGAGGGTAGAGGACTGCAGGAGCGGGGCCTGAGGCCAGAGTCTCGTGTACACCCCGCTACCCGTCCCCAGGTTTCTGGACAAAGGTCTGGATGATAACTATTGCCGGAATCCGGACAGCTCCGAGTGGCCCTGGTGCTACACCACGGACCCACAGCTCCAGCGAGAGTTCTGCGACCTGCCCCACTGCGGTAGGACGCTGGGAGGGACAGGGAATGTGGGGGTGTGACCTAGTTGGGCGAGATACTGGGCGTCACTGGGAGATGGGTCGGGAGAACTCAGGGAGCGGGAAGATCAGGCGAAGGGAGGACCCACCAAGCCCGGGTCCCAACTCCCGCTTGGGGTTATAGCTGCCTCGGTCCATCCAAGGGTCCGAGACACAGCCGCGCCACGTGGCCACGACGCTCAACTGCTTCCGCGGGAAGGGCGAGGGCTATCGGGGCACGGCAAATACCACGGCCGCGGGAGTGCCCTGCCAGCGTTGGGACGAGCAGAGCCCGCACCAGCACAGTTTTGCGCCCGAGAAATACGCGTGCAAGTGAGGTGGTGGGCGGGCATTTGGGGCCTACTCCTGCCAGTATGACCGGGGGAGGGTGTCCCGGGGTGGGACTTGAAGGAAGCCGGAGGTCGGGCCCCAGCTGGGGGCAGGCTGGCGGGCCGGCCAGCGGGCTGGGATTCCTCTTGGCCTGAGGAGAAGACTGTGCAGGGACCTTCGGGAGAACTTCTGCAGGAACCCTGATGGCTCGGAGGCGCCCTGGTGCTTTACGTCGAGGCCTGGCATGCGTGTGGCATTCTGCTACCAGATCCGGCGCTGCGCTGATGATGTGCGGCCCGAGGGTGAGGCCTGGGCCGGGCGGGACAGAGCCGGGGCAGGAGGCGCGGAACCGGAAGACCGGGACGAGAACTGGGGCTGACGGCCATCCCCGCCCGCCCCAGACTGCTACAACGGCGTGGGGGAGCAGTATCGCGGCTCGGTTAGCAAGACCCGCAAGGGCATCCCGTGCCAGCACTGGTCGGCGAAGACGCCGCACAAGCCGCAGTGAGTCCGTTGGCGAGCCGGGTCCTTCTGGGACCCATGCCGGGCTGGTGTTTAGGATGATCCTGCTATGCCTTTGCTCCCGGCTCCTGCCTAGGTTCACTCCCGCCTCAGCACCACAGGCCCACCTGGAGGAGAACTTCTGCAGGAACCCGGACGGGGACCACCACGGACCCTGGTGCTACACTATGGACCCGGGGACCCCCTTTGACTACTGTGCCCTGCAGCACTGTGGTGAGCACCCACGTCACGAACCGGTGGCTCCATCCCCAGCTCCTGGCACTGAGGCCTGGCTACCTTAACCAGGTGAACTTGGTCTTTCAGAGAGTGACCAGCCACCATCTATCCTAGAGCCCCAAGGTAGAGTTGGGCCAGGCGTGGGTCTGGGATCCCTTTGCTCTCCCTCTTCACACACACTCATCTGGTCCACCCCATCTCCCAGACCAGGTGGTGTTTAAGGAGTGTGGCAAAAGGGTGGATCGGTTGGACACGCGCTTCAGGATGCGCATGGTAGGGGGCCAGCCTGGGAACTCGCCCTGGACGGTCAGCTTGCGCAACCGGTAAGGGATGACTGTCTCACCAGCAGAGGAGCTGAGGCCATATCCTTTAGGGTTATGCCAGTGGGAGGTGGGAAGATGTCCCTGGCCTCAGAAGTCCTAGCCAGGAAATGGCAGGCCCCCCATGTGTCCCAGGACTCATCATTCCCTCTTCCATCTCCCCCTTCTCCAGGCAAGGCCAGCATTTCTGTGGGGGGTCCCTAGTGAAGGAGCAGTGGGTGCTGACAGCCCGGCAGTGCTTCTCCTCCTGGTAAATCCCCCTCTGGTTTGGGGATACAGTCTTGCCTTCAGCTTCCCCCCAACCACCTTCCCCAGGCAAGCCAACAGGTGTGCGTTGGGGCTGCAGAGTGGGAGTCACGACTGAGCTAGCAAAGCTTCTCTCTCAGCCACATACCACTAGTGGGCTACGAGGTGTGGCTGGGCACACTGTTCCAGAACCCGCAGCCTGGGGAGCCAGGCCTGCAGCAGGTCCCAGTGACCAAGATGGTGTGTGGGCCCTCAGGCTCCCAGCTTGTCCTGCTCAAGCTAGAGAGGTACGTGGACAGGTTGAGATGGTGTGAGGGGGGGCCAGGCCTTGAGGCCACAAGCTCTGAGTGCCCCCACTCCTGTTGCAGATCCGTGACCCTAAACCAGCGTGTGGCCCTTATCTGCCTGCCTCCGGAGCGGTATGTGGTACCTCCAGGGACCAAGTGTGAGATCGCAGGCTGGGACGAGACCAAAGGTAGGAGCACAGTGCAAGGGCACAGACTCAAGGGCCGGAGGCCCAGCCCGAGATCCTGCCCAAGGGCCCTCCCTTTCCCCATTCCCCCGCTGTAGGCACAGGCAACAACACAGTCCTGAATGTGGCCTCGCTGAGGGTCATCTCCAACCAGGAATGTAACATTAAGCACCGAGGACGTGTCCGCGAGAACGAGCTGTGCACTGAAGGACTGATGGTCCCTGTGGGGGCCTGTGAGGTTGGTGGCAGGGTCCCTGGGCCTGCCTGGGAGGGTTTGGGGAGCTAGAAATGGACCACTTCATCCCAGGGGGTGAGTCTCTGCTGTGGGCCAGGACCCCTCACTAGTTCCCCCATCTCCCAGGGTGACTACGGGGGCCCGCTTGCCTGTTTTACCCATGACTGCTGGGTCTTGGAAGGAATTATAATCCCCAACCGAGTGTGCGCACGGCCCTACTGGCCGGCCATCTTCATGCGCGTCTCCGTGTTTGTGGACTGGATTCACAAGGTCCTTCGGCTGGACTAGGCTCAGCCTTAGCCCCTATGTGTCTTGGGACAGTTCTTCCTATCAGATATAAAGCTGCCTTTCCTCTTCACAGCCGTGTAGGGTGCTTTTTAGCTTCTGCTTCTAAGAAATGAGTTGGTGACTCTTTGCTAGGGCCTGGGTAGCCTGACCCCAATGCACTCTGGGCTGGGCAGTCTGACTCTAGGACCACTTTAGCCTGTGGATACTGTGGAAGGGCCTGTACTGCTGGGAGGAGAAGGGCAGTGTCGGGCAGTTTCTAACAGTAGGGACTACAGCAGAGGGAACTAGCCTGGTGCAGTGTCCCAGCCGGCCAGGACCCTCACTGCCCTCTGCCTTCTCACAATGGAGGCAGATGTGGCCCTCACAGCTACTGTACCCAGGGCATAAGGTCTCTGAACTCCAGGGTGGGGCCTGGGTTTGAGGATGGGTTGGTACAGAGTACCAGCAGGAACTAGGCTCTCTGTCCTCATTTATTATGACCACACAGCCCACGTTCCTCAGCCCACCCATCGATGGAGTCCAGTGCAAAGAAAGCCTCTCACCACTCTGCCAGACCCTGGGGCTCCCCAAGAGTGAAGCATGGCACAGGCTGACCAGCTCACGCTGGGGCAGGGCGTTAGCTACACAAGTGTGTGCGCAGCCAGAGCACAGCATTCATGAAGCTATCTGACTCCACTTCCACCTCTGAAAGTGCGTGGGTGCTCTTGGGATAGAGCAGGAGCCTGTAGGGGTTAGGCGGCAATGTTTGAGGATGGAGAGTCCTCCCCTGCTCACCTGCCCACCAGCTGCCAGGACTATCCTGTGGGACTCACCGAACAGGCACATGCCAGGCCTTGAGGGCCCGGTAATACTCCAAGCCCTGCTTGAAGGGCACACGCCGGTCATCCTGGCCCAGCATTAGTAGCAGTGGTGTCTTCACCTGGGTGTGTGGGGAGGGATGGGAAGTGGTGTTGAACAAGGTCTGGATGGATGGAACAGAGGGTGGGAGGGCAGACAGGAGGGCCGCATACCTGAGGGACATACTTGATGGGTGACTTGTCCAGCATGTCAGCCCATACACTGAGGTCTGGCAGACAGTCACTGCTGTAGGGGAAGCCAGCCTCCACCACACACCTGTAAGAGATTAGCCATTGCAGCCCAGGGTAGGCTCTGGTGCCTGCGGGGGCTCCATGGGGATATCGGGTGGAGGGTAGGAGGGCAAGGACCTGAGGGGCACACCCACCAGTCAGGAATGTCAGTGGAGCCCATCATGGAGGCGATGTTGATTACGGGGTTCCGGGCCACACAGGCACCATAGGTCTCCGGGTACTGACCAATCAGGTGGCAGGAGAGGAAACCACCATGGGAACCACCCATAAGGGCTACGCGGCCTGTGTCGAAATGCTCTTCCTGGAGCACCTGCTCCACTGCAAACTGCAGAGCAGGCAGAGACCACTGCAGACAGCTGCCTGCCCAGCTGCCAAGTACCAACCCCTGATAACCCACCCTCTGGCCTGTCCAGAAGCCCTGTCCCATGCTACCTGGACATCCTTCACATCCTGGTGGCCCACATTGCCTGGGAGGGAGAGGATGCTGTCTTGGCCAAAGCCTGTAGAGCCACGATAGTTCACTGGCAGCCAGGGAGGGAGCAGACAGGGTGGTCAGATGACATTCCCAGTCCCCCAGACACCCTTTCACCCATCTGCCAAGTGTACCAAAGACTGTTAAGGGGAAGGGTCAAGAGATGTGAGGCTGCTGCCCAGTGACCACAACACCGTTTCTACGGAAGTTCTGAGTTGGTCCGTGTTATTTCCATGCTGTGGAGCCAGAGGCTGGGCCAGGACAGTTCCTGGTAGTGGTTACTAGGTCCAGGCTGGAGACTAGGCTGGCACCCGTGGTGTTGTACAAACCAGATGACAAACCAGACCCACCCCATCATCCCACCACAGGGCCCTGCTTGCTCACCTAGCAGCACTGCAAAGCCCATCTTGCAGAACATGGCTGGGAACAGCATCCAGGCAGTGACAAAGGATGAATGGGGACCCCCTGCAGACGGGGAGCAGAGAGTGAAACGACTGGGTAGGAGGGATGGCGGAGGGTAGGGGCTCTTAGGCCAGATACCTACCGTGGGGCATGACCACCATGGGGACCTGGGTCTTATCTGGAGCATCCCTGGGCTGCAGCAGGATTGCTTCAAAGTCAAGGCCAGCTGCGGAGAGAGGGCAGCAGTCATCAGGGCCGGTGCTACCACCAAGAAGCTTCCCCAGCCAAGGCCTCAGCCATAGGTTCTGCTCCGGAGCTGATCTCTGCAGCAGAGACCTGGCCAAGGTAGCTCTTACTACAACATAAGGACCCCAGGAGATTCACGTTCCCCCTGTCCCAGTCACGGAGCCCCATGCTCCACAGGGACAGCATTCTGGATGAGGTGTGGTCACTGAAGTTTGTCCACCAACAGGTGAGCTGGCCCGGTGGTGCCCTTCTCTGAGACCCAGAGCAGGTGCTCAGATGCCTGCACACTGCTCCTCATGACGTCCAAAGAGAAACAGAGAACCTCTTAGAGGTGATCCCGGGAAACCCCACCATGTGAAAGGGAAGGCAGGAAAGTCACTGCAGATTCTGTCCCTCTGCTCCTGACCCAGCTCACCATACTGTGTGTTCTCTTGCTCCGGGGGTGGCTGCAGCACCCGGATGCCCCAGTGGATGTCAGGAATGGGCTCAGCCTCCTCCAGGGACACCCATAACACCGACTGCTCCTTCCCCACAGAAGGCAGGAACCCAACTTTCTGCCAAGGAGGAGTGTGTCACATGTGGCCTGGTGCTTCCCTGCCCCTCGGCCTCTGCCTGGGGTGGCAGGTGGGCAACTCTCCTCACACTGAGCTTCCTAACCACTCCCAGAGCCATTATACACTAAGGGACATACACTCTCTCACACTCACACATACACACCTCCCTCCAGACCTTTTAGACTCTGCTGTCTCCCTGTGCCCTGCAGCACCAGGCAACCCTGTTCTGTACAGAGAAGACCTCAACCTTCCCATGGGTGCCAAACCCTCATGAGCCATGCTGGGCTGGGCCCATGTCTTGGCTTCTCTACATGCTGGGCAGCCATGGTCGGACACTGTGGGCCAGTTCCCTGACCTGGAGGACTCTGCCTGTGTGGGACCACTGCCTCCTGGCCCTGGGCCTGCTACCACTCACCAGGCTAGGGGGTAGGCTAGGCGTGGAGAACTGTGCTACCATGAAGTCTTGGTCAATTGTGAGCAGCTTCCAACTTCCACCCGGTCCTCCTGGAGAATGCAAATGCCAATCAACACCTGGCAGGGGCTACCAGCCTTCCCACCCCTCCCTGCAGAGCCAGAGTCCCAGGCTGGAGGCTCTATGGCACGGTGCTCTTCCCACCCTGAGGAACAAAGGGATGCTTCTCGCAAACAAGCAGCTGTGCCTGGTCCTGGGTGAACCTCCTCCTCAGTCTCTTGTTCATCCAGCAGACACTGGGGACACAGTGGACTACCATGGCACATCCACCCCTTGAGTACCACCTCCTGCAGGGGTGGCAGCTGGGCCCGGGGGATTGGAGCGGGGTGATGATTCTGGGTAATGGAGTTCATGAGCCTCTGAAGCAGGGACTGTGCAATGAGAAGTGGGTTTAGACTGATACTTTGGCAGCTTTGTGGAGGTTATAGGGACAGTCAGGGCAGGTGGAGGACTCAAAAGACATAGAGGCAGAATCATCAGGCCTGGATAGTGGAAGAAGGGTGAGCCAAGACAGCCTGAGATTGGGCACCTAGATGGTCTGGGGAAGAGGAATAATGACTCTGGAAGATCTTGGCAAGAGAAGTTATATGGGAACATTTTTAGGAGCAGGGGTGGGGGCCATGCTGAGAGCTGAAGCTGGGCCAGGACACATGGAGTAGAGTTGAGCATTGCAGGACAGTGGAGCAGAAGGGTAGTCTGGTGGCTGGGTAAGGGGCCCGCCAGGGCAGGCCCCCTGGGAGACCACCAGTGATGGTTGTGAAACAGTCAGTGGTGCAGAGTGGCTGTGAGTGCCACTAGGGTCCCACATGCTTGCTCCCCCACCCCACCCCCAAAGCCCTGCTCACCTGCTGTCAGGGAGGTCACACTGCCAGTCTGGGTATCCACAGCAAACAGGTCCTGAAGCAGAGGGGAGGCCACAGGTGACACCACGTCCAAGAGCCCTGAGCCCTGTGGGTCCAGCCCCCACCTCCCCTCTGCCCTGTTGGGGACCATTGGGCCCAGGCAGGGCTGTGGGCAGATATGGCTATGGTTACTTAATATATGAGGGTGTCCCTGGGTGTTGGGAATTGAATCATGTTCCCCACAAAAGACATGCTCAGTCCCAGCTGCTGGTCCTGTGGGTGTAACCCCATTTGTAGAAAAGACCCTTGAAGGTGTTATTAGTTAAGGTGCCCAAACAGAATGAGGGTGATCCTTAATCCAGTATGGCTGGAGTCCTTATAAGCAAAGGACGTTGGACATGGAAGAAGCCACAAGAAGAATCAGAAACCAGAAGTCAATGGAATCAGGAGAAGATGCTGCCACGTGCACTGCCGAGTGACAAAAAGCCACGGACTAAGGATCACCAATAGCCAGCCCCAGAATGCCATAGTCTTCAGGAAGAAAACATTAACTTGCTGATACCTCGATTTTGGACCTCTCCTAGGCTCAAAACTGTGAACCAATAAATTCCCATTGTTTTAAGCCAACCCATTACACGATATTTGTTTTAGCAGCTGGGAAACTAAAACGCTGAGCAAAGTAAGGAATATGTGAGCATCTTCAAACTGGTACGAGGACCAAATGATACCACATCGAAAAGGAATCTGGCTCACTGTGAGTGCTCCAACCCCATCCCCATGGGAAGGGCTCAGCCCATCTCCATCAGTTGCCCTCACAGAGTGTTCAAGGGCTCACCCTGGTGACAGCCCTCTTTTCCCTGAGCTGGAAATGCCTAAGAATGGTTACACCACAGCCTCAGACAAAATGGCCAAGAAGTGAGTCCAGGAAAGGCTAGGTAAGCAGGGTCTTAAGAGGCAGCTGAAACCCACCTAGGGGTGTGCATATGCCCCAGGTCCCTGTGGGTTGATCCCGGGGTCTGCTTCTTGACATGGTCAGGACCCCTTACCTGCCGGCTGCGCTGAGCCGAGTCAAAGACCACTCTCTGGCTATCAGCGGACCAGCATCCCAGAGGCAGCAGGCTGCAGTAGATTCCAGAGAAGTTCTCTGCAAAGAGGCGAGGGCTGGGGGCCACATGCAGGAGGGGAGGTTTGGGGATCTTTAAGTCTATGAGGCAGGCTGAGCTGTTGGGGAATTCACCTGGGGCGCCAAGCCCCTGCAACTTGTGGGGGAAAATCATTCCTGCACCTGGGGGCACCCTAGGCAGTTAGGAGCTGCTTGAGGAGGAGGCTGAGAGGCAGAGGCCTCTGAGGGCCCAGGAGAGGCAGAACACAAGGGCTACTGAGAACAATAGTAGCTGCTATTTCTAAAAGTTGCTCTTACTGCGATCCTGGTAGGTAGCTGGTGCTTTAACCAAGATAACATATATCTATTTGTTTGTTACAGTGCTTAATACAGCACCTGGCACAAGAGGCTCAATGGCCCTACCCTTTAATATCACCATTTGTTTAACTACAATCTTACAAAGCAGGGACAACCACCCCTTCCACAGACAAAAAAACGGAGGCTTAGGGAGGCCAGGAAACTTATCCAAAGACAAACAGCTAACAGGAGGCAGAGCTGGGATTCAGACCAGGTCCCCACAGCTAAATCCCTACAACACGAAGAGAGGACTAGGAGACCATCCCTTGTCCACTGAGTCCTGAGAACCATCCCTTGGGGGTGGGTGGCTTTGGTTTTCACATCCTTGGGGAAGCCCAAGGTCCCAAACAGAGCTGTGAGCATCTGAGACAGTGTCTGAGGCCTGTTGGCCAAGAGCCACCCTTCCAGAGGCCCTGCTGACTCAAGGGCTTGCACTAGACAGAGGTTACTGGGGTAAAGGATAGGGTGGAACAATGTAGCATCCTTGGGCCTAGAGCCTCTAAAGTAGAGGACATTTTAACCTAGTGCCCCTTCTGAGACTCACTCGAAGGAGCAGTGGCTTGAACCAGTCACTGGAAAGCCAAGAAAAATTCAACAAGGAGCTGCCACATGGGAATCAAATCATTAAAATCCCCAGACAGCTCAGGATTCTGCAGTCTCAACCTTGGTCCTGCCAACTCCCTTCTATCATGAACCATTCTCTGTGGTGATGGCCCTCCTCCCTGTAGAGGCTGGATATGGGGCTGGACCAGCAGGGAGGGAGACTACAGAAGGATCTCAGGAAAGAACAGCTGGGGCAGCCAACCCCAGGCAGGGACAGAACAGATGGCAGGAAAATATGGGCTCCACTGCACTCACCAGCCACGCACCCCTTACCTCCCAGCTGCCGAGGCACAACATCCACCACCACCGAAGTGACCTTGGTGTACCAGTCATACTGCAAGAGAACATGGTGGTCAGGGCCACTGGGGAACAGGCAGTACCCTCAGGGCACAGAGTTCTGCACCTGTCCCCTTCTCCAGTAGCCCTAGGGTGGCCTCAGGGCAGGCAGGGGAGGACCTTGATACTTGTGAGAGCCTAGCCTGATATATCTCCTTTCTGGTGTCCTGGACTAGTCACCCAGAGAGGCCTTGAATAGGCAGGGCCTTCTGACTTTCACCAGGGCCTGGAGCTCTTCTTGGGCAGGGACTGGGATGCTGTAACTCTCCACTATATCCCAGCCCCTTGCACAGAGCCTAGCCACATGCAAATGAGAACAAACCAATGGGAGGAACATTCTTGTGGATAGAGGACGCTTTTTAGGCACGGAGCCCTGACAGTGCAAAGCTACTCCATGCCCTTAATGTAAAGAGGGGCAGGCAGAACTCACACTGCTGCTGCACCCAGGCCAGGAGGGCATCCACTGAAGGGCCCATGGGGAGATGTTATTGGCCCTCCAGGTCTCATCCACCATTCCTTTCTTTTGTAGACTGCCCCTTCCACTCCCCCTCCTCCAGCTTACCAAGTACAGCTGGCTACACTGATGATGGGGAACTAGAGATGGGTACCGCAGGTAGACAATGCGACACTGGTCTGGGCTCAGCCGGGGAGAGGAGACAGCGAAGGAATCATCCGAGAGGAGCTCTGGGCCAGACAGAAACATGAGCATCACATGGGTTAGCAGGGCAAGTATATGTCAGCAAAGCACGTGCAGGCAACAGCCACTTACCACACTTCCCACCGCTGAGGTCCACATAGTACAGGGCTGACCTAGAACCACGAGAGACCCTCAGCTTCAAAGCCAGCCTGAGTGCAGGCCCCGTCCCCTGCCTCACCCCACTTCCTCACCTGCGGTTGGTACAGAAGTGGATGCCCAGCCGGAAAGGCTCATGCCACCAGCCTACAAACACCACACCTGTGTCTCCAGGGGCCCAGAATGCCTGTAAACAAGATCATGGGACAAGTGTGAGCAAAGGGCACTAGCTCAAGCAGGGCCCCAGACTCCAGGAGTGATGTGGGCTGTGTCGGTGCTGACCTGTCCTGGGGACACATTCTCAGGGACCCCCTCGAGCACAGAGATGTTGCCGCTCTCGACATCCAGCACGCAGAGCACAGGGGTGCTTTTGGAAACCATGCTTTCTCCCCAGTCTTCGTAAAACACAAATTGATCCCCCTGACAACATAAGACACTCAATGCCCAGCCCTATCTGGAAGGCCCTGCCCTGCCCCCCAGAAGCCAGTGCAATCCCAGTTCTGACGGCTGCAGCTTGAGCAGGGAGCACACTGAGCCCCAGCACTGTCCTGTAGAGCCTGTACAGACTGGCCAGCTGTTAGCACCTTGATGGGCTGGTCTGGCTTCTTTGACCTGGTCATCTCATCTTCTCTGGCACTGACATCCAAGGCTTTGGTCTGAAAGAAGGACTCAGTCTTGGGGCGTTTCTTCTCTGCCACATACAGTAAGTGTGTCTCCGAGTGTGACCAGGACAAGCAGCCAAAGCAATCTGGGTGCAGGGAGGACCAATCAGGAGGGGCCCAGGGCTATGGCTACCCCTCCGGCTCACCCTGCCTGCTCACCAGCCAGCTGCCTCACCATCTTCGTACACGGGCCCATGTTTTTCCAATGCTGACAAGTTGAAGCTCTTGAACTTCCGGTTCTTCTCCCAGATCTGAGGACATTTCAGTGTCAGGCTGCTCCACACCCCAATGAAGGCTTATCTTTGGGGATGAGCCCCCCATTGCCTGTACTTCCCCCACTGGCACCAGGAAGACTCACCTCCAGGAACTGCTTCTCCTCTCCAGGGCCTGTGCCCCCAGCCTTGCGCACCACAGCTTTCATGGCGCCTGATGGAGACTCTCTGCTCAGCAGCCTGAGGACCCAGGGTAGCAAGCTGGGATCGACTCCCACCAACCAATAGCTCCACCCAGCCCCCTCACTGGCCACAACCTTTCAAACAAGATTCTTGAGGCTTCTTCCCGACACCAGCCTCTGTGGCAGTCCTGGCCCCATGGGACAGGGTCTCTACTTTCCCCAACTCCGCCCCTGTGGTCTCTAGTTCAGCTCTGGGTTTGGAGCAAGCCTCCAGTGCTTATCAGGCCATGTCACCAGAAGCCACATGAGCTCCCTGGGGGCAGGAACCTGGCTCCTGCCTCTCTTCTGCTTCTGCACCTAGCCCACACCCAGGCACATGGTGGTCACCATAAAGGCTTGCCCCCAAGCTTCCTCCCTCGCACTTACTCCCCCTGGGTCTCCACGCTGTTGCCTGCAGGCCCTGCAAACACCACTGAGTCCCCATCGTGGAACACGAGGTATTGGCGGCAGAATCGGATACTCTCCATGCGTTCCAGGTCCCTCTGGGTCCACTCTGTGAGGGGAAGTCTGAGGCTGCTCAACTTGACTTGGCCAGTCCTGGCCACAGCCCCCTACCCAGGAAGGCCCAGCCCTACCTCCCCACATCTGTCTCTAGACACCCTGGGTGCACGCTGGACAACACTCAGCCACAGCCCAAGTCTAGACCCCCAGAGTCTGAGCTGATGGCCTATAGAAGAGAACCCTCTACCGCCCCCAGCATCTACCCTGGAATCCTGAGGGCAGCCTGGCTGCCTAAGTGGGTGCCTCAGGTCCACTCATGTCCATGAGTATGGGTGGGGGAGAGAGCCCTACAAGGCCCATATCCTGCACTCAGGTATGAGTTCTAATCCCACACTCTGTGCACACTCTGGTGGCCCCACCCCCATGCACTCACGGGCACCATCCCATAATGGCGCCAGCACAGAGCCCCCATACACCTATGTGCACAGAGCAGTAACAACTCCCACACCTCCGTGCCCGCCAAGCTTCGACTTCCTCCACGCTGCCGCGTGCACGGTCAGATGGTGAGCTCTCCACCCCTCTACCCGCCACCCGCCTCCCTCCACACACACACACACACACACACACACACCAGTGTGCACCACACACACACACACACACACACACACACACACCAGTGTGCACCACACACACACACACACACACACCAGTGTGCACCGTCCGGTAGTGGCCCCCATACTGCGAGGTGACCTCTGGGCCCAGGCAGGCGGCGCTCAGCGCGGGCTGACGACTAAGATCCCGGTACAGCGCCGCCGCCTCCTCGGGCTCGCTCAGCAGCACCTGCGCAGGGGACACAGCAGGGTCAGGCCCGGTCCGGGCTGTAGGAACCACGGGGACCGCGGGCCGAGCCCTCACCTGCCGCTCCATGTTTGTCCTTCTCCTCCCGGGCGAGACGGGGCGCTCTGGCTCCCGGAAGTGCGGCTTCGGGGGGCGGAGCCTGGAATAGCCAGACCTGTTTCCGCCACAGCCCAGGAGCGATCTGGGAGGGGCGGAGCCTTCGATGAACAGGCTAAGACCGCAGCCCGAGGGGCGGAGGTTTGTGTTGAGGAGACCGGGCCTTGAGGGACAAGTTTGACTCGGGGGTCCCGGAGGGGAGGGGCCGGGGCCATCGAGGAGAGGAGAGGACCCTTTTAGGGGCAGACTAGGCTGGTGAGAGGCGGGGTCAGTGGGCCTGGAAGGGGGCGGCCCTGTGGAAGAGGACTCTGGGGACAGGTCTTCAGGGAGGAGAGAGATCCGTGAGGCGCGAAAAGGCCTACGTGAGAAGGGGTTAACCACTGACTCAAGACAAGACCTTAAGGCGAAAGAAGTGAGGTCGGATAGGGGTGGGCAGTGCGCATACGAAGGGCGGGGCCTGAGGATGCGGACCAATGAATCTTTGAGGATAAGGGGCGGGGCGCGGCAGGAACTGATGGGTACAGTAGGAACAAGTTCACAGAAATGTTGCTATATTAGGTAACTTTCTTGGGGTAGAGTGGGAACATGTTGGAAGTAAAGCAGTTATCTTAGGTTAGTTGTCTTTTTCTTACTCCCTTGTTATGGTCTCTTTGAAATATTCTTTTATTGTATGTTTATTTTTAATGATTTTTTTTCCATACAGTTGATTTAAAAAAAAAAAAAAGTTAAAAATAAAACAAGGAAAAAAATATGTAGAGCCCGCTTGAGGAGCCAGTGGAGAATGCAGGGGTATTGGCCTACCCCACCTCGATGGTTGCTAACATGACCACAGACATAGGGGCCTGGTGGTTTGATGGGTTGAGCCCTCTACCACAGGATTTACCCTTGGGAAGACTGTTGCTGCAAAGGAGAGGCTAGGCCTCCCTATAATTGTGCCTAAGAGCCTCCTCCCGAATGCCTCTTTGTTGCTCAGATGTGGCCCTCTCTCTCTAGCTAAGCCAACTTGAAAGGTGAAATCACTGCCCTCCCCACTACGTGGGATCAGACACCCAGGGGAGTGAATCTCCCTGGCAACGTGGAATATGACTCCCGGGGAGGAATGTAGACCAGGCATCGTGGGACGGAGAACATCTTCTTGACCAAAAAGGGGATGTGAAAGGAAATGAAATAAGCTTCAGTGGCAGAGAGATTCCAAAAGGAGCCGAGAGGTCACTCTGGTGGGCACTCTTACGCACAATTTAGACAACCCTTTTTAGGTTCTAAAGAATTGGGGTAGCTGGTGGTGGATACCTGAAACTATCAAACTACAACCCAGAACCCATGAATCTCGAAGACAATTGTATAAAAATGTAGCTTATGAGGGGTGACAATGGGATTGGGAAAGCCATAAGGACCACACTCCACTTTGTCTAGTTTATGGATGGATGAGTAGAAAAATAGGGGAAGGAAACAAACAGACAAAGGTACCCAGTGTTCTTTTTTACTTCAATTGCTCTTTTTCACTCTAATTATTATTCTTGTTATTTTTGTGTGTGTGCTAATGAAGGTGTCAGGGATTGATTTAGGTGATGAATGTACAACTGTGTAATGGTACTGTGAACAATCGAATGTACAATTTGTTTTGTATGACTGCGTGGTATGTGAATATATCTCAATAAAATGAAGATTTAAAAAAATAAAAATAAAAATAAAAGAAATGCAAACCAATGAAACCATGACAAGGAGGTAGGTGCGGAGGGCGGAGGGGCGGGACAGGTGCCAAGGCTTGCCTCAGCGTGGGTCAGCTGCAGTTCTGGACAGAATGTTCGCTCCTTCTGTGTTCACTACTAGGCGTTCGGCAGATAATTACCTCGAGGGGTTGGTCCCTGCCCGGGATGGGCTTCCAACAGATGGGGAGAGAAGAGTGCAGGTCTGCTCCGGGCGGGGCACGTGGAGCAGAGAGCTAGGGTTTGAGCCAGAGCCGGGCTGCCGCCTGGGCTTATCTACCACCAGGCCCGCCCAGAGATCTATCTGTGCCCCCAGCCCTCATCCGCTCTGCTCACTGGCGCCTTGCTGGGGATATTGAGCTGGTGGGCCTCTGCCTGCCTTCCCAGATGCCTAGGGTCTCGTGGGGTCAGACTCCACCCAGAACCAGAGATCTCCCAGTTAAAAGATCTCCCAGGGGAGAGATGAACCTGGGCAGGCAAGCTCCCACTGTCTGTGGACAGGCATACTACTGTGGCAGCAAGATCTGGGCAGAGCTGGAGAAGAGGCTGGGCAGCAGTCAACAGGGATGTCCTCTGCCTCCATCTACCCCAAGCTGGGCTGACCTTCCACACCTCAGGGCCCTGTCTACCTGTGCCCCACCTTGCCTTTGATGGAGACCCTACTTGCCTGGCCTACAGCTCCTCTTTCCCCATCAATCACATCCGACTAAGTAAAAACAATCCCCACTTTCTGAGGCCACTTACATTTGTGTGCACTCAGTGTGTGTAGGACTGTGTCCCCTCAAGGCCAGACCTGGGAGCAGAAAGAGTGACCCTGGCCACCAACCTGGATGGCAAGGTGGGAAACCAGAATGTTCATTACAGTGTTATTTATAATTGTAAAACTGGAAACATAGTGCCTGTCCCTCAGGGTGTGTGCAGTGGACAGGTTATAGATCCATGGTGCATCTCTCAGGAGGCTGGGCATTGGAGGATGAACATGGAAGTACTTGGAAAGAGCATTTAGAAACAAACAGGAGGCTAGAATACAGGACTCACTGCACCTTCCAGCTTCTGTTTAAAATAAAGAATTGAGAAACACAAACAGGAAGGAAGGACACGCATCAAGATGTTAATTCTGGCGGGAAGGGCCTGTAGCTAGGCTGATATTTTTCTTTATCTGCATTTTTTCTTAAGGTTTCAAGCAATGCTGGGTAATTTTGATAAGGAGGTATGCCTGTCTGTCTGAGGAAGGACCTAAGGTCTGGCAGCCCCAGGAAATTGAGAGTTGGAGTGAACAGAGTCAGGCCTAGAGACCAGAGAGGTGCAGGGCTTCTTGGCAGCGCCAGGGGGCAGCACCTGCTCATCTGGCTCCCTAGTACCAGGCCCAGAAAGCGGGGTGTGCGGCCTGGATACCCACAGGCCATGGAGACAACACCCTGGAAAGGTACGGGCAGTGAGCTGCTCCCTCCAGACCCAAGCTTGGGGCCTTTCCTCAGGCGCCTTCATGGAGGGCCCACTGTCTTCGGATGGCTTGGTGTGGACACCACCTCTGCAACTTTGCCCTTTCATGCTTGTCCTTTCAACCTTGAACGACAGGATCGTCACAGATTTGCTCCTCCAGTTCAAAGCCTCATCACTGAGGGCTAAGCATTCCCAGTTCAGAAACCATCCCAGAGACAGTCTGTAGGTTGTTTATATCAAGACCTTTTATTCTGATACCACAGAATTACCTTGTCACAATACAGGGGGAGGGACACTGAAGTACCACGAGTTCTCACAAAGCACAGGAGGACAGTACACAATTCACAAGGTCATGTGGAGGACTCGGGTCATTGCACTTACAACTGTAAACTTGTTTGTTTGACTTTGTACAGCACACTTCCCCCCTCAAATAAAGGAGAGAAAGAAAGAAGGAAAGAAGAGGGGGAGGGAAGAAGGGAGAGAGGGAGGAGGAAGCAAAAAACAAGACATGGAAGCTAGCAGGGGGAAAGGCGTTGAGCGGCCACCACTCTCCAGGGCACTACACTTGGAGAGAAGGAGCTGGTTTGACTGCAAAGGCTGAATGAGACAGACAAGCACGCACACACACGTGCACACACACAAACACACACTCTACACACATGTTCACATGCACGCACACACAATGTCTCATGACTTCCATGGTTCTCCAGTGCACATGGCAGCAGGGCTACCAGTTCCCAGGGAAATGAAGATGGCATCTCCAGGGAGTTTCAGTGGATTAGGCCTGTCCTTCCAATTCTGTCAGAATCTATGCTGACAATATCTACAGCATGGGGGTGGGGGGTGGAGGCAGCAGGGCAGGGCCCACTGCCACGGCAAAGGATCTGCCTGGAAAACTCCATACAGGTTCCAGAAGACAGGTCCTAGTTAAGAGTTGCTGTCACTGCTGCCCTCTCATTGTGGGCCCCAAGACCACACGCTCTGCCCAAGGGCTGAGGGTGGGGGAACTGGCTGTGAATTAAGTGTACCGGGCCCTGAAATGGGCAGAGGAGGCAATGCCCTTGTTCGTGATGCTGGGTGGGGGGCTGGGGGTGTATGGAAAAGGCCTGGCCTGCATCCTAGAGACTCCTTGCCCGTTTGGAGATGTGCCTGTTGCTCCCCACTGCCCAAGACACTGAATGCCGACCCCTTGGCCTCTAGCTACAGTGCCCTGGGGCCACAGCAGCATCCACACAAGGGCCAGGACACCCAAGGCCCAGAGACCTGCTCCAGCCACCTTCACAGAAGTGATGAGAGTAAGAGGTGAGGGGGTAGCAGATGTCAGAAGTTTCAAACTCAGAGGGCTTGGCCAGAATGGAAATTTGCTGAAAAGTCAAAACTTGAGAGTCTGAGATGGGGCAGGCTGGAGGCTGCCTTGCTGCCATCTCCCCTCCTCTTCTCTGTTCCTGGCCCCATGCCCTGGCCTTTAGAAAGGAGGAATACTTCCCTGGTCCCACAAGTATCCAGCCACTAGGCATGACCCTTCATAGACCTGGCCCTGGGTGACCAGAGGTGCTGTGCCACAGTCTCCTCAGTCCTTGCTCAGATGGCCACGGTGGGCCTAAGCCTAATTGCTGGCAGGAGGCGGATGTTCTTTGGGATGGGTGAGGCCCAGGAGGGCCAGTTTCTCAGGCCCAACACCAAGGTTGGCAGCCTCCTATGTCATCCACAGCTGCCAGAGGAGGGCCAGGATCCCCCTGTGGAGGGGCACATAGACCATAGAGGAATGCATGAGAAATGTGGACCCCTGAGGAATGCCAGGTGCAAACCAGAGCACTCTGGAGGAGGGCCAGGCTGTGAGGGGTTGGGCAGCTACTGCCTGCTGCACTCCTGGCTCAGCTGCAGAGGAGTGAAAGCAGTAGAGTACTGGAGCTTTGGAGATAGCAGTGGGCAGGGAGTGTAGGTCCCAGGGACAGATAGAGAGAGGGCCACACAGAACCTTCTATAAGTTTTGCTATTGAGAAGCTTCCCAAGAAACTGAGCTTGAAGCCACTGGCTATGGGAAGAGTTCACTTGCTTTGGTCCCAGATGGCCCCACTGTCAGTTGTCCAAGCCACAAGTGCTAAAGGCCCAGCTCTTCCTGAGTGCCCTTCAGTCCCCTGGCCCCAGCCCAGATCTCCTGGCTCACAGACCTCTGAGCATTCCAGCCAGAGAGGAGAGGCATGGAGAAGGTACATCAAGAGCTGCGGTCTCCAGGACACAGCCAGGCCCTGACCTTGGCCTCCACCTCTCTGGCCACAGATGCAGCCCAGCTCTGCCTTTGAGCAGTTCCGAGTTGGGAAGGGGTGGCCGGAGGCCCTTGGCTCAGGCCGGGGTAGGAGGGGGATCGACACACAGATAGGAATCCTATGGAAAACTTTCAGAACGTTCACACACGTGCATCCTGTGCGGACTCCCACCAGCGAGTCTACTCCAAGGACTCCTTCTCACCTGCCCATCTTGGACAAACAGACCTGCAGGGGCAGTCCCTGTCCCGCAGCCTGGCACGCTCAGGCAACAAATTCCAGCAGGTCCTCACTAGCTCGTGCACAAGTCAGCTAGAAGCACTCCTGAAGGAGAGATTCTGAGACAAAAAGAACTCCAAGCAAGAGGGTTGAGCATTTAAAATGGATGAAATCGTGCAAAGAGGCTGTGAGCTGTGCATGCTCCTCTGCAGGACAGGCGGTAACTCACCTGGCAGCAGCGAGTCCTGCCACAGGTCAAACATGCCACAGACTGAGAACTTCACACACACGGGGGGAGCGGAGGAGGGGGCAGGGGGTGATATGAGCATATCTATCCAGTTTCTCAACTGCATGTTTGCAGTTAAATCCTTATACATAACATGGAATTTATTAAATATTAACAGTTGTCTTTGAGGGTTTATATTTCATTGCATAGAACATTAGAGATGAGACTTTTGGCTGTGCCCAAGATGAAGAAAGGGCCCTCAAGGGAGGGGCCCGTGGAGGAGTGCCGGCCAGCCCACCAGGTGGGTGGGAGGTGCCATACTCCCCCACCCCTCCCCCAGGGCTCTGGACCCCTCCCTTGGCTGGCAGAAACCCTGGCCCTCTGCTCTGAGTACACTCACTGGTGATGGCTTAAGAAGGACTAGAATTGCACAGTAAACAGAGGCTGGCTGAGGGGACTCCCCAGGCCTCGCCCTGGGGTTGTGCTCTTGGTGGCCTGCTGCCCACTATTGCTGCTAAGTCAACATTCTCCCTGTGCTTGAGCAGGGGCAGAGCAGAGAGGAAAAATCAAACTGTCAGTCCCAAGGTGGTGGTGGAGGGGAGAGGCAAGGGGGTGAGCAAAGAGAGAGAAGAGAGAAAGGAGAAAGAGAGAAACAAAAAATGTTTATGAGGTATACACGTAAATCAAACTGGAATGATTAAGGCTGTTCTTGAAATTAAAAAAAATCCCCAGGTGTACAGAGGAGGAGCCGGCTGGTCAAGACAATGGTGGTGCCGTTGGGATGTTCACGATGGCTGGGGTGGGGGATGGCTTTGAGTTGGTGGCAGGCATGCTGGCACGCTGCCACCCATGGGCTGGGAGAAGCCTCAGCCGGCGCCCACGCTGCTTTTCGGTGCTATGGCCTCTTATTTCAGGGATGAGACAGTGTTAGGTCCTAATGTTTGTAAAGTTCTCCCAAACCCATGCTGGCCACATGGAGGTTTGCTCCATTGTCACCCAGAAGGCAGGGTGAGGGGGACAGGGCCTGGTGGCCACAGAGGGATCTGGGCCAGCTGGAATGTGAAGGAAACGGAGCCTGAAGCCCCCAGCCGTCAGTCAAAGCCCCTCTCCAAGGCTGTGGAAAAACTTCTGGTATGGCGGAGGGAGGGCAGCATCCATCAAAAATGGGAGCGTGCACCCCAACTCTGTGTATAACGCATTGGAAGCCTGGCCGACGCGGCCGCGGAAAGGCGGCTGCGGGAAGAGTGGTGACAGCCGTGGTGGCAGGGTTTCTGGAGGGACGGCTGTGCCTTGGAGGTGGTGCCCTGAGGAGAGCAGGGTCTCTGGAAAGACAATCAAAGGCCCCTCCAGGCCAATGGTCGCACTTGTCCAGCAGCTGCTTCATTTCACCCAGGCAGCTGCTGTTAGAAAGCATCCTGTCCTCAACCGAGGACCTGCCTGCCAAGTCCCACCTGGTGTGAGTCTTTGGGCCAAGGGTTTGCCAGATTGTAGATGCTTGGAAGAGAAAAGGGAGGGAGGGAAGAAGGAAAGAGGAAAGAAAGAAAGATTTTGTCAAGAACTGCGGACAGCTGCTTTTTTACCCCACGCTCCTGTCAGCCAAGTCAGCCACGTGCGGACGGCCACATGCTCCTTCCCCGCGGGCTCCCACACCACTGCAGCTTGGGGAGGTGGGCACCAGAGCGCAGGTTTAAGGTCACAGAGAAAAGGAAAGAAAGAAGAATCAGGTCGGCCACGGACGGACATTTCTTTTAATGTGACAAATGTTGCCTTTTTTTTGCTTAAGAGTGAGGGAGGTGGATTTTGTTTAAAATGGCAATACTCGCTTTGCCCAGGCCTCTCCCAGCCACTCTGAAACAGCTACAAAGTCACTAGGAGAGGGACACTCACAGCAGCCTTGACCACTTGGTCCAATCATTAGCCCATTGCCAAAACTTGCGGGAGATTCCTTTAACCATGGAGTCCATGGTCTCAGTGGCCCACCCACGCTATATGGCAGGACCCGGAACAGTCAGGCCTATGGCTCTTTTCCTCCCCAGCGACCATGCCCTGGTCCCAAACCCAAGGCTGGTACTGCCATGGACCCGGGCCCTGGGCTGCCCTTCCTTCCCCTTCTCCCAGCACTGCTTCTGCCTTCACATCTGTTTCAGGGCAACTCTGAGGAAACAGCCAACTGAGTGGGAAAGCAGCAGGGAGCCTGCTGTCATGCGGGTGGAGACAGGAAGAACACTTGGGGCACCGCACTGTGGCTAATGGAGTTAGAATAAATTTGGGGCTCTTTACTTCGGCCCACCCCGGCTGTCTCTCACCCTTCCCCACGACTGTGGCTCTGGCTATGCTGGCCTTTTGCTAACCCTGACACCCACCAGTCTTCTCACTCTGGCATCAGAACTTCTTTGGTGCTGTTCCCTCACCTGGGCACGTCCCAAAGCAGCCTCTTCTCCTCCCTCAAGCCTTTCCTCACATGCCTTCAGCACTGAACCATACTCTCTAGAGCAGACCCACTGCCCCCAGAACCCTGCTTTGTTGGCTTCGTGGCACTTATTACCTTTTAAATTTAAATTTAATTTTTTTAAACTTCTTTATTCTCTGTCTCCGTTAAAATGAATGGTCAGCTTCGAGGGCAGGGACTTGGTTTTGTTCCCTGCTGTATCCCTAGTGCCTAGAACAGGGCCCACTCTTACCTGGGGCTTGACAAACATTTGTTTGAATAAATGAATACATGGATGGAAGACTGAGACTTTCCAGCCCCAGCACTGTTCCTCCAGGGAAAGGCAGCCCGGCAGACACCACTCCCAGCTCCTTGCCTGCCACAAGCTGGCCTGGCCAGGGCAAGGGTCCTTGCTGGTGCCAGGGCTCCCCTGAAGTGACCTGCTGACTGTGTGGCCCTGGCCACAGGTACCACGTGCTTCCTGCCCACCCTGAGAAACACCCAAACCTCTGTACTCCTAACTCTAGCAATGCAAAGGAGGGGGAAGGGAGGGCCCCAGGGCTATGGATGGTGGGAAGTGGTCCCTGGCTGGGTACAGAATAACAATGAGCCCGGCTACCCTTCCTACTATCCTGGAGGCTGTCCCTCTTTCTTCCCCCTCAGGGGGCAGGGCTGGGGCCAGGAAGGCTCCAGAAGGTGGTTTCCTATCCTGCCTTGGCCTCTGCAGCCCATCCCTTCTACTCTCTTCTTGGGCTGACCTTCTCTGGGCTGAGACCACCTGTCCTGGTGACTTTCCTTTCTTCTCTGTCCCTTTCCTATCTGTCTCTCCATTCATTCTACTTTTCTACCTTGCAGGCCATAAGCTCAACCTGTGAAGTCAAGAATGTCTTGACACCATGCCCAGAGTGCTAAGGCTTTGCAGGGTTCTGGGACTCCAGCCTCTAGCACCAGGCATCAGGGAAGGAGCACACTCCCCCACTGCCCAGGAGCCATGGGCCACCCTCTATTCTAGGATGGCTTTGGATTCAGTGCTCAGACCTCAAGTGTGGGACACAGTTGGCCTCACTGGGCCCTTCCCCAATGTCTGAGACATCTGCCACCATCTCAGCTAGCTCAGTGGACCCTGCCTCCCAGGGAGCTGCTGGGCCTGTCACAACCAAAGGAAACCCACCAGAGCCCACCTAGTTCACACTCACAGGAACTAGGTGGGTCTGGTAGGCCAGGCCTTCACTCTTTGACCCACTCCCCTGCCCTACTCCACCCTAGTCCTGACACTCACTGTTATACGCAGAGTCCAGAGCTGTGCCCAGGCCTCTGACTCCAGAGATTTTTCCACAGCAATGATATCATCTTCCTTCATCTCCTCAAGAACCTGCAGAACATTCATAGAGGAGGGCTGGGGAGGTGCTGTATGGTGGGGCCATGCCTACAACCTAATGGCAGTCCATGGCTGTGAGGAGCCCTATGGGGAGATGGGGGTGTTGGTGAAGGACAAGGGGGTATTGGCCTCTGGCTTTCCTTTTCTGGGGGCCTCTATTGAACTGACCCCACGTTAGGGGTCCTGAACATAATGTCCCTCCACTTCTTCCCACACGCAGGAGAAGACACTGCACCTCCGGCCACTCCACCTGTTGGAGACAGGATTCCTCCCAGAGGACCCCTTAGGACGTAGTGTCCCCCATTCCAGCACCTCAGGCCTTTCCCAGGGGAGGCTGAGTGCAGGCTGCTGATACTCACCCTGCAGGGCAAGGTCACCAGAACGAGGAAAATTTTTTGCCAAAAGCAGAGACAGCTGTGACACAGAAAGAGAAGAGAGGTGTCAGGAAATTGGGCCAGACCCTCTCCTAGTCAGGGCCATTTGGGCATAGCAAAGTCAGGCTCAGCCCGAGGGGCAGGGACTGTCCAGAGACCCATGGGGCAGCAGCAGTTGGGCCCCCGGGCTGGCCTATGGCTAAGTGACTGAGGCTGGTCCCACCCTCCCGACCCACCTCTGTCAGGGTGGGACCCCGTAACAGCTCTCACATGACCCTGGCCACCTGCAATGCATACCTTCCGTCAGCTTGCCAGCTTGCTCTGCTGCCCCTCCAGGGAGGATCTTGGAGAACACACTCTCCCCATCAGCACCAGGCTGGCTGGCAGGAGCCCCTGGGGTTCCACCAGGCCTGGCTCCAGCCTTCACACCTAAGAGGAAAGAAACCACCTTCATGAGACTCAGGATCTGATGAGCAGGCGGCCAGGAGAGATTCAGAACACAGGCAGCCTGGGAGGTGGGAGAGTGAGGAGGAGGGTGGGGGGAATAAAGAGAGGACGCTAAGAACGGGAAGAGAAGAAGTGGAAGCAGTTAAGAGGGGGATGAGGAAGGAAAAGAAGGGAAGGGGAGGAAAAGGCAGAGGAGGACGAGAAGGCAGAAGAGGGGAGGGGAAGGAAGGGGAAGGAAGAAGCCATGGCCCTGGCACTGGGCTCTCCAGTCCCTTCCAGGTTCTCTGCCCCGAGGCCCTGGAGCTGGTGACCCCGGTGGCCATGGCTCACTCTAACCCCAGGCTCACTTTCTGCTGGGGAGGTCTGCAGCCCACCGGGTATCTTCTCAGGGAGCTGTGAGGGCACGTGGCGGGGGGCAGAGGACTTAGGAAACTGGATGGGGGTGGGTTGAGAGGGCAGCCAGGTACTCCCAGGAATTCTGGGCCTTGGAGGAGGGCGCCAGGGGCTGGGCTTACCCGCAGGTCCAGGTCCTGGTGGTGGCTGGGCCTGAGGAGGCCTCCCCAGCTGTGGGGCTTTGGCAGTCCCTTTAGAGCCGTCGGCCTGCTCTGCCCGTAGCTGCAACACAGAGTCCATAGTTGAGATGCCACCTGGTGATCTCACCCACACTCAGCCTGGAGCCAAGGGGATGTCTAAGCTGCAGTTGCAGTCCTTGCCCTGGGTAGGATCCATGCTCCAGACCCCCCTCTCCAACCTGATGCCCTGGGGCCCCACTTACCGGTCCTGCTGGCTGGGGGCCTGTGGCTGTGACGGGGCCTGGCTGAGGCTTCCCTGCTGGCTGGCTGGCAGCAGGGGCTGGGCCTCGGGCAGTCGGCTGGCTCTGCTGCTGTAGCCGGCCCTGTGACGGGGCCTGCCCAGGGCCTTGCTGATGCGGCTGTGGCTGTGGCTGGCGTGATGCTGTCGCCGAGGGCGGCTGCCTGGACGGTGGTGGCTGTGACTGCTGTGGCCCTGGAGGTGCCTGTCGACCTTGCGACGGCATCTGTGGCTGGGGTTCTGGCTTTGGCTGCAGTGCTGGGGGCCCGGGGTGGGCCTGCCGTGGGCCCTTCTTGCTGTCAGAGGCAGGATGGTACGCAGAAGGGACGCGAGACTGCTGTGAATACTCAGCAGAGCTGGGGTACCCAGATGGACCCTTCTTCTGTGTGGCTGGGGCAGGGCTGGGCTGAGGTTGGGACCGGACCTCATGGCGACCCGGGTCCCGAATGTGTGGTTTGGCAGCACGCCGGCCCGGATCCTCGCCAGGGTGACGGCCTGAGTGCCGCCCGTGGTCAGTGTGGTGTCGGTGTTCCTTGGTGGAGGCATGGCGACCTGGGCCACCCTCATCGTGTGGCCACATGCCCTCCTCGGGAGGCTCATCGTAGTCGTGGTAGCTGTGTCTGGCAGGGCCTCGCTTCTGGGAGGAGGAAGACGAGACTGCGTGGCCCCCGTGGTGCCTGAGCCGGTCAGGGCGGGCATCTCGGGGTTTATCAAACCAGTCTGTCTCCTCCTGGCCCAGGTGATACGCTTCAGAGACCAAAAACAGAACACCATCAACCCCCAGGCTGGCTGAAGGGGAGGCCCAGCTGAAGCCATGCAAGGAAACCAGAGTGGGCACCACTGCCACACGCACAGCACTGGGCCCCGAGCCCACCTCCCACAACCAGGGGCCAGGGTGCGGGTGGAGCAGGCAAGGAGGGCAGCCTGCAGCAGGGCCCCCGGGGTGAGGCGCCAGGCCAGGCCCTGTTGGGGCATAGATCACCCCCAGCTGCCATTACCTTCACTGTCAGAAACCACGCAGTGGGGATCGTCCAGGATGTAGCCCTCCTCACGCTTATATGTGTGAGCCCGTGGCCCATCCTTGACATGCTCCTGGACGTCGGGCATGGAGTGGCTGGAGCAGAACTGTGGGCAGCTGTCCCCAGGAGGGAGTGTCCCTCCAGTGGGGCGGGGCCGCCCCAAGGGGCTGACAGGGCTCTCCTCTTCTGAAGCCTGGCTCCGCATGGGGGGCCGGGCCCGGCCGTGGGCCATGCTCAGCGATGAGGGCTTGGGGCCCGCTTTTTGAAGCCGCTCCACAGACTCTCGCTCCCGCTCATACCCCCTGCTCCGGCCACTGAAGTCATGGCTGGACAGCTTCTCCCCCCGATATGCAGATGCTGCCCGGGACCGGCTGCTCCCGCCATTCACATGGTCATCCTCCTCCGCTGGGTCCCGGCTAGAAACCCCGTAGTATCTCTGCTGCTCATACACGTTCTTCTTGAGCCCATAGGTGATCTCATCCTGGAACTTCCTGCCCCGAGAGGCCAGGCTGCTGCTGACTACAGGTGGGGGGTAGGAGGCCAGGTCTGACTCCACATCCTTGGCCTCCTCGATAGGCGAGAACTTGGAGATCTTTTGCTCCATGCCTTGCTTCCGGTGCTTGCTGCGCTTTGAGGAGACAGCCGCTGGGGCCAGGCTCTTGGAGGGATGCTTGGGCCCCACGGGGCACGGACTAAACTTCTCTGCTCGAGACCCATGTCTGTAGTCGCTGTCACTGTAGTAGTGGGCACTGGCTGGTCGGCCATTGCTCTCCATGCTCCGGTGATGCCCACTCTTCCCACGGGGGTCGTACACATCCTCCTCGGATTCCTCCTCCCCTCTGGTATAGCAGCAGGGCAATGAGGGACCCTCAAGGACAGCCGGTTCTCCAGGCTCCTTCCCTGGACGCCCACCACCGCCTGGCCCCGCACCACTGCCTGGACCCAAGGGCTCCAGCCGCTGGCTGTCAGGGGCGGTGGAGGTGCTCTCCTTGGTCAGCTCACTGATGTCATCGATCATCACATAGTTTCGAGGGACATTCTGCTCCAGGCTGGTATAGTGTGAGTCAGAGGGGTAGGTAGAGGCTGGGCTCTGGCTCACGCCACTACGGTCACTGGCCCGGGGCAGCTCAGCGTTCTTGCCCTGCTCGTAACTGCTGCTCACCACTGGGCCGCTGTAGCTGGTTTCAGAGGAGGCCGTAGACATGGCGACGACAGGGCTGTCGATCACCTCATAGTTGGTGGGCACCTTCTGCTCCAAGTCAGCTAGTGATGTCTGGCGTGGCTTCTGGTGGGGGGCATGGCTGTCAGTCGGGACCGGGAAAAGGGTGCTCTGCGTGGTTGGCATGGGTGTTTGGCCCATGTAGTGGCCTGTGGGACGGAAAGCCTGCTGGCTCGGCAGCCCAGGCTCAGCTGAGCAACTGGTGCCAGGAGGAAAGGCAGGTGCTGGGTACGTGCTGGGGCCAGGGTAAACGGGTACCTGGTGGGCTGAGAATCTGTTCTGAGTTGGCCCACCACTGCCTGCAGTGTATTGTGGGACTGGCGGTGGAAACTGGGGCTGCTGGAAGGCAATGGGGCCAGAGGGGGTGGTGGGAGCAGGGGCGGCAGCAGGGAAGTCCGCATACTGGCCAGTGGGAGTGGTGCAGCCCTGAAGCCGCAGCTGGTTGAGCTCACTGTCTGACAGGTAATCACGATGCTCACTGAGGCCACGCAAGGGTGGGTAGTCGCGGCCACTGCGATCCTTGGCCAGAGACTCTTTGCGCTGAGTGATACCTAGCTCCAGGTACTTGAGCTTGGCGTCGATTTCCTTCTCCTCCTCGTCCAGCTCCGCCTGCTTCTTGCGCAGCTTGGTGGACTCATGTTCCACCAGCCGCAGGTCCCGGTCAAGCTCCCGGAGCAGGCTGGCCTTGGTGGCAGGGACGGAGGTGGGCCCCACCAGCCCGCGCTGCAACAGGCTGGCCGCATACAGCTGTGAGGAGGCCTGGCCAGCCAGGGGCAGGTGAGCCTCCTCTGGAGGGGGGCTGGGCAGTGTCCGCTTCACCTTGCGGACCAGGCCGTTGGGCGGCAGCGCCGACACCTGAGACAGAGGGAAGGGCGGGCAGCACTGAGACCCAAGGTGTGGGCAGTGTGGTGGGAAGGGCGGTGGAAGAGCCCAGGCCTGGGCTGGGGCAGGGACTGGGCTCCACTCTGTTGGCACCTTGATTTGCCAGGCAGCCCACAGCCTGCCCTGCCCACCCACTGGCCTTAGTTTCTTTGCCATGGAGAGACAGTGTGCAATCATTTTATAGGCTTTCTCTGGCCCAGAGCTCTGGGCAGCAGAGGGCAGGGATGGGGCAGATGCCCATCTGTGCTGGTCTCCAGTACTGGCCTGGCAACAGCAGGGCTCCACATGTGGCTCTGAGAACCCCTGTCCCTCTCCCCTGAATCTGCCACCCTCCACCTCCCACGGAGGTGAGGAGAGTATAGGTCTGGCTCTGGGTTTGAGTCTTGCCAGCTGGTGGGAGCTGAGGGGTGGAGGGGCACGGGGCGAGAGGAGTGGAGGGGGTCGTAGGCCTGCCAGGCTCCCTAGAGGATCATGGGGAGGACCACTTGTTGACTGTATGTCAGTTGGGCAGACCTTGAGTTCCCTTCTGCCTCCTGCCCGCTCTCCTCCTCCAGCTCCCTGCATCAGCCTCTGCCAAACTCTATGGGCTGTGCTCTTGTCCTGGCCCCCAGTCCCTTCTGTCAGCCCACTCCCTGACACTGCTTTCTGGGGCTACCAGTGCATTTTTAGGTTCTCTCCAGCCTTATCTTCAGCCACCTGACTTTCTGATCAAGGTTCCCTAACACCACCGTCCGTGGAACCCTCCTCACCTGCCCCAGATGCTCTGCCTTGCCTGAGGGTGCATCCTGGGTTCCCCTTTTACCTCTAGATCCTAGTCTCCCCAGAGTTACCCAGGCTTTTGGGCTTCAGGGACCACCCAAATCCCCAAAATATACTGGGGACTGATGTCATCAGCTTCTAACTTTTTACTTTGCCAAGTAACTACATAAAACCTTCTACCTTCTATCACCATATGTCATAGAAAGAAAAAGATCAGCATGAAGGGTGGGTTTTTAATGCAGAGAATTTGGCTTTCTGAACTCACTGTTTGTCTTTTCTTATTCTGGCCGCACCCCCCTGAGTGCTGAGCATGGCGACCCATGGACCTCTGCCACGCCTGAAGCCAGGACCACCCTGCCTCTCTGACCTGCCCTCCCTGCCAGCCCAGACTCCTGTTCCCACCCACCCCCATCTGGCCTGCAACCGCCAGGGCCCCTCATCACCCAAGCATGTCACCTCCGTGACCCCACGCCAAGGTCCCATCTCTCTCTTCTCTGCATCACACCCAGAAACAGGCAAATATATCTCACAACGCCTCTGGCTCCTACCTCCTTTCCCCAGGGCCACCACTGCGGCCTCTTCCTTCAGCCCATCAGCCCACATCCTGCCCTTAAAGCTTTCTAAAATACCCATTTTTTTTCCTATCTCACCTGTCTAAAACTTCCAGAGGCTTCCAGGGCCTTCAGGCAAAGCCCATCCTCCTCGGCACTTAAAGTCTTTGGCATCAGGCCCTCACAACCCCCTATCTTACCTCCACTGCAGCCCATGGCCAGGCCACCTCACAGGCCCCAGACATCACTGGCAATTAAGGCCAGAGACAGGGACAAGTTCATGCTCCAGGAGCCCCTGACCAGAGGAACAGACATATGTGCAAGCAGATTTCCTAAGGGCCAGGTAGGGGCAGGGAACCCAATGAAGAAGAGAACAGGCTGTAGCCAGCTGAGATGGGCCTCAAGTGCTAGGCAAGGCATTCGGGCTTCCTTGTGGGACAATGGAAGCCAGCACAGGGCTGAGAAATCAGTTTACTGATTTTCCTTGGAAATGTCCACAGACCAATTTTGGAGTGGGAGGGGCCCAGCCTGGAGGTGGGGG
Source organism: Choloepus didactylus (assembly GCF_015220235.1). NCBI lineage: Eukaryota > Metazoa > Chordata > Mammalia > Pilosa > Megalonychidae > Choloepus > Choloepus didactylus. Next base: position 202,551,813 of record NC_051307.1, on the reverse strand, counting down.
CTGAGGAAGCCTGAAGAGGAGATGGCAGGAGCCAGAGTAGGTATGGGGGAGCAGTGTGAAGAGGCAATGCTAGGGAGAAGCTGAGTCTAATGGGGTATCTGGATGGATGGCTGTGGGGGCCCACCTGTGTGTCTATCCATGTCTGCAGACTCCACCAGATGTGCACAGAGGAGGATCTGCTCCTTGCCTCCTTTCCCTGGGCCTCTGGAGCTGGAGGTGACTCCACCCACACCCCAGGAGAAGCCCCTCCCTGTGGGGGCCTCCCCAGGCTAGGTGGAGACCCCTGTCCCACCCTGGACCAGCCCCTGTGCCCATACCTGGCTACCCAGCCCCCCCTCATGCTGGTAGAGGGAGAACCTCTCTTTGGCAGACTCCTCGGCGGTGGGGCTGAGGGGCTTAGGGTCAGACAAGGACCGCTGCAGGGTCTTCATGGGGCGAGGCAGCGTCTGCTGGCGGAGGGCACTGTCAGCCACGAAGTGCTTCTGGGGACTCACGTGAGCCCTGTTCAGCCTCTCACTGGAAGCAAAGGAGGTGTCCAGAAGCCGGTGCGGGGACAGGGGCGAGACTGGCGAGTAGAGAACCTGGGGGGACTTGGGAGGCTGGCGGCTCACAAGCTGCGAGAGGGACTCAGGGGGCAGGTGGGCTTGGTACCCGATCTCCAGGGGGTCTGGCTTCTTTTTTTCAAATCTGCCCAGGGGCCCTGGGGTGACGATCTGGATGCCGGGCAGGTAGGGATTGATGGCAGTTGGCCCTACAAGCTGTGGTGCGGCCACACCCTGGGCCTGCCCATCCGGCTCCGTCTGGCAAGCCAGGCTCTCCCCACGCCCAGTCTTCTCTGGTGCCGATATGTACCTGACGATCTCCACCTTGGGGTCGGTGGCAGCTGTGATGTGGATGGCCGGAGAGACCCTGGGTAGCTGGTCAGGCTCTGTCTGCACGGAGCAGTCACTGATGGTCTGGATGCCCACACTGCTTGTGGCTTTCACAGTGGTGGTGGCAGTGGATGACAAGGCAGCAGCATCATGCTTGCTGTCAGAACCTGAGTCTGAGTGGCGGGAAAGACGGGACCGGCGGCGGCGCACTGGCTGCTCCCACTCAGCACTGTCCTCGTCGTCCGTCTGCACACTGCAGTCAGCACTCCGCCGGGCCCGGCGCCGCCGGGTCAGGAAGTAGCGGCTCTCCCCATCCTCGTCATCTGTTTGCACACTGCTGTCCGCGATCCTCCTGACCACGCAGGGCTCAGGCCCCGGCTCTGGCTCGCAGGCATCCCGCAGGCGTGGCATGGAGTGCCGCTTCTTGATGCCACCACGGCCTGCCTCCCACTGCTCCTCAGTCTGCAGTGACAAGTCCGAGGTGGAGCTGGGGAGACCCCGATGCAGCATAGGCTCACGAGGCTGCCCAGGTCCCTCGGGCCCTGCCATGGCAATGAAGGCTGTGTGGGTCAAGGGCGGCCAGTATTGGCCATTCTGGGCCAGCTCAGTGGCAGCCGTGGGAGGCCCTCGGCCAGGTGCCTCACCGGCCGCGGGGAAGGGGGCCTTTTGCCGCTGCTTCTGTTCCTCCAGTTGCTGCTGCAGCTGCTGCTGCAGCTGCTGAATCTGCTCCAGTTGCAGGCGCTGCTGGGCTAGCTGCTCCCGCTGCAGTGCAAACTGAGCCTGGCGTTCCTCTTGCTGTTGCTGCAGCACATGGTGCTTGATGGTTTGCAGCTCCTGCAGCTCCCGTTGCACCAGCAGCTGCTCCTCCTCCCGGTGCCTCTGAAGCTCCACCCGCTCCCGCTCTAACTCCTCCTGAAGCCGCAGTTGCCGCAGCTTCTCCAACTCCACCCGCTCCCGCTCCAGTTGTAGCAACTGCTCCTGCTGCTTTCGCTGCTTCTCTTCCTGCGATGCTTCCTCCTTCTCAAGCCCTGGCCGGCTGGGGGCCCCGCTGCCACTCCCAGGAGCAGCATCTCCTGGTGGCTTCTGGCCAGCCAGCGGGGCCACTGCAGGCTCCTTGATGGCAGCAAGGGTGGCTGTAGAAAGAGACTCTTCCCGAGCAGCCCCTGCTGGCAGCTCTGGCCTTGGTGGGCCTCCAGCCCCTGGGACCTTGGCAGCAGCAGGTTTCCCCAGGTAGACAGGCCCCTCAGCAGGTGGGATGCTGGCAGGTGCAGGGAATCTGCTTGGTGCAGGATACCGGTACACCCCTGTGGGTCCCAGAGGTACCCGAGGGGCAATCGAGGGCATGCGTGTCAAGCTGGTGAGCGGCACCGCTGTGACTCCGCCAGATGCATAAGGCCTGTACATGCCACCACGCACCATGGGCCGCAGCACTGAGGCAGGCTGGGTGGTGATGGGCAGTGTTGCAGCAATTGGGGTGTTGATGGTGGAATAGATCATGCCATCAGCTGCACGCACAGTGGCTGTGGATGGCAGCAGCTGTCTCATTGCTGTTCCCTGGCCCACAGCAGGACCATACTGGGCCAGGGTCCCAGGACTTGGGTGGCCCTCTGGGAAGGTGGGATTCCCTAGGAGGCCAGGTCTGAGGGGAGCCAGACCCTGTGGGCCACCGAACCCAGGCCCAGACTGGGGCTGGTACTGCATGAGTTCAGGGCCACCACCGCTGCTGCCGCTGCCACGCCGCCCACCATACTGGTCCATGGAGTTGAGGGCAGCGCACATGCGGCTGATCTCGCGGGCGGTGGTAGCACTGTACTGGGCCAGGCTGGCCTCCTGGAAGCCAGCTGCATCTACCCGGGTGCCATACCTGTGGTCTGAGTAGATGTTCGACACTGAGCTGAAGCGCCTCATGGGAAGTGGGTGAGCCAAAAGGTCCGTGGGATGGCGCAGATCTGTGAATGAGCCATACTGCAAGCCCTGCCCTAGGTAGCGTCCGTCTGTGAAGCCCAGGCTGTAGGAGTGCTTCAGGGGGCTGAGGTCCACAGCCGAGTCTCGTCCTGGGCCCTGGAGGAGCTGCCCCATCCTGTGGGCATGGTAGCTGAGGCCAGCCTCAGCCAGATTGGTGTCAGACATGGAGGAGTACAGCCTGCCAGGGAGGCCCTGTAGGTAGGGCCTCTGCTCCTCATGAGGCCCAGGCCCCACTACCCCCTGTGCCCGGTAAGTCGGGGGCTCAGGAAGCTCAGGGTCCCGGTGACCATAGAAGGGGCCACTGCTTTGGCCAGGTGGGACAGCATCTGCCACACTCTTCTCTGGTGCACTGGGGGCAGGGTGGAAGGTGCCAGTGCAGCTACTGCCAAAGGGGAACTTGTAGACCATGTCGCAGCATGCCAGCTGGCTCTCAGGCCTCATCCCAGTGAGGTCCAGGGCACCCGCTGGCTCCTCCGGGAGCAGTGTGGTCATGGTGCCTGCTGTACCCTCTCCCATCTGTACCACCACTGCATGTGGCTTCCTGGCACCCGGCAGCGCGTGTGGCTGCAGCTCGGCAGGGGTGGCCCGGTGGGGCTCAGCACCAGGCTCTGGCACTGGGCCTGGCTTGAGGCCAATGCTCTGGGCAGTGCCCATCTGGGTGATCAAAACCTCCCTTCGGGCCAGAGGAGCTACCTGATTGGGCAGGTTATACCTGGCAAACTTGGCCTCTCTGGGTCTTCCCCGGGGCCCTCCTCGATATGGGGCTGTCTGGACAGCCTGCTCTACCTGCTTGACCTGGGCCAGGCACATGGGGCTACCCACACCCTGACCGAAGTCGAGCCGGCTCTGGAAAGGGTCCCCATAGACCACGGGCTGCTTTGGCTGAGCCATGAGCACAGATGAGGCCATGGTAATGCTCACGGTGGTGGCGGTGCCTAGGAAGGTATGGGTCTGCTCCTGGGCATTGAGGTTGATAACCAAGGGCTGTACGGCGGTCGACTGCCGTCCTGGGATCGGATCCAAGGCAAGGCCGTACTTCCGTGCTTCCATGGCAAGGGAGGTCAGGTCCATTCCCTGGTCAGTGAGGATGATGGGCGTGGGCTTGACAGCTGTGCGAAGGTCCACCACGGCGCCGCCAGGGGGCCTGGGGCCTGGCTCGACCCTGGATGTCCCGGGGACAGAGGAGATCCGGCACAGGGAGATGTTCTCTGCAGGCAGGGCACCCCAGCTGTACAGTGCCAGGGGCCCATCTGCACCAGCGCTGGGGGCCCGCGGGAAGCCAGGTGGCCCAGGTGGTTCTGGGGGCACACTTGGAGGCGTAGTCTGGCTGTAGCTGTGGGCGGTGGGCTGGCTGCTGGTAGGCGAGCACACCGGGGAGGTGGAAGCACTGGCGTGCACCATCTTGGTCTGGCTGGAAGCGTCGGACGCCAGTGTAATGACCATAAAGGAAGCCTCCTGAGAGGGCTGCTGCCACGCCAGGTGAGGTGTGCTGGGTCGGTGTGGCGTTTGTGTGCCCTGGGCCACCATGGGAGTCTGAGTGGGGGCACCAGGGCTTCGCAACACACCCGAGGAGGGGATCGGGCTTGGCGTCTGTGTAGAGAACTCTGCAGTGGCCCTTGGGCCCAGCTTGCCAGGGGAGAATATGGGCCTCTCTGAAGGGGAAGACGGGGAGAGGGGTGGGCTGGAGCCCACAAAGTAGGAGTGTCCCCGGGAGGGCTGGGGAGTGCTGCTCTCGCCGTCACTCACACTCAGGGTCTTCTCCCTGGCAGCCCGCACAGCAGCGGTGGGGCCACTGGGGGCCAGGGGCAGCTCCTCAGTTTGTGAACCATAGTTCGCGGTGGTTGGGCTCTGCCCATAGCTGTGGCCTGTGGAAGATGGTAAAGGGCTGCGCTCGGAGCCTACTGGGGAGGTTGGAGTCACATACCCGCAGGGAGCCACAGCTGCGGTGGTGGGGGCCCCAGGGCCCTGGGAAAAGGGCATGCCCACCTCCTGGGGGACAAAGCTGGGGGAGGCAGGAGAGCTGTGCAGCTTGAGGGGGTCCTGAGGCTCCTTGGCAAAATGCTGAGTGACACGGACATCAGGAATGACTCGGCCCCCGCTGCTGTCGGCGGAGGTGGAAGTGGAGAAGGACATCGGGGCAGCAAGCTGGGTGGGGCTGGTCCCGGGGGTCAGAGGGCCGCCATTTTGCTTCATTGGGTCCAGGTATGCACTCTCGGCATTCAGAAACTGCTTCTCCTTCCTCTTGTCCTCAGCGAAGGCCAAGTCGCGCGAGGAGGCCTGCCGCATCCGAGCGATGCTCTGTGATGTCTGCAGGATCTCCTCATACACAGCTGTGCCCTCTGCACCAGGCTGTGCCACCCTGCCATAGTCATGGTCCGGGGTGTCCTGGTATTCAAAGGGGCCCTGACCCTGCAGACCCGTGGGCTGAGAGGGGCCACCATGGGGCCCCCGGCCCCCCACCGCCTGGCCCTGTTGCCGTTGGAGCAGCTCTGCCTTTCGCATCATCTCCTCGTAGGCTTCCTCGGCACTCTTGAGGGGCCGGCCGGAGCAGGGAGTGGTGGAGCTGCCCGAGGGTGTCTCCGTTGGTGAATAGAGGGACATGAAGGTGGGCAGGTTGTACTCGCTGCCTGACTTGTAGAGCCGGCCAGGGCCGCCATCCAGGGCCTCGGCCTCCGAGTCGAGGGAGGGCGAGGGCGAGTACTCGGAGCAGGAGGAGCGGTGCAGCTCCTCCATCTCGGCTGCCTGCCTCAGCTCCTCTGTGGGGGAGGCATCCTCAATGGGCGACAGGTTGCTGGGCGGCGTCTTGGAGCGCTCGCGCCGCCGCTGGGCCCGCAGTTCTTCCTTGTCCCGCCGGGTCTTGCGGGCCGTGCTGCGGATGCGTTGCTGTTCCACCTCCCGCATCTTCTCCTGCTCGCGCAGCAGCTCCTCCTCCTCGCGCAGCTCTTCCTCCTCTGAGGAGTCCTCGATGGTGGGCAGCAGGGGCCCATGGGAGCGGTGCCGGGCCTTGCGCTGCTGCTTGGCCTCTTCCAGACGCTGCCGGCGGCTGGGGCTGCTATCGCTGTCCTCCTCGAGAGAAGACAGGGAGGTGGGAGAGGTGCCCGACGTGTAGCTGGGTGTGGAGGCAGGCAGGGTGGAGGAGTGCTCCCCGCGGGAGCGGTCCTCAGGCGAGCCTGTCAGGCTTTCCATCTCCAGCTCGGGCTCCCGGTCCAGGCTGGGGTCTGGCCCTTGGCCCAGGTCCAGCTCTTGGCCGTAGCTGCCTGTGCTGTTGAGCTCAATGGTCTTGAAGCGGCGGAGCCCGCCCTGCAGGGCCCCGCTGCTGTCGGTGGCCTCAGCTGGGCCTCCCTCGGAGAGCAGCTCCTCGTAGCCCGTGGTGGCATTGTGGGGCAGGCGCCTTTTGGGCAGTGCCACTGCCTCTTGGCTGGGCTCAGGCCCGGGCCAGGGGCCACCTTTCGGAGGGCCATGTTTGGCCAGGCCATGCCGAGCAGTGGCAGCCTCCTCCTCCTCCTCCAGGTTGTCTTCCTCGGCACTCATCTCCAGGATCTGCCGTCGCATGAACTCCTCGTCGGTCAGTTCTGCTGCCCGGGCTGGGGGCTGGGGTGGAAGTGGGGACAGGCCACCCTCACTGCTGTCCTCCACGTAGTCGTGCCTCAGCTGGCTGCCAAAGTCGTCTGAGGACTCAGCTGTGTCCCGCTGCGCCCTCTGGCGTCCCCACTCAACAGAGTCCTCCTCTTCCTCCAGGATCTCCTCCAGCTCCTCATCGGAGTCAAAGTCTTCAGGCATGATGGACAGGGAGTGTGGCCGCCGCTTTGGTTCTTTGCCACTGCTGCTGCAGAGCAGCGGGCCCCGCTTGCCCCTGGGGGCCAGGCCCTGGGCCTCTAGCAAGGGCCGCATGCTGCTCCCTACCTTGTGGAGCTCTGACGGGCTGGGTGGGCGGGGCCCCGTCACCCCTGCACTGTCCAGCTGCTCCCCTTCCTGCTGCACAATACCTGTGATCTCACTCTGGGAGCTGGAGATTCCATCAGAGGAATAGCCGGTGTCACTGAGGCTCTGTGGGCTCCGAGACAGGTCCTGAGAGTAAGGCTTTCCCACCAGCTCCTGCAGCAGGGGAGAAGCAGTCACTGACTCCCCTTGGCAGACTGCTTGTGGAGGGACCCGTTCCCTGGAGCCCCAGGGAAGGGTACCTCCACCTCCCAGGGGATCAGGGCCCACCACCCACTTCATCTCTCTGACCCTGACTAACCTGCAGATTCCAGGGCAAGCCCTCAACCACCCTAGGTTCTCAGAGAGAAACCCTACTAGATCTAATGGTAGCAAACCCAGAAAAACATCCAACAAGATGCTGGACTCAGGGTCAGCCTAGGATTCACAGGCTCCAGGCCTGCCAGAGCCTCGTCCAAGCTTTCCTTCTGCTGGGGCATCCCTGCCCTCTCCTGTGGCCCCAAAGGGCCTGCCCCAGGCCTTCATCCTCAGCCCTCAGGGCAAGCCCTTCCCTAGACTACCCCACCTGAGAACTAGGGTCCCTGGAAAGTGAATGGGACTGACCTCTGCCTCCCCACCCTTGGAGGCTTCTGGGACAGCCTTGCTGGCAGGGGTGGTAGGTTCAGTTCTCCGTGCCCCACTCTTTGCTTTAGGAGGCCCAGGGGCTGGGGTAGTCTCTGGAGGTGGCTTTGATGTGGGCTCAGCTTTAGCTGGGACTCCTGCCTTCTTCTCCTGGGCACTGCTCAGGGTCTTGCTGGGTTCAGAAGCCCTGAGGGGCTTGGCCTGGGGGCTGGCCTTGGTGGGCAGGGGGGTGGCCTTGGCGGGCAGGGAGCCTGATGGCTGGCCTGGCCCTGGTGGCCCTTTCTGCTTCGGAGGAGCTGTTCCAGCTGCATGGTGAGGGGCCCCTGCAGGGGGCTGCTGCGAGGTGGGCAGTGGCTGTGGGGTCGGCTCTCCCAGGCCGCCCTCCAGCAGCCGCTTCGTTTGGCAGTTCAGACAGAGCCACTCGGTTTTCTGCAAGAAACAGGAAGGGGGAGGGGGGATATTGAAGAAAATCAAAAAGTACTCAGAGAGTATTTACATGACTGTTTCTGTAACCTTGGGGAGGAGAAAGCCTTACAAAGCATGATACTATAGGCAAAAGGAGAAGACTGATAGATGTATTGTCCCCAAATGATAAACTTCTCCATATCCAAGATTCACCATATTCAACGTTAAAATGAAGCGGAAAAAAAAAGAAAGGTCCCTTCTTTAATCCATAGAAAAAGGACAAGAACCATGGGGACATGGTGAGGAGAGGGTACATCACAGCACAAGGGCCTGGAGAAGAGGGGGAGCTGGGGGCCCAATCCAAAGATCCCCCTTGGGGGCTGGTGTGGATTACAGCAGTTGAGAGCCCCATACAGACTATGAATGGCATACAGACATGGAGTGTGTGCTTGGCAGAGGGCAGACTCCTGGGACCAAGGGAGGCTGGCTGGGAGAAGCTCTGGGGGTGGGGGCAGGTGCTGAACAACTCCCTCACCTCGAAACCTCCAGTCCAAGCCCCATAAGGCCTGCAAAGACTCTTAGGCAGAAGCGTCCCCCAGCATGGCTCTGGGCTCCTCCTCTGATGAGACCTCTGTATGCTGGCCCTTGGGTCCGGGGCCCTGCTCCCTCCTGAGCTGGGCTGGGATTAAGCCCGGGCCAGGCAGTCCACCACTCTCATGGTTACCCTCTCTGTGCCAGGCTCAGTGCTGGGGCTGGAGACACAGCCCTAAGACAGTCAGACAGGGGTCAGCGTGCAGCCATCCTGGAGCCCACAACCCTAAACAGGTCATTGTAAACCTAGCTTGGGTATCAATGGTAAAGTCCCCAGAAAACCAAGTTGAAGTCCCCCAGTACCAGCTGCCTGTGCAGCAGCAAGGGTCTGGCATCTTTGAGCCCTGAATGGCTGATTCCTTCCACAAGTCTGAGGCTGGAAGGGGCATGTTTCCCAAGAGCCTCCTCCAGAGTCAAGGCTCCCCCTTGGCAGGATCTGAGGCCATGCCTTGGCCCACAGGGGGTGCTGGAGAGTGGGGGCTACAGTACAGCCCAGAGCAGGGGTCTAGCCCCACTGACACTGTGTCTGGTCTCATGGGAGACCCTGGCACCCCTACCTTTCTGCTGCTGTTCATCCTGGGTGCCCAGACACTCAAGCTCCACTAGCAGCTCTGTCATTAGGATGGGCATTATGGGAACCACAGGACACAGGATGACAGGATGGGTCCCAGAGTCAGGGGACAGAGGCCTTGGCCCTCACCAGCTCCAAGTTGGCCAGCAGCCTTGGCATTCTTACTTCCCACACCACCCCAAGTTCCAAGCCAGACCCTAGCCTGCCTGGCAGAGCCATGGGAGCCTGAAACTCCCAGGATGGGCTTCCTTCAGCCTGGCATCTTCAAGCCACCATGGCAGAGACCATGTGAATGATTCTGCCCTGGTTTCCTGCCAGAGAGCTACATGCCATGTCTTTGTTCTGGACCCAGCAGAGACCCGGCTGGGCAGGGAGCAGGGCGTTGGTGTGTGTTGGGGATAGGCCTGCTCCATAGGCTTGTTACTCAGGGCCTTGAGATTACATCTCCGGGACAGGAGCTCCTGCTCTGCCTCAACCCCACACCCAGGTCCAGGCCAGAGGGACAGGGTAGTGGGGTCCCAGCTGTGGGAGGCAGGGGGGAAGCTGTACACACACCCTGTTCCCTGCAGGTCCTGGCTATAGCACCACTGCTGACTCCCTTGGAGTTTATCTGATTGTCTGTGCGTCCCACATAAACCCTAATGAGCCAATGCGTGCTAGCTACTGGCTAGGCCTTACTTGGCCTAGTAGGGTCTATCTCTGGAGATGCCTCAGGAGGGCACTGGACAGGTTGAGACCAAGCTCTAAGATGGACAGGGCATGGGACAGCACAGAGTCTGAGCTCGGAATCCCAGCCCCCATGCCTCCAGCATCATCTGGGGACACAGTGGAGATCCCCTCAGTCAGAGAGGACCATGAGGTGGCAAAGGGCCCTGGAGAGGTGGGAGGGGTGTGGGCAGAGGCCAAGAGAGACTTGTGAAGATGAGCCAACAGCCCCTTCCACAGCCCAGGATCAACAGGATGGGGTTCGAATCTGTGCCCAGGCAAGGTCCCAGCCCACAGCAATACTGCCCTGACCCCACCTGGGGTCCCTACACACTGCCATCTCAAGTTAGATATTTCATGTGCCCTCGCCCACCTTGGTAGCTTGGTGAAACTATGACCCCCACCTCTGGCCTGCAGAAGCAACAGTCTAAACGAGGCAAGAGAACCCTGGAAGGCAGTGGAGTGAAGGAGGTCTGGTGGAGGAGGCAGACCTAATACCAAGTGCTCAGAGCCAACCCCTGCCTCAGACAGCTTACCTGAGCCCAGAGGCCAAGCCCTCAGCACAGCATGTCACCTGTGGTCACATGCTGCCCTGGGCTGTGCTCCTTTGCACGTATGCTCCTTCTCAGGCTTACTCACAGAGGCAGCCAGGCTCTGGAAGGGGGTGCTTGGCTGGCCCTCTTGTTCCTGGCTTGGCTATAATAGGCAGTGAGGAAGGCAGGCAGGCAGGAGAAGGCCTATGAGGTCAGAGCTAAAAATAACCACCTGACCCGGCTGCTAGAGGCCCTTGCCCAGCCTTCTGGGGGGAGGGGTACAGGCACTGGGGCCAGGAGGGCTGGAGCCAGGAGAGGCCTGGCCCAGGCCCAGATCTTCTGGGGAATGGGGATGAAGTGGGAAGCAGGCCACGCTGAATCCCTTTGCCCTGATTCCTTATCCACTCCACTCTTGTCTGCTCCCTGACCCTGTCATTCATTCCCTCGTTCTTCCACTCACTTGTTCATTCATTCCCTCACTTTGGTATTTAGTCCCTCATTCATTCATTCACTTGCACATTTTCTCTCATATTCTTACTCACTCAGCCCAAGCCAGCTTCTTCCTTGGGGAAGCCATTCCCCGTTTTCTCCTTTGCTTGTCTCCTTCGGCAAGTAGACAGGAGGTGATCTGGGACATAGGAATGGATGAGGAAGCTTTGATGACCACTTCTGCCTCATCTTCCCCTGTCCAGTTCCTTTCTGTGGGCAGGAAGGTATGAGTCCTCCAAGGGGACCCATCACCAAAAGGTAAGTGAGAGGTGTAGGTGTGCCTGCCTTCAGATGGAGCCAGGTGGGTTCAATGTGTCACTATTCAGCATAAGGACGTGGAGGTGAGTTGACTGAGAGAGTTTGTGGGGCACCCCATAGGCAAATGAAACCCATGTGCCTTGTGGGTCCTGGGAGCATGGTGGGGATGCTCTAGATCCTGGACATCCTCCTGGTGCTGTCTGCCATTGAATGAACCCACAGTCTACACAAGTTCTCTATTTGTGAAGTTGGCCTGCATGTCAGCTTATGGTGGCACCATCCCAACCAGCATCCTATGGCCCACAGCCTGGCCTTACTTACCCTCAGCCCAGCCCCAATGCCTACTCCAGAGAAGAGGATGCTCAAAGGTAGAGGGCCCAAGACTCAGACACTGGACCACAGGTACAACCATCCCTGGAGCTGCTCCTCTCTAGACTCTGAGACCCCGCCCAGCCCTGTCCCTTGGACATGCCCAAGCTCCTTCTTCCTGGGCCTCTACCTCCCATGGAAGGAATCCTTCCAGGGGTCCCCAATGTAAGCCCTGTGGCTGGGCTTTGTTCCCCTCAGGTCCCAGCATCAAAGATTTTTTGGTCCTGTGAGGCGTCCCTCACAAGGCCAGGACCTAACACTGGCCACAGGCTCAATTCACACCCGATAGTCAGGGGCTGGCTGGGGCTTTTCTTTTCCTGCACAGACTCTCTTTTAGGCCATTTTGGTTCCCAGTCTCCTGGCTCAAGGGTTCACTGTATGTCAGGCCTTGTCTAAACATCTGAGGAAAGTCATCTCGCCTGGTTCACATGGAAATCTAAGAGGGAGTATCACTGCCCTGCTTACACAAAGGAGGAGACAGGGCTCCCTGAGATCACCACCCCCAGAGGCGGCTCTAGGGCAAGGCCAGAGCAGAGGCAGCTGCTGGCCTCTCACCTGGGTGCCCCTGCCCTGAACAAGCCCAGACCGGTCCCAAGCATCACAGGTGCCAGGCCCTCTGCCCAGGGAGGCCCAGCTTCTCATGGGCATGGCTGGAAGTTGGGCAATTTTAATGAGATAAGGAACCAGCAATGTTACTGTAACAATTCCAGTTCCACTAATTTTTTTCACAAACTATTTTGAACTGAAAGCCAATTAACAATTAAGCAAAAGGGTACTATTATCCTTCAAAAAAAAAAAAAAAACAGGTAAAAATTTGGAATCAACAACTCTTAATTACTAAATGACTCACTAATAGCACTATGGTTATTTTTTCAGAGGAATTTTCAAAAGGAAAAGGGAGCCAGTTTTACTGCCTCCTCGATTGCATGCTCTGGGTTCTCGTCTAGAAAAAAAGTAAAAGGATTTGACAGCTCAGAGATGTTGACGCTGAGAAAACTTCCAGCATGGCCCAGATGCTTGGGTCTGGCCTCAGGCAGAGCCACAGGAGGTCTAATTGGCCTGAGGGGAGCTGTGAGTGGGGCTCCCCTGGCCCATCCTTCCCTCAGGCCCCCAGCCTACATGTGGAAACTGGTCCCTCTGCCTCCCACCATGCAGAGAGACACAGCATGGTCATCCTGAGCCTGGCAGGCTGCCCTTGGTCAAGGAAGGTGTGGGAAGGGACTGCAAGGGCAGACTTTACCCCTGGGGCCTGGAAGATGGCCTGCTGACCCTGCCACCTTGCTTCTAATGGCTGGGTAACCTGCTGAGAAATTAGGAGCATCAAACCAAGAACATACAAAATAGGTCACAAGGAAGCACAAAATCGCTTGGAATGCCAAGTGGCCACTGGCCGAGGTTGAGATCAAAGACAGCTCCTGGCCTGGTTCAGGGCTTCAGGGAAGAAAGCCTTTAGTGCCAGGGCCGGGTGGGCACATCGAGCACTTCCCTCTCCCCATCGGCCCCTCACTAAATCCAAAGCAGGAAGAGCTTTAAGAAGGCTTTGGCCATTGACTAGGTGAGAGAGGACAAGGGCTTGGACTAAGACTGTGGCTATGGGGGTGGAAAGGAGTGACCAGATTCACGTGACAGTGGGGAGGCAGAACCAGAAGGGCTTGGTCCATGGAGTACATGCTGAGATGAGAGAGGAAGAGCTGAGGATGACCCCAGGCCACTGGCTTGAGCATCTGAAGGTGGATGGTGCAGACTCCACAGTAGGAACCATGGGAGGTAGTGTCATGGCTGCCCTCCCACATTTTCTCTAGGCCCTCTGGAGAGAGCAGCACTGATAGGCAGAGCCATGAGGAGAATGGGATCAGAGAAGCTATTCCACCCTCTGGCTGCTGTTAGGGTGGGCAGGAGTGGGACCAAGATGCCCATCAGCTCTGCTTTCAGGGCTAAGCGGGCTCATGGAACCCACTGAGGAAGCAAGGACTATCCTGGCCAAGGAGGGGGCTGTGGGGCAGGACATAGAGGCAAGACGACATGTGGGGCAAGGGTTCGGGGGCAACACTGGCCATCGAGTGGTAGAAGCTCCAGGGTCCAGGAAAGCCAGACGCAAGCAGCTAACAAGAGGCTTAGGTCAGAATCCAGACATTTCTCCCAGAGTCTGCATGTGACTGAAATGTTCCTGTTTGGGCTAAATCAGCACTTCCTGTGGCCTGGCCCAGGGACTCCCTTAAGGAGTTATCAGAAACTTTTGTGCTTCTGTACAGTGTTCTCTCCCCTCTGTGCAGGCCAGGAGGTCTCTCAGGGACAAGGTTCTTCCAGGCAGGCCAATGAGGCTCATGATCCCACAGTGTCAGGGCACCCCATCTGATTAGCCATGAGTTCATGCCTGTAGGTCTCTGGCTGAGGCACCCCTGGCTCTGTGGTGACTCCTTGGTGCCCCACACCCTGACCAGCCAAGCCAGCTTCCCCAATGAGCTGCCAAACCAGGTTTGGGGAGGCCATATGGGCATCATGTGAGGTCACCAATCTTATTTGGGGTTGCCCCACCCCACATATTGGAAAATATGGCCTGAGTGGCTGAAGTGGTCCTCTGAGTCACAGTGGGGGCTCCCATGCAAGGCAAGTCAGGACAAGGTGCCACAGAGCCCATGACAACACCAGGCTCTCCCTTCTGGTTCCATCCTGGCCCAGCTGGTGGTCTGCACCCCACACTCCCCTGCTCTGCCATCAACCACCCATAGCTTAGCCCAGGAGCCACAGGGCTCAGGTGACTGCCCAAGTCCTGGTGTGACACAGCTGGGAAAAATACATCTGCCAGGACAAGCCAATTATAGGCTCCAAAGGTACCCTAGGGAAGGGTATACTCCCAGCCATGCCCAAGGCAGCTACAAGAGTGGCCCTGGGCAGGGGAGAGTGGGTAAGGAGGTTGCAGGAGAGGCAGAATCAGTCTCTAGGCCTAGGCTGGCCGAGTTCTGCCAGGGCAGCTCCACACCCTCCAAGCCTCCCAGGTTGAGCTCCAAGCTCAGAGAACACTGGCCCTCCTGCTCCCTTCTGCACAGAGCCCCTCACCCTGCCCTAGAGCAGGCACTGCAAAGACACTGGCCCCAACCCAAGCTCCCCCTCAGACTTTCCTATAATTTCCCTACAAGCAGCCCCAAGGGGAGCCCAGTTCCAGCAAGACCCAGACTGAGTGGCTTTGACAAGTAGACATCAACACACACGACCTCAGAAGAAAGAATAGAAGGCAGGTGCCACCTGGCAGTGTTGGAGCCTGGGCAGTGGGATATGGCCTGCCCTGGAGAAATCCTCCCACCCTGCCTGGGCATCTGGGCATGGGGGCACACTGGGCAGCACAGTCCCCTGTCCCACAGCCCTTCACCTACCTTCCCCCAACCCACAATGAGGGTCACAGAATGAGCAGAGGGCAGGGCCTCCGGTTCCTCCTACATGAGCAGGGGAAGTTGACGTCTTTCATCAGGGCCATGGTAGCTGGGAGTGGGAAGGCCAGTTCAGGACCTCTCCAGCCTCAGGTCATTGTTCAGTCAGTAAGAGGCAGTGGGCACCATTACCCTTCCCACTTAACAATTAGTTTTCCAAGTGGAAGGACTGGGGTTTGTGGCCACCTATGTCCTGGCAATACCAGACCCTGGGGCAGGGACAAGAAAGGGAGAGCAGCCCCTCTGTGTCAGGGAAGGTCTGCAGCCCTTCTTGGCTCCCATGCCCCCCATTATCCCGAGCCTTGGCCCCTCACCACAGCCCAAGGCAGCATGCTTGGTCCAGCTCTCTTACCTCCACCAGGTGGGGTGTTGGGTTGAAGCCACAAAGGTTGCACACCTGCAGCTTGCAGGTAGTGCAGGTGTTATAGTTGGCTGGGCCCTTGCTGCCCACATTGAGCTCAGCTTGGCACAGTGGGCAGGAGGCCCTTTCTTTCAGCATGGTCTTTGGCTTGGCAGCAGCCTTGGACACTGCCTGGTGTTCTGCTTTGCCATGCTTTGGACTGGTTGTTCCCCCAGTTCTTGCCAGGGCTCCAGGCCCTGATCCAGGACCTGTTCTAGCCCCAGGCTCAGTTTTGGCTCCAGGTGCCAGCCCAGGCCTGGGGCCTGAGCCCGGGGGTTTGGGGCCAGCCTCCTTGCTGGCATCGCTGAAGACGATCTTGGGTGGCCCCTTGCTGGGGGAAGGCTGGCCCTGGGGCTCAGCCTCCGGCTGCACAGACATGAGAGTGCTCGCTTGGGTCAGCAGTGATGCGCCGAGGCCGAAGAGCTTCCCGGTGAGGCCCTCCTGGGTTTGCTCAGCAGGACCAGGCCCAGAGGGCACTGCGATGGCACTTTTTGGCAGGGCCTCTCCTGTAGGTGGCCTGGGCTCAGCTGTGGAAGGCTTGGTGGGGAGAGTTGGCTGAGGAGACACCCTCCCCACCTCTGGAGGGGCAGCTGCTTGGGCAGGCCCCGGCACTGAGGTGGCCCTGGACACATCAGCCTGGCGGGGGCCAGGCTGTGGTCCCCCTGGGCCCTGTGGTTTCTCTGACTCCCACTTTCCCAGGGGCTGCTTGGCTGGGGAGTGGGCAGGAGACAGGGCTGGGGAATGCAGTTGCTGCTGGCTCTTGGAACGAGGTGCAGTGGTCATGTCCATCCCCAGAGCTCTCTGCATCTGGCAGTTCAGGCAAAGCCACTCCTTCACCTGAGGAGAGAAGCACTGTCGTCAGCAGGGTGGCCAGGACTGGTCGTGCCCAAGGCCCGGGTCAGCACAGATCCCAAGGCAGCTGGGGCTGCAGCCCAGCTCAGGCAGCAGAACCAAGCTCTGTTCAAGTGTTTCTAGGCTGCCAGGGGATAAGCTGAAGTGTCAGACAGTACTACCCTGCCCTCTAGGAACTGCCAGGTACATGCAGCAGAGAAAAGGAAGCCACATACTTGGCCTCCCCCCTGACCACCAAAGCACAGCCTGCCCAGACCCTTATGCTCAAGAACCCTCCCCACTGCCCCCAGGCTATACCTTAGCAAACCCCAGGATCTGTGTACATCATCCTATCTCCATAGGATGCCTCGCCAATCCATGTCATCGTCCTCCTGACTGGATGACCCTGATAGCCTCCAACTGGTTACTCTCCTTCCCTTCCTCCTCTTCTTAGGCCATTTCCATGCAGCAACTAGAGTGATCTTTTAAAATGCAAACCAGGAAGGAAAGCATGGCTGGGTTTTGCAAGAACCTGAATGAGAACTTCACAGAATTGAGGGCCCCACACATAGTCTGAGCACAGTGCTTAGTACACAATAGGTATTTTATAAAGTTTTACAGAATTAATAAATATATGAAGAGTAATATGTGGGAGAGCGAGGCATAGAGAATAAAAGGAAACCAGGATTCCTGTCACGGAGGAACTTACGGTCTAATGGAGACAAGATATATATGAAAAAACATGATACCAAAATGAGTGAGAGCAAAGCAATGCAATGTAAGTGACTGGTGTAAGTAGGATGAAATAAGGCTTTTTCTTTTTCTTTTTTATTTTTAAGGAAGATAGACTTTTACAGAAAATGGGATAGTTTGTAGGCTTCTTATCCTGGGCCTTCAGGGTGACCCTCCCTTGGGTTCTAGACAACGCTGAACAAGGGCACGTGCTAAAACCCCTGCATTCACCACCAGAACCTTCCCTTCTCCAGCCCCCATCAACCCATTTTGTCACAGGCGTCTCACCTAAAATAGAACCTCTCCAACAAACAGCTGAAACACTCCTCAGTGACTCATCGCCCAGATGGGCACAACTATTTCTATCCAGCCTTTTCCAGACGACGAGAAGCCTTGACTGCACCCCACCCTCCACCCCCTCCCAGCTCAGGCCCAGGCAGATAGGTCCAGCCTGCAAGGCCTCCCAGGAGGATGCTGGCTGGGGGAGCCCTCTGCAACCTGCAAACCTTCCCTCTCTGCCTTCCCCATGGATTTCCAGGTGCTTGCTCAGAGGGGCCCATCCTCAGTTCCTTCTTCCTTACTCCAAGGCCCCCCCACTCTGTGCTATGGGGACAGGGGCTGCCACCGGGTCAGGAGAGAGATGGCCAGGCACCCCTGGCCTGCCTGCCTGCCCAGGCTGGGTATCCACAGCCAGGCCTAACGCAGACTCCTCTGGCCTTGAGACCAGCAGCAGCTAGAGCCTTTCTCAGCCATGTAATAGTGGTCTCCTCATCAGGGGGCTCAGCCCAGGAGGGCCCCTGTAGTTCTTTGGCACCCTCCCAGCTGGCTGTCCACCAGAATCAGGGGTAACAGCCTTCTATCAGTGTGACAGGAGACCTCTCCTAGGGTCCTGCTGACCACTACCTCCACGAATCTGACCTGGCACGAGGCCAGCAGATGTGGAGGCTACCAGCCATAGACCTCATGTCCCCAAGAGTCAGAGATGAAGGAACTTCCCAGGGCTTCCTCCAGGCAGACAGCTCTGCCAGACACTGGCCTCTGTCCAGTTGACCCTTTTTGCCAGCAAGGAAGCCCATCCCACTATTTCAGAGAGCTGGCAGGGGCCTCCATGGACTCCTATGCATTCTCACCCACTGGGGGACTGGGTGGCAGTAAGATAGGAAGCTTCAGTGTGGTGTTCAGGGTCAAGACGTAGTTTGTTGAAGCAGAAGCTACAGGAAGGTAAGCTTCCCACAGGAAGCCACTGCCCCCTCAGGAGCCTGCTGGGGATCTAGAAAGGCAGGCCCCTGTGGGCTCTGTGGGTCTGAGGGGTATTTCTCCCCCAGAGGGGCCTTTCCCAGCTGCTCTCTTTTTTACATCGATGGTTCAATGTGCAAAAGGGCAGCTAAGGCGGCACTGCCCACCAAGGATCCAGAGGCCTGGGGACCAGGCTGGGGGCTCGAAGAACCACAGTGGAATGAGCAGCTGTGGCCTGTCTCTTCTGCTCCTTTCACTGAGCCCTGGGGCAGAGAGGAAAGCAGGGCAGATCTGGGAGGAGCTTCTACATCTTCCCTGAAGGGATGCTGGTGGTGCTGAGCCTGGCACCCTCTCTCAGTGCCAGAGGGTGGGGCCTGCCCTGCTTGCCAGATCTGGTCCCAAAGAATGCTGCCCAGGGATCTGCTCCTGCTTGCAGGGTAGAGCCTGCTTCATTGTCACCTCAGCCAGGAAGCTGAGGGACCCCAGCAGTACACTCCCCGCCCCGCTACTACCTCCCCACCAGCAAAGAAGGAGGGGTACCAACGTCACTTAGCCTCCCTTCCCGCAGAGAGCAGCAGCTTGCCTCTGAGCTTCAGCCCTTCCCGGGAGTGTGGGCATTCAGTGTGTCGGATCACTCTGCACTGACATCATGCCTGATGCTGCGTTCAGGCTTTCCATTTTGGTACAAGTTGAAGCATCACAGAAACAGCTCATAAAGGTGCTCTCCCTGCTGGTGCCAAATTCAAAGGCTCTGGGAGGGCCCCACTGGCCAGCATGACTCCAAGCCGTTCTGGTCTGTGAGTCACTTGCCAGGCCTCTGCAGGAGGCACATCCCCCACTGTGGCCCCTGGACCACAAGGGCAGGCAGGTGGGCAGGAGGCAGGGCTGGCCTGGGCCCTTGCACTCTACACAGCGCTAGACACATCACCTGCCCCATCCAATACCTGCTGCCCTATGTCAGCCAACAGTGCTTCCCCTGTCAGCTGGCTGATCTCAGCCTGAAGGAACAGGCACCAGAGAGTCCTATGGGGCAGAGGCATCTTGATCCAGAGTTGGACCAGCCAGGTGTGGCCCATAGGAGAGGTCCATGCCAATCTCACCATCAAGACCCTGATGGAGGCCCTGAGAACCAAACCAGGATCTGGTGCCAGGACTTGGGAAGGGGAGCCTGAACCTAATGGCTCATTAGGGCGGGGAGGCCTCACTGGCCTGGAGCTCCATGAGAGGGAGAGAATTCTCCCCCTTGCTGATCCCTGGACACATCTGCCTCTTCCTCTCTCTAAGTCCCTCAACTCCCCCTACATTGCTCTGAACCGACTCCCACTCCCTTCCTTCCTGCCCAGTCCGTGACCAGCCAACTCCCTACACCTGCCCCGCATACTCCTCTCGGTACCCAGAGCCCTCTCCTGGAGAAGCTGCACTACCTGGACCTCAGGATGTGGTGGGGCCCTGCCTCCTCTTTGAGATCTCTAGGGCCCTTGGGGCTCAGTCCCTGGCTTCCCCACTATCCCCACTATCCCCCCTCCTGGCTGCCATTGCCTTCCAGGCCTCTTTATCCTGGCCTCTGGTTCTCAGAAATCCTTGATTCTTACTTCCCAGGCTTCCTCTGAACTGACTCCCACATCACCGCAGGTGACCTGTAACCTTCATGGGGCTGACCCCTGACACCTCCATCCCTCAGCCTCACCCTGGACCTTGCCATCACCCCACACTGCACTTCCTCCAAAATCCCTCCTCCAGCCTTCCAGGTCATTCTTCAGGCTTCCCCCTGTATCAGCTGTTAAGCCTCATGGGTACCTCCACCTGCTGAGCCTCTACTTTGTTTATCCACGGGCCCCTCTGCCTTCACATCCCTTCCTGTCTGGCTAAATCCAGGGTCTGCCATTCCATTCCAGTCACTGGTTGCTAAATGACTGCGCTCCCTTGACCCATGCCTGCTTCAGCCTACATCCCAACAGCTGAGCGGGCACCAGGCAGATGGGCTCCACTGTAAATTAACGTATGCCCACCAGTCTCTCCTAGGCCCCCAGCTGCCTGGTTAACTCACTCCATCCCTCCAGGACGCTTCTCTTCAGTGGCTAGTTCTCCTATCCCCCCCTCTCCCCTGCCTCTGGCTCAGCTAATGGCCCTGCTTCCTACTTCTTATGGAGGAGCCACATCCTCCACACTCAGACTCTGGACCCTGCCTCTTCAGGGCCTTATTCTTTCAGTCGCCCCCATCTCCCATATCTGTGGGCGTTTGAACTCAGACAGTTGCTCTTGTCTCCTGCCTTTCAGGAACCCTCTCCTGCCTGCACACCTCCCTAGCTACTGCCTGTGCTCCCTCCTTACCTTTTTAGCCAAGCTTCTCAAGAGTTGTCCGCATGGATGAGCCTCAGAAACACTGTGCTGAGTAAAAGAAGCCTCATACAAAAGAGTACACTCTGTACAATTCCATTTATATGAGGTTCTAGAACAGGTAAAACTCATCTATGGTGGATAAAAACCTAAAGGGTGGTTATCTCTGGTGGAGAGGTGGGGACAGACAGGGCCAGGGCCTGAGGGAACTATCCGAGGTGCTTGCTGGGGATGTTCTGTATCTTGAGAGAGAGATTTGTTTGACACAGTTACATCCTTTTGTCAGATCTCACCGAGTGGTACACTTAACTTTGTGCATTTAATTATATGTAAGTCTGAACCTTTAAAAATACAATTTTAAATACTGAACTCAAGTTAATGATATCCTTACTGAAGTGTTTAGTAGAAAGTACACTGATGCCTGCAAGGTACTTTGAAATTCAACAAAAAGATAAGATGGATGGATAGATGCGCAGACAGAGGGCTGGATGGACAGAGGGAGGGGTGGATATGTGATAAAACCAGGGGAGTTAAGTGTTAATTGTAAACACAGCCAGGGGCATTGTGAGTGTTCCCTTATCATTCTTTCTATTTTTCTTTAGGTTTGAAAATATCTATAATAAAATGTTGGGGACATAAAAAAGTCATCCCACCTGGTTGGTCTGTGTTGCTCCACCCAGCAAGGCATCATGGCTCCTCTGATGGGCTCTTGCAGCTGACTGTCCCCCCACCTCAGGACACGCTCCTCTCCTAGATTCCCTGTCTTCCATTTTCTGGCCTTTCTCCTCTTCTTTGCTTGCCTTTCCCAGCTACCTTTGCCAGGCTCTTCTCAGTGTTGGGGAGCCCTGATCCTGGCCCCATCTCCTCTCTGTCCCCATTGCTTCCTAAGGCACTTCAAACATCAGTATATGCTTGTGACTCTCAAATGCAGGTCTCCAGACCTGATCTGTCTGCTGGGTGCCAGGGTCTTAGATTTATCAGCCTACCGGACTCCACCACTTAGATGTCTCACAGGCACCTTCAACTTGACATGGTGCAAACAGAAACATTTGCATCTCCATCCCTTACCTGCCATGTCCCATCCGTTCCCAGAACCAGTCTGTTAAGCCTCCAGAGTTCACCAGCAATCTGTTATGGCTCTTCATTGCCATTACCCCCACCCCAGCCCCCTGACCTCCAGCACTTCTGGCTCCTGGCCGCCACCCCTGCCCCTATGGGCTGTTCTCATGACAGCCAGAGGGGTGTTTTTAAATGCACATCTGACCTTCCCATGGCTACCTCCCCAAATCCCTGAGTTCACATCCAGAGACCCCAGCTGTCCTGACCCTGACTTGCAACCAGGCCCTCATGGACCAAGCATTACCCTCAGGCCTCCCCCACATCCACCTGTGTCCTGTCCAGCTCCAGTCTAACATCCTGCAGTCTAACATCCTCTCCTCAGGGAAATCCCAGAGAACTTTGTCATAGAATGGTACCATCCCTGCCCTCCATGGATGCTGCCCCCACCCCAGCCTTCCTACTCGGCCCTGACCTCAGGAATGATCATGCATTTTCCTGTGCAGTCATTCGCGGAAGGCCGGGTGGAGTCTTCTTCAGCATTGCCTTTTCTCCAGTGTCTAGAATAATTCTTGGCCTAGTATAAGGGCTCAAAAAGCATTTGTGGAGAGGGAAGGACAGGAAGGAGGGAGAGGAGCCACCCTCAAGCCTGCCCAGGCCAAAGGTTGAGCTAAATATATGGTAGGAACAGTGAAACCAACAGGCTACTAACCAGCATCTGGTTTACTTTAATATGCTTTCCTTTTTCTCTGTCTCTTTCTATGGTCAGCTTTTTCCATCACCTTCCTTTTCCTGCCTTCTTCCCTCTTGTGACTTCTTCCCACCGCCCCCACTTTCTTTTATTTCTCTTTTTTTTCCTATCTTCCATTTTCATTCCATTCTCTTTTTCTTCTTCTTTTTTTTTTTTTTTTGCCCTCACATACAGAAGTAAGTGTTTTGGGAATACTATTTCATATTTTCTGTTATGAATTAATTTTTACATTCATTCTTGGATAACGTTATAGTCCTCTTTCATAGCTAAGAGTTAGCTCCCTGCATGATGGCTCCCACCGTGAGACGGCCCCTGCTCCAGCACAGATGCCTCCTCCGCCTGGGTCCACCTGTGGCCCCAGGGGCTCTGGCCTCCAGGCAGCAGTGATCTAAGCAAGGAAGCTAAAGGTCCGGCTGCCTGGTCCCGTGTCCTTCTAACACCTGCTCCTCACTCCTCTCTGGCCCAGGCTGCAGTGTGGCCAGGAGGGAACAGAGGGGAGGGGGCGAGGCTGGCGGCTACAGCAGAGGATCCATGCTGCCTTCTCCGCACCACCCCCGGGCCATCTGGCAGCCCTGCCCTTACCGGAAAGGAGTGGGATGCAGGCAGGAGGGAGAGGCTTGGAGCCACGGTGTTGACTTCCTCTCTTCTTCACATCACAACTGCATAGGCTCAAGGCTTGCCATTGGGAGTGAATGCAGTGGATTAGGTATCCTTGGCTGGCTCTCAGCCAAGGCCAGACCTTGGAACAGGTGAGGGCCTTATAAGTGATTCTGACTAGAGCAAAGGAGATAGGAGCTAGATGGGCTGCCGGGAGTTGGAGGGCTGTGGAGGAGGCAGCAGCCCTGCTGTTCCCCATTTGGGAAGAGAGTGGGCCTCCCAGCTGCAGACTACGACCTCACTTTAGATGGCATGCTGGGAGGAGCCTGCTGAGCCTGCTTGGAAGCCCAGGTGTGTAGTCAGACCTCCATCTGCAGAGCACTTGCTCCTGGGATGCCATTCCTAGGGTGAGGACAAACATTTGGAGGGACTTCAGGCCAGGATGTGCTGCTGGGGCTGCTCTGAGTGGGACAAGGAAGCCTCTGGGAGGACTAGCAGAACCTGGTGGCACCTGCCCCAGGCCACTGCTCATACTCTGTAGCAGTTCACTCCCACCCCTGCTGCCCCTCCCAACCTTGTTCTTCCCACCCTCCAACCAGCTGAGTTCATGGCCACGTCTTGCCTCCTACCCCCAGCTAGCAGAGTAGGGGCCTGATGAATGCAGCAAGGGCCTCCCTCCCGAAGGAGAAAGGGGTGGCAGGCCCAAATGTAAGTCATCTAAGACTGGAGAAGTGGGTTAACAGGACCGAGCAGGCACAGACATCGGCAAACTACTGAGGCCAGTCCCTGGACTCCTGCTTCTCTTTAGAGAAACCTGAGGTTCAGAAAGTTTAAGGTATTTGTCCAAAAACCCACATCCAGGAAGGAGAGAACCATCTGCCTGCCTCCTCCCCACTCCTGGGCACTGAATGGGCTTAAAGGCTAACAGCTCACAGCACCCCTGACATTGCCTCCTGGTATCAGTGCATCCTCACAGGGAGGGTCTCTTGTGGGTGGTGGGAAATGTTCAGACCCAAACAGGAAACCTCTAGTCCTTTGCCTTGGTTTCAAATAGATTAAATTATTCATCTGTCCTGAGATGCCAGGACTGGAGAACTCTAGGAAGAAATGGCGTCCACCAAGAAGAGGGGCTAGGATGGCCCTGTTCGTTCCAAACCATCCTCTGCCTGAACATAAATGGACTATGGGTGGGGAAGATGGGGCTGGGAGTCACTGCTGGTAAAACGGGAGAGCTAGTTCTGAGGCCACAGCTCATGTACCCCAGAATGACCCTGAATAAGTTAAGACTTCCAAGACCCAGTTTCCTTGTTTGCAAACAGGGAAATGCTCTGGGCTCCTTCGCCAATTTCCATGCAGATTCAATGTGCTCCAGGCACTCAGAGACCCAGAAAAACACATGGGCAAGTCTCCTCCTCGCTATGCAGCCCTTAGATCCAGCCAACCTGGGCATGGGCGGAACAGCAAGCAGCAAGTCTGTGTGAGAGTAGGGCCCATCCAGCAGCCCCGGAGCCAAGAGGAGAAGCTCAGGCCCGTAAAAGCAGTGATTCTAGATCTCAGACATTCCTTCTGTCAAATGGGGGGTACTGTGGCACTGTCTGCACTGAATCTGGCATACCCCCACTCTTTTCCACTCTAATTGGGCCACTCCTGGGAAATGAGAAACCAAAAAAAAGAAGTGAGTACTGGAACTGGGTTTCCTGGAAAAGCTCACTCTCCCTGAGTCCTTGCCACCCAGAGACTCCTGCCTTCAGAACCAGCCTCTTGCACTCACCTCAGGCCAGGAAGGAGCCCAGCTCAGGGACACCAGGGCAATCACAGAAACAGCATTCTTGGCTGACATGATGGCCAGCAGGAGCGGCTGAGTGAGTAGACATGGTCTGGCCAGAGAGGATCTATCAGCAGGTGTGGGAGCAAAACCTGCACACTGGTTTTCTCAGCACCTGGGAGCATGATCTGGGGGGTAAATCTGTTCTTGACAAATGACATAAAGGATAAATTGCTCTGGCTTAAGAATTAAGCTCTGCCAGCTCTCTCAGGAACATGTGCTGAGGGTTGTTTTCCTTTGAGAGGAACACCACTGAAAGCCAGAGAATCTAGAGAAGAAAAATTTCTTCCTAGAGGCCTCAGCAGAAAAGGGCATCCACCAGGTGAGAACCCCAAGAATGGGTCACCATTTCTCAAACCAGTGCCACAAACACCACACCCTAAAGAATTTTGTGAAAGCAAGTCTGGGAATGGCTGCTGGCTCCAGCCCTATCTTGAAGCTTCGTGATGTTCCTCAGGACACTGAAGGCCCTAGAAATTGTGCGCAAAGACCTACCTCATTTGTCCAGCTTAGTGTTTACCTGAAGTACTTGGCTGAAGAGCCTACTTTTTACCAAACACTATGAATCTGCAGTAAGTTTGAAGACCCACTTTCCTCCTGGCTCTGAGCCTCAGCTTCCTCCCAGTACAATGAAGCAGATGGATGGAGTGTCTCCAAGGTCCTCCCACTCTGCTATCCTTCCAGGCACAGCCAAAGGCTGGCTCCTTTCCCACCTTACTGAAGGGCCGGGTTTTGGGTAAAGCTGGAGGCAGAGCCTGTGCTGTGGAGAGGGCTGGGGTGCTCATGAGGAGACAGGGGCCACCATGTATGTCTCGCTCTTAATCTCTGCCCAACCCACCCAGAATTTCCCAGACCTGCAGCTCCAGTGAGCATCCCAGGGCCCAAGGTCTGCACAAGGCAGGGATGCCCTACAGCCATCTGGGCCACTTGCCAAGTCTCTCTGCTCCAGTAAGGCCAGTGCTTCTGGCTTTTTACTGGCAGAAACACACAGGTAAAATTCCTTGCCCTGAATCATACTGTTCTTCTAAATACTGACCAGCAAACACTTACCTAACTGATCAGTGCAGGGATGGGCCTGTTTCTAATCACAGATGAAATAATCATAAGCACGCACGCCTCCTCAGGAAGCCCCCACACTCCAGGAGCGACTCCAAACGCACTGAGTCATCTCCCTACACCAGCAGCTTCTTCCTTGGAATCTCACACTTACCTCGCGCAAACCACACGTCCCACACCCATAGCACCTCATGTCACAAATAGACCCCGACCTGTGAACAATCATTCTCACTCACCCCCACCCCCCACCCACATGGTCCGAGCGACTCCCGCTGCTGAACATCCTAGAAGCAGCTATGCCCGGGCCTGCAGTCACCCACTCTTCGTCCTGCCCAAGGGCAGAACCCTAGGGGGAGAGCCAGTGACTTCTTAGAGGTCATCCCCAAGGAGAGGAAGGAAGCCAGCAAACCCACTCAAGTTCATTTTAAAGGGATGGCCCCATCTCAGGCCCCAGCCCTGGTGCACTGAGGCTCTGGAGCACCCAGCCTCCAGATCACCAAAGAGAGCCTCCAGGGGCTTGGTTAGGCATCCCACAGCAACTCAAAGCATCCCAAGCAAAGCCAGGATGGGGCTGTAGACCAGAGTCCTCTGGGTTGGGCAAGAGACTGATCTCATGGGAATGGCCCTGCAGGAGCCTCTTGGTGACTGTAGAGTACTGCCACCCTTCGTGAATGCCTGCCCCCCAGCCTGCATCTCCACTCCATCCCAAGGCTGTTTCTCTAGGGATGGGTGGCTGCTCCTCCACCTCAGGTCCCCAGATAACCATAACTGAAGCCCAGAGAGGGAGCTCCTCGGAGCTGTGTTGGAAGGCATTTTTCCATTATGTCTAAAACCTTGCCCCCTTACCAGCATCCCCCCCCTGGGCCCACTGTCAGGGAGAGAAGCAGGCTTAAGGTCAGGGAAATTTGCCTCCTCTGGCCTCTCCAACTGCTCTTGGTCCTCTCCAAATGAGCTTCCATGGAGAAAAGTTGTACATAAGACTGTTTTTGGTCCTCTCCAAGACCATTTTTCCAGGCCAAACTTGGACTAAGTAAGAAAGCATCTTCTTTCTTAGCACTACCTGGGGCTCTGCCCATGCTTTTGTGGCATGTGGGACTCCCCCAGGGAATCTGGGGCCAGGTCTCCTTCTCTGATGCCCACATCTTGGAGTCAGGAGACACCACCAGGAAGACGCAGGAACTGGTGGCCGCGGGAAATAACCAGGAAAAGAGAGGTGGTGTGAAAGGTGGAGGGTACTGGGGAGACACAGTGATGGGGCGGCGAGTAGGTAGGGAGCCAGCACAGGGGGTGGTTTACCTGGGTGAGGTGAGGGTTGGGGTTGAACCCACACTGGTTGCAGACCTTGTTGTGACACTGAGTGCAGGTGTTGAAGTTTGGCTGGCTGGGGGTCGACGTGAGGTCCGAGGTCTTGCATATGGGACACAGGGTACTGCTGGGCAGGGGAGCGATCTGGGGGACGGAGTAGGGTGATGTGGGGGTGCTGCCTCTGTCCGGTGACACCGAGGGGGACCGCCCTGATCTCTGCGTCTTACTGTCCACCTGCAGCGTCCTGTGGGGGCCATCATCCTCCTGGCCTGCTGGGCCCTGTGCCCTTGGCTCCCGGGGGCTCTCGCGGCCAGGAGCAGTAGCAGAAGCCTGCTTCAGAGTTGGAGAAGCTGCTCTCTGGCTACCCGGGGGTTCCTTGGGGTCCAGTCTCCTGGAAGTGCTGAAATGACATGGAAAATGACTGTGTATTAGAGATACATCTTAGAGAAGCAGCCCGTAGAGACCTCCACCAAGCTAAGTACCCCTGCCAAGCCCCATCACCACTGCCACCAATGCTGAATGTGTCCAGTGCTGAGCCCTGACAGACATCTTCCACTTGAACCCTTGGCACCAGGCCACGTGGCAGGATCACAAATGTCCCTTCTAACATCCTGATAAAGTGCAGACTCTGATTCAGTGGGTCTGGGATGCAGCCCACGATTCTGCATTTTTTAGGAATCTCCCAGGTGATGCCAACCCTGGTCAGCAGACCACACTTTGGGTACCAAGGCTTGAAACCTACTCATTAGAAACACCTTGGGTCATTTTAAAATTCTGATTCCCAGATCGCATCCCAGACAAATTACATTAGAATCTGTGGGGGTGGGACCCTGGCATTAGCATTTTTTCCTCCCGAGTTGATTCTAACATGCAGCCCAAGTTCAGAGCTACTTCCCAGGCAGGTTTGTTACATCTTATCTTGTCCCCTTTGGAGGCTGACTCCAGACAGCTGGGGATTGATGGGGCGAGGCAAAGGCATCTCAATGCCTAGGTGATGCAGTCCCCAGCAGGAGCCTGCCCATACACAAAGGCACCTTCTCTCTGGCGGCCCTCCAGCTGGCCTGCTGCCAGGTAAAGTCCATCAAGAGGGGATGAAGTGTTACTATTCCACTGGAGCAAGGCTGTGGTCTCAGTCCTGGGATTCAGCCCTTAAGAATCCCGGAGGGAGGTCCAAGGTACCTCACCCTTCTTCCACCCGACCTGGTCAGGCTGCAGAGGAGCCAGCAGAGTGGGTGGTTCAATGAGGTAGAAGGCAAACTGTCGGGCCCAAATTCAGTTCCCTCATATTCCTTCTCCTTTGACCCAACTAAGTTCACCTCTGCTGATTTTCCTCTTTTCTAATTTGAAAGAGGCTGAGCACAAAAAGCCAGAGGCACTGCTTTATATTGCTCCCCTGAAATTCTATACTTGTTCCCCTTGCTCCAGTCTGTGGATGCTGGCACCCAGGAGACAGGGCAGCCTGGCTTCGAGCCACTCTGGAGGCCTGGCTTCTGCTGCCTGGGAAAGAGTCTGCCCTGGCCCCTTATGCCCCAGCACCCCCAGTCCTTGCAGGGTCTGAAAGTTTTCTGAACCATGATGAAGGTCATATGCTTGTAGAAAGATTCAAAAGCCAACTGGTATGGGTCCCTTAGGACATGCCTTTTCAGAGGGGCTACCAGGAGCCCACTGGGGGAGGCCCAGCCTGTCCCCAAGGGTGTGTCAGACCCCTGAGACAGCCAGGCCAGGAGAGGCAGGGAGGGAGCCCAGACTCCAAGACACTCAGTGCAGTCCTTCCTTCCTTCTGAGGAATTGCTGGTGGAGAGAAACACCCTCAGTCTAATAATGACTCTTCCAGAAAACAAACACTGTATTAAATATCCATAAAACATAAAAAAGAGAAAAAAAACAATTAAAATAAATATTCATCAGACATTCTTTCATCAACCAGCAACAGCATACACCCACACATCCAGTCACAGACCTGCCATTTTCTTCTTCAGTGAGACAACCAGAGTCTGAGTCTAGCCCCTCTGGGCCACCTTCGCCATCAGCCATGAGGTGCATCGTGATGGTGAACACAGTGCCATCAGCCCATCTTTGGAACTGGGGTCCTCTAGGGTCTTTCCGTAGACTAACTTCTAGCTACTGATAGCTCTTTATAACACCTGAACAGGCCACAGCACTCTCCCTGGGCTGTGCAAGGTACATGGTTTCTTCTGAGAAATACAGCAATTTCTACTTTATCTGTGTTGCCTGACATGTGACAGGCAATTTTCTGTGTCCATGGTGACTTTTTTTTTAACCTTTGGTTGTAACCCTTTCATTTTGATATTTCAAGGTGTTATTGCTGGTATTTAGACACTGAGGCATCTGTTCCTTCAGCTTATATCCAGCTAATGTTATGACAGAGTTTTCCTTGAATGCCAGGAGCTAACAAAATAAAAACGAAGGAAACAAAAAAGAAAACACTTTCCCCAGTCCTTGCAGCTTGGCCTGTGCAAGCACTCTTCTTCAGGACTTACATGTACAATGAATTTAGAGAATAGCTCAAGGCCTTTCCGATCCTTTCTGCCCATATGTCTTGTCCTGGGTATGTCTGGTGGCCTAGGAATTCCCCCTTTCATACAGTTCCCAATGCCCCCTCTTCCCTAGGAAACCATTTCCTCCTGGTCCCAGGCCCTGCACTGTATGTCTACACAGCCAACAATCCCTTGCTCCAGGCAGCATGACTTGACTGACCACCCATTGCTTTCTGTAGGAGAGCTCAGTGAGCTGTCTTCTACATGCATGACAATTCTGGGTGTTGAGTCCCTCAGGCCACCACCAGACAGACGGCCAATCACATATGCCCCTAGTATGTGTATGAGGATTACTCTGCTCCCTCTGGAACTGGGACCAGAGATCCACACTAGGAGTGTGGGCCAGCTCTGTGCTGAGCTGGTGAAGGGTGGTGGAGGGGCCAGCCAGAGTGTCATAAGATTCTACCACTTTTAAGTAGCATTTTTCTTGATTCAGTGCTCCTCCTGTTACTGCAGTCCTCGACTGCTTTCTGGAGCTTTGAGAAATGTTTCTGCCAGTTCTTGCTAGTTGTTCAGAATTTCTGTGGGAGAGGATGCCAGAAGCATCTCACTCCACCATCTTGTTCAGGGTGGGGCCATTAGTCAATACTACATCTTTAATCTTCACATACACATTTCTAAATCATTTTGCCAATATCTACAAAACAGCTTGCTGAGATTTAGATTCATTGAATCTAAAGATCAACTTGGGAAAAATTGACGTCTTAACAATATTTAGTCTTCCAGTCCATGAACACAGAGTATCTATTTATTTAGATTCTTCTTTGGTTTCCTTTGTAATTTTCTGTTTATATACATATTTTGTTGGATTTATACTTAAGAAGTTCAGTTTTTTTAATTAGAGAAGTTGTGGATTCACAGAACAGTCATGCATAAAATACACGATGCCCATATGCCACCCTATTATTAATACCTTGCACTGGTATGATACATATGCTACAACTGATGAAAGCTAATTTTTATAATTGTACTATCAACTATAGTTCATGGTTTAACTTTAGGGTTCACTGTTTGTGTTGTGCAGTTCCAGGTCTGCTTTTTTAAAATTCTAGTACCATATATGTAACCTAAAATTCCCCCTTTTAACCACACTCCAATATTTAATTGACTGCCTTTAATTATGTTCACAATGTTGTGCGACCATCACCACCATCCATTACCAAAACTGTTCCATCACCCCAAATAGAAACTCAGTACATCTCAAGCCTTAACTCCATATTCCCAACCCCCACCCTGTCCCCTGGTAATCTGTATTCTAGATTCTGACTCTCTGAGTTTGCTTATTCTAATTATTTCATATCCATGAGATTATACAATATTTGTCCTTTTGTGTCTGGTTTATTTCACTCAACATGATTCTGCAAGGTTCATCCATGTAGTCTCATGAATCAGAATGTCATTCCTCTTTTTTTTTTTTTTTTTTTTTTTTCATTTTTATTGAGATTGTTCAGATACCATACAATTATCCAAAGATCCAAAGTGTACAATCACTTGCCCCTGGGTACCCTCATACAGCTGTGCATCCATCACACTTAATTTTTGTTCAATTTTTAGAAACTTTTCATTACTCCAGACAAGAAATAAAGTGAAAGATGAAAAAAGAAAAAAAGAAAAGGAAACTCTAATCCTCCCCTATCCTTAACCAACCCCTCTCAATTGTTGACTCCTAGTATTGATATAGTACGTTTGTTACTGTTTATGAAAAAATGTTGAAATACTACTAACTGTAGTATATAGTTTGTAATAGGTATATAGTTCTTTCCTATATGCCCCTCTATTATTAACTTCTAATTGTATTGTCATATACTTGTTCTGGTTCATGAAGTGATTTCTAGTATTTGTACAGTTGATCATGGACATTACCCACCATAAAGAATCAGACAATACCACCAATGTCAAGTGTCTAACATGCCTCTCCTATCCCCCCCTCTTATCTGCATTTACCTTAGTATATCACCTTTGTTACATTAAAGGAAGCATAATACAATGATTCTATTAGTTACAGTCTCTAGTTTATGCTGATTGCATCCCTCCCCCAATGCCTCCCCATTTTTAACACCTTGCAAGGTTGACATTTGCTTGTTCTCCCTCGTAAAAGAACATATTTGTACATTTTATCACAATTGTTGAATACTCTAGATTTCACCAAGTTACACAGTCCCAGTCATTATCTTTCCTCCTTTCTTGTGGTGTCTCACATGCTCCCCATCTTCCTCTCTCAACCGTATTCATAGTTACCTTTGTTCAGTGTACTTACATTGTTGTGCTACCATCTCCCAAAATTGTGTTCCAAACCACACACTCCTGTCTTCTATCACCCTGTAGTGCTCCCTTTAGTATTTCCTGTAGGGCAGGTATCTTGTTCACAAAGTCTCTCATTGTCTGTTTGTCAGAAAATATTTTGAGCTCTCCCTCATATTTGAAGGACAGCTTTGCTGGATACAGGATTCTTGGTTGGTGGTTTTTCTCTTTCAGTATCTTAAACATATCACACCACTTCCTTCTTGCCTCCATGGTTTCTACTGAGAGATCCGCACATAGTCTTATTAAGCTTCCTTTGTATGTAATGGATTGCTTTTTCTCTTGCTGCTTTCAGGATTCTCTCTTTGTCTTTGACATTTGATAATCTGATTATTAAGTGTCTTGGCGTAGGCCTCTTCATATCTCTTCTGTTTGGAGTACGCTGCGCTTCTTGGATCTGTAATTTTATGTCTTTCTTAAGAGATGGGAAATTTTCATTAATTATTTCCTCTATTATTGCTTCTGCCCCCTTTCCCCTCTCTTCTCCTTCTGGGACACCAATGATACGTACATTATTGTACTTTGTTTCATCTTTGAGTTCCCGGAGACGTTGCTCATATTTTTTCATTCTTTTCTCCATCTGCTCCTTTGTGTATAGGCTTTCAGGTGTTTTGTTCTCCAGTTCCTGAGTGTTTTCTTCTGCCTCTTGAGATCTGTTGTTGTATGTTTCCATTGTGTCTTTCATCTCTTGTGTTGTGCCTTTCATTTCCATAGATTCTACCAGTAGGTTTTTTGAACTTTTGATTTCTGCCGTATACAGGTCCAGTGCTTCCTTTACAGCCTCTATCTCTTTTGCAATATCTTCTCTAAACTTTTTGAATTGATTTAGCATTAGTTGTTTAAATTCCTGTATCTCAGTTGAAGTGTACGTTTGTTCCTTTGACTGGGCCATAACTTTGTTTTTCTTAGTGTAGGTTGTAATTTTCTGTTGTCTAGTCATGGTTTCCTTGTTTATCCAAATCAGGTTTTCCCAGACCAGAACAGAGGGAAGAAATATTCAGTATCTGGTTTCCCTGCGGGTGTGTTTTAGAAAATTGCTCCACCCTTTGATGCCTCGGGTCACTGTCCTTTTCTGCCCAGCAGGTGACGCCTGTTAGCCTATAACTCTTGACTGGTGTGAGGAGGTATGGCCGTGTTCCCCCAGGCTCTGGGGTCTGGTTCTGAATGGGAAGGGCCCCACCCCTTTCCTCCTAGAGAAGACAGAGCCCCCAGGTGGAGGTCATTAGCATTTCAATGGTCTCTCTCTCTGCTTGTGCTGTCTCCGCCCTTCCCGGAGTCACAGCCCTGGAAACTGAAAATGACTGGGGCTTTCTCCACTGAGCCGAAAAAGAAACAGATAGTCCCCTTCAGACCCAGTCAAGGCGACCCTCCGGCTCTCCCAGGTCAGTCGTCACCCAAAGCCTCTGTCTGTTTTTGGGGCTGCGTACCTGTAGTGAGCAGTTCACACTCGCTACTTAAAACCCCAGTTGGAGCTCAGCTGAGCTGTATTCGCTTGCTGGGAGAGAGCTTCTCTCTGGCACCACGAGGCTCCGCAGCTCGGGCTATGGAGGAGGGGGTCTCCCGACCTGGTTCCACAGGTTTTACTTACAGATTTTATGCTGTGTTCTCGGGCATTCCTCCCAATTCAGGTTGGTGTATGATGAGTGGATGGTCTCGTTTGTCCCCCCGCAGTTATTCTGGATTATTTACTAGTTGTTTCTGGTTTTTTGTAGTTGTTCCAGGGGGACTGCTTAGCTTCCACTCCTCTCTATGCCGCCATCTTGCCTCTTAGAATGTCATTCCTCTTTACAATTTAATAATATTTCATTGTGAGTATGTACTACACTTTGTTTATCCATTCAATGGTTGATGGACACTTGGGTTGCTTCCATGTTTTGGCAATGGTGAATAATACCACTATGAAAATTGGTGTGTAAATATATGTTCATGTCCCTGCTTTCAAATTCTTCTGGGTACTTACCTAAAAGGGGGATTGCTGGGTCATATGGTAATTTTATACTTAACTTTCTGAGGTGTTTTAGTGTGGTAAAACTGCCGAAATGCAATATATCAGAAATGGGTTGAATTTTACAATGGGGATTTATTAACTTACAATTTACAGTTCTTAGGCTGTGAAAATGTCCAACTCAAGGCATCAACAGGATGATACCTCGACTCTGAAGACAGGCTGCCAGCATGTGTAGCTCCTCTGTCACATGGCAAGGTACATGGCAGCATCTGCTGGTCCTTCTCTCACAGGTTTCATTGCTTTCAGTTTCTGGCTTCAGTGGCATCCTCTCTCAGCTTCTCTGGTGCTCTTCTCTGAATTTCCTCTCTTTTTTCTGTGCCTCTTTTATCCTCTTATAAGGGCTACAGTAAAGGGATTAAGACCCACCTTGAACAAGGTGTGTCACATCTCAATTGAAATAACCTAATCAAAAGGTCCCACCTATAATAGGTTTGTACCCACAGGAATGGATTAAAATAACACGACCTTTACTGAGGTACTGTCTTAGTTTGCTAATGCTGCGGAATGCAAAACACCAGAGACGGATTGGCTTTTATAAAAAGGGGGTTTATTTGGCTACACAGTTACAGTCTTAAGGCCATAAAGTGTCCAGGGTAACACATCAGTAATCGGGTACCTTCACTGGAGGATGGCCAATGGCGTCCAGAAAACCTCTGTTGGCTGGGAAGGCACGTGGCTGGCGTCTGCTCCAAAGTTCTGGTTTCAAAATGGCTTTCTCCCAGGACGTTCCTCTCTAGGAAGCTTGCTCCTCTTCAAAACGTCACTCACAGCTGCACTCAGTTTCTTCTCTTTGAGTCAGCACGTTTATATGGCTCCACTGATCAAGGCCCACCCTGAATGGGTGGGACCATGCCTCCATGGAAATATCCCATCAGTTATCATCTACAGTTGGGTGGGGCGCATCTCCATGCAAACAACCTAATCCCAAAGTTCCAACTTAATCCCCACTATTATGTCTGCCCCACAAGATTGCATCAAAGAATATGGCTTTTTCTGGGGGACATAATACATTTGAACCGGCACATTCTACCCCCTGGACCCCAGAAAAACATATTCTTTCCAAATACAAAATACATTCATCCCATCACAATACCACAAAAACTTAAATCATTTCAGTAACAATAGTTAAGTACAAAATCCCATCAAAATCAATTTAGGCATGGTCAGTCCTAAGGCACATTTCCCCTCTAGCTTTGGATCTGTGGAGTTAGAAGAAGTTATATGCTTCCAACATACAAAGGAGGGACATTCATAGGATAAACATTTCCATTACCTTAAGGAGAAACAGTAAGGAAAACAGGGTTAACAGGAGCAAAACAGTTCCTAAAACCCGCAGGACAAATTCCATTAGATTTCAAAGTCTGAGAGTCATTTACAGAACAATGTTGCATCTGTGGGCTTGAGAGAGCGGGAGCCTAACCCTTCTTAAGGGCCTTTTCGGCAGCCCTTTCCTCTCCAAATGCTTGGGTGAGTGCTCCAACATATCCACACACTGGGGAGACCACCTTCTTGGCCCCACCCTCCTCAAACATTGGGGCAGCTTCCGGATTCCTTTCCATCTCTGGGGCACATGCTCAACCCCTTCAGAACAGTGGGGTGGAAGCCAGACTCTCCCCAATTCCCTGGAAATGTGCTCCACCCTCTTTGGGACCTGAGGTGGCAAAACTCTTCCAGAGCATCGAGGCAGAAAGCCCGCCCTCGACCTCCAGGGCAAACTCACCCTTTCCATGCATGTGGGCTGCTCCGCTCTCCCAGCCCCAAACCTCTTGACTCCAGACCTCAACCTCCATGGCTCTGTCTTTGAAGAGATTTTTCCTTTAATTTTTTCCTTGTCTGTCTCCTCCTGTCCAGACTGGCAATGGCTCTGTCTATAAAGATCTCACAAAAATTCTGTTGGCTTTGCATGAAGCACACAGGGATCAAAGCCATTAGACAATAGGACTTTCCACAAATCCTTTCTGGATAATTCCATCTCCAATCTTGGCTTGTACTGAAATGGCGGCTGGGTTCCATGTTTGGTTACATCCTCATGTTGGGCTGTAGTTTCTGGGATTCCACCCCCTGGAAGCTCGTAATTTTCTTAGCCATCAGCTTCTGGTTTCTTTGAACCCAAGAGTTCAGTTCTAAGTTTATCTCTCTCCACTCGCATTTTACTATAAGCTGCAAGGAGAAGCCAGGGTATATCCTCCACAGGTAGTCTGGAGATCTCCTCAGCTAAGTATTCCAGGTTGTCACTTTTAAATTCTTCCTTCCATCTGACACCAGGACTCAATTTTGCCAAATTCTCTGCCGCTTTAAAACAAGATCGCCTTTCTTCCAGTTTACAACAACATATTCATCATTTCTGTTCAAGGCCTCATCAGAAGTATCTTTAGAGTCCATATTTCCACAAACAGTCTCTTTAAAGCAGTTTTGGCCTTTTCTATCAAGCTTGTCCCAATTCTTCCAGAATCTTCCCCTTATCCATTTAAAAAGCCGTTCCAACATGTTTGGTATTTGCAAACTCAGCAGCACCAACACCCCACTCTCGGTACCAAAATCTGTCTTAGTTTGCTAATGCTGCGGAATGCAAAACACCAGAGATGGACTGGCTTTTATAAAAAGGGGGTTTATTTGGCTACACAGTTACAGTCTTAAGGCCATAAAGTGTCTAGGGTAACACATCAGTAATTGGGTACCTTCACTGGAGGATGGCCAATGGCGTCCAGAAAACCTCTGTTGGCTGGGAAGGCACGTGGCTGGCGTCTGCTCCAAAGTTCTGGTTTCAAAATGGCTTTCTCCCAGGACGTTCCTCTCTAGGAAGCTTGCTCCTCTTCAAAACGTCACTCACAGCTGCACTCAGTTTCTTCTCTTTGAGTCAGCACGTTTATATGGCTCCACTGATCAAGGCCCACCCTGAATGGGTGGGGCCATGCCTCCATGGAAATATCCCATCAGTTATCATCTACAGTTGGGTGGGGCGCATCTCCGTGCAAACAACCTAATCCCAAAGTTCCAACTTAATCCCCACTATTATGTCTGCCCCACAAGATTGCATCAAAGAATATGGCTTTTTCTGGGGGACATAATACATTTGAACCGGCACAGGTACATACAGCCTTCAAACTACCACATGAGGAAACACCAAACTGTCCTTCACAGCAGCTGCACCATTTTACATTCCCACCAGCAATGAATGAGTGTTCCTGTTATCCATGTCCTCTCCAACACTCGTAATTTTCTGTTGTTTTTTTTTAATGGTAGCCATTCTAGTGGGTGTGAAATGGTATCTCATTGTGGTTTTGATTTGCATTTCCCTGATGGCTAATGATATTGAGCATCTTTTCATATGCTGTTTGGCAATATGGAGAAACGTCTATCAAGTCTTTTGCCCATTTTTTAATAGGGTTGTTTGTCTTTTTGTTGTTGATTTCTGGCTCTTATATTTAGGTCTTTGATCCATTTTGAATTGATTTTGTAAATGTTGTTAGGTAGGGGTACACCTTCTTTCTTTTGCAAATGGAGATTCAATTTTCCTGGCACCATTTGTTGAAGAGACTATTCTTTTCCAATTGAGTGGTCTTTGCCCTCTTGCCAAAAATCAGTTGGCCATATAAATGTGAGGGTTGATTTCTGAGCTCTCAATTCAATTCCATTGGTCTATATGTCTGTGCTTATGCCAGTACTATGCTGTTTTGATGACTGTGGCTTTGTAGTTAAGCTTTAAGTTCAGGTGTATGAGTCCTCCAACTTTGTTCTTCTTCAAGATGGCTTTGACTATTCAGGGCCCCTTACCCTTCAATATAAATTTGATGATTGCCTTCTCTATTTCTGCAAAGAAGGTTGTTGGCATTTTGATTGGGACTGTATTGAATTTGTAAATTGCTTTGGGTAGAATTGACATCTTAATAATATTTAGTCTTCCAATCCATGAACATGGAATGTTTTTCCATTTATCTTGATCTCCTTTGATTTTTTAGCAATGTTTTGTAGTTTTCTGTATACAAGGCTTTCACATCCTTGGTTAGATTCACTCCTAGATATTTGATTCTTTTCATTATTACTGTAAATGGAATTTCCTTCTTGATTTCTTCTTCCAATTGTTCATTGCTATAGCGTAGAAACACTACTGATCTTTGGGTGTTGACCATGTACCTCACCACTTTGCTGAATTCAAGATTTTCTGTATAAGAACATGTTATCTTGGGATAGGGAAGGTTTTACTTCCTCCATTCCAATTTGGATGCCTTTTCTTTCTTTCTTTCTTTCTTTCTTTCTTTCTTTCTTTCTTTCTTTCTTTTTTTTTTTTTTTTTTTTCCTAATTGCTCTGGCTAGAACTTCCAGTATGATGCTGGATAACAGTGGCAACAGTGGGCACCCTTTTCTTATTCCTGATCTTAGAAGGAAAGCTTTCAGCCTTTCACCATTAAGTATGATATTACCTGTGCATTTATCATATATGCCCTTTATCATGTTGAAGAACTTTCCTTCTATTCCTAGTTTTCTAAGTATTTTTATCAAGAAAGGGTACAGGATTTTATTAAATGCCTCCTCTGCGTCAATTGAGATGATCATGTGTTTTTTCTCTTCATTCTATTAATGTTACTGTATTGTATTAGTTGATTTTCTTATGTTGAACCATCCTTGCATACCTGGGATAAATCCCATTTGATCATGATGTATAATTCTTTTAATGTGCTATTGGATTTGTTGTGCTTCTATTTTCTTGAGGAGTTTTGCATCTATACTCATAAGAGATATTGGTCTATAATTGTCTTTTCTTGTGGTATCTTTATCTGGCTTTGAAAGAGGATGATGTTGGCTTCATAGAATTAGGGGTGTTTCCTCCTCTTCAATTTTCTGGAAGAGTTTGAGCAGGATTGCTGTTAATTCTTCTTGGAATGTTTGGTAAAAATCCGTTGTGTAGCCTTCTGGTCCTGGGCTTTTTTATTTGTTGTTGGGAGGTTTCTGACTACTGATTCTACCTCTACTAGTTATTGGTTAGTTGAGAAATTCTTCTTGAGTCAGTGTAGGTAGTTTGTGTGTTTCTAAGAATGTATCCATTTCATCTAGGTTATTTAATTTTTTGGCATCCAGTTGTTCTTGGTATCCTCTTATAGTTCTTTTTATTTCAGTGGGGTCATTAGCAATGTTCCCCTTTTCATGTCTAATTTTAGTTATTTGTGTCCTTTCTCTTTTTTTCTTCATCAGTCTAGCTAAAAGTTTGTCAATGTTATTGCTCTTTTCAAATAACCAACTTATGGTTTTGTTGATTCTCTCTAATATTTTTATTTTTAAATTCTCTATTTCATCTACCTCCATTCTAATCTTTGTCATTTCCTTCCATCTGCTCAATTTGGGTTCAGTTTGCTCTTCTTTTCCTTGTTCTTCCAATTTTGAGGTTAGGTCTCTAATTTGAAATCTTTCTTCTTTATTAATAAAAGCATTTAGAATTATAAATATCCTTCCAAGCACTGCCTCTATGGCATCCCATAAATTCTGGTATTTCGTATTTTCATTTTCATTTGCCTCAAGATATTTCCTAATTTCCCTTGTGATTTCCTCTTTAACATACTGGTTGTTAAAGAGTATGTTGTTTAATTTCCACATATTGTGAAATTTCCATTTCTCCCTCTGTTATTGATTTCTAACTTCATTCCATTATGGTTGAAGATACATTGTATGATTTCAATATTTTTAAATTATTGAGACTTGTTGGTCTTTCCTAGAGAATGATCCATGTGCATTCAAGAAGAATGTGTAGTCTGTTGTTGTCAGGTGAAGTGTTCTATATGTGTCCGTTAGTTCGAGTTGTTTTAGAGTATCATTCAAGTCTTACATTTCCTTATTGACCTTCTGGCTAGATGTTCTAGCCATACTAAAAATGGGGTATTAAAGTCTCCTACTATTAACATAGAAATGTCAATTTCTCCCTTCAAATCTGTCAGTATTTGCTGCATGTATTTTTGGGCTCTGCTGTTAGTGTATATGTATTTATAACTGTTGTCTTCTTATTGAATTGACCCCTTTGTCCGTATTCAATGACTTTCTTAAAGCCTATTTTATCTGATATGAGTATAGCTACTCCAGCTCTCTTTTGGTTACTACTTGCATGTTTTATATATTTTTCCATTCTTTCACTTTTTAAAAAAAAATTCAGTTTTATTGAGCTATATTCACATACCATATAATCATCCACAGTGTTCAATCAGCTGTTCACAGTACCATCATATAATTGTGCATCATCACCCCAATCAGTTTTTGAACATTTCCCTTACTCCAAAGAGAATAAAAATAAGAGTAAAAATCAAAGTGAAAAAGAACACCCAAAGCATTCCATACCCCCCATCCCACCCTATTTTCCATTTAGTTTTTATCCCCATTTTTCTACTCATCTGTCCATGTAATAGATAAAGGGAGTGTGAGCCACAAGATTTCACAATTACACAGTCACACCATATAAGCAACATACAATCATCTTCAACGTCCTTTCACTTTAAACCTACTTATGACTTTGAACTTAAGTTGAGTCTCTTGTAGATGGCATACTTGAATCATGCTTTTTATCCATTCTGCCAATCTTGGTCTTTCTTTTTTTTAATTAACTTTTTTTTTTTAAATCAACCATATAAAAAAAATTTAAAGAAACATACAATAAAAGAACATTTCAAACAAACCATAACAAGGCAGTAAGAAAAAGACAACTAACCTAAGATAACTACTTTACTTCCAACATGTTCCTACTCTACCCCAAGAAAGTAACCTAATACAGCAACATTTCTGTGAACTTGTTGCTACTATACCCATCAGAAATTAACAGACCATAGTCATTCCTGGGCATTCTCAGAACATTAAATTTACCCACGATAGCTTATCTGTCCTTATTGGGTTATCATTCCTGCTTCCTTAATTGCTCTCTATCACTAGTTCCCCTACATTCTACATTATAAACCATTTGTTTTACATTTTTCAATGTTCACATTAGTGGTAGCATATAATATTTCTCTCTTTTGTGGCTGGCTTATTTCACTCAGCATTATGTCTTCAAGGTTCATCCATGTTGTCATATGTTTCACAACATCGTTCCTTCTTACAGCTGCGTACTATTCCATCGTGTGTATACACCACATTTTCTTTATCCACTTATCTGTTGAAGGACATTTGGGTTGCTTCCATCTCTTGGCAATTGTGAATAATGCTGCTATGAACATTGGCTTGCAGACACCTGTTCGTGTCACTGCTTTCAGATCTTCCGGGTATATACTGAGAAGTGCAATCGCAGGATCGAAGGGTAACTCTATATCTACTTTTCTAAGGAAATGCCAGACTGACTTCCAGAGTGGCTGAACCATTATACAGTCCCACCAACAATGAATAAGGATTCCAATTTCTCCACATCCTCTCCAACATTTGTAGTTTCCTGTTTGTTTAATGGCAGTCATTCTAGTTGGTGTGAGATGGTATCTCATTGTGGTCTTAATTTGCATCTCTCTAATAGCTAGTGAAGCTGAACATTTTTTCATGTGTTTCTTGGCCATTTGTATTTCCTCTTCAGAGAACTGTCTTTTCACATCTTTTGCCCATTTTATAATTGGGCTGTCTGTACTATTGTCATTGAGTTATAGGATTTCTTTATATATGCAAGATATCAGTCTTTTGTTAGATACATGGTTTCCAAAAATTTCTTCCCATTGAGTTGGCTGCCTCTTTACCTTTTTGACAAATTCCTTTGAGGTACAGAAACTTCTAAGCTTGAGGAGTTCCCATTTATCTATTTTTTCTTTGTTGCTTGTGCTTTGGGTGTAAAGTCTAGGAAGTAGTTGCCTCACATAAGGTCTTGAAGATGTTTCCCTACATTATCTTCTAGGAGTTTTATGGTACTGTCTTTTATATTGAGATCTTTGATCCACTTTGAGTTAATTTTTGTGTAGGATGTGAGGTAGGGGTTCTCTTTCATTCTTTTGGATATGGATATCCAACTCTCTCAGCCCCATTTGTTGAAAAGACTGTTATGTCCCAATTCACTGGCTTTGGGGGCCTTATCAAAGATCAGTCAGCCATAGATCTGGGGGTCTATCTCCGAATTCTCAATTCGATTCCATTGATCAATATGTCTATCTTTGTGCCAGTACCATGCTGTTTTGACAACTGTGGCTTTATAATAAGCTTCAAAGTCAGGGAGTATAATTCCTCCCGCTTCATTTTTCTTTTTTAGAGTCTCTTTAGCAATTCGAGGCACCTTCCCTTTCCAAATAATTTGATTACTAGCTTTCCAAGTCTGCAAAGTAGGTTGTTGGAAGTTTGATTGGGATTGCATTGAATCTGTAGATGAGTTTGGGTAGAATTGACATCTTAATGACATTTAGCCTTCCTGTCCATGAACATGGAATTTTTTCCATCTTTTAAGGTCCCCTTCTATTTCTTTTAGTAGAGTTATGTAGTTTTCTTTGTATGGGTCTTTTACATCTTTGGTTACGTTTATTCCTAGGTACTTGATTTTTTTAGTTGCTATTGAAAATGGTATCTTTTTCTTGAGTGTCGCTTCAGTTTGTTTATTTCTAGCATATAGAAACATTACTGACTTATGTGCATTAATCTTGTATCCTGCTACTTTACTAAATTTGTTTATTAGCTCTAGTAGCTGTATCGTCGATTTCTCAGGGTTTTCCAGATATAAGATCATATCATTTGCAAACAATGACAGTTTTACTTCTTCCTTTCCAATTTGGATGCCTTTTATTTCCTTGTCTTGCCAGATTGCCCTGGCTAGCACTTCCAGCACAATGTTGAATAACAGTGGTGACAGCGGGCATCTTTTTGTCTTGTTCCTGATCTTAGAGGGAAGGCTTTCAGTCTCTCATCATTAAGTACTATGCTGGCTGTGGGTTTTTCATATATGCTCTTTATCATATTGAGTTTCCTTCAATTCCTACCTTTTGAAGTGTTTTTATCAAAAAGGGATGTTGGATTTTGTTGAACACATTTTTCAGCATCTATTGAGATGATCATTTGATTTTTCTCTTTTGATTTGTTAATGTGTTATAATACATTGATTTTCTTATGTTGAACCATCCTTGCATGCCTGGAACGAACCCCACTTGGTCATGGTGTATGATTTTTTTAATGTGTCTTTGGATTTGATTTGCAAGTATTTTGTTGAGAATTTTTGCATCTATATTCATTAGGGAGATTGGCCAGTAGTTTCCCTTTTTTGTAGCATCTTTGCCTTGTTTTGGTATTAGATTGATGTTAGCGTCATAAAATGAGTTAGGTAGTGTTCCATTTTCTTTATGTTTTGAAAGAGTTTATGTAAGACTGGTGTCAGTTCTTTTTGGTAAGTTTTGTAGAATTCCCCTGTGAAGGCTTCTGGCTCTGTGCATTTATTTGTGGGAAACTTTTTGATGACTGATTGGATCTCTTTGCTTGTGATTGGTTGGTTGAGGTCTTCTGTTTCTTCTCTGGTCAGTCTAGGTTGTTCATATGTTTCCAGGAAATGGTGCATTTCCTCTACATTATCCAGTTTGTTGCCATACAGCTGTTCATAGTATCCTCTTATAAGTTTTTTAATTTCTTTGGGATCTGCAGTAATGTCACCTTTCTCATTCATTATTTTGTTTATATGGGTCTTCTCTCTTTTTGATTTTGTGTCTATCTAGGGGCTTGTCAATCTTGTTGATCTTCTCAAAGAACCAACTTTTGGTGATATTTATCCTCTTTATTGTTTTTTTGTTCCCTATGTCATTTATTTCTGCTTTAATCCTTGTTATTTCTTTTCTTCTACCTGGTTTAGGATTGGTTTGCTGTTCATTTTTTAGCTTTTTCAGTTGATCCAGTAGTTCTTCGATTTTGGCTCTTTCTTTCTTTTTAATTTATGTGTTTAGTGCTATAAATTCCCCCTCAGTACCACTTTTGCTGGATCCCATAGGTTTTGGTATGTTGTATTCTCATTTTCATTCATCTCTATATATTTAGCAATTTCTCTTGCTATTTCTTCTTTAACCCACTGATTGTTTAGGAGTGTGTTGTTTAACCTCCAGGTATTTGTTAATTTTCTAAGTCTCTGATGGTTACTGAC
The DNA here is from genome assembly GCF_015220235.1 of Choloepus didactylus. Taxonomy (NCBI): domain Eukaryota; kingdom Metazoa; phylum Chordata; class Mammalia; order Pilosa; family Megalonychidae; genus Choloepus; species Choloepus didactylus. The sequence continues at coordinate 202,508,023 of NC_051307.1, read as the reverse complement.
TTCTAATTGTATTCCATTGTGGTCAGAGAATGTGCTTTGAATAATTTCAATTTTTTTTTAATTTAATGAGGCTTGTTTTATGTCCCAGCATATGATCAATTCTGGAGAAAGTTCCATGTGCACTAGAGAAGAATGTGTATCCTGGTGATTTGGGATGTAATGTTCTACATATGTCTGTTAAATCTAATTCATTTATCAGATTGTTTAGGTTTTCAATTTCCTTATTGGTCTTCTGTCTAGTTGATCTATCTATAGGAGAGAGTGATGTGTTGAAGTCTCCCACAATTATTGTGGAAACATCCATTGCTTCCTTTAGTTTTGCCAGTGTTTCTCTTATGTATTTTGTGGCACCTTGATTGGATGCATAGACATTTATGATTGTTATTTCTTCTTGTTGAATTGCCCCTTTTATTAGTATGTAGTGGCCTTCTTTGTCTCTCATAACATCCTTGCATTTAAAGTCTATTTTATCTGAGATTAATACTCCTGCTTTCTTTTGGCTGAAGCTTGCATGAAATACTTTTTTCCATCCTTTCACTTTCAATTTCTTTGTGTCCCTGTGTCTAAGATGAGTCTCTTGTATGCAATATGTTGATGGTTCATTTTTTTTGATCCATTCTGTGAATCTATATCTTTTAATTGGGGATTTTAATCCATTTACATTCAATGTTATTACTGTGAAGGCATTTCTTGAATCAGCCATCTTATCCTTTGGTTTATGTTTGTAATATATATTTTTTTCCTCTCTCTATTAATGTCCTTTAATATACGCATACTGAATCTCTTTAGTACTGAACCTTTCTCCATATCTCTCTCTCCTTTCTTTGTTTCTCTGTCAGTAGGGCTCCCTTTAGTATATCAAGTAGGGCAGGTCTCTTGTTAGCAAATTCTCTCAGCATTTGTTTGTCTGTGAAAACTTTAAGTTCTCTCTCAAATTTTAAGGACAGCTTTGCTGGATAAAGAATTCTTGGTTGGCAATTTTCCTCGCTCAGAATTTTAAATATGTCATGCCACTGCCTTCTCGCCTCCATGGTGGCTGCTGAGTAGTCACTACTTAGTCTTATGCTGCTTCCTTTGTATGTGGTGAATTGCTTTTCTCTTTCTGCTTTCAGAACTTCCTCCTTCTCTTTGGTAGTTGACAGTGTGATCAGAATATGTCTCAGAGTGGGTTTATTTGGATTTATTGTATTTGGAGTTTGCTGGGCATTTATGATTTGTGTATTTACAATGTTTAGAAGATTTGGGTAGTTTTCCCCAATAATTTCTTTGAATACTCTTTCTAGACCTATACCCTTCTCTTCCCCTTCTGGAACACCAATGAGTCTTATATTTGGACATTTTATATTATGTATCATATCCCTGAGGTCCATTTTGATTTTTTCGATTTTTTTCCCCATTCTTTCTTTTGTTCTTTCATTTTCCATTCTGTCATCTTCCAGGTCACTGATTCATTGTTCAATTTCCTCTAGTCTTGTACTGTGAGTATCCAGAATCTTTTTAATTTGGCCAACAGTTTATTTAATTTCCATAAGATCATCTATTTTTTTATTTACTCTTGCAGTTTCTTCTTTATGCTCTTCTAGGGTCTTCTTTATGTCCTTTATATCCTGTGCCATGATCTTCTTCATGTCCTTTTTATCCTGTGCCATGGTCTCATGCTTCATCTTTAGTTCTTTGATTAACTGCTTCAGGTACTGTGTCTTCTCTGATCTTTTGATTTGGGTGCTTGGGCTTGGATTATCCGTATCATCTGGTTTTTTCATATGCTTTAAAATTTTCTGTTGTTTTTGGCCTCTTGGCATTTGCTTAACTTGATAGGGTTCTTTTAGGATTTGTAGACCAATTAAAACCCTTATCTCTAATTTGTCAGATCTACAGCTTCGTGGAATACACTTTCTCTAACTAACCAGCAGGTGGTGTCCGCGAGCCACCTATTCCCCTCAAGCTAGTTCTCCCCCACTTTGTCTTTGTGGTGAGTGGGGGTGTGAGTCTTATGGGGTCCAATTGGTGTACCAAGCTTGCGTATGTAGTTGGTGTTGCCCGCCTTGTATATGGGGCGTGTGTCTGGGTGGTCAGGGAGGGGTGGCGGCTCTAACAATCAAATCTCCCTGGTGTTCCTGGAGATTTAAAGCTGCTGCAATAGTCTAATCCTTCAGTTCATTCCTGCCACAGTTTGCCTCTGCCACTGACCCACAAGTCCTTGGTATTGGCGTATGGCCCCTGAGACTTGCAAGTGGGTTCCTCTTCCAGGCCATGCACCCCCAGGTCCTCTATTGAGGGATGACTGTGCTATGTCACAGGTGAGTGCCATTCCCCCAGGGTGGTTCTGGGCTGCAGGGTGGTGTAGGAACGTTCCCAGTCTGCTGAAAGGATGGCTGAATGGGGCATGTTAATTCACACTGCTCCGCTTTCCCAACTCTGGGACAACCAGCTGAGGGTGCAGGGAAGGCTAATGTCCATGCCCAATTTTGTGGTGTGTGCGTGTGTTGTTGGAAACACTTCCCATCACAATGGGTTGTCTGGGGCAGCTCTGGGTTGTGGAGCCGGCGACTGGCAGGAGTGTTCTCTGCCCACCAGGAAGATAGCTGTGAGGGAACGACCCCTTTTCTTGGGAAGTTGTGGTGTTTAGTGAATTTTCTCAGCCACTGGACTTATTGCCTTGTCTCAGAGCTCTCTTAGTTCTGCTCTTGTCTTGACTTGCCCAAATTGCAAGTCTTTGAGGTTTTCTGTATTGGGAGATATTGCTGATCTCAGCTGTTCCACATGTTCATGTGTGTTGTATGAAGTATGCCCAAAGTCAAATTGCTCTGCAGGGTCCGGTCCATGCAGTTCCTGGCTTTCTACCTCAATCTTGGTCTTTTGACTGGAGAGTTTAATCCATTTACATTTAAAGTGGATACTGATAATGCAGGACTTTCTTCTGCCATTTTGCTATTTAGTCTTTGTCTTATACCTTTTTTTTGCCCCTCAGTTCTTCCATTAATGCCTATTTTCATATTTAGCTGTTTGTTTTTTATTGTACATACTGAATTCCTTCTCTGGATATATTTTTCATATTTTTTCCTTGTGGTTACCAAGGAAAATAGGGTGGAAATAATGACAGAAAACTTCATCAACATAGCAAAAGACATGCATAAACACATTCAAGAAGCCCAGAGAACACCAAACAGGATAAACTTGAAGAAAAATATGCCCCATCACACCCTTTCTTTCCTCTCCTTCTAGGACCCCGATAATGTATACATTGGTATGCTTGATAGTCTCCCAGAGGTCTCTTAGGCTATTTTCACTTTTTATAAGTTTTTTTTTCTTTCTGCTCCTCAGCCTGACTCATTTTGATGGTCTTGTCTTTGAGTTCACTGATTCTTCTGCCAGCTCAAATCTGCTATTGAAACCCACCTGGAAATTTTTCATTTCAGTTACTGTGGTCTTCAACTCCATTAGTTCTGTTTAGTTCCTTTTTAAAATTTCTATCTCTTTATTGACGTTCTCATACTGTTCATTCATCATTTTCCCAAAATCCTTTAGTTTTCTCTCTGTGTTTTACCTCATTGCCTTGAGCATACTGAAGATCCTTTTCTTAAAGCCTTTGTCCAGTATGTCCAAGGTCTGGGTTCCCCTCTCGTTCATCATCCACTTTCCCCTCTCTATTATATCATTTCAATTACCACACAAACATGCTTCTCTTATCCGAAAAAAAAAATGGAGAATAGGGTGGGATGGGGTAAAATTTAACATCCTAAATATATAACAACCATATTTGATTTGATACCAACTTGACTTCAATAGTTGACACATACACTGTTCCTATACCCCTCCATCCCCCTACCTTTTTTGTACTTGTTACAAATATCTTTGTACACTATATGTCCCAAACCATAGATTTATCATTACTTTTCATGCATTTGCATTTTAGCACCTGTAGGAATTAAAAAGTGGAGATACATACCAAAAAATACAATATAATAGTACAGGCATTTATAATTACCCAAAAGGTTACTTTTACTGTAGGTGCTTATTGCTTTATGCCACTTTGAACTACTATCTAGTGCCCTTTTCTTTCAGTCTGAAGAACTCCCTTTAGCATTGCTTGAAGGGTAGGTCTAGTGGTGATGAACTCCCTCAGCTTTTTGTTTATCTGAGAATGTATTAATCTCTCCCTCATTTTTGAAAGAAAGTCTCACCAGATATTAAATTCTTGGTTGGCAGTTGTTTTCTTTCAGCACTTTAAATATTTTGTCCAAATGCCTTCTTGCTACCATGGTTTCTGACAAGGAATTGGCACTTAATCTACTTGGGACTGGCTTGTATATAACACATTGCTTTTCTTTTGCACTTTCAGAACTCTCTCCTCGTCCTTTGTATTCGACAGTGTGATCAGTGTGTGATGGGGCATACTTTTCTTCAAGTTTATCCTGTTTGGTGTTCTCTCAGCTTCTTGGATGTGCTTATGCATGTCTTTTGCTAAGTTGAGGAAATTTTCTGTCATTATTACTTTGAATATTCCTTCTGTCCTTTCTTTCATCTCCTTCGAGGACCCCCATAATGTATACATTGGTATGCTTGATAGTCTCCCAGAGGTCTCTTAGGCTATTTTCACTTTTTATAAGTTTTTTTTTCTTTCTGCTCCTCAGCCTGACTCATTTTGACAGTCTTGCCTTTGAGTTCACTGATTCTTCTGCCAGCTCAAATCTGCTATTGAAACTCTCCTGGAAATTTTTCATTTCTGTTACTGTGGTCTTCAACTCCAGTAGCTCTGTTTAGTTCCTTTTTAAAATTTCTATCTCTTTATTGACGTTCTCATACTGTTCATTCATCATTTTCCCAAAATCCTTTAGTTTTTTCTCTGTGTTTTACCTCATTGCCTTGAGCATACTGAAGATCCTTTCCTTAAAGCCTTTGTCCGGTATGTCCAAGGTCTGAGTTCCCCTCTCGTTCATCATCCACTTTCCCCTCTCTATTGTATCATTTCAATTACCACACAAACATGTTTCTCTTATCTGAAAAAAAATATTGACCCACTTTCTCTTTCAGTTCTGCCCCATTTCTCTTTACAGCACAACTCTCTAAAAGAGTTGTCTCCACTCATTGTCTCCTACTTCTCTCCTCTCTGTCTCAACCCATTCCTACCAGGCTTCTGCCCACCACTCCACTGAAAATGCTCAGGTCACGGTCATGGTCACCAATGGCCTCCACATTGTCAAATCCAAGTCACGTCTCAGTTCCTCATTTCACTTGACCATTAGCATCACTCACTACTGCTGCATACTTCCTCTTTCCTGAATTACATTCTTCACTTGGCTTCTGGAACACCACCTTCTCCTGGGATTCCAGCTCTCTCCTTGCCACACCTTTGTAATCTCTTTTGCAAGTTATTCCTCATCTTCCAATGCCAGAATCCCACCTCTGACATTGAAGGGATCCAAGGCTCAGTCTTTGCACCAATTTGCTTCTTTGAGTACACCCAATTCCTGAGTCTCAAGGCTCATCCAGTCTCAAAGCTTTAAATCCCATCTCCTGATGAAAATTGGCCAAGGTTATCTCTGGCCCAGACCTCCCATGAACCTGTGACTTGTCTAACTGCCAACTCCACATTCCCACTGAGATGTCTTATAGGCATCTCAAACTTGACATGCCCAAGATGAGCCCCTGATCTTTCCCCAAATGTGCTCCTCCCACAATTTTCTCCTTGGAGTCACTCCTAACTCCTCTCTTCCTCTCTCATTTCATGTCAATCCATTAGCAAATCCTGTTGGATGCAAGTCTGACCATTCCACTGCCTCCACGCCCCACTTGGTCCTGGCCACTGTCACCTCTCATCTTAGTACTGCAGAAGCCTGGTTGGAACCTTTACTTCCACCCTCAGCCTTCTAAGTTCTCTCTACACAGCAGCCAGCATAATCCCTCCACTGCTCACATTTTCCTTCCTCTCCCTGGGGAAAAGTCAAAGGCTTTACAATGGCCCATAAGGTTTCATGAGATTTGACTCTTTTCCCCTGGTCTCCTCTACTACTCTCTCCCTCCTTTACTCCATGCCCTCATGCCAAGCCCACTCCTAGATCTGGGCATTTGCAATTGCTGTTCCTTCTGCTAGAACTTGCTCCCATACTCTCTTGCTCTCTCAAGTCTTTGCTCCAGTGGCATCCTTTCCGGGACACCTTCCCTGACCTATCACTATTTAAGAGTGCAGCTTCTATCCCTCCTGCCTCCTTGTTCTCTGTGGCTCTAAGCATCTTCCAACCTGTTGTATAACCTGTTTATTGCTTTTGTGCATCATCTGTGATGCCTGCATTAGACTGCCAGCTCTGTGGGAGCAGGGCCTCTGCATTCACAGCTGTGTCCCAGTGCCTTGCACAGTGCCTGGCACACTCTGGATGCTCAATGTATGTTTTCTGAATGGATGGATTCATCATAGGCACATCATCACTCAGAACAGTAAAAGTGACCCAAAGGTGTTTAGACCTAAGAAACATGGCATGTGCCTCCCATGAGACTTGGCCGTTCTCTGGATCTGACCTCATACAGTCCTCCCTGGCTGCTCGCAGCATCCCTAGTCCCACCTCACAGAATGCTCTGCAGACCACAGCAGTGGTAATGCCAGCTGAGCCCTCACCATGAGCCTGGCCATGTGCCAAGCACCTGTTACCCATCAACACCTTTAAGTTTCACTCCATGAGATAGGAACTATTTTGCCCATTTTACAGAGAAAGAAACTGCTGCACTTTGAAGTTAAGTAATTTGCAAAGGCGTCATGACTTGTAATTGGTAGAGCCAGGATTCCAACATTCAGGCCACTAGTCCACATCCTTAACCACTGCCCCACTCTGACTCTTGGGTGAACACAGCGTAGCTATAGAGGGGTGGGAAGCACTGCAATTTGGGTTCTTTGGATTCTTTTGTCTTTTTTCTGAAGAGCTTTTTAAGTAGAAACTCTCTAGGAAGCGGTCTCTGACTCTGTGCATCCCACTATATCCCTAGGACCCAGTACCAAGCTTGGCACTGAGAGGGCACTCAATAAGCATATGCAAGTGAGAAGAAAGATGTGTGAGTTAGGGGAACAACATCATTTAGTTATAACCACTTAACCTGGAGCTTGCCCAGCAACACTGAGGGGCTCATAGGGAAAATGACTCACCCATAGACATGCATTCATTCATTTGGGCTTCCAGGCATTTGGTCATTCACAAACACTTCCTGAGCCTTGGACTGGTTCCAAGCCCTATGACAGGTATTGATGATACAAGGGAAGTATCCCTCTTACAATGAGAGGTGAGTCTGTAGGTTCATTGTATTGTTATTCTTTACATTTTGTTTTATAAGTATTCATATATCCTTTATAAATATATATTCAATATTTAATAAAAGTAAAAAAATTTTTTAAGTGAATCAGACAGGGCTCCAGTCCACTGAGAGCCTCCAACCTAGAGAAGAGACAGATGTGCAAACAAATCACTGCAAGACAAACTGTCACACAGTTCAGGGAGGAGCAGATAAGAAGGCTTCCTGAAGGAGGGTGAGGTCTGACATGGGGAGACATCTATACCATCTGTTCTTCCCAAGGTGAAAGGGCAAGCCAGGCAGAGAAGACAGCATATGCAAAGGCCTAGACGCACATCAGAGCACACTCGGTCTGGGTGGTGGTGTGGGGTGGGCATGGCAGATGAAAGTCATTGCTATTCCCAGCACCTAAAACAGTTCCTGGCAACAGTGTGCACTGAACTACTTGAATGAAGTTGGGAAGCTCGAGATTTAAACAGGAAGGGCCACGACAGCAGGGCCTCTAAGGTTTTCAAATAGGGGGAGGCCCTGGTTCTGTGCCAAGGAGGAGAGGCTGGAGACAGGGGACCCAGTGAAAATAAGGAGAAAAGTCCTGGCAGCCAGGCAGGGGAAGACTTATCTAGGGGTAAATAATTTTTTTAAGATGGCCAAAAAAGGCAGAAGATCTAGAAATGGCCAGATTTCTAACAGCCTTCATGACTTTCAGCATTTAGGTCTATTAACTGATCAGAAAAAGTCTTAACTCAAGCAAGGAGGAGCCCCCAGCCCCAGGAGCACTGCTGGGGAGGGGGCACAGTGCCAGCTGGGTCAGCTTCTCCCTCAGCAATTCTCAGTGCCCCTGCAGCCTCCCATCCCATCCCATGACCACCACTGAGGGAAAAATTCCAGACCTCACTGGTTGGATGCTGGGCTCTCTGCTGTCAGAAACTGCCAGGAAAGACATGAGGCCAACATGCTTCAGTGACCAAGAAGTGCTCCAGACCCTGGGCACATACACAAGGGCTGGGCCACCAGGGAGAGATTTGGCTGCCCTGGTCCATGGGGGGAAGGAGCCTGGAGCCGCTCTGGTAGCTGAACCTAGGGAGGGCCTGCTCAGGCGGAAGCAGACTGGAAGGAAAGGCAGGGAGGCAAGGAGACAGTGCAGGCTCCAGAGGGGGCACCAAGCTGGATGCCACATGGTGGCATTCTAGGACATGCCCCCCACTGCCTCCAGGAGAAATTTGAAAGAGAGAAGTCTCACATCAATCAATGGTCTTCTCTGTTTACCAGGAAGGGAGTGAACTTAAGGCAACTGTTTTTCTAAGTCAGAGCTGGAAGAGCCCCAGAGCTTCAAACAAAGTTTTGATAAATTCATGGTTGACCTTTCTGTAATAGGCAATTACGGCTGGGCAGAACCTGTGGGTGGTCCCTCTCCTTCGAGGCTGATGTCAGGAAGAACCACTGGGCTACTCCAATGGTCCCCTTGCACTCAACCAGAGTAGCGGGGGCTGCAGAATGGTGAGGTGACAGGGTCCTGGTCCTGGATCCTGGAGCTCTTCTCTCAGGAATGGACTTGAGAACTGGGAAATGTTGGGCTTAGAAAAAATTCCAGTTTTCAGAAAAGAAAAAGTTTCTTGCCCTTCCCTACATTCAGGCCAGTGGCCTCCTGCCTTTTTGATTATGCACCCCCATCAACAAAACACATCAGTGTCTCCTCATTATATGAATATTTGTCCATCAATTACAAGCCTATATATTATTTATAAAGCATACTTCCATAAATGGAAACATTTTAAAGGATGAGATTAAAAAAATAAGTGTACATAGGGGTTTTCACATTTTTTTTCCTGCGCCTCACATGTGCCCTAGTTTGGAGGTCACCCACTGCTGAGGAAATCCTTAAACCCCAATCCTTAAAGGAGTCTCTATTGGTTGCCCAGACCAGGTTTTCTCCTGACCCCCAGCCCTGCCCCAAGGAAAGTGAGTTTAGGGAGGAAATAGGGAGGCCCCAGGCCATGCAGGGCAGGCCTCACCAGGCTTGCTGACTGCCTACGGACCAAGAGGAGTTTGCTCTACTGATTGCAACAGCACAGAGGTGAGAGTCTCCATAAAGCTCAGCCACAGCTCTCAGAAGGAGCTTGTGATTGGGCAGGAAGCCGGCAACATGGATGAGACTCTGAGATGCTCTCCTGGAGCTAGAGGATGACCTGCTGGCTGGGGAGGGAAGGAGCCAAACCCCAATCCCTGAGGTTCCTGTGGGGAGAGAAGTGAGGGGCATCCTACAAGCAGAGCTCCCCATGAGGCTGACATCTTCCCTTCCTAACCTGCATGGCCCTCAAAGCTACAGCCCCACTGTGAGGTTGAGGTTACAAGACCCAAAAGACCCCAAAGTAACCTAGAGAGCCAGCCAGTTCTTCCTTGGCACAGGTGGGGATGAGGCACCATGCCAGCCTGGTGAGAGCCCCCACAGCAGATGTACACTGATGCACTTGAGCATACACACACTGACACCCCAGAGCAGACAAACTCATGTGAAGAAGCCATTAGTGTTAACAGGTGCCCATTGCCTCCACTCATCCCACCCACTCAGGAAGGTATGGCAGTTGGGACTCCTCCTGTGGCCCAAAAACAAGACTTAAATTGGTCCCAGGCCAGGCTGTCTGAGCTCTGGCTGCTTTGCTGCTACTGAGGGAAAGTTTGGAATGAGACTATAGGTGGGTAAGAAACACAAAGAATGTGGCAAGAAGGACTGGGAGGAACAAGAGTTGCTGCCATCAAACCCAGGCAGGACAAAGCTGCCAGCATAAGGGTAGAGACTGACAGGAAGCTGAGAGCAAGGTGGGAGCCAAGCCATAACTTCGATGAGAGCAAGTTCTGAGTCCCAAGCGGATCCAATAGATTGAAACCATCTCTCAGGACAATCTGATTTGGCCTCGGTTCTCTTCAGTCTCTAGAATCCAGAACAAGGATGAGAAATAGAGGTAACTTTCCTCTAACCTCAATTAATTAATTGCTAGTGGTTGCCTGGAGGGCTGGGTTTGCCAAGGATCAATAGGAAAAAGTGCTTCCATCAATTAGTGATATCTGCCATGAACCCAGGAGTAGGGCACATAAGCCCAAAGGCCATGAATTTGTCCACTATGACATAAAACAAAACCAAACCTCTGGACTGCCTCAAGTGATATTAGCTTCCTAGAGGTCCTCATTCAAAATTGGGCCAGGCCCACCTCAGGTCAAATCCAACTCCCACCAAAAAGAGACCCTTAGATGTATGTAGTGTTTATCCTTGACCTTCTTAGTCCCACTTTCACCTCCATCCGTATGCTTTTCCGGAGCCATATGAGCTGACCTGCTGGGTTTTATCCTGGGATCCTGCACATCAATCAGCTAAGATATCAAATGCCACGAGTTTGGAATAACTTTGGAAGGTACCAGGAAAGACCTCCCAAGGGCTGGTCTCTTCAACTATGATGCCTATGACAGACTTATATGAACCAATGATGGCTCACCTGAGGGCAAGTGAGTGGTGTACACAATCCCCTTAGCCCAGGGACTCTGTTGAGGGGTTACTGGTCCTTTAATCATGGCTTCTCCTTTTATATCTTATGGAGTTTATCTCTAGCAGTTTTCATTCATTCATTCATTCATTCACTTTTAAAGAACTCATAGGAACCATATTCCCTGAGTTCTTGAATGTCTGAAAATATCATTGTGGCCTTTAAACTTGAATGACAGCTTGACTGTATATAAAAGGCTGGGCTCACACTTTCTTTCCCTGAGGAATTTGCAAATAAAGCCCCTCTGTTTTCTAGCATTGATTATTGCTAAGGAGAACTCTGGGTCAGCCTGATTATCTTCCCTTAAAGGTCTCTTAACTTTTTCCACTGGATGCAATAGAACTTATTTATTTTCCCTTTGAAATTCAGTGACTTCACAAAGATATGTTTTAGGGTTGAATATACCATATCAATTTTTCTTGCAATTTAGTATGCCCTTTCAAACCATAGATTTATTTGTTCTTTTATTTCAGGAAAAAAGGTTTTCTTCTATTACATCTTTGTGTTTTGGGCTCCATTTGTTCTGTTATCTTCTCCAGGGATACCTATTTTGGATTTCCTTTGTCTGCAGGGCTGCTGGCAACCCACTGAGCTTTCCCCCACTCCCTGCTCCCATCTGCCACACTTTGCTCAATTCCTTGGCCAACCACCTCCATAGTAGTTCCCTGGCATCACACAGGGTTCAGGGACATTCTGTAAGCTTCTCCACATATGTTGGCTTTGCTAACCATTTCAAGAAGGGGGTTATTAGATTTGGCCCTCTGGATTCTGACCTCTCTTCTCTAGTTCCACAAAGACAAGCTTCCCCTCCTAGGGTCTTCCCTTACCCACAACTAATTTTCCCTGTACTTGGAAGCCATTCTCTACATATAGTGTTTCAGGGTGCATGGGTGTTTCTTAGCTTTTTTGATGACAGTGTTTTCTTTTCTGTTTCTTGTTCTTCCTGCAGTTTTCAGTTAGTTCAGTAAGAAGATTAAGCAGAGAGATGCTTTCGGTTCATCATATTTAACCAAAGATATCTTACAACCCAAAACAAATGCTGTCTTTCTCTGACTTTCCACTTGTGCAAGTTCTGAGTTTTCTAAGCATAGACCCCTTTGTAAATTTGATTAAAGATCTTAGATCTTTTCCCTAGGAAAAAATGTACACACTCATAAACATCTTTTGATTTCAGGAGGTAGCCAGACCTTCTAAAGCCCATGCAGGCCAAACTCCTCAATGGCTAAAGGGCCTTCAGTGAGTGGGCCACTGCCTATCACACCAGTCTGTTCTCTTGCTCATACTCATGCCCCCTGGGTGCAGGCCCTGCCTGGGACCTGGGAGCTCACTAAGACAACAGATGCTTTCCTTCATCTATGCCTATAGGTTCTCCAGAGAGCTAGCCACATGCCTCCACAGCACCATTTGAACCTGACTTATGTTGTGGAACCCCTGGGGTTTCCCTTCCTGTGCACCCTCCACCAGTCTAGTCCCAGTGCTGCCCTACTGCAGGGCATTATCTGTTTACCGTCTGTCACCTGGGGGCTCCCAGAACCTAAAGTGTGTGCAATCCCTGCTCACCAGTTGAAGGAAGCAGACGTTCCATGGGCTGTTTTAATTATCTGATGATAAATAACCTGTAATTAGGCAAGATTTGTAGGAAATGACCTGCTAACTTTTGAAAGCAACTTCTTCTTTTAAATGAGTTAAACAGTCATAGTAATACCATTCATCTTTTACAATGGTTTGGCTCAGTCAAATTATCACAAATTACAAAGGGGGAGGGATGCAAAGATTGGGTTTTACTACAGTACAGGAAAGGAGCTGGCTTCTTCAGCTAAAACTCAATAAAAAGGGGAATGTTTTTGCTTTGCAATTTGTGCCCTAATGCCTTTTCCCCCACTTATTCATTGGACTTAAGTAACAGCTCATCAGCAGGAGACTCTTGGGGAGCTAAGAAAAATGGGGGGCCCATGCTGGGAGTTGGGAAGGTCAGAGGAGGCGGAAGGAGGCTGGCAGGTGGCAGGCTAGAGTCACTGCCCAGAGCTGAGACCCAGACCTGCAGCTCCTCGAAGGGCTCTCTCTATTACCTTTTGGCTCTCCAGATGGTTCTGACCTGGGACATCAGAAGGAACAAGGGCCCAACCTCAGAGACTCTCCCTTGTGGGTACTCTAAGGACAGACCCAGAATGCAGACTTTGGCTAGGCAAATCACAGTAAATCCCCCACACCAAGACCTGCAGAATGCAAAGCACTTGAGTTTTAAGGAACCGACTGTTGTTTCTAGTCTTTGGTGGCTGAGGTATCCTTCAGGCCAGCCAGTTACCTCTGCTAGTCCCCTCCCAGGGTCAACTCTCTGAGGGGGCATCTGGATGGCCAGGCAAGTCCTCAGCCACCTCCCCACAGCCTTCTCAAGAACCTGGGCTCGTGCCAGCCAAATGTTCACATTTCCCAACCCAATCTGCTGGGAAAATTGTAGCTCCCAAATATAGCCCAAGAGTTCTGACCCAGCCCAAGCCACAGAAACTCCAAGTCCCCAAGCTTACAGACAGCTGCATGGTGATCCCACATGGAAACAACTTTAAGCTGTGTAGTGTCCCAGTTTTCCTACTCAGGGGAAAAGTTCCTAAAGCTAGGAAGCTCTAATCAGGAGTCGGAAGTCATTACAAAAATCTGAGCCCGCTTTTCTCAGATTCCAGCTACTGCAAATTCTACTACTCCAGCCTTTTACCTAGGGGATTGTGTTGTGCTTGTCAGCTGTCTCCCAAATTCTGCTGCAACAAGAAAGCTGAGATAAACTAAGAGGAATCCACAGACCTTTGTGACTGTGGAGGCAGCAGTCCCTACTCTCCCCAGCCCCCAACAGGATAGAAGCCAGGACTCTGGCCCGGATACTTTGGCAAGCTCCTGCCCAGTCTTCAGACCCAGTGCTGAGGAGAGACTTGGTACCCAGCCTGCCCTTGGGGACTGCCAGGAAACATCCTCAGCTCTCTAGAATGGCAAAGTCTACTTCATACTCAGCTCTGCTCCAGATACAGAAAGGGAGTCAGGGACCAATAGCAAACGAGATAACCCAACATGTGCATCTTTAATACATGAATTGGCTGAACACTGCTGTGCACGGGCACTGGGCTGGACCTCCTAGTATAGGAGGCTTCACAGAGACTGCTCTATGAGACTTCCAGGGAAACCCCCATCCAGCCAGAGCCCCCCTGGCTACTTTCTTATAGGATAGTCAGTGGAATTAAAAAACTATGTCTCTTGGCTAGTTTGAGGGGAGAAAGAAATACCAAAGTAATGTCTTCCCACACCATGATTTACGTGCCAACTTAGCCAGGTGATAGTGCCCAGGTGTCTGATCAAGCAAACACTGGCCTAACCGTTACTGCGAGGACATTTGTGGTTGGTTAATAAACCAGATAGCTGGTTTATTAAGTTGTCAGTCAATAGACTGTACCTCTGACTGATTACATCAACAAAGGGTGTGTCTTCCGCAATGTGAGAATTCAATCAGCTGGATTTAATCCAATCAGTTGAAGACTTATAAGGCAGAAAGAGAGAGGACCTTCACTTCTTTGGATAGCCAGCGAAGCATTTCCTGAGTTCACTGAATACCTTCATCAGAGTTGCCAGTTTGCTGCCTCCCCTAAGGAATTTGGACTTGTGTATCCTGCCCTATGGAATTTGGACTTGTGCATCCTCACAGTTGCATGAGACACTTTTATAAATCGTATATTTACAGATATCTCTTGTTGATTCTGTTTCCCTAGAGAAACCTAACTAATACACCATGTTAAAAATCTATCTATCTATAACAGTATTAGAGTTTAAATAAAGTAAATCAAACACACACACACACACAAATATCTCTGTCTAGAAATTGGGCCTGCTTGCTTTGTATGTCTCTGTATAAGAATAAGAAGAAACTCTTCTGTTACCCATAAAGGGTAAAAGAAAATTGTGATTGGGAATCACCTATGGCCCTACCTTCCCACCTCCACCCATCCCTTAGAGTCACTGTATTGATACCCACCTCTTGACACTTGCCCCACAGCCCAGGGTACTATGTTAGCTCTTGGGTAGGGCAGTTTCAAAAGCAGAAGAATCCTGCCTTTGGACAAAGGACCTGTAGCTCTGGTGCGGAGCCAGGCAATATCAGGAAATATTACAGACTGGGCAGGAGCTGAGAAATATCACTGGAAATATCAGGTAATAAGATGAGAACACAACCCTTTGAACCTCTCCCTCTCCCTTATAATTTCAAATGTATTAAATCCGAAGACTTCAAATTGCATGCTTTCACATACAAAACTCCATGTATCCATTTATTTGGTGCAGGATCTATATTTCCTAAACAATTTAACTCATACAGTTAGTTCAAATACCATAATTACATGGAACTTTGAATAGGAAGTGAGACGTGGTAGGTTTGTACAGGTTAGTGTGAAATAGCGACACATCCCAAAGTAATTTGGGCAGAGAATAAAAATATATATATGCAGGGCCCCCTTGAGGGGCCGGGGGGAAATGCAGAAGTGTTGGACTTCCTCACCTGGACTGTTGCTGATGTTCTCACAAACACTGAGGACAAGCGGTTTGGTATACTGAGCCCTCTTTCTTGGGACTTGCCCTCATGGAACTCGTTACTGCAAAGGAGAGGCTAAACCTGCTTATAATTGTGCCTAAGAGTCTCCCTGTGAGTACCTCTTTGTTGCTCAAATGTGGCCCTCTCTCTCCAGTGAACCCAACTTGGCAGGTGAACTCATTGCCCTCCCCTCTATGTGGGTCCTGACTCCCAGGGTGTCTCCCTAGCAACATGGGATATGACTCCCGAGAATGAATCTGGACCCGACATCATGGGATTGAGAACATCTTCCTGACCAAAAGGGAGACGTGAAATGAAACAAAATAAAGTTTCAGTGGCTGAAAGATTCCAAATGGAGTTGAGGGGTCACTCTGGTGGGCACTCTTACGCACTATATAGATAACCCTTTTTAGGTTTTAACATACTGGAATAGCTAAAAGTAAATACCTGAAACTATCAAACTGCAACCCAATTGCCTTGACTCTTGAAGACGATTGTATAATAATGTAGCTTACAAGGGGTGACAGTGTGATTGTGAAAACCCTGTGGATCGCACTCCCTTTATTCAGTGTATGGATGGATGAGTGGAAAAATGGGGACAAAAACTAAATGAAAAATTGGGTGGGGGGGATGATTTGGGTGTTCTTTTTTACTTTTATTTTTTATTCTTATATTTACTTTTTGTGATATAAAAATGTTCAAAAAATAGATTGGGGTGATGAATGCACAACTATATGATGGTACGGTGAACAGCTGATTGTACACCACAGATGACTGTATGTATGTGAATATGTCCCAATAAAACTGAATTTTTTTTAAAAAGGCAATGCAAAACAAACAAACAAACAAACAAAAACAAACTCCATCTATCACATACAAATAATTAGAACTTGGATGTGTGAGCACATGTGCACTTGGGTGTGTGTATGTGTGTGTGTTTTTACAGGGGGTCAGAAGAGAAATGAATGTGGACTGGCACAGTCAGAGAAGGCCCCAAGGAGGGCAGGCGGGAAGGGGCATGGGTTCCAGAGAGAAGGGGGCCATCTGCTTTCCCCCACACGTGGTTTCCACCGGGTCGCTAGAGCCTGGCACAGTAAATACTTGTGGACTGAATGATCGATGGGCATCGGTGAACGACTACGGCATCTGAGGCTCTCTGTGGTAGTGGCAGCCAACACACAGCATGAAAGAGACACGAAACGCTGGAACAATCCTGGGGCCTAGAAAACTTCTCAGGCAGAGGACAGATAGGTCTTGGGAGAGAAAGTGCTCTGAAGTCGGGGACAGAGACATGGGGGCAGACCCTGCTTGGGAGGGAGTCTCCCTCAGGAAGCCCATTTGACACACAGGCCTGCTGAGATCACTGCCATGTGCAGAACCTCACTCGGGGCCCCCTGTGCCAATAGCTGGCTCTTCCTGCCTGAGGAAGCAGGAGGGTGGTGTTACCAGTCCTACCCTGCTTCGGCTGGGACACTGCACACAGCACACCTAGGGTCACCTCCCCACCCTCAACACACTCCCCTTGGCCTACCCAGGCAGGTTCCTCTCCCAGCCCAACCACCAGCATTGCCTCCCGGCAGGGATTTCTGAGGCTCCTCACTGACCCTACCAGCTCAGGCTCTACTTTCTTTCTGGAAAGCCCTTTCCATAAAATCCAATTCAACCTTAGCCCTTACCCGCTAAGAGGCCTTTGCTGTGCCTGCCTGCACACTCCTCATGGGCTCAAGCATGGGACTCTCTCCGGCCTCACCCTCTTCCCTCACCAGTAGGCAGCATGAGGCCAAACACCCAGACGGAGCTGGTGCTCAGGGAGCCTTGACCGCCTGAATGTAATTCTTTACGGGGCTGGTGAAAAGAAGAATGACAAAAAATGCCATCTCAGGTTGGTAAATGGGACTCAAGATTCCAGCAGGAAAAATATCCCCTCTTCTGAGTAATACCCAGCACGACATTAAAGGACAAGTAACAAGGAAAGCCAGTCTTCAACATCACCATGTCCATTGCTCCACATGCCTAGTACCAAAGGCAGAAAAATGTACAAGGATGGTGGCTAGCTCTCCTTTTTTGACAACTCTGCAGTCTTCCCTCTGTGGTTTCTTTGCTTGTCATTTCTGAGGGGTCTACTCAGGACAAATCAAATTTCCCCTCTAGCACATTCACTCCCGTCTTTCCTTCCTCAGACTGTGACGGCCCGGGCATCCTGGGGTTTATTTCTAGACCTCTCTTGCAGAAGTGTCACCTACTTGGCCCTTTGGAGAGCTGCTCCCCTGGCAGAGACAGCCCAGTGGGGTGAAGTGCTGGGGAGGTTTCCCATAGGAGGCACCTCTGGATCCCTCCCCACGTCTTCCCCACCCTCCCTGCCCCTTCTCCCCTCCTGCCTCAGGAGTTGATCCTCACATCCCATTACTGCTCAGATGTGGAGAAATTAACACTCATGAAGGGTCCTCCAGGCCTGACCTAAGGCCAAAACCTCACAGCCAAGGAGTCATCAACCCCTTTCAGGTGGCTGGACCAGGTGTCTGACCAAAACCCTCCTCCAGGCTGATGGGTGAGAGCTCCCTCCCCTGCTCTCCCACCTTCCCAGTGCTCAGGATCTGGGGAGCAGAGGCTCAGGGTCACACCATGTTCCTAGCTGGCACATTTTCACATACTGAGGGCATGCAGCTCAGCTATTCAGGCTCAAATTCTATCAAGACAGATGTTTTCATAAGGAAAATATCTGCCTGTAGGTCTGACAGTGGTGATTAGGACCTTCTTTATGCTCTGAGATAAAAGTATGTTGAGACTCTGCATGGCTGCATCAGCGAGTGGGCGTGTGTGTGTGCATGTGTGAGCACTTATATGAGCACATGTGTGGTTGTATGTTTGCTGGTATGTGTGAGTGTTCGCATCAGTATGCATGAATGCACATGTAAGCATATGTGTGTACATATGCATGCCAGTGTGTATGTGTGAACACACTCTTCGTGGCATGTGGCTAGCCGCTGAGTAATGAGTGAGACACTGCTAAGGAGGCTTGCTCCAAGACAATGGGCGAATGCCCTGAGGGACCAGCCCAGTCCTGAATCACCCACCTGGAGTGCCTGGGCTGGTCTGAGCCAACAGAGGGACCAGGGCCACCCTCCAGCCTGAGGAAGGGCAGTGCCAGGTGCACAGCAGGCACTGAGAAAACTAGTTATTTCCTTCCTTCCTTCTATTCTTCCTTCCTTCCTCCCTCCCTTCCTCCCTCTCTCCTTCCTTCCTTCCTTCCCTTCCTTCCTTCCTTCAATCCCTGGCTTGACTGCAAGTAGAGTGGGAAGGGAACCTGGGATGCTGATGCCAAAGTCTTCAGCGAAGAGGGAAGTAATTGGAAACCCAGCCGGCAACACTAAGGAGAGAAAACAGTAGAACCATATGGCCTAAGCCTGACAGGAGAGGAAGGATCAGAGTCCAAGGGGCTGGGCTCATGCAGCAAGCCCTAATGACCCTGGCCAGAAGAAACAAGTGAGTGTGGGAGGTCTGGACAGCCCTGCTGAGGGGGCCAAGAGGGAGGATCTGTGCTCAGGCAAGGCCGGGCTCTTATCTGGCAGGTGGAAGGAACATCTGGGTAAGACAGAGAGGTCCCACGGTAATTTGGGGTTCCAGAGAACAGGGGGAGGACGCCTGGGATGGAGCGTGTGGTGAATGCAGATCTGATATAAGAAGGGGAGATGGAAGGGTTTAGGGCTCCAAGGGCAGCCAGAGCAGCAAGAGTGTGAGACTACACTGCACATCAGATGTTTATCAGGAGCTACAGGGCACCTGGCACGGGGCTGAGCTGCAGATGTTGGTTAGCTAGCAGGCAGCAGGGCAGACAAGGCCACTCATCTCATGGAACTTGCTGTATGATGCAGGAGATGGTAAAAAACCAAATAGAATAATAGATGAGCACAATTCGTTTAGCATATGGTAAGTGCTTTGGAAAACAATGTGGATGAGGAAGGAGGGACACTACCCTAGTGGGTCAGGAGGGCACCTCTGAAGAGGGGACACCTGAGCAGAGCCATGCAAGCATCCTGGGAAGGTCATCCCAGGGGAAGAAATGGCAGGGGCTTAGCTTTGAGGCAGGAGTGTGCACGGCAGGTGGGGCACAGCAAGCAGGCCAGGGTAGCAGGAGGAGTGTGGGAGGGGGAAACACGGGAAGGGAGGACTAGGGAGCCCAGGACATGGCAACAGATCCAGCTCTTGGAGCCCTTCCTGAAACTTAGTATCTCAGCTCAGTGCCAGGGCCATGTCTCTGCTTTGACTGTCCCCCAGGCTGCTGCAGTGGCCCATACTAAAGAATGAATTCCTGTGTGAAATCAGAGAATGCTTCTAATGGGCTGCAGATGTCCTCCTCTACTCATCTTGTCCCCACAGTGAGGCAGGTGCCACCTAATCTACCAACAAACATGCAGAGATGTTCATTTTCTCCCTGACCCAGCACGGGGTAATGCTTTATGTCTTCACAGTTCTATTCTGTTCTCCTGTAGCCCTCTATATATAGACTTTACTGCTTCAACCAATGAGTATTTATGTAGCCCATTTTCTTCACGTTAAATCACTCCAGTATCTGTTTCCCTTTTAAGTGAACCTCATTTATCAGTCTTTTAATTGTCTATAGCACAGTGGCTGGAAGATCCTAGCTGCCTGAGAAATATTGTGTTTCCTCACTGTAAGCTGTAGCCCAAACTAGATATGGCCCCAGAGCTTATAGAGGTCAAGGCACAAAAATTTAAATGACACATGCCCTTGGCAAATCACTGCAGAACAATCATAAAAGTGAAACGAAGGAAACAACCCCAATGTCTTCAGGAGGGGCTGGTGGAATAAACAATGATCCAGCAACATAATGGAATTCTACACAGCTGTGAAAAGGAATAATTCTTAAGGACTACCACAAAGTGATCCCCAGGATATACCATCAGGGTACAAAGCCAGGTGCAGAACTATGTGCATCACCACATAATTTTACAGCTTTGAGTTTGGAACCACAGAAATTAGCGGGGAAAAAAAAAAAACAACACAAACCCTTATGTTAAAAAAAGAAGCATTCTTCCCTGTGATGCTTTGAAGCTATATGTATCCCAGAAAAGATCATGTTCTTTTAATCCATTCCTGTAGGTGTGGGCCTATTGTGGGTGGGAACTTTTGATTAAGTTATTTCAGTTGAGGCCTGTTCCAGGGTAGGTCTTAATCCTCTTACTGGAGTCCTTTATAAGAGGATAAAAGACAGAGAGAAGACAGAGAAAGCCATAGAAGCACACAGAAAAAAGCCCCAGAAAAGCTGAGAGAAGAAGCCACTGAAGCCAGAAGCTGAAAACAACGAAACCAGGGAGAGAAGGGAGAGACCAGCAGATGTTGCCATGTGCCTGGCCGTGTGACAGAGGAGCCGAGGATTTCTGGTAGCCAGTCTTCTTTGGGGAGAAAGCATCACCTGTTGATGCCATAATTTAGATGTTTTCACTGCCTAAGAACTGTAAGCATGTAAGCTAATAAATCCTCATTGTAAAAGCCAACCCATTTCTGGTATACTTGCATTGCATTTCATCAGCTTTAGCAAACTAAAACACCCTCAAAACAAAACAATCTCCCCACCAAAAAAAAAGAAACAATGCACATCTCTTTCAAGTAAGTGATATAACTACACAGAAATGAACTATTTTGAGTGACTCTAAAACATGGTATTTTAACTGAGTATCTCTACTAGAATATACTTTAACAACACACACACACACATATAAATTGCAAACTGCATTCAGTAGTTTCATTATTGGTAGTAATATTGATATTAATTTGAAACTATTAAAAAGATATATATAAAGACAGAAAGTAGGAAAAATCAAATAAGCAATGATGTTAATGTTAAGGACCAAGACTTTTAGCATAAGAGAAAAGAGACAAATATGGGCAAAATTCCTGTAATCTTAAATTAGAATTGGAAATACCAATATGGACTCATGACTTATTATCTTTCTTTAAAGTGCACACTTCATAACTCTGTCCACCACAATGGCCTAGAAGCAATGACAAACCAGGAAAAATAAGCATCCCTGGTGCCCAGAGTGTCACCTTTAAGCACCATTTCCCCCCAAAAGGAACCAGGGCTCCTTAGCTAACCCTAGGATATCTTACTGTGCTAAAATTAAGGAAGCAACAGTAGGCCAGGGAGGCCAAGATGGGACTAATCAAAGGCTGGTGGTCTGAACTCCAGCTCACAAGGTCAAAGCACACTGGTGTTGGTTGCTGGGAAGGAGAAACTCCTTCATAGATATGCCAGGAAAGGAGAACACCCAACCCAAAAGACAGGGGTAGTTTGGGTATGGGGAAGTCTGCATGAGCTGGGAGCTGGTAAGGTCAGCAGATCACTTCTTTGAGCTGAATCAGGTCTGGAACTTCAGTGCAGTGACGGCGGCCATGGCTCACCAAGGACCTGCTAAAGAGTGGCCTACAGGAAATCTGTCTTCCTGGGACTTCAGGGCTACTGACATCACTGCAGGGAAAGCTTCTGGGCTGTCTCTAGCAATGGGGCAGAGTCTTCTCAGCATTCCTCACACATGGGGGTTCTCTTGGGCAAGGCTCCAGTTATCTACTAGTTCAGTAATCAGGATGAAATCCAACAGACCAGTGTTGCCTAGGTTGGTGCCCCTGCAATACACCCCATGTAGTTGGGAAACTGGAGGAGGAATCAGGCAAAGCCAGTGTGGCATCTGCTCACAGGGCCATGCAGCCACTTCAACTGGTGCTACAGGAAGAAGAGTCGACCTAGGCCCCACACTGGCTGGACAGCACACCAGCAACAGACAGAGATGAAAGCAAGTCATGGGCACTTTCTCTGTCAGTTTAGAAAACAATGCCTCAAGGATTAGAGCAGAACAGGAAAGCAGCGGAGTAGGACCTGTACCCCTCACAAAGCTGGCTGTCCTGAAGGAGCCAGCAGTGGTGGGACATGACTTGTTGGGCCTACCTCCTCCCATAGGCATGGAAGGCCAGGCCCCAGCTGCCCAGCAAGAGGTAGGTATGTGAATGGCCAAGTGGGTCAGGCTGATCTGCTGATGCCCAGGGCCTTAACCTGGGCACCAGAGCATGAGGCTCCAGGAATGACAGGCACCTGTCCTCAAGCCTACAGAGCTGCTGCCCTAATACAGGGAGCTGTGTGGGATGCCAGCATCTTCCATGCTGTGCCCCTGACTCACAGAATCCCACATCTCTTCTTTAACTCTGTGCACAAGGATGATCTGTTGCTGATGAAAGAAGAGAGTATGCAGAAGAGAGTAGGCCAGACCATGGGGTAGGGTAAAGAAACTGGTTATTTTTTGGCACATGACAGGCACTTTACAGCCATCATTTCAGTTAATCCTCATAATGGCTCTGCAATGGAGGTTCTGATGAGGAAACCAAAACTTAAAGAGGAAGTGATGTGCTTAAGACAAAGCCAGTATTGGTACCTAGGTCTCTCTGCCCCCAAACCTGTGCCCTTCTCCTGTATTGTTTCATGCTCCCATGACCCCTCCTGACCTGAGATGTTGTCACCTGCCCTCAGAGAGCCAAAGCAGTCAGAATAAGTCGTCTTGCTGCCCCGGGGTCACGGAGGAGAACATGAGGGCACAGCAGGCCAAGAGGACCTGCAACCTGTCCTGCAGTGGATGCTCCTCTTTCTGAGATTCATGGGAAAACTCAAGAGCTCTCCAAGGAAAGAGCTGGCATAGGTCAGTGGACAAGGAGCCCTTGGTTCCTGCTCGCTGGCCCCACTCACCCAAAACAGTGGACTGATGGCAGAGATATTGGACCAAGAGGATCTCAGGAAGCAGGGCCCACTTCCCCATATCTTTACTCGCATGAGGCTTGTGCCTGTCAGGCAGGGCCAGTCATGGTGAGCACATGGAATGCCAAGTTCCCCTGTTTCCCTTATAGCTCAGGCACAAAGAACATAACTGGGGACCACGCAAAGGCAACAGATGGAGTCCTCTCTATTTCATCCAAAAGCTAAGTGACTCATTAAAACAAATCCTACAGTTTTCAGAAATCTAATAGCTTCCTGTTATTGGAAAATAAAAGAATAATTCTTCAGAAACAAACTATGCTAGTGATACATACCAAAAAAAAAAAAAAAAAAAAACCAAAAAAAAACTGGGGAACTTTTCTCCTGGTGTTTTGGGATTGGACATAAACCAGGCTAGAATCAGAAACAGATACCATGAAGAGCGATTTCAGGTGAGGAAAATTACCTTGAGGGAACCTAGCCCTGATACTACCACCAGGGCCTTAGGCTCTGTTTGCCAGCTTTTTGCCACCTTTATGACCAAGATGCGGAGACACAAGGCGGCACTGGTGGAGGTGCTGTACTCAGAAACCAACTTCTAAGAAATCACACTCTTACCAAGATCTCCCTAGTCTTCCAGTCACTCACACCATTTCCACAAAGCCTTAGGAAGGAAAGCAGAGCCCATCAGACCCTATCATGCCTAGGAGCACAAATAAGAACCTCCTTAACTTCTGGGAAAACCTTAGGGAGAAGGTCTCATGTGATATTCAGGCACCTCTAATGATTGCTAGCTGCACTGCAAATCACCTCCTCTGTCCTTCATGATTTTCCTAGCCATTCTTGCAGCCCACACTTCCTCCTGGCTACCCTTTCTCTGGGGCCCAGGGCCCTTCCTACTTCCCTTCTTCTTGGAGAACCAGCTGACCTATCTGCTCCCCAAGAAGGGATTCTCTGACTGACAGAGTTGGTTTCTGCCACTGGTCACTGACTATCTCAGGGGCTGACTTGACCCAGTCTTGATGTCTCCTCATCCACTCTTTCTCTACTCCCTGAGGTCATTTCTTCTGTCTCAGACCCATGTTCAGCAGTCTCTGTCAATGGCTCCAAGATGGAGCTGCCGGCTATGATGATAGTCTCCACTCAATGTCAGGGCTCCAGGCTCCTCTCCTCCATGTAGGTGATGGGTCAGTGGCCAGAATAATTTTCCAACAAATCTTATCAATTTTTAACAACTTCTCCATTGCCCGTAGACTCAAGTCCAAACCCTTCAGCCTGCCATCCCAGCCTTCTGCCCTCTGGTCCCACTGCCCCACTCAACCTCACATCTGGAGGTCCCTCAGACCAGCCCCTCCCTTCCAGCCAGGCTGGCCTCCTCACAGTCCCTGTAGAGTTTGCAGGCAATCATGCCTTTGCTGTCTTCCTTGCCTGAAGCCCCATTCCTTAAACAACCTACCACCACCAGCACCACCACCACCACTATTCCAATCCCAGGCCAGTTCTTCAAGGCCTAGATTCAAGGCCACTGATTCAGTATGCCTCACCCAAGCTGCTCTTTCTCCTCTCCTTAATTGGCAAAGATGTCATTGTCAGCTTCATCTATCTTCCATTTCAGCCCAACAAATACATTACACCCCACTTTAATTGGTGATGATCTGCTTACTTCCCCTTGAGATTTTTTCTTGCTCCTAGAAGGCTGGGGGCCAACCCCTGTGTAGCACCCAGAAGCAGGTCAGGGCCTAAACACAGAGTAGAACGCCCTCACTGGTAATCTGGGGAAGCAAATTCAAGGGTTCTTGTTTTCTTTATTTCACTGGGCAAATCCTTTGCAGCAGAGTCAAAGCTACCCACCAAAGAAGGTTCCTAGGACAAAGGCATGCACACAGTAAAAATGAATTGATGAGGAAGAACAATGTCTGGCTTTAGACCAAGGAGTTGCAGTATATTTTAAAAATACTTGGGGCAAGACTTCCAGAAAGATGCAGAGAAGAGTCAGCCAATCCTCTTCCCATCAAACAACCATTTAACGAGAGGAAATTATAAAGGCGAATCATTTAAAGTCTCTGGAAATTGTCCTATGGTCATATGACAAATGGAGAATCACTCAGTCAAGAAAATCTACTCTATCTCAGTGAGAACAGAGAGTCTGTGGCATTTGAGCCACAACTCCCTCCCTCCCTCTCCCTACCCAGCTCTGTCTTACAAAACCACTACAGTGGGTTCTCTACTCCGAGCAGGTATGACTCGGAAGTGCCCTCTCGCATCCCCCTCAGCCTCAAGTTACAGAAGCTCTATTCCAGGAAGTGCGACTAGGAGGACTGAGGCTCCCTTCCCCAACCTAATCTTTACTCATGGAGCAGAAGCTCTATTCCAGGCACAGCAGGACAAGAATATCAAGGCCCCAATTGCCCCCATATTAGCTCACTTGTAGAGAAGAGATTCCATATTGAGAGTGGCAACCTGAGAAGATCAGAAGTTACCACCACTCCAGCACCTGCTCATAGAGCAGAGATGTCACTCAGGGAGAAGAGGGCCACTGTCTTCACTCCCAGCTCCTGTGCAGTGGTGCAGAGATTCTGCCCAGGAAGAGACACAGGCTGTAGCAATAAAGGGCTCCACAGCTCTGCCTGAGGGGCATGACTTTATTTGTTAAAGAGGTGGAGAATTCCATGCCTTCAGGCATTCGCAGAAACAATGGAGATCTTGGTGGAGAGCAAGGAAGAGGGTACTCACAGCTCCATGTTACCAGTAGCAATAAGTGAAAGGGCAGCAATCAGAAGTTTATCAAAAAGAACCAGAAAAGTGACAGCCATGAGGAACTCTCCTGGAATCACAATCGACCCCAGGGGTTGGGAAGGCTATGCACATGCACTAGGCTACGCTACACACCCTCAGGAGCAATCAGAGCTGGATGTGGGGTAGACTTAAAAACATTCCCAAGCAACACACAGATCCATCAACAAAGGCAGGAAGACTCACTGGCACAAGGGACTTTAAGCACAACCTCTCACCAAACGCTGGCTGAACAATAAACTACTCTGATCCAGGGAAAACTCCTGGGAAGCCAGGCTTAAAATGGAAATTAATCTTCCACTTATATGAAATATCTAGAATAAGCAAATTTATAGAGGCATAAAGTAAATTAGAGGTTACCAGGAGCTGGAGGGTGGGGGGAAATGGGGAGTTATTGCTTAATGAGTAATGGAAGGTGGTAAGGTAGCTCAACATTGTAAAAGGAATTAATGCCACTGAATTATCCACTTAAAAATAGTTAAAATGGCAAATTTTATGTTCTGTATGTTACCACAATTTAAGAAAAAATAAAATGACATGCATACTTGGAAGTCTGGAAGACTGTGCATATGCCCAAGGCTGCACCCTCTCAGAAATAATCAGAAAGGAAATATCCAACCTACTAGTCCCTGTCTGACTGTGGGGTAAACACAAAAACTCTCTGACTTGAGATAGCAGCCTCCAAGCCACACATGTACCTAACAGTAAAGGACAAAAATCTAACTGATCAAGGGGACTTAAGCACAACCTTTGACCAATACGTGGCTTATGCTGACCCAGGAACGACCCAAAAGTAGCCAAGACAAAAGATGAAAAAAGGGGAAATAAATCTGAGCAGGAACATCAGAGATTGCACACTGCAGAGGAAATAGAATGCATAGTTCAATCAAGTCACTAAATGTTAATAAACAAATGAAAAACAAACAACAACAACATCAACCCTGGGAGATGGGAAAATTAGTATCCAGATTTGCTACAATATATTATATAAAATGTTCAGTTTTCAACAAAAATTATTAGACATACAAAGAAATAGGAAAGTGTGTGACCCATACACAGGAAACAACGAAGACAAAAATTGCTTTTGAGGGGGCCCAGAAGTTGGACTTAGCAGACAAAGACTTCAAAGCAGCTACATAATGAGACTGTCTCATCAAATAGAGAGTATCAATAAAGAGACAGAAAGTATATTAAAAAAAAAAAAACAAACCAGAAATTCTACAGTGGAAAAGTACAATAATGGAAATGAAAAAATACAAGAGGGGTTCAACAGTAAATTTGAGCTGGCAGAAGAAAAAATCAGTGAACGTAAAATAGATAGAGATTATGCAATCTGAAAAACAGAGACAAAAGAATGAACAAAAATGAACAGAGCATCAAAGAAATTCAGGACACCATTAACTGTATGAATATATGCATAACAGGAATACTCGAAGGAAAAAGAAAAAGTGGTGATAAAAAATGCGCAAATAAATAATGGCTGAGAACTTCTCAAATTTGACAAAAACATGAATCTAAACATCCCAGGGGCTCAGTGAAATACAAATAGGATAGATGCAAAGAGACTGCAACCCAGATGCATCATAATCAAAATGTTGAAAGTCAAAGATAAAGAGAAAATCTGGAAAACAGTAAGAGAAAAATTACTCATCACACACAATAAGATTAATAGCTGGCTTCTCATAGGAACAATGGAGGCCAGAAGGTAGTGAGATGACATATTCAAAGTGAAGAAAGTAAAAAACCTGCCAACCAAGAATCCTATACCCAGCAAAACTCTCTTTCAAAAATGAAGAGGAAAAAAAAACAGTTCAACATTCAAAAATCAATTGCTGTAAGCTACCATATCAACATATTTTCTAAAGAAGAAAAATCATATAATCACATAAATTGATGCAGAAAAAAGCATTTAACACCATCATTCATGATATAAACTCTCAGAAAGTAGGCATATAAAGGAATTACCTCAACTTGAAAAAGAGCATCTACACAAAAAATAGAGCAAATATCATACTTAACAGTGAAAGACTGAATGCTTCCCCTCTAAGACTGGGAACAAGGCAAAGATGGCCACTCTCACCACTGTTATTCAACATAGTACTGGAAGTCCTAGCCACTGCAATAAGGTAAGTAAGAAGTAAAAGGCATAGAGATCGGAAAGAAAGAAGTAAAGCCACCTATATTTGTAGATGACATGATTGTGTAGAAAAGCCCGAGGAATCTACAAAACACACACACACACACACATATACACACACACTGTGCTGGTTTTAAACTGTTACGGGCCCCAGAAGAGCCATGATCTTTTAATCCAATCTTGTTGGGTGGAACCATTTGATTGAGTGTTTCCATGGAGATGTGACTCACCCAGTTGTGAGTGAGAACTTTGATTAAATTATTTCCATGGAGACATGACCCTGCCCATTCTAGGTGGGTCTTGATTAGTTCACTGGCGTACGTGACAGAGCTCAAAGAGCTGCTAGACACTGACACTTAGAAATATTTGGAGATGCTAAGCTAAGAGACGAAGCCCAGAGTTTGTCCCGGAGAAGCTAAGAGAGGACCCCCAGATGCTTAGAAATACCCTGGGAAAACAAAGAGAGACAGAAGCTCAGAGACATTTTGGAGAAAGCCATTTTGAAACCAGAACCTGGGGGCAAAGGACCAGCAGATGCTGGCCACATGCCTTCCCTGTTGAGAGAGGTTTCTCGATGTGACTGGCCTTCCTTCAGTGAAGGTATCCTCTTGTTGATGCCTCAGTTTGGAAACTTTAATGGCCTTAGAACTTAGATTATTTGTAACCTAATAAATCCCCTATATAAAAGCCAATCCATTTCTGGTATTTTGCATAATGGCAGCATTAGCAAACTGGAACACACACACACACACACACACACACATCTCAACCACTATTAAATGACTTCAACAAATTTGCAGGATAGAAAAGAAGCACACAAGAATCAATCATGTTTCTACAAACTAACAATGAATGTGCCAAAAATTAAAAACACAAGACTACTTACTATCACTCCAAAGAAAATGAAATGTTTTGAGTATACACTTAAAAAACATTTATAGAATCTGTATGCTGAAAATCAAAAAATGCTGACAAAAGAAATCAAAGTATTTTCTGTAAAACCTACAACTGATCTAAAAAATTTATAAAGAAGAAACAAAAGAAGAGCTAAATAAATGGAGCAGCATTCTGGATACACTGACTGAAAGATTCAACATACAAAAGATGTCAATTCTCCCCAAACTGATCAATAGAGTTAATGCAATTCCTATCAAAGTCCCAGCAAAATTCTGGGACAGACATGGACAAGCTTATTCTAAAATTTATATAGAAAGGTACAGACCCTAAAATACTAAAACAACTTCGACTAACAATGAAGTGGGAGGAATTACATTACCCAATTTTAAGGCTTACTATATTGCTGCAGTAATCAAGACAGTGTGGTATTGGTGGAAGGATAGACACTTAGATCAATGGAAAAGAATAGAGGATTCAGAAATAGACCCACACTAATATGCTCAACTGATTTTTGACAAAAGCACAAAACCAACTCAATGAAGCGAGGACAGCCTTTTCAGCAATCGGTGCTTGAGCAATTGGGCATCTGTAAGGGAAAAAATTGAATCTAGATCTAAATCTCACACTTTACACAAAAATTGACCCAAAATGTAATAGAGTTAATTGTAACATAATTGTAAAAACTCTAAAAGTTTTTGAAAAAAATATAGGAGAAAATATTCAGTATCTAAGGCTAGGAAAAGAGTTCTTAAACTTGACAACTAAAAGCACAATCCATTACAGGATTCTCCTCAGAGAATCTGTACATGAATGTTCATAGAAACTTTATTTTTAATAGCCCAAAACTGGAGTCAGCTCGGTGAATGACTAAATGAACTGGTATATACATACCATGAAATACTACTGAGCAATAAAAAAGTAATGAACTATTGATGCACACAACAACTTAGATGACTCTCCAGGGAATTATACTGAACGAAAAAAGATAATCCAAAAAGATTATGTACTATATGATTCCACTTTTGTAACATTTTGAAATGACAAAATTTTTAGAGTGGGGGCAGATTACTGGTTGCCAAGGGTAATGGACTGGGCAGGGGAGGAGGGGTGGAAGAGAGATGGGTGTGGTTATAAAAGGGTGACACAAGGGATCTTTGTGGTTGAAACAGTTCAGTATCTTGATAGTGGTAGTAGATAGACAAACCTATACAGGTAATAAAATTGTATAGAACTTAATATGCACACAGACAAATGAGCACAAGTAAAACTGGAGAAACCTGAATAAAATTGGTGGATCATAATCAATACTATCTTGGTTGTGGTATTATACTATAGCTTAGTAAAAAGTTACCATTGGGGGAAACTGACAAAATGTAAGAGGGATTGCTCTATTACTTTTCTATTATTTCTCCATTATATATCTCACAACTGCATGTGAAGTTTACAATTATCTCAATTTTTAAAAAAATCAAATGTTTCAAATTACCCTACTCCACTGGGGCTTGCCATTTTAAAAAACTGTGACTAAGAAATGTGTTGATATTTTGTAATTTCATAATGGTACTATATATCTTTGGTTCTCAACTTTATCAGAGTCAACAACCATTTTAATAACAAATATAAAGTGAGCTTTAAAATCCCTGTAAGCATTAATAGGTAATTTGTAAATCTTTTATTTTATAATAATTTCAAACTTACAGGAAAGTTGCAAACATAATAGAAAAATAATACAGAGAACTCCTATATATCCCCTCCCAGAACTCAGATTTCCCAACTTTTAATATTTTCCCACATTTGTTATATCATTCTATTAATCCATTTTCTAAACATTCGAGAGTAGGTTAAAAATTAATAGATAATGTTTAAGTGAAAGAAAAATTTAAAACATTCCCAAATAAACAAAAGGTGAAAAAAAATTGTTGAAAGACCTTATTTACAAGAAATAATAAAGGAAGTTCTTCAGGCTGAAAACAAGTAATACCACCCAAAATTGAAATACACACTGTGCCTGTTTGAATGTATTATGTCCCCCAGAAAAAGGCATATTCTTTGATACAATCTTGTGGGGCAGACGTATTAGTGGGGATTAAGTTGGAATGTATGGATTAGGTTGTTTGCATGGAAATGCGCCCCACCCAACTGTGGGTGATGATTCTAATTGGATAATTTCCATGGAGGTGTTACCCCACCCATTGAGGGTGGGTCTAAATTAAATCACTGGAGCCATGTAAACAAGCTGACAAACAGAAGGAACTCAGTGCAGCTGTGAGTGACATTTTGAAGAGCAACAGAGAATGGCATTTTGAAGAGGAGCTACAGCCAAGAGGGACACTTTGAAGAGTGCATGGGAGCTGAGAGAGTAGCTGCAGATGAGAGATAGTCTGAAGACGGCCGTTGAAAGCAGACTTTTGCTCCAGAGAAGCTAAGAGAGGAAAAACACCCCAAGAGCAACTAAGAGTGACATTTTTGAGGAACTGCAGCCTAGAGAGGAACTTCCTGGGAGAAAGCCATTTTGAAATCAGAACTCTGGAGCAGACGCCAGCCACGTGCCTTCCCAGCTAACAGAGGTTTCCGGACACCACTGGCCATCCTCCAGTGAAGGTACCTGTTCTAGTTTGCTAATGCTGCAGAATGCAAAACACCAGAGATGGACTGGCTTTTATAAAAAGGGGGTTTATTTGGCTATACAGTTACAGTCTTAAGGCCATAAAGTGTCCAAGGTAACACATCAGCAATTGGGTACCTTCACCGGAGGATGGCCAATGGCGTCCGGAAAACCTCTGTTAGCTGGGAAGGCACGTGGCTGGCGTCTGCTCCAAAGTTCTGGTTTCAAAATGGCTTTCTCCCAGGACATTCCTCTCTAGCAAGCTTGCTCTTCTTCAAAACGTCACTCACAGCTGCACTCTCTTTTCTTCTCCTTGAGCCAGCTCATTTATATGGCTCCACTGATCAAGGCCCACCCCGAATGGGTGGGGCCATGCCTCCATGGGAGTATCCCACCAGAGTCACCACCCACAGCTGGGTGGGGCACATTCCAAGCAAATCTAATCAGCACCAAAAGTCTGTCCCACAAGACTACATCAAAGATAATGGCATTTGGGGGACACAATACATTCAAACCGGCACATTCCACCCCCTGGACCCCAAAAATGACATTATCTTTCCAAGTACAAAATACATTCATTCCATCACAATATCACAAAAACTTAAATCATTTCAGTAACAAAAGTTAAGTACAAGATCCCATCAAAATCAATTACAGGTGTGGTGGGTCCTAAGGCACAATTCTCCTTTAGCTTTGGATCTGTGGACTTAGAAACAGTTATATGCTTCCAATATACAAAGGAGGGACATTCATAGGATAAACATTCCCATTGCCATAAGGAGAAACAGTAAGAAAAACAGGGTTAACAGGACCAAAACAGTTCTTAAAACCTGCAGGACAAACTCCATTAGATTTCAAAGTCTGAGAGTCATTTACAGAACAACATTGCATCCCTGGGGCTTGAGAGAGCGGGAGCCTAACCCTTCCTAAGGGCCTTTTCGGCAGCCCTTTCCTCTCCAAATGCTTAGGTGAGTGCTCCAACATACCCACACAGTGGGGAGACCACCTTCTCGGCCCCACCCTCCTCAAACATTGGGGCAGCTCCCAGATTCCCTTCCATCTCCGGGGCACATGCTCAACCCCTTCAGAACAGTGGGGTGGCAGCCAGGCTCTCCCCAATTCCCTGGGAATGTGCTCCAACCTCTTTGGGACCTGAGGTGGCAAAACTCTTCCAGAGCATCGAGGCGGAAAGCCCGCCCTCAACCTCCAGGGAAAACTCACCCTTTCCGTGCATGTGGGCTGCTCCGCTCTCCCAGCCCGAGACCTCCTGACTCCAGACCTCAACCTCCATGGCTCTGTCTTTGAAGAAATTTTTCCTTCAGTTTGTTCCTTGTCTGTCTCCTCCAGTCCAGACTGGCAGCGGCTCTGTCTATAAAGTTCTCACAAAAATTCTGTTGGCTTTGCATGAAGCACACAGGGGTCAAAGCCATCAGACAATAGGAGTTTCCACAGATCCTTTCTGGATAATTCCATCTCCAATCTTGGCTTGTACTGAAATGGCGGCTGGGTTCCATATTCTGTTACATCCTCACGTTGGGCTATAGCTTCTGGGATTCCACCCCCTGGAAGCTCGTAATTTTCAGCTTCTGGTCTTTTTGAACCCAAGAGTTCAGTTCTAAGTTTATCTCTTTCTGCTCGCATTTTACTATAAACTGCAAGGAGAAGCCAGGTTACGTCCTCCACACGTAGTCTGGAGATCTCCTCAGCTAAGTACTCCAGGTTGTCACTTTTAAATTCTTCCTTCCATCTGACACCAGGACTCAATTTTGCCAAATTCTCTGCCACTTTAAAACAAGGATCGCCTTTCTTCCAGTTTACAACAACACATTGATCATCTCTGTTCAAGGCCTCATCAGAAGTATCTTTAGAGTCCATATTTCCACAAACAGTCTCTTTAAAGCAGTTTTGGCCTTTTCTATCAAGCTCCTCACAACTCTTCCAGAAACTCCCCATTATCCATTTAAAAAGCCGCTCCAACATGTTCAGTATTTGCAAACTCAGCAGCAAAAGCACCCCACTTCTCTGGTACCAAAATCTGTTCTAGTTTGCTAATGCTGCAGAACGCAAAACACCAGAGATGGACTGGCTTTTATAAAAAGGGGGTTTATTTGGCTATACAGTTACAGTCTTAAGGCCATAAGTGTCCAAGGTAACACATCAGTAATCAGGTACCTTCACTGGAGGATGGCAAACAGCGTCCGGAAAACCTCTGTTAGCTGGGAAGGCACAAGGCTGGCGTCTGCTCCAAAGTTCTGGTTTCAAAATGGCTTTCTCCCAGGACATTCCTCTCTAGCAAGCTTGCTCTTCTTCAAAACGTCACTCACAGCTGCACTCTGTTTCCTCTCCTTGAGCCAGCTCATTCATATGGCTCCACTGATCAAGGCCCACCCCGAATGGGTGGGGCCACACCTCCATGGGAGTATCCCACCAGAGTCACCTCCCACAGCTGGGTGGGGCACATCTCCATGCAAACAACCTAATCCAAACATTCCAACTTAATCCCCACTATTCTGTCTGCCCCACAAGATTGCACCAAAGAATATGGCTTTTTCTAGGGGACATAATACATTCAAACCGGCACAGTACCCGATTGTTGATGAGTTACCTTGGACATTTGATGGCCTTAAGACTGTAACTGTGTAACCAAATAAACCCCATTTTATAAAAGCCAATCCATTTCAGGTGTTTTGCATCCCAGCAGCATTAGCAAACTAGAAAACACACACACACACACACACACACACACACACACACATACAAAACAAAAACAAAGAGTTTCACTAGAGGTAATTATGTAGGTAATTATGAAAGAGTATAATTGCACATTTCATCTCTTTTATTCTCTTCACTGACTTATAAAGCAACTGCATAAAGCAATCAGTATATAACTATTGGTGAGCTTATACAGAAATTTAATACACATGACAAAAACAGCACAGAAGAGGTGAGTGGAATGAAATAAGGAAATACATCAAATGTTAACTCAAATCCACAGGAAGAAATGAGAAGAATCAGAAATGGTAAATGAAAAGGTTAATATAAACTATATAAATATATAGTTGTTCTTTATATAAAAGATTATATAAACTAATAATTATAACAATGTATTGTTAGGTTTGTAACACATATAGATGTATTATTTATAATAATAATAACACAAAAAGGAGAAAAAGGAATGGAACTATAAAGGAATAAAGTTTCTGTATTTTCCTGGAATTAAATTTGCAAAAATCAGAAGTAGGTTTCAATACTTTAAGATGTATATTAGAGGACACAGGCTTGGGCCCGACGGGGGAGACGGAGCCCCAGGACTGTTGAAGCCTGGAAGTCCCCTCCCCTTCCCCCTCCCCCCCTTGCCGCTTTGTGGCATCCCCCTCCCTCCACCCTTTCCTATTCTGATAATCTGGCCATGACTAGCAGGAGCACAGCCAGGCCCAATGGGCAGCCCCAAGCCAGCAAAATATGCCAGTTCAAATTGGTCCTGCTGGGGGAATCTGCAGTGGGGAAATCTAGCCTGGTATTACGTTTTGTCAAAGGGCAGTTCCATGAATACCAGGAGAGCACCATTGGAGCGGCCTTCCTCACCCAATCCATTTGTCTAGATGATACAACAGTCAAGTTTGAGATCTGGGACACAGCTGGACAGGAGCGATATCATAGCTTGGCCCCCATGTACTACAGGGGTGCTCAAGCTGCAATTGTGGTTTATGACATTACTAATCAGGAAACCTTTGCCAGAGCAAAGACATGGGTGAAGGAACTACAGCGACAGGCCAGTCCTAGCATCGTTATTGCCCTGGCAGGGAACAAAGCTGACCTGGCCAACAAGCGCATGGTGGAATATGAAGAGGCCCAGGCATATGCAGATGACAACAGCCTATTGTTTATGGAGACTTCAGCCAAGACAGCTATGAACGTGAATGATCTCTTCCTGGCAATAGCTAAGAAGTTGCCAAAGAGTGAACCCCAGAATCTGGGGGGTGCAGGATGCCGAAGCCGGGGTGTGGATCTCCATGAGCAGTCCCAGCAGAACAAGAGCCAGTGTTGTAGCAACTGAGGGAGTGGCTAGCAGCAAACAAGTATGGAGCTAGCACGAGAGCTAAGAAATAACCTCCATCCCTACCCTTCAGCACACAGCCCCTATGGTAACAGCACACTGAGCCCTGGCTCCCAAGGGCTGCCTCTTGACAGCTCCGTCATGGCACTTTTTAATGCTTCAGCAACCAACACCAGGCAGCTGTTGCCACTGGCCTCCTACCCCCTACTCTGGGGCTTGGGGGTCAGATACCCCCAGGACTTACCTTCCAAAAGAAACTTTCTTCATTTTGTATTATAGGTGCAAGACAGTGACCTACTTATCTTTCCTCCTCCTTCCTAATGTTCCCCATTTTTTCAGAAAACACTTTGTCTCCTGCCCCTCCCCTTCTGCTTTTGGTCAATCCCTGTTCTTGATCCCCTTGTCCTCTTCTCCCCAGGATGGAAAAAGTGGTGAACCCAGGAACTGAGGAATGAGGTTTCCAGATCAGTCACATAAAAGGGCCCTGGGGGAGGGAGAGTAAGGCTTACAGCAGGAAGGAGTAAGGAAACACTTTTTTTTCTTTTTACTTGGTTGGAGTTTCTCATATTTGAAAATACTGCAATATCCATGAGTTGGCCTTGTGGAGGGTGTTTCTAGGTAGAGATGAGACTGGGAAGGCAAGCTCTCTGGCACCAGGTTGGAGTCCTGTTGAGTTAGCTGGGTGGAGGCAGGGGAAGTGGAGTGCAGTGTCATCTGTTGCTCTGGAACTCATCCAAGGCCTGGTTTCCCATCACCCAAGCTCTTAGGTAGCTTCTCCCACATGGTGGGGGATTGGATCCCAGAGTCCTCCAAAGAAACTTCATTGGTTGCCTGCCTTTTGGGGTCTGCTGTGATCTGACTGGAGGAGGGACCAGTTTCTGATACCCATCTTCTGATTTATACATATGCATTTTTTCCTCTGGCCTTTAGATGGCTTCAGCCCCAGTCACCGTATCCCTCTGCAGTTTGCACTTTAATTGATAGTAGTTCAGATGGGATACTTGTTTTATGGGGGTTGATTGATTTACTCATCCCCCTACCTTCTTTTTAATTAAATGGATCCTGAGGTATATATGAGGTTTGAGGAGGGCTGTAGAGAACAAAAGCAGTGGCAGCTGCAAGCCCAGTCTCCACTGCTAGCTTCCTCCAACTCAGATTCTTCACTTATATTCTAGCCAACCTAGCTCTTCAGTAAAAGTTGCCTTTCCTGGAGAATTAACTGATGAACTGGGGAGTCGTCTCAGGATAGTGTAGGCCAAGACAGGGGAGTGAGAAGGAGCCAGGCAAGAGGGGAGAGTTTTCACTCTTTTTCTAGGGTTCACATTCAACTTGGTATCCATTACCATGTCTATTTTACTTGCCTGTAAAGAGGTGTGATCTTATTTCCCCGGTACAGTCTGTTCTGTCCCCACTTGCCATCAGGCCTTACTTCCTTTCTCATTTTTAGTCTTCAGTTTAGTCCCCATTCCTACACCCCATGCATCCAGTTGTTTAATCCACGTACCACTAGGGGCTAGTACCACAGAGGCCTATTTGTGGCCCCCTTACATCATACCACCTATTCCTGTGGACAGGGAATAACTAGCACTGAAGGCACCCCACAGCTGTCTGATATCATTAGAGGGCTTTGATCCTTTTTAGATCTCTAGCCTCTCTTCATATCTCTTATCAGGTGTTTTTAGGATGTCTGTGGAAAGGCATCAAGGCAAGAGAGAACTCTGGGCTCCTTGTTCCAGCCCAGAGTTTTGGGAAAATTGGGGGACAAAAGATAGGAAAGGCCACAGTGACCTAAGATTGAAACTTTTCTGCCCTTTTGACTTGTAGACTTCCTTTTGTTGCAGAGTAGCTGAGAAACCCAGTTTAAGTTCTTCCACTTAGGTCTCAATTCCTTCCCTTTTCCAGGGGCAGCCTTAGTTCCCGTGGCCCTGAAATGCACACACCTTTCCTTTCCCTTTCCAGAACCCACTAGCCCCCCACCCCCACCCCACAAAAGCATCCAGTACATCCTTTTTTTACAAGTGGAGAAACTAGAATGGCTTTCTTAAGTCTGTTAGAAATGAAGCTCTGTGGAGCTTTCCCCATGGAACAGGAGCAAAGATGTTTCACTGCCTTGGGGCTGGAAAACCATTTTCCCAGGCTTCTTCCTTCCCTCTCCTCCCCACCACCCTAATTCTTCCTTAGGAACAGGATTGGCCTTAGCTTCTGGGCCTATCTGCTGTCTTCCCTCTGTCTCCTACCAGCTCTTCAGCTTTCCTTTGAGCTCTGTTGGACTTTGGGGATCTTAGTTTTTTATTTCCCAGCTCTTCATTTTTTTTCTTCTGGTCAGTTTTTTTTAGGGGGGGAGGGTGTCTTTTTCTTTTTTTTTTGCTTCTAAGAAAGCATTTGCCTTTTTCCCCCTTTTTCCCTCTTCCAACATAACAATCGTGGTAACAGAATGCGACTGCTGATTTACCGATGTATTTAATGTAAGTAAAAAAGGAAAAAAAGAAAAGTGAAAAAAAAAAAAAAAAAAAAAAAAAAAAAAGATGTATATTAGAGACTTGGGCAAGATGGCGGCATAGAGAATAGTAGAAGCTAAGTAGTCCCCCTGGAACAACTACAAAAAACCAGAAACAACTAGTAAATAATCCAGAATAACTGCGGGCGGACAAACGAAACCATCCATTCATCATACACCAACCTGAATTGGGAGGAATGCCCGAGAACACAGCATAAAATCTGTAAGTAAAACCTGCGGAACCAGGTCGGGAGACCCCCTCCCCCATAGCCCGAGCTGCGGAGCCGCGTGGTGCCACAGAGAAGCTCTCTCCCAGCAAGCGAATACAGCTCAGCTGAGCTCCAACTGGGGTTTTAAGTAGCGAGTGTGAACTGCTCACTACAGGTACGCAGCCCCAAAAAACAGACAGAGGTTTTGGGTGACGACTGACCTGGGAGAGCCGGAGGGTTGCCTTGGACTGGGTCTGAAGGGGACTATCTGTTTCTTTTTTGGCTCAGTGGAGAAAGCCCCAGTCATTTTCAGTTTCCAGGGCTGTGACTCTGGGAAGGGTGGAGACACCACAAGCAGAGAGTGAGACCATTGAAATGCTAATGACCTCCACCTGAGGGGTCTCTCTTCTCTAGGAGGAAAGGGGTGGGGCCCTTTCCATTCAGAACCAGACCCCAGAGCCTGGGGGAACACGGCCATACCTCCTCATACCAGTCAAGAATTATAGGCTAACAGGCGTCACCTGCTGGACAGAAAAACACAGTGACCCGAGGCATCAAAGGGTGGAACAATTTTCTAAGACACACCTACAGGGAAACCAGATACTGAATATTTCTTCCCTCTGGGACCTGAGCCTGTTCTGGTCTGGGAAAACCTGATTTGGATAACCAAGGAAACCATGCCTAGACAACAGAAAATTACAACCTACACTAAGAAAAACAAAGTTATGGCCCAGTCAAAGGAACAAACGTACACTTCAACTGAGATACAGGAATTTAAACAACTAATGCTAAATCAATTCAAAAAGTTTAGAGAAGATATTGCAAAAGAGATAGAGGCTGTAAAGGAAGCACTGGACATGTATACGGTAGAAATCAAAAGTTCAAAAAACCTACTAGTAGAATCTATGGAAATGAAAGGCACAACACAAGAGATGAAAGACACAATGGAAACATACAACAGCAGATCTCAAGAGGCAGAAGAAAACACCCAGGAACTGGAGAACAAAACACCTGAAAGCCTACATGCAAAGGAGCAGATGGAGAAAAGAATGAAAAAATATGAACAACGTCTCCGGGAACTCAAGGATGAAACAAAGTACAATGATGTACATATCATTGGTGTCCCAAAAGGAGAAGAGAAGGGAAAGGGGGCAGAAGCAATAATAGAGGAAATAATCAATGAAAATTTCCCATCTCTTATGAAAGACATAAAATTACAGATCCAAGAAGCGCAGCATACCCAAACAGAAGAGATATGAATAGGCCTACGCCAAGACACTTAATAATCAGATTATCAAATGTCAAAGACAGAGAGAATCCTGAAAGCAGCAAGAGAAAAGCAATCCATTACATACAAAGGAAGCTTCATAAGACTATGTGCGGATCTCTCAGCAGAAACCATGGAGGCAAGAAGGAAGTGGTGTGATATATTTAAGATACTGAAAGAGAAAAACCACCAACCAAGAATCCTGTATCCAGCAAAGCTGTCCTTCAAATATGAGGGAGAGCTCAAAATATTTTCTGACAAACAGACAATGAGAGACTTTGTGAACAAGACACCTGCCCTACAGGAAATACTAAAGGGAGCACTACAGGGTGATAGAAGACAGGAGTGTGTGGTTTGGAACACAATTTTGGGAGATGGTAGCACAACAATGTAAGTACACTGAACAAAGGTAACTATGAATACGGTTGAGAGAGAAAGATGGGGAGCATGTGAGACACCAGAAGAAAGGAGGAAAGATAACGACTGGGACTGTGTAACTTGGTGAAATCTAGAGTATTCAACAATTGTGATAAAATGTACAAATATGTTCTTTTACAAGGGAGAACAAGCAAATGTCAACCTTGCAAGGTGTTAAAAATGGGGAGGCATTGGGGGAGGGATGCAATCAGCATAAACTAGAGACTGTAACTAATAGAATCATTGTATTATGCTTCCTTTAATGTAACAAAGGTGATATACCAAGGTAAATGCAGATAAGACGGGGGGATAGGGGAGGCATGTTAGACACTTGACATTGGTGGTATTGTCTGATTCTTTATTCTACTTTGATTTAAGGTTATTTTTCCTTTTGCTGCTTCCTAGCTGTCATTTTTTTTTTGTTTCCTCTTCCTTTTGCCTCTCTACCTTCTTTGACTCTCCCTCCTGCCTTGTGGAAGAAATGTAGATGCTCTTGCTTAGTATGAGCAGAATGTTCAATTAGGATGAACTTAAATGTTTGGAAATGAACAGGGGTGTTGGTAGCAAGATGTGAGAATAACTATCAGCGCTGAATGGTGTGTGAATGAGGTGGAAAGGGGAAGCTCAGAGTCATATATGTCACCAGAAGGAAAGTTGGAGGTCAAAAGATGGAAATGTATAAAACTGAATCCTATGGTGGGCAATGTCCATGATCAGCTGTACAAATACTAGAAATCACTTCATGAACCAGAACAAATGTATGACAATACAATTAGAAGTTAATAATAGAGGGGCATATAGGGAAGAACTATATACCTATTATAAACTATATACTACAGTTAGTAGTATTTCGACATTTTTTCATAAACAGTAACAAATGTACTATATCAATACTAGGAGTCAACAATTGAGGGGGGTTGGTTAGGGATAGGGGAGGTTTAGAGTTTCCTTTTCTTTTTTTCTTTTTTCATCTTTCACTTTATTTCTTGTCTGGAGTAATGAAAAGTTTCTAAAAATTGAACAAAAATTAAGTGTGGTGATGGATGCACAGCTGTATGAGGGTACCCAGGGGCAAGTGATTGTACACTTTGGATCTTTGGATAATTGCATGGTGTCTGAACAATCTCAATAAAAATGAAAAAAAAAAAAAAAAAGATGTATATTAGAAGCCCTAAAGCAACTACTAAGAAAATAATTCAAAAATATATAATTTTAAAAATCACCACAGGAATCAAAATGTTATACTAGAATATATCCAGTTAATACAAAGGAAGACTGTAAAGAAGAAATGGAGGAATATCAAAAATAAAAAATAAAATGTAAATCCATTTGGTATGAAGAGGCTTTGAGACATGAGGAAGAGAAAGCCCAAGTCACGGATGGCACTGCTGCCAGGGCCAGTGCAAGTGCCGGGGCCTTGTCCAGCAGCTTTTCCCACCCCTAGTGAAGCCTGAGGCCAAGTCGTCACTCTGTGGTTGAAGAGAGCAGTTAGCCATCTAAGTCGTGGAGGGCCAAACTGTGGCTGGGGGAGACAGTGTATAAGGCCTTTGTGATCCCATAATACAGGGGTGATTTACAGCTTTATCGTTTGTTTTTTATTGGTATTTTTCGAGTGTTGTTCCTTTAAATAGAAGTATTAATTAATTAATTAATAATTAGATTTAATTTTATGTATGACATCAATCACACATTTACTGCTAATTATCCAGTATAAGAGTTTTGATATTTTGTAAAAAAAAAAAATAGGGAAATTTTCCACCTTATTTTGTGATCTAAAACAAGCACCAGAATAGGAATTTCCTGGAAAACATGAAAGAACTCAGCAGTAAAATAGATGGGGTCAAGAAACAGACAAAAAATAAATGGTTATTTCTTGGTTTCTTGGCTTTCTTTATCCTTTTTAAGTTTGTATTCTGTGAAAATTATATACCTGGAAAAAATGTAAACCAAACCATATTGATAGTAACATTAAATGTGAATGAATTAAATGACCTAGTCAAAAGGCCGAGATTATCACACTGGATAAAAAAAATAAGACCCAAAATATGCTATCTACAGGAGACACCCTTAGATACAAAGATACAAATACGTTAAAATTTTTTAAATGGGTAAAGATCTACCATGCAAACAGCAACCATATGAGAGCTGGAGTGGCTATACTAATATCAGACAAAATAGACTTTAAAACAAAAAATGTCACTTGAGATAAAGAGTCACTGCATAATGATAAAACAGTCAATCCATCAGGAAAATACAGCAATTGCAAACATATATGCATCTAATAACAGAGCCCCAAAATACATGACGCAAAACTGACAGAATTGAAAGAAGAAATAGACATTTCAACAATAGTAGTTGGGCATTTCAATATCTTACTA
The DNA here is from genome assembly GCF_015220235.1 of Choloepus didactylus. NCBI lineage: Eukaryota > Metazoa > Chordata > Mammalia > Pilosa > Megalonychidae > Choloepus > Choloepus didactylus. Next base: position 202,465,629 of record NC_051307.1, on the reverse strand, counting down.
ATAATGTTCTAATAATGGATAGAACAACCAGGCAAAAGATGAACAAAGAAACTGAAGAGCCAAACAATAATATAAACCAACTAGAAAAAATAGACATCTTTAAAAAACTTCAGCCAACAACAGCAGAATGCACATTCTTCTCAAGTATACAATGGGACATTCTCCAGATTAGAACATATGCTAAGCCATAAAATAAGCCTTAAAATTTTAAAAGGATTTAAATGATACAAAGTATGTTCCCTGACCACGATGGAATTAAATTAGAAATCAAAAACAAAAAGAAATTTGGGAAATACACAAATACATGCAAATTAAAACAACATATTCTAAATAAATGATGGGCCAGAGAAGAAATCACAAGAAGAATTACAAAATACTTTGAGATGGATGAAAATGAAAACAATACCAAAACTTATGAGATTCAGCTAAAGCAGTGCTTACAGGGAAATTTATAGCTTTAAATTACTATACTAAAAAAGAAGAAATACTTCAAATCAGTACCCTAAACTTCCACTTTAAACAAATAGAAAAACTAAATACAAGGCAAGCACAGAAAGAAAACAATGAAGGGAAAAGTGGAAATGAAATAGAGAGAATAGCAAAACAATAGAGAAAATGAGTGAAACAAAAAGTTGGTTTTTTTAAAAGATCAACAGTCAATAAACATTTAGTTAATTGATAAAGAAAAAAGAGAAAAGATTCAAATCACTAAAATCAGAAATTAATGAGGAGACATCACTATTTATCTTAAAGAAATAAAATGATTATAAGAAAATACAATGAACAACTGTATGTCAACAAATTAGATAATTTAGAAGAAAAAGACAAATTTCTAGAAAGGCACAAATCACTGAAAACTGACTCAGGAAGAAGTAGAAAATCTGAATAGACCTGTAACAAATAAAGAGACTGAAATAATCATTTTTAAACTTCCCACAAAAAAAAGCACAGGACCAGATAGTTTCACCAGTGAATTCTACCAAACATTTAAAGAATTCATATTGATCCTTCACAAAATCTTCCAAAAACAGAAGAGAAAGAAACACTTCCCAACTTATTCCATGAGACCAGTATTACCCTGATTCCAAAACCAGACAAAAACATCACAAATATACTACAGGCCAAAATCCCATTTGAATATGAATCCAAAAAATTCTCAACAAAATACTAGCAAACCAAATCCAGAAACATATAAAAAGGATTTTACACCATAACCAAGTAGGATTTATCCCAAGAACTCAAGGTTGGTTTAACTTTGGAAAATCAATTCGTGTAATACACCATATCAATAGAATAATGAGAGAAAAAAAAACCCACATAACCATCTCAATAGATGAAGAAAAAGCATTTTGCAAAATCCAAGACCTTTTCATGATAAAAATATTCAACAAACTAGGAAGAGAAGGGAACTTCTTCAATATGATAAAGGGTATCTAAGAAAAATCAACACCCAACATCATAATTATCCCCCTAAGATTAGGAACAAGACAAGAATGTCTGTCCACTTCACTTCTATTACAGAAGTTTTAGAAGTTCTATCCAGGGCAATTAGGCAAGAGAAAGAAATGAAGGCATCCAGATTACAAAGAAAAAGTAAAAATATCTCCATTCACAGATGACACAATCTTGGGTATAGAAAAATCCTAAGGAATCCACTAAAACAACATGAGAACCAATAAATAAGTCCAGCAAGGTTGCAGGATTAAAGATCGATATACAAAAATCAATTGTATTTCTATACATTTGGAAAGAACAATTTGAAAATGAAATTAAGAAAAGAATTCCATTTACAACAGCATCAAAAGAATAAAATACTTCAGAATAAACTTAACAAAGTGAAAAACATGTACACTAAAAACTACAAAATCTGTTGAAATAAATTAAAGAATATCTAAATAAATGGAAGGACATTCCATGTTCGTGGATCAGAGCACTTAATATTGTTAAGATAACTGTACCCCACAAACTGATCTATAGATTCAACACAATCCCTATCTAAATCCCAGATAGGTTTTTTTTTTGTTTTTTTTTTTTTTGGCAGAAATTGACAGGCTGATCCTAAAATTCATATGGAAATGCAAGGGACTCAGAATAGCCAAAACAATCTTGAAAAAGAAGAACAAAGTTGGAGGATTCACACTTTCTGATACAAAAGCTGGCTACAAAGCAACAGAAAGCACAATGAGTGTGGTACTGGCATGAGGATAGCCATATAAATCAACAGAATAGGACTGAGAGTTCAGAAATAAATGCAAACATTTATGGCCAGTTGATTTTCAACAAGGATACCAAGACAACTTGACGGGAAATGAAAAATCTTTTCAACAAATGGCACAGGGACAACTAGATATACACATGCAAAAGAATGAAGTTCGCCCTTACCTCACACCATATACAAAAATTAACTAATTGGCAATTAAGATGCAGGTGCAGTTTTCTTTTAATGTCATGCTATTGTTTAAGTAATAAGAACTATTAAGTAATAGGCTTTAGATATTGTAATTTTTTTTCCTAATTTCCTGCTAGATTTTGTATTCTAGTAGCCAATGTATTTTCAATGAAATGTAAAAAAATATTTCCATTCTCTTTGACCAGTATTAATTTCTTGAGATTTTATTGCTTGTCACTTGAATTCTGTAGCTGTCATACATCTCTGGTATAAGCAACATTTGAGTTTTCAAGTGTGTAGACCATCTCTTCATATTTTCAAGACGTAATTTTACATTTCTACATTTTAAAAAGTTTGGCTATGATTCTAGAGGCAAGCTTCTAATATGTATACCTGTACATGTGACCTTTATGAAAAGAAATCTGCATGTATAATCTGTTCTTACTTGTAACTTTCTGCTTACTTTCTGCTTATATCTGTGGATTCAAGTTACTGAAGTGACTATCAGTAAAGAAACCTAGGCCATTTTCATTGGTTATAGATGTTTGGAATGATAACCAATATATTTGTCACTTGTGGCTTTTATTCATTGTTACACTTATGTGCATGCTTTAACAAATTACTTTTTAAATCTAGATTGAGTGTGCTAGGCTGCTACTAAAGATCCGAATTAAAAAAAAAATTGATTAAATACTTAAATCTAAGAGCCAAAACTATAAAACCCTTAGAAGAATACATATGAGTAAATCTTCATGACCTCGGATCTGGCAATAGATTCTTACCTATGACACCAAAAGCACAGGCAATGAAAGAAAAATTGGATAAAATTTAATTTAATTTTCATCAAATTAAAAACTTTTACACATCAAAGGACACTATCAAGAAAGTGATAAGACCCTACATGATGGAAGAAAATAATTGCTAATCATATTAAACCCTGAGATTCTATGTATCTATCAGCTACTCCAGCAAAAATTTCTAATTTCGGGGACTTGGAGAGAAGCATATGGGAGGAGTCACATTTCTAGGCTCCCTGGAATGCCTTTTATCTGGATTGTGCCCAGCTCTACTGTACATATTTTTTAATTGGGTGGTACATTATTTTTTGCTAATATGCGGTGTGCTTTAACACAACACTTAACCAGATGCTATATGGTGCCTCAGTAAACGTTGGTTGAATGAATAAATTAGTGCTAATCTTAAAAGAAAAGAAAAGGACAGAGGAACAAAGACAAAGAACAAGCCACACTGGCAATGAGGGACTTGCTCAGACAAGATCACTGAGAAGGAGCTGGTTGGAGGGAGGAGTGCTGAGTAAGGATCCAAAGGGGAATGAGAGCCACCCCCAGGCAAATTTCCTTCCCAAAGTCACTGCTGAGTGTCCATCACCATTCATGGCGACCCCAGCAAGCCTCTCCCTGCTAGGCACTTAGTGCCATCTGCCCTCTGGTCTGGGACGAGAATGTAGCAAACTTGCCCCTGTGCCCCAGTCATGGTAAGCAACCACACAGTTAGCACTGTGGTCAGTGTGTCATGGTCACTTGAGGGAAGCCTCCACCTGCAGGCTTTCCTGCCCCGACCCTGCAATATACCTCCAGTCTCCCCCTCTATGTGAGCTCAGCCATACTAATGGGGTCATTCATCCCTTGGGTCAGTTGCATCCATCTGGAGGCCTGGTCTGGTCTTCCTGAGGGTGTGGCAACATTCTGCCAGGGGTATAACGAACAGATCCCGCTGCAGCCAAACTGGCAAGAGAAGCCTCTCCGTGGGCCCTGGTCAAGACTGGTATGACCAATGAGTCCTACTGGGCTCACTCCAGGGCACCTCCTGCTGCACACTCTGTCCAGGGTGAGGGAGCCAGCAATATCCTTAGGGAAATTCCCAACAGAACAAACCAAGCACTCATCTCCAGAAAAAAAACATCAGTATCCCACCCACTGCCAAGAATTTTCCATGGGGAGACAATTCACCAGGGCTAACACTGAGCCCCATCCCTCCCTGTGTTACTTGAAGGGTGAGACAGAGTTCCTGGTCTTGAGAAGCCTATCCCTCAGCTAGTGCTAGGTGAGCCCCAGGAGCTGTTGACAGCTGCTCAGCACCGCTCTGTCAAGAAAAAAGGAGGGTGCAAACCCCTCCCTGCCTCCACCCCCAGCACCAAGCTTTTGGAGGAAGGCAGCAGCCACAGGCAAAGGCTCCATGCCACGGTGGGTTTGTGCCCAGTGGAAGTGAGAACAGGAACAGAGGCCAGGGCCCTCTTCCAGGAGAAGCTGGAGGCCCCAAGGGAGAAAAAAGCATGCACACTCATCATCCCAGAATCAAAGAAAGGGGCCCCAGAAGCAGGCTTCTGGGAGGAGAGGCTACTGCTGTGAAAGTCTGCTGGCATGCGGGAGACTGAAGGAGTGGGGCCAAGTCAGAGGCTGAGGCTGTGGGAAGATGCTCTCTTCTTCCTAGACAAGAGGAGAATCAGCCCAGGGACTGTCCTGCACTCTCTGGGGCACATACCCTTGCAATCACCCTGGCCTGCCTGTAAGATAAAGTCACAAAGGCTATAAGATAAAGTCAAAGGCTGGATATGGAAGGGGTTTTGAAGGGGCACTTTCACACAGTGGCTAGTAGCAGGGATCCTATGGATGACCCCGGAGGGTGGAAAGCGAGCTTTCCACTGAGCAGGGGAACCTGGCAGAGTGACCCCCAGCCAGCAATCACACCTGACAGAGCCTCCAATCTTGGTGACCCCTGGGAAAGGGATGGAAACTTGACTGTGCATCCAAAACCATGCCTTAAGAAGCACTTCCATTCTGGTGCCCTCCCATGGTATCAGGGGCAGCTAGCTGGTCAGGGCAAGCAGCCCAGAATTGGGGAGAAGCAGTGAGCTCCTATTGAAATCCAGAGGAAAGAGCCAGGATGTGAGCAGAGGGGACTCTGGAGGCAGAATCCATCTGAATAATTACTCCAGAAATTGCAGGAAGATGTTCTAGCTGCTGCCAGAACACACCCCTTTGCTCCTATCTATGTTTCTGGCCCATCTTCCACTGAATAGGAACCTTCTGCTCCTTTGAACATGAGCATCAAGGCCTTGGCATGTATGGCTCCTGTCTAGAAGATTCAAACCCCACCATGCCCGCCTTCCCACCTACCTGCTTTTTTGACTCCTACTCACCCCTCAGTCACCCCCACGCCCTCACCCCAGCATCATTTCCTCAGGGCCTTACTTCTCATGGCTCCCATCCCTATTCCGTCGCAGCATTTTGATATGTGTATGATTAATATGAGTCTCAAGAAGAGGGCAGTGCCCACCTTGCTTGCCACTACATTGCAGAGCCTGTACATACCCAGAGTCTGGCACAGGGCCCAGGAAGGAGAGGATGGACAAGCTTCATGAACCTGGGTCCTGTGAGGCGGCCTCCCTGAGCCCAAGCATGAATGACAGTCATTCCCAAGAGAGACAGCTGGCAGAGGCTGCCTGTCCACTGGCCTTCTCCTCGTCTTCCATACCCACAGCCAAGGGCTCTGAGGAGTCTGAGGAAACAAAAGTTGACCCCAGTAATGAAAAGGGACTGGCAAGAGTGGCACAATCCCATCATCTATGAAAGCCAAGACCAGGATGAGCCCTGCAGTGTCAGCTCCAAATGAGGGCAGCTGAGCTCAAAGAACAAACAGAGACTACGAGCCTCAAGACCCTTGAAGGTCAGGCTAGAAGAAGATGAAAAGGACACTGGCAAAATGAACAGCTGGGGATGAGCTCTGGGGTCAGTGCTGCCTTGAGAGAAGAGAAAGAAAGAGAGGACGGGAAGAGAGAGAAAAGGGAAGAGGAGTGGGAAGATGAATTTACCTTTCAGAAATTTCCCCAAGCTCATCTCTTATCTTAGGCTCTCATGACCAAATGTAAGGCTGCCACTTGGGCATCTGCCTAGAGACTGTACAGACCACCCCAGATCTTCAGAAGGGTACTCTGCAGACCACGTGTGAGGTAGGCCCACCTGGGCTCACAGCAGATCAGAGCTGGTGCTGGCCCCTGGCCTCACTGAAACTTTCCCCTAGAAATCTGGAATGGGAACAGATGGAAAACAAGGAGAGGGACATGTGAGCTGTGGGTGGCCAAGGTTCCTACCAGATGGCCTGGAGAAGACACAATAGTCAGGCAGCAGAAAGAGAGAGAAGCAGAGAGGTCAAGAAGAGAAGCAAGCACAGAAGGGGGAGACTCCCTGGTTCCTCATTCCTGCCTGAGGCCTGGCTGCAAACTCCCTTGGGTTCTGAGAGACACCACTCTGATCTTATAATATGGCCTCCTTTATGGTCCAAGGCTGGCCAAGTTGTATTCTGTTTTCTATCAGAAGTGCTCGTTGACCCATCAACCTGCTCAGCTGCCCCCACTTACCTCAAGGCCCTGGGGAGCCCAAGTCTGGGTCTGGGAAGGGACACCCTTCCCAAATGAAAGAATTTTAAGATCTCTTATGGTCACCATACAAAATCATTGACATTTCTGTCCTAAAAAAGTCATTAATATTGCAATAGCCTTCTTCACAGATATGGTAATGTTAATCATCAAATCCATATGGAATGGCAAGGGACTCTAAACAGCCAAAACCATCTTTAAAAAGAGCAAAATTGCACAAATCACACTTACCAATTTCAAAACTTACTACAAAGCTGCAGTAATCAAAACAGTATGGTACTGGCACAAGGACAGGCATTTACACTAATGGAATAGAATTGAGAGTGCAGAAATAAACCCATCTATGGCCAACTGATTTTTGACAAAAGTGCCATGTTTATTCAATGGGGAAAGAATAGTCTCTTCAACAAATGGTGCTGGGAAAACTGAATATCCACATGCAAAATAACGAAAGTGGACCCCTACCTCATATCATATACAAAAATTGACTCAATGGATCAGTGACCTAAATATAAGAACTAAAACTAAAAAACTCTTTGAAGAATACATAAGGAAATATCTTCAGACTTTGTATTAGGTGATGAATTCTTAGACTTTATACCAAAAGCAAGAGCAACAGAAGAAAGAATAGATAAATTATACTTCATCAAAATTAACAACTTTTGTGCATGAAAGGACATCAAGAAAGTGAAAAGGCAATATCCAGAACATACAAAGAATACCTACAACTCAACAACAAAAAGACAAACACTCCAGTTTTTAAAATGGGTCAAGTCTTTCTCTCTAAGCCAACCTGGCAGGTGGACTTGCTGCCCTCACCTATGTGGGACATGACTCCCAGGAGTGTAAATCTCCCTGGCAAAGCAGGACATGACTCCATGGGGATGAGTCTGGTCCCGCTATGGGGAATTGAGAAAGTCTTCTTGACCAAAAGAGGAAAATGAAATGAAACAAAGTAAAGTTTCAGGGGCTGAGAGATTTCAAATGGAGTCAAGAGGTCATTCTGGAAGTTATTCTTATACATTATATAGATACACCTTTTTAGTTTTTAGTGTATTAGAATAGTTAGAAGGAAATAACTGAAACTGTTAATCTGCAACCCAGTAGCCTTGTTTCTTGAAGATGAGTGTATAAGGAAATAGCTCATAAGGTGTGACCGCGTAAGTGTAGAAAACCTTGTGCCTCACACTCCCTTTATCCAGTTTATGGACAGATGAATAGAAAAATGGGGACAAAAAAGTAAATCAATATTAGGGGGTGATGGGGGAGATGGGTTGTCTTGGGTATTCTTTTATACTTTTATTTTTATTTTTATTATTTTTTGAAGTCATGAAAATGCCCAAAAATTCAATATGGTGATGAATGTACAACTATATGATGATACTGTGAACAACTGATAGTACACTTTGGATGACTGTAGGGTATGTGACCACATCTCAATAAAACTGCAAGAAAAAAAAATGGGCCAAGGACTTGAATAGTTATTTCTCCAAAGAAGATATATGAATGACCAATAAGCACATAAAAGATGCTTAACATCATTAGCCATTAGAGAAATGCAAATCAAAACTACAATGAGATGCCACCTCAAACCCATGAGAATGGCTATTATTAACCAAAAAGAAGGAAAAGGAGGAGGAAGAGGAGGAGGAGGAGAAAAGTACTGATGAAGATGCTGAGAAATAGGTACCTTAGTACATTGTTAGTGGGAATGTAAAATGGGGTAGCCATTGTGGAAAAAATTTAGCTGGCTCCTCAAAAAATTAAACATAAAACTACCATATGACCCAGAAATTCCACTTCTAGGTATATACCCAGAAGAACTGAAAGCAGGGACTTAAATAGATTTCTGCACCCTGATGTTCATAGCAGCATTTTTCATAATAGCCAAAAGGTGGAAGCAATCTACATGTTCATCAACAAATGCATGGAGAAACAAAATAAGGTATACACATTGAAAAGAATATTATTCAGCAGTAAAAAGGAATAAAGTTCTGATTCAGGCTACAACATGGATGAACCTTGAAGACATCATAAGTGAAATAAGTCAGGCACAAAGGGACAGATATTGTATGGCTCCGCTTATATGAAACAACTAGAACACGTAAATTCCTAGAGACAGAAAGTAGAGTACAGGTTATCAGGGGAAGGAGTGGGGAGGGGGAAAGAGAATTAACGCATAATGGGTTCAGGGTTTCTGTTTGGGGTGATGGGAAAGTTCTGATAATGGATGGTGGTGAGGTGAGCACAACATTGTGAATGTGATTAATTCCACTGCAATTGTATGCAAGGGAGTGGTTGAGATGGGAAATTTTATGTTATATATATGTTTCTGCAATTTTTCAAAAGAGACAATGATAATTAAATGCAATACATGATCCTGGAGTGGATCTAATAATGGAGGAGAAAATGTCCAAAAGGACATTATCGGGACATAAAAAAAAATTAGAATATAGACTATAAGCTTTAAATCAATATTAAATTTCTTGAACCTAATAACTGCACTTAAGTGGTTACATAAGTGAATATCCTTGTTCTTAGGAAATATACATGGAAGTATTAAATGTTCAAAGACCATGATATATACAACCCACTCTCAAATGTTTAGATAATAGATAGCTAGATGATTGATGAGATAGACATAGATAGATAGACAGACAGATAGATAGATAAGCAGACAGATATAGGCAGATAGGAGGAGAGAGAGAATGATAAGGCAAATGTGACAAAATGTTAAAAACTGGTGGATCTGAGTATCTGGGTGGGGGACATGCTGGAGTTCTCTGTACGGGTTTTGCATTATTTTTACAACTATTATTTTTGCAACTGTCCTGTAAGTTTGAAATTATTTCAAAAGAAAAAGTTTTTAAAAGTCATTACATCAGCTTAATGCCATTGTAGTACAGGCTCAGGCTTTTCTAAGAAAAGACATCCTATAAACCCAATAGCCACCACTATTTCAGCCAAGGGGAAGAGCACATGTTGGGGCTAGTGATGGCACTCTGCATGACAGGTGCCTTGGGATGCCACATGGAGAGTCCCCTGGGTGTTGGAGAGCCTGAGCTGCAAAGAGTTTTGGGAGTGGTCAGCATGCAGGTCCTGGGCAGGGCCTGGGGAGAGGGAGAAGAGACAAGTCTAAGGAGTGAGTCCTGGGGACCATCAATGCTGATGGGGCAAGCAGGGAAGGCTTTGCCACAAGGGAGACAGAGGTAAAGAGAGAGCAGGAGGGAAACAAGCTCAAGGAGTGGGTGCTGCAGAAACGTAGAAGGGAGTTTCCAGAAGGAGAGTGTGGTCAGAAGGTTCTGATCCACAGGGAGGTCCTAAATAGTTAAAGGACAAGAAAGCATACACCGGACCTGGCCATTAGGTTGTCTCTGGGTCCCAGGAGGAAGCAAGGTTGGGCTGTGTGTGCAGTGAGTTTACCTACCAAGTTGGCTTAGAGAGAGAGGCCAAATCTAAGCAACAAAAGAGATTCTCTGGGGGTGACTCTTATGCTGCCCCTTTCTCTTAACTGGATGGCTGTGAGCCCTTGGTTTTCACCCAGACTGAGAAGTCTGTCTAGGCTGACTGTTCTGTTTCCTCTATGAACTCACTGCCTATGCAGACCCTGGTACACAACAGACCCTGGTACTTGTTGAATGAATGAATGAATGAATGGACAAAGCAGCAGCATTCTCAGAATGGGACTGCTTCTTCCAGGGAGCAAAGCCTTCCGTAGGGATAAATCAGGGTCTCTGGAGAAGCTCATTAACTGTTGGGGGGAGGGGGTGCTGCCTGTATTCCATGTGCCTAGATCCCCATCCCCATGGCATGTCATTGTATATTAATAATCAGCACATTTATATGGCTGTAGGTCTTAGTCCTAAAGGCTGAGGCACTAGAGTGTGCTGGCTTATTCACCGTGGCACCCTTGAGGGTCTGTGGCAGTGAATGGAAAGAAGGACTGACCTATCTCTGCCCTCATTCCCAACTGCACCCGGAGGACTCCGGGGCTTGGCATGGAATGGAAGCACTATAAAGGTCAGCCGTTCTGAGTAGCCTCACTGCGGCAGAGGCCCTGCCCCCAAATTTCATCCAGTGGGGCCTGGGCTCTTCTCTTCTGTGTCCCTGGAGCTTTATTGCCCAAGGCCACCCCTGAGACTGCCTGACCCCCTTCCCCAGATCACTCTACCAGGAGACCTGCAATTCCTGCAGCAGGGCAGCGGAGGTGAGAAGTAGACAAGTCCTGCACACTGGATGCTCCGTCCTCTCACTGGACACATGAAAATTACCTCACCCCAAGGTGAGCAGGGAGATTCACCAAGCAGAGGCTGGAGCTGGAAGGCTCAGGCTCCTCCACTGGATCCTGCCCCAGACTTTCTGTGGGGTCCCGGAAATGCCATCACCTATGGCCCCAGTCTTCCCACCCAGTCAGTGATCCTGACCCTCTATAGGCCAGAACTACACAGAGAATAAAACACAGTGAATAAGAAAAATCCCTCAATTACTACTCAGTAATTTAAAGGCAATGCACTTCTTTATCTGAAATTCATGCTTTTTCCTGAGCCACTAGTAGGGATTAAGGAAAGGGAAGCTGAGGAAGCCTGACTGATGTCCATATTCCCTACCAAACCTTCCCTGGAGATTCAGCCTTGGTCACTCCTGGGGTCACTGGCCTGCCATTTCACAGGCCTGAAAGTCCCCTTTGCAGGGCGATGGATGTTCATATGCCAGTGCAGGAAAGGGCAGGATGTGTTCAAAAAAAAGCTTCCAGTTTCCTTTTTCTTTTGTGCCTCTAAAAACAAGTTCTCAGCACCACCCAGTAGTCTGACAGCAGCAAGTCAGGGTCTTAGCAATCAGCAGGGGCAATGTTGCCCCTAAGGATCCCAACATGGCTCTCAGGCTCTCTGAGCTCAAGATAGGGAAGATATTTTTGCTTTCCTCCCTCCACACACAGAGCTGTAAGAGGTGTTTGTTTGCTTGTCTGTTACTATTTTAGAAAAGAAGCTGGATGTATGGCTCTGAGGCCTGTCCCTGGAGCTGGGGCTGGGCTTCCCAGGGCTCCTCACACCTAGCTGAATATCTGAATAGGGACAGAGCAGGGACCAGGTGCTTGCAGCAATTGAGTCCCTGTGTTTCCACGGGTCAGACACCAGGATGGCCAGGAGTGTACAAGTACCAATGAGAGCAGGGACCCCTGGGCTGATAAAGCTTGGGAGGAATGGGTGGGGCAAGGGGACACTGTGTGGCCACCTGGCCTGTTGGGAGCATCTAGAGCAAGCTTCCCTGTTCTGTTTGCCCCCTTCCTCCTTTTTGTCCACAGGCTCAGCCTACAGCATGGCTATCAGAAAGTACCCAGGCAGGACACCCCTCTGACCCAGCTCAATGGGTGCTGGTGTGTCTCAGACTGCCAGGCAATCAGCACTGAGCACTATCATTTGCAAAAGTGCTTTCAGCGCAGGAGGGAAGCTTAGACGGACACTTGGCCTTTGTGAAAGCCCTACTCCAGCCTGGCAGGCTTTTGACCCAGCTCCATGTGCCACAGCCTATACCCCAGATCTGCAGCCCAGAGAACTACAGATCCCACAGTCACATTATGGTGTTTCTACCCCAGCTGCCCATCAGCAGATCACAACCCCAGAATGGCAGCCCTAGGCCCGGAAATCCCTCCCTCCTGCCTCCTTTCCAATTCCCAAATTCTGCCAAGAGGCCCCTGTCTCACCCCACTCTCACTCCAGAAGATCAGCACCCTTCACAAGGCTTGTTGGGTTTCATGAACCAGAACACGGGAGGACTCTCCACTGGGGGGTGGGGGTGACGGTTGTTCTGTGGCCTCTGATGTCCTAGGCTTTATCCCCGACTAGCTGCAAACTTTGAGAATCTCTGGGATGAGCCAAGCCCTAAATTCCGTATCTGTTTTAGCAGCTGTGTATGAAGATGAGGCCTGAACCCCCAGGCATCAGGCACTACCTCAAAGTCCCTGAGGGCAGGGACTATATCTTTTATCAAGTTTAACTCAAACAAGGTCTGTGGTAGTTCTGAAGGATGCTTCACTACCTTGGTCACCTTTATATCCCCAGCCCTGGGCACAGAACCTGGCACCAACTAATAGGCATTTAATGCCAGGTCTCAGGCTGAGTGCTTTCATTTCCAGTATTTTTTCACTTGATAAATGTTTGCTGAATTGAATTCACTTGATTCACCCTCTTGGAACTCCAGTATTGCCTCAATTTCCTCCTCTTCCTTATCTGTTTCTCCAGGTACTTGTAGGAACCAAGTGGCATTAATATTAAAGTACTTGCAGGTAAAGTGCTACTTTATTTTTCCACCCAGACTTGAATAACCGGTAGCCTATCTAACACCTCACTTGGATGTCTCTAAAACACAAATTATCCAAAAACAAACTCCTGATCCTATGCTACATTCCCATTCCTCCCATTGTACACCAAATGCTCAGGTCAAGACCCAGGGGTCCTCCTGACTCCTTTCTTTCTCTAACTCTCCACAGCAAACCCTTCAGCAAATCCTGCTGCTCTACTTCCAGAACATACCCAGATGTTGAGCCCTTTTCACCACTCCCACCCACACTATCCCCAACCCCTCCCCAGGTCTGGCCAGCATCTTCTCACACCTGAATAATCACCAAGCCCCCTCAACAGTCCCCTGCTTCTGCCCTTGCCCCTCAGGTTGGCAACATATAATAAAATGACTTTTGCATTTACTATTTTGTTTCAGCAATCCCACTTCCAAGAAACTATCCTATAGATACACTGGCAAAAAGGTTCTTCAGCGTGGTACTATCTATAAGGCCAAAAGACTAGACACAGCCCAAAGTTCATGGATAAACCATGGCGCATCTAAACGGTGCAGCTCTGTGCAGATGCAAAAAGGAATCTGGGGGATTTCTCTATTCTGCTATCAAGTAATCTTCAGGATATATTAAGTGAAAAAAAAGCAAAACACAGTGGGGTATATGGGAGCTCTGTACTTCCTGCATGATGTTTCTGTAAACCTATAACTGCTCTAATAATAATTTTTAAAAAGTACAGAACAACAAAAAAAGTACAGAACAGTGTTGAGTCTGCTGCCTTTAAATATACATATATATGTATATATGAAAGAGAGATAAACAAATGTATATTTTCCTTACAATTTCAAAAAGAAACAATGAAAAAAATGATAAAAATGGTTTCCTATCAGAGAAAGGAAAGAATAAGGTAAAGGGAACAAGATGGAACTAGACTTCTCTTAATGTACCTTGTTTTGTCTTTGGAATCACATGAAAATTTTACATAATTAAAAAAATTAAATCAAAAAGAAAAAATGTGGTAGATGGCTTTATTGTTCACAGTTTTACCCTCTGTGGATTGCTGCCCTTTGCCATGTGACTTTGTAGTACCTTCCACTAGCGGTAGAGTGTATTTTCCAAAAATTGTCTCAGCACGATTTCCACCCCCAGGTGGTCTTATAGAACATGGACTCTCTCAACCAAGAAGTGGAGCCCACAATTGGGAAAGAACAGTCTCTTCAACAAATAGTGCTGGGAAAACTGGATGTCCACATGCAAATGAATGAAGGTAGACTCCTACCTCATAGCATATACAAAAAATCAACTCAAAATGAATTAAAGACCTAAATATAAGAACCAGAACTATAAAACTCCTAGATGAAAACATGGGGAAACACCTTCAAGACCTTGTGTTAGGCAATGGTTTCTTAGACTTTATACCCAAAGTATAAGCAACAAAGGAAAAAATAGATAAATGGGATCTCATTGAAATTAAAAATTTTTGTGCATTAAAGGATTTTTTCATGAAAGTGAAAAGACAAATTACAGAATGGGAGAGAATCTTTGGAAAACACATATCCAATAAAGGTTTAATATCCAGACTATGTTAAGCACTCCTACAACTCAACAACAAAAAGACAAACAACCCAATTAAAACATGGGCAACTCCCCTCTACGTGGGTCCTGACTCCCAGGGATGTAAATCTCCCTGGCAATGTGGGAGATGACTCCCAGGGATGAATCTGGACCCAGCATCATGGGATTGAGAACGTCTTCTTGACCAAAAGGGGGATGTGAAATGAAACAAAATAAAGATTCAGTGGCTGAGAGATTTCAAATGGAGTCAAGAGGTCACTCTGGTGGACACTCTTGTGCACTATATAAATAACACTTCTTAGGTTTTATTGTATTGAAATAGCTAGAAGTAAATACCTGAAATTATCAAACTCCAACCCAGTAGCCTTGACTCTTGAAGACAATTGTATAACATTGTAGCTTACAAGGGGTTACAGAGTGATTGTGAAAATCTTGTGGATCACATGCCCTTTATCCAGTGTATGGATGGATGAATAGAAGAATGGGGACAAAGACTGAATGAAAAATAGGGTGGGATGGGGGGTATGATTTGGGTGTTCTTTTTTACTTTTATTTCTTATTCTGATTCTGATTCTTTCTGGTGTAAGGAAAGGGGTTAAAAATAGATTGGGGTGATGAAGGCATAACTATATGATGGTACTGTGAACAGTTGATTGTACACCAGAAATGATTGTATGGTATGTCAGTATATCTCAATAAAATTTAACTAAATTTAAAAAAATGGGGAAAAGACTTGAACAGACATTCTCCAAAGAAGATACACAAATGACCAAAAGCACATGAAAAGATGCTCAACATCATTAGTCATTAGGGAAATGCAAATCAAAATCACAGTGAGATACCATTTCACACCCACTAGAGAAGCTATTATTTAAAAAACATAAAATAACAAGTTTGGAGAGGATGTGGAGAAATAGGAACACTCGTTCATTGCTGGTGGCAACATAAAATGGTGCAGCTGCTGTAGAAGGCAGTTTGGCAGTTCCAGAGAAAGTTAAATATAGAATGACCATATGACCCTGCAATCCCACTTCTAGATATATACCCAAAAGAAGTGAAAGCAGGGACTCAAACAGATATTTCCACACTGATGTTCATAGTGGCATAATTCACAATTGCCAAAAGATGGAAGCAACCCAAGTGTCCGTCAACTGATGAATGGATAAACAAAATGTGGTATAATCACACAATGGAATATTATTCAGCTATATAATTATATATTTGAGTGTAGTTAAAAGGGGAAATTTTATATTGCATATATGTTACTAGGATAAATTTTAAAAGAAAACAAACCATAGGACTATACAACACTCAAAGTGAGCCCAAATGTAAACCATGGACTATAATTAATAGTACAATTATAATAATATTCTTACATCAACTGTAACAAATGTACCACACTAATGCAAAGTGTTAATAATGGAGTGGGTATATGAGAACTCTATATTTTCTGCATGATTTTTCTGTAAACCTACAACTTCTCATGAAAAAAAAAAAAAAAAGAGATGGAGTCCACATCCCCTATTAAACCTGGGTAGGATTTTGCGGCTGCCTCGATGAACAGAATGTGGCAGCAGTGACACTGCATGTCTTTTGAGGCCAGGTCATAAAAGGTGGTAAAGCCACTACATCTCTCCTTCTCAGGACACTTGCCCTTGGAACCCAGTCACCATGTTGTGAGGAAGCCCAAACTAGACCACATGGAGAAAGCATGGAGGAGCACTGAGGCCCCCAGCTGAGAGCCAGCATCAACTTTCAGACATGTGAGTGAGCCTTCAGATGATTCCATTCCTCAGCCTTTGAGGCTTCTGGCTGAAGCTCCAAACATTGCAGAGGAGATATGTGCTATTTCCCTTCTTCCCTGCCCAAATTCCTCATTTACAGAATATGTGAGCAAATAATGGATATTTTACAGCACTAAGTTTTGGAGTAACTTGTTAGCCACAGTAATTGCAAAACCACTTGACTTTGGGCTCTGCCATGAATTGCTTCGACTAAAGGAATGTTAGCAGAGTTGCATAAGCAAAGGCATGAAATGTATTTGTGTGATTAGGCATGTCCTCTTAAACATCTGTCATTGCCACGGGAAGAACATGTCCCAGCTAGCTTGTTAGTCCAAGGAGGAAGAGATGTGTGAAGCAGCCTAGACCATCTGCCCAGCCTGGATCAGTAAACAGATTCTAGCCAGTGAGTAGATGCATGAGTGAGAATAAAAAATTACTGTTTAGCCCTTATAACAATAGTCCTGAAATACTAAAGATCTGAGACTCAAAGTTTCACTAAGTTTATTTTTCAGAAACTTAAATCCTCCAGAATGCTCCTATGCCAGATAAGTCCCAAAACCCAGAGGCAACAGCCTCTCCAAGAACTTCAACCAGATGCATCCTCCTTCCCCATAATGTCGATACCCCTTTACAATACGAACAGGTTAGGGTGGTCACTGCCCAGATATCCTTGAAGACTGAGAAAGCGATTGTGTGACAGAGAGGCATAGCAACAGACAAGGATTATGAATACTGAATTTTTAAATAAATATATATATTTTTTAGTTTCTAGGGTACTAGGATAGCTAGAAGGAAATAACTGACATGGTGGAACTATAACACATAATATTCCTTGAAATTTGCTCTATAACTACTTGTTAAATTGTACTTTGAAAGTTGTCACCTTTCTGTATATATGTTATACTTCACAATAAGGAAATAACTGAAATTGTGGAACAGCAACCTATAACATTCTTTGAAGTTTGCTCTTTAACTACTTGTTAAATCATACTCTGAAAGTTATCACTTTTCTGTATATGTTATATATCACAACAAAAAATGTAAAAAAAAATTGCTATTTAAAGCCACTCAGTTTCAGCGGATTTATTATACAGAATGATGGTGGCAACAGATAACTGATCAAAAAGCAATCCTTACAAATAGAACACAAAACTGGGGAAGAAAAAAGAGCTTAATTGTGTACCATCTTAGTGGTATAACCACACAGAGAAGAATATTCCTAGTAACTCTAAAATATAGAACTTTGACTATTCATCACTTGAAATATAAGGACAAAAGGAACCACAAGGAAATCTTAAACTACATCAGTAGTGTTAGTGTCAGTAAAAATTTCCATATTATTATTTTGAAATGAATACACACACATCTACATTTACACACATAATAACACAAATAGATAAGAATATCAATGTCTTAAGAACTGTGATTTTTTTAGTTTAAGGGAAGAGAAAAATCAAATCAAAGAAAGTAAGTAAAAACCCCATCTATGGGATTATTCCTGTAGATCTACTTGGAAATATCAGCATGAACTCTTGATCTATTTTATCTTTGTAAAAATATATATTTCCTACATCTATACAATAACAGCCTTAGAAACAATGACACCCCAGTAGCAGTGAACACCCCTCATAGCCATATTGTGGTCTCCAAACACCATTTCCCACTAAAAGGAACCAGGGCTCCTTGGAGAAATGGGCGATTTGAAGTCCAGGGCAATAAAGCTACAAGATGAAGCTGAGACATCTGTTATGCCAAGAGGCAAGAAAGTTATCCAAAAAACTAGAATCATTTCAGAAGGATGTGAGAGCCAATCTGAAAGGGTTACCTCCAGCCAAAGATAGGACAATTTGAACATCAAAAAGAATAATAACTGCAGTGAATTAAAATATATCACATATGCTTTAAAAAAAATTTTAACTGAGCTGAAATTCACTTAACCTACAATTAACCATTTTAAAGTGTTCAATTCAGTGGTATTTAGTGTATTCACAAGGTTGTATAACCATCAGTTTCTCTGGGTCCAAAACTTTTTCATCACACTGTATGCCAGTATGTATATATTACGTCCCCCAGAAAAAGCCATATTCTTTAATGCAATCTTGTAGGGGCAGAGGTATTATTACTGATTAGGTTGGAACCTTCTGATTAAGTGGAGATGTGACACACCCAACTGTGAGCAACACCTTTGGTTAGAGTGTGAACACTGACTAAATGTTTCCATGGAGGTGTGGCCCTGCCCATTCAGCATGGGCCTTGATTAGTTCACTGGAGTCTTACAAAGGGGCTCACAAACATAAGGATCTCAGAGCTGCAGCTAAGGGACACATTTTGAAGACAGCCTTTGAAAGTAAACTTTTGCTACAAGAAAGAAACTAAGAGAATACCCCCAGACACCTAGAGAGAAACATCCTGGGAGAAAGCCATTTTGAAACACAACCTGAGAGCCAAGGAGAAGACGCCAGCCACATGCCTTCCCAGACAACAGAGGTGTTCCAGATGCCATTGGCCATTCTTCAGTGAATGTACCCTATTGTTGATGCCTTACCTTGGAAACTTTATGGCCTTAAAGACTGTAACTTTGTAACCAAATAAACTCCCTTTATAAAAGCCAATCCACTGCTGGTATTTTGCATTCCAGCAGCATTAGCAAACCAGAACACTGTAAAAATTTCCTGTACCCATTAATTAATCACTCCCCATTCTTCCCACCCCCTCATCCGCTGTAACCTCTAACTTGCTTTCTGTCTCTAAGGATTTGCCTATTCTAAATACATTGTCTACCTGAAATATGTGACATTTTATATCTGGCTTCGTTCAGTTAGCATAAAGTTTTCCAGATTTATCCAAGTTGTAGCATGTATTAGTACTTTCTTCCTTTTTATGGTCAAATAATTTTCCACTGTACCACAATTAATTAAATGAATACCACAATTTATTTATCCAGTCACTAATGATAGACTAAAATATGTTTAAATCCATGAGCTCATAATGATTCTAAAACAAAACAAAAAAAAGTTGCTTGGGCACCAATTCATTATTCTAAAGATTGATAAATACAGAGAGGGAGAAGCCTTTATCTCATTTTTTTGTACAAACTGAATTTCAGGATAATCAGAATTGATAAAAAATTTTCTTTATTGAAGAATTTCAGCTAATCACCATTTTATAGCCCCTAATTAAATACTGCATCTAGGAAAGGATTACCAGTGAATGTTAAAAGATTGATAGGAACTTTATTAATAGATAAATCAGACTGATAACATCTGAATCCCCTGATCAATCTTTTCATCACTGAAGTGGGACAAGCAGACATTGGTGTCTCCGTATGGGATGCAGTAGGAAGTATACACCACCACCAATGAAGCATTCTTGCCAAAAAGATTGGAGCTGAATCTATTCTGATCTTTACTGAACCATCAGTTTTCAGGAAATACAGGGGAACTAGGGAACAAATAAAACAATATCATGAGGAAGTGCTCAGCCAAAACCAAAATAGAAGATATTCCCAGGACAAATGTCTGGATTTCTTCACCAAATAAATGGCATTAAAAAAAAAAGTGACAAGGAAAAAAAAAAAAAGCAGCAAGGGTCTGTCAGAGTGAGAGGCTTAGAGAGCACATTAATCAAACATAATGTATGGACCTTGTTTGGATTCCAGTTTGAACAATCCAACTCTAAAAAGTCAGTTTTGAGACAATCAAGGAAAGTTGAACACAGCCTGGGTATTAGATTAAATTAAGAAATTACAGTTAACTTTGTTAGCCATGACAATGTCATTGGATTAAATCAAAAAGGAAAACATCTTTTAACTGTTAGAGGTGTATCCTAAAGTATTTGAGTGAAATGATATGTTTGGATTTTGACTGAAAAATACTCTGGTCAAAAAAAAGTTGGAGGAATACAGTAGATGAAACAAGTTGGCAAAGTGCTGATCATTGTTGAAGGTGGGTGATGGGTCCACAGGAGGGATGCGTCATACAATCTGCAAAGCACTTGCTGCTCCTGGGGACATCTACCATACAGAGCCCAAGGCCAGTGTGCCCCCAGGAGAGGCTAGCACAACATGGCCCACCAGAAAAGGATGAGCTACCTAGAAAATCCCTGCATAGGGGGTTAGTTTAAGAAATATACATTTTTTAGAAAGATAAAAAGTGATCATGGGTTCATACTGATGTTTCCAAGTAGATTTATAGGAATTATTCCACTGATGGGGTTTTTACTCAATTTCTTTGATTTAACTTCACTATCTTTTCTTCTCTATCTCTATCATCCTCTTCAGTGCACAGGGGCCACCACAGCAGGGGTGTAAGGGGTTGTCACCTCTCCAATCCAGTCCTGCCTCTCCCACTGTTTTCAGCTGGCACCATCCCAAACCTGAGCAGGCAAGGCCTTGCCTCAAGGGCCCAATGCTGGCCACTCAAGGTCAGATGCAGGGGTTTAGGAAGTGGGTTCCCAGGGCCATAAGAAGGGAAGGAGGTCTCACAGCATGAAGTCCAAAACAAGCACATTGCCTTCGTTATTATCCCGAGTTCAACAGCTCAGGGACGGCCCATGGAACTCAAGAGGAAGATGGGACAAGTGAAATTCAGGCTTCCTTTCTTGGAAATATTTCATCATTCACATGTTTCTGGGAATACATCCCAGATTCTCCTGACTGGAGTGAAGCACCAATACCACAAACACAAGGTGACTCATCTCTTCCCTCAATTCTGAAAAGAGATGGAGGAAACGGAGAAAATGCTATTGAAATAGCTTTCTACCCAGACAGGCCTCAGAGAACATAATATTGAAATATCACTGAGATTTCTGATCTTTCCCCAGGGCTGAACTGAGTCTTCTGTCCTACCTTGATCTGCTGTTTCTCTTCTCAAGGGCTGTTCCCTGTACCATGCTAGTACTGTGGGAGCAACTTTTGACCCCTAAAGGACAGGAGGAGTTCCCAAAAGCAGCCATGTTTTCACTGCTTTTCCAAGCACAACTCTGTAAAGGGATATTAAGTGTCACTGCCCCATAATGAGAAAACCAATAATGAGAAAACCAAGGAGACCAACAGCTTCACAAAGGGATGCTACTACTTATCAATGGAGAATCATCATAGCACCTGTTGGAACTCTGAGAGCTCTGGTTTTCCAAGGGGGTCCCTGAACCAGCAGCACTGGCCTCCCCTGGGAGCTTGATAGAAACACAAATTCTCTTGGGCCCCATCCCAGACCTAAGGAATCAAAAGCCCATCTGGTAGACAAAGCAGATCTGGGAAACAGCCACTGGCACCCTCTTTCACAGGCCCTCCAGGGGATTCCGATGTCCCCTAACAATTGAGAACCACCATCTTGTACCACCTCTTATTCCAGGTGAAATTAAATTCTGCTTCCAGTTCTGTCCACCACAGAGGTAGAGACTTGCATCACCCTCTAAACTGTCAGCTTTTTAGGAAGACAGCAACTACTTAAAGTCATTCTTGAGGCCCTCTTTTTCTCACACACCACATCCAATCCATCAGCAAATCTTACAGCTGCTACCTTCACAATGAGTCCAGAATCCAACTACCTCCCACCTCTCCATTGCTAGCTACCACTCTAGATAAAGACAGCATCATCCTTCACCTCCTAACTAGTCTCCCTGCTCCAGACCATATCATTCCTCTGCTCAAAACTGCCCAATTGCCATCTCCTTTGGAGAAAAATCAAAACTATTACTGAGGCTAACAGCACCCTTAAGGAGAGCTCCCCACTGGCTTTCTGACCTCATCTCCTACCTTTTCCCCTCACTCATGCCACTCCAGCCATGCTGACCTTCTTTCTGTCCCTAACCAACCCATCCTGCACTAGCTATTCCCTGTGCCTGGAATATTCTTCCTCCAGATAGCCACCGAGCCCCTCCATCACCTCCTTCAGGTCTGTGTTCAAATGTGAGGGTATCCGTAATAATTTGCCTGGCCATCCCATTTAGAATAGAAACCCTCCTCTCCCAGCATTCCTTAGAGGCCATCCCTGCTTTATGTTCCTCCCTAGCACTTATGCTCATCTGACATACTAAGTATTGCACTTGTCTTTTATTGCCTGTCTGCCCGCAACAGAATGTGAGCACCACAAAGGCAGTGATTTTTGCTTGTTTTATTTACTGCTGCACCCCCAGCTCCCGGCACAGTGTTCAGCACACAGTAGGGACTCAAAGAATGAATGAACTACTGATATTACTCTCTGCTCTCTTTCCAGGAGTCTCAGTCCTAGTTTGGGAAGCCTATTTTCCTCTTTCCTGACTCCTAAATTTCTTGCAAGGGACAGTCAGGGCATCATGGGACAGAGACAGGATCTACATGGGTCTTACCTGGTTGGAAAGGATCTCCAAGTGCAAAGACATGGCAGGAACCCAGACAGGCTCCCACAAATTCACACTCAGGCTACACAAGCCCAGGACAGAAGGGAACCAACCTTCATGTAGAGACATCCAACATGAGGCTGTACAAGTGTGCAAGGTAGTGACCAGAGCGCTCTCAGAATGCTGTAGGAAGGTGTTTTCAGGCCACCCCTAGTTCTTCAGATTATGTCTCTCTCATAGCCCGAGTGATATGTTGAGCCCTGGGCCTTGTTCTCCGAGCTTCCCTGTCCTCAGGGAGCTGACAGCCTTGGGCAGAGCAGCTCAGGTCTGCAAGGGTCCCAGAGGCAGATTACCGCCACAGGAGCTGGAGCTGTCAGGTCCAGAGAAGAAAACTAGGGTTGAGGAGATGAGGATATAAGGGCCCTCAGCCCTGGCACATGGCAGGCACAGTAACTACCTGTGAGCAGACAAGTCAGTGGTGCCAGAGAGCAGGGCCAGGACCAGCAGAAAGAAGGTGTAAGAAACCCATTCCAGACAAATAGAAAGAAGGGAGAACTTTCCAACAGTGGAGTCACCTGCCTGCAACAGGCCAAAGGCCACTAATTACTGGGGTGTTCATACTGAGGTGCAGCTCCTACCTGCAGGGAACATGAGAGCAGATATTCTGGCACCCATTAGGGGTTGGATTAGTTGCTCAAAATAAAATAAGGACAGAGCAAACATCATCTGCCAAAGCCTAACCATATTCCTGAAGAAGCAGCCTCACATGCCAGACCTTGACATTGAAGGAGAAACGGCCTGAGCCCGGAGAACCCAAAGAGGTGCAGGATAAACTGCAGAGAACACTGTACCCAGTCCATCACCCTACAAGTGAAGGAGTCTGCTCAACTTTACAGGACACACAGGTGGAGCGGCCAGAACTAAAGTCTCTTCCAGGCCAGTCCCTTCCATGTCCCACCCTTCCCACACCACAGAGTTTTTGCCAGCCTCAACTCTCCTGGAAATCATGGGCATACTGGCTGCTGCCAGAGCACTTGCTCAATATGGGTGAAGCAACCTGAGGGAGGGAAGCAGCCAAGCCCAGCTGGGAACAGGGCAGTAGGCTGTGCAGGCCCTGGTGGGAGCCTCACCCGCAGGCCAGCCAACCCAACACAAGGAAGTCAACAGCTTTTCAAGAGCCTGGGCTTTAGCAGGAACAGCCCACAGGAAGAATGCCAACCAGCCCCTCTCCTGGCTTGATCTCCAAAGCACCATGGAAGAGCAGTTCTCTTCATCTAAAGTTGCTTCCAACTAACCTAAAGGCTTCATGTTGTACTTTTGATTCGTGACCTTATTTTCAATCCTCAATGGAGCCTGAAGAACAATGGAAAGCATCACTTTTCCTTTTTACTCATCTCACAGAAATAAGCTGTCAGAGGTGGAGAAGACCTTGGAGATCATCTAGCTAAACCTTTCTCATTTTACAGATGAAAAAACCGAGGTGACCCAACATGCATAGCCAATTTGGGGCAACATCAGGATCGATTAAAATCCCCACCCAGAATGCTTCCACTATTTCTTGTCCCTACCCTGTCCTTTCCTCAAATGTCCTACTTCCTTATCCTTTCCCCCTCCTCAAAGCCTTCCCCATCCTCTTGCTAAATTTTCCATCTTCTCAGAGCGGAAGGCAAGGGAGTGACGTGATTCTCCAGCTGTGCTCATGAACAGCATTTCGGTTTGCTGAAGTCTGCTAGCTGTCTGTTCTTCCAAATCTCATCTTAGGCCTTTGGAGCTCCTAACAGAATAAGTTAATGTTGTGAATGTGTTCTGTAAGCTGTAAAGCACCATACAAATATATGCTATACTATTTTAGAGTATGAAATGATACAACCTCTTTTAATCATGCTGTCATTTATCCTACTTCTGAGACAAAGAGAAGGCAGGAGCAAACTCTAATTTAAGGAAAAGGATGCTGGGGGTGAAGATCTGAACCAGACTGTCAGCCCCATAAAGGCAGAACCCATTTTGTATTCCTTCCTTTGTTCCTCACCCCATTTCACCTGGGGACAGGCAGCCAGGACGGGCTCAGCAAAGGCTTTCAGGGGTTCCTGAATACGTGGATTAAAATTTCACTTAAAAAATCCTTCTCATCTAGGTAGAACTGAATAAATGTAGAAATCCCTCACCACTACTCCCATGCTCCCATATACAAAAAGTGTAGATGACTCTTGTTACCCACCTGCATGTATGAATACATCAGTGTGACTCTCAGGAAATTTCCTCACCTTCCCTTTCTTCCAAAGCAAATGTCTTAATAGTCTTCCAGAATCGTTAAGAGGGATGGCTCCCTCTGTGAGCTGGTGGCACTGGAGAGCTTGGGCTTCTTTGAGTACAGGAGCAGTCCTGGATGGGACCAGGTGGGGTGATCTTTACATGAGCTACTGGACAAGCTGCTGAGGCTCTTTGATCTCCTCAGCATTCGGTACTAAGTCCTTTCTACTTCTTCTCAGGGAAAATTCTTTCTTTACCTCTTTATTTACCTGCAAGCAGCCCCAGCCATTTCAGGGACAGCCAGGCCTCATCAAGCAGTTCTGGATTTGACCCCAAGGGCAACCTAAAGTTCCCTAAAGACTGCCAATGTGTCCCTCTTGTTAGAGAGAAGTGAGACAACCAGATAAGGGGTCCCTGCTAGAGTAAGCTCTCTATAGGACCCTCAAGCCAAGAACAGGAAGGAGAGACCAGAGCAGCCCTATGACCAGCCTGGGGGCCCAAGGCACAGCACAAATGAGTCAGGCAGTATGCTCACCAGCCTCATCCCACAGGCACAGCTGACCAGAACCTATAGCATAAGACAAATGAGCTGAGAAAATGCCAGGAAGTGACAGACGCGCATCAGGGGACCAATCTGCAGGGAAGGAGCCATAAGGGAAGGGGATCGGGGGGAAGCACAAGAATTCTACTCCCCTCCCCCCACAGGCAGGGTGCCAGGGGCCAACATCCCAATTCATTCCCCGCTATGGCCAACTGTTCACCACTATGCTGGTGAACAGAGACAGAAGAGGTCCCTGCAAGAAAGAAGACTGAGCAAGTCCTGTGACTGCAGTGTCAACACCCATATGGCATGCCCCTAGCACCAAATGAGGGGCCTGGGGCAGAAGCTCCCACTACTAGACTATCCCTCAAGTCTCAGCTTACCAGGAGAGCCTTGTGTCCTAAAATAATTCTCAACCCTTCCTGCAGACATGCAGGTCTCAGTTACCATTTCACCATTAAAAAAAAAAAAAAAGTGAGTCCTCAGGCAGGAAGGATGAGTAAGGCCAGGACAGACAGGGCCTGAAAGAGCTGCATGGCCAGGCAGGTGAAATGAGGAATCAGTGTGTGTCAAACACCTAACAAAGAGTCTGTGATGAAGCAGGCACCCACAGTTTTGTTGGCCTACCTCCATAGTCAGCCCTCATTCACTACACACAGCCTTCAGGCTCTAGAAGCAGAGTCCCCTCAAGTAGCCCACACACAGCAGGGTCTTTCTCTCCCCACTCCCATCACTAATAAAGGGAAAGGGCCTCATTTAGACATGCAGAACCCATGAAAAGGGAGATGATTCATTGAGCCCCCCTAATCCCATCTCTCAGCAACCTCTTACACATACAGAGGGAGGACTCCTCCAAGCTGGGGTGAAAAGGTACAACCCAGGAGCCTCTGAAAGCTTGGCCTTCCTAAACTCCAAACCAAATCAACTCAGAAAAAGGAGAATTTTAGAAGAACAGAACAGTGATCCATTGCATTTTTTCTCTGGCTCCCAAACTAGTCCAAAGCCTAGCTCTACTTTCAGTGAACTCATCCCAGCTTCTTCACGTCTGAAGCCCTCAACAAGCCTATTTTTAAAGAGCTAGAATTTATGCCAAAAAATGGAATATGAATCAGAATAGCCTTTAGATATAATTCCCAGTTCACAGGAAAAATATGGAACATAGAAACAACTTCAGTGACATCACAGAGATGCAATCAGCATAATCCCAGGATATGAGAAACCATGGAACAAATGACACAGTTCTCCAATACATAAATTACAAGGGGGAAAAAGGAGAGGGGATCTATAGATTTAAGGAAACTTGAGATATATCAGACAAAGGCAATGTGTAGACCCTGTCAGGATCTCAATTCAAACAAACCAACTCTAAAAATAAATTTATAAAATAATCAGAAAAATGGACTCCTGACTGGATATTTGCTAAGATTAAGAAGGGACTGTTTACCTGCTTAGATGTGATCATGATACTTTGGTTAGGTTTATACAAAGTCTTTATCTTTAAGAGATACACACTAAAATGCTGCACTGTCTGGAATTTGCTTCCACGGGATTGAGGAATGAGGGGGAAAGAGGTAATTGGAGCGGCATGAGTCGATGACGGATGTGGTTGGATGATGGAAACATGGGAGTTCATTAGAATATTCTACTTTTGTGTATGTTTGAAATTTTCCATAATAAACAATTAAAAAAATAGTTAGCCTTTCTCCTCCTAGCATCTTCTTAGGATAACTAACTATAAATTTTTTTTCAACCATCAGTAGTGGGGGAAAAAAGGCTCCAATCAACAGCATCTTATCAATCTTATTAATGCCCATGAACAGCTATATCATCAAACTGCCCCTTTCTCCCTGACAAGTAATGCAAATTTCATTGCCTCTCTTGGGTGAAATTTTGATACCATCACCATTTGAGTGTCAAGTCACTTTACTGCAGACCCTAGGACATGCCCTCCATGAGATTCTAGCCACTGGGGCCAAACAAGATCTCTAAATGATAAAAGATCATTATTTCTAACCTAGCAATTGTGTCCTTTCATTTTATCTTTACAAATTAGTCCTAAATTTTTCTAGAGCCTGTCTGTTGACTGATTTGGTACAAGAAGTCTAGCTAATCCCAGTCCAGAGATAATATGCCTGACAGCTTCATTTGAGAAAAGACCTCCAGAAGTGGTTCTCAGAGCAGCCTCACTCATCTTCCAACATATGACCAGGTTCTCTGTGACCAGCTGCTTCTGTCTCAAAATGTCTCTGTGGTATATGGACTGGAAGTGAGTAAGAGGCAACCTTGGTGTTGATCACACATTTTGATGGATAATGAAGGAAAAAGATGCCTCACCTGGCTTCATCCCAGCTCTTCCCTCAGGCCTTTCTCTGCTCACTGCCCCTGCCTGTGTTGACCACTCTCTTCATGCCACTTCTCTTTCTTTCTACCTCTCCTAACCCCAGGATTTTTCCAGGCTTCCTGGGTCTCTCCCTTTCCTGAAGCCTTGCTCTGCCTTTCCACTCTTCTCACTTGACAGCCCTTCCATACACACTACCTATCTGACACTTCTCAGACACTAAGCTTCCCATAGTATCTCTCCTAGGATCCTTACATGATTTGGCTCTTCAAAAACTATTCAACCAGCCAGGTGTGAGGTGCTGGAGCACAGGGGAGCATCATATACCCTTCCAGACCCTCCACAGTACTTAGCACAGTCCTTGCTCTTGACTGCTAGTAAATACACTTTGGCTGACTGACTAAAGATCAATTTGAAAATGTCAAAACATGTGCAGATCCACTGGACTGGTATAGACTAGATAGGCTGCCACTGGTCCAAATGGCTCCTTTGTGCGATTTTTCAAAAAGGTGTTTTCCGAGGTACTGATAAAGTTCTCTCTTGATCTGGTGCTGTTTCATGGGTGTATGTATTGGTAAACGCCATCAACATGTGCACCTCATTGTTCATTAGGCATACCTCCATAAAATAAGTGAATGAATTCTTAGAATTGTTTGCCAATTTTGTTTACAGAACCAAATGTAGATATTAACAATATAGACAATGTTTGCATTTTTTCTAAAAAAAAAATAAGTGAATGAATGAATGAACAAATGAAAGGCATCCCTACTTCTAGGAGGACAGAGCACACACGTGGGTAAACAGCTTGGAGAGTAGAGCTTGACATAAAGTTCAGCCTTCTCCAGATCTGGCATTCCTTCAGAAAGGCACAGCCTACATAACCTTACATGGTGACACTGAGACCAGAAGTTGAGGGCTCTGCCTTGCAAGAGTCTCTGATGCCCAAAGCTCCATATCATTGAAATGGGCTGACAGGCAGCACTGTGGGTGTGGCAACACTGCTCACAGGCTTTTCAGCTGCAAATGTTGGAATGGTCCCCAACACAGAGCCCAAGTCAGCTAAGTATGAAGAAAAGACTAATTCAGCCTGGGGTAACCAGAGGATTATATGGCATCAGGTCTTCGACTCCCCCAATACCTCAGTTCCATTCCCCTTCTGGGCTTAATAAAATGATCTTCCTATTACCTAACCCTCTACCCACCTCTATGAGTTTTCTGACTATCCCCAAATTTACAAGCTTGCTTGAAACAAACATACCCCTTTGCCAATGCTCCTTCCTGAATGCCCAGATGCACTTGCCACAGGGCTTTTTCTCCATCAATGGGCCAATCTATTCAGAAGCAGCTCAGTACAGAACATGCTAAATTTGGCATCAGGTACCTGAGATGCTCTGGTGGGAGGAAGTAGAAGTGGTTCTGATGCTGAAGGAGAAACAGATCATGGAGGTGCTGCTCAGCTGAATTCAAGCCGAATTTCAACCAGAAGAGTAGATCCCACCTCCTAAGAGGCCCCAGATCTGAGCTTTGGTGACAAATAGCCAGCCCACACCCCCAAGCCTGGAAGCCACAGGTCCAAGTATGAGCCTTGCCCACAGCCAGGTGAGAGATCTTATGACTGTTAAGCCCAGCAGGAGCCATGGTTTCCCTCACCCACAGCAGTTCATGAGTCTGCCCTGTGGCAAGCATAGCTGGGATAGGAATGAAACACAAAAAGGAATTATGAACAGTCAATTCCAGCCTCCTTCCTGCTCCTCTGAGCTGCCCAAGTTTTCCAAAATTCCATATACTGGGCTCTGCATCATCAGATACACTACAAGCAGAGCAGCCTGTTTGGTTATTGGATAAGAAATGGCAAATTCCCCATTTAAAGAACTCTCAAAATTTTCCATCAGTTGTAGACGCTTTCCCTTGGAGGGAGAGCACTAACGTCTGGGTGAGCCTCTCTCAAGCTAAAACCCAACAGCAGCTCAATACGCAGCAAAATGGACAATATTTGCCGTACTAAGAGCTGTGTGCCATTGAACTGCTTTACTGTAATAGTTAATGTAAAATGGGCAAATCCCACCTCGAAATGGGATGCTCACAGGCCAGGCTGTCTGTGGTAGGTTTCAAGCTGCTAAGAGTCCCTCATGACTGTTAGTTGTCTAAGAAATGACTTCTGAGGAAATAAATGCATGAGAGGACAGCTGAAAAATCAAAAATTTTGTTCTCTCACAGGCTATGTGCTCCCACACGGAAAAGCCAAGACAGTATGTATCAGCAAACTCACATAGCACCCACCCTCCCCAACCTGGGTTTTGCTACGCCCCAGACCTATTTGGTATAAAGATAATGCCTTCCATTTTATCCTGTCATCTCTTGGTATCTTTCCTGAGTTTTCAGTCTACTGATTCATTATATATTGGCATTCCCTTCCTTATATCCACTGCCATTTGATTGTTTCGCAGGACCTCTGTTGGCATACATTTTAAACAAGCTGGTTTCATGGTATTTGATCAAGTATGTTCTGTTTAAGGCATTCAATGTGGGTTTCAGCTTTTTCACTGGTTTGAAGTACTAACTAAATCATAAAGCAACAGGAATGTATTTGGTGCTAGTTGATTCAATAGCATTTTTGCTTCATTCCAGAGCATGTCACTAAACCTTAATGAAAGCACATGATCCTGTTAGTATTGTTGGGCCTAAATAAGCTTTGGTGTCCAGTGGGCATTTTTCCTTCCTCCAAAGATGATTATAGTCACTAAATACCTGGAGAAAGCGCATGACCAAGTTCATGGTTCAACTATTTCCTTATCTTTCAGTTTCTAGCAGTGACACTTATCTTCCTTGACAGCCACTCCCATTGTGCTCTTTCCTCGGCCCAACACAATGGACACATGCCTACGTTTTCCATCCCACTGCTCCCCAGTGGGCGAGCAGGCCAAGGTTACATAAGCCCCTCCTGAGCGGTCCCGCCCCAGCGTTGGGGGCAAGCGAATTTGGGGTTCGTGACCGAGTCACGGTCTACAGGCCCGACTGACCCTGCACTCGCCATCCTGCTTCGCCATGGCAGAGCGGCTGGAACGGCAGGACCGCTTCCCGCGACCGCCCGCTCACGCCAATCCCGCAGGGTTCGAAGTGTGGCCAGAGGTAGGACCTCACAGTCCAACATCAGACCGCGGGGTCGCGCGCCCCGGCCCTGGCGTTAGGTTGCAGCTCCCCGCCCCCGGGCGCCGCAACCCACGCTTACCTGCCTGGACCCGGTCCGCCGGCGCCAGACCCTGGGCCGGGGGGTCCCGCGGTGGCCCGCGCAGCACCTGCCGCGGGGAGCTGTCCGCCGCCTGCCGGTGCTGAAGGCGGCTTCCCTGTGCCGGGGCCGGGGCCAGGGCCGGGACCCGCGCCTCCGGGCGGCAGCGGCCCGTCGCCAGCGCCACCCTCAAAGCTGGCCTCGTTACCCATGGCGGGTGGGCGGGCCGGGTCAGGGTCGCGCTGGGCCCGGGCCGGCGGCTCCCGGGGGGCTGCTCACACGCTCCGCGCCGCTGCCGCCGCCATCTCCCAACTCGGCCCGCGCCGCCGCCGAGCGCCGCGCATGCGCGGCTCATGCAGCAACTTTCCCGCACACGCCCCCCACCACCACACCGCGCGCGCTCCCGCCAGCCTGCGAGGACGCGTGTTCACGCTCCAGCCGCGAGGTCGCCGGGAAACCGCCGGCAGCAACTGCGCATGCGCTCTCCGTGGCTTACGCAGCGTGCGTGTGCTGTCTGGAGCCCCGGGCCGAGCCGAGCGAGCCCGGCCGCACGGGATCGGGCGGGAGCGGGCGGGTGGGTGGTTGCCGGGAGTGTTCCACGAAGCCGGGTTGGAGGGCCCGTTAGCCCCTAGAAGAGGCCATGGGACTACGCACCGTGCTCTGCCCTGGGAAGCTCAAGAGCGGGAACGCGCCCACAAGCGCCCACAAGTAACTTCAGTGCCATAAGGGGTCAAGCGTCTTGCTGTGAGGCCTTAGGGGCCATCGGAGTATGGCCTCGAAGCATGCGTAACACTTGGAAAGGCAAATGAACAAGGGTGTTTAGAGGGATAAGGTCGCCTAAGGAGGGAGATGTAGAGGATGCCGATTGTTGGGGCCAGCTAGGGAGTGAAGACTTTATGCAGATGGCAATGGGAACCATTGGGGATTCACACCAAGGCCTCGTCCCACCCGAAGTTGTCTCAGGAAGCCCACCAGGGAGAGGTGGAAAGTGTGTCAGGACTGGCCTGCAGCCAGCTGGAAGGTTACCTCAGGAGCCCCAGAACAGTGACCTTGAAGATGAAGAAGAGTAGTTGATGTTTCTTGGAGGCCTTGAGCTGTGACCCCAGGGACAGTTTAGGTGAGGGGCTGCAGGCCGCCTCTTTGTTAACCTGAGAGCTCACTAAATTACTTTTTCATTACCTCAAGTTTACCTCAGTGTTTGAGCACTTCTCAGGATGGTCTACCTCATGGCTCCCCACGTGAGCCTGTGCTTTGCTGAGGGAGAATAATTTCCTAGAAGATCTAAACTATATTCCAAACCACTCATGCCTTTATAATGTGTAGAAGAGCTTGAGTAACTTGGACCTGTTTTACAAACCCATTTAATTCTTCTAATGATAAGGAATATATCAGCTGAGATGTCAGCAGTTCTAACCTGACCTGGGATAATCCAGGGACCCCAGTGAACACTGACTGATAGCCAGTCTGATGGCTCTGGATGGAGTAAGAGAGGAGACGCAGGGCCCCCACTTCTCGGTGTTTTCTCTAGACCTTACATCTTCTGTCCTTTGAGCTAAGCTGACTGCCTAGGATGAAAAGAGCTCCTCTGCCTGCCTTTAGATGGTCCTCGCTGTTTCCTCCTGTGCTGCAGAGTTTGAATTAGCTGGTGATTCTGGTGATTGCATGTGCACATCTAGTGTAGGCTCCACAAGGATCTACATCCTAGCCCTGCTATTCCTGGCTGGGACAGTGGCAATTGACCTAGGCTCTCAAGCCTCCATTTCCTAGTCTGTGAAGTTAGTTGCCCCTCTGATATGGGGGTTGTGAGGGTGGAGTGTCTGATGTAGGTAAAATACAAGAAAAAGTGTCTGACACACACATGGTACCTCTATTACTAGTGTCTCTCTGGTGGATGGTCTGGGATTTGGGGAATTTGTGCTATGCCTTACCCCTGGGGAAGAACATACACTCAGGCACTACTGGGAGGGCAGTGGCCTGACCTAGACCTGGTTTTATAGACATCTGTCTCTGTGGGTTGGGCTATTTGGAAGGAGAAAGAATGCTTGGTTTTGGTTTTGGTTTTTGGTTTTGAAGAAGCCACAGGAGCTGTGGTTTTCCACAGATTTAAATCAACATGCCCCTGGTTCCTATGGGGGTAATTAGCCCTACCCAGCCACAGGGGGCCTTGGGAGTTGCTCTCCTCAGAGTAGATCTCTGGCTGTTAGCAGACCTCCAGGGTCTCTGCTGCCTTGGTGACAAATGGACCTGGGAGGACCTGACATTGTGGGTTAGTGGTGCCCCTCCCCTTCTCTCCAATTTTTCCACTTCCACTTCCTCTGATGAGTATCCCCAATGGACATGCCTGAGCAGTCCACATCTACATCCACCACTGGTGTTGAACCTGGGGACTCCTGCACACCTGATCTATGCGCAGGCCAAGGATTGGTGCTGGCCTCTGGTTGTCGGGCTCTGATTCCAGTCTCTCATTTTTACTCACTGTCTCAGAGGTCATTTCCTTCCTCTTGACCTAGACCTGGGGGCTTCTGAACAGCAGGACCTTGTCTGCCTTGTCCTATCTCCTGGGCTGGTCCTCAGGGGCTGGTGGTTGGGGCTGGGTTCTCTATCTGCTCTGAGCAGTTCCCTCACCTGCACTTCCAAGAGCTAAAAAGAACCCCAGAGAGAACTTTGGCTACAGCTCCTGCATCTCCACAATTAGGCTGTTGACCTAGTGAATGACAAGGGAGGGTGCTAACAGGCAAACAGAGTTCCTCCTCCTGTAGGAGTTGTCAATGAGTTATCTGTACACACCTAGGAGAATTTACTAAGCTTAACTGTTCTTTATGACAAGTGAACAAACCGTGGCTCTTTCTCTTGGTTTATGCAAACCAGTGTGTGGTGCACCTGGTATCATTCCCTCTTGCATCTAGCTGCAGCTCTACCAAGGACAGGATGGACCTGCAGACCCTGCAGGAGTTTCCCAACCCTCTAAGTTTCACTTGCTAAAGGTATTTTTCTTTCCACTTCAGCATGACATGTGGCAGCCATTTTGGAAAAAGGCTGGATGGGAATAGAATCAATCCACACACTGAAATGCAAGTGATGGATGGATATGTGTCCACTGTGCTTCTCCAGCTTGTGCTCTCAGACACTTGTAGAGGACCAGAGAGAAAACGAAATCCAGAAAAAAAAAAAAAAATCCATTCAGGTAGGAAAAGGCCTAGCTACAGTCAGTTCATTGCTGGGATTAGTGGAAATGAGAAAGGCAAATCTTGGAAGAATGAAGAGATGGCAGGGCCCCATGAGCTGCACCCAGAGATGAGCTGGACCATGGTTAAGGCAACATGCAGATTAGCTCCAAGAAGGCGGGGTGAAGCAGAGCACAGACCCCGAATAGGAAATGAGAAGGATGGCTGAGGACCATTCTGGATGATGTGAACTGCTTCGGACTGCTTCAGAGAGGCAGGGAGAGCCAGCTCCCCTCTGCAGGGCTCCCTAAGCTCTGTGCCCTTTTTTTTTGCCATGGTGTTCCCAGGACCTGCCACACCTACCAATGAGAAGCAACTCAGGAAATTAGCTTCCTGTCCCCACTCCTCCTCTAGGACAGAGAGCAGAACTGAAGAGAAAAGAAGAAAACTCAAA
The DNA here is from genome assembly GCF_015220235.1 of Choloepus didactylus. NCBI lineage: Eukaryota > Metazoa > Chordata > Mammalia > Pilosa > Megalonychidae > Choloepus > Choloepus didactylus. Next base: position 202,430,905 of record NC_051307.1, on the reverse strand, counting down.
GAAGCATAGGCTTTCCTTCTTAGCCAAGGTTTGTCAGCACCACCCGCTAACAAGAAGAATGTAGCAGCTCCCCAAGCAAGCTCAGGCTGGTATAAAGCTAAACACAAGAGACCTGGCCATTGTCCTATTCAGAGCCACCTGTACTGGTCTAGACAACCTCACCTGTGTACTAGAGTCCTCAGCTGGCCCAGGACCCTTGGTAGAGTAGGAAAAGGGAACAAGTATAGAATTTGTTTGATGCCTTGTCTACATAATTCTTTTCTGTTGCAGTGTGTAAATCTTTTCTTGCATTATGTGAAGAAAGAAAGCGAGTTTAAAAAAATCTTCAGAAATGTTTACTACTGGATTAACCCCACCACCCATGCATTGCTCCCTAGAAGGCTAATTAAGCCTCATTGCTATTAGAGTTTTGTGCTTCTGAAGGCTTGTTATGACAAGAAAAAATAATGAAGCCATGGTTTCTCCAAGTTCTAAGCATCCCAGTCAAAACACGCCACTTCCTTGCCCTTCTGCACTTCCCCAGAAGGGCCTCCAGGCTGGGTTTGCCTGTCTCACTCATGCAATGCATGCACTCATCCCCTCCAGCCACAGCACACCCAACTCCTACTGAGGGGCAGGCCCTGTGCTCAGCACTAAAGCACAGAAAAGAGTGTGGGACCTGCCCTCTATCTGGGTTTGCAGAGGGAGAGAAACAGCAGGCAAATTTGTTAGAATAAACCATAGAAAATGCTGCCTTAATTCCTCTTGCAATCCTTCCCACCAGGGTTCCCACGGAAGGCTCCCCACCCACCTCTGTTCTATGAGGTCTTAGTTTCCTAGGGCTACCATAACAAAGTATCACAAACCGGGTAGCTTAAAACAAAAGAAATTATTGTCTCACAGTTCTAGAGGTTAGAAGTCCAAAATCAAAATGTCAGCAGGGCCATGCTCCATCTGAAACCTCTAGGGAAGAAGACTTTCTTGCCTCTTCTAGCTTCTGGTGGTTGCCAGCAATTCTTGGTGTTCCTTGGCTTATAGAAACATCTGCCTCTGCCATTTACATGCCTTCTCCCCTGTGTGTCTGTTTCTGTGTTCATATTTCCCTCTTCTAAGGACACTGGTCATATTGGATTAGGATCCACACTAATCCAGTTAGACCTCATCTTCACTAATCACATTTTCAAAGACCCTATTTCTAAATAAGGTCACATTCATGGGACCAGGGGTTGGGACTTAAACGTATCTTTTGGGAGGACTCAAGTCAATCTGTAACACACAGGCAGGGGAAGAACATGCCCAGGTGTAAGGTCATGCCCTTGTGCTCTCTCCTGACCAGTCCATGTGACCTAACCCAGGTGTGCCGGTTTGAATGTATTATGTCCCCCAAAATGCCATTATCTTTGATGCAATCATGTGGGCAGATGTATTAGTGTTGATTAGATTGTAATTCTTTCATTGAGTGTTTCCATGGAGATGCAACCCACCCAACTGTAGGTGATAACTCTGATTAGATAATTTCCATGGAGGTGTAGCCTCGCCCATTCAGAACCGGCCTTGATTAGTTTACTAGAGCACTATATAAGCTCAGACAGGAGGAGCGACTTGCTACAGCCAAGAGGGACACTTTGAAGAATGCACAGGAGCTGAGAGAGGAAATGCAGCTTACAGAGCAATATTTTGGAGACAGCCTTTGAAAGCAGACTTTTGCTCGGAGAAGCTAAGAGAGGACAAACGCCCCAAGAGCAACTAAGAGTGACATTTTTGAGGAGCTGCAGCCTAGAGAGGAATGTCTGGGAGAAAGCCATTTTGAAACCAGAACTCTGTAGCAGATGCCAGCCACATGCCTTCCCAGCTAACAGAGGTTTTCCGGACACCACTGGCCATCCTCCAGCGAAGGTACCCAATTGCTGATGACTTACCTTGGACATGTAACCAAATAAACCCCTTTTATAAAAGCTGATCCATTTCTGGTGTTTTGCAAAAAGGCAGCATTAGCAAACCGGAACACCAGGCAATAAAGGTTCAGACATGACTTGGACAGTCCAGGGGAAGGGCAGCTCCTTTGCTCTTCCATCAGGCTCAGTCTTCGTAGGAGCCTCTTAGAGGGATCCCTGCCCCCGACCCCTTTTTGGCTCTACTTCTACAAGGATTTTACTGAGAATCACCCTTCACCACCAGGCATCTTGGGCCATGGGGCATAGTCACTGTCTCCATCAAACTCCATCTTTGTCCTCGTCATAGCAGATTGTGATGGGGAACAGCTCATCTTTCTGAGGCAGCACGCAGGAGACAACAGCAGGAAAGGACAGAATGGGGTGGAGGGTGGGTCCCTGATGGTGAAGCAAAACCCTTGTGGCAATTAGAAAGACCCATAGTCCCCTAGGTCTCTGATAGGATGGATGATTTTAATTCAGTTTAAATGTGGCATCAAGGATGCAGCAGAAACCAATACTTTTGAGCCTACTTTGCTCTCATTGAGCTTGCAATCTCCAAGTGTGTCTTTTGCCTGCCTGCTATCAAATCAGGCCCTGAACCTAGAGGGCTCGGCATACCCCTCAGTGCACACACAGTGCTGCTCCACAGTGGTGGGTGTGGCCACAGCATCACCAGGCCAGGCTATAAGGGTTTTAGTTACACCTGAACATCAGCATATTCTGAGGATGATCAGAACCCTAATTGACTCCCCCAGGTTCTGGGCTGGGTGGCAGTGGGTATCAGTCGGGCAGCAATATCTGAGTTACCACTGCTATTTATGTATTAACCCCTCCAGCTGGGAGGCCTCATGTGGGCATGAGCTTTCCAGGAAGGCAGTCTTTCTGACAATGAGCTTACAGTGCAGACTGAGGAATTCTTAGCAAGGCTGGGTAAAGGACATCCTCCTACTGCCATCAAAAGACAAGGGGCGGCTTTGGCTACAACTGCCAAGCCCCGCACATTCCAGCCTCCTCCTCTCCTTGCAGACGTGGAGAGCCGGAGCACGGAGACGCGGAGCCCGCGGACCTTTTGGCATCCCAATCACCTGAGTTCCCTCCTTCACCACCCAGGAGCTTGCCCACCGAGCTGGACTGACGCCTGCCCTGTCATGTCTCCATGATGCTGGGTCCTGAAGGAGGTGAAGGATTTGTGCTCAAGCTCTTTGGCTTGCCCTGGTCTTGCTCTACTGATGAGGTGCAGAATTTCTTCTCTGACTGCAAAACTGAAGGCAGGGCATCAGGGTTGCATTGCATCTGCACCATGAAAGGCAGGCAGAGTGGAGAGGCTTTTGTTGAACTCTAATCAGAAGATTATACCAAATGGCCCTGGAAAAGGACAGAGAAAACAGGGCCCATAGGTGTACTGAAAATGGAGTGGGGGCTGAAGTACAGTTAGTTATGCAGTTAATACTAGTCAAGATAGCTCAAGTTGATACAGCTTTTTTTTTTTTTTTTTTTTTTAAATAGGAAAACACTTCTTTCAGTCTAACCAAGGAACAGGGAATGGCTATTATTACAGAAGCTTCTACTTTATGCAATTACTCCCAGTTAATATACTATAGTATCTGAAATTTGAATCATGCTGTTGGGAGACTGGTGTTATTTAATTTATGCCCTCTCTGATGTGGGAGTGTGCTCTGTTGCCATCTCCTTCAAGCATTCTTTCGACCCAGGGTGTTGAATATGCCACCTGTTGGCTATGACTTAGATATTAAAATTTTTTAGTGCTTTATAGTCTGTGTATGTATTTTTGTATCAATAAAGCAATTCTTTATTTAATAAACTTTTCTTAGTATTGCAGAAAACAAAACAAAACAGGCAAAGCCTAGGCACTATACTGCCTCGGTAGTATAATCCTGTCATATTTTATAGCAATTTAAACCAGGAATCATGCAAATTTAAAATAAGAATAATTATTTGAAAATTTTAGGCAGTTCTCTTAATATTTTAAAAATTGTCAGGAACAACAGAATTTCAAAAAACTCTTAAATAGTAAAGTGGGGACTGTGTTGTTATTATACATGCTCCCCTTAAGTAGCACCCAAAACTTAACTTCCTTGCTTGCCATTCTCCTGTACATGTTTTGTATGGCTTTGAAACCTTTGTGACTGATCTGCTGACTTGTGTTGCTGTTTTACTTCTCAGTGTTCTTATAATTCAGAATCTTTTCTTTTAAACCAACTCACCCAAGTATTCGTTTAGTAGTGATGTTCATGATTGTGCTGTAAAATGTGTGTGAAAATTGATAACTCTGGGATAGATTTTGATTTTTAATAAAATTTGATTTTAGGTATTGTGCAATTAAATTGATAGAGGAGTCATCTGTGAAATGCTGGGGAAATGAAAAGCAGAATTAAAGAAACAAAATTTCTTTATAACATTTGTACATTTATGCTGAGACTTGCCATGTCTTGACTTACACATTCTTCACTTCACTGCCGTATATTGTAACATGGGTTTTGTTGTTTGTTGTTTCTATATTTCTGGTTTTATGCTTTAGAATATGCATGTAATTTTTACAAGAGTGGGAGCATGCCTTACATATTCATGTATAAGCTGCCAATCTTTCATTTAAAAGCATTGTGAACAAGACATTTTATCTATACACTCTTGTTGGGCATTTGGATTTCTTCCTATATTTGGCCATTAAAAATTAAACTGTGAAAAAAAAAAAAAAAAGAGAAGGGGCACATGGTCAGCTGAGCCCAGTCCCCCTGTCTTTGCCAATTCCAACCAAGCCTAACCCCATCCATGGATCCTCATAGGGCTCACAAGGTAGTTTGTCTCTCTCTTGGCCCTGCCTGGCTCCAACCCTCTCTGAGGAGACTGGAGGTCCAGGAATAAGCTGATATGCCTGCCTGAGACACAAGTCAGGGCGTAGTGGGCACGGTGCTTGCTGGGTCAGAGCCATTGGGGTCACAGACATTGCCTCTCAGCCTCTCGTTTGCACTCTAGTCACTGCAATAGACACAGGAAGGCAGAGCTGCCCCCTCATTCCCACTCAATGCACAATGTGTTCCTTAAACAAGCATAGGACTATGTCTCCTTCAGCACCCCCCTGCTCAATTCCTTGCCTGGCCGAACCAGACACATGATCCCTGAGGGTGAGCTCATCCAGGACAAAGCTGGTCCCTTCCCCTAAGCACGCCTAGGGACAAGGTGCTGCCACCCTCAGCAGAATCCTCATCATTAGTTATCACTGGCACCAACCCCTTTCTGCCTCTCTCTCAGTGCTGAAGGAAATAGTGAATGTTCTAGACCACCTGGTCTCATCCTTGGAGAGGGAGGTGGCCTGCCCTGAGCTCCAGGCTTTATCTGCTATAGCCTGAGACTGCAACACCATGACAGAAAACAACAGGACCCTCAGTCCTGGCCCTGGAAGTCCATGGAACATTCTGGGCTGTGAAGGCAGCTTTGGGAAAGGTGTTCCCTGGGGCTTCAGTGTGCCCCCATTCTAGGATAGACCCAAGGAAAGAGTGAATTGCCAGACACCCTATTCCTTCAGCTTCTAATGACCCTGTGGCCCAGTCTAGGGGAACCCGAACCACACAACCAAAGGCACCTGGCTTCCACCTAAGATCCTCCCAGATCTCAGTGCCCATATCAAGCTATTTTGCCTTTGGACCGTGCCCTCAGCAGCTCTCAGGCTGTTGGAAGGGGAGACTCTGGGAGCACCCTACAAGTGGGAGTCCTACTTTGTGCAGGCCCCACACTGGGTGCCACGCAGCGTGAAACGTGGGGAGGCACCCAAAAGCTGAGGCGACCGAGTGCACGGAAGAAGTGTCCTTATTTTTTTCACCCATATACATCCCGATTCGGGATGTGCTGGAGGTACCAAAGGAAGAGAAGCCATTCGGAAGCCTGGACCCCAGACTCGTCTTTCCTAATCCCTGCCAGCTTCCCTTTTCGGGGGAGAACCACCATGGCCAGGGACAGTTTCCCAGTTCTGGCTACATTCGGCCGGATGGCCTCAGGGACTGGGCGGCGGTGGCTGAGCTCGAAGAGACAAGCCTAGTCCCAACGCCGGTCCGTGGCCGAGCCACCGCGCAGCTCTGGGCCGCGAAGGTACGAGCGAGCTCGGCTCCGCCTGCGCCCCAGCCTTAGTCCCACCTCCACAGGGTTCAGCAACCTCTTCGCCAAATTCCGTCCAGCCTCCTCCAAGGCCTTAGCCCCGCCCACAGCCGGCCACTTTTACCTCTCACTCTCCCCACATCTTAGGGCTTACTTAACCCTGCCGATAGCTCAACGCCTCACGCCCCCACCGCGCCGGTTCGGCCCCGCCCACTGCCGGCAGGCGTAACCTGGCCTCTGGCGCCACCTCCTGGGAGCCCGCGGACCCTGTCCCTCTCAGGCCCAGAGATGCAGACAGTCTGCCCTCCACGGCAAGTGTCGGGGGGCACCTGGAGTCCCTACCAAAGTTAAGGGCTGCTCCTATCGCTGCCCTGAACCTGTCCAGGGACAGTCCTTGCCGCACGGAGCCTTTCTCCAGGGACACGGACAGACAGATTTCAACCCTCCCCAGGTGACTCCGGTCAGGGTCGCCTCCACCAAAGCAGGGAGCAGCGGGGCCACGTCTCTATGTTATTCCACGCAGGCAGGCCCCTCCTCTAGGAGCATCCCACCCCCAGCAGTGTACATCCACCTATTTCCTTGTTTTCCCCACTGGGTCTTTGTAGGGTCCTAGTCAGCAACCTCCAATGGTGGCTTCAAATAATTCTTTCCTGCTCTAAAATAAGAACAAAATTTTATAATAATAAAAACTCTAAAATGTTTGGGTCATGCAGGTTTGAATTTGCCTAGTACTAGGCACAAGACCTGAGGCCAATTATTCCCTTGCTTTCTCTGGGCCTCAATCGCTTTGGCTCAAAATGGTAGTGGAGAAGCTGAGCTAAGACAAAGCAGGGAAAGAGTTAGTCACCAATCTGGATTTATAAAATGAAGTAATATAGACAGAGGAGCGAAGCTCACCCTCAAAAGACTGACACTTCAGTGGAGTCTCCCAGGCTCTAAAGGAGCTGAGGAGGAGACTGTTCCAGGAGTTTGCTCAGCCTACTGGGACCAAGGGGATGCCTGGATG